>NC_137342.1:3645977-5138477 GCF_965287045.1 Carcharhinus amblyrhynchos | reverse complement strand
ACACACACAGAGTGACACACACACAGTGACACACACACACACACACACACACACACACACAGTGACACACACACACACACACAGTGACACACACACACACACACAGTGACACACACACACACACACAGTGACACACACACACACACACAGTGACACACACACACACACACACACACACACACACACAGAGTGACACACACACACACCTGATATTTGGTGAAAACTAATGGTCCATAAAAGAGGGTGGCCATTTAGGACTGAGATTTCTTCCATCAAAGGACTGTGAATCTTCAGCATTCTTTATTCCAGAGAGCTGTGGATTCAAGGCCTGGATACCAGGGGAATCAAAGAATATGGGGATCGTGTGAGAAAGTGAAATGGAGTCAGTGATGATCTCAGAGAATGATGAAGGAGTTCAGTGGCCTACTCCAGCTGCTACTTATTATGTTCTCATGCAAAATCCACGCTGCCATTTTAAATTATTGAGGAAATAGTCCAGCTCTCGGATGTGGACGATTCAAGAGCACACAATTTCAAAAGCGGTCTGTTGTTTGGAAGAGGCATTGAGACCCTAGTTTATTTATTGTGAAGCAGAGAACCCAACTGCAATAGCCTACTGATACACAGGCAAACCAGGTTCACATATATTCAGAGACGGAGTCCAACACTTAACTCCTGCTTCAAGGAAGCAACACTCACCTCTTGTTGGTGGGACAACCACAAGACTGTACGGCACAGAAACACGTCAAGACTCTAAGCACAGAAACACACCATTCAGCCCAGCTGGTCTGTGTTTGTGCTCATCACGAATCCCCTTCCATCCTACAACATCTTATCCTATTTAGCACGTACTGCCAAATTCCTTTTTCCCATATGTTTAACTGGCTTCCCCTTAACCGTGTCTATGCTACTTGTCTCAACTACACCCGAGCAAGTTCCACATTCTCTGAATTTCATATTCAGTTTACTAGCGACTATCTTATGCTGATTACCTTTCATTTTAGGCAGTCCACAAATGGAAATACTCTGGCTACATCTACACAAGCAAAGACCTCTTTTCCCGAGGGAAGAACTCCAGCCCACGCAGCCTTTCCTGATAGTTATATCCACTCTATTCAGTCTTTCGAACTGCCACCCTTTCCAGTCCCTGTACAGGCAACAGTGCAGTAGCAAAAATAGAACTTTTCAGGTAAATTCCAAGTCTCAATTGCATTGATAGATTTGTTGTTTTTCCTAATGTTGATATTCTTGCAATCGTCCTGACGAATGCGCAATAGACTGTCTCTTTTTTCAGCAAAACTGAACATTTTCTGATACCATAATGGGACCTTGCTTTGCACAAAACCAGCTGCTGTTTGCCTGCATGCGAGCCATCGTACATTAAAGTACACTGTACTTCAGTCGAGAACTTTTACAATATATGATACCTGATGAGGCACCGTCTTCCATTTATGAAATTTTACCCACAAGAACACTCGTAAAAATTTTTTAAAAAGGCTCGGATTTATAAAAATATACTTCACAGATCTCTTTTGGTTTCAGATTCTAGTATCTGCAGTAATTTGCTTTTATTCTAGAATAACTTCTTTGCTATTATATTTTGTTCCTCTATTTACAAACCCATGTGGTTTTTAATCACCATATCAATTTCACAGCTCCAGGGGCCCAGGTTCGATTCCCAGTTTGGGTCACTGTCTGTGTGGAGCCTGCACGTTCTCCCCATGTCTGCGCGGGTTTCCTCCGGATGCTCCAGTTTCCTCCCGCAGTCCAAAGATGTGCAGGTTAGGTTGATTGGCCACTGTCCTTTAGCGTCCTGGGATGCATAGGTTGGCGGGGTAAATATGTGGGATTGTTGTCGGTGCAGACTCGATGGGCTGAATGGCCTCCTTCTTCACTGTAGGGTTTCTATGTTTCTAACTTGTCCTGTCATTTTATGGATCTGCGTAGGTACTGAGGTTTCTCTGCTCATTACACTTTTCAGAATTGTGCTATTAATAATGCGCTGTCATTCCATATTAGTCTGCAACAAGTAAATCACTTCACACTTCTCCACATTAAACGCCATCTGCTATGCTTCAGTCCATTTCACCAACCTGCGTATGTCATGTTGAAGTGCGAGTATATTCTCCTCACTCTCTCTCTCATGTAGCTCAGTGGAAGGTGCAGTAAGGGGACCAATTCATTCAGTTTCCATGTAGCATCTCACTGCTGGCTAAAATCAAGGGGCTGCCACACGGATAATCACGGGCATAAAAAATACTTCACAGATCTCACCCAGAACACGCCAAGATCTGCTTTAGGGGCGCTGCTCGGGAGATGCAGAAGGAAGCCATTCAGCCCATCAAGTCTGCACCGGCTCTCCCCAAGTGTCTAATATAGGCTCACCCATATTTCATAAAAATCATAGAAACCCTACAGTACAGAGAGGGGCCATTCGGCCCATCGAGTCTGCACCGAACACAATCCCACCCAGGCCCGACCCCCATCTCCCTACATATTTACCCACTAATCCCTCTAACCTACGCAACTCAGGACACTAAGGGGCAATTTCTCAGCACGGCCAATCAACCTAACCCGCACATCTTTGGACTGTGGGAGGAAACCGAAGCAGCCGGAGGAAACCCACGCAGACACGAGGAGAATGTGCAAACTCCACACAGACAGTGACCCGAGCCGGGAATCGAACCCAGGTCCCGGGGGCTGTGAAACAGGGCACGTAACTGGGATAAAGAATTCCAGCAAACCTGCCCTTGCACCAATTATTAAGCCAATCAACTGAAGGATGAAAACTTTGCAATAGTAAACAAATTAAACATACCACCATGCTGCCGTAAAGCGTGCTCTACCAGACAAGGGGGGTGGAGGGGGGGGGGGGGGGGAGGGAAATAAAAAAGCCAGCTCCCCACTACCGCAGAAAAACAGAGGGGGAGAAAAAAGCAGGACGGCTTTCACATTGGAACGAAAACCCACCACCACTTCACGTACCGTCACCCACCCAGAGAGAATTCAAACAAAAAAAAAGCAACCCACGCTAACAGATGCTTCGGGTAGAAGCTGCTCCTCTATCGCCCTGTCTGCCACAGTGTGTTCCTTCTGGTCATGCTCAAACAGCTCAGTTGGTGTTAGAAACGATTGCATACAGACTGGACAGATGAACCCCTGGAAAAAGGGTTAACTTTCAGAATTATAGTTGTGATTAAGAGCAAGATCAAACACAACGACAACACGTAACATCATCAACGATTATGAAGGCAGCATACAAGCACACGGACACAAAATGCACACAGAGTTTTGACCAGGCTAGGGAAGCAGATGAAACTCAGTTTTACAGACATGCTTCGACAAAAAGCTTGACAGATGAAGACTTCTCTTCCCTTGGGTGGTGTAGTGAAGGAGCAACACACGCTGGCATGACAACAACAGGCCATTCGGAAGGGAAATCACGGAGCTCTTTTACTCTCACAAAGGGAAACTGAAATCTGGAATTCTCTTCCCAAAAGGTTAGGAGACATGAAAAATTGCAATTCCAAGATTGAGAAGACATTTATTGGCAAACAGCATTGAAGGATACAGAGCAGAGGTGCGTAAATGGAAACGAGATACACATCGGCCACGATCGCAAGATATCCAGGTTAAATGGATTAGCCAGGCTAAATTGTCCCTTCTTCAAAGATGTGTAGGTTCGGCAGATTTGCCACAGCCAATGTGTGGGGTTATGAGGATAGGGCGGGGGGGTGGGCCTGGGGGTAAGATTTTCTTTCAGAGAGCTGCTGCAGACTGAATGGGCCAAATGGCCTCCTTCAGCAGTGTCGGGAGTCTACGGTCCTATGGAACTGAATGGTGGGACAAGCTCAAGAGGCTGAATGGCCTCCACCTATTGCTATATTGATTAACAGCCTTAGTTCGATCAAAGTCATGCTTAGGGGAAAGTCACATCCTAAAGGGAGACAATAAAGTTACCTTAGTCAAGGGCTAGAACCTGCGTCAACATGCAGGAGCTTGGTGCTAAGGCCTTGTTTCCAGGAGCTCAGACTCTGCCCTTTGTGTCTACTTGTGTTAGCTTCAATTTCTTCTCAGTCTCTCTCCCTGGTATGGAATTACTTTTAGCACCTATTATACAAACCTTAGCTGTCTAACCTCCTGTTTCAAGTACACTGCAAATCCCATAACAGGGATTATTCTTGTTCCCCAAGCCCTCAGCCTTTTTATTCTGGTATATGTTTTTCCAAAGTGTTAATATACCTGAACCCTGCACAGCTGCAGACTGAGCTAAAATATCTATCTCTATCTCTGGCACATTCAGGTTCTGAATCGGACTGCCAGCTTATCAGAAGGATGTGATTCCGCTGGAGGGGGTGCGGAGGAGATTCACCAGAATGTTGTTCCCTGGGATGAAACAGGGAAGTTATGAAGAGAGGTTGGGTAGGTTTGGGTTATTTTCGTTGGAACAGAGAAGGGGCGACCTGATCGAGGTGTTTTAGATTATGAGGAGCATGGACACAGTGGATAAGGAGCAGCTGTTCCCTTTAGTTGAAGGGTGAGTCAGAGAGGTTTACAGCATGGAAACAGGCCCTTCAGCCCAACTTGTCCATGCCACCCCTATACTCATCCCAATTGCCTGCATTTGGCCTATATCCCTCTATACCCATTGTACCC
The DNA here is from genome assembly GCF_965287045.1 of Carcharhinus amblyrhynchos. Classification (NCBI taxonomy): domain Eukaryota; kingdom Metazoa; phylum Chordata; class Chondrichthyes; order Carcharhiniformes; family Carcharhinidae; genus Carcharhinus; species Carcharhinus amblyrhynchos. The sequence continues at coordinate 5,133,821 of NC_137342.1, read as the reverse complement.
ATGTAACTATCTAAATGCTTTTTAAAAGTTAAATTGTACCCACCTCTACTACTACCTCTGGCAGCTTGTTCCAGACACTCACCACCCTCTGTGTGAAAAAATTGCCCCTCTGGACACTTTTGGATCTCTCCCCTCTCACCTTAAACCTATGCCTCTAATTTTAGACTCCCCTACCTTTGGGAAAGGATATTGACTATCTAGCTTATCTATGCCCCTCATTGTTTTATAGACTTCTATAAAGTCACCCCTCAGCCTTCTACGCTCCAGAGAGAAAAGCCCCAGTCTATCCAGCCTCTCCTTATAACTCAAACCATCGAGTCCCGGTAGCATCCTAGTAAATCTTTCCTGCACTCTTTCTAATTGAATGATATCCTTTCTATAATAGAAAACTGTGACCAAAACTGCACACAGTATTCCAAATGTGGCCTTACCAAAGTCTCGTACAAATTCAACAAGACTTCTCAACTCCTCTATTCAATGTTCTGAACGATGAAACCAAGCATTCCAAATGCCTTCTTCACCACTCTATCCACCTACAACTCCACTTTCAAGGAGCTATGAACAAGTATCCCTAGATCTCTTGGTTCTGTAACTCTCCCCAACGCCCTACCATTAACTGAGTAAGTCCTGCCCTGGTTCAATCTACCAAAATGCATTTGTCTAAATTAAACTCCATCCGCCATTCATTAGCCCACCAGCCCAATTGATCATCATGGTACTTAGGTTCAAGTGAGGGGCAGGAGGTTTAGAGGTAATGTGAGGAAAAATCTTTCCTACCCAGAGGGTGGTGACGGTCTGGAATGTGCTGACTGGGAGGGTGGTGGAGGTAAGTTGCTTCACATCTGCGTCACAGTGGCACAGTGGCTAGCACTGCTGCCTCACAGCACCAGGGATCCAGGTTCAACTCCCAGCTTAGGTGACTGCCTGTGTGGAGTTTGCACATTCTCCCAGTGTCTATGTGGGTTTCCTCCAGGTGCTCCAGTTTCCTCCCACAGACCAAAAGATGTGCTGGTTAGGGTGCATTGGCCGTGCTAAATTCTCCCTCAGTGTACCTGAACAGGAGCCGGAGTGTGGCAACTAGGAGATTTTCACAATAACGTCATTGCAGTGTTAATGTAAGCCTACTCGTGACACTAATAGGTGAAACTTAAGTACTTGGATGAGCACTTAGCACATCATAATATTCAGGGCATTGGGCCAAGTGCTGTCAGAGGGGAACAGTTGGGAGTTCAGGTGTTTCTTACATGTTGGTGCAGACATAGAACCCTACAGTGCAGAAAGAGGCCCTTCGGCCCATCGAGCCTGCACCGAACACAATCCCACCCAGGCCCTACCCCCCATATCCCTACATATTACACCCACTAATCCCTCTAACCGACACATCCCTGGACACTAAGGGACAATTTCTTAGCACAGCCAATCAACCTAACCCACACATCTTTGGACTGCGGGAGGAAACCGGAGCACCCGGAGGAAACCCACGCAGACACGAGGAGAATGTGCAAACTCCACACAGACAGTGACCTGAGCCGGGAATTGAACCCAGGACCCTGGAGCTGTGAAGCAGCAGTGCTAACCACTGTGCTACCGACATGATGGGCCAAAGGGCCTCTCTGCACTGTATGATTCTATGAGATGCAGTCTTTTCCCCCTTTCTTACCTCTCAGTGCTTCTTAATCAAGCAGAAGACTGACTCTTCTTTATGCTTGGATCAAAGAATCAAAAGGGAGGGGGACGGAGGTGGACGTGGCTATGCCGTACTAGCCCAAGCTAGTCACAGGTAGATAGGTTTCTGATAGACAGGGGAATTAAGGGTTATGGGGAGAAAGCGGGAAAGTGGAACTGATCCACTTCAGCTCAGCCATGATCTTATTGAATGGCGGGGCAGGCTCGAAGGGCTAGATGGCCTACTCCTGCTCCTATTTCTTATGTTCTGTTCTTATGGGAGGGGGGAAGCTGGTGGTGGTGGCTATGCCGTACCAGCCCGAGCTGTTCTGCCATTCGATGAGATTATGGCTGATCTGTATCAGCTCCCATCTAACCTCCCCGGTTTCATATCGCTTCAAACAGCCCTCGTTACCAAAAACACAGCAATCCTGATTTTGAAGCTTTCACCACATCCCCCGCATCCACAGCCTTGGTCAGGGGTTGTTGTTTGAGATTGTCGCTCGCCTGTGTGTGAAGCTACTGAATTAAACCCACTACAGAAAAATCAAACGACACAACTCTGCGACATTGAGCTAGGTCACCAGGCTGCTGAGGTCAACCAGAGCTTGACATTGTATACTGGCTGGGCCACACCGCTCACATCTCACAAATAACTGTAATACAGAGTGCTTCGTGATGTCACCTCTAAGTGGTCATACTTTGAAGGTTATATCCTCCCGTTCTGGACTCTCCCAGAGGAAATCATTTCAGTATACACACACTGCAAAAATCTTTTAACTATTTTAAATCACCTTCTTTACAGTTCTCCCTCATTTCCGTGGATGAAAGTATACAAGACTAGTCTGGGTGAATGACCTCAATCCTTTCTGACACATGTGGCGTTAGTGTACCATTAGGAAGTGTTTTTTACATCATGTACTCTGCATCGTAAGCAAACTTTTTCCGGTTTGTTTTTCTCATTGTTGCCAGGCATCACGCTGACCATAAGCCTCTCTCTCTCCCTGGTTTTAGAAATTCTGCTGGCTAGCTGAGATCAAGGGTTTTTTGGGGGGGGTGGTGGTGGTGGTGGAGGTGGAGGAGGTGGAATCGGCTATTGGTGGCTTGCCTATAGTCCCTGGTGCTTTGGGAAGCTGTTCTGAGTCTATCCAGAGAACTGCAGACTTTATCCAAAGGTCCTAGGTCCAGTTTCTCGTGAGCATTCACCACTTGCTGTGTTAAACTTGTTTAAAGGGTTTTATTTAAGGCAAGAGTTTGTTTGATTGGAACATATTAGATAAATTTGTTAAGGGTTATACATTATTGCAGTTATTTTGTTTTTTGTTTGTAATTGATAAGTGATCTTGCTAATTTTCTTATTATACATGTTAACTATATTCTTAAATAAATTTTGTTTGATAAAAGCTCCCTAGTGGGTCATTTGAATCATACCTGAAGTGAAACATCTCACGTTCATCCTAGCCAAATTCAAGATGCAAACGTATGATTCAGGTGGGCTCCTTTGGAGGTCCTGGCCTGAACCATAACACAAGGGAAGAAAGGCTTCAGCTTCCGGCTTTGGAAGAATGAAGTATATGCACAGTTTCACAGTTACGTACCTCAGAACCACCCTCATCATTGACTTCTACAGCTGGTGCTGTTGTTACTGGGGTGTCCGGGTCAGAGCTCCCAGAGCCGAGAGACGTCTGAGAAAGAAAGAAAACATTGTCAGGTCATGAATGAACATTATCCTCCACTATCACCAGCAGGGGAGGTGACTCACATCAGGCTAACCCAGGGGAGAATCGTGTCAGCCCAAGTCCACCCCTCTCTCCCATTTCCCAAAGCTTCCTCTGATTCAGGCTCCCTGATCCCAGGGGACAATCAGGGAATGCGACTGGCGAATCATCTTCCGAAACCTCGATGATCAGATAGGTGGCTGCTCACCTCATGAGAGCAACTACAATCCAAAGCACACGCTGAAGGGAAACAGTTAGTCCATGTAGACCTCTAACCACTCCATGGTGGGTGGGTGGGGGTCTTTCGGGTAACTCCATGGTGGGGTGGAGTACCATCCCCACCATCTCCTGTGGGAATCCAAATATCCCACAACTCAACCGCTCATTAAAAAACACTTCATTTGAACTTTATGACCTCCAATATGCCAAAACGCTTTAGGGGTCACTGAAATACTTTTTAAACGCAAGAAGCGTGGTAACCAATTTGTACAGGAGATTTTTTTTATTCATTCGTGGGATATGAGTGTCGCTGGCTGGACAGCATTTATTGTCCATCCCTAGTTGCTGAAGGGAAAGTCAACCACACTGCTGCGGTTCTGGAGTCACATGGAGGCCAGACCGGGTAAGGACAGCAGTAAACCGGATGGGTTTTTCCGACAATGGTTTCATGTTTATTATTAGATTTTTAATTCCACATTTTTTTATTGAATTCAAATTCCACCATCTGTTCATTAGAACACTAGCTAAATTTCTGGATTAATAGTCTGGCGATAATACCATAGAATCTCTAAAGTGCGGAAGGCGGCCATTTAGCCCATCGAGTCTGCACTGACCACAACCCTACCAAGGCCCTATTCCCATAACCCACATATTTACCCTGCTAATCCCTCTGACACAAAGGGACAATTGAACATGGTCAATCCATCTAACCCGCACATCTTTGGACTGTGGGAGGAAATCGGAGCACCCGGAGGAAACCCACACAGCCACGGGAAGGACATGCAAACTCCACATAGACAGTGACCCAACCTGGGAATCGAACCAGGATCCCTGACACAGTGAGTCAACAGTGCTAACCACTGTGCCATCCATCACCTAACCACGAGGCTAATGCTTCCCCATTACACAGATACGGTAGCACAGTGGTTAGCACTGCTGCTTCACAGCTCCAGGGACCTGGGTTCAATTCCCGGCACAGGTCACTGTCTGCGTGGAGTATGCACATTCTCCTCGTGTCTGTGTGGGTTTCCTCTGGGTGCTCCGGTTTCCTCCTACAGTCCAAAGATGTGCAGGTTAGGCTGATTGGCCGTGCTAAAATTGCCCTTAGTGTCCTGGGATGCGTAGGTTAGAGGGATTAGCGGGTAAAAATATGTAGGGATATGGAGGGAGGGCCTGGATGGGATTGTGGTTGGCGCAGACTTGATGGACTGAAGGGCCTCTTTCTGTATTGTAGGGATTCTATGATTCTATGATAGAGACAGTAAGAAGTCTGACAACACCAGGTTTAAGTCCAACCGATTTATTTGATAGTAAACTCACAAGCTTTCGGGGTTTGCCCCTCCGTCAGGTGAATGGGGAGTTCTGGCCTCAGATCTGGCTTCGCCTGACGAAGGGGCAAACCCTGAAAGCTTGTGAGCTTACTATCAAATAAATCAGTTGGACCTAAACCTGGTGTTGTCAGACTTCTTACTGTGTTTACCCCAGTCCAACGCCGACATCTCCACATATATGATAAAGACTAGACAATTCCTTTCGGTGACAGTGGACAGGGCAGCAGAGAGAAGTACATAAGAACATAAGAAATAGGAGCAGGAGTAGGCCATCTAGCCCTTCGAGCCTGCCCCGCCATTCAATAAGATCATGGCTGATCTGTCGTGGCTCAGTTCCACTTTCCCGCCCTCTCCCCATAACCCTTAATCCCCTTGCTTGTCAAAAACCCATCAACCCGCGTCTTAAAAATATTTAGCGAGGCAGCCTCCACCACTTCAACGGGCAGAGAATTCCAGAGATTCACCACTCTTTGAGTGAAGAAGTTCCTCCTCAACTCCGTTCTAAACCGCACCCCCCTTTATCTTGAGGCTGTGCCCTCTAATCCTACTGTCCTTTCTGAGCGGGAAGAGTCTCTCCACCTCTATCCTATCCATCCCATTCATCATCTTAGACGTCTCAATGAGATCTCCTCTCATTCTTCTAAACTCTAACGAGTACAAGCCTAGTTTATTCAGCCTCTCCTCATAGCTCAACCCCCTCAACTCCGGTATCAGCCTAGTAAATCTCCTCTGCACTCCCTCCAAGACCAAAATATCCTTGCGTAAGTACGGCGACCAAAACTGCACACACTACTCCAGCTGCGGCCTCACCAAGGCCCTATACAGCCGCAGCAAGACCTCCCTACTTTTATATTCAATCCCCCTCGCTATGAAGGCCAGCATCCCATTCGCCTTCCTGACCACCTGCTGCACCTGCAAGCTGGGTTTTTGCGACTCATGCACAAGGACCCCGAGGTCCCTCTGCACCATCGCCTGCTGCAGTTTTTCGCCACGTAAGAAATAGTCCTTCCTACCATTATTCCTACCAAAGTGGACCACCTCGCACTTGCCAACATTAAATTCCATTTGCCAGTTCCTGGCCCATTCGCCCAGCCTATCTAGATCCTTCTACAGACTCTCCACACCCTCTGCACAATTTGCCGTTCCACCAATCTTGGTGTCATCAGCAAATTTCGACACCCTACACTCGGTTCCCTCCTCCAGATCATCTATATAAATGGTAAATAGCTGAGGCCCCAGCACCGACCCCTGAGGCACTCCACTAGTCACCAACCGCCAATCCGAATAGCACCCATTGACCCCCCACTCTCTGCCTCCTATTTGACAACCAATCCTCTATCCACACTAACACCCTACCCCCAACTCCATGCCCCCTTACCTTCTGCAATAACCTCTTGTGAGGTACCTTGTCAAACGCCTTCTGAAAATCAAGAAAGACCATGTCCACCGGCTCTCCTCTATCCACTGCCCTAGACACATCCTCATACAACTCCAATAAATTTGTCAGACACAACTTCCCCTTAACGAAACCATGCTGCGTCTGCTCTATCAAACAATTCCCCTCATGATGCCTCGCTATTTCCTCCTTGATGACGGATTCTAACATTTTACCTACAACAGACGTTAAACTAACCGGCCTATAATTCCCTGCCTTTTGCCTGCCACCCTTCTTAAACAACGGCGTAACATTAGCCGCTTTCCAATCTTCCGGGACTTCCCCGGAATCCAACGACGTTTGGAAAATCTCCACCAAGGCATCCGCCATTTCTTTCAGAACCCTCGGATGCATTCCATCCGGTCCTGGGGACTTGTCCACAATCAGTCCCTCCAGTCTGTCGAGCACCGCCTCTCTAGAAACAATAATGTCATTGAGACCCTCCAGTCCTACCACCTTTCCATCGCTAACACCTGGCAAATTATTCACGTCCTCCTCCGTGAAGACCGAAACAAAAAAGTTATTCAAGACCTCAGCCATTTCCCCATCCCCTACCACTAAGACCCTATCTCATCCTCTAAGGGTCCAACGTTCACCCTAGCCAGCCTCTTCCTTTTTATATATTTATAAAAACTCTTGCTATCCTTTTTTATATTAAGCGCTAGCCCAGCTTCCTAGTTTCTCCTACCCTCCTTTATCAACTTCTTTGTCAATCTTTGTTGACATTTAAACCTCTCCCAATCCTCTTCTCGCCCACTACTCTTAGCTACTCTAAACGCCTCTGCTTTTAATTTAACACTTTCCTTCACCTCCTTCGTTATCCACGGCTTATTACCTCTCCTCCTACGGTCCTTTTTAGCCATCGGAATAAATTTCTGCTGAGCACCAAGAAAGATCTCCTTAAAGATCCTCCACTGCTCCTCAGCAGACCTACCTTCCAATGCGCTCCCCCAGTCCACATTCGCCAATTCTTCTCTCATCCTACCGTACTCCCCTCTATTCAAACAAAGGACGCGTGTCCGGGAACCCACTTTCTCCTCCTCCATCTGCACCAGAAACTCCACCATACAATGATCAGCGCTCTGCTTTTTTTTCTACAATGTTCCATGGGCTTGTTGACATTCACCTAAGAGGCAGACAGGCCTCAGCCTAATGTCTCCTTTGAAAGGAGACATCTCTGTCCTCACAGGCACTGTACTGGAGCGTCAGTCTGGACCACGTGCTCAAAAACGAGAGTGGGATTTAAACCTAGGCCCTTCTGACTAAAGAAACGACTGCTACCCACAAAGACAAGGCAGATATCTGACCTGCAGCCTGTGCTTCCTTTTAAGGCAGGGATTTTTGCTTCTTGAACAACAGAGCCAAGGAATTTATGAAGCAGATAGCACGGACTAGCAAATGAAATATTAATCAATTCCACTTAAATTACTACTTCATCACATAAAACATCAGATCAATGAAGGGATAGATTACAATTAGGAGGCTAATTTTCTAAATGTATCCCAGTCACTCTCCCCATCAAAACAAGAAACAAGAGTGAAAAATTAAAAGTCCTTCTGTTAAGAGTACAACGTCAGCACTTCCTTCACAACTGAAGCTTAAGGACTGTCAAGAAATATTTAACTGAGTCTTTTAAAGACCTGTTCAGTGGGCGCACAGTCACAAAGTGGTTAGCACTGCTGCCCCACAGCCCTGGAGACCCAGGTTCAATTCCCAGCTTGGATCATTATCTGCACGTTCTCCCCATGTCTGCGCGGGTTTCCCCTGGATGCTCCGGTTTCCTCCCACAGTCTGAAAGACATGCTGGGTAGGGGTCTTGGCCGTGCTAAATTCTCCCTCCGTGTACCCCAAAGTGTGCCAGAGTGCGGCGACTCGGAGATTTTCACAGTAACTCCATTGCAGTGTTAATGTAAGCCTACTTGTGACACTAACAAATATAAAACCATTAATTTTAACAAGCAAATATTCTGCAGCCAGAGCTGCAAACACCACAACAGAAACTGTACAAGTCAGCCCGAGTAAGTAAACCAGTCAGATCTTAGCATCACGTTTGGAAAGATTACAACTCATTTCAATAATGAACAAGTTAGATTCGCCTGATCTGTAAATGATGCTGAACACCATCACCAACGTTTAATCCATGATTTATAATCCAGGCTGATGCTTCAGCTCCGTACCGAGGGAGTGCAGCACTGTCAGAGGCACCAACTTTCAGGTGCAACATTAAGTCAAGGTCTCAAGATAGTGCAGTGGGATCTTTTGCACTATTTGCCCAAGGGATAACCACTGAGAGGACAAGGGGGAGAAAGCAGAGCTGGCATGTTTGTACACAGCAAGATCCCACAGAGTAGAGACAATGATTAGAAAATCTATATTGGTGATGATATTATTTAAGGGATAAATATTGCCCTTCCTCTGCTCTTTTTCATCTCGTGACATGGAGTCTTTCACACCACCTGAGGGGACAGATGGAACTACGTTTAATCTCATCCTACACCTCCGGCAGTGGAAAACTACCTCAGTGCTGTATAGTTTGGATGGACAGAGTGACAACTGAGCGGGTTAGTTCAAGAGTAGATGATCATGAACCAAAAGGCTTGCTGAGTACAGTTAGAGAGAGAGAGAGAGAGAGAGAGAGAGAGAGAGAGAGAGAGAGAGAGAAATACAGCAAGTACAGATATTGGAAGCAAAGGCCACACAGCCATATCCTGACAACAACTGGAGGAACGATCGATGGTAAAAACAGAACAGGAAAGAGAAAAACCGGATTGAGACGTGGACTGAGGAAGGTTCGAAGAAAGCCAGAGATGACGATGCCAACAGCTTCACAAAGAGCCATAGGAACAATGAACAAACTATACTCGAGTGTCAATCTGGCTCGTGTTCAAGGAGCTGGAATGGGACTTGAAGTCACAGCCTTCTGACTCAGCATCTGAATGCTGCCAACGAGTCACAGCTGGCACCATGTACATACCAGTGCCCACACACTGGAGGGTCACGTGGCACACTGGGTAGCAATCATAAGCATCATAAAAATCCCTACAGTACAGAAGGAGGCCATTCAGCCCATCAAGCCGACACTGATAACTATCCCACTCAGGCCCAATCCCTACGTATTTACCCTGCTAAATCCTCCTGACACTTCGGGGGCAATTTAGCATAGTCAACGAACCTAACCCGCATATTTTTGGACTGAGGGGGGAAACCGGGGCACCCGGAGGAAACACATGCAGACACAGAGAACGTGCAAACTCTACACAGTCACCCGAGGCCAGAATGTAACCCCGGTCGCTGGAGCTGTGAGACAGCAGTGCTAATCCCCAGTGTGCCACCATCCCTGCCTCTGAGCCAGGAGCTCCGCATTCGAGATTCATCCTAAGGTTGATGGCCAAGGAAGAGGCATTCGTAAAGAGGCCAAATAGGTTGAGCATCAGTGTCACCAAGAGGGGCCCCAATGCCAGGGCAGCACCCACCCCCGCCAACCTCTTCCTCGAGAGGGTAGCATCTCGCCTCTCCCCCGTACTTGCTGAGTTGGGGCCCCTCAGCCGTGTAGCCCTCCATTAGTATCACGTGAAGGTTCTTTACGTAAACCCCTGCAGTGGACTTCGAGCCTTAAATTCCACCGGCCACGTCCAAGACAAAATAAAAAGCAGCAGAGGGCTGCTTTGTTAATGAATCACCACGTCTCTGAAGTAAATGCAAGAACTGGGACCTAGCAAGAAGGTTCCAGGAGAGGATCCTCTGTGATCTGAGAAGAGAATAACACTGACATGGAGACGAGACTGGCACCAGGAGCAATGACACAGCACGGGCATCAACAACAAGTCGGCTTCTTTCAGAGGAGGGGGAGGAATCCTCCACCAATTCTAACACTCCCAGATTAACGTGCGTTCATTCCCAAAATAAAGTCAAGCTGTCTGTCGGGAAACAGACACATTCTCCTGCCGTTTTTCTGGTGTTGTACACCAGACAGCAGGGAACTGTCAAACACAGGAAACTAACAGCAGAAATAAAGCAGAATCAGGACACTGACACAACCTCTAAAGCATGGCAATGCAAGAACTGTGGCAGGGCACAGCGAGTAACTTCAACCCAACTCGGCAGACACAGATAGACACAGACAGGCTTCAACAGGGAGTGAGCCTGGGCTGGGGTAAAAACCAGGAATCGCTCCAGAAACAGACTCAGCCAGACCCCAACCCGGCCCCCAGACCCCGGTACAGACCCCCAGACCCAGGTACAGACCCCCAGACCCCGACCCGGCCCCCAGTACAGACCCCCAGACCCCAAACCCGGCCCCCAGACCCAGGTACAGACCCCCAGACCCAGGTAAAGACCCCCAGACCCAGGTAAAGACCCCCAGACCCAGGTACAGACCCCCAGACCCAGGTACAGACCCCCAGACCCCGACCCGGCCCCCAGACCCCGGTACAGGCCCCCAGACCAAGGTACAGACCCCCAGACCCGGGTACAGACCCCCAGACCCCAACCCGGCCCCCAGACCCTGGTACAGACCCCCAGACCCCAACCCGGCCCCCAGACCCCGGTACAGACCCCCAGACCCGGGTACAGACCCCCAGACCCCAACCCGGCCCCCAGACCCAGGTACAGACCCCCAGACCCGGGTACAGACCCCCAGACCCCAACCCGGCCCCCAGACCCTGGTACAGACCCCCAGACCCCAACCCGGCCCCCAGACCCCGGTACAGACCCCCAGACCCGGGTACAGACCCCCAGACCCCGACCCGGCCCCCAGACCCAGGTACAGACCCCCAGACCCAGGTACAGACCCCCAGACCCCGGTACAGACCCCCAGACCCAGGTACAGACCCCCAGACCCAGGTACAGACCCCCAGACCCCGGTACAGACCCCCAGACCCAGGTACAGACCCCCAGACCCCGGTACAGACCCCCAGACCCAGGTACAGACCCCCAGACCCAGGTACAGACCCCCAGACCCCGGTACAGACCCCCAGACCCAGGTACAGACCCCCAGACCCCGGTACAGACCCCCAGACCCCGGTACAGACCCCCAGACCCCGACCCGGCCCCCAGACCCAGACACAGACACACACCACCCCCTCCCAGACCCTGCCCCTGCCCCCAGACCGAGATAAAGACTCCCAGACAGACACACCCCCCCCCCCAGACACACACCCAGACACAGACCCAGACACAGACCCTAACCCTGTCCCCACCCGGCAGACACACTCCCCCGGCCCCTGTCGCGGTCCCGGCCTCTCTCCTCCCGCAGGCCTCACTGGAGCCTCGGTCTTTCCTGCCGCCCGGCCCCGGGCTCCGGCCCCCCCCGCACCCTGCGCTCACTCACCCGCTGTAAAATGCGCCGCAGCATGGCGGGTCCCGGGGGGGGGGGGAGCGGGCCCGGGGCCCGGGGCTGGAGGCTGAGGGAGAGGCCGCCCGGCAGCAGCCCAGAGGCGGGAGGGAGGCGGCAGCCCGAGAGCGATCGGCTGGGAGGAGCCCGGGGCTTAACCCCGTGTACACCGGGCCGTGTGACAGTGTGTACACCCGGGGCTTAACCCCGTGTACACCGGGCCGTGTGACAGTGTGTACACCCGGGGCTTAACCCCGTGTACACCGGGCCGTGTGACAGCGTGTACACCCGGGGCTTAACCCCGTGTACACCGGGCCGTGTGACAGTGTGTACACCCGGGCTTAACCCCGTGTACACCGGGCCCGTGTGACAGTGTGTACACCCGGGGCTTAACCCCGTGTACACCGGGCCGTGTGACAGTGTGTACACCCGGGGCTTAACCCCGTGTACACCGGGCCGTGTGACAGTGTGTACACCCGGGGCTTAACCCCGTGTACACCGGGCCGTGTGACAGTGTGTACACCCGGGCTTAACCCCGTGTACACCGGGCCCGTGTGACAGTGTGTACACCCGGGGCTTAACCCCGTGTACACCGGGCCGTGTGACAGTGTGTACACCCGGGGCTTAACCCCGTGTACACCGGGCCGTGTGACAGTGTGTACACCCGGGGCTTAACCCCGTGTACACCGGGCCGTGTGACAGTGTGTACACCCGGGGCTTAACCCCGTGTACACCGGGCCCGTGTGACAGTGTGTACACCGGGGCTTAACCCCGTGTACACCGGGCCCGTGTGACAGTGTGTACACCGGGGCTTAACCCCGTGTACACCGGGCCGTGTGACAGTGTGTACACCCGGGGCTTAACCCCGTGTACACTGGGCCGTGTGACAGTGTGTACACCCGGGCTTAACCCCGTGTACACCGGGCCGTGTGACAGTGTGTACACCGGGGCTTAACCCCGTGTACACCGGGCCGTGTGACAGTGTGTACACCCGGGGCTTAACCCCGTGTACACTGGGCCGTGTGACAGTGTGTACACCCGGGCTTAACCCCGTGTACACCGGGCCGTGTGACAGTGTGTACACCGGGGCTTAACCCCGTGTACACCGGGCCGTGTGACAGCGTGTACACCGGGGCTTAACCCCGTGTACACCGGGCCGTGTGACAGCGTGTACACCGGGGCTTAACCCCGTGTACACCGGGCCGTGTGACAGCGTGTACACCCGGGGCTTAACCCCGTGTACACCGGGCCGTGTGACAGCGTGTACACCGGGGCTTAACCCCGTGTACACCGGGCCGTGTGACAGCGTGTACACCCGGGCTTAACCCCGTGTACACCGGGCCGTGTGACAGCGTGTACACCCGGGGCTTAACCCCGTGTACACCGGGCCGTGTGACAGCGTGTACACCCGGGCTTAACCCCGTGTACACCGGGTCGTGTGACAGCGTGTACACCCGGGGCTTAACCCCGTGTACACCGGGCCGTGTGACAGCGTGTACACCCGGGGCTTAACCCCGTGTACACCGGGCCCGTGGACAGTGTGTACACCCGGGCTTAACCCCGTGTACACCGGGCCCGTGTGACAGTGTGTACACCCGGGCTTAACCCCGTGTACACCGGGCCGTGTGACAGTGTGTACACCCGGGGCTTAACCCCGTGTACACCGGGCCCGTGTGACAGTGTGTACACCCGGGCTTAACCCCGTGTACACCGGGCCGTGTGACAGTGTGTACACCCGGGCTTAACCCCGTGTACACCGGGCCGTGTGACAGTGTGTACACCCGGGGCTTAACCCCGTGTACACCGGGCCGTGTGACAGTGTGTACACCCGGGGCTTAACCCCGTGTACACCGGGCCCGTGTGACAGTGTGTACACCCGGGGCTTAACCCCGTGTACACCGGGCCCGTGTGACAGTGTGTACACCCGGGCTTAACCCCGTGTACACCGGGCCGTGTGACAGTGTGTACACCCGGGGCTTAACCCCGTGTACACCGGGCCGTGTGACAGTGTGTACACCGGGGCTTAACCCCGTGTACACCGGGCCGTGTGACAGTGTGTACACCCGGGCTTAACCCCTCACCAACTACACTGTGTACAACACTGTGTACCCCACACAGAGATATTAACCCCTCAGCAACTACACCGTGTATATCAGTGTGTACACCACACACAGACTTTAACCCCTCACCAACTACACCGTGTACACCAGTGTGTATATCACTCTGTATATCAGTGTGTACACAACACAGAGATATTAACCCCTCAGCAACTACACTGTGTATACCAGTGTGTATGGCACTTTGTATATCACAGACATTAACCCCTCACCAACTTCACCGTGTATAGCACCGTGTATACCAGTGTGTACACCACACAGAGATATTAACCCCTCAGCAACTACACCGTGTACACCACTGTGTATATCAGTGTGTATATCATACCGAGATATTATTCCCTCACCGGCTACATCATTTACAACACCATGTATATCATTGTGTATACCAGTGTGTACACCACACGGTGAGAGCGAGAGTAACCCCTCACTGGCTACACCATGTACAACACCATGTATATAACTGTGTATGATGTGGGTATGCCGGCGTTGGACTGGCGTAAACACAGTAAAAAGTCTGACAACACCAGGTTTTAGTCCAACCTATTTATTTGATAATATACTCACAAGCTTTCGGGGTTAGTCCCTTCGTCAGGTGAATGGAGAGTCTGGCTCCATTCACCTGATGAAGGGACTAACCCCGAAAGCTTGTGAGTATATTATCAAATAAATAGGTTGGACTAAAACCTGGTGTTGTCAGACTTTTTACTATAACTGTGTATACCAGTGTGTACACCACACAGACATTAACCCCTCATTGGCTACACCATGTACACTATGTATCACTGTGTACAACACTGTACACCACACAGCAAGAGAGACATTAACCCCTCACCAACTATAACATGTACAATACTGTGTATATCACTGTGTATACTAGTATGTACACCACACAGAGAGACATTAACCCCTCACTGGTTACACAGTGTACACAGTGTATTTCACTGTGTACAACACTGTACATCATACAGTGAAAGAGAGATTAACCCCTCATCAACTACACCATGCATAACATAGTGCACATACCAACACAGAGAGCGAGAGGCAGCTCCTTGGGCAAAGAGAGAGATTAACCCATTACTCACAACACTGTACACCACTGTGTACAACACTCTGTACACCACTCTATACACAACAACACCATCCTGTACACCACTGGGTATATCTCTCCATACACACCAACAGCGAGAGAGAGGGATTAACCCATTGCCAACAACATTCTGAACATCACACTGTATCTCATTGCACACACACCAACACTACTGTGTACACACTCACCAGCTCCTGGGCAGGGAAAGAGCCATTAACCCAATGTCAACAACACTCTGCGCACACACATACACCCTAACACCACTGTGAATGCCCTGTGTATATCACCCTGTATATCACCATGTATATCACTCTACATACACACCAACCCCTGGACAGGGAGACAGTCATTAACCCATTCCTGACAACAATGCTATCAACAACACTCTGTACACACCAACATCACTGTGTGCTTCACAGTGTATACATACACATCAATTCCTGGGCAGGGAGAGAGTCATTAACCCATTGCCAACAACAAAACGGAGTGTACACTAACACTGTACACACCAACATCACTGTGTGCTTCACAGTGTATACATACACATCAATTCCTGGGCAGAGAGAGAGAGTCATTGACCCATTGCCAACCACAAAACAGAGTGTACACTATGTACACTAAAACTGTGCACACCACTGTGTATATCACTGTGTTCAACTCTTTATACATATGTATCACCGTGTGCTTCACCCTATACACACTAGCTCTGTACAAACTAACTCACTGTGTACTTCACTGTGTACACTCTGAACACCCTAACTCTATCACTGTACATCACTGTGTACATAAGAACATAAGAACATAAGAAATAGGAGCAGGAGTAGGCCATCTAGCCCTTCGAGCCTGCCCCGCCATTCAATAAGATCATGGCTGATCTGTTGTGGCTCAGTTCCACTTTCCCGCCCTCTCCCCATAACCCTTAATCCCCTCTCTTATCAAGAACCCATCAACCCGCTTCTTAAAAATATTTAGCGAGGCAGCCTCCACCACTCCAACGGGCAGAGAATTCCAGAGATTCACCACCCTTTGAGTGGAGAAGTTCCTCCTCAAGTGTACACACTTGTCTATTCCCATTTTCCCCTTTATTATTATATGGGATTGATCTTTTCTCATTCACAGGATGTGGGCCTCACTGACTAGATCAGCCTACGTTGCCCATCACTAGTTGCCCTTGAGAAGGTGGTGGTTAACTGCCTTCTTGAACCGCTGCAGTCCCCGTGGTGTTAGAGAGGGATTTCCAGGATTTTGACCCAGCGGCTGCAAAGGAATGGCAATATATTTCCGAGTCAAGATGATGTGAGGCTTGGAGGGGAACCTGGAGGTGGTGGTGTTCTCAGGAATCTGCTGCTCTTGTCCTTTTAGCTGGTAACGGTCGTGAACTTGGAAGGGCTGTCTGAGGAGCCTTGATGAGTTGCTGCGGTGCATCTTGTAGATGGTACACACGGCTGCCATTGTGAGTCACTGGTGGAATGAATGCCCTGGGGTGGGGTGCCCATCAAGTGGCCATGCATTACCAAGTGTTTCTGTCTGGCTGTGATTATTACAGATTTTCCTACCGTTGTCATTTTAAAAAATTCTTTCCTGGGATGTGGTCATCGCTGGCTAGCCCAGCATTTATTCTCCATCTCTAATTGCCGTTGCAATGATGATTGCAAGCCTCCTACTCAAACCACTGCAGCCCGTCTGTTGTGGATAAGAAACATAAGAAACATAACATCAGAAATAGGTGCAGGAGTAGGCCATCCAGCCCTTCGAGCCTGCCCCGCCATTCAATAAGATCATGGCTGATCTGTCGCTGCTCAGTTCCACTTTCCCGCCCTCTCCCCATAACCCTTAATCCCCTCTCTTATCAAAAACCCATCAACCCGCGTCTTAAAAATATTTAGCGAGGCAGCCTCCACCACTTCAACGGGCAGAGAATTCCAGAGATTCACCACCCTTTGAGTGAAGAAGTTCCTCCTCAACTC
Source organism: Carcharhinus amblyrhynchos (assembly GCF_965287045.1). Classification (NCBI taxonomy): domain Eukaryota; kingdom Metazoa; phylum Chordata; class Chondrichthyes; order Carcharhiniformes; family Carcharhinidae; genus Carcharhinus; species Carcharhinus amblyrhynchos. The sequence goes on along the minus strand of NC_137342.1, from coordinate 5,116,950 downwards.
CGTTCTAAACCGCCCCCCTTTTATCTTGAGGCTGTGCCCCCTAGTCCTACTGTCTTTTTTGAGCGGGAAGAGTCTCTCCACCTCTATCCTATCCATCCCATTCATCATCTTATACGTCTCAATGAGATCTCCCCTCATTCTTCTAAACTCCAACAAGTACAAGCCCAGTTTATTCAGCCTCTCCTCATAGCTCAACCCCCTCAACTCCGGTATCAGCCTAGTAAACCTCCTCTGCACTCCCTCCAAGGCCAAAATATCTTTGCGCAGGTGCGGCGCCCAAAACTGCACACAGTACTCCAGCTGCGGCCTCACCAATGCCCTATACAGCTGCAGCAAGACCTCCCTACTTTTATATTCAATCCCCCTCGCTATGAAGGCCAGCATCCCATTCGCCTTCCTGACCACCTGCTGCACCTGCAAGCTGGGTTTTTGCGACTCATGCACAAGGACCCCGAGGTCCCTCTGCACCGTCGCCTGTTGCAGTTTTTCGCCCCGTAAGTAATAGTCCTTCCTACCATTCTTCCTACCAAAGTGGACCACCTCACACTTGCCAACATTAAATTCCATTTGCCATTTCCTGGCCCAGGAGTTCCAGAGACAGTGAAGCAATGGTGATGTAGTTGTCCATCCCTACTTGCCCTTGCACTGAGTGGTAATGTTGCCACCCTCCAGGATTGGCCTGGAGTGTCCAGGGATTGAAGGTCACTCTCCAGGCTGTCTGTAACCCTGAAGAAAAACCCAGGACATTAAGGTTTCTTTGAACCTTTCTCTTTACTAGATAGAAAAATATCGAAAAGGGGACAGAAAAGCTGTCAATCTTTTTGACTAAACAATGAAACAAAATCCAATTTACTGAGGGACAAATGAAAAGGTGCAGCCCCCAAAAACAAGGAAAGCGCCTGCAACAAAAGACAAAGTAGAAAGGAAACTTAAAGCATCAAACTAAAATGTGATTAAAGGTGTTGATAGTGCATCCCAGCCCCTGCGGTGCCCAGTGGGCATGGAAGGTATCAACAGTACCCTCGGACACTGCACGGTCCCTCTCCAGAGACACCCAGCCGTGTATGTAGCTGCAATAGAGGGCAGACCTCAGTTGTCCACTGCCTGGACCTGTTAATGGTAAGTTTGGCCAGGAGAAGGTTCATGAGGAGGTTCTCCACCTTCCCCACCTCCCTCCGTGCCGGGTGAAAGAAAGGCTGTTAGGGAGGGAGTTGCTGGATCTTGCATCATCCAAATCTTTTTGCTTCCGATTGACGTAGGAAGGCGGGGTGTCTCGAGGATGGATTTGTTGGTGACTAATGGCTAGAGTGTGGGGGCAAGCCCTGTGATCAAATCTCCAGGATTATATTTTATCACAGTTGGAAAATCTACTGCCAGGATATTTGAGAGGGCAGATCACATCCCTGAGCTTCTGGAGTCATGTGTAGACCAGGTAAAAACTGCAAATTTATTGAACCAGACGGGTTTTAATGACAATCGATGATAGTTTCATGGTCACCATTACTGAGACGAGGTAAAAAGTAAAAGTTTATTTATTAGTCACAAGTAAGGCTTACATTAACACTGCAATGAAGTTACTGTGAAATTCCTCTGCTCGCCACAGTCTGATTGGGTGAATGCAGCTAACCAATACATCTTTCAGATGTGCGGAAGGGGCAGAGTTTTCCAGCCGCACTCACCCCAAGGCCAGACATTCCCACCAGCAGTCAGCATGGTCTGCTGAACCTTCTGTCTCACCCACTAGGATTCCGGGGTGGAAAAATTCTGCCCTTTCATAGAAATCACAGAAACCCTACAGTGCAGAAAGAGGCCATTCAGCCCATCGAGTCTGCACCGAACACAATCCCACCCAGGCCCTACCCCCACATCCCTACGTATTATACCCACTAATCCCTCTAACCTACACATCCCTGGACACTAAGGGGCAATTTCTTAGCACGGCCAATCAACCTAACCCGCACATCTTTGGGCTGTGGGAGGAAACCGGAGCACCCGGAGGAAACCCACGCAGACACGAGGAGAATGTGCAAACTCCACACAGACAGTGACCCGAGCCGGGAATCGAACCCAGGACCCTGGGGCTGTGAAGCAGCAGTGCTAACCCACTGTGCCGCCCCAGCTTTATATTTCCAATTTATTCATTTACAGGTGCTTGATGGGACTTGATCCCACGCCATAAGCCTGGGCATCTGGATTATTAGTCCAATAATTTGACCATTATACCACCATCTCCCCTGTGAATAAGAAACACATTTTATATGTACATCTGGCAGGAGAATTCTGCATCAAGATAATGCCTGAATCACCACAAGTTCAAAGTCATGGGAAATTGTTGAGCTTCCTTTTATTTATTGCACGGGAAGATTGGTATTTATTGTATCATGGAATCCCTACAATGCAGAAGAAGACCATTCAGCCCATCGAGCCTGCATCAACAACAATCCCCACCCAGACCTAGTCCCGGAACCCCACGTTTAGCTTGGCCAATCACCCTAGCCCGCAATCTTTGGAATACCTGTACACCTCACACCGCCCCCCCCGATTCAGAAGCTGGAGCTGGTGGTGGGCCACCTTCTTGAACCTCCGCAATCATGAGGTTAAAATGCCACAACAGCACAGTTCACTGGGGGAGGAGGTGGTGGCCTGGCAATGATGAAGAATGGGAAAGAACTTGCATTTATAAAGCACCTTTCGCAGCCCAAGGGTATCCCTGACGCATTTTTGGCCAATTAAGTACTTTTGAAACCAAGTGTAAGGTGAAACCTGCCACCCTGACAGGTTTGGGGGTGAGAAATAGCGAGACCTCACTCAAAATTAAATAGCAACATCTTTACTAGATTGGAACAATACAAAGTATCTGCCCTCTGTTACAAAAACCCATTAGTCACAAGGAAGTTACAAGAAATCTTTTCTATGAGTCAATAAACATTCAAATTCCAGCCAATCGTAGCTTCAACCAGCAAACTAAACCACTTTGGCTCGGCACCAAATCACCTTTTGCAACTGTCTTTACAACCTTCTTTTGATATTGGCAGGATGTTTCATTGACAAGATTATATTGCCTTTCCAAAATTAACTTTAAGCTACAATTGTCCCAAGCAATGTCTAATTCTTTGACAAGGCATATTGTGGTCTGAACAATGTCCACATGTTTGATCCCATTCAGTACTTTTCCATTCCTCGTGACTGGCACATACACTTTCAAGATCTTTATCAGCCCTTCTTTCTGAGTTTCCCACACCTACTCTCACATTTTATGACCATTGAACAATAATTCAATTCAAGCCTCTTAAGTTCCTGACTTCTTACAAATAGTTCCTCAGATGATTAAGTATAGTTTGCTGTTATAAAACAATAAAGAAACACATCTTCTAATTTCTCTGCATTTCAGGAAATACCTCCTCCGGGTGTTCCAGTTTCCTCCCACAATCCAAAGATGTGCGGGTTAGGTTGATTGGCCGTGTGTCCAGGGATGTGTAGGTTAGAGGGATTAGTGGGTATAATATGTAGGGATACGGGGGTAGGGCCTGGGTGGGATTGTGTTCGGTGCAGACTCGATGGGCCGAAGGGCCTCTTTCTGCACTGTAGGGTTCTATGATCTATGATTCTATGATACCTTCAATGGACATTAGCTTGTCTTTCTCTCTTGCAACTTTCAAAACACATACGACCCACTGAATTAGCAATTTATAAAACACATTCACCCCTCATCTCCGTGTTCTCCAACCTGACATCTCTAGGTCCTCCCTGTATGCAAATCTTCTGTGGAATTCTGACATTCCAAAGATGTGCTGGTTAGGTGAATTAGCCGTGTTAAATTGCCCCTCTGTGTCTCAAGATATCTAGGTTAAATATGTGGGGTTATGGGAATAGGGTGGGGCGAGGAGACCTGAATAAGATGCCCTGTCGGAAAATCAGTACAGACTTGATGGGCCAAATAGCCTCTTCTGCACTATAGGGCCTCTATAACTTGACACCTTTACTTTGTGCCTCTCAGAGCCTGAAGATTTCCTGAAGCATTTTGCAAACAATTATGCATTTTTGAAATAAAGTGTAAGCCTTGACATTTAACTTTTAAACGTGTCTGTTTACTGGTTACAACCCATTTTATGACCTTTTTATGCCCGAAAGCGTTTTATGAGTGTCTCTCTGTATCTGTCATGAAAAACATCTGCAGTCTCAACAGCACTCTGTAATTTTTAGACTACATATGCTCCCCCAGGTTTGAAAGCAATCTCAACCACAAATTTTGACTACAAGTAACTCAGCCAAAATCCTTATGACCACTGCTGTATGAATCAGGACAGGCAAATTTGCACACAGTAAGATCCCACAAACAGATGATCAGATAATCTCTTTTTAGACAATAATAGATGGATAAATATTGACCAGGACTTGTGCAGGGGGTGTGGGGTGGGGGGCTTGGGGGCTCCTCTGATCTTTGAGTAGTGCCGTAGGATCTCTACCATCCACGTGAGAAGGTGGATGGGATCTGGGTTCCAAGAACAGCAATATAGACACAAGGCAAGATGTTGAAAGTGGGGAAGCCACAGGAAGTATCCCCGTGAAGTTTCATATCTCGTGTTGGCTTCTCCTGAAAATAAATTGTTTACATGTGAAAATCAGGAAAACCACTTCATATCCAGGCCACTCAACGAATGTGAAAGAGAAACTCCTACACTTTGGTGTTATGGGAGTGTTGGAGTTCTGGAGGGAGGCAGCAGATGGGAAATTATAGGCCAGTTAGCCTGACTTCGGTCATTGGCGAGATTTTAGAGTCCATTATTAAAGATGAGATTGCAGAGTACTTGGAAGTGCATGATAAAATAGGACTGAGTCAGCACGGCTTTGTCAAGGGGTGGTCACATCTGACAAATCTGTTCGGGTTCTTTGAGGAGATAACAAGGAAGTTAGATAAAGGAGAACCAGTGGACATGATTTATTTAGATTTCCAAAAGGCCTTTGACAAGGTGCTGCATTGGAGACTGTTCAATAAGCCCGTGGTGTTAATGGTAAGATCCTGGTATGAATAGAGGATTGACTGACTGGCAGAAGATATTATTGAGGAAGCAGGGGGGCTGCAGAAGGACTTGGACAGGTTAGGAGAGTGGGCAAAGAAGGGGCAGATAGAGCACAATGTGGAAAAGTGTGAGGTTATGCACTTTGGAAGGAGGAATGGAGGCATAGACTGTTTCCTAAATTGGAAAAAGCTTAAAAACACAAAGGGACTTGGGTGTCATTGTTCAAGATTTTCTTAAGATTAATGTGCAGGTTCTGTTGGCAGTTAGGAAGGCAAATGCAATGCTAGCATTCATGTCAAGAATACAAGAGCAGGGATGTACTTCTGAGGCTGTATAAGGTTCTGGTCAGACCTCATTTGGAGTATTGTGAGCAGTTTTGGACCCCAGATCTAAGGAAGGATGTGCTGGCCTTGGAAAGGGTCCAGAGGAGGTTCACAAGAATGATCCCTGGAATGAAGAGCTTGTCCTATGAGGAACAGTTGAGGGTTTTGGGTCTGTACTCATTGGAGTTTAAAAGGATGAGGAGGGGATCTTAATTAAACTTACAGGATACTGCGAGGTCTGGGCAGAGTGGGTGTGGAGAGGATGTTTCCACTAGTAGGAAAAACTAGAACCAGAGGGCACAACCTCGGGCTAAAGGGACGATCCTTTAAAACAGAGATGAGGAGGAATTCCTTCAACCAGAGAGTGGGGAATCTGTGGAACTCTTTGTCACAGAAGGCTGTGGAGGCCGGGTCATTGAGTGTCTTTAAGACAGAGATAGATAGGTTCTTGATTAATAGGGGAATCAGGGATTATGGGGAAAAGACAGGAGAATGGGGATGAGAAAAATATCAGCCATGATTGAATAATGGAGCAGACTCGATGGCCTAATTCTGTTCCTATGTCTTATGGTCTTGTGGTCTTATGGTTTGCTGTGACTGCTTATTTCAGCTATTGTGGGTACATCAGGTTAATTGAGGAAGTGAGATGTGTATAGGTTTATTACACAGAGGTAGATTTTCTCCTCTTGGTGGTGACGTCGTGGCAATGAACCACAGGAACTTGGTGCTCCCTGGGATTATGCAGGACTAACGGCAATAAGTTTCCCAGAGTCAGCCCACTGTGTCATTCTGGGGCAGTGTTGTTGAATACAGTAACCATGATGTGACTATTTGGGTGTGGTGCATTGTGACTGTGAATCATAAATGAAAGCTGAGAAAAAGAAAATCATTGGTCATATGACCTCACAAGTTATATTCATACACATTATGATCTTAAATGCTTTTACATGTGTGTGTCCAAGGGCAGCTGTAAGGACGGCAGATTTCCTTCCCTAAAGGACGTTTGTGACCCAGATGGATTTTTCCAATGACTGTTTCACGGACATGAGAAGATTCTTAATTCCAGATATTTTTTATTGAATTCAAATTCCACCATTTGCAGCGGCGGGATTCGAACCCAGGTCCCTGGAACATTAGCTGAACTCCTGGATTAGTAGTCGAGTGATGATAGCACTCGACCATCACCTCCCCATTCAACCTGTCTTAAACAGGTTTCCAGAGGCTGGTTGGAGTTTGGTGACTGAGGGAATGCTGCTTTAGACTGCAGTACAGTGCGTCGGTTGGAATTCGATGACTCAAGGAGTTTGGTGAGGAGGGAACGAGGCGACCCTTCCGTTTTTTACTTTCCTCAGAAAGAAGGGTGGCAGCCTGAGTAACTCAGACCCCAGGGGGTAAAGCACAGTAAGAAGTCTCACAAAACCAGGTTAAAGTCCAACAGGTTTATTTGGTAGTAAAAGCCACTAGCTTTCGGAGCGCTGCCCCTTCATCAGATGAGTGGGAGGTCTGTTCACAAACAGGGCATATATAGACACAAACTCGATTTACAAAATAATGGTTGGAATGCGAGTCTTTACAGGTAATCAAGTCTTAAAGACAATGTGGGTGGAGAGACGGTTAAACCCAGGTTAAAGAAATGTGTACTGTCTGCAGCCAGGATAGTTAGTGAGACTTTGACAACTCAGGAAAGTCATGGGGATTACAGATAGCGTGACATGAACCCAAGATCCCTGTTGACACCGTCCTCATGCGTGCGGAACTTGTCTATCAGTCTCTGTTCAGCGACTCTGCGCTGTTGTGTGTCATGAAGACCGCCTTGGAGAATGTTTACCCGAAGGTCAGAGGCTGAATGCCCGTGACCACTTAAGTGTTCCCCAACAGAAAGGAAACAGTCTTGCCTGGTGATTGTCGAGCGGTGTTCATTCATCCGTTGTCATAGCGTCTGCACGGTCTCCCCAGTGTACCATGCTTCGGGACATCCTTTCCTGCAGCGTATCAGGTAGGCAACGTTGGCCGAGTTGCAAGTGTATGTACGGTGTACCTTGTGGATGGTTCAATATGATGAAGGGACAGGAAAGGATGTCCTGAGGCATGGTACATTGCCTCGCCTAGTCGTGGCAAGTTTGGAGAATCCCAAGCTTGTGATTAATTTATGGGGAATGTATCATACGTCTAGCGGTGTTTTTGTTCAGAGTGAATGCTGCATCTTTTGATAAAGTCTGACTTCTATTTAACCTGCGTTTGAAAGGAGCAATCCGTGAAATAACGTAGCATTATGACATTGGTATCCGTGAGACCTGTGTTGGAGAGGATGGGAATGATGGCATCCTGCTGGATTAGCTGTCCGCTCTCTCATTGATGGCCTGTCCCAGTCACCGGGGATCACTTCCAAGTCCCTGGCATTTAAATAAACGTTCTCTTCACAGAGCGGCTGCCAAGTTCCTTTCAACCCTGGTGCCCTGACCAAATGTGCCCAGCGATTTCAACTGGCCAGCCACGTCACGAGAGCAGGAGTGCATGTGTATCCTGTCAGCAGTCGGGCTCTGTCACCCTGCACAGTCACCGCAGTCATGTGGAAAATGTTCCACTTGTCAAAAAGGCATCAGCTGAGGATTTGTTGAATTAAGGATGCGAAGGATTCCATTGTTATCTCGGCCCAGGGACCACTTTGGCACGTTTAAGTTTGTTGAATTGCGGTTTCTTGCCGACTTGTTTACGATGAGGCACAGCGGTATAACCTGAATGGGGACAATTATATCAGAACTGAAAAGTACATTTCATTGGCAACGCCTGGCACTGATTTCCAAATCAGTGGCCTTGGCATCCAACACAGGTTGTTTCCTTAACAGCTGGAGCCACATTACCAGGAATAATTGTAAAGAGTTGCTGATCTCACACGGACTGAACCGCAAAGGTGACAAGGTTGGGTAAGAGTTTGCACAAAATCCCTATAGCCATCATTCCAAAGGCTGCCTCTGTATCTAACTTTCTATTTAATTCAAGAAATAAGTCATTGCCTTGAGGCAAATTCACATCTCTTTAACCTCTGATTATCCCTCTCTCCACTCACACTGTCTGTACCTATAAAGATTTGATTACCTATAAGGACTCGCATTCCAACTATTATCTCGCAATTGAGTCTGTGTCTATATATGCCGTGTTCATGAACCCAACTCTCCACTCACCTGATGAAGGAGCAGCGTTCCGAAAGCTCGTGCTACCAAATTAAACCTATGGGACTTTAACCTGGTGTTGTGAGACTGTTTACATTGTCTGTGAAGCCACTTTGGGATTTCGTGAGGTTATGGAAGGTGCTTTATAAATGCAAGTTCTGTATAACGCTGTCGACACAATTGTCCAATTGTAATTTCAGTGCCACCTCAGGGAAGCTTGGCATCACCAACGGGCAACTCTCATGAGAAACCAACACATGATGATGACGGGTAAATAACCGTTGTTTCACCTTCTCTGACGTTTCCCTCGGTGTGTACTGAGACTCCTATCACACTGCTGGCTGTATTATGGTGGCGGCAATGCCACTTTTTACCTCGTGGACCTGCCCGCGATTTACTGGAGAGCAACACCAAACACTGAGCGCTAGATCTGTGCGGGAACACTGACCAACCTGGAGGGTGCTGCTTCTAACACAGACTCCAACAGGCAGAGAAGGGACAACTTCCTCACCAACGCAATGGGAAAAGTGAACAATTCCAGCAAATATTCAGAATGAACCACATCTTTCTGATGATCAACATTGTCAACATAAAAACAGAAAATACTAGAAAATTAAAGGAATTAGGAGCAGAAGTAGGTAAATTCAGCCCTTCGAGCTTGCTCTGCCATTCAATCAGATCATGGCAGATCTCTCCCTGGTCTCAAATCCATCTCCCCACCAGTTCCCCATACCCCTCTTCCCCTTTCTTTATTTAGAAATATCTCCATCCCCCTCTTGAAACCATTCAACAATTCAGTCTCCACCTCGCTATAGGGCAGCAAGTTCCATAAATTCATCACTGTCTACATGAAGTAGTTCCTCCTCATCTCAGTTTTAAATCTACTGCTTCTCAACCAAAACCTGTGGCCTCTTGTTCTAGATTGGCCCACAAGAGGAAACATTTAGTCTACATTTGCTTCATCAATCCCTTTTAAAATTTTATACACCTCGATCAGATCCCCTCTCCTCCTTCAAAACTCCAGTAAGAATAAGCCTCACATGTCAACCCCTTCAGCCCTGGAATCAATCTGGTGAACCTCCCCTGAACTGTCTCCAATGCCACCACATTCTTCCTCAAATAAGGAGACCAAACCTGGACACAATTCTCCAGATGTGGTCTCACCAACACCCCATACAATTGCAACAACACTTCTCTAATTTTATCCTTCAGTCCTTTTGCAATAAATGCCAGCATCCCATTTGCCTTTTTTATTACATGCTGCACCTGCGTACCGACTTTCTGTGATTCATCCACACAGATGCCCAGATCCCTCTGCCCGGACGCGTTTTGAATCTGCTTTCCATTTAGATTATAACTTACCTTTCTATTTTGTCTGCCAAAATGGATAACCTTACACTTATCTATATTAAACTCCATCTGCCAATTTTTGGCCCATTGTCCGAGAATATTTATATCTGCCCATAAAATCTTTATATCCTCTTCACAGCCTGCTTTCCACCTATTTTGGTATCATCCTCAAATTTTGTTATGTTGCACTGTGTCTCTGCTTGCAGATCATTTATGTAGATTATAAACAGTCGAGGCCCAAGGACTGACCCCGGAGCACCCCGTTAGTTACATTTCATCAGCAGAGAAGGACCCATTTATCCTGACCCTCTGCTTTCTGTCAGTCAGCTCAATCCTCAATCCAATCCCCTGTGATCTCACCTTCTGGATCAGTCTTTTATGCGGCACCTTGTCAAACTCCTTCTGGAGGTCTAAGTATATCACATCTATAGGTTCCCCATTATCTACCTTGCTGTTTATGCGCTCAAAGAACGCAAGCAAGTTTGTCAAGCATGACGTACCCTTCATAAAACCATGCTGACAAAGGTGGATTGAACATTTTCTTTCCAAATACTCAGTCATCTCTAACTTAATGATTGATTCCAGCAGCTTCCCTGCCACAGAGCTCAAACTAACTGACTTATAGTTTCCCACTTTTTGCCTCTCTCCCTTTTTAAATAAGGGTGTTGCATTAGCGTGTTTCCAAACCACTGGACCCTTACCAGAATCCAAGAAATATCAGGTCATCCAGACTCGAAACATTGCCTCTATTCTCTCTAAGCGGTGCTGTCAGACCTGCTGAGATTTTCCAGCATTATCTGATTTGTTTCAGATTCCAGCATCTGCAGGATTTTGCCTTTATTGTTAGTGTCAATTTACGTTAATCATTAATCTACAGCAATAACAACTTCCATTTATATAGCACCGATATCACAGTCAAATATACCAACACATCTCAGAGGAGAGTTAATCACGCTACAGAGCTGACACCATGGGAGGGATTTTCCAGCCACAATCGCCCTAAAACTGGAAAATCTCGCCAAGGTCATAGGATCATCCCATTGGTCCATTAATCTCAGAATGGCCAACAAGGTTGACCAAATCATTAAGAAGGAGACATTTGGACAAGTGACCATAGGCCTGGCCGCAGGTATGTAGTTTCTAGGATGTATCTCCTGAGGAAGAAGGTAAATGGACAGACTCTGTCACACCTGACAAGAGTTTGGTTTGGCCATCAGCATCAGGAAGACAAATGACAGGTTTAGGACATTGTCTAATGCCATCTACCAGAATTAACAATGTGTGACACTGGAGGTTGTTGATAGCTTCACATATCTCAGCTCCACAATCACCAACAATCCGTCACTTGATGCTGAAATCAAAACACACATCACAAAAGCTACAGTTGCTCTGTCCAGATTGAGTAAGAGACTGTGGAATAACCTGAATGAGAACACCAAACTGTCACTGGAATTCTACCACCCCACTTGCTGTGGGAATCAGAATGGATGAGGGGCAGAGGTGAAGGTCCATTGACCTCAGGCAGGACTTTCTGGTCTCAGGTTGAGTGAGGCCGTGAAATCCCGTCCTGTGAGACTGCCAAGCTGTGTCCTCAGCGCACTCGTCCACATTGGGGGAGACCCAGACAACTTACACCAAGCAGGAGAGAAGGCCGACCTGTACCCCCAACTTCGCCATCTTGGACAGTTCCTCAGCATGGAATTTAACCATGAAAAGTGTGGAAGGAGAAATTTGACAAGGAAGTACTCAATGAATGGTTGGACACTAGGACGTCCTGTGGAAGAAAGGGACCTTGGTGTGTTTGTCCATAGATCTCTGAAAGCGGAAGGACATGTTAGTGGGATGGTGAAAAGGCACTTGCCTTTATCAATCAAGGCATAGATTACAAAAGTAGGGAGGTCATGTTTAAGTTCTATCAAACTTTGGTGAGGCAACACTTGGAGCACTGTGCGCAGTTCTGGTAATCACATTATAGGAAAGATGTGATTGCGCTGGAAGGGTGAAAGGATAGAATATTTAAGAGGTTGGGTAGGCTTGGCAGGAGACTGAGGAGTGACCTGATTGAGGTGTTCAAGATTATGAGAAACATGGACAGAGTGGATAAGGAGCACTGTTCCTCTCAGTTGAAGAGTCAGTCACAAGGGGAACAAAAGTTCAAGATTAGGGACAGGAGGTTTAGGTGGATGTGAGGAAAACGTTTATTACCCAGAGGGTGATGATAGTCTGGAATGCGATGCCTGGGAGGGTGGTGGAGGTGGGATGCCCCACATCCTTTACAAAATACCTGGGATGAGCACTTGGCACGTCATAACATTCAAGGCTATGGGTCAAGTGTTGGCAAGTGGGATTAGGTAGGTAGGATGTGTATTTTGTGTGTGATAGTGCAGACTCGATGGGCCAAAGGGCCTCTTCTGTGCTTTGTGATTCTGTGATTGGTTGGCAGAGCGAGGTCACTAAGTTGGAGGTCCTAACACCAGGTGGCGGTGTTCCCTGTATCTGCTGCCCTTGATTCCAGTGTGCTAATTCCATCAGCACACACTCATTATAAACTAACAACCTCTGGAGGAGGGGAGTGGTGACCAACAGGATGGGGAAGACCAGCACAGGAAGTGATCAGTATGGGTGGGAGACTGGTAAAGGGAGGGTAGCGCAGGGTGGGTCACAGAGGGCTTGTGACAGGTGACTTATCAGGAGGGTCCTGGTGTACTGATGCCACTGACCATTCCATGGGGAGGGGTTAGACTGCCGTCGAAGGTTGGAGGAGTGGGGGTGCGATGTCCATGGCTGGGGGGGTGGGTGACGGTGGGGGTGTTGGGAGGATGGCAGAAGGTCTCCCAGTCCACTGGGAGATCAGAGTGTCTGCGCATTGGCACCCCAGCATTCAGCTGGCTTCCGTGCCAAGCCCCAGCTCCGTTCCGCCCCCAAACTGGTGGGAACCGCACTTCTGAGAGGGTCATAAGATTGCGTTGTCAATCTCATCCAAAACCAGTCTAAAACTCTCCAGTGTTCTTGCTTAGGGCCAACAAGCTCAGCCTGTTGTAACCGGGGAGGTGGGGAGATGGTGACATTGTGGTAATGTCAGCAATCCCAGGCTCATTCCCCAGCAACACGGATTCAAATCTCACCACGGATTTGAACTAAATTTAATTAATTAACAATTTGGAATATAAAGCTGGTCATGTGATTACAAACTCACTCTGGTGGACTAATGCCCCTGGAGGGAGGGAAATCTGGCTAACACGTGACTCCAGTGAGGTGTGGGTGAATTGTAACGTTCTGGGGCAATTAGTAATAGGCCACAAACACTGACCTTGCCAGCCAGCGATGCCTGCGTCCCACGGAAGAATAAAGGAAAAATGAACATGAGGAATGAATAAGTAAAATATAAAGGCAAGTAACAGGAGACTGACAGAGTGTTTGGTAAATGCTACAGGGGGAACTGTTTCCACTTCCTACCCTGAGCCAGTGCGGTAGAATGGAGAGTGAAGTAACACTGTCACCTGGTGGCAACACAAGAGTCAAGATTCCTCAATGTTCAATCATAAATACTTTGTACAAAAATATTTTATAGCCAACAAATATCTAACATCCAGAGTGCAACTGTGTTTAATTTTCCTCCTTAGCACATACCAGACAGGGGAAGAGAAGGAGGCCCATCAGCCCTCCAAGTCTATGATGTAATTCAGCTGGAATCTCACCTCCGTTAACCCACCGAATCCTTTGATACCCAACGTAAACTCAGCTCGGAAAGTTCCAGCTGATCTCAGCAACCATAGCCTTCTGGGCAGAGGCAGTTCCAGATTTTCACAGCCCTCTGCAAGAAAGAATGCTTCTGAATTTGACTTCCAAATAGGCCAACTCTAACTTTAAGATTCTTCTGAACTGCTCCCTCCGTCCCCTTCCCCCCATCCCCATCCCCAAAGGAAATTGTACCTTTGTTAAGACCCTTTTATTGTTATTTCAAACATTCCAAACAACCCACCCCTCAATTTTCTGTGCACAAGGGAATTCTTAAAATTCGTTCCTGTAGGAGTCGCTGGCTGGCCAGCATTTATTGTCCATCCCTAGTTCCTCTTGAGAAGCTGCTGGTGAGCTGCAGCTTAAATCACTGCAGTCCATGTGGCATAGGTACACCCACAGTGCTGTTAGGGAGGGGATTCCAGGATTTTGACCCAGCGACAGTGAAGGAACAGCGATATGTTTGCAAATCAGGATGGTGAGTGAGGCTTGGAGGGGAACCACCAGGTGGCGGTGTTCCCATATATCTGCTGCCCTTGTCCTTCTAGATTCTGGATTTGGAAGGTGCTGCCTGAGGAACCTTGGTGAGTTCCTGAGATGTATCTTGTTGATGGTACACACTTCTGCCGCCATGTGTCAGTGGTGGAGGGAGTGAATGTTTGCGAGAGGGATAAGTGGGGCTGCTTCATCTTTGATGGTGTTGAATTTCATGAGTGTTGTTGGAGCTGCACTGTTAGGATGTAACCGGTGACAACTTTGTATTGGATGTAATGTGACCGATGGTAACAAGACGTAAGGTCAGTAAACCATGGAACCAATTGCAGCATGATGTAATAGTCAGCTGACTCACTATAAATAAGAACCTGTGTAGAATTGTGGATTGGCCCAGGGTGAGGCTCCAAGTTTGGAGTAATGATGTATCTTTATTAAGTTGGAGTCAGTTTTGTTCTATCTTTATTGTCTGCATTTGAAGAGTTACTTTTGATAAAGCGTCCAGGCAAGTGGAGAGTTTTCCATCACATTCCTGACATGTGCCTTATGGATGGTGGACAGGCTTTGGGAAGTCAGGAGGTGATTTATTTGCTGTAGGATTCCTAGCCTTTTACTGGCTCCGATAGACACAATACTTCTTCCAAATTGTTGACAAATAAGGATCTCTACGGTTCTGAAGGTCACGAGGTGGAGATGCCGGCGTTGGGCTGGAATAAACACGATAAGAAGTCTCACAACACCAGGTTAAAGTCCAACAGGTTTATTTGGTAGCAAAATCCACTAGCTTTTGGGGCTTTTCCCTTTCGTTACCTGGCAAAGCCCTGAAAGCTAGTGGCGGTTGCTACCAAATAAACCTATTGGACTTTAACCTGGTGTTGTGAGACTTCTTACTGTATTCTGAAGGTCACACAGGGAAGTGGAGGTCAGACCACAACCGGATCAGCCATGATATTATAGAATGGTGCAGCAGGCTTGTGGAGGGGCCGAGTGGCCTACTCCTTATCCTAACTCCAATGTTCGTCTGTTACTTCACAAACTTCAGTCAGGTTACCCGCCAGTTTTCTCTTTTCTAGAGGCAGGATCCCCGGACTGTTCAACCTTTCCGGAGGGTTAGATGCTCTCAGCTGTGGTGAATTGTGGATGTGCCTTCTCTGGTGCAGCAGGGGGTGGCACAGTGGTTAGCACTGCTGCTTCATAGTGCCAGGGAGCTGGGTTCGATTCCTGGCTTGGGTCACTGTCTGTGTGGAGTCTGCACATCCTCCCCATGTCTGCGTGGGTTTCCTCCAGGTGCTCCGGTTTCCTCCCACAGTCTGAAAGACGTGCTGGTTAGGGTGCACTGGCCATGCTAAATTCTCCCTCAGTGTATCCAGAATGTGGCAACTAGGGGATTTTCACAGTAACTTCACTGCAGTGTGAATGTAAGCCTACTTGTGGCATTAATTAATTAATTAATACGAGTTCAGTTCAGTTTGTGCTCAGTGGTAACCCTGAGGATGATGATAGTGGGGGTTTCAGTGATGGTGCTGTCATTGAATGTGAAGGGGGTGATGATTAGATTCTTTGTGTTGGAGATGGTCATCGCCTGGTACATTTGTGGCTTGTGAATTGTGAATATAAGTTGCCACTTGGCAGCCCAGGCTTGGATATTGTCCAGGTCTTGCTGCATTTGGACACAGATTGCTTCGGTATGTGAGGAGTCACCATGCTGATGAACGTTGTCTGATCATCAGCAAACAATGAATCATTTCCTACAAGTTGTCCGCATAATTTAACCCGTATAATAGGTCCATCGAGTTTATCTGACGAATCACACTGCCACTAAAACATCATGACACACAAAACATTTCTCCTTGGGAACCACCCACCTCCAGGTGTGGGAAAGTCAGAGGAACCCAGATTGGCCAAATCCGCCTGAATTGGGGAACCGCCGAGCTTTCACTGTTAGTTATTACCATGTCCTGCACCATTCCCATCAAACATCTTTGCAGCACGGCAACTCAGTGGTAAGCACTGCTGCCTCACAGCGCCAGGTACCTGGGTTCAATTCCAGCTTCAGGTCACTCACTGTCCGTGTGGAGTTTGCACATTCTCCCCGTGTCTGTGTGGGTTTCCTCCGGGTGCTCCGGTTTCCTCCCACAGTCCAAAGATGTGTGGGTTAGGTTGATTGGCCGTGCTAAATTGACCCTTGTGTGCGGGGTGTTTAGCAGGGTGTATATGTGTGGGGTTACGAGGATAGGGGCTGGGTGGGATCGTGGTCAGTACATATTCGATGGGCCGAACGGCCGCCTGCGGCACTGTAGGGTTCGATGGCCTTTTGTCGTGGAAATGCAAGTTGAAAACAGTTATTGGCCCAGTGACCAATTGGAAGGGCCGGGGGAAGTGGCAGATGCTGCTGATTGGATCGTCTCAGTCGTGGTGACAAAAAGCCCTCCCAATCCTCCCTGTAGTTGGAGGGGGGAGGGGAATGAGGGGGGAGGGGAATGAGGGGGGAGGGGAATGAGGGGGGAGGGGAATGAGGGGGGTGGGGAATGAGGGGGGAGGGGAATGAGGGGGGAGGGGAATGAGGGGGGAGGGGAATGAGGGGGGAGGGGAATGAGGGGGGAGGGGAATGAGGGGGGAGGGGAATGAGGGGGGAGGGGAATGAGGGGGGTGGGGAATGAGGGGGGAGGGGAATGAGGGGGGTGGGGGAAGGAGGTGTGGGGGGGGAGATGGTGGGGGAGTAGGGGGTGGGAGGATGGGGGAGTGGGGGGGTGGAAGGGTGGGGAGGGGAAGGGGGTGGGGGTGATGGGGTGGGGTGGGGGGTGGAGGGGAGGGAACGGGGAGGAAAGTAGGGGGTGGAGGGAGAGGGGGTGGGGGTGGAGGGGAGGGAAGAGCGGGTGGAGGGGAGGGAAGTGGGGGGTGGAGGGGAGGGGAATGGGGGTGGAGAGGAGGGGAGTGGGAGGTGGAGGGGAGGGGAGTGGAGGGGTGGAGGAGAGGGGATTGGGGTTGGAGGCAGAGGGAGTTGGGGATGGAGGAGGGGAATTGGGGTGGAGGGGGAGGGGAGTGGAGAGTGGAGGGAGGTGGTGGGGGATGGAGGGGGAGGGGACTGCATGGTGGAGGGGGTGGGGGTGGTGGGGGAGGGGAATGGGGAGGAGGGGAGGGGAGGGGAAGGTGCAGAGAAGGGGGTTTTGGGGGTGGAGGGGGAAGGGGGTGTGGGTGCAGGGCAAAATTGTGAGGGAAGAGGTGGACGGTGGCAGGGGTAGGGAGCTGGTGCCTGTGTAGGCCTCACGGGGACCACTGTCAGCATCAAACCAGGACGGGATGTTGACCCAGTGCCTGATCCTCCGGGTGATGAGGACACAGATTGTGAGGTGGAAGCGGAAGAAACTGATGACCCTCCTGAAGCAGGAGCTCAGGAAGAAGCAGCGCCGATGGCTTTCCAGCGATCCCTTCAGACATTGCTAACTGTCAGGAGAAGGAGCAGAAACTCCCTAATTTGTGTAGTTAAAAAAAAAGCATTAAAGCTGAACCACGACACAATGGAGATGTCCGCAGATTAGAAACTTGCGCAGGTTGGTGCTGTAATGTTCCAGAATCACTTCCCACTGCCACGATATTGATTAATCTGTTCACCAACGTGTGAGCAGGTGTGCTTACAAATAAATGTCAGGTAAATGACACCATGCAGGAAGTGTCACCTTTTTCACACTAAGGAAGCCAGCTAATAGCTAATTAATCCTTACAGGTGCAGGGCTATATTTAACTAAGACATCCGGAGCTCAAGGAAGAATAACTCATGGTTCTTTTCCCCGATGAAATTAATAATTCCCTCTGATTTACAGCGCTCTTGCTCATTTGGGTCACAGCGCCGCTTCCTAGAATTTGTTTTCAGGGAATTAATTCTTGGCGTGAAGAGGTTGTTGCTCTCTCATCACTCATTGTTACTCAGGTCCACGCCAGTTGGTGAAGTTAAAATAAAGACATCGCTGTTTTCTTTGCTGGAGTTATTTTTGTTAAGTTTCTAGAATGTATTTACTGACTATGAAACCCAGTACGCTGAGGCAGTGGAAGCCTTGAGCTGGGAGCAAATTTTCATTGCATCTGCATTCAATTTCTTGCAAACACTTGCTCTATTCCTCTGGTCTTCTCTCCTTTCTTGAAAGCTGAAATGGCCAAAGGAAATAAGTTCCATGTGAGTCCAGTCTGCGTTGCAAAATGTAATAGATCAATGACAATGCGATGTGGCTTAGATCAACGGCTTTCTAGCTAAATAAAGAATGAAATATATATAACAAGGTCAGATTAACATGATAATGTGACTCCACTCCCTGATTCCAACTGCCAGTCCCTCCTCAACCTGTGATCCACATCTTCCTGCCAGTTGGTTCAGCTTCCGCCTGTGACTATCCATAGGTTCCTCACCAATAATGTGGCTCTCCTGAGACCCCCCTACCCTTTAAAGGGCCCTGCTTCTACATAGCATAACTCCGGACCACAACACAGAATGTTAATCCCCCCACAAAAGGGATTTATTGATTGAGTTTACAATCAGCACCACTCCCCACCCAGTGTCTCAGCTATCCCCAGTGTGCAAATACCCATCACCCCGCTGACAATGTTTAAACTTCAACAATGGAATTAATAAGACATTGACAGATTCCCCTCTTTTCTTTCAAAATTAAAACTTTAGAACAATCTTTCAAACTAATGGAAAAGTTAAAATTACATGTATTTCTTTCTATTTCTATTTCCCACATTTAAATTATAACCAACAATTATTAGATCCCATAATTCCTCTTCTTTAAACATTTGTTCGGCCTATACCATATATAAATAATTACAAAATAATCAAAGCAAACACTGGCTTTCCATATCCTCATTATAACACAAGGACCAGGATTTTCCCATCCCTCGAGGCGGGAGTGGGGGGATCATGCAGAGGTCCACTAACATCGGGTGTCATTTTCTGGTTTTGGAATGAGTGCAGCTGGAAAATCCCAGGCAAGCTGTCCACCTTCCAGTGCATCTAGACCGGAATTCTCTGGTCTCGCTTCTAACGAGAATGGAGAATTTGGTGCTTAGCTGCAGGCGAGGTCGGAGAATTCCTAATAATTTTTCGGAGCAAGCACCTCTCTTCATTAAACACTCTGACAACGGGTGACTTGCATCCACCCATTCTAATTCCTCTTTCCAACATTTCCTTCACACGAGCAAGGTCAGTTCTCAATCTTTTTGACGTGACATCCTCTGTCGAATTGTTCCAGAAACAGTTCACGTAGCATTCTATCAGTAAACATTTCTCACGTTGCCCTTTGTACAGTATTTCCTTCGGTGTATTAGATAAATACATCTCCATGTCCATTGCCCCTACTAACTGCAGAAAGCCAGTGTTTCCGCAGCTAAGGTACTTTTAACTACCTTTTGTTTCTTCGCTTCCAAAGCCAATGGACAATATTTTTTTTCCCACCAAGAATATTCTGCTGTGTTAGAATATCAACCTTGAGAAAGGAGATACTGGTATAGGAGGGGGTGCAGAGGAGATTCACTAGGTTGATTCCAGAGTTGAGAGGATTGGCTTATGAGGAGAGACTGAGTAGACTGGGGCTATACTCACTGGAATTCAGAAGAATCAGGGAAGATCTTATAGAAATATATAAGATTATGAAGGGAATAGAGAAGATAGGAGCAGGGAAGTTGATTCCACTGGTGGGTGAAACTAGAACTCGGGGCTGTGAATCTGTGGAATTCCCTGCCCAGTGAAGCAGTTGAGGCTATTTCATTGAATGTTTTTAAGGCAAGGATAGATACATTTTTGAAAAGTAAAGGAATTAAGGTTTATGGTGAGCGGGCAGGTAAGTGGAACTGAGTCCATGAAAAGATCAGCCATGATCTTATTGAATGGTAGAGCAGGCTCGAGGGGCCAGATGGGCTACTCCTGCTCTTAGTTCTTAGGCTCTTATCAAAATTGGCTTGTACAGCATTGCTAAGAATGACTAGCCTCATATCTTCCGGGACACACATGGCTGGAAAGTCAAGTGCTCATTTCTCTGGATTTAATTTTTTTAATGTTTTATTTGCTCTCAGATCTTCCTCGGATGTAGCCTGTCTCATCCTAGTACTCAATTCTAGTATCTCATATTAATAGTATCAGGTCTAATCTGAGTGCACAACTAGTACCGCTGTCCAGTCAAACTCCTGAATTGGTCTGTTTCTCCCTCGGATGCAGAATCCTCTTTTTGTGAGGACCTGGCCCGATTGACATTTTATAAATAAGATTGTTGATTCATGGTCACCCCCAAATCATTCCGCTTAAAGTTGAACCCTCTATATTAAAACGCCCCAAAGACTGACTTCCAATTTTACACTCTTTTATTTTACCTATCACCCGTTTATCAAATTCAGAAGAATCTCAGCACAGTAAATCAGCCATGTGAGCTTCTCCTTGAGATACCAATAGAACGTTGCTGGCTCTGCCTTCGGCTGAAGGTGACCCATTTTCAACAGGACGGGCCTGACTGAGAAATACCACACCCTTGACGCATCATTCAACCCATAACCACGTTTTGTTTAATTTCCACAGCTTTCCTTTCTATATCACCAGCTTCTGTAGGTGGCTTCAAAAACACTTCCCTTTGAAGTGTCTCACCCGGCGAAAAAGCCAGGGATTTCCATTCCCAGGAATGTTGGCTAAAAGAGCTAAAAAAGCTGTTCAAGCTTGTGTTCCCTGCAGTGGAGTAATCCACCCTGACATCTTTATCAATTAGTATAACTTCAGCCTTACACGCCAGCAGGAAATACCTTTTCTGCCCATACCTATCTGTGTATAATCTGTGACTGTCCCTGTCTGGTATTTCAGTGTATACATCACACTCTTTCCAATTTACCAACTCCTTTTGTTTGACAGCCTTTATCAGTTTGTTGGTAGCCACTAAAACTTCTCAGTCACAAGGGTTTTTGTTTCTAGTGGCACTCCCAGCCTGTCCTGCGGTCTTTGTCATTCTCAAACTACAATCTCTACTCACCCACCTCTCTCTTTCTGTACAACTGCTACGCAATCTCTGCCTCCGATGATCAGAGTCCCTTTTGCAAATCTCCGATCTTCACTGGGGACTAATTCCTGCTTCACTTTCAGATATCACACTGTGTTTTCTGCCCTTCAACATCTTTACCTCATCCATCAACCTTTCCTGTTGTCCCTCATCCTGCACATTCAGAAGACCAGAAGGCATAGGAGCACAATTAGGCCATTCAGCCCATCAAGTCTGCTCCACCATTCAATCATGGCTGATAAGTTTCTCAGCCCCATTCCCCCGCCCTTTCCCTGTAACCTTTGACCCCCTTACCAATCAAGAACCTATCCAGCTCTGCACTCAATGACCTGGCCTCCACAGTCTTCTGTGGTAATGAATTCCACAGATTCACCACCCTCTGGCTGAAGAAATTCCTCCTCATCTCAGTTCTAAAGGGTCATCCCTTCATTTTGAGGCTGTGCCCTTGGATCCTAGTCTCTCCTACCAATGGAAACAGCTTCCCCTTGTCCACTCTATCCAGGCCTTTCATTATTTTCAAAGTTTCAATGAGATCCCCCCCTCACCCTTCTAAACTCCATTGAGTACAGACCCAGAGTCCTCAGACACTCCTTGTATGTCATGCTTTTCATTCCTGGGATCATTCTCGTGTTCCTCTTCTGGACCCTCTCTAAGGCCAGCACATCCTGCATCCTCAGAGCATTGGTGACCCTCTGGATTATGAGTTTGGTGAATTTTATCACTATGCCACCTGTTGGGAAAAGAAAAAACCCTTGTGGGTTAGAGAAGATTTTAAACCATTAGGCATTTAAGACAATAAGAACTACCAACATTGAGTTCAATTACTCTAAATCAGACTTATAAGCTAACAAGGGAACAGTTTGCACACTTCTAGATAGGGTAGAGGTAGAAAGATTCTTCCCGCTTAGAAAGAAAACCAGAACTAGACGGCACAGCCTCAAAATGAGGGGGGGTGGGGGTAGTTTAGAACGGAGTTGAGGAGGAACTTCTTCACTCAAAGGGTTGTGAATCTCTGGAATTCTCTGCCCGTTGAAGTGGTGGAGGCTACCTTGCTGAATATATTTAAGTCACGGGTAGATAGGTTTCTGATAGACAAGGGAATTAAAGGTTATGGGGAGAAAGTGGGAAAGTGTATCTGAATCACTTCAGATCAGCCATGATCTTATTGAATGGCGGGGCAGGCTCAAAGGGCTAGATGACCTACTCCTGCTCCTACTTCTTATGTTCTTATGTTGTGAATGCAATGAGAGATTTAAAATAAGAGATTATGATTTAAATGCACATTTTGATATTTTGAATATATTAACTGTATTTTTATAGAGTGATTGTACATTTTAGCCTAGAGCAGATTGCTGCAAGGCATGATGGTACAGGGACTTTCAGACAGAACCACATTCTTAGGAAACAAGGAAACTTCAGAAGGTGCAAGTTCTTATCAATGAGAATTGCTAGCAGTAAGGTTGTCAGGGATGCTTCTGAATAGGGTTATTCACTATCCAGATAAGACAATGCCTTCCTGGTTTGAAAACATGCATTAGTCTGATTTGACAGTGATGTGGAGAAAACTGGTGGGAATAATAACTTTGACCTCAACGTCTGGGGTTAAGTTATAGAGGAAGTTGAGTCAGCAATAGAGGGAGGAAGCATCCAGATTCCACGGACCAATGAAATTCCATCATGTCAGAAGGTAAAATGTAATTGGCTAAAGTATGTGAAGATGTTATTAATGATTTAAGTGTATTGAAGATGATTGATTCAAAGCTAATAAAAGGCAGGAGAATTTGATAAGAAAAATGTATAATCCTAAACTGTATATGTCAGAATTTATTGAAGATGTGAGGCTGTTCTATGTCTGGAGGGGCCTGGGACTCTTTGATAACCTTTCCCTGCAACTCTCTGTTCGAATAAAAGATATGTCTTTAAACTGGGGTACGGACTTTCATGAGTCTTTGTATTGGCTGAAGTTTCGGTGATACCCAGCCACCTCGCAAACCCCAGCAGCTCCCTCCAGTCCAGTATTTCAGCCAATGTTTGTATTTGCTGCTCTCCCTATAATCAGGGCCTCCCTCCACACACTGTCCCTGACTGCTGCAGATGTTACTCTAGTCCAGCAGTTCCCAACCTTTTTTATGTCACGGCATTCCTTTATACTTAAAAAGTTTACTCCTGCTTCCTTCAATTCAGCTGCTCTCGAGCAAAAAGAATTTAATGCAATTTATTAGGTTAAGATGCCAACAATGAGAGCCTTATCATCTGTTGCATGTCAAATACGACAGTTTTATTTGAAAAGGTAGACAATTTAAAACTGTTTCCCACTGAGCATTTCAACGGTTTTCAGTTTTTTTGAAGTCTGTGTTTCTCATTGTGAAAGATTATAAATAAAGGAAATCCTGGGAGCAGCACCTCACCTGTAACCGCAATGCAACAACTGGGCCAATCTCTATGAGCAGACTTTTGATCTGGGAGCTACCAATGACAGGACAATCTCATTCAATTTGATTTATTATTGTCACATGTATTAGTAGATAGTGAAAAGTATTGTTTCTTGCACACTATACAGACAAAGCATACCATTCATAGAGAAGGAAAGGAGAGCATGCAGAATGTAGTGTTACACTCATAGCTAGGGTGTAGAGAAAGATCAGTGTAATGGAAGGTAGGTTGATTTAAAAGTCTGATGGCAGCAGGGAAGGAGCTATTCTTGAGTCGGTTGGTACGTATCTTCAAACTTTTGTATCTTTTCCCCAATGGAAGATAGTGGAAGAGAGAATGTCCAGGGTGCATGGGGTCCTTAATTATGCTGGCTGCTTTGCCGAGGCAGCGGGAAGTGTAGACAGAGTCAATGGATGGAAGATTGGTTTGTGTGATGGATTGGGTGACATTCACAATCTTTTTTAGCTTCTTATGGTCTTGGGCAGAGCAGAAGCCCATACCAAGCTGTGATACAACCAGAAAGAATGCTTTCTGTGGTGCATCTGTAAAAGTTGGTGAGAGTCGTAGCTGACATGCCAAATCTCCTTAGTCTCCTGAGAAAGTAGAGGTGTTGGTGGGCTTTCTTAACTATAGTGATGGCATGGGAGTCCAGGACAGGTTGTTGGTGATCTGAACGCCTAAAAACTTGAAGCTCTTGACCATTTCTACTTGTGGGTCTTGCTGCACTGACAGGCGCTCGCTCCGTCCTTTTGTGTTTTACATAAGCCAGTGTTGAGAGTACCAACTCACAGGGGTAGGTTGTGGGAAACAGTAAGAGTATTGTTACAGTGCAACCTGAAATAGATAGATTCATTCTTGTTCCGCAAGCAACCAAAATAGGTCCAGAGTTATCTCAGCAAACATCAGTTTCAGTGAATGATCGATGCTGATGTTTGCTGAGATAACTCTGGACCTCTTGTTATTTTAATAACAACCTCTTTGATGATGCAAAAGCAAGTGAGCTAAATGGACCATGTCCCCAGTCAAAGTTTTCCGTACTCGGGGAGGGGAGATAGCGTTCGCCGTTCTCTTGTGGCGTTTTAAATTGAGTGGAGATGGGGTTGAGTACGGTTTTTTCCAGCAGGATTTGCTGACGCCTGCTTGAACATCTCCATCGATGCACTTGCCACCCTTCCTGCCAAAGGACCCATTTTGATCTGAATCCTTGAAGTTTATCTCTGGCAGTCAGAATGTTCCTGTTTTTTCCCTTTTTCACGTTCCTCTAATTGTGGAGGTGTGGAGTATATCTATAAGGTATGTAAGCTTGGAATTGTCACATATTAAATCCGTGTGTGGCAATTCATGCAAAACCAACAACTCTTCCAGCGTGTTGCGAAGCTCATAAAAATCCCGAGTGCCCGGCTCCCATCTCTTGACACAAAATAGTAAACAAGCACGATTTTACAAAACGTGACCTCATGGCTGGAATTTTACCACCTCATCCGCCTCAGAATCAGGGCGGGCGCAGCTCACAGACTGGAATTCTCTGTTGGCCTCGGGCAGGGTTTTACGAGCCTCACCCAAGCGAGATCGTAAAATCCCGTTCCACGTAGTTCACTGTTTGGTCTAACGCTGCAGTTAACTCAGGTGACACCGTTCTAGGAGCAAGGGCTGCAGGGGGCAGGGCACAGCCGCTTACCTGGGTGTCAGAATTCTGTCCTTTCACCTTACTCATGAGTCCTCTGACTTTCCCCACCGTGGAAGCTGCTCTGTCAACGCAGTTGCGATTGCACTTAGCCCACAGAGATATATGAAGTTCAGGAGGCAATACTGCAGTGGTATTGTCACTGAACTAATAACGTGGAGACCCAGGACCATGTTCTGGGGACCCGGGTTCAAATCCCACTACAACAGACGGTGAAATTTGTATTCAAGTTTTTTTTAAAAATCTGGAATTAAAAAGTCTAATGATGACAATGAAACCATTGTCATTTTCTGTAAAAACCCATCTGGTTCATTAGTGTCCTGTCGGGAAGGAAATTTGGCGTCCTTACCCGGTCTGGCCTATATGAACTCCAGAGCCCCAGAAATGTGGATGACTCTCCAATGTTTTTTGGGATGGGCAATAAATGCCAGCCCAGCCAGCGATAACCACATCCCGTAAATGAATAAGAAAATAAATGAAACAGAGGTTTTATTGGAACACATCTTAATGCTCGGACTTCAATCTTCCACAAGGCTGTACGCGGGATCAAATCATGTGATGTGGCATCACTTCCTGTGATGATGTACAATTCCGGCCGATAAATCAGATCCCAGAGTGAAACCTGGCTTGGTAGCTCTCTATATCCTAGCCATGACTGTAGCACCACATTCTGTACCATCTCCTTTCCTTCTCTATGAATGGGATGCTTTGTCTCTATAGCACGTGAAAAAAAGATACTTTTCACCGTATACTAATACACATGACAATAATAAATCAAATCAAATCCTAACTTTGTTTTTTAAGAAACCATGGTGATCAGTTACTGAGCATGTTCTAACGTGTACAAAAAGGGCCCCAGACTTCTTGGCACCATTCACAAGATGAGTGGGATTTTACAGCCTCGCTCATCCCGAAACTGGAAAATCCCACCCGAGGTCAACAGACTTTTCCATGATCTGCCCCTTGCCCACTCCGATTCCTGTGGTGGGCGAGACAATTAAACTCACCCCTCCACATGAAACTAAGACCAGGTTTATAAACACACAAATACAAATAGAAATTAAACTTAAAACTACGCATTGTTCCTAACAATGCACATTAATATATTAAACAATTAGAATTGAACCATAACCAACTCAACATCCAGTACAACACATTATACAACAATCACTTCCCCACCCTATCCCTCCTTGCTCCTAATCACAACCACCCCCCCTCACTGTGCCTTCTGGAGCAGAGAAATGACCAGATGAGGGAAGGCTAGTGTCCATCAAATTTGCCTTCCAACATCCCGCTACTCACTTCATCCAATAATAATGGAATTGTTAAATAATAATGACAATCAAAGTCCACCAATTAGTCTACAACAGGCTCAGATATGAGGCAGAGAAACATTGACCCTGGGGAAAACAGCAAATTACTGCGGATGCTGGAATCTACAACCAGAAGAGAAAATGCTGGAAAATCTCAGCAGGTCTGGCAGCATCTGCAAGGAGAGAAAGGAACTAACATTTTGAGTCCTTATGATCTTCTGTCAAAGCTAAAAGGCAGAGAAAGTGGGAGATATTTATACCACAGGGGAAGGGAATGAAGATAAGTCATAGCCACAGAAACCAAGGGAAAGGCTACTAATGGCAGTCTGTAGAGAGAATAAAGGGTATGAATGGTCAAACGACAGAGAAGCTGAAATCAGAAGGTAAACTGTGACAGATGAAGATGTGGGGGGGAGGGGGGAGATGGGTGGGACAGAGGTCAAATTGAGAAAAGGGGGGAAAAGCTAAGAAAAGGAGGGATAAAATTGGGGGAATTGGGAATCTTTCCCTCCAAACAACTTATATTCACCCCATGCTTTCCACCACCAATACTGAGTTCCAATCACTTGCCCTCCCCCAGTCAGCAACCCCTCCCAGCTCCTGAGCGTACCCTGCTGCAACACAACGACACGTATTTTTTTATTTCTGTTTCTTGATAATTTTCCACCCACTCCACTCTTGTAGCCATTTATCCCCCCATCGATTTCTGACCATCCCATCCCCCCATCTCTGTTCTAACATTCCGCCAAGTAGGTTTATATCCATCAGAGCTCAGAGGCGATTTGATTGAAAGGGATGGGGGGTACATCCAAAGATGTGCGGATTAGGTGAATTGGCCGTGCTAAATTGCCCCTTAGAGTCCAGGGCACTAGCTAGGGTAAATGCATGGGGTTATGGGGATAGGGCCTGGGTGGGATTGTGGTCAGTGCAGACTTGATGGACCGAATGGCCTCCTTCTGCACTGTGGGGTTCTATGTTAGGGAACTGAAGCTGGAGCTGAATGAACTTCGGATCACTCGGGAGGCAGAGGTGATCGTAGATAAAAGCTTCAGGGATTTGGATACTCCAAAGAATGAAACTAGATGGGTGATGGTGAGAGGGGCTGGGAGGGAGCAGCCAGTGCGGGGATCCCCTGTGGTTGTTTCACTCAGCAATAAGTATTTTGTATTGGATTCTGTTGAGGGGGATGACCTACCAGTGGTAAGCCAGAGTGACTGGGTCTCCAGCACTGAGTCTGAGGAGAGCTAGGAGGGGGCATGAGAAGTCCTTGGTGGGGTGGATAAAGGAAAACACCAAGGCGTTTTACTCTTATGTGAGAAATAAATGACCAGGGTGAGGTTACGGCCAGTCAAGGATAGTAGTGGGAACTTGTGCATGGAGTCTGAACAGAGAGGTGAGGTGTTGAATGAATACTTTTCTTCAGTGTTCACTAAGGAGAGGGGCCATGTTTTTGAGGAGGAGTGTGTGATACAGGCTGATAGGATGGAGGAGGTAGATGTTCTGAGGGAAGATGTATTAGCAATTTTGAAAAACCTGAGGGTGGATAAGTCCCCTGGGCCAGATGGGATACATCCTAGGATACTTTGGGAGGCAAGGGATGAGATTGCAGAGCCTTTAGCTTTGATCTTTGAGTCCTCACTGTCCACGAGGATTGTGCCAGAGGACTGGAGAGTGGCGAATGTTGTTCCTCTCTTCAAGAAAGGAAATAAGAATGACCCTGGTAATTATAGGCCAGTTAGTCTTATTTTGGTGGTTGGTAAGTTAATGGAAAGGGTCCTGAGAGATAGGATTTATGACCATTTGGAAAGATGCAGCTTAATCTGGATAGTCAGCACAGTTTTGTGAGGCGTAAGTCCTGCCTCACAAATTTGATTGAATTCTTTGAGGTCACTAAGTGTGTAGAGAAATGTAGAGCAGTTGATGTCATATACATGGATTTTAGTAAGGCATTTGTTAAGGTTCCTCATGGTAGGCTCATGAAGAAGGTAAGGAGGTGTGGGTTAGAGGGAAATTTGGCCAATTGGATAAGTAACTGGCTGTATCATAGAAGATAGAGGGTGGTGGTGGAGAGAAAATTTTCAGATTGGAGGCCAGTTACCAGCGGTGTACCACAGGAGTCAGAGCTGGGTCCTCTGCTTTTTGTGATTTTTATTAAGACTTGGAAGAGAGGGCTGAAGGGTGGATTAGTAAATTTGCTGTCGGCACCAAGATTGGTGGAGTAGTGGATGAGGTGGAGGGCTCTTGCAGGCTGCAAAGAGACATTGATAGGATGCAGAGCTGGGCCAAAAAAGTGGCAGATGGAGTTTAACCCTGATAAATGCAAGGTGACTCATTTTGATAGGACAAACTTGAATGTGGATTACAGGGTCAACGGCAGGGTTTTGAGGAATGTGGAGGAACAGAGAGATCTTGGGGTTCATATCCACAGATCTCTGAAGGTTGCCACTCAAGTGGATAGAGCCGTGAAGAAGGCTTATAGTGTGTTAGCGTTTATTAACAGGGGGTTTGAGTTTAAGAGCTGTGGGGTTATGCTGCAATCATACCAGACGTTGGTGAGACCACATTTGGAATACTGTGTTCAGTTCTGGCCAGCTCATTATAAGAAGGATGTGGAAGCATTGGAGAGAGTGCAGAGGAGATTTACCAGGATGCTGCCTGGTTTGGAGGGTAGGTCTTATGAGGAAAGATTGAGGGAGCTGGGGGTTTCTCTTTGGAGCGGAGGAGGATGAGAGGCGACTTAATAGAGGTTCATAAGATGATGAGGGGAATTGATAGAGTAGACGTTCAGAGACTATTTCCTCGGGTGGATGTAGCTGTTACTAGGGAGCATAATTATAAGGTTCATGGTGGGAGATATAAGAGGGATGTCCGAGGTAGATTCTTCACTCAGAGAGTGGTTGGGGTGTGGAATAGACTGCTTGCTGTGATAGTGGAGTCGGACACTTTAGGAACTTTTAAGTGGTTATTGGATAAGCACATGGAGCATTCTAGAATGATAGGGAGTGGGATAGCTTGATCTTGGGTTTGGACATAACTCAGCACAACATTGAGGGCTGAAGGACCTGTACTGTGCTGTGCTGTGTTCTATAATTCTATAAAACTTTTTGGATCTTGAAGGGTGCTGAGAGGGTTGATGAGGAGAGGATATTTCCTTTTGTGGAAGAATCTAGAACCAGGGGTCACTGTTTAAAAATAAGGGGTTGCTCATTTAAGACAGAGATGAGAAGAATTTCTTTCTCTCAGAGAGTTCCGTGTCTTTAGAATTCTCTTCCTCAAAAAGTGGTGGAATCTGCAGCTGTACAGGGCATTGGTGAGGCCGCAGCTGGAGTACTGTGTGCAGTTTTGGGCGCTGCACCTGCGCAAAGATATTTTGGCCTTGGAGGGAGTGCAGAGGAGGTTTACTAGGCTGATACCGGAGTTGAGGGGGTTGAGCTATGAGGGGAGGCTGAATAAACTGGGCTTGTACTCGTTAGAGTTTAGAAGAATGAGGGGAGATCTCACTGAGACGTATAAGATGATGAATGGGATGGATAGGATAGAGGTGGAAAGACTCTTCCTGCTCAAAAAAGACAGTAGGACTAGGGGGCACAGCCTCAAGATAAAAGGGGGGGCGGTTTAGAACGGAGTTGAGGAGGAACTTCTTCACTCAAAGGGTGGTGAATCTCTGGAATTCTCTGCCCGTTGAAGTGGTGGAGGCTGCCTCGCTAAATATTTTTAAGACGCGGGTTGATGGGTTTTTGATAGGAGAGGGGATTAAGGGTTATGGGGAGAGGGCGGGAAAGTGGAACTGAGCCACAACAGATCAGCCATGATCTTATTGAATGGCGGGGCAGGCTCGAAGGGCTGGATGGCCTACTCCTGCTCCTATTTCTTATGTTCTTACCACAAAATGGCAGAGTGTTGGCTCCAGGACAAAATACAGAGTGTTTTGTGCTGATGGTGTCCACTTGTTTGCACGGGGCTCATTACTGTTAATTTTTATTCCCATGAGTTTCACATCACTCCAGTGGCGCGTCCCCTCTGATTCGCCCTCCATGTAACAAGTTAATAGCTGCAAGCACTGGAGAGTTCTCTATAAACGGTTCCCCAGCACTTGTTCCACAACCACTGCAGTGGACGGCAGCCACAAGGCCAGCACCGTGCTTTACAGAGGGAGCTCTCACCAGACTGCTTGATGGAGTGGTGCAGAGGCTGAAACCCTATACCCACAATCCAGGAGACAGCTGTCCAGCAGGGTGGCCATCCCCATCTGGGCTGCAGTGGCAGTCCTGCTGAGTGCACAGAACACAGAACCCTACAGTGCAGAAAGAGGCCCTTCGGCCCATTGAGTCTGCACCGAACACAATCCCACCCAGGCCCTACCCCCATATCCCTCCATATTATACCCACTAATCCCTCTAACCTCCACTACCCTGGACACTAAGGGGCAATTTCTTAGCACAGCCAATCAACCTAACCCACACATCTTTGGACTGTGGGAGGAAACCAAAGTAACTGGAGGAAACCCACGCAGACATGAGGAGAATGTGCTAACTCCACATAGACAGTGACCCGAGCCAAGAATTGAACCCAGGACCCTGGAGCTGTGAAGCAGCAGTGCTAACCACTGTGCTACCATGCCGCCCAAGTGCAGTACAGAATAGGACAGGTTGGCATTGTCGGAAGAAGCTGAATAGCCTTCTTAGCTCAGCCAGGTTAAGTAAACCACCCCCGCTCTCCCACTGGACCCCTCGCACCTCTAACACCTTTCACACTCAGCCTTGGCTTCTGCCAGCAACAGGCACCAGTTTCCCTCCATCCCTCCCACAATCACCTTGTTCCCCTAGTAGCTGCTCTGCTCCACACACTCCAGCTACCACCCAAACGCTGTGCCTGCCATACCACATCACTGTCTTAAATGTCCACACTCCCACCTACACCCTCTCTATCTGTGTCACTGAAGGACAAACTGTAGCACAATAGGCATGAGTGAGCGTAGCTAGCTGGAGTTATGTCCAAGCTGCGAACCCGCTCACGTTTTGGGGAATGAGCCCTTAAGCTGGCCGGGGAGGAGGAAGAGCGTGCCTGTGCTGCTAGTGAAGTGAGAACAGCAAAGAAGTGTGAGAAACCTCAATACAATGCTGTCATTTCTCAAGGCTCAAGTGAGTGAACAATTTTCCCACCGTGTCTTATGTAATGCACTGATGCCATGTGCTCCCTCTCACAAGCTGACCACCAAAACAGGCCAGACTATCCTCGCGCCACCTGGAACAGCTGGACCCCACTGTGGAGAATGCATCCCAGCTGTCACCCGCACTCAGCACCAGCACAGATACTCAGACCTCGGTGGGCAGTCTCCTGAGTCACTCATGGTGACCGCCTCACAACTGACGATCACAGAGGCAGGAATGTCCCAGGGAACTAACACTGGGAGGAATGCAAGAGCCCAGGACTCTGCTGAGCTTCAGGGTGATGATGAGCCTCTGGGCCCATTCATCCCACAGCTGCTGGAGCTGCAAAGACAGAGTCATGAGTATTAGGAAGGGATGACAGCAGTTCTCCTTGGACTGCAAGGCCGATGCAAAGAGTCCCATTGCTTCTATCCAAGGAGATGGTGGAGTCACTGCAGTGTACTCAGGCCAACACTGCAAGGTTGGCATCCACAGTGGAGACCTCAGTGCAGCATGTGCACCCCATGGCTGAAGGTGTCCGCCCCAACGTGCAAGGCTTCAACTGCATAGTGCAGGCACTGGTGGGAATTCATGACTGTCAGCACCAGAGGATAGCAGGGCTTCTGGATCTCACTCCAACTGCTCCCCATCCCATGAAGGAGCACAGGGAGCCCCGGGAACCTGAAGGGAAGAGGAGGAATAAAGGCTCAAGGCCTCCAGCCGGGGAATCCTGGACATCCCCAGCCCATCAGACAGCCCCCACCCTGCAAGTGACATCTCCAGCCCCTGACACTGAGGAAGGCAGAAGTCCAGCATCTGTGCTGCCTGAAAGTAGCCCTGGACCCTCCACCTCCTCCCTCAATGTCAACAAAAGGAAGGAGGTTGTCATCGACTTCAGGAAGCGTAAAGGAGAACGTGCCTCTGTCTACATCAGTGGGGACAAAGTAGAGAGGGACATGAACTTCAAGTTTTTAGTGTCCAGCTCACCAACAACCTGTCCTGGTCCCCCCCCATGCCAACACTATAGTTAAGAAAGCCCACCAATGCCTCTACTTTCTCAGAAGACTAAGGAAATTTGGCATGTCAGCTATGACTCTCACCAACTTTTACAGTTGCACCATAGAAAGCATTCTTTCTGGGGTTGTATCACAGCTTGGAATGGAATCCTGCTCTGCCCAAGACCGCAAGGAACTACAAAATGTCATGGATGTCGCCCAATCCATCACGCAAACCAGTCTCCGATCCATTGATTCTGTCTACCTGTTTTCCTGCTGCCTTGGCAAAGCAGCCAGCATAATTAAGGACCCCCACACACCCTGCACATTCTCTCTTCCATCTTCTCCCACTGGGAGAAAGATACGGAAGTCTGCGGTCATATCCAACCAACTCAAGAACAGCTTCTTCCTGGCTGTGTCAGACTTTTGAATGGACTTACCTTGCATTAAGTTGATCTTTCTATGACTGTAACACTACATTCTGCACTCTCATTTCCTTCTCAATGAACGGTATGCTTTGTCTATGCAGCACGCAAGAAACAATGCTTTTCACTGTATGTTAATGTGACAATAATAAATCAAATCAAATCAAACCTATCTGGTTCACTAATGTTCTTTAGGGAAAGAAATCTGCCATCCTCACCCAGTTTGACTTACAAGTGACTCCAGACTCATAGCAATGTGGTTCTCTTAAATGCCCTGTGAATAATGGAGATTAGGGACAGGCAATAAATGCCACATCCCACGAACAAATAAAAAAGGTCTTCCTGCTAATCTCTTTGACTGCCACTTCTATCATTTTGATAAAAAAGTTTCTGTTCCCTGAACATTGTTAATGATTTGATCAGTGTCCTGAGTCAGTGTTTATTAAGGGCTTCAACAGAGGATTAATCAACATTCTTGCCCCTTGTCTTTATTGAAAACCTTCAGCGAGGAGACCTTTAGACCACCTTGCTTGGCCTGGGTTTGTGGACTGGTCACACAGTGAGAAGCCTGAGATTTGCTTAGCAAAGCGAATCTTTGATGGAGAGTTTGGGTCCCCAGTGGTCAGAGGAAGCTCTGTAAGAACACTCTGAAATCTTCACTTCGGAGTTGTGACATAGGCTTTGAGAAATTACCAAAGATTGCTGTGCTTGACGCAGCCAAATAAAAGAAGAGTGTGGCCTCCTTTGAAACCAAATGCACGAGGAGAGGAAATCCCAAGCTGGAACCTGCCCAAACCTGTCTGCACTATCCTGTCCTATCTTCAGTAGACCCTTCCTTGTTGGTCTGAGCAGTCACCAGGTACCCACCAGAACCCTAGCAGATGATGAACTTGTCACCTTCGCCTCAAAGGACAAACAAGAAACGACATAATCTCTCGAACCTGGTTAACCTGTACATTTTATAACAAACATTGAGGGTATCTAACAATAAGGCCCCATTATAAAATAACAGGGAACAATTCAATTAAACCACAGAGGATGCTATCAATCCTATGAATGTGACTGGCACAGTGGCACAGTGGTTAGCACTGCTGTCTCACAGCACCAGCGACACAGGTTCAATTCCCAGCTTGGGTGACTGTCTGTGTGGAGTTTGAATGTTCTCCCCCGGGTGCTCCAGTTTCCTCCCACAATCCAAAGATATGTGGATTAGGTGCATTGGCCATGCTAAATTTTCGCTGTACGTTAATACATGTGACAATAATAAATCAAATCAAACCTATCTGGTTCACCAATGTTCTATAGGGGAAGAACTGTCGGTGTGGAGTTTGCACATTCTCCCCATGTCTGCGTGGGTTTCCTCCGGTGCTCCAGTTTCCTCCCACGGTCCAAAGATGTGCGGGTTAGGTTGATTGGCCGTGCGAAAATTGCCCCTTAGTGTCCTGAGATGTGTAGGTTAGAGGGATCAGTGGTGAAAATATGTAGGGATATGGGGGTAGGACCTGGGTGGGATTGTGGTCAGTGCAGACTCGATGGGCCGAATGGCCTCTTTCTGCACTGTAGGGATTCTATGAATTCTGATTGTGGCTAATGATTCTTTCCCATTGCTCCTGTTTCATTGTCAATAATTGATTATGGCTACAAACCACTATTTAATCACATCAAGATTGCAACTTAAAACTCGTAGATAACTTAAGGCAGCTATCTGACCTTTGTAATACCAACAATTGCTTAAGAGCAGTTATCAAGAGAACAATGCTTTCTGGCCCCAGTACAGAGCTGAAGATCAGTTTGTGTGAAATCTGTTCCACAACATTGCTTTAATGTCTTATGTGTTCAAGGCTACAACACGAGACAGGCAAATTAACAACAGTGTAGTCAAGGATAAAGACTCTGAATAGATTTTGTGCTCAGCCTGTGTGACCACCACAACACAGCAGAGGCTTCAGACTGCTGACCTCTGGGAGCAAGTTAACAGAAGTCAGGGGAAATCACAGACATTGGAATTGGATTTGGGAAAGTACAGATAGTCAGGCAGCATTTGCAGAGGGAGAAGCAGAGTTTCACGTTGTGGCCTTTCATCAGCCCTGGAATATTGGGGGGAAGTTTTCCTGTCCCACCTACCATAAGCATCATAGTAGGCAGGGGGCAGACTATGCAAATGTCGGCTGATCTGGGGCCGGATTTTCCGGCTTTCTGGCTGTTAATCTGTTTCTCTCTCCACAGAAGCTGCCAGACCTGCCGAGGATTTCCAACACATCCTGCTTTTATTCCAGATTTCCAGCATTGTTTTGCTTTTATATACAAATGAGGAAGTTGAGTTGTGCACCTCCAGGCTAATCTTTACTTGTTATAAGTTTATTGTTTCCTGTGACGTTGGCACTGTTAGCAAAATCAACATTTGCTGCC
This sequence comes from Carcharhinus amblyrhynchos, assembly GCF_965287045.1. Classification (NCBI taxonomy): domain Eukaryota; kingdom Metazoa; phylum Chordata; class Chondrichthyes; order Carcharhiniformes; family Carcharhinidae; genus Carcharhinus; species Carcharhinus amblyrhynchos. The sequence continues at coordinate 5,081,419 of NC_137342.1, read as the reverse complement.
CAGCCCTAATTACCCTTGAACTGAGTTTTTTTTAACAGTTTATTTATCAGTGTCACAAGTAGGCTTACATTCACACTGCAATGAAGTTACTATGAAAATCCCTTGGTCACCTGTTCGGGTACACTGAGAGAGAATTTAGCATGGTCTGTGTATGTGTTGAGTGTATGTGCGTGTGAATGTGTGTGTATGTCCGTGTGTGTATGTGTGTTGAGTGTGTCTGTCTGTCTGTGTGTTGAGTGAGTTTGTGTTAAATGTGTGTGTGAATGTGTGTCTGTGTGTGTCTGTGTGTGTGTATGTGAGTGTGTGTGTGAGTTAAGCGTGTGTGTGTGTCTGTGTGTGTGTTTATGAGTGTGTGTGTCTGTGTGTGAGTTAAGCGTGTGTGTGTGTCTGTGTGTGTGTTTATGAGTGTGTGTGTCTGTTAAGTGTGTGAGTGTCTGTGTGTGTGAGTGTGTTTGTGTTGAGTGTGTGTGTGTGTGTGTCTGTGTTTGTGTGCTGTGTGTACAAGTATGTGTCTGTGTGCATTTGTGTATGTGAGTTTATGTGTCTGTGTGCGTGTGTGTGCGTTTGTGTGTGTCTGTGTGCGTGTGTGTGCGTTTGTGTGTGTCTGTGTGAGTGTGTGTCTGTCCATGTGTGCGTTGTGTGTGTGTGTCTGTCTGTCTGTGTGTATGTGTGTGAGTGTGTGTGTCTGTGTGTGTGAGAGAGAGTGTGTGTGTTAAGTGTGTGTGTCTATGAGTGTGTGTGTGTGTGTGTGTTTTGTGTGTGTGAGTGTGTGTCTGTCCATGTGTGTGTTGTGTGTGTGTGTGTGCGTATGTGTGTGTTGAGTGTGTGCGTGTCTGTGTTTGTGTGCTGTATGTGTAAATATGTGTCTGTCTGTGTGCATGTGAGTTCATGTGTCTGTGTGCGTGTGTGAGTATGTGTGTGTGTCTGTGTGTTTGTGTGTGTGTTAAGTGTGTGTGTCTATGAGTGTGTGTATGTGTTTTAAGTGTGTGTGTGTGTGTGTGTCTGTCCGTGTGTGTTGTGTGTGTCCGTCTGTGTGTTGAGCGTGTGTGTGTGTTTGTGAGTGCATGTGTATGTGTGTGTGTGTGAATGTGTGTGTCTGAGTGTGTGTGTCTGTCGGTCTGTCTGTGTGTGAGTGTGTGTGTGTGTGTGTGTCTGTCTGTGAGTGTGTCTGTGTGTGCATGTGTGAGAGTGTGTCTATGAGTGTGTGTGTGTGAGTGTGTGTGTGTGTGTGAGAGTGTGTGTGTGTGTGTGTGTGTGAGTGTGTCTATGAGTGTGTGTGTGTGTGTGTGTCTGTGTGTGTGAGAGTGTGTCTATGAGTGTGTGTGTGAGTGTGTGTGTCTGTGTGTGTGAGAGTGTGTCTATGAGTGTGTGTGAGTGTGTGCGTCTGTCTATGTGTGAGTGTGTGTGTCTGTCTATGTGAGTGTGTCTATGAGTGTGTGTGTCTGTCTATGTGTGTGTATGTGTGTTGTATGTGTGTGCGCGCACAGAAAGTCTATTGATTGGAACAGTTATATTAATACAGTGACTGAGTTCCTTTCTGCTCAGATCCAAACAGTTTTACTGACCCATTCCCCCAGTGAGTGAGGTTGCACATCACATTCTGGTTTTGAAATCACTTTAACGTTTCAAACTGTTACCCAATGATGTAATCTGATCAGAATGGTTCTAACAAAGGAGAACTCTCAGTGTTCCCTTGTGTACACACTGCTGAGCTGCTTCTCTATTGTCTGAATAAAATGCCTTTATCTCAAGGACTGGTTTCTGATTGGACTGTAGCTCAATTGCTTTCAATGTTGTAAGGATACTTCTGATGTACCAATTATGTTTAAATTGTGGATTAGGAGCAGTGGGAAAGTATCGCTTCTCGGTCCTTTGACTCAGGGCAAGCACAGGATGAGGCTTGAGGTGTAATGTCTGGTTCTGTCAGTTTGGATTGTGTTTGTCTCTCTTGTGGGGATTCAATTTGAATTCATAGAAGCATAAAATCCTTACACTACAGAAGGAGGCCATTCAGCCCATCAAGTCTGCACCAACCACAATCCCATCCAGGCTTACCCCAATAACCACACGTATTTACCCTACTAGTCCTCCTGACATTGAGGGGAAATTTAGCATGGCCAGTCCACCTAACCCTCACATCTTTAGAATCATAGAATCCTACAGTGCAGAAAGAGGCCCTTCGGCCCATCGAGTCTGCACCGAACACAATCCCACCCAGGCCCTACCCCCATATCCCTACATATTATACCCACTAATCCCTCTAACCTACACATCCCTGGATACTAAGGGGCAATTTCTTAGCATGGCCAATCAACCTAACCCGCACATCTTTGGACTGTGGGAGGAATGATGTGGGTATGCCGGCGTTGGACTGGCGTAAACACAGTAAAAAGTCTGACAACACCAGGTTTTAGTAAGGATTCGCATTTTAATCAGTAATCTCTAAACTGTCTGTGCTTTATATGCTCTGTCTGAGGCCAGAACTCTCCATTCACCTGACGAAGAGGGTAACCCCTCGAAAGCTTGCGAGTATATTATCAAATAAATAGGTTGGACTAAAACCTGGTGTTGTCAGACTTTTTACTGTGGGAGGAAACCAGAGCACCCGGAGGAAACACACACAGACACGAGGAGAATGTGCAAACTCCACGCAGACAGTGACCCGAGCTGGGAATCGAACCCTGGCGCTGTGAGGCAGCAGTGCTAACCAGCGTGCCGCCCCAATTTGTTTCCTTGTTTTTTTTTGCAGCAAGCGGGGAGATGGATTAAGGACTTGCACCGTCCACTCTATACTTTGGCTTTGCAACGCGGAGAAGGGAATACATTCTATTTTTAACAACAGTTCGGGGGATAAGATGTGGTGGTCAGATTGAGGATTAAGTATTTGCAACCTTTTTTTTAAAACCACCTGTCTGTTTTTGAAAGTTCTGCAATGGAAACCAAAAGGAAGTGAATGCAAATAATGGATTTCTCTGTTTAACTCTTCCCCAGATTTATTCCAAACTACCAAGTCATTTTGACATCATTCAGCAGATTTTTTGTATTTCTAACTTTCCATGAATAAACATGTTTGGTCGCTTAACTGCTTTTATAAATGTCTCATGCAACTGGTACTAATTGTCTTCTAAAATAACCCCTGTCTACAGCAGAAAGCTCACATGTAATCCAGAAACAATGGCAAGCCTATTATTTGCCCAGGTCATCCAATGCTGGATAGTGTTCCGCACAAGTACAGGCTTGTCTCTGGAAGCTGATAAGGCATGAGAAACAGGAGAGGCCCTGTTCAGAAAGGTAAGAAACATAAACCAATCTAAAGCAACAGAAGACGATGTGAGCTTTTTTGATCTGGTGGCCAGGTTTGGTTAGTGAGCGGTTCTGTCGCTTCGGAGTCAGAAAGTTGTGGGTTAAAGTCTGCAGACACCTAAGCACAAAATGTTGGCTGGCATCCCATTCAACCCTAAAGGAGCGGCGCACACCATGGAGGTGAGACATTCACAAATGTACTCTTATAACATATGGGTGTGTATGGGGTGTCAGGGAGGGGTAGTTCCCTCGAGTGGGGGAACATGTCGAGTCCTTTCAGGGCGGTTTGTCCATCCTTTGTCCCCACCTGGCACTCAGCTCTCGCCTGTGGCTCCCTGTAGCTGTTTGCATGCGACAGCTGGGCAACGACCTCGACAAGCCGGCTAAACCAGGTGAGGGGCAGCCGAGGGGTCTCAGCCTTCGGTGAGGTAGGGAGATGTCTATCCCAGCATGTGAAGACAGAGTCCGGCAGATTGAGCAAAAGAGACCAATGGAAGGTCCAACGGTCGAGAAGGCGGTCTCTGCAAGCATCGTGGAGCATGAAGAGCAGGACAAGGCACAGAAGACATCCCGGTCATCCACTGCCCCTAGTCCCACCTCCAGCCGTCTCGATTCTTGTCTTGCCACTGGGTCTAGATGGGAATTGGGAAGAGAGAGTGAGGCTGACGCTGCACAACTCTCCCTCACTTTAACCCAAATCAAGCACTAGTCTCGACACCATCATCATCATCATCACTCTCCTGTTCAACCCTTGAAGTCCTGTGGCGATGGGCGATCGATGAAGCAGCAGGTGTGGATACACTGGGAGCTGTAGTCACGGACCTGCACACAGGCGGCTCAGGTCTAATGGTCGTTTTCCGCTGATCGAAGCAGCAGTGAAACTCGGCGTCTACCTGAGCAACCAAGCAGTCCTCTTCAGGAACGCACTGCTCACCTCCATAGAATGAGGAAGGGGCTAGAAAAGGTGCCCTAAACATTGCCTGCTTCACTACACCCTGGTCAGTTTACTGCGGCTGGCGGGGATCCCATCTTGCGGTCGAAAACACAAAACAAAATACAAGGTAACACCGCTCACCGTTGCCACTTGGAACATGCGCACGCTTTTGGACAACCCTACAGCAGACAGACCAGAGAGAAGAACAGCCTTAGTTGCCAGAGAGCTTGCAAGATACAACATTGACATTGCAGCCCTGAGTGAAACTCGTCTTGCCAATGAAGGTCAGTTGATTGAAACTGGAGGTGGATACACTTTTTTCTGGAGTGTCGCAGCAGCGATGAGCGTCGTGATGCTGGAGTTGGATTTGCTGTCAGGAGTCACCATGTTCGGAAACTTGATAGTCTACCCAAGGGTGTGAACGTATGGCTTATGACATTACAGCTTCTGCTACAGAACAGAAGTCAAGCCACCCTGATCAACGCCTATGCCCCCACAATGAACAACCCGGACGAGATGAAAGACAAGTTCTATGAAGAACTAGATGCCCTACTATCAGCAGTGAGCAGTACCGACAAGCTGATCTTGCTTGGCGAATTCAATGCAAGAACAGGGTGTGACTCTGCAATCTGGCAGGGAGTCATTGGGAGGCATGGAGTGGGCAAGTGTAACAGTGGTGGCCTACTCTTACTGAAGACCTGTGCAGCACACAACCTCCTCATCACCAACACAACCTTCCGTCTGCCTACCCGTAACAAGACCTCCTGGGTGCACCCCCGCTCTAAGCATTGGCATCTTATTGACGATGTCATTGTCAGGAGAAAAGGCAGGCAGGTTGTCAGAGTGACCAAGGCCGTGTGTCACATTGACAGTGATTTCACAGTCATCAGTAGATTCTTCATTCCAGATATTTTTTATTGAATTCAAATTCTACCAGCTGCTGTGGCGGGAAATGAATTTAAATGGGACTGGTCTTCGTAGCCACTTCTGGTTCTTTCTGCCAAGTGCGCACGTCAAACAGTAAATTGTACCCAGAGAGCTGTGGATACTCCATCGTTGATTATATTCAAGAGTTTGATAGAGTTTTGAATACTCAGGTATTTTGAGGGACAGTGCAGGAAAGTGGAGTTAAGGTAGAAGATCGATCATTGTTCGTCCATCCTCATTGATGAGGACCTCGACACCAATAGTCATTTTGAGGCTGGTTGCGGTGTGTCCGAAGGTGACTGATCAGAATTCGGGCATGGAATGTCCTGGCACATATTGGACAGACTTGTGTAGACACTGTAGTTGTTGCGCTGGTGGCTCTGGACTTGCGCAGCTCGTGCTTAAGTTGTGCTTCAGCAATACACCTTGCTTCTTGAGCTTGACAGCCTTTGTGGATGAGGCAGTGCCAGGTAGAGAGGTTTTGTGCCAGCGTTTCCCAGGTGGTTGTGTTTATGTCAAGCGACTTCAGGGAGGGTTTGAGTGTGTCTTTGAAATGTTTTTTCTGCCCTCCGTGTGAGCGTCTTCCAGCGGAGAGTTCCCCAAAAAGGAGCTGCTTGGGTTTGCGCTCGTCTGACATGCGGATGACATGACCTGCCCACCGGGTCTGCGCTCTCATCAGCAGTGTGTGGACTGATGGTAAACTTGCCCTAGAGAGAACTTCAGTGTTGGTACTTTGTCTTGCCATCTGATGTGTAATATTCTGCGAAGACAAGTCATGTGGAAATGATTGAGCTGTCTTGCACGCCTTCGATACACAGTCCACGTTTCACAGGCATACAGGAGGGTAGTGAGTACCACGGCGCTGTAGACCTTCAGTTTTGTTGCTGGGCTGATTCCTCGACGTTCCCATAGAATGGAGCGCGGTCTACTGAAAGCAGAACTTGCCTTTGCTATTCTGCAGTTAACTTCTGTATCAATAGTCACAGCTTGGGAGAGGGTGCTCCCAAGATAAGTGAACTGGTCCACTGCCTGTAGTTTCTGCCCTTTGATTGTGATTATGGGTTCTGTGTACGGTGCATGAGGAGCAGGCTGGTGCATGACTTCGGTCTTTTTTGATGTTGATGGTGAGTCCAAAGTTGTCACAAGCAGTGGAAAATTTGTCCATACTGACATGCATCTCTGGCTCTGAGCCAGCATACAGGGCGCAGTCATCGGCAAAGAGGAAGTCTCTCAGAACAGTCTCTTTCACTTTGGTAATAGCTTGAAGTCTCCTCAGGTTGAAGAGCTTCCCATCCACTCTGTACTTGAGGCTGATTCCAGCAACACTGTCCTGGAAGGCATCATTCAGCATGGCAGTAAACATCATGCTGAACAGTGTGGGTGTGAGCACACAGCCCTGTTTGATGCCATTGGAGACTGGGAATACCTCAGAGGATTCTCCGCCATCCAGTACTCTGGCCATCACATCATCATGGAACTGGCGTCCCATCTGAATGAATTCAGGAGGGCAGCCGAACTTTGACATGATCCTCCACAGGCCTTGTCGGCTTACAGTGTCAAAGGCTTTCGCGAGGTCAACAAAGATTGTGTAGAGCACGCGATTCTGCTCCTGACACTTCTCCTGAAGTTGACGCGCAGCAACAATCATGTCAATAGTCCCACGATCTTTGCAGAAGCCACACTGTAACTCTGGAAGCAGGCCCAGCTCCAGATGATTGACCAGACAATTTAGCAGGACTCTTGCGAGGGTTTTTCCTGTGATGGAGAGCAGTGAGATTCCTTTGTGGTTGTCACATACTTGCCGATTGCCCTTCCTCTTGTAGAGGTGTACAATGGAAGCATCTTTAAGTTCCTGAGGAATGGATCCTTGCTTCCAAAAGGACTGGAACAACTCGGTGAGCTTCTCGATAAGTGCAGGACCAGCAGCTTTATAGATCTCTGCGGGTATGGCATCTGCCCCTGGGGCTTTGCCACTGGATAGCTGGCTGACAGCTTTCGTGACTTTGGCTACTACCAGTGGGTCATCCATGGCGCTGTTGATATCAACCTGGGGAATCATTAATAGATGACGGTCAGTTGAGGACGGCTTCAAAGGTCGGGGCAGGGTGGGAGGCGCCCAGCTCTTGAGAGAGGGCACCCCCCCCCCTTCCACTCAGATGGATGCCCTCGCGCACCCTACCCTTGCCCCCAACTCTTTCTCGCCCGAGATTGAGGGATGTAAATTGTTCTGCTTCTTTCCTGATCTATTTGATGCCTATAAATTGAGGCTGGGATGGGGAAAGGCCTTTAAAATGGTCACTTCAGGGCCTTAATTTGGGCCAAGGATAGATTTCTCCTCCGAGACTCTGCCCATCCCACTGTGGAATTACTGCCATCTGGGGGTGGACGGGTTCCTGGAAGGAATCCTGTCCATGCAATTTCATAACTCATTGTAGCATTGTGGTCAGCACTATTGCTGCACAGTGCCAGGGACCAGGCTTCATTTCCTGGTTTGGGTCACTGTCTGTGTGGAGTTTGCACATTCTCCCCGTGTCTGCGGGGGTTTCCTCCGGGTGCTCCATTGCTTCATAACTCACGGTGGCACAGTGATAAGCGCCAGGGACCAGGCTTCATTTCCTGGTTTGGGTCACTGTCTGTGTGGAGTTTGCACATTCTCCCTGTGTCTGCGGGGGTTTCCTCCAGGTTCCCCCACTTTCCTCTCACAGTCTGAAAGACATGCTGGTTAGGGTGCATTGACCCAAACAGGCGCCAGAATGTGGCAACTAGAGGAAGTTCACTGCAGTGTTAATGTAAGCCTTACTTGTGACTAAGAAATAAACTTTAAAAAAACTCACTGGGGCGGTGGGGGGGACCTTAATCAATGGGTTATAACTTTGAATAATGATCCCCCTGGACCCCAGGATAGGAAATGAGATTGAGCAAGGTGCCAAAGTAGCCCTCAAAGGTGTTGGCAGTGAGATGGAAAGGCTGATGAGATATTTAGGGGGATTGACGTGGCTGGACTGAAATGGCCAGAAGTGCTTCCTTTTCATTGGAACCACTTTATTACAACACACCTTACTTTTGGACCGTGACTTTTGGCAAGCACAGGATGACATTCAATCACAAGTGTTCGTCTTATTGGAAAAACAACTCGTTATTGTTCAAAGGGAGGCAAGAACAATGTGAGACTAGAAGCTATCTACAATATTATCTCTGGGAGCTTTTGTAATTTGTTGGAACATGATCAAATGCAGTCCCCTGATACGATTATTCAGCACTGAGCTTTGCTAGATTGCAGTTTTTTCCTGTCTGGGTGTATTTCTCTTGAGTTAGGACGAGCAAAACACGAATACTGAACCTAGGTCTTACTTACAGTTAAAACTGAATTGTCTTTCAGCTTCACGGACTGTCTCAGTGAAGACAAACACAGAGAAAGTTTGTGCCACATGCTCTAAACTAATTCAGAGAGACCCAAAGCCCTTGGTTAGACACAGGCTTGCTGTCTCTGTGACTGGGCGGATTTTTCTAGTTTTTGGGGCTAACATTGAAGAGGTTTGAATCATCCTCAGCGTAGAAGGGCCAAGGAAGCCTCCAAACAGCTTTACAAGCACAGCGTGCGAGTAGACAACATGAAGAGTATGTCACTCCGACGCAAAAGGATAACAAACGATGTCATGTCAGCGAGATATGAATATTTAGTGAGGGGGGGGTTCGTATAATTGTACTTTGAAAAGCACTGCTCACACACTGGGGCAGGGTCGACCCACACACTCTGTGTGCAGGATCACTAAGATGGGCACAGAGTGGACAGCGCATTGAGAAATGTGATTCTCTCCGGAGAGAACAGATTTTCTGATTTCCCTCCCTCTGACCGGCATGGATTCAGGTCCCTGAAGGGCAGGAACCTCATTTAAATAGATTGTAATAAACTTTAATTTGATTAAGCCTGCCACGTGATCCCCGCCTCCCCCTGACTAAATATTCCTACCTTGCTGACACGACATTATCTGAGCATTAAATCTTGCTGGTGCTTCAATTAAAATAACTTTTACCAATATGGAGTCAGCTTCAAATTGTTGAACAGTTCAAAAGGACTGTAATGCCCTTGAGAAGGTGATAGTGAGCCTTATTCCTGAACAGCTGCGGTCAGTGTGACGAAGGTACTTCCCCAGTGCCGTTAGGTGGGGGATTCCAGGATTTTGACACGGCCACTTTAGCCATTTGATGTATTGAAATGTGTATCAGTAACAGGCTGAACTGGCACAGCTCCCATTGACAAGTCCAAACTAGCTTGACTGGAGTGTCATTTCTGTTATTCAATATGTTAAGGATTAGCTCAGGTATCATCATGTGTTTGTGTTTTGTAATCAGATCGAAAGACAGTAAAGTTAAGCTAATCGTTACTTGGCTGTTCGTTCCACAGATTGTACAATGTAGATGTTTAAGTGGGAATGGGATAAGGACATGGGTGGGGGGAGGAATCAAAGGATGGAGTGAGATGAAATTGAGTGGGAGGAGGATCACGTGGATGGGGTGGCCTGTTTGAGTGCCGGTGATTTGTGCCTTGGCTGGTAGGACTAACTCCACCAATCCTGCTGTTTTTTTGGGCGGCACGGTAGCACAGTGGTTAGCACTGCTGCTTCACAGCCCCAGGGTCCTGGGTTCAATTCCCAGCTCAGGTCACTGTCTGTGTGGAGTTTGCACATTCTCCTCGTGTCTGCGTGGATTTCCTCCAGGTGCTCCGGTTTCCTCCCAGAGTCCAAAGATGTGTGGGTTAGGTTGATTGGCCGTGCTAAAATTGTCCCGAGATGTGTGGATTAGTGGGTAAATGTGTAGGGATATGGGAGTAGGGCCTGGGTGGGATTGTGGTCGGTGCAGACTCGATGGGCCGAATGGCCTCTTTCTGTACTGTAGGGATTCTATGAAAATCCACAGCCATCTGAGGGAGAAACAGCCCACGTTTATGTAGACATTATGAATGTGAGAAGTTATAATTGTAATGCACAGAGATATTGGCTTTTTAATGTATTACATTGTATTATATGTAAAGACAAATGTCAATTCTAATCTCGCTGGTGTTGATAGAAACCGCGTCAGCTTTATTCACACAGTTACTGTGCAGTCTTTAATAACCTTACCTCCCTCCTAACAATCCAGGGGAACATTGTGCACCCATTGGCCAGCAATTTACTGTCAGGGATGATATTGTTCAAAGACATCCCAGTATACATTACAGTATAATTGAAACACAAAGTACGGTGACACAAGGTCCCCTGCTCCCAGCGTCAGGCATTTTGGAATGTTTGTGAGGAAATTGAATGAAGCCACTGTGTATACAGAGAAAGATTCAACTGGTTTCTGCCTCTCTTGTCAGCTTGGAATGGTGAGTTTTCTCACGGCCACAGGAAAACATAGAATTATAGAAACCCTACAGTGCAGAAACAGGCCCTTCGAGTCTGCACCAACCACAATCCCACCCAGGCTCTACCCCCCACATCCCTACACTTTTACCTGCTAATCCCTCTAACCTAGACATCTCAGGACACTAAGGGGCAATTTTAGCATGACCAATCAACCTAACCCGCACATATTTGGACTGTGGGAGGAAACTGGAGCATCCGGAGGAAACCCACGCAGACACGAGGAGAATGTGCAGACTCCACACAGACAGTGACCTGAGCCGGGAATCGAACCCAGGTCTCTGGAGCTGTGAAGCAGCAGTGCTAACCACAGTGCTACCGTGCTGCCCCAATTTCATTACCAAGACTGGCGTGCTTTTGTGAGATAAGGATACCATGGGATATGGAGCAAAGAAAGAGGAACATGCATCAGCCCTGGTCTGGTAGAATAGCAGAACAGGCTTAAGGGGCTGAATGGCCAAGTCAACAACAAAAACTTATATTTATGTTGTGCCTTTACCATAATGAGACATCCCAAAGTGCTTCACGGGAGTAACATACAACCAAATATGACCCCAAGTAACTCAAGGCGATATTGCCAGAATGCTTGAACCTCGCCCGTGACTGGGATTCTCCAGTCCCGGTGCAGTGAATGGAGATTCAGCTGAGTGCCAATTTCTCCATTCTTGCCGGCTGCAGTGATGGTAATGCCTCAAGCTTTATAATTCAAAATTGTTACTCAAATTCAAATTCCACAAACTGCCATGGTGGGATTTGAACCCTTGACCCCAGAACATTCAACAGGACCTGTGGGGATTACTGGCCCACACTGCGCCATCCTCTCCCCCAACCTGACCAAGGCCACAGCAAGATCAATCAACGCTGCTGAATCCTCCTCACTTGAGAGCACGTACTAGTCTTGGCGGAGTTGTCCCACAGACAACTCAGGCAGCAGCCTGGTGTGGTAACACAGAGAATTCCACCTTTCAGCCAATCTCCCAACCTTCTCCATCAGGAATGTTATGTCCCAACAGCGGGACAGGCTGACACAACATGGAGCCACGATGGTGTACAGTTGGGAGAGCGTGGCTCAACATTGACTCTGATCCCATGACACCAGCTCAACTATGGGCAAGCTGGAACAAACTACCTCGCTCCCTTCACTGGCCATTTTCTTTCTCGGGACAGTGGTCGCTCTGAGAGTGTGTGGGGGGGTGGGGAGGCTGTTGCTCAGCAGGGTCTCCCAATGTCCGACTTGCAGCATGGACCCGGGTCTCAGCACTGACCTCGGGTCTTGCGGTGCTGCTGGGTCCTAGTGCACTCAGCTCACTTCCAGCTGAAGGATGTGCACAAAACCCTTAGAAATTGCCCTGCTGCCGCTTCTCAACTTTACAAGGAGCTGTGATTGTGGGGAGCACGTGGCTGGGGAAATTGGGGGGCTGTGAGTGTGGGGAGCCTGTGGCTGGGGAAATTGGGGGGCTGTGAGTGTGGGGAGCATGTGGCTGGGGAAATTGGGGGGCTGTGAGTGTGGGGAGCATGTGGCTGGGGAAATTGGGGGGCTGTGAGTGTGGGGAGCCTGTGGCTGGGGAAATTGGGGGGCTGTGAGTGTGGGGAGCCTGTGGCTGGGGAAATTGGGGGGCTGTGAGTGTGGGGAGCATGTGGCTGGGGAAATCAGATAGTGACTGTTGATGTGCGAGGGACAAGCAGCATTCCATAACTTCTAAGAACATAAGAAATCGGAGCAGGAGTAGGCCATCTAGCCCTTCGAGCCTGCCCCGCCATTCAATAAGATCATGGCTGATCTGTCGTGGCTCAGTTCCACTTTCCCGCCCTCTCCCCATAATCCTTAATCCCCTCTCTTATCAAAAACCCATCAACCCGCGTCTTAAAAATATTTAGCGAGGCAGCCTCCACCACTTCAACGGGCAGAGAATTCCAGAGATTCACCACCCTTTGAGTGAAGAAGTTCCTCCTCAACTCCGTTCTAAACCGCCTCCCCTTTATCTTGAGGCTGTGCCCCCTAGTCCTACTGTCCTTTCTGAGCGGGAAGAGTCTCTCCACCTCTATCCTATCCATCCCATTCATCATCTTATACGTCTCAATGAGATCTCCCCTCATTCTTCTAAACTCTAACGAGTACAAGCCTAGTTTATTCAGCCTCTCCTCATAGCTCAACCCCCTCAACTCCGGTATCAGCCTAGTAAACCTCCTCTGCACTCCCTCCAAGGCCAAAATATCCTTGCGTAAGTACGGCGACCAAAACTGCACACAGTACTCCAGCTGCGGCCTCACCAATGCCCTATACAGCTGCAGCAAGACCTCCCTACTTTTATATTCTACATGTGGTCCTCTCCATCTACCCCCCCACCTCCCCAGCCCCGTCCTTCAGAGTGACAACATGGCTTTTACGTTGCCACCAATCAATTTTTCTGTTCTATTGATTTCTCTGGAGCTGAGGAGAAAGAACTGGAGGAAGAATTGCAGGCACAGGAGGCCCGGGCCTTACCACTTCTAGGACCAGAGGAGACAACCCCAGAGTCAGGAGGAGGCTGCCAATCACCCAGAGGGGGGAGGGTGCAGGAGAAGGAGCAGAGAACACAGCAATTCCGTGCATGAGTGTCATTTGAGCAGATGTTGAACACAGTGTGCTACCAACGTTTCTGCCTCCAAAAGGAGACAGTGCAACACCTGTATCACCTGTCGCAGGACCCAGTACCTTGGGGGGGGGGGGGGAAGGACGGTGGTGGTGGTACCCACTCTCGGTGTCTGTCAAATTGACAGCCGCCCTGAACTTTACACTGCTGGCTCTTTCCAGAACCCGAGTGGTGATGTCTGGCGTCCCCCAGTCTGCCATGCACATCAGCGTGAGGCAGATCACCAAAGCCCTGTACGCCCAGACTAGCCAGTTCGTCAACTTCAGCCTGGACCAGACTCAGCAGGAAGCTCGGGCTGCAGCGTTCGCAGCCATCGCAGGGATGCCTAACGTCAGGGGGGCAGTTGACCCCTCAAGGCCCCCTTATATAACCCATGAAGATTTGTCAATCGGAAGGGGTTCCACTCCCCAAATCATGTGCAATCACAATAAATGAACATCATGCATGTCTGTGCAAGAAAGGATATTGTTAAACTAGAAAGAGCGCAGAAAAGAGTTACTCGGATGCTACTGGGAGTTGATGGTTTGAGTTATAAGGAAAGGCTGGATAGACTGGGACTTTTTTCACTGGAGCATAGGAGGCTGAGGGGTGACCTTATAGAGGTCTATAAAACAATGAGGGGCATAGACAAGGTAGATAGTCAATATCTTTTCCCAAGGTAGGGAAGTCTAAAACTAGAGGGCATCGGTTTGAGGTGAAAGGGAAGAGATACAAAAGTGTCCAGAGGAGGCAATTTTTTCACACAGAGGGTGGTGAGTGTCTGGAACAAGCTGCCAGAGGTAGTAGTAGAGACAGGTACAATTTTATCTTTTAAAAAGCATTTAGACAGTTACATGGGTAAGATGGGTATAGAGGGATATAGGTCAAATATGGGCAATTGGGATTAGTTTAGGGGTTTTAAAAATGGGCAGCATGGACAAGTTGGGCAGAAGGGCCTGTTTCCATGCTGTAAACCTCTATCACTCTCTATCCAGGCAGCGTGCATGACAGCTTCATTGTCAGGAGTTCAGACATCCCGGAGGCATTTGAGGAGCAGCCCAGGCTGTGAGGTTGGCTCCTGGGTGATATGGGTTACCTGCTTCGGACACGACTGATGACAGCTGTGCAGAGGCTTGTGTGTGAGACGGAGACCCACTATAACGAGACCCATGCAGCCACCCGCACGGTAGTGGAGAGGTGCATGGGGCTTCTTAAAATGTGATTCTGATGCCTAGCCCACTCTGCTGGGGCCCTACAATAAAGCCCCCTGATCTCCTCCCACATTGTGGTTGTGTGCTGAGCCTCGCACAACCTGGTTCTGCAGCGAGCTGACCTCTTGGAGGAGGGAGGATGACCAGCCTGTTGACAGCTGTTCGAATATATAAACATTACAAAAATATTGAATTAGGAACAGGAGCAGGCCACTCAGCCCATCTACCCTGCTCCGCCATTCACTAAGATCATGGCTGATCTGATTGTACATAGAACATAGAACCCTACAGTGCAGAAAGATTATAAAATATAAAAATTGGCAGGTCACACTGCAGCTGTAGAACCTTAGTTAGGTCTCATTTAGAACATTGTATACAATTCTGGTCGCCACACTACCAGAAGGATGTGAATGCTTTGGTTTCTTAGCATGGCTAATCAACCTAACCTGCACATCTTTGTAATCTCAACCTCACATTTCCACCTACCCCGATAACCTTTCACCCCTTGCTAATCAAGAATCTATCAACCTCTGCCTTAAAAATATTCAAAGACTGCCTTTTGAGGAAGAGATCAACCCTCGGAGAATTATTTTTCCTCATCTGTTTTAAATGAGTGACCCCTTATTTTTAAACAGTGACCCTCCTAGTTCCGGATTCCAGATTCTGTGACAGGAGGAAGCACCTTCTCCACACCCACCCTGTCAAAACCCCTCAGGACCTTAAAAGAGCTGCACTCATCCAGCGGTTAGCAAATACTCCATTAACAGCGCTATCAAACAGCACCTGCTCAGTTTGGGTTTCGCCAGGGTCACTCAGCTCCTGACCTCATCACAGCCTTGGTTCAAACATGGACAAAAGTGCTGAACTCCAGAGGTAAGGGTGACTGCCCTCGATACCAAAACTACATTTCATTGAGTGTGGCATGAAGGAGCCCTGACATCAATGGGAATCTGCTGCTTGGAGTCACACTTGGCACAGAGGAAGATGCAGGAGTTCCTCAGGTAGCGTCCTAAACCCAACCATCTTTAGCTGCTTCATCAATTACCTTCCTTCCATCACAAGGTCAGCAATGGGGATGGTCACTGGTGATTGGGCAATGTTCTGTTAATTCACAACTTCAGATAATGTAGCATTCCGTACCTGGACAACATTCAGCCTTGGGCTGATAATATTGCTGCCACATAAGTGCCAGTCAATGACCAGACCATCTCACTTTACATACAATGGTATGCAATCTCTAAATTCCTCACTATCAATATCCTTGACATCACCATTGATTAGAGACTGAACTGGACCCGTCAAATAAACAGTGCAGCCACAAGAGCAGATCAAAGGCTGGAGATACTGGTACTGATTTTACTGGCACAGCTGCCCAAGGTTTGTACGATCGTGCCCAAGCCATTGGGAAATGCCGTTCTGCGAGCCTCGCCCCGATTTTGGGGTGACCTTGCCGGTAAAATCAGGGCCTCTGTGTGGATAACCCACTTCCTGGCTCCCAAAAACCTGTCCATCATCTACAAGGCATAAATCAGGAGTGTGATTGAATACTCTCCACTTGCCTGGATCAGAGCAGTTCTAACAACACTCAAGAACAATGGAAAGTACAGCACAGAAACAGGCCCTTCAGCCCTCTAAGCCTGCACTGATTACGATGTCTGTTTAAACTAAAACCGTATGCACTTACGGAGTCTGTATCCTTCCATTCCCACCCTATTCATGTATTTGTCTAGTTGCCCCTTAAATGCCACTATCATACCTGCTCACACCACCTCCCCGGGCAGCGCCTTCCAGGCATTCACCACCCTCTGCTTAAAAAAACTTGCCTCTCACATCTCCTCTAAACTTTTCATCATGCAGTTTAAACCAATGACCCCTAATACTTGACTTTTCTATCCTAGCAAAGAGCATCTGACTGTCCATGACACTCAATCTTGTAAACCTCTATCAGGTCATGCCTCAACCTCCATCGTTCCAGTGAGAAAAAACTGCGTTTATCCAATCCCTCCTCATAGCTAATGCCCTCCATACCAGGCAACACCCTGGTAAACCTCTTCTTCTGTACCCTCTCCAAAGCATTCACATCCTTCTGGTAGTGTGGCGACCAGAATTGTACACAATATTCTAAATGAGGCCTAACTAAGGTTCTGTACAGCTGCAGCATGACCTGCCAATTTTCATACTCAATGCCCTGACCAATGAAGGCAAGTATGTTGTATGTCTTCTTGACTACCTTATCCACCTGCATTGCCACTGTCAGTGATCGGTGGACATGTACACCCAGATCTCCCTGCCTGTCAATAATGATAAGGGTCCTCCTATTTACTGTATAATTTTTACGTGCATTGGACTTTCCAAAATGCATTATCTCATACTTGTCCGGATTAAACTTCATCTGCCATTTCTGCCCCCAAGTTTCCGACTGGTCTATATCTTGCTGCATCCTCTGACAATCCTCTTCACTATCCGCAACTCCTCCAATTTTTGCGTCTTCTGCGAACTTACTGATCAGACCAGCTACATTTCTTCCAAATCATTTATATATACACTATGAACAACAAAGGTCCCAGGACTGATTCCTGTGGAACCCTGTTAGTCACAGCCTTCCATTCAGAAAAGCACTCCTATACTGCTAACTCGACGCAATCCAGGACACCCCATCCACCAACACCCACTCCCTCTACCACCGATGCACAGCGGCAGCGCTTTGAACCATCTGAAAGATGTACTGCACCAACCTGCCAAGTCTCCTTTGCCAACATTTTCCAAACCCACAACCTCTACCAACTAGAATATCTATAATGCAGAAGGAGGCCATTCGGCCCATAAAGCTGTGTTGACATCAATCCCACCCAGGCCCAATTCCCGTGAACCCACATATTTATGCTGCGAATTCCCCTAACATGAAGGGGAAATTCAGTGTGGCCAACCCACCTAACCTAGAAGAACAAGGCAGCAGACTGATGGTAACACCATCCTCCAAATCACACAGATTTTGTTCCCTAAAGGACCCTATCAACCAGATGTTTTTTTTAAAATGACAATCTAATAATTTTGGGGTCACCATCACTGAGATATGGTTTTTATTCCAGATATATTTAATTGAATTTAAATTCCCCCAGTACTGTGGTAGGATTTGAATTTGTGCTTTTGGAGCATTAGTTGGCTAGGATCACTTACCAGGCAGAAACTACTCTTAGGGATCATTTCCTTTTGGCTAAGATCAAGTGGAGTATCGATATGCTGCACTTGGTTGCAGTCATTAGGTTATAATTTAGCTTCATTTGAAGCAATTTTTAAAAGCGGCATCTCGGCCTTTCGGCTGAGTTGCAAATGAGATCAAGCCTTGGAGGTGGAGCAAACCTACTCCAATCAGCTTGGATCATGTAGATCAAACCCAAGACAGGAGGTGAGAGCCCTGTCTTGTCAGCTTGGATCGGGAATGTCTCAACTTGTTGGGACTCTGAATTGGCTTTAATTTGGCTTGATTGGATTGGAATAAAGTAAACAAAAAAAAATTAGTTCAGGCTTCTATATGACAAATTCTGTAACACAACCAGTTTACTACCAATTCTATGCAAGACTTTTTTAATCTGATAAAAATTAAAGTCATATCGGAATTGTTTTATTGGCAGATATGCAGTTTCTTTGTCAGGTGTTTTATTAACCAATAGAGAATTCAATGTCCTTCCAAGTTGTCAAAAGTTCAGGAAATACTTCAGCAACTGCAAAACAAGCTTCTCAGAAGGTTGAGAGTCTCTGGAACTCTCTTCCTCAAAAGGCAGTGGAAGCAGAGTCTTTGAATACTTAAGGCAGATCCAGATAGATTCTTGATTAAGAAGCTGGGTGAAAGGTTATCGAGGGTAGGTGGGAGGTTACAATCAAATCAGCCTTGATCTTATTGAATGGTGGAGCAGATTCGAGGGGCTGAGTGGCCTACCTAGAATGAGTGGCCTACCTAGAATGTCTTTTTGTCTCAGAGTCAGAGAGTCCCGCATTCAATCTCACTCCAGGTTTTCGCACACAAGTCAAGCCTGTCACCCCAGTGAGTCACTCCTGGGAGTGCTGCATTGTCAGAGTGCCGGTTTTAGGTGCAATGTTAAACCAGGGCTTTCTCTGCCCTGTCAAAAGAACAGGGGAGCTAACCCTGGTATCCCGGTCAATATTTATATCTCAGTGTCACAAAGAAAGATGATCTGGTCATTACCACATTGCTGTTTGTGGGACATTGCCATGAGCAAACCCCATGTTTCCTACATTACATTAATGACCATACATCACAAATATTTAATTGGCTGGAAAGTGCTTTAGAAAAATCGAGGTTGTGAATAGAACTATGTAAATGGAAGTCTTTTTTCCCTGTATTCCCTTTTAATGTTTTACTTGCCTGATTTGAGACCATTATTCCCTTGTTAGTACAGAAGAAATAAATGTCTTGGGGCGACAGGGTATAGGGCATAACTCATTCTAATTCTCCACCCTGCTTCAATTCATAATGATCCCATTGAAAACAGAGACTATCACATAACCCATCTTTTTGCAGAGAAAAAGAACTAGGGTCAATACCGAGGGGGTTTAAGGTGATAAAGGAAGCATGTTGTTGATAACTTTTGTGGTTATATAGTAGACCATATATGGCGCACTCCACACTGTGGAAGGAGTCGCAATTATAAATAACATCTCACGATGTGAGCTTACTCTATTTGGAATCACCTAGGTTCTACTTGGATACTCACAATTTATAAATAGTGCACTATGCACAAGATGATTTCAGATAGTAATTAGCTCTTGGTGACTTCAATACGACCAGATGTAATGATATCAGCAGATATGAAACAACCTCTTCAAGCTATCTTTTACTGTCACTAAGACATGTCCAAGAAGGACACTTGTGTTAAAGGACAAATCTTCTAATTAGCTCCTTGGACAGCAAAAGTGCTGATGATGTGAGTATATCTGTCAGCATGTAACACTAAACAGGTTCATGACATCAGTTATGGATCAAATGGACACAATGTTCACACACTGAATATCTGAATGGCCATTCTACAGTTCAATTGTGTCATGAACTAACAGCACACACATTGTAAAGGTTGTGGGAATTATTATAATCTCAGGTATTCAGTTGTTCTTCATTCCCTTTGTTTTCATGACTTCATGACAAAGAACATTACCCATTACGATCTGCTGAAGTTATGCCTTCAGTGAGCTGTTACTAACCACAGCAGAACATGCCTGTGGGGAGAGGGAAGCGGTTTGAGTTGTTTCATCAATGCGTTTATCCTTTTCAAACTAACCTTTGTCTAGATTGTGAATTCAGACTAAGGTTCAGAAATAAACACGGTAAAACTGGGCGATAGAGATATTTACCAGCAAAAGTATTTTTAGCACAACATTTTATGACATTTTTTGAAGGGAATGGTGAAAGGGTGTCTTTTTAAGATTCACTGTTGTTTAGAATTTCTGTTCAGACATGTGACAGTGTGAATCATATCAAAGTGGCAGCATTAATGGTTACAAGCTCATGGTTATTTACTGACCTATTACAGCAATTTATACAGAGAATCCAAGCTAAGCTTCAAAGTTTCTTTACAAAATGAGACTATTGAAGAGATATATAGCACGGCATGGTTCTACTCAGAATGAGAAATAAACCACTAACTGTGCCAGGGAATGCAACATTTTTTACATTCAATTCTCAATCACTTTATACTATTTTTATGCTGCTTCTATCACCAAGAAAACACAACAGTTGACTTGTGCACGGTGAAGTTCCAACAATAAGGATAATGGCCAATTAAAGTGAATGTTTGTCAGGATACCCATTCTTCTTCCAATAGCATCATGGAATATTTTATGCCAACTTGTGAGGGCAGATAAGGTCTTGTTTAACATCCCAGCCAAAAGCCAATATCTCAGAGAGTGCAACGCCTTTAGCATTGATTTCCAGTTTACAGTATGTGTCCTGGTCTTGGGGTGGTGTATGAATCTACATGGTTAGCACTGCTGCCTCAGTGCCAGGGTCCCGGGTTCAATTCCAGATTTGGGTGACAGTCCTCCAGATGCTCCGGTTCATGATATCAGTTATGGATTAAGTGGACACAGTGCAAAGATGTATAGATTAGGTGCATTGGTCATTCTAAGATGTCCCTTAATGTCCAAGATGTGTAAGTTACGTGGATTAGTGGGGTAATTGTCTGAGATAATGGAGATATGGCAGAGGGGAAAGCCTGAGTAAGATGCTCTATTGGAGTGTCAGCGCAAACTTGACAGGTGAAATGGCCTCTTTCTGCACTGTAGGGATTCTTTGGTTGTATGGTTGGTTTTAAGAGGCAGCATTGCTATGACTGGGCCAGAACTGATGAGACTAGCTTCTCATGCAAATGCTGAAATTGTCTCCCTCCATCTATGCAGAAATACCTTTCCAGTCCTTACCTGCTTTAAAAGAACAGCAACAAGTTTCATTCATATACTAGCCTTAACACAGGAGAATTTTCCAATATGTTTCACAGCGACAGAAGATAAAAATGGATGCCAAGCCAAAGAAAGAAGAATTTTGTGGGTTGATTAAAAATTTGAGAAGGACGTGATGTCATCTTATTGAAACATCTGAGATTCTGAGAGGGTTTGACAGAGTAAACACTGAAAGGAGATCTCCCCATGTGGAGGAATCTACAATTAGGGGAAACAGTTTAAAAATTAGAAGTTCCCCATTTAAGGCAGAGATGAACAAAGGTTTTTTCTCAGATGATCGTTAGTCTGTGGAATTCTTTTTCCAGAGAGCAATGGGGCTGGTTCATTGAGTGTATTCAGGTTGAGTCAGACAGATAAGGGAGTCAAGGGTTATGGAGGGCAACAGGAAAGTGAATTTGAGACTACAGCCAGATCAACCATGATCGTACTGAATGGTGGGGCAGGCACAAATGACTAATAACTACTGTTCATTCATGTGTTGATCAAAAAGGTTTGTCTTAAGGAGGGTTTTCAGGGGAAGACAGTGGTGATTGCAGGAATTTAGAGGGTGAATTTAAAAGACCTTATCTGAAGCAATCAACCCTTGCAAATATCATCTCGTTTCTAACCCCACATTCTCCCTTGGGAGTCCATGAATATGTTGTCACCTTCCAAATCCCTTCCCATTCTTTCAAGAACTCCCCGTTTGAGTCCCTCCAACCAGGCTTCTGCCCCGCCACAGTACCAAAGCATGTTTTATCAAAGACACAATGTGGTTGTGACAAAGGTAAACTTTCCCTCCTTGTCCTTCTCAGTCTGTCCATAACCCTTCAGAGGGATGACAGCACCATCCTCTTCCAACACCTCACCATCTGGTCGAAGTGGACGGGACTGCAGGCACCTGATCCACTCTTATCTATCTAATCATAGCCAACAAAACACTTGCAATAGCTTCTCTTCCTGATCCTACACCATTTTATCTGATGTTCCCCACGGTCATTCCTTGACCCTGTCCTATTCTCGTCTATCTGCAGCCATCCGTAGTATCATCTGACAGCAGCGTTAGTTTCCACATGTTACACCCAGTTCTACCAGACATCAGCTCTCTTGACTCCTCCACTCCTGCTAATTATCAGGCTGCTTGACCAACATCCAGTACTGGATGAGTCAGAATTTCCTCCAATGTAATATCCGGAAGACAGAAGCCATTATGTTCAGTTCCCAGCACACATTCTATTCCCTAGCCACCAAGTCCTCACCTCCCCTAACAAATTGTTAACAAATTGTCCCTAAATTAGGCATCCCTCAATCTGGTTATAATTCTGTAAACTTGCACACCTTTTTTGTGGAGTCCAAGAGGCGTTGACAAAGGTCATCGGTAGAAGAGGGCACTCACAATGTCAAAATGGTGGCGTGGGCTTGTTGGGCTGAAGGGCCTGTTTCCCGTGCTGTGTTGTTCTTTGTTCTTTGTAATTCTCAGAAGCTGAATCAGAATTTTCACAACATTGATGTCGTATTTGAGCCTGAGATGGACTTCTAGCTACATATCTGAGCCATCACTAAGACCCATCTATTGCCATCTCCACCACATCGCCCTGCTATTTCCACCTACACAACACCTGCTGTTGAAATCCTCATTCATGCTTTTACCATCTCAGAACTTGACAATTCTAATGCACTGATGACTACCATCCCACATTGTACCCTCCATACACTTGAGGTTATCCAAATCCCTACTGCCCATATCCTGAGCTGCACTGAATGCTGTTGCCCCATTACAAAGGTAATGAAGTAATGTTCTATTCCAGAAAGCCAGCCATCACCATTTGTGGCTTGGTGTTATGTTTTGGTTTTTAAGGCTTCTTGTGGAGTGCCTCGGAATGTCAAAGGTGCTAATATAAGTACAAGTTTTTGTTGTAAAGACATGGTCACTGATTATTTAGAAAAGAGAGGGCAGTTTTCCAAGAGGCTGAGGTCAAGAGAGCAAAGAGGATACTGGCTATTTGGAGGGCCTCAGAAGGTGACTGAGGTAAATTGGATGAGGAGAAGCTCAAACTCAAATATGCAAATTTTAAATTTGAGGCGCCGCTGTTCCGGGAACTATTGTAGATCAGCAAAGGTGTGGCTATAGAAAGGAAGCAAGTCTTTCATCTATAGAGGCCGGAATTCTAAGGCTGTTTGCACCCCACCGCCCAGGCCCGAGAGAATGGAGAATTTGGCCTCAACCAAATCTCCTTTCGCTGCAGCGGGACAGGAAAATCCCAGTTACAGACGAGGTTGGAGAATTCCATCCCATAATGTCCTTCACAGCCTCAAGATGCTTCACACTCAATCAAGTACTTTTGGAATGTAGTCAGGGTTGTAACGCTCAGTGCAATTCCACTAACAACAACGAAATAAATGAATAGGAAATCTGCATGCGTGGTTAAGGAGTATGGTAGCATTGTGGTTATATCAAAGCTGATGGTGACCATGAAGCTACTGTCATACAACCCATCTGGTTCACTAACACACTTTAGGGAAGGGACTCTGCTGTCCTCACCCGATCTGGCCTACATGTGACTCCAGAACCACGGCAATGTTAATTGACCAGCCATTCTGCTGCGTTGAAGGTGATGGTTCACTAATTGCCCTCAAGAGTATGGTAATGATGGTGATGGGCAATAAGCACAGTGGCACAGTGGTTAGCACTGCTGTCTCACAGCACCAGAGACCAGTGTCTGATTCCTGGCTTGAGTCACTGTCTGTGTGGAGTCTGCACATTCTCCCTGTGTCTGCGTGGGTTTCCTCCAGATGCTCCAGTTTCCTCCCACATTCCAAAAGACTCTTTAGTGCATTGGCCAAGCTAAATCGTCCTCAGTGTGCCAGAACAAGTGCTGGAGTGTGGCGACTAGAAATTTTCACAGTAACTTCATTGCAGTGTTAATATAAGCCTGATGTGCTACTAATAAATAAATCAATTGCCTTATCATCGATGCCCACACCCTCTAAATAAATAAAAAAGAATATTGATGAGAACACAGGGCTGAACTGCTTTGCTTTTCTTTGAATGCTGCTGCAGGAATAGGATATAAACTGAATCTCACAGAGGGTGAACAATGGGAGGTTGCCATGGATAGCACTGGAATCTATGGTTCCTGGAGGTGAGTAGTGCCTGGAAATGTCATGCCTAAATTTACCTTGTCCCATTCTGGTGCAATGTGTTAGTTCTGTGAAGCATCACAGTTACACCACTGCCTGGAAGTTCACTTACATTTCTAATTAATCTACTGTTACTGTCAATGGGGAGGCAATGGTCTGGTGGTTTTATTGCTAGATTATTAATCCAGAAACTCAGCTAATGTTCTGGAGACACAGGTTCGAGTCCTGCCATGGCAGATAGTGGAATTTGAATTCAATAAAAATCTGGAATTAAGAATCTACTAAGGACCATGAGGGTAGTAATGTCGTGGAATGCCCTGCCTGCAGCAGTAGTGGACTCGTCAACTTTAAGGGTGTTCAAATGGTCAGTGGATAGGCATATGGATAACATTGGAATAGTTTAGGTTAGAGGGTCATTAGATTGGTTCCAGTGGTCGGCGCAACATCGAGGGCCGAAGGGCCTGTACTGCGCTGTAATGTTCTATGTTCTATTGCTGATTGTCATAAAAACCCATCTAGTTCACTAATGTCCTTTAGGGAGGAAATCTGCCGTCCTTACCTGTTTGGCTACACGTAACTCCAGAGTCACAACAACTGCCCTAGCACAACTAGGGATGAGCAATAATTACTGGCTAGCCAGCGACACCCATGTCCCATGAATGAATAAAAAAAAACTTAATAAAATTCAACGCTTTCAATTAAAATCCTGAAGCTGAGATTTTAATCATAAACTAAACAAAAAGCAGTTTATATCAAAGTATCCTCAATCTATCTGGGTTTGTGTTAACTTATCTTGTGACTTTTCTGCAAGATCCTCTATTATGTGCACTGGCCTGTCAGAGTAAGAGAAATGTTTATTATGAAACTATCCTTGTAAAACAGGATTGTTTGGGAGATTGGATTGGGGGTGGGGATGGGAGGGGGGTTGGTGGTGTGTGGAATGCTGTTAGGTGCTCTCCAAAGCCGTAACCATGAAGAAAGGTAGAGCAACTTATCTCAGCTATTCTTCCTTAGAAAGTAGGTCATGAATTTCACATGAGACATGAGTTGAGACCTGCCCCCGGGACAGAAAACAAGAGACAGTCTGTATTTTATTGCTGTACGTTTACATGAATCTGTTCAGTGTTGGGGCCCTGGAACAGAATCCCAAATTACGTTAGGAAGCCAGACGAGACAATTTTTCTATTTTGACATAAATGTAAGGACAGGATGCTTTACTCCTGGAATAATTCTACTGACAAATCAGGGATCTTTTATAGTAAAACAAACTTTATACAATAACACAGTTTAACTATAGCTTGAACAAAATGAAGCAGCTTAACTCTTAACAGCTGAAATATAGTTTTAAAAAAAGGGAAGGAAACCACTTTAATTTCTGACTTATCACTGTTTTAGTTCCAAATAAACAACGTAGCTATTAGCAAGTTTGTGGACGATACTAAGATTGGTGGAGTTGCGGATAGTGATGAAGATTGTCAGAGAATACAGCAGGATATAGGGAGGTTGGAAAATTAGGCAGAGAAATGGCAGATGGAATTTAATCCGGATACTTGCGAGGTGATGCATTTTGGTAGATCCAATTCAGGTAGGAGCTATAAGGTAAATGGTAGAACCATCAGGAGGATATTCACACATATCTGGGCGTGCAGGTCCACAGAGCCTTAAAAGTGGCAACACAGGTAGAGAAGGTGGTGAAGAAGACATATGGCATGATTGCCTTCATCGGCCAGGGCATCGAGTCGAAAAGTTGACAAATTATATTTCAGTTACATAAATGTTGGTTAGGCCACATTTGGAATACTGAATCCAATTCAGGTCGTTTACCAGAAGGATGTGGAGGCTTTGGAGAGAGTGAAGAAAAGGTTTACTCAGATGTTGTCTGATATAGAGGGTATTAGCTATGAGGAGAGATTGAATAAACTGGGATTGTTCTCCCTGGAAAGATAGAGCTGAAGGATGGCTGATAGAAGTTTATAAAATTTTGAGGGGCATTGATCAGGTGAATAGTTGGAAGCTTTTTCCCCAGGGCAGGAATGACAATTACAAGGTGCACAAGTTCAAGCAAGGTAAGGGGGGAAAGGTTCAGTAGAGATGTGTGGGCAAAGTCTTTTACACAGAGATGTGGAAGCCTGGAATGCACTGCCAAGTGAGGTAGTTTAACCAAACAAGTTAGTGACGCATAAGACTTATCTGGATAGACACACAAACAGACGGGTTATAGAGGGATACAGACGGCTAGTCTAAATAGGACAACATGATCAGTGCATGTGGAGGGATGAAGGGCTTGTTCCTGTGCTGTATTATTCTTAGTTCTATTCTTCTTACAGACTTAAAAACACTTTAAATACAGTTAGCAACCATAAATATATTTGCTTTTCAGGGTGTACTTAATCTTGAAGCTTTCAGAGAGAGATTTTGAGTTTCAGAGCAGCTTGCCAGCTTCTGTCTTTAAACAAACCCCTGCCAGAACTGAAGACTGTGTTTTACAACGTAGGACACTTATGTCAGACTCCTATTTATTGACTACAGCTCAGCCTTCAACAGTATTATTCCTACAAAACTCATCTCCAAACTCTGTGGCCTGGGCCTCGGCACCTCCCTCTGCGACTGGATCCTGAACTTCCTACCCCACAGACCACAATCAGTAAGGATAGACAATAACGCCTCCTCCACGATCATCCTCAACACTGGTGCCCCACAAGGCTGTGTTCTCAGCCCCCTACTATACTCCTTATACACGTATGACTGTGCGGCCAAATTCCCCTCCAATTCGATTTTCAAGTTTGCTGACAACACCACCGTAGTGGGTCAGATCTCAAGCAATGACGAGACAGAGTACAGGAATTAGAGAATCTGGTGAGGCAACAGTAGTCTCTCCCTCAATGTCAACAAAACAAAGGAGATTGTCGTCAATTTCAGGAAGCATAACGGAGAACATACCCCTGTCTACATCAATGGGGACAAAGTAGAAAGGGACAGTTTTTAGATGTCCACAACCTGTCCTGGTCCCCCCCATGCCGACACTACAGTTAAGAAAGCCCACCAACACCTCTACTTTCTCAGAACACTAAGGAAATTTGGCATGTCAGCTACGACTCTCAGCAACTTTTACAAATGCACCATCGAAAGCATTCTTTCTGGTTGTATCAGAGCTTGGCATGGGCTCCTGCTCTGCCCAAGACAGCAAGAAACTACAAAAGGTCATGAACGTAGCCCAATCCATCACACAAACCAATCCCTCAATCATTGACTCTGTCTATACTTCCCGCAAAGTCTGTCTGTCTATACCTCGGCAAAGCAGCCAGCATAATTAAGGACACCACATACCCCGGACATTCTCTCTTCTATCTTTTTCCTTTGGGAGAAAGATACAAAAGTCTGGGGTCACGTACCGACCGACTCAAGAACAGCTTCTTTCTTGCTGCTGTCAGACTTTTGAATGGACTTACCTTGCATTAAGTTGATCTTTCTCTACACTATAGCCATGTTCTGCACTGTCTTGTTTCCTTCTCTATGGACAGTATGCTTTGTCTGTATAGTGCACAAGAAACGATATTTTTCACTATACGTTTATACATGTGACAATAATAAATCAAATCAAAATTTCTGATACATAGTTAGCTCTTCTCATTAATCACATTATCACATAACCCTGTCAATCTAAATATACCTTCTATTCCTTTAAATCAAAAACCTCAGGGACCTTTTCTTTTTGTAAACAAAAAACCATTAGCTTTCTTGCATGTAAATACTACATAGCTAAAGTGAATAATTATCCTGCTCTCCCCGCATCTGAGCTGCATTACCCCCAGACATACTGACTAGCTGTAGATAAAACTGTCCCCTTAAGCGTAAAAAAACTTTAGCAATAGCATACTGTCATCACACCATTCACTCCTTTAGTAAATCCCGTGCTGCAACGTAACACCTTAATGCTAATTCCTTCATTATCATGAACAAATCACAAAACTAGGCTGAAGTTCTTAAAATGGCAATAAACAGATCCTCATCAAACGGGGAGTAGAACAAACTTGAGATGAAATAAGTTACTTACCTTGAAGACTCAGTTTAATTCTATAGTTTTACAAGATCATTTTAGACAAATAATCACGGAACATTTTCACTCCGCTTTTGAAAACATTGCTCTCATTCTTTAATAGCATCAGGTGCAGTCCACAATATATAGATAGAAAGAAATAAAAACACAAAAGAAACACTGGTAACAGCTTATTCCATGGGAAATTAATTACTTTTGAAGCAAAGCCTTTGAAATATAACACTCATTGCCCATCCCTCAATGATCTTGAGAAGGTGGTGGTGAGCCACCTTCTTAAACTGCTGCAGTCTGTGTGGTTAGGAACACCCGCAATGCTGTTCCAAGGATTCTGACACAGCAACAGTGAAGGAACAGACAGATGGTGTGTGACTCGGGGGTGTAGCTGCTGCCCTTGTCCTTTGAGGTGGTAGAGATTGTGCGATTGGGAGGTGCCACCCAAGAAACGGTGGACCAAATGGCCCTTTCTTATTATTTTCGTCTTTGTTTTGTGTTAGACTTGGACCAGTGCAGCCAATAGACAAGTAGGTGGGGCATTTAGAGCCGCAATATTTGGGGGCTAAGGAAAAAACTGAATAAACAATTCATGAAATTACATAAGTAACCAACTAGGCCTCAGTAGTGGGAATGAAAGGCTTCAATCTACTGATATATATCCACAGAAGAGCAGCTCCAACAATTTCTCAGACATTGATATTGAAGAGGCGTCACAGTTGTAACCCGCAGCCTCCAGCGGCGCAGAGACCCGCACCTCGGCAAGACTTAGTCATAGTCAGGCATCTGGCTCACTCGCTGCTGAGCACATCACTTTTCTTGGCCCACAGCAGGCAGAGGCTGGGATGTCCCAGGGACCCAGCACTTAGAGGCCAGGGCACTGCAGAGCTCCAGTCAGAAGGCACGCCTCTGGCCTCTCTCAGCTCCTGCAGCTACAAAGGACTAGATGGGAGCATCATTATTTTTATGGCTTCTCCTGTGTAAGCTAACTTTTCCACAGTACTCTTAAAATTCAATGGCTGGGTTCCTTCTTTCAAGTACCAAAATGTATGTTGACCTAAGACAGCAGCAGATACTCTGATGTCTATTTTGATCTTAAGAGGCTTTCCATTTACCAGTTGAAATGTAATGGTGGCTTTCTTCCCCATTTTCACAGAGAGTGAAGATCTAAATCATTGGTGCCAACTTCTTCCACGTTATATACACAACTTAACCGACTACTGGGTAGACTTGACTTGCTTCTGTACCGATGCCTCAAACGGCCTTCCCTGTCTTAGAAAAGGGATTCAGCCTCTTTATACCTGCAGGATTCAGGAGAGGAGTCACTCCCCACCCCCACAATGGTAACATTCTGTTTCAATCTTTACCAGTTGATTTCCTCTTCTAAATCTTTTTATTTGTGGCTGAATTTATTTCCCATTTCACTACTATAGCTTTGTTTTTGGCGCCACTGTTCCAATCCTAACTGGCAACAGTGCCATTTTGCATGCTTTGTAACACTTGTGTACCTTTTTCAATGTTCTTCATGACCAGTGTGATCTCCAATGCTCGCTTAAAATTTATAGCCGCCTTCACCAGTAACATCCATTGAATGGCCTCAGTGTTCACCTGGCAGACGAATCTGTCCCACAGCATATCATTTAAAGTGGTTCCAAAGTCACAGTGCTCCAAGATTTGCTTCAACTTGGTGATATCAGTCACAATAGTTTTGAATTAAGCTTACATCTCTGCAACACAGAATCCCTTACGGGCAGAAGGAGGCTATTCAGCCCATCGAGCCTGCGCCAACAACAACCCATCCAGGCCCTATTCCCATAACTCCACATACTTACTCTGCTAATCCCCCTGAAACATGGGTCAATTTAGCATGGCCAATCAGCCTAACTCACACATCTTCGGACTGTGGGAGGAAACCGGAGCATCCAGAAGAAACCAGACAAACCCAGGGAGAATGTGCAAATAACACCCAAGGCCGGAATTGAACCCAGATCCCTGGTGCTGTGAGGCAGCAGCGCTAACCACTGCGTTACTGTGCCACTTTTACACATGACTGAGGGTTTTGGTCAGAAGTGTGACCTTACTAATTCAGCGACTCACTGAATGACTTAGAGTTGGACATGCTTGGGTTGTGAAACTGTGAATCTAATTGCAAGCCTGGGTCCTACACACACTCAGGAGGATTACCTTTCTCTTCCCCTCCTCCTCTATTTCTTTGGCTTGAAAATAATAGCCCAAATGCTCTACACATTATGTCCAGCCCTCCATGAAGGTGTCAAAAAGATCTATGTATCCATCCAACTTAGGGCATTTTTGTAATTAGTCTTCTTTCCCTCAACTTCAATGGAAACTGTATAATCTGAGTTTGAGGCTCACTTTTATCCTCGACATCAATGTAATAATTCTTGTTCACCAGTGAAGGGAAAAACAACAACATGAATATTTACAGGTAAAGGCTATACAGAGGCTTCCAGCCTCACAGCTGCAGCTGGCCCAAAACTGTTTTGGAACAGAAACCCCTGCTTACCAGGTAATTCCCCCATCCTGACTGTCTGCCTCTCTACCGTGGCTACGTTCGCAGCCAGGTGTCCCTGGAGAGGGAGCATGCGGTGTCCGCGGGCATCCGCAGTTGACGCTTTCCATGCCCATTAGGCACCGCAGGGGCTGGGGTACATTACTGACCCTAATATTCACATTTTAGTTTGACGTTTTTAAGTTTCCTTTGTACTTTGTTTTTGTTCGAGCTGTTCCCCTTCCTCTTGGGGAGCTGCCCCTTTTACATTGCCCTAATTTAATTTGAGCTTGTTTATTTGGTTTGACCTTAAAAGAGGACCAGGTAACCCCCCCAGCCTGCTCTCCGATTGGTTCTTATGATACGGAGATGCCGGCATTGGACTGGGGTAAACACAGTAAGAAGTCCCACAACACCAGGTTAAAGTCAAACAGGTTTATTTGGTAGTAAACGTCACTAGCTTTTGGAACGCTGTCCCTTTGTCAGGAGAGTGGCCACTTTAACCTGGTGTTGTGAGACTTCTTACTGCGATTGGTTCCCCAGATCATGTGCCCCTTATTCTGCAGATTGATCCTTAAAGGGACAATTACCACACACCACTTGCCTGTTAGCTGCTAAATTTGTTTGTCTATTGTTGTTACTATTTGATTGTTTTCTATGTTTGCACATTTTTAACCTGATTCTTAGTCTTTTTATGTAATTTTCAATGTGACTTACAACATAATTCAGCCTTCAGGCTGTGAATATGTTTCTTGAACAAAATATCATTATTATTAATCATCTTAAGTCCTAAAAGCTTCCCAGGACTTGATTCATCCAACTCTGGCCTTGTCCATTTCCACTCACCATTGTGTCTTTGTCTTTATTCATTCTTAGGGTGTGGGCATTGTTATCTTTCCCTACACAGATGTCCTGCTGCTGGGGGACCTTTATCATGAATTGTAGTGGGAGTTTGATAAAACTACAGGTTTGCCATGCCTCATTAGAGGGTAGTGAAACCTCAACCACATTGGTATTGGACTGAAGTTACATTTAGGCCAGACCACTTAAAGATGGCAGATTTCCTTCCTTAGTGGGCATTTGTGAACAAGCTGGGTTTTTTTACAACAATCTGACAGCTCCATTGTCGCTTTTACCAACAACAATTTTTCATTTCCAGATTTTTTAAAAGCTTAATTCAAATTCTCAGACTGTCATGATGAGATTTGAACTCACATTTTCTGAGTTCATCAAGTCCCCTGGAATATTAGTCTGTTAACACAACCATGACAGCTCAGAGACTATCTCTGTTGCTGTGCGGACACATGGATTTGGGCCTGTGTCTGTGGGAGTTTGCACGTTCTCCCCGTGGTTGCGTGGGTTTCCTCCGGGTGCTCCGGTTTCCTCCCACATCCCCCAAAGATGTGCTTTTAGGCTGATTTTAGGCTGATTGATTGGGTACTAAATTGTCCCTAAATTGGACCTCCCTGATCCTCGCACGTTAGGTGTAGACTAAAATCATGAATAGGTCACTGAGACAGGGGGACGGCGGCGCGGGCTCGTTGGGCCGAAGGGCCTGTTTCCCGTGCTGTGTTGTTCTTTGTTCTTTGTTCATAATGCTATCATACTAGGGCTTAGTCTGAATTTCCTCTGTAAACATTTCTCTCTCTCTTTCTCACTCTCTCTGTCTCTCCCTCTCTCTATCTCCCCTTCTCTTAGTTTCTCCCTCCCTCCCTCGCTCTGTCTCTCACTCCCTCTTTCTCTGTGTGTGTGTGTCTCTCTCTCTGTCTTCCCCTCTCTCTGTCTTTGGGCTCTCCCTCCCTCCCTCTCTCTGTCTCTCCCTCCCACTTTCTGTCTCTCCCTCCCTCTCTCTGTCTCTTCTTCTCTCTGTCTCTCTCACTCTGTATCTCCCTTTCTTTGTCTCTCCTTCCCTCCCTCTCTCTGTCTCTTGCTCCTTCCCACTATCTGTCTCTCCCTCTCTCTGTCTCTCCCTCTCTTTGTCTCTCTTTCTCTCTCTCTCTGTCTCTCCCTCTCTCTGAATCTTTCTCTCTGTCTCTTTCTCTGTCTCTATGTCTGTCTCTCCCTCTCTCTCTCTCTTTCTGTCTTTCCCTCTCTCTGTCTTTCCATCTTTCCCTCTCTCTGTCTTTCCAATCAGCCCATTGGCCCAGTTGATCAAGATCCTGTTGCAATCCGAGATAACCTTCTTCACTGTCCACTATGCCACCAATCTTATTATCATCTGCAAACTTACTATCCATGCCCCCTATATTCTCATCCAAATCATTAATATAAATGACAAATAACAGTGAGCCCAGCACTAATCCCTGAGGCACACCGCTGGTCACAGGCCTCCAGTTTGAAAAACAAATCTCTAAAACCACACTCTGGCTTCCACATCATGACATTCTGTCATCAAGCCAATTTTGTACCCATTTAGCCATCCTAGATCCCATCCCTAAGGTAGTCAAGAAGGCATGTGGCATGCTTGCCTTCATCGGCCGGGGCATTGAGTTTAAAAATTGGCAAGTCATGTTGCAGCTTTATAGAACCTTAGTTAGGTCGCACTTGGAATATAGTGTTCAATTCTGACCGCCACACTACCAGAAGGATGTGGAGGCTTTGGAGAGAAAAGATTTACCAAGATGTTGCCTAGTACTGAGGGTATTAGCTATGCAGAGATGTTGGAGAAACTTGGTTTGTTCTCACTGGAACGACGGAAGTTGAGGGGAGGCCTGAGAGAAGTCTACAAGATTATGAGAAGCATGTTCAGAGTGGATAGTAGAAACTTTTTGCAAAGGTGGAAGAGTCAATAACTAGGGGGCACAGGTTTAAGGCGCAAGGGGCAAGGTTTAAAGGAGATGTACGAAGCAGATTTTTTACACAGAGAGTAGTAGGTGCCGGGATCTTGTTGCCGGGGGAGGTAGTGGAAGCAGATACAATAGTGACTTTTAAGGGCGTCTTGACAAGTACATGAATAGAATGGGAATGGAGGGACATGGTCCCCGGAAGGGTAGGGGGTTTTATTTCAGTCAGTGCAGGCTTGGAGGGCCAAAGAGCCTGTTCCTGTGCTGTAATTTTCTTTGTTCTTTGTGCCTTGTTCTTATGCAACACTTACTATATAGTACCTTGTCAAAGGCCTTGCTAAAGTCCATATAGACAACATCACCTGCATTGTACTCATCTTACTTCTTGGTTACCCCTTCAAAAAACTCAATCAAATTTGTGAGACATGACTTTCCACTCACAAAGCCATGCTGACAGTCCCTAATCAGTCCTTGCCTTAAAAACATTTAATGAGGTAGCCTCAACTGCTTCACTGGGCAGGGAATTCCACAGATTCACAACCCTTTGAGTAAAGAAGTTCTTCCTCAACTCAGTCCTACATCTGTTCCCCCTTATTTTGAAGCCATGCCCCCTAGTTCCAGTTTCACCTGCCAGTGAAAACAATCTCCCTGCTTCTACCTTATCTATTCCCTCCATAATCTTAAATGTTTATATAAGATCTCTCCTCATTCTTCTGACTTCCAGTGAGTATAGCCCCAGTCTACTCAGTGTATCCTCATAAGCCAACCCTCTCAACTGCAGAATCAACTTCATGAATCTCCTCTGCACTCCCTCCTATACCAGTATATTCTTTCTCAAGTAAGGAGAACAAAATTGTACACAATACTCCAGGTGTGGCCTCACTAGCATCTTACACATCTGCAACATAACCTCGCTGTTTTTAAACTCCACTCTCTAGCAATGAAGGACAAAATTTCATTTGCCTTCGTAATGGTTAGGTGTATTGACCCAAAAAGGCACCGGAGTGTGGCGACTCGGGGAATTTCACAGTAACTTCACTGCAGTGTTAGTGTAAGCCTTACTTCTGACTAATAAACAAACTTTAACTTTTTAACTTTAACTTTAATTACCTGCTTCACCTGCACACCAACCTTTTGTGATTCACGCACAAAGACACCCAGGTCCCTCTGCACAGCAGCATGCTACAAGTTTTTACCAATTAAATAACAGTCCATTTAGCTGTTATTCCCACCAAAATGGATGACCTCACATTTACCAACATTGTACTCCATCTGCCAGACCCTTGCTCACTTACTTAGACTATCTTTGCAGACTTTCAGCGTCCTCTGCACACTTTGCTCTGCCACTCATTTTAGTGTCTTCTGCAAATTTTGACACACGACACTTGATCCCCAACTCCAAATCATCTATGTAAATCGTAAACAATTGCATTTAGTTGCATTGGAAGTAGTTCAGAAGATATAGGCTAGATTGATTTTGGAGATGAGGGGTTTGTCTTGTGAAGAGCGATTGAGCAGTTTAAGTCTATACTTCCTGGAGTTTACAAGAATGAAAGTTAAACTAACTGAGGTATATGAGATGATGAAGGAGATTGACAGAGTAGATGTAGGGAGGATGTTTCCTCTTATGCAGCAACGTAGAAAGAGAAGTCACAGTTTCATTACAACAGGTAGCAGATTTATTAAAATATAGGTGAGCAGAAATTACTTCTCTCAAAGTTTAAAATTTTAAAGTTTATTTATTAGTGTCACCGTTGGCTTTCATTAACACTGCAATGAAGTTACTGTGAAAATCCCCTAGTCGCCACATTTCAGCAGCATGGCTAATGCATTGGGCAGCACAGTGGGCACAGTGGTTTGCACTGCTGCTTCACAGCGCCAGGGACCCAGGTTCAACTCCGGACCCGGGTCAGTGTCTGTGTGGAGTTTGCACGTTCTCCCCGTGTCTGCATGGGTTTCTTCCAGGTGCTCCGGTTTCCTTCCACAGTCTGAAAGACATGCCGGATTGGTGAATTGACCCGAACAGGCGCTGGACTGCGGCGACTAGGGAGAATTTCACAGTAACTTCTTTGTAGTGTTAATGTAAGCCTTACTTGTGGCCAATAAATAACCAGCATGTCTTTTGGATCAAAGTGGTGATCCAAGCCAGGCATTGTGGGGCAGCAGTGCTAACCAATGTGTCACTGTGCTGCCCAAAGGGTGGTGAATCTGTGAAATTCGTGACCCCAGAGTGTAGTGGATGACGGGACATTGAGTAAATTTAAGGAGGAGATAGGCGGTTTTTAATTAGTGGTGGGTTGATGAGTTATGGAGAAGGGGCAGGTATGTGGAGTGGAGACCGAGATGCAATCAGCCATGATGGGATTCAATGGCTCGAGGGGCTGAATGGCCTATTTGCTCTGAGTTCTTATGTTCTTATCTTCAAATTTGCATTTAATTATGAAGTGCTTCCTGAGAATACACGTGGCACGACAGAAATGTAACCTCTTTCCAAGGGAGAAAACCACATAGGCAAAAATAATCGCAGTTCACATTTGCTCAAAACAAAGCAGCTGGGCCTGTCATAGAGTGAGTCCCGAGTTTATGGCAGAGGTTCAGCAGTGGTGTCAAACACCAGCAAGTCACAAAGGATGGGCAGGGCCGAAAGAAGTCAAACTGATGTTTGCATGTTTCTTCACTCGAGTTATGAGTTTTGTTTGTGCTAAGAGGAAAAGGCCCTCGTGTATCCCACTTAGAAAATAGCGAGCCACACACATACAAAGCAATATGTTTCCTATCCCGAGCTGCATTCTCTTCGCACTCTCACTCTGGGACTGCCCACACGCTCTTGGCTGATAGAATATTTCAGCGAACACGTGTCCTGTTGGCAAAATCTACTGAAAAGTTACTGTCCTGAAACGGAGCACCCTCTTGCCCCTGCACCACCCCCTCAGGTAACACACTTGTCCATTTGATTGGGTGAATGAGATTCTCTCTCAAGCCTAATGGCAGAATTTCATGAGCTCTTGGCGCCCATTTTGAAAGTTTATTTATTTGTCACAAGCAAAGCTTACATTAACACTGCGATGAAGTTACTGTGAAGATCCCCTGTTTGTCATAAAATTGGGAGCAAAGCGGCTAGTGGGAATGGTGCCCGTTTCGCACCTCTCACAATTTTACGAGACCCCGATTTCGGGCGCGGTCACCGGAAATGGGCGAGAGGCCGACTAATTTATTTAAATTTATTAAAATAGTGTTTTGCGTGTGTTTAGCGAGCCTGGTGCTCAATCATCTGGTCTCACTTGTCCTTATGGCCTCACCATTGGAGAGGTTCTCTCCGATGAGGCAAACACCTGCTTCCTATGAACAGGGCTCAATCGCATTGGTCTCATTGGTAGAAGTGGAAGCCATTGAGGACCTCCCCCGCAACCCCCACCCACCCCCCCCACCCCGGAGAGGCCAAGTGCAGGGTGGGAGTGCCCCTTGGGCAGTGCCACTCAAAGGACATCTTGGCACTGTCAGCCAGGGGCCAGTGGGGTTTGCCTGGGGGGTGGGGCCAATGGGGGGGTTGGGGACTGTGGGGGTGGGCCAATAGGAATGGGGCCAATGAGGGCGGGGGGGTTCCCTGCCACTTTATCTTTGATTGGTGGGGGATGGAGGGAGGGGACCACATTTGGTCTGGGCGGTGGAGGCTAAATCACGGGCTGTGGGACCTGCAATTGTAAGGTGGGGGGGGGGGGGGGGGGGAGCTAGTTGTGGCTGCCTGCAGCAGCAGGAGCCTGACAGCTCTCTCTCTGTCCATCAGATCCCTGCTACTGCTAATGCGCATGTGTAGCATCAGAAATCTGCGCATGCGCAATACCTCCCTCTACAGGTTAATTGGTGAATGAAACCCCTCTCCTCCCTCCTCCCCCGCCCCCCCCCCCTCCACAACCTCTCTGGCTAGAAACTAACTAGCCCATCTTTTCAGAGACAGAGTGCATAAGATTCACAATGAAAACTCGACTGAAAACAGACCTGGAAGTCTCCCAGTTTCAGACTAGCTGCACACTGGGTGGGCAAGACTCGGAGAACGGCATTCTCTGATGGGCTTGGGTGGCACCATATGAATCTGAGGCGGACTTGCCAGTAAAATTCCGCCCTTTGAAAAAGAAACTCATAAAATTCCATCTCATGACTCAGAAAGCCCGACTGTAAAGGAACTTAGTTTACTACAGGGAGGCGATGGCCTAGTGGTGTTATCGCTAGACTATCAATCCAGAAACTTGGCTAATGTTCTGGGGATCCAGGTTCGAATCCCGCCACATCAGATGATGGAATTAGAATTCAATAACAAATATCTGGAATTATAAGTCTAATAATGACCATGAAACCATTGTCGACTGTTGGAAAAACCAACTGGTTCATTAATGTCTTTCAGGGAAGGAAATCTGCTGTCCTTACCCGGTCTGGTCTGCATGTGACTCTAGAGCCACAGCTGGCTGTGGCTCTCAACTGCCCTCTGGACAAGGGCAACTGGGGATGGGCAATAAATACTGACCAGTCAGCAATGCCCATGTCCCACAGATGAATTAAAAAAACTACAAAATGCAAAGTAAAACCACTACTGTGGTGTACACA
The DNA here is from genome assembly GCF_965287045.1 of Carcharhinus amblyrhynchos. Taxonomy (NCBI): domain Eukaryota; kingdom Metazoa; phylum Chordata; class Chondrichthyes; order Carcharhiniformes; family Carcharhinidae; genus Carcharhinus; species Carcharhinus amblyrhynchos. Next base: position 5,043,500 of record NC_137342.1, on the reverse strand, counting down.
CACTCGTGCTTGTCTGGGACTCAGAGTCAGCAGCCCTAATCTAGGGCCTTCCTTATAGAGAGTGTCAGGTAATAAGTCCCAGCTGGGCAGGTTACTGCCTGATAGCCAACAAGCCTCACAAGGAGATCAGTCAATGATTTACCATAGACCTCGTGGGGATTATCCCACCCCATCAACCCCCACACCCTGTCCGAGGGTTCCCCCTCTCTCCCATGACAATGGGGCATTCTCTGTCTCTTTGCCTGTGGCCTCAACTCCATCACTTGTAGGGTTTGGTCAGGGGGGGTGTGTAATGGATAGGTGAACAGCTCTTCCACTCGTATAGTTTGCCAATTGTCCCCCCGTGTGTGTGTGTTTAAAACATAAGCACTTGTAGATTCTCTCTTTATTGCTCTTGAACACATTTTTTTTCTTTTCAATAGAATAGAGATCGAAAACACAGAACCTATGTGTATGTTCTCATAGTGACTGAAATTCTGGAAGATTGGGAGGATTCCGTAAACATTGGTAAGTTCAAAATATTTTCAGAGCCTGATGCATATGTCTTCCCAGTTGATGCTGATATACCTCCAGTAAGGTTAGTGTAACATTACAGAATCACAAAGAAAACTGCCCCAAGGCAGGCGTTAGTGGATTGCATAACTGTAAGTACGTATCATTGTGATTTAGAGTAGGTAACACTATAAATCTGGGTGTTGAGCCAAGACATTCAAGTGCTGTTTTCGCAAAAGTAAGTGGAGAACCTTTTTAGAATAAAAAAGTTAAATCATTATTGAATTAAAACTCAGAATCTGATCTCTCTCAAGGGTGTGGGGGAGGGAAGGAAAGAATAATGATGCCACCCAGATAGAAATTTCAGTGCAGCTGCATGCAAGTGGAGGGGAGTGAGGTGCAGGCTCCTTGTGGAACTAGCAGTGATATTGAATACTGCAGGCTAATTTGGATAAATGAAAACCCTATATTTATTCAGGAGTTTATGTCTGTCTTCCCTGACTCTACTTAACCCAGTCACTGTAACTACCATACTGTGTTTTTCCTCCCACTTTAGCTGAAAGCTGTACACTCTCAGGATAATGCTTTTGTCCTTGAGGAGAGCACCCTGACAGAGCAAAACCGCAGGCAATTAATCCAATTTGAATTTGGCTGTGTCAACACAGTAATATTTCTCTGACAAACCTGTGTGTTTTACCCATAATTTGATGCCTCTTGCTAATCACTCTAACCTAAAATCTCAATCTGCCAACTGAATTATTTAATAAATGAACAAACTAATTATTTAAAATATACATTTTCATCAGAATTCCTACTTGACTGTTTAAGAAAATTAAATGTTGCAGAATGAATAATATCCTTGTGTGAAATAGTTTATATACACTGATTTTCTTGTGTTACCCAATGCAGGAGCTGTGCTAGTCTGAGCCATATCTCAGAAATCTACACACGACATCTCGGACTCCACATCTGCAGTTTCTTCTGTATCCCTAAGGATGTTACTAGATTTTTCTGAATAGAGTCATAGAGGTTTACAGCATGGAAACAGGTGCTTTGGCCCATCTTCTCCATGCCACCCAGTTTTTATCCTTAAGCTAATCCCAATTGTCTACATTTGGCCCATATCCTTCTATATCAATCTTCCCCATGTAACTCTCAATGTTTTTAAAAGACAAAATCGTACTCACCTCTACTACTACCTCTGGCAGCTCATTCCAGACACTCAGAACCTTCTGTATGAAAAAAATGCCCCTCTTGACTCTTTTGTATCTCTCCCCTCTCACCTTAAACCTATGTCCTCTAGTTTTAGACTCCCCTACTTTGGAAAAAGATGTTGACTAACTACCCTCTCTATGCCCCTCATTATCTTATAGGCCTCAATAAGATCAACCCTAAGTCTCCTACGCTCAAGGGAAAACAGTCCCTATTGAGAGCCTATGGTCAGGATTATCCAGAGAACATAAGAACATAAGAAATAGGAGCAGGAGTAGGCCATCTAGCCCCTCAAGCCTGCCACGCCATTCAACAAGATCATGGCTGATCTGTCGTGGCTCAGTTCCACATTCCCGCCTTCTCCCCATAACCCTTAATCCCCTCGCTTATCAAAAACCCATCAACCCGCGTCTTAAAAATATTTAGCGAGGTAGCCTCCACCACCTCAACGGGCAGAGAATTCCAGAGATTCACCACCCTTTGAGTGAAGAAGTTCCTCCTCAACTCCGTTCTAAACTGCACCCCCCTTATCTTGAGGCTGTGCCCCCTAGTCCTACTGTCCTTTCTGAGCGGGAAAAGTCTCTCCACCTCTATCCTATCCATCCCATTCATCATCTTATATGTCTCAATGAGATCTCCCCTCATTCTTCTAAACTCCAACGAGTACAAGCCTAGTTTATTCAGCCTCTCCTCATAGCTCAACCCCCTCAACTCCGGTATCAGCCTAGTAAACCTCCTCTGCACTCCCTCCAAGGCCAAAATATCCTTGCATAAGTGCGGTGACCAAAACTGCACACAGTACTCCAGCTGCGGCCTCACCAATGCACTATACAACTGCAGCAAGACCTCCCTACTTTTATATTCAATCCCCCTCGCTATGAAGGCCAGCATCCCATTCGCCTTCCTGACCACCTGCTGCACCTGCAGGCTGGGTTTTGCGACTCATGCACAAGGACCGCCAGGTCCCTCTGCACCGTCGCCTGCTGCAGTTTTTCGCCACGTAAGTAATGGTCATTCCTACTAAAGTGGACCACCTCGCACTTGCCAACATTAAATTCCATTTGCCAGTTCCTGGCCCATTCGCCCAGCCTATCTAGATCCTTCTGCAGACTCTCCACACCCTCCGCACAATTTGCCGTTCCACCAATCTTGGTGTCATCAGCAAATTTCGACACCATACACTCGGTTCCCTCCTCCAGATCATCTATATAAATGGTAAGTAGCTGAGGCCCCAGCACCGACCCCTGGGGTACTCCACTAGTCACCAACCGCCAATCCGAATAGCACCCATTGACACCTACTCTCTGCCTCCTATTTGACAACCAATCCTCTATCCACACTAACACCCTACCCCCAACTCCATGCCCCCTTACCTTCTGCAATAGGATTGGGATAAAGGAATTCCATTTATACATTTTCCTTTTGAGGAGCAGCTAATGAATCAAATAAATTCAGTTGATTCAAATGAATTTTTGGTCATGAGGTAAGAGGACAACTTAAATTGATCATGGAAAAATTGGCGTGTCTGCATTCTGAGATTACATTACTGGATCATGTGTCAAATTTTAGGGAAGGATTGAATAAAACAAGTGAGTTGGCTAGACAGTATTTAAAAGTGGCACAGGTTCTCTTTGACCGAGTTTGTCAGCAGCTCAAGCTTCTGGGGAAAAGATTACTTTAGTGTGACATTTTGTGTGTGTAAGCAAGAGGTTTTGAAAAATGAAGCCATCTTTCCATATTAGTGATTCATTTTTTCAACAGGGAGGTGTGATGATACTGTGTTATTTTGATATATTTTATGTTTAAGGTGGGATTGCTTTCAGAGGTAGTCTTTTGTTACAAGAATCAATGTGCCTGCTAAACAAGCAGTAGGTGTTAAGAATACAGACTAATAATTGATTTTAGCTAGGAATGTGTTTCTTTGTAGAGTTAATGGATGTTTTGTTTATTTACGTTCCCCTGCAATTTCAGAATGGGTATGTTAAGTCATGTGATTAATGGGAGAAATTAAGCTTGCAGGAAAGAAATACAATTTTCAGTTTCATTAAAAGAATACAAACAGTTGCCTCAGCTGGTAGAATAAATAGATACCTCTCTCCAGAGGTATTCTGGAAGCTCCAAAACTGTTAACCTAAGACAAGCAAGTATAGCTGTGTTTTGCTAATTAATTTTAATGAGGGAGTTTAAGTCTATAAGAGGAATATTGCTTGAATTGGAACTCATAGCGAGAGATTAACAGTTCAGAATTGTATTTTGCTATGATTACATACTGTTTGATTTGTTAAAAGTTAAGCTAATTCATTTGTTATAATTAAACAGCTGTTAAATAAAGTTTATTTTGAATGTCTCTAATGGGGCCTACTCTTTCCCTGAGTAACCTCTTCCCTTTTATATATTTTATAGATTATTTTAGGATTCTCTCTAATTTTGTTTGCAGGTCCTTTATCATACAGTCTTTTTGTGTTTCTAATTTATTTTTTAAGTTCCCTGTTGCACTTCTCTAGGGGCGCAGGTGAATTGTTCTCTTTGGACTTGCTTACAGGCTTTCTCTTCTTCTTTATCCGATACTGAATAGTCTGAGACATCCAGTGTTTGATGAATGTATTACCCTTACATTACCCTCTACACAGTATTTGTAAGACCTTTACTTGTCCCTTTTCGTTTTTGAATGCCTCATTCCCATTGCTCTGCTGTAGACCTACAAGGAGCAGGGAGCTGTTCCCAGCCAACTTTGGCCAGATACTACAGCAGGTGTGTGGTGCTCAGATGCAGGCTGCCTCCACATGACTGTTCCACTGATTGAAACCCTGACAGCACTCGGCACAGAGATCCAACAGTCCAGTTGCAATATTTACTCAGGATTTATTCACAATCATGCAGCTGCCAAATCAAAAGTTCCTTTGTAAGCTTGGAAGGCGGAGACAGGTAAAGAATGCATTGAGCAGACATCCATGATGGCAAATCCCTCAAAATGCAGCAAGTGTGAAGGCAGCACGTGCAGCAGGTGTGTGAGGGGCAGGAAGGAGGAGGTGTGTGAGGGGCAGGTGCAGCAGGTGTGTGAGGGGCAGGTGCAGCAGGTGTGTGGGGGGCAGGATGGAGCAGGTGTGTGAGGGGCAGGTGCAGCAGGTGTGTGGGGGGCAGGATGGTGCAGGTGTGTGGGGGGCAGGTGCAGCAGGTGTGTGGGGGGCAGGTGCAGCAGGTGTGTGGGGGGCAGGTGCAGCAGGTGTGTGAGGGGCAGGTGCAGCAGGTGTGTGAGGGGCAGGTGCAGCAGGTGTGTGGGGGGCAGGTGCAGCAGGTGTGTGGGGGGCAGGTGCAGCAGGTGTGTGGGGGGCAGGATGGTGCAGGTGTGTGGGGGGCAGGTGCAGCAGGTGTGTGGGGGGCAGGTGCAGCAGGTGTGTGAGGGGCAGGTGCAGCAGGTGTGTGGGGGGCAGGTGCAGCAGGTGTGTGAGGGGCAGGTGCAGCAGGTGTGTGGGGGGCAGGTGCAGCAGGTGTGTGGGGAGCAGGTGCAGCGGGTGTGTGAGGGGCAGGTGCAGCAGGTGTGTGGGGGGCAGGTGCAGCAGGTGTGTGAGGGGCAGGTGCAGCAGGTGTGTGGGGGGCAGGTGCAGCAGGTGTGTGAGGGGCAGGTGCAGCAGGTGTGTGGGGGGCAGGTGCAGCAGGTGTGTGGGGGGCAGGTGCAGCAGGTGTGTGGGGGGCAGGATGGTGCAGGTGTGTGGGGGGCAGGTGCAGCAGGTGTGTGGGGGGCAGGTGCAGCAGGTGTGTGAGGGGCAGGTGCAGCAGGTGTGTGGGGGGCAGGTGCAGCAGGTGTGTGAGGGGCAGGTGCAGCAGGTGTGTGGGGGGCAGGTGCAGCAGGTGTGTGGGGAGCAGGTGCAGCGGGTGTGTGAGGGGCAGGTGCAGCAGGTGTGTGGGGGGCAGGTGCAGCAGGTGTGTGAGGGGCAGGTGCAGCAGGTGTGTGGGGGGCAGGTGCAGCGGGTGTGTGGGGGGCAGGTGCAGCGGGTGTGTGAGGGGCAGGTGCAGCAGGTGTGTGGGGGGCAGGTGCAGCAGGTGTGTGAGGGGCAGGTGCAGCAGGTGTGTGAGGGGCAGGTGCAGCAGGTGTGTGGGGAGCAGGTGCAGCGGGTGTGTGAGGGGCAGGTGCAGCAGGTGTGTGGGGGGCAGGTGCAGCAGGTGTGTGAGGGGCAGGTGCAGCAGGTGTGTGAGGGGCAGGTGCAGCAGGTGTGTGGGGAGCAGGTGCAGCAGGTGTGTGAGGGGCAGGTGCAGCAGGTGTGTGAGGGGCAGGTGCAGCAGGTGTGTGGGGGGCAGGTGCAGCAGGTGTGTGGGGGGCAGGTGCAGCAGGTGTGTGGGGAGCAGGTGCAGCAGGTGTGTGAGGGGCAGGTGCAGCAGGTGTGTGAGGGGCAGGTGCAGCAGGTGTGTGGGGGGCAGGTGCAGCAGGTGTGTGGGGGGCAGGTGCAGCAGGTGTGTGGGGGGCAGGTGCAGCAGGTGTGTGGGGGGCAGGTGCAGCAGGTGTGTGAGGGGCAGGTGCAGCAGGTGTGTGGGGGGCAGGATGGAGCAGGTGTCTGGGGGGCAGGATGGAGCAGGTGTGTGGGGGGCAGGTGCAGCAGGTGTGTGGGGGGCAGGTGCAGCAGGTGTGTGGGGGGCAGGTGCAGCAGGTGTGTGGGGGGCAGGTGCAGCAGGTGTGTGGGGGGCAGGTGCAGCAGGTGTGTGGGGGGCAGGTGCAGCAGGTGTGTGGGGGGCAGGTGCAGCAGGTGTGTGGGGGGCAGGTGCAGCAGGTGTGTGGGGGGCAGGTGCAGCAGGTGTGTGGGGGGCAGGTGCAGCAGGTGTGTGGGGGGCAGGTGCAGCAGGTGTGTGGGGGGCAGGTGCAGCAGGTGTGTGGGGGGCAGGTGCAGCAGGTGTGTGGGGGGCAGGTGCAGCAGGTGTGTGGGGGGCAGGTGCAGCAGGTGTGTGGGGGGCAGGTGCAGCAGGTGTGTGGGGGGCAGGTGCAGCAGGTGTGTGGGGGGCAGGTGCAGCAGGTGTGTGGGGGGCAGGTGCAGCAGGTGTGTGGGGGGCAGGTGCAGCAGGTGTGTGGGGGGCAGGTGCAGCAGGTGTGTGGGGGGCAGGTGCAGCAGGTGTGTGAGGGGCAGGTGCAGCAGGTGTGTGGGGGGCAGGTGCAGCAGGTGTGTGGGGGGCAGGATGGTGCAGGTGTGTGGGGGGCAGGTGCAGCAGGTGTGTGGGGGGCAGGTGCAGCAGGTGTGTGGGGGGCAGGTGCAGCAGGTGTGTGGGGGGCAGGTGCAGCAGGTGTGTGGGGGGCAGGTGCAGCAGGTGTGTGGGGGGCAGGTGCAGCAGGTGTGTGGGGGGCAGGATGGTGCAGGTGTGTGGGGGGCAGGTGCAGCAGGTGTGTGGGGGGCAGGTGCAGCAGGTGTGTGGGGGGCAGGTGCAGCAGGTGTGTGGGGGGCAGGTGCAGCAGGTGTGTGGGGGGCAGGTGCAGCAGGTGTGTGGGGGGCAGGTGCAGCAGGTGTGTGGGGGGCAGGATGGAGCAGGTGTGTGGGGGGCAGGATGGAGCAGGTGTGTGGGGGGCAGGATGGAGCAGGTGTGTGAGGGGCAGGTGCAGCAGGTGTGTGGGGGGCAGGTGCAGCAGGTGTGTGAGGGGCAGGTGCAGCAGGTGTGTGGGGGGCAGGTGCAGCAGGTGTGTGGGGGGCAGGATGGTGCAGGTGTGTGGGGGGCAGGTGCAGCAGGTGTGTGGGGGGCAGGTGCAGCAGGTGTGTGGGGGGCAGGTGCAGCAGGTGTGTGGGGGGCAGGTGCAGCAGGTGTGTGGGGGGCAGGTGCAGCAGGTGTGTGGGGGGCAGGTGCAGCAGGTGTGTGGGGGGCAGGATGGTGCAGGTGTGTGGGGGGCAGGTGCAGCAGGTGTGTGGGGGGCAGGTGCAGCAGGTGTGTGGGGGGCAGGTGCAGCAGGTGTGTGGGGGGCAGGTGCAGCAGGTGTGTGGGGGGCAGGTGCAGCAGGTGTGTGGGGGGCAGGATGGAGCAGGTGTGTGGGGGGCAGGATGGAGCAGGTGTGTGGGGGGCAGGATGGAGCAGGTGTGTGAGGGGCAGGTGCAGCAGGTGTGTGGGGGGCAGGTGCAGCAGGTGTGTGGGGGGCAGGATGGAGCAGGTGTGTGGGGGGCAGGATGGAGCAGGTGTGTGAGGGGCAGGTGCAGCAGGTGTGTGGGGGGCAGGTGCAGCAGGTGTGTTGGGGGCAGGTGCAGCAGGTGTGTGGGGGGCAGGATGGAGCAGGTGTGTGGGGGGCAGGTGCAGCAGGTGTGTGGGGGGCAGGTGCAGCAGGTGTGTGGGGGGCAGGTGCAGCAGGTGTGTGGGGGGCAGGTGCAGCAGGTGTGTGGGGGGCAGGTGCAGCAGGTGTGTGGGGGGCAGGTGCAGCAGGTGTGTGGGGGGCAGGTGCAGCAGGTGTGTGGGGGGCAGGTGCAGCAGGTGTGTGGGGGGCAGGTGCAGCAGGTGTGTGGGGGGCAGGATGGTGCAGGTGTGTGGGGGGCAGGATGGAGCAGGTGTGTGGGGGGCAGGATGGTGCAGGTGTGTGAGGGGCAGGATGGAGCAGGTGTGTGAGGGGCAGGTGCAGCAGGTGTGTGGGGGGCAGGTGCAGCAGGTGTGTGAGGGGCAGGATGGTGCAGGTGTGTGAGGGGCAGGATGGAGCAGGTGTGTGAGGGGCAGGTGCAGCAGGTGTGTGGGGGGCAGGTGCAGCAGGTGTGTGGGGGGCAGGTGCAGCAGGTGTGTGAGGGGCAGGATGGAGCAGGTGTGTGAGGGGCAGGTGCAGCAGGTGTGTGGGGGGCAGGTGCAGCAGGTGTGTGGGGGGCAGGTGCAGCAGGTGTGTGGGGGGCAGGTGCAGCTGGTGTGTGGGGGGCAGGTGCAGCAGGTGTGTGGGGGGCAGGTGCAGCAGGTGTGTGGGGGGCAGGTGCAGCAGGTGTGTGAGGGGCAGGTGCAGCAGGTGTGTGGGGGGCAGGTGCAGCAGGTGTGTGGGGGGCAGGTGCAGCAGGTGTGTGGGGGGCAGGTGCAGCAGGTGTGTGAGGGGCAGGTGCAGCAGGTGTGTGGGGGGCAGGTGCAGCAGGTGTGTGGGGGGCAGGTGCAGCAGGTGTGTGGGGGGCAGGTGCAGCAGGTGTGTGGGGGGCAGGTGCAGCAGGTGTGTGGGGGGCAGGTGCAGCAGGTGTGTGGGGGGCAGGATGGTGCAGGTGTGTGGGGGGCAGGTGCAGCAGGTGTGTGGGGGGGCAGGTGCAGCAGGTGTGTGGGGGGCAGGTGCAGCAGGTGTGTGGGGGGCAGGTGCAGCAGGTGTGTGGGGGGCAGGTGCAGCAGGTGTGTGGGGGGCAGGTGCAGCAGGTGTGTGGGGGGCAGGTGCAGCAGGTGTGTGGGGGGCAGGATGGTGCAGGTGTGTGGGGGGCAGGTGCAGCAGGTGTGTGGGGGGGCAGGTGCAGCAGGTGTGTGGGGGGCAGGTGCAGCAGGTGTGTGGGGGGCAGGTGCAGCAGGTGTGTGGGGGGCAGGATGGTGCAGGTGTGTGGGGGGCAGGTGCAGCAGGTGTGTGGGGGGGCAGGTGCAGCAGGTGTGTGGGGGGCAGGTGCAGCAGGTGTGTGAGGGGCAGGTGCAGCAGGTGTGTGGGGGGCAGGTGCAGCAGGTGTGTGGGGGGCAGGTGCAGCAGGTGTGTGGGGGGCAGGTGCAGCAGGTGTGTGAGGGGCAGGTGCAGCAGGTGTGTGGGGGGCAGGTGCAGCAGGTGTGTGGGGGGCAGGTGCAGCAGGTGTGTGGGGGGCAGGTGCAGCAGGTGTGTGGGGGGCAGGTGCAGCAGGTGTGTGGGGGGCAGGTGCAGCAGGTGTGTGGGGGGCAGGTGCAGCAGGTGTGTGGGGGGCAGTTGCAGCAGGTGTGTGGGGGGCAGGATGGTGCAGGTGTGTGGGGAGCAGGATGCTGCAGTTGTCTGTAAAATGCAGCCTAATTTAGAACAAAGAACGAATAAAAGTTGTGCACATGAACAGGCCCTTCAACTTTCCAAGCTGTGCCAATCATGATGCCCTAACTAAATTAAAGACAGCCTTCTGGGTCCATATCCCTCTGTTCCCTTCTGAGTCACGTACCCATCCAGATGCCGTATAAATGTTCTTCATCGGCCTGCTTCCACCACTTCCTCTGGCAGCATGTTTCTAGGCACCCACCACTCTCTGTGTGAAAAACTTTCCCCATACAAGTCCCTTAAACTTTCCCCCTCTCACCTTGAACCTATGCCCCCTTGTAATTGACTCTTCCATCCTGGGAAAAAGCCTCTGACTATCCACCCTGTCTATGCCTCTCGTAATTTTGTAGACCTTTATCAAATCTGCCCTCAGCCTCCATCTTTCCACTGAAAATAATCCAAGTTTATTCAACCTCTCTTCATAGCCAACACCCTCAAGACCATGCAACATCCTGGTGAACTTTCCTGGCACTCTCTGTATACCTTCCACGTCCTTCAGGTAGTGTGACGACCAGAGCTGCACGCAATCCTTCAAATGTGGACTAACCAAGGTTTTATAGTTGCTGCTAACATACTGGTAACATGCAGCCTAACCTGCTGCTAGTATGCAGCCTAACATGCTGGTAATGTACAGCCTAACCTGCTGCTAGTATGCAGCCTAACATGCTGTTAACATGCAGCCTAACGTGCTGGTAACATGCAGCCTAACATGCTGGTAACATGCAGCCTAATTTGCTGCTAATATGCAGCCTAATATGCTGGTAACATGCAGCCTAACCTGCTGCTAATATGCAGCCTATCATGCTGGTAACATGCAGCCTAACATGCTGGTAACATGCAGCCTAACCTGCTGTATATCAGCAGCATGTTAAGCTGCACATTAACAACCTACCATGCTTCATGTAGCCTAACATGCAGTCTAATAAGCAGATGAACATGCTGCTGTTAACATGAAGACATCTGTGGGTTGAATTAGGCTTGCACTCCATTATCTCCGGATGTGCCTCTGGTGTCAAATTTTTCTTTGCAGCATATTTGTAAATGAAGACATGCATCAAGTGTGTAGGCGTCGTGGGTGGTGTGTAGTGGTCAGGCACCTCTTACTTTCAGCTCTCAACACTCACTAGCAGAGTAACTGCTGTGAAAAGAACAAATTTGCACAAGCCTTTCTTGCCAGTATCCTCATTTGCCAGCCCTATGTAATCCCTGTCTGTGGTGGCATTTGAAAATTGAGTACGTTATGGACACAGGCTAAACTGCAGGGGACTCAGAGGAGGCCTGGTTCCCAAACACACGGCACACAAACCCACTAGCATGTGGTTACACTCTGACCAGACCTCCTGCTATAGTTAAATAGCCCCACTGCCTTACGAGTGTCTCGATGAAAAGGGTAAAGAGAGTGAAACCTGATAGAAAATCCAGGGCAGAGTCACATAGGTGTGATAACCTGTCATCTCTCAGGCAGCCTTCTGGCAGCTCCTCCAGCCAAGCAGGTACCAAACCGTACTGGGTTCTTTGGACCATACTTAGCTATGCTAAGAGGGGGCTCTGATGCCTCCATTACATTTTCCCAGGCCTGAGCCCTGGAGAGGTCACTCCTTCTTTGTGGTTTGATCTGTGCCAACTGCAGAAGGGTCGGCCACTCAAGAATCAGCCTTTACAGCCACAACAGATGATGTTCAACACAAAAGCCGCGTACAACCTGGACACAGTCCGTTGTCTCCTGAGAAGAAGGGACGCCAATAAGATAATGTAAATGACTTGGAATGTTTAATTACATTAAAGGCGGGAGATAATTGCAAGCCGTTGTAGCTGGAGATGAGACAAACTCTTGATAGCTTAATTTAACTGCAATCATGTTTTCTCTGCAAGCAAGCCAAGCCCTGGAACTTGCTGAGCTGCCACACAATGATCTACCACACTGTCCACCAGCTCTCCTACTATTTTCTCAGTCTTGATGCAGCAAGGAGGGAATCAAATTCATCGCAGCTCACTTACTTTACAATCACAGTAAACTTAAAAATACTTACAGCAGCAAAAGTAAAACCAGTGTCACTGACTGTCCCAGGGGGAATATTGGTTCGATTGCACATTGCAGTTGCTGCTGCATGCTGATACAAGATTGAATGCTTTCTGATAAAACATCTACTCCATTAAAGATCTTGTTGATTAGCCTGGCACCAAGATTCTTCTAAAGAATGTGTTATACTATACTTAAAGTATTTTATGGTGTTTGCACTCTCAAGGCTAACGTACTAATTATTGACAACAAAGAGACATTGTTTTTTGGAAGGTGACTCAAATGAAACAGATTGGATTTTATTTGCAGACCTCCAGAACTTATCTGTGTGCGCACCATGCATGTGCAAGCAAAGAAGAGTAAAGTTCAGCTGACGAGAAGCGGAAACATGCGATAAACCATTACTGGAAAATAAGTTGACGATAAAATTAGACAGTCTCGGCAGGCTTGGTCTTTTCACTTTCCCGAGCTGGGATAAATTCGACCACACTCCGGCCTCCCTTTTACAATAATTTCAAGCGGCTAAGTCACAAAATGAACAGGAAAGTCTCCTGAAAATGTTGCTGTGAAAACCAGGAGAGATGTGCCGAGGCTCAGTGGGGAACCCTTGAGTCAGATGCCCCACTTCAGGGATTTGTGCATTTAATCCATTGCCTCAAGGAAGTATAGTCTCTTGGGCGAATCGTTAAACTGAGTCTGTTAAAATGTACATCAGTTGGGTGCATTCAAGTGTTGGGTGTTTGTTGGGGACTCACCTGTGTTTGAATACATATAGGAGCAGGTTAAAACTGTGATTGCTGAGTTGGAGGTGCGCAGCATGTAAAGTGTATCTCTATAAAAAGATACCAGAGTCTGAAAACACATACCAACTGACTCAAGAACAGTTTCTCTCCTGCTGCCATCAGACTCTAGAGTGGTCCTATCGCATATTAAGCTGACCTTTCTTTTCACCCTATATTCTGCACTCTATAATCATAGTTATTTACGAAAGGATATATTGGCTTTGGAGGGAGTACAGAGAAGGTTCACTAGGCTGATACCGGAGATGAGGGGGTTAGCCTATGAGGAGAGATTGAATAGACTGGGTCTGTACTCGTTGGAGTTTAGAAGGCTGAGGGGGGATCTTATAGAGACTTACAAGATAATGAAGGAGATGGATAGGGTAGAGGTAGAGAGATTCTTCCTGCTTAGAAAGGAAAACAGAACTAAAGGGCACAGCCTCAAAATAAAGGGGGGGGGCAGTTTAGAACAGAGTTGAGGAGGAACTTCTTCACTCAAAGGGTGGTGAGTCTCTGGAATTCTCTGCCCATTGAAGTGGTGGAGGCTATCTCACTAAATATATTTAAGTCATGGGTAGATAGGTTTCTGATAGACAGGGGAATTAAGGGTTATGGGGAGAAAGCGGGAAAGTGGAACTGATCCACTTCAGATTAGTCATGATCTTATTGAATGGCGGGGCAGGCTCGAAGGACGAGATGGCCTACTCCTGATCCTATTTCTTATGTTCATAGAACACTACAGCGCAGAAAGAGGCCCTTCGGCCCATCGAGTCTGCACCGAACACAATCCCACCCAGGCCCTACCCCCATATCCCTACATATTACACCCACTAATTCCTCTAACCTACGCATCCCAGGACACTAAGGGGCAATTTCTTAGCACGGCCAATCAACCTAACCCGCACATCTTTGGACTGTGGGAGGAAACTGGAGCACCCGGAGGAAACCCACACAGACACGAGGAGAATGTGCAAACTCCACACAGACAGTGACCCGAGCCGGGAATCGAACCCAGGACCCTGGAGCTGTGAAGCAGCAATGCTAACCACTGTGCTACCGTGCTGCCCTTTCCTTCTCCCCCTACTTTATGATCGGTATGTTTTGCCTGAACGTTTGCAAGAAACAATGAGTGGGATTCTCCCAAAAAATTCTAAGTTTGCATAAGAGCTGGAATAAATCCTGCTAGTTTTTTCAGCGGGATTTCCAAAATGAATCTCCCACACTCAGTGCACTGCAGAGTGCACACCAGCGTGAATCTTGTGAAAATTCAGGGGACTGAAGAAATGGGCAGCGTTGTGCTGAATGGGCCACTACACATGCACCAATCTGTCATAACAGAGATTGGTGCATACACAGTAGCCCCACACTGCCATCCTCCTGATTGCTTGACAGCTTGTTAGCTGGCCCCAGCCCCGCAACGCCCCCCCTCCATCGATGGCCTTGCGGACCCCTCACCGCCCAATTGTTGGCCTCCCCTTCTCCCTCTATCAACGCCAAGTGGCAGCGGGACCTCCACCCCCACTGATCTCACCCCCAGAGGCCCCACCACATTAGGCCCCAGCCAATGGGCAAAAGAACTCGGTCCCTTGGGCAGTGCTGGGGGCCAGAATGGCACTGCCAAGCTGGCAATGCCCAAGGGGCACCCCCCCCCCCCTTTGCTCCCGACTGGCTGGGCCCCCCTTCACTCCAGCAGGGTCTGGCCACTAGCACCCCGCAAGTGGGGAGCTGTTGTGAAGCCTCCTGGCAGAGGGGAGGAGCTCTAGCAAGCCTGGAGATTTCTGTCCCTGGCCTGCTAATCAGATTAAAATCCTCATTAGAATAAATGAGTCCAAAGATCATCATCAGTCCAAAGATGTGCAGGTTAGGTTGATTGCTAAAAAAAAATAGTGCCTTAGAGTCCTGAGATGTGTAGGTTAGAAGATTAGCGGGTAAATATTTAGGGATGGGGGTAGCAGCTGGGTGGGATTGTGGTTGGTGCAGACTCGATGGGCCAAATGGCATCCTTCTGCACTGTGGGGTTTCTATGATTTCTAATAAGTTAATAACTCCGTACCGATTTCTGGCGCAGAGCTGGGTTTCTTCCGGGTGCTCAGGTCTCCTCCCACAGTCCAAAGATGTGCAGGTTCGATGAATTGGCCATAATAAATTGTCCTTCAATGTACCTGAATAGGTGCTGGAATGTGGTGACCAGGGGATTTTCACAGTAGCTTCATTTCAGTGTGAATGTAAGCCTACTTGTGACTAATAAACGTTAAACTTTTTTTTAATATTGCAAGTGTATAAAGGTTAAAGTTTATTTATTAGTCACAAGTAAAGCTTACATTAGAAGTGCAATGAAGTTACTGTGAAAATTCCCTCGTCGCCACACTACAGCAGCTGTTCGGGTCAATGCACCCTAACAAGCACATCTTTCAGACTGTGGGAGGAAACCAGAGCACCCAGAGGAAACCCACATAGACACAGGGAGAATGTGCAAACTCCACACAGTGATTCAAGCCGGGAATCGAACCCGGGTCCCTGGTGTTGTGAGGCAGCAGTGCTAACCACTGTGCCACCATGCCACCCCTATGCTCCAGTTCTATCCTTTACTGCCTGGCTATTTAAATTCTGACATCAACTGCTTTCTCAGATGGACATAAAAGATTCCATGGCACTATTTTTAAGGTGTGCAGATTATTCTCCCTGGTGAAATATCAACTGTACATCACTAAAACGGAGATTCTCTGGTTATTATTATCTTATTGCTGTTTTGGAAAGTTTGCTATGTGCAAGTTGCCTGCCATTTAAAAGTGATTTCTTTTGGATGTAAAACACTTTGAAACATCCCAAAGTTTTGGATGGTGTGTTGTATAAGTGCAAGTTCTTGCTTTGTTGCTTGATTGTGTATAAACTGAGGGTGCTTCCTCCAAAAGGAAGATTTCTGCAGACTCTCTAAGATAGTTTCTGCTGTGGAACTTTTGCAGAGTAAGAAGTCTGACAACACCAGGTTTAAGTCCAACCGATTTATTTGATAGTAAACTCACCAGCTTTCGGGGTTCCCCTCTTCGTCAGGTGAATGGAGAGCTCTGGCCTCAGGCAGAGCATATAAAGCACAGACAGTTTACAGATTACTGATTAGAATGCAAATCTTTACACCTAACCTGCTTAAAGTGGCCGACAACGTGACTGGAAGGAGCACTGACCACAGATTAAAGAGATGTGTATTGTCTCCAGACAGTACAGTAAGTGAGGTTTTGCAAACCCAGGCAAGTCACGGGGGTTACAGATAGTGCGACATGAACCCAAGATCCCTGTTGAGACCGTCCTCATGCTTTATATGCTCTGTCTGAGGCCAGAACTCTTCATTCACCTGATGAAGAGGGGAACCTCGAAAGCTTGTGAGTTTACTATCAAATAAATCGATTGGACTTAAACCTGGTGTTGTCAGACTTCTTACTGTGTTTACCCCAGTCCAACGCTGGCATCTCCACATCAGAACTTTTGCAGTTCAGCTTTTCATACTTACATTACTTCTCTTTAATACTGGCAGTCATCACCATCATTGCATTGCTCCTACCCTTCAATTTTGATTGATTAAGCACTTCAGCCAAGTTGAAGCAACAACTTCAACTCTACAGGGCATATACTGGAGTGGTCAAATCTGTTTTTAAGTCTTAACTTCTAAATCTGAGATTCAAAGTGGGCAAATGTGTTTCTGTTTTAACTGTAACTGTTCAAATGGAATATGGCTGGATATTGCTGGACAAAATGAAGGGCGATGTCTTACACAGCTCTCCTACACCGGTAGTCAAATAAACTGGAATAGCCACACACAAAATTCCAGCAGATTTTTGGAAAAGTTGCATGGTGATGTAATCTGAATATGCTTTTGATGTTTACTGTGGCTTCTGCTATTGGGTATATATTGGAATCTTAATTTCCATTTGTCTGCAATGAACCGGGGGGTGGGGGCGCGGGGGTGCTCTTTTAAGGCACCAATCAAGTAAAGAAACTCAAATTAACTTAGGGACAAATTAAGAGGGGCAGCCCCCCAAAAAGGAAGGGGGGACGGCCAGAACAAAAACCAAAGTCGAAAGGAAACTTAAAACATGAAATCAAAAGTTGATTGTCGGAGTCTATAATGCACCCCAGCCCCTGTGGTGCCCAGCAGGTGCAGAAGGCGTCAACTGCGGCCGTGGACACCGCATGCTCCCTCTCCAGGGACACCTGGCCGCGAACGTAGCCGCGGTAGAGGGGCAGACAGTCGGGATGGACGGCCCTGTTGCTCGCCCGCTGTCTGGACCTATCAATGGCGCATCTCGCCAGGCCCAGGAGCAGGTTCACGAGGAGATCGGCATCCCGACCCGTCCCTCTCCGCACCGGGTGATGAACCGGGTATGACTCTTTACGTTTAATTAATTCACAGGATGTGAATGTGGGTGTGTCACTATTAAAGCCAGCGTGGATTGCCCATCCCTAATAACCCTTGAGAAGGTTGTGGTGAGTTTAACTGGCTTCAGTTACAATGCTATGAATCATATCAGCCAGGTCAGCTAAATGCACCCGAGCTGGTAGTTTTATGGTTACTGAAATTGCCATGCCTGTGTGGGATGCCTCTGCATCAGTTATACTGACCCTAGATTACTAGTTCAGTAATACAACCACTATGCCACCGTTGCCCAATTATATGGGTGTGTCTGTACAATGGTTTGCCATTGATTTTGAAAAACTTGTTCAAGTGTCACGTCATGGCACCAATAACTAGGTGTATTTTTTTTTCCATTGTAGGCTAATGATTGACTGCAAGAAAAATGACCCAGCTTTAAAATACTTACAGAAATTTTTTAAAAAATGTTTTTTATCTCGGTGTTTCAAACTAGAAAACCCTGTGTTTACAGTACAGCGGGACACCATTTGGCCCATCATGGCCACACCTGTTCTCTGAACATATCCATTTCCCTGGCTATTTACCTTCTCATTCCAAATTGTTCCCTTTTAAACAATTTATCTGGTCCCTTTCAACGCATCCACCTCTGTTTCTGGTTGGGCCTTTGATATCCCAACAACTTTGTATAAAAATAATTTTCCTATCCTCTTCATTTACTTTTCTGCTGATGATTTTACGCTTCTAGCCACTTGTTACTGACACATTAAGCAGTGGAAATAGATGCAGTTTGACAGTAACATTCGCATCGCTGACATTACACAGCACATTATCAGCACCTTATTCATTGGCTTCAACATCCACATTCTTCAGTAATCAATGCATCATGACTGTAGTGTGCAGGACACACGACTGCAACTCTCATACTAGCACCTATGAGATCCCAGACATCCACCACCTAGACGGACAAAGGAAAAAGGCACACGGGAAGCCCATCACCTCCATTCTCCCCTCCAAGTCTCATACCCTCCTGACTTGGATGTACATTGCAGTTCCTTCTTTACTGTTGTGTCAATATCTTGGGACTGGCTACCCTGGCGGCTCTGTGAAAATATCACCGGGATTCTTGAGGTTTATGAAGAAGGCTCATCACCCACTTTCCCATAGTAACGAGGGATGGGCAATAAATACCAGTCTTGCCAGCAACACCCACATCCTAAGAATGAATAGAAGAATGTGGAGCAACTCTATGAATGTGGGTATGCTGCAAGCTTGCATTACACAGGCTTCAATTACTGTAATTCAATGCTTACACTTGTGTTAATTGCAGGATAAGTTATCCTTCAATACTATTGAGGGAAAACATTCCAGAAATAGCTCCCAGTTGATAGCCATCACTTCCTATAAAGAAGAGTTTTGTGGTCATCATTGGCGTTTAGTTCATCAATGTTGCAACATCATGAGGTACTGGTGTAATGTATGCATCCTCAAGTAGTTCAAAATCACCTTGCATTTACACTTCTTGCCATACCACTCCACTGCAGTGTGTAGTCTGTGATCAGAATGCATGACATTTAAGCTGCAGTCACACAGTAATAGCTTTCCTTTTTACAGAAAGGCCAGTGTCACAGGAGTCCAAAGAGCCATGTGTCACTCACATCACTTTCCTTTAGAAATTCAACACTATAGATACACCCCACAGGGAGGTAGCTGTGGAGGAAGCGGGGGGGGGGGGGGGGGTGCTTTTATAGAGATATGAGTTGTTTTGGGAATACAGTGATGAAATGGGGATTCTTGGAAGTAGTTGGTAAGGGAGCAGGGAGGGGGGAGTGGAGGTGGAAGGATTTGGAAGGAGGGGAAGGGATGAGTTGAGGGAGAGGGTTTGGGAGCTAGATGTGATTGGGAGGAGGGGTGTTGGGGAGAGGGAATGGGTGGTGAGTGAAAGGGAGCAAGAGGGCTTGAGGGAGGGGATGGGAGTGGGAGAGGAAGAATTAGGGAGGAAAGGTGTTTGGCAGAGAGAGTGGATGATGGGAAGGTTTGCAAGAAGGGAAGGAGGTGGAGAGGAGTTTGAGAGAGAGTGGGGGGTGTTGGGGAAGGATTGGAAGGGATGGGTAGAGGTCAGGTTGAGAACGGATAGGATGAAAGAGTTGCGGAGGGGAGAGAGATGTTTGGGGGAAGAGGAGAGAGGGAAGGTTTGGGGAAGGGGTTGAGGTGGGAGCAAAGGTAGGGAATATTTAATGAGGGTTTGAGGAGTGGGTGAGAGAGGTGGGGTTGTAGGATGAAGATTTTAGAGGGTTTGAGGGATTTGAGGAGTTGGGGAATAGATGACTGAGGATGGGAATTGGGGAAGTGAGGATTTTGGGAGAGGTTGGAGAGGGGGTGAGGCAAAAGGTAGGTTGGGGAGGTGGATTTTGTGAAATTTGAGGATTTGGGGAGGGGGGAGAAGGAGGGAAAGGTTGGGGAAAAAGGAATTTGGGGAGTCAAGAGAAGGGGAGAGTGAGGGGGTTAGGGGCTGGGGGAGCGAGGAGTTGGGCGGGGGAAAGGGTTGGAGGGGTGAGGATTATGTGGAAATGGGGTGAGGAAGGACGTTGAAGATTTTGAGGAGAGTGAAGATGTTCAGGAGTTGGGGAAGCTTAGGGGGCTGGGGTCAGAGAATGAAGACTTTGAGGGGAGTGAGGATTTTGAGAAGTCGGGAGGGGAGGAAGGGTTTAGGGGAGTGAAGAATTTGAAGTGTTGGGGAGTGAAGGGGGCAGGGGTACAATGGAGAAGGGATGAGTGAGGTGTTTGAGGATCTTGAAGAGTTTGAAAGAAGTGAATGAGGAGTTGGGGGATGTGAGGAGGTTGAGGGAAGTGGGTGAGGAGATGGAGAGAAGGAAGGGTTTAAAGGAGTTTGAAGGGAGTGAAGAGTTTGAGGGGTTGGGGAGGGGATGAGTGAGGACCTTGTGGGGAGTAAATTAGGAGTTTGAGGGAAGTTAGTGAGGGAATTTGAGGAGAGTGAGTGAAGGAGTTTTAGGGAAGTGAAGGAGGTTGAGGGTAGTGAGTGAAGGAGATTGAGGGCAGTGAATGAGGAGTTTGAGGGGCGTGAATGAGGAGATTGAGGGGAGAGATTGAGGGAGGATGAAGTGAGTGAGGGGTTTTTGGGAAGTGAGTGAGGGGTTTTTGGGAAGTGAGTGAGGGGTTTTTGGGAAGTGAGTGAGGGGTTTTTGGGAAGTGAGTGAGGGGTTTTTGGGAAGTGAGTGAGGGGTTTTTGGGAAGTGAGTGAGGCAGTTTGAGGGAAGTGAGTGAGGCAGTTTGAGGGAAGTGAGTGAGGCAGTTTGAGGGAAGTGAGTGAGGCAGTTTGAGGGAAGTGAGTGAGGCAGTTTGAGCAGTGAGTTTGAGGGGGTTTGAGGAAAGTGTGAGTGAGAGAGTTTGAAGGTATTGAGTGAGGAGTTTCAGGATAGTGAGAGAGGAGTGAGGGAAGGAGTTTGAGGTGGAGAGAGTGAGTTTGAGGGGAAGGAGGGAATTTGAGGGGAAGGAGGGAATTTGAGGGGAAGGAGGGAATTTGAGGGGAAGGAGGGAATTTGAGGGGAAGGAGGGAATTTGAGGTGGAGTGAGTTTGAGGGGAGGGAGTGTGAGCAGGTTTAAGGGGAGTGAGAGGGTTGAGGAGAGTGAGTGAGGGGGTTTAAGGATATTGAGTGAGGAGGTTTGAGTGGAGTGAGTTTATGGGAGTGAGAGGCTTTGGGGGTGAGGGGGGAATGAGGGGGTTTCAGGCGAATGAGTGAGGAGTGACATGAGTGAGGGGAATGAGATGAGTGAGGGGAATGAGTGTGGGGAACGAGATGAGTGAGGGGAATGAGTGTGGGGAACGAGATGAGTGTGGGGAACGAGATGAGTGTGGGGAATGAGGGGAGTTTGAGGTTTGGGGCAGTGAGGGGAGTTTGAGGGGTTTGAGGTTTGGGGAATGAGGGGAGTTTGAGGTTTGGGAATGAGGGGAGTTTGAGGTTTGGGTAGTGAGGGGGTTTGGGTAGTGAGGGGAATGAGGGGAGTTTGAGGGGTTTGAGGTTTGGGTAGTGAGGGGAATGAGGGGAGTTTGAGGGGAATGAGGGGAGTTTGAGGGGTTTGAGGTTTTGGGAATGAGGGGAGTTTGAGGTTTGGGTAGTGAGGGGAATGAGGGGAGTTTGAGGTTTGGGTAGTGAGGGGAATGAGGGGAGTTTGAGGTTTGGGTAGTGAGGGGAATGAGGGGAGTTTGAGGGGTTTGAGGGTTTGGGTAGTGAGGGGAATGAGGGGAGTTTGAAGGGTTTGGATAGTGAGGGGAATGAGGGGTTTGAGGTTTGGGTAGTGAGGGGAATGAGGGGAGTTTGAGGGTTTGGAGGGAGGGGGCGGAACTCCATTTCCCAGAGGCGCCGCGCATGCGCGCTCCGCCCGGCGTACAAGATGGCGGCGGCGTGCGGTCCGAGTGCGGCTCCGTTTAAATAGCGAGAAGCCGGCGGAGCAGCGGGTGGATGGCGAGTAGTTGAGGAATATACCGGGTGTATATTATCCAGCCGGTACTCCCCTCCCCCCCCTCTCTATCTCTCATCTTTCACTCACCCAGCCTGTCCTCTGGACTGTTGGTGGCGGTGGCTCGCCCACCCCCAGCCAGATGATGAAGATTAAGCACAACCAGACACGCACCTACGATGGCGAGGGCTACAAGAAGCGAGCGGCGTGTCTCTGCTTCAGGAACGACACCGAGGAAGAGGTGAGACTTTCCCGCCTTGTCGCGGCCGCTCCGACCGACCGTCCGTGTTGGGGGGGAGGGGGGGGGTTCGCCACTCCTTTCCATTCCCCCTTCCCTGTGCGCCGCTGCCTTGTTCCCCCTTTTACCCTGTTCCTTCTTCCTACCCCCCTTTTTACCCTATTACCCCACCCCCCCTTGTACCCTAACCCTTTACCCCACCCCCCCTTGTACCCTATCCCCTTTTACCCCACCCCCATGTACCCTTTTACCCCTACCCCCTTTTACCCACCCCCCCCGGACCCTATTACCCTACCCCCCCCCTTGTACCCCTGTCTCTTTCTCCTCTTTCTCCCCCCCCCCAAAACCAATCCAATTCAGGCTGGTGTCTGAAGAGCGGCTTTAATACTAAACACAGGAGCCAAGCCTTTTTTCCCCCCGTCTGGCCTTCCTCTGATCGCTCTCTCTGATTTTTCTTTTTTTTAAGAACAGTTTTAAGTTCGACTTGTTTCTTCAGTAGCTCCCCCACCCCCAGGCCATGTGCTACCTTCTGGTCCCCCCCCCCCCCCCCCCGCTGCTTTGACAGCCTGTTGCTCCCTGAACAATGGGGTCCCTGCTGTTGATAGATCCGCCAGTCGCCGGAGCTGTGAGGGGTCTCCTTGTAATTTGGTTGTAAATTTATTACGTCTGGTTAAATAACATCGCAAGGCTAGTGTTCGTGTGTGCCCGTGTGACAGATCTGCGGGTCGGCGATTTGGGTTTTCCTTAATTTTTTTTTAGTAGATTTCTGTTGGGAGGCAGCATCCGAGCGATGTTGTTGCTGCCGCCTTAGTCCAGGCTTTGCATTGTGGCACTCGATGTGTACCGTATCTATGGCACTCGAGCGGTTGCTGTCCATTATGTAGATTTTCTGAGGAAGGATCGGCGACAGGAACGCCTTGTTGTGGGAAGCTATTGTGCATCATTTGAGAATAGGAAAGTTGATCCCCTGAACTGCACCGTCAGGTTATTTCAACGTTGAATAGGCGCCTCGTGGACACAAGTATGGGAGCAAGGGAAAATAATCAGTTTTGTTTTTTGCTTTCTCTCCTCCCCCCCGCCCCCCCCCCCCGCCATAATCACTGCCCAATGAGTGGAGGTGCAGTGAGACTTGGCTTGTCATTTTTGTGTGTCTCCTGTCTTTGAGATATCTAGGGAACGAGAAATCTCCTCCTTGTGGATACTGACTGTGATCCTTGTCCACAAATCAAGTTTAAACCCTCTCTTCAATTCCAGTCTCAGCTAGTACCAAGCCATGAGCACTGAAATTCAGAAGATAAAGTAATTGATTTCATTTATTATTCTCATGTATTAGTGTATAGTCAAAAGTGTTGTTTCTTGCATGTGAGACAGACAAAGCATACTGTTTATAGAGAAGGAAAGGAGAGAATGCAGATTGATGTCAGCAGATTTAATCTGTAAAATCAATGTGAACTTTATTTGGGAATACTCCACATTCTATTTGTTTTGTGCATGTTGTATTTTTGTGGGTATGCTTAAAGTTCAAGTTATTGGTAGCTTGCTAATCTGCAGGGTAAATATATGGCTATAGGAATCAGGCCTAGGTGGGAATGATCTTCGTGCAGGCTTGCTGGACCAAGTGGCCTCCCTCTGCACTGTAGGGATTCTTATTGAGCACATGATCTGCAAAGTAATCACTTCTGTCTTATTTTTGAATGCCCAAGGCAGTAATGTGGGCAGATGTAGTCAGTAGATGCTTGATTTAATTGCAAGCAGTGATTCTAGAATTGTTGCAGTGTATTGGAGTGCAAGAGTTCATGTTATAGCATCATTAGTAAGTTACATAATGACCCTTGCGTCTGGCCTATTTATCTCAGTGGGGCAGTGGGTAGGATCTGACTCCCAGTGTGGTCTTAAAATGTCGTACCTAAAGTCAATGGGTCACCTTTAAAACTGCTGGATACATATTTCCTTTTGGGGGTACATTCTGATTGTTTACTGCTGTTGTCCATTTTAATAGCTGGGTAAACTTCATGCATGTAGTGACACTGAATCACCTTTATTCCAGAATAGACTGCAAACATGAGTGGTTGTCCTCTGAAGAATTGCTGGAAAGAATCACTGCTGTTTTGTGTGAAAGGCAGCATCTAGTAGTGTGTATTTTATGCATGGGTATCCCTGTTTAGTAAAACTGTCTTCCTGTCAGTTGACCTTGTTACCACCCAGGTTAGTTTAATCATGTAAATTCATAAAGGATTATGAAGCTTCACAAAAACGCTTGCTCAGTAAGAGTATAACATAAGATTTTGGGATTTGTTCTTTGGCCCTCTTATCAAAAAGTATAGGAACCCTTTTATATTACCGACTATCCCAGGAAATTTTCTAGTCTCTGGGGAATTGCTTTTTTTAATGAAGTAGTAATTAAGGAACTACAGAAACATCAATTATTACTGTAACTGACTCAAATAAAACACAGCTTTAAAAGTTAACATCCCTTGTTCCTTTTCTACATTTTGCTTTCAGTTTGTAATTGAAACTGTGCTTGATCTCAACAATTACTTTTTGTTTCAATGATCTTCTACTGGTCTAGTTTAAAGCAGGGAAAACTGGTTTCCCAGGATATCATTCTGATTGAGATGGGCCTGAGTGAGGGGGTGAAACCCAATCTTCGCTGTTTATCAGTAGTACCCGTTCACTGCTGGTTCAAGTCAGACTATTTCTCAGAAGAGGAAGAAAGCTCACTAGAGGTGAATGCTCCATTCACAGGTCCCAACAGTTATGGAAGGTGTCTGTATTAAGGCAACAGTGTGGTCAGGGAGTTCCAATGAAAGAGCCAAGTTTATTGTTGTTTCCACTACTCCATTTGCAATAGTTTGGCTGAAGTGTCTGAATGGAATAGCACGATTTTGGAACCTAGTCTTGAGTGATTGAAAGCACTGTTAAAAAGCCCCTTTTAGCAGTAACCCTTCCATAGTAACTCCATCCATAGTTATCGACTTCTAGTTCAGCATCTACCTTTACAACACCTTTAGTGTGCATGAGTTCAATTTGGGAACTAAATTGAGATTAAACCCAGTGTCTTTTTAAAAGGTATAACAAATGGAGAATTTGGCTGGCATTAATCCTTTCACTGTTTAGAAAGGTTAGAATCTATACAGTACAAAAGGGGGCCATTTGGCCCATGAGGCTTGCACTGACAACATTCCCACCCAGAGCCTATCCCCATAACCCCACATGTTTATCCCGCTAATCTCCCTGACACAGACAATTTAGCATGGCCAGTCCACCTAACGTGCACATCTTTGAACTGTGGGAGGAAACCCAGGCAGACATAGGGAGAATGTACAAATGTCCAGACAGTGCCCCAAGCCAGAGATCAAACCCAGGTCCTTGGGTACTGAGAGGCAAAAGTGCTGACCACTTTGCCGTCCTAAAAGTGAACATGTCCTGCAGCCTTACCAGCCACTGGTTTTTAGATCCACCCTTAAGTGTCAAGTTGCTCCTGGGTTTAACTCAAGGTAGCCTTGAATACACTCATTGAACATTCATTGCCCCCCCCAAGGCGAAAAGTTCCACAAGCCTTGAATGGCTGACGCCTATTATCCTGAGGCCATGATTTCTGAACCAGCATCAAGCCTCCTCAATCTGATAACTCAATAAAATCATACCTCCTTTCTTTTAAACTGTAGTAAGCCCAATTTGATTGATCTATATTTATAAGACAAATCTCTCGTCTCCATAAATTGAGTTAAAACAAATAAAGGCTGATCACGTGAGCTTAATCCTTGTGGCTACCAGGAGCACAGTGGGTAAACTTAACTATGGCAAGTATTTGTTGCTAAATAGTGATCTGAGGTTGCAGCAATTACCTAATTCCCTCAGCCCTCTCCAGCGCTGGCATGTTAAGGCCAAATAAGATTGGCTAACTCAGCATTACAAGGAATTTGGCCTCGAATAAATCTCACCCATATTCCTTAGCTACAGACTGAATCTGTTTCAGATACTGGGTCCGAGGTTATAACTTTAACCCTTGCCAGCATTTAAATCTCTGGAAGTGCTGAATAAACTCCTCGCAGTGCTGGAGTCCTGTAGCAGTGGCTATCTATTTATATCAGTGGTTCCCAATCAGTGTGCAGTGGCAGAAGGGTGTGCCATGAAGCTCCTCTAAGTGACGACGAGAAAAGATTTAAACTAAAACTAACCACCTTCTGTGGTTGGCATCTTCAAGACCTGATGAGTTTCGGTCCTGAGCATGGGTGGGAAAGAGCCACATGTGCATGGTTTAGATTTTACATTGGTTAGACCAGTGGGACTTGGAAACGCCCCATGTGCCCACACAAAACAAACTCTACCTAATAATACAAGGGCAAATACTGCAGATGCTGGAAGTCTGTGATATAAGGAGAAAAGTGCGGGAAGCACTCGGATAATATGTTGTTTGTTTCAAAATTGTGTGAACTGGGTAAATTTATTTGAACTATTTTTGGGGAAATCAAGGTTCTCTTACAGCTTACATTTTATATTCTGTTAACATTTCTCCGAACCAGTGGCCCAGGTTTTCCTATAGTTATCAGTTCTCAGTGGTGGAAGTCAGATTTTTGACATCCATGCATGCACAGTAAAACATGGAACCCTCCACTTCCTGATTCTCTCTGGATTTTTCACCTGCGTTACTGTCTTTTTCTGACATAAAATGTGGGTTGAAAATTGCTCCCCAAAAGTCTTCTGCTAGAGGGCAATTCAGAGAAAATAAGAGGTGTATCTCTTTGTATGTCATGACACTTCTATATAACAAAGATGGTAACCACTGGTCGATTTTAAACAATAGTTTTTAGCTCAACCCTCAGTCTCTGGGCTATCCCAGATTAAGCAGTCTGACAACACTGTGTTTACCCCAGTCCAATGCTGGCATCATGATACCATCCCAGATTAGAGCAGGTGAAAAGGAGCAGTTAGTTTATCTGTTTACAGCCCTATTACCCTGCTGATCCCACTGTGCCTATTGAATAGATGCACTGGAAGCTGATGCTTTGTTTAGGTGATAGCTTGGTTCCCTTCAAATTTTAGTTGAAACATGATCTTGAGGGTCAGATTCCCCTTCCAGAATAAGTGGGTGGAAGTAAAGTGCCAGATGGGAGTGAAAGTGAATATACCACGACATGCACGTGTAATTTGATTCCTGTTTTCAAGTCATTTGTCCTTATTTTAATCCAGCACTTTGTCTAATATAAATATCCGGTTGAATTTGTTTTGTAACCTAAACAGGAGCTGACTGACTGAGTGATGCAGAAGGATGGATCTATTTATTAGTGTCACAAGTGGACTTGCGTTTTCCTACAGTATTGCAGTATTAATGTAAATTTACATGGCCAGTTTTCATTATAACTTGACCATAAATGTTTTGTCCAGGAAATTTTAAGAATTTTAAAAACGTTTCAGTTGAGGGAATTTTTTTAATTGGGCAAGAAGTTTGACGTTTTATTTGTTAGAAGTAGGCTTACGTTACACCGCAATGAAGTTACTGTGAAAATCCCATAGTTGCCGTGCTCTGGCATGTATTCGGATACACTAGAGAGAATTTAGCATGGTTGATTCACCTCAGCATGTCTTTCAGACTGTCAGAGAAACTGGAACAACCGGAAGCAATCAAAGATGTGCAGATTAGTTAGATTGGCCATGCTGAATTGTCCTTTGGTGTCAGGGGGACTAGCTAGGGTAAATACATAAGGGTGGGGCCTGGATGGAATTGTGATTGGTGCAGACTTGATGGGCTGATTGGCCTCTTTCTGCATTCTAGGATTCTGATTCTGTGAAACCCACGACATGGGTGACTTTGCACAGAGACGTTGTCCCAAGCTGGGAATTGAGCCTGGGTCCCTGGTGCTGTGCCACTGTTGCTACCGTGCCTCCTGTGAAAGGGAAGGGTTGAAGGAAATGGGAGCAAAGATGTTGGGGGAGGAGGGAGGGGCACATAAGTCAAGCCAAGTAGTCAAGATGAATGGAAGGTGAGGATGACTGAGTTTAATTTGATCAACTGAGTGTTCAATGAAAAGTTTGCAACAGTGAAGAGGCTGCCGCAATCGTCTTAAGTCATTCTCTGGGTCTGGTGGTTGTTCAGCTGGGTATGGGCTACCAACATAATGTTAGGGAGATCCTGATTACCAAAGTAATGGTTAGAGTGGGAGTGATTGCTGCTTGGCTGAGGCAGATTCCCAATCTGAGGCTTGTACAGTAAAGTTGGTGTATACATCCAAGTATTCGAGGGAGAGAGGATTGCTTTCTGTTCTGCATGGATTATGTCATAGCTTCCTTGTGTATGTCTGTGAAAGGAGAAAGGACAGTGCTAGGGTGGAGGGAGGGTTCATCTAATTTACTGAGGGAACAATCTAAGATAGGGTTGTGATTTGTTCTGTATTGCTGCTTGTGCAATAAGATTGCTGTCTTTCAGCTTGCCTCCTGCCCTCTGCTCGCCAGTCACAGGTCTTGAAACCAGTGAGACAAACAGTGCTTTCTTGTGTGTGAAATTTGGACGAATGCAACACCATTCAATGTGAAACACTGGAAGTCAAGGTTTAAGCTCTGCCCCTCTACATCTGAATTCCCCACTCAATTCCATGGAATGTTGAGAGGTTTTCTTGTTCTTGCATTGCAGATATCAGCTATAAGCTACAGGATGTTCTTAGACAGAGTACCTTGTGGAATCTTATTCTTTTGCTTAAAGGTTTAAAAATATTTTATTTCACGTTCCCTCATTCTTTTGCTTTCTGTACTTATTAAAATTCCCCTGTTCTCATTTTGACGATTTGGTTCAGTTTCTGCACTCTTTGTTTCCAGTCCTTTGATCCAGTTTGTCACGAAGACACTCAATTGCTTGGCCTATTTGCATAGGTACCAGAACCCCTGTAAAGGGTGCCACAGTTTGACCTCTCATTAACAGCAACTTGCTGTACAAGATTTTGTAGGAAGTGTAACAGAAGTAAATTCTGTCCCATTAATATTGCTTTTCTTTGAGGTGGCTGAGCACTGCTGTTTGAGCTATCTGTACAAATAAACGTCCTTGAGAAACTCTACAATTCTCTTGCTTTTGTGATATTGAATTTGTCTAGTTTACTGAAAAAAAAAGACCAGTTGGTTATGTCTTAATATTAAGTGCACAGTGTACATCCTTTTGGATGGCCTGCAGTAATCCAATGCTTTATTAGTCACTGAAACCTAATACATGGTGTTGCAGTTAACAAATTGCTGTTTTGCTGCTTTGATTCTGTATCCTGCCAGGTTAGCAGGAGAATCTTTTCTTGCTGGTCATTAAGGTAGTTTAAGTAATCAAATTTCCATTTCTGTTGAGCATTGGATGGCTTTGCACTTCAGCCTCTTTGGCCCTTAACTGACCATTTCATTCCAAATATGTTGGTTTGAGAAGCAGCAATTCTGTTCTGTTGCAGGCATCTTCTACTGGACTTGCTGATGGTGCAAAGAAAAGTATAGGCAAGTCAACAAGAAATAATTATGACCATTATAGTTTTTAAAAGCCTATGGGAGGTAAAGTCCCAGTTTTGATACTCTGGGAAGGAAATTTGAGTAGTATTATAGTGTTTGCTTTTGTTGCAGTGATGGTGTTAGACAGTGAAATTAGGTTGGCTTGTTTGCTATTAATTCCCTTTTTTCCCAGTGTTACAATTTGAATCTGACTCAACAAAAATGCTCACTCCTAGATGATGATTTGGTTGGAAATTCAACTGCAATTTATTTGTATAAATACCTCTTTAAAGCAATAAAATATTACAAATCTTGGACAAGTGGTCAAAATCAATTTGACACTGAACTACATAAGGAGACAACGGACTGATAGGCAAACCTTTGTCAAATTGTGCGGAGGGTGTGGAGAGTCTGCAGAAGGATCTAGATAGGTTGGGCGAATGGGCCAGGAACTGGCAAATGGAATTTAATGTTGGCAAATGTGAGGTTGTCCACTTTGGTAGGAAGGACTATTACCTACGTGGCGAAAAACTGCAGCATGCGACGGTGCAGAGGGACCTCGGGGTCCTTGTGCATGAGTCGCAAAAACCCAGCCTGCAGGTGCAGCAGGTGGTCAGGAAGGCAAATGGGATGCTGACCTTCATAGCGAGGGGGATTGAATATAAAAGTAGGGAGGTCTTGCTACAGCTGTATAGGGTGCTGGTGAGGCTGCAGCTGGAGTACTGTGTGCAGTTTTGGTCGCTGCACTTATGCAAGGATATTTTGGCCTTGGAGGGAGTGCAGAGGAGGTTTACTAGGCTGATTCCAGAGTTGAGGGGGTTGAACTATGAGGAGAGGCTGAATAAACTAGGCTTGTACTCGTTAGAGTTTAGAAGAATGAGGGGAGATCTCATTGAGACATATAAGATGATGAATGGGATGGATAGGATAGAGGTGGAGAGGCTCTTCCCGCTCAGAAAGGACAGTAGGACTAGAGGGCACAGCCTCAGGATAAAGGGGGGGCAGTTTAGAACAGAGTTGAGGAGGAACTTCTTCACTCAAAGGGTGGTGAACCTCTGGAATTCTCTGCCCGTTGAGCGAGGCAGCCTCCACCACTTCAATCTTTTTAAGACGCGGGTTGATAGGTTTTTGATAGGCAAGGGGATTAAGGGTTATGGGGAGAGGGCGGGAATGTGGAACTGAGCCATGACAGATCAGCCATGATCTTATTGAATGGCGGGCCAGGCTCGAAGGGCTAGATGGCCTACTCCTGCTCCTATTTCTTATGTTCTAAATAGGAAGACTTTAAGGAGGAAGGCAAGGTGGACAGACCTTGTCTTTCCAGGGGAGGAAATTTCAGAGCATGGTGCCTAGGTGATTGAAGGCACAGGCATCAATGTGGAGGAATTAAAATTCAGGATCTTTGAGATCACAATTTAATGAGCTCAGAAATGTGGGGTCGGAGGGGATTCAAGATGAGTCATGGGGAGGGGAGCGGTTCTGGGAATGAGAGCTGACTTTTAAACTTGAGGTACTGCTTGGTTGGTAAAGCTCAGTGAGCACAAGGATGTTGGGTGAAGACAAGAGTTTTGTATGACAATTACAAAAGTAAAATGTGGTGGTGGGTCAGCAGTGCATTGGAATTAAGTCCAGTGATAAGAGTTTCAGCAGATGTAGTTGGTGAGGTTGAAAAGGGTGGTCTTTGTTATGGTGGGGATATGGTGTTAGGTCACCCCTGTCAAATATGGCTATTAATACAGCATATTTCAGGAGGTCTGGCACATCTTTGGGGCGTGGGAGGAAACCGGAGCATCCGGAGAAAACCCATGCAAGCACGGGGACAATGCGCAAACTCCCACAGACACTGGCCCAAATCCATGTGTCTGCACAGCAAACAATGATAGTCACTGAGCTGTCGTGTTGCCCAGCATCTGGTCCAGTTTAAGCGCACACTAACTACATGAAGCACTAGGTGACTCTCGAACATTCAAGAGCAGCCCTAGTACGACCCATCACGTGTATGCCCCTCATTGGACAACAAGGCGGACCGACTTAAAACCTGTGAATGAAAAGAGAAAAACATTTAGTATTGTTAATGGTATAAGCAAGATCATTAGGAATAACTCCTCCTGAGTCTTTTAAAATATTGTCATAGGATCTTCTGCATCCATCTGAGTTAATAGAGGTCTCGGGTGAGTGCCTCATTCAAAAGTCAGCCCTTCTGACTGTATAGCTTTCTCTCAGTACTGAACATGTCAGCTTTTGAGCTTTTTTTATGCTAAAGCCTTGGAATGGGGCTTGAATCCCAAGCCTCGAGTCGAGAAAGAATGTTACACCTAGATGGCTGATGCTGATGTCAATAATATGACAGCAGGGCTTCGAGCAGTCTGGTCCAGTCTTGGAGAGTTGTCAAGGAAAGGAATGGGGCTGAAGCAAGGAAAAGGAGTTTGGAGCAGGAACCAACACCTTTTCCTCTTTTTCCAATATTGGAGGAAATTTCTCCAACATCCAGCACTGTATAAGCATCTGCAGTCTGATTTTTATTAGTGCAGGCGTGTGATGCACGTGTACAAGGAATGATGGAGGAGAGGAGGGTGAATTATGCAATAGAGGTGTGCAACTTATGTGGTGTTTCCCTGGTAAGATGTGTGACTCAAACATTTGGTTGGGAAACGCCCTTGCATCCCCTGTAGCAACATACTGTATGCAAGTGTCACAACTGGAACATATTGATATCTGATAAGTTAATGTGAACTTGGGAGTTTGTTTTTCATGGTATTCTTGAATTGGAATGTTGACGTCACTTGATGCAGAAGGCAGGTTTTAAAAGCATACAGGAAGATACTTCTAGAATAAATACAAACGTGCCATATGAATTTTAATAGTTAATATTTAATGAGCTTAAATTGATACTGTAATTTTTGGTTTTCAAAATAAGCTTTAAGTTTTAGTGTCACAAGTAGGCTTACACTAACACTGCAGTGAAGTTACTTTGGAAAATCCCCCTAGTTGCCACACTCTGGTGCTTGCTCAAGTACACTGAGGGAGAATTTAGCGTGGCCAATGCACCTAACCAACATATCTTTCAGACTGGAAGGAAACCAGAGCACCTGGAGAAAATCCCACATTGACCCAAGCCAGGACTTAGCACCAGGGACCCAGGTTCATGAGGCAGCAATACTAACTACTGTGCCACCCCAGATACAATACAATGGTAATAAAAGTTACTTTTACCCACAAATTTAGAAGATTTTCACAGTTATGTCATTATATGCAGATAATCAGTGTGATTGAGAAGTCATTACTCTTGTTTGGCAAGTGGAGAATACTCAGCTGACAAAAGACTTGTGTGAACTTGAAGTTAGAAGGATCGTCATGACCTAAAGATGAACTTATTACCCTGTGGTTACTCTATTTCTCCTCCTCGTGGTGCATTTTGTTAGGTTTTTTTTTCAGAATAAGGTTTCGGTTTGCTTACATTCACGCTGAAATGCATAATGGTTAGCACTGCTGTCTCTGTGCCAGGGACCCAGGTTCAATTCCAGCCTTGGGTCACTATCTGTGTGGAGTTTGTGCATTCTCTCTGTCTGTGTGGATTTCCTCCTGGATGCTCTGGTTTCCTCCCACAGTCTGACAAATGTCCTGATTAGGTGCATTGACCCGAACAGGCCCTGGAGTGTGGCGACTAAGGGAATTTCATAGTAACTTCTTTGCAATGTTTAATGTAAACCTTAATTGTGACTAATAAATTTTGACTTATAATGTTTTGTATTTTGTTTCTTTGGAAGTGGAGTGAGGGGTAATTGCAATTTGGGATTTTGCTGGTAGGCTTTACTTTAATGTGCATGAAGCTTTGATCCATTTTCTCTATAGTGACTGTCTGGTTTATCATTGAGTAAATGATGGTTAATTAATTTCTATGAAAAGAGAACAAAACGAGTGAAACTCACTGCCTGCTGATGAAGAGCTGCAGGGACTTAGCGATGGAAAGGTGGTAGGACTGGAGGGTCTTAATGACATTACTGTTACTAGAGAGGTGGTGCGCGACAGACTGGAGGGGCTGATTGTGGACAAGTCCCCAGGACCGGATGGAATGCATCCGAGGGTTCTGAAAGAAATGGCGGAGGTGATAGTGGATGCCTTGGTGGTTATTTTCCAGACGTCGCTGGATTCCGGGGAAGTGCCGGAGGATTGGAAAACGGCTAATGTTACGCCGTTGTTTAAGAAGGGTGCCAGGCAAAAGGCGGGGAATTACAGGCCGGTTAGTTTAACGTCTGTGGTAGGTAAAATGTTAGAATCCGTCATTAAGGAGGAAATTGCGAGGCATCTTGAAGGGAATTGCTTGATAGGGCAGACGCAACACGGTTTCATTAAAGGGAAGTCGTGTCTGACAAATTTACTGGAGTTCTATGAGGATGTGTCTAGGGCGGTGGATAGAGGAGAGCCGGTGGATGTGGTCTTTCTGGATTTTCAGAAGGCGTTTGATAAGGTACCTCACAAGAGGTTACTGCAGAAGGTCAGAGGACATGGAGTTGGGGGTAGGGTGTTAGCGTGGATAGAGGATTGGTTGTCAAATAGGAGGCAGAGAGTGGGGGTCAATGGGTGCTATTCGGATTGGCGGTTGGTGACTAGTGGGGTGCCCCAGGGGTCGGTGCTGGGGCCTCAGCTATTTACCATTTATATAGATGATCTGGAGGAGGGAACCGAGTGTAGGGTGTCGAAATTTGCTGATGACACCAAGATTGGGGGAAAGGCAAATTGTGCGGAGGGTGTGGAGAGTCTGCAGAAGGATCTAGATAGGCTGGGCGAATGGGCCAGGAAATGGCAAATGGAATTTAATGTTGGCAAGTGTGAGGTGGTCCACTTTGGTAGGAAGAATGGTAGGAAGGACTATTACTTACGTGGCGAAAAACTGCAGCAGGCGACGGTGCAGAGGGACCTCGGGGTCCTTGTGCATGAGTCGCAAAAACCCAGCCTGCAAGTGCAGCAGGTGGTCAGGAAGGCGAATGGGATGCTGGCCTTCATAGCGAGGGGGATTGAATATAAAAGTAGGGAGGTCTTGCTGCAGCTGTATAGGGCATTGGTGAGGCTGCAGCTGGAGTACTGTGTGCAGTTTTGGGCGCCGCACCTGCGCAAAGATATTTTGGCCCTGGAGGGAGTGCAGAGGAGGTTTACTAGGCTGATACCGGAGTTGAGGGGGTTGAGCTATGAGGAGAGGCTGAATAAACTAGGCTTGTACTCGTTAGAGTTTAGAAGAATGAGGGGAGATCTCATTGAGACGTATAAGATGATGAATGGGATGGATAGGATAAAGGTGGAAAGACTCTTCCCGCTCAAAAAAGACAGTAGGACTAGGGGGCACAGCCTCAAGATAAAGGGGGGGCGGTTCAGAACGGAGTTGAGGAGGAACTTCTTCACTCAAAGGGTGGTGAATCTCTGGAATTCTCTGCCCGTTGAAGTGGTGGAGGCTGCCTCGCTAAATATTTTTAAGAAGCGGGTTGATGGGTTCTTGATAAGAGAGGGGATTAAGGGTTATGGGGAGAGGGCGGGAAAGTGGAACTGAGCCACGACAGATCAGCCATGATCTTATTGAATGGCGGGGCAGGCTCGAAGGGCCAGATGGCCTACTCCTGCTCCTATTTCTTATGTTCTTATGTTCTTATATCTGCAACTGGATTGCCAATATTCTCTATGCAGACTATGCTGAAGGAGATTTTTAAAAAAAAAACTTCCCATGAAAAGGGAAAGGTCCTCATTTCCTTAACATTGCTGATGTACACTTAATTGAGCATAGATAAGCAGATGTGTAGTGCTAATTTTCACATTTAGTTGCCTCCACTAATTTAAAATGCAATCAAAAGGGTAGTTTATTGACTTGTCATGTAGTAATATATTAATCTGTTGGAAAATCTATCGAATATTAATAGCCATGTACATTTGGTAACAGATTATTTCTTGGATAAATTTGCGTAAGTGAAAGCTGGTTTTTTAAACAATGGTTGCTCAGAGTAAAATATCTGGGTGGTATGTTAGATACTTTAAAAGGGGAAGGTGTTCAGTGGAGAAGGGGGTGGGAGTATTGAGCTGCTGATTGGTAAGGTAGAGATCTTGATGAATTTGAGAAAGATTGTTTAAGGCTTTTAAAAGGCAATGATATCAGGATCCCTACTGATACCCTGAGTTGGTCATAAGTGGCATAGTGCATGATGTAAGTGAAGACAGGAGTTGGTTTGAAATTACATTGAGAGGCTTTGGCTTCAACGAACTGATGCCAATGTTCTGAGATTAAATGGAGGAATAGAAGAAAAAGCCAGAGTCACCTTAGTTTCTGAAAGATGGATTGTGTGTAACCTATTAAAATTTCCAGCAACGAGTGTGCAGCAGGATGAACCTGGCATTTAAACGGTTTGGGTAGTTTCAGGGTTGAAATGGATTAAGAGATTTCCAGGCACTGTCTAAAGAGCAGGGGAAATGGGCACTCGAGTTGATGTGTATATCAGCTTTTTATTCCTGGTTCTGTTTTCCTCGTATCTGCACCTGTGTTGATTTTAATAACTGAATCTAATGCTCAGCAGTGACGGAATAGTAATTCTATTGTATGGTGTTCTGGGATTTTTGCGATTTTAATTAACAGACTTGACAAATGCATTCCTTAACCAATGTACTCTGATTTCATGTTAGTGGCCCACAACGTACCAAATTGAAGGTTTTAATCACATTTGGATTAGTAACAGAAAATAAGGTGTGTGTTTTTGATTTAACAGTACATTTGAGTTTAGCAGCAGTGTGGTGGGAATCTTTGCAGCACCCTTGAGTCTAGGAGCACTGGGGGAAAGGTACTGTTAGGATTAGAGATAGTCTAGTCTACGTATGGCATTTGCTTGGGTTTAGAGCACTGCAGTGATTGGAGGGAATGATTTCCATTTGAAGGAGAGGACTGCTTTAAATGATTGGATTCTATGAAGCCCCAGGGTATACTAGTGTGAGGCACACTAGTGGAAAGGATATAATCTCCTGTATCTAAAAGATGCTTGGATATAGGACTCTGAAGAAATGGATTTAAAAAAAGGGTCCCTAGGAACAGTCACGTGGGAAATGTTGGGGTAACTTGTGGTAATTTCATTAACCACATTAGTAGGAGCAAGTGACAACAAACCCGAAATGCTACACAATAGACTTGAAGAAAGGTGTAGCTCATGGAGTAAAATGAATAGTAACCAAGTTGATACACTTCCTGAATAATAAGAAGAAAAGAGTAATGGTCAGTGGGTGTTTTACAAGTTGGGGGATGAAGTGGTTTCTCCCAGGGGCTGATATTGGGACCCTTGCTTTTTCCTGATGTATATTAATAATCCAGATCTTGGTGTACAAAGGAGGTTGAGCTTCTTAAACGTACAAGAAGTTCTTCTTCCATTCCCACAGCCGAGTCGACTAACTTAAATCTCAGCAATAACTTCCTGGTGCATGTCCACAGCAGCATTGCCTTCTGTCATATTATCAGTAAGTTGCTGACTTAAACTGTTTCTGACCCTAGATCATATCGTAAACTAATAAGCTTAGTGTTTGCGAACAATCCTTCTGTTTCGCAGTCTCATGACCCAAGATACTGGCCCACTTTAGTTTAAATTATTCTTGGTAATCACCTCTGGTTACTAACAAAGTTCACGTAAACCTCATCTAGTTTGAACTGCCTCTTTGGCATGGTAGCTGTGTCTCTGTCCTCTTGTTTCTCTTGTGTCCTGCTCACTTTTTTGCTCAGATCTGGATAAAGCCGATCCAGATGAGAATTGAGCTTTTTAACCTAATGACAATGCCGCTGCAGAGAACCCAGTTGTGGATTGTGATATGAGACATTACTGGAATAACTTCATACTCCATTCACCATGCCATTCTCTTCAATCCCACTTAGAGTTTGAACAGGTTGCTCAGCACAACCAGATAAAATTGCACAGTAGGTATATGGCATATACCATTCTTGAAATAATTCACTTGGGAATGTAGTGCTGTTACCCAAAATAGGCAACTTTGGTAGACTGCGTTGCAAAAATTTGGCACGGCTTCTGGATTGTCCTTGGAGCTGTAGTTACACTCTGTGCGCTTCCAAACATTTCAAATGCACATCTGTGACACCCAAAAACACATGGTTCATGAAAGACCCTACAAAGTCCACATGAGATTTGGACCACAGCACAGTTCATTCTTGAACACATCTGGCTGCTACTTGACAATATTCTGTGTGCTTGATCTCGCCCTATTTCAATGGAATTTTGATTTGGCCGCATCCCTTGGTCACAAGGATGAGTGGTCTTGCTTATTGGTGGTTATACACAATATGGGCTCTCCAATGCGGATTTGAAGTTTGACTTCTGCTGGAGCTAAGGGCTGGTGCTTGGTTAGTTTTATGTCAGCTTGTAAGTCTCTTCACTAATGGATGAGGAAGCTCCTGTGTCCACCTCCATCTTGATTTTTACTTTCCATCCACCACTGCAGTATAAGTAGGCTCTGCCCCAACCTCATTAGCATAAACATAGTAAATATGCTCCTCTGCCTGTTCTGAGCTTTGTTGCTTGAGACCTCCTAAGCTTAAATTTTCTTGCTTTTGCCTTTCACACATGCCTAAATTTCTTCATGAAATATCCCTTCTTGTTGCATCAATGACAAACAGCATCCATAAACTTGCATTTATTTCAGTGTGGCCTTCCACACCTAAGACACGCCATTACTTTCATCTTCTATGTTTATAGCTTCTTGGTTCTCTGCTCTTGCCTGGGTACCAATATTAGTCTTCTGAATACCTTAATACTGCTAACAGCCATTTCCATGCCTTGAAAAATATCTAGAGTCAGTGTGGCTTCCCCAACCACTGATGCTGAATGCTGCTATCATTGGTGCTGCAGAGCATATCTTCTAAAACTTCTCTGAAATCCAGCATAATTCTGCCAGAAAGCTGATTAGCTACCAATTGAACTGTTTTGAAAATGGCCACGAAATTTGAATACTGTTATGGTGATTCTGGTCCAGAGTAACCAAGTCTGCAAATGAAACCTTCCTTGGTTTCTACAGTGGCCAGATTTCTCATCGACTTGAATCTTTGCCACACACCCACTCCGCTCCAGAGAATCAAGTGCTGTTTGTTTCATCTTCCATTCACTGAAAAGAAATGTTGCAACATCTGTGTATTCAGCACAGTCCCCTCTCATCAAATTCACTGACCATCTGTGCATAGTGCTAACTTAAACCCATGATGAAAACTAGCTCCTCACTGTATGCAACCTTGTGTTGCCATGCTGAACATTGCAAGTCTTTCATTTCTTACTGTTTCTCCTTGTTACCAAAATGTTGTAGTAACTTGATGCCAT
The DNA here is from genome assembly GCF_965287045.1 of Carcharhinus amblyrhynchos. Classification (NCBI taxonomy): domain Eukaryota; kingdom Metazoa; phylum Chordata; class Chondrichthyes; order Carcharhiniformes; family Carcharhinidae; genus Carcharhinus; species Carcharhinus amblyrhynchos. The sequence continues at coordinate 5,005,176 of NC_137342.1, read as the reverse complement.
AAATAAGGTAGTCAAATGCTTTGTTTAAAGAATTATCTTTATTGATCAAAGTTTTAACGAACTCAGAACAATAATAACTGAAAACAACCGGGAGTCAAATGGGTCTTGTTTGCAGAACACTCTTGCAGACTGAGAGACCCTGCTCAGAACCCTCCATAGACACCTGTATAACAACTGCATAACAGAAAAGGCCTAGAGTAGCACTCTAACAATTCTCCTTTGAGAGAAGAAAGTCAGGAGGAAATTTGATCAAAATTAGGTAGGGAGAAATTGTTCTCCCTTTCAAAAGAATGAGAAACCCCCAATGTGATGGGGAGGGAACTTTCATTGAGTGGTTTGGGTCTGGAATGCACTGTCTGATTGTGGTGAAATGGGTTCAATTGAGCGTTCGGGGGCAATATTGGATGCTTTTTGCATGGTAACAATATGCAGGGGAATGGCACTGATAGAGATGATGCCAGGTGACTTTATTGAACTAATTGAAACTTCAGCAGCAGCTTACATTTAACAATGACTATCCCTCTCTCATGGGAGGTTAGTTAGGAAGGTTCAGTCACTAGGTATAGATGGGGAGGTTGTAAATTGGAAGAAGCCAGAGAGCAGATGTGGAGGATTTTTCCACTGAGGCTAGGGGAGAAAAAAAAACCAGAGGGTGTGGGTTAAGGGTGAAAGGAGAAAAGTTTTTAAAGGGAACATTTTAAAGGGCTTCTTCACGCAGAGTGGTGAGAGTGTGGAATGAGCTGCCGGATAAGGTGTAAACGTGGGGTCACTTTTAACAATAAAGAAAAACTTGGATGGGCTCATGGATGAGGGGTGTGGAGTGATATGGTTCAAGTGCAAGTCAGTGGGACTAAGCAAAAAGTGGTTCAGCACAGACAAGAAGGGCCAAAAGGCCTGTTTTAAGCTGTAATTTTGTCATTCTATATTAAGTGGAACAGGCAGTGTATGCTGTACAATGTTAAGGACTCTCCCATTGCATGGAAAACAAAACAGTCAACACACCCCTGCACAGGTTACTAATGACAAAATACCTCTTATCTAATTTATGATGTGAGTTGAGAAATTTGAGTTAATAAAATATTGTCATAAAGCAGTGACTGTTTAATAGTAGGAAGCTTAAGAAATCCTCTTAAACCCAGTATGGCTCTCTGAAAAATACTTTGGAAATGATCAGCCCCACAGTAATGTCAACATGAGTGACACCCAGGACTTTGACACTCCCATTTTTATTGGGTCTCTGCACTGAGGTTGGGTGTGGCTGAGGTGACTTGGTCCCCCAGCTAATGTTATGAATGTCGATGCTGAAATATTGCACACCTGAAGAGTTAACTGTCCTTTGTCAGCTTGAGCAGTTTTGAATAGGCTACAATTCTCTGGAGTGAGGAGGTGGTATTCTTTTCATAATAAATTGATGCAAGACAGTGGTTAAAAGTATTGGAATTTGTAATTTTGTCGTATATAAGTCCAGCCACGTAAGTAGTATGTTAGCGCTGCTACCTCAGCGCCAGGGACCCAAATTCAATTCCAGCCTTGGGTCACTCTGTGGAGTCTGCCTATTCTTCCTGTGCCTGCATGGGTTTCCTTCCCACAGTCCAAAGATGGTGGATTGGCCATGGTAAATTTCCTCTTAGTGTTGGGGGAACTGATTAAGGTAAATACTTGGTTACAGGGATAGGATTTGGGTAGGATTGTTATTGGTGCTAATTTGATGGGCCAAATAGCCACCTCCACAACTGTAGGAATTTGATGGTATTAGTTGATTGGATATATTGGACAAAATGAGTTTTCAATCTCATTTTCCCTTAATGTTTCATCTCAAAGCAGCAAGACCCAATCAACATTTGGGATGATGCGTCTCTCAAGTCATGTGGACTCATAACATTCTTGTTTCACTCTTCGTAGATGCTGCCAGACCTGTTGAGTCTTGACAACACTTTTTTTATTCCAGTGATGTAAATGTTAACTTCAATTTGCTCCAGAGGCTTTTTTAAAAAAGTGTTGTGTGCCAGATTCAAATTACAAGTTTAAGAAGATATTTCAACTGTTTGTAGAGTATTCTGTAAATAGAATATTTGATCATCAGGAGCCTTTGGATGATTCACTTGCCACAAATGATTTCTTAGTGCCTTGATTTTTTTTTGTGGGGGGGTGGTGGTAGAACTCCTCATTCCATCATTCTGTACCCTAGATAGTATTTTTTTTTAATGGTACAAACCCGATGCAGTGAATTCAGTGAAGCTCACCACATCTGTGCACCCCCCCCTCGCCCCCCAACTTCTCAATTAATTGTCATGTGATACATAATTTGAAATGTTGGATACCCTCTTATTTGGCTGGCTTTAGTCCAGAATCTAAACCACTCGATCTGCAACTTTAAACAACATTTCACTAACCAATTTTTCTGCTAATCAAAACTCTGTACTTGAATTAAACTTTGTAATTAAAATCTGTAAGATGTAATTTCTGAACTGAGCTTAGCTTTAGTTAAATGTTCAAAACCTCAATGTATCGAATTGAGTAGTTCACTTCTCCAATTTAGTGCCAGTCTTGAAAAACAAACCTGATTTTTGTTTTGCTTATGCTATTGGTTTATAGGGAATAGCGGACAATGAATTTAAATTCTTAAGTAATACAATGACCCGTTGGTCTCAAATTAATAATTTTACTTGCATACTTCTTAAAACAGCAAGACATTGAACAACATTGAAGCTTGGGCTTGTGTGGCATGAAGTTATTTGCCATTTGAGTGCTAGCCAATGATCTCCAGCATTAATCTAACCACTTCCCCTTGACATTCAACAGCATTACAATTGCGTCTGATCTTAATGTTCACTCTGCAGCATTTCCACCATTTTCTGCCTGTTTCTCATTACATTTCATTTGTTTTGGTGTTTTTTTTTGTAACATTATGGCATGTGAAGATATTTTAAGATTCACTGCTTAAGTTTTCAATTTTGATTGTGAGAACTAAAGCAGAGGCAAAATTCCAATTAATCGAGTCCAGATTTCTTTAGTACTCCATGTTCATAATAATATTCTGGCGGGATAGTTGCAGCAAAAATTGCTTGATCATGCCATGAACAATGCCACCTTGGTTTGGAAGTGGTAACTAACATTGAACTTGTAACCGTAATGCTGCTAATTGATGCAGTAGGCTCAGCCAGTGACTGAAGTTCATTCCTCATAAGGGAGGTTACATTGGCAGATCTTGGATCACTGTGATCACCTGTCGCTGAATTGATGTTAACTTGTATTAGATTTTCAGTAGAGATCTGAATTGAATTCTCATTTTACAGCTCATGCAATATTTTATTTCACCTGGCATGTATGAGGAAATGGTCCATATTTCAAAGTTAACCAGTTTGGGACCAAGCTGTATGTGCTTGTAAGCACGTATCTGCAGAACTTGGCGCATACATGTGATTCATAGCCTGCCAGAATAACTAAAATAATTCCTGATGTAAATTGCACTAAGTTATTGATTCCTGACTCATCTACAGCTGATGTCCACACTTACTGTTTTTAATGTTGAATGTTGTGCATTTATTGCTTTTCCCTAGTCATTATTACAATAGAGAGGGATAGGGTCTCACAGCAGGGCAAGGTTTATAATTGGGGCAGGGGTAATTATGATGCAATTAGGCAAGGATTAGGGAGCATAAGATGGGAACAAACTACAGGCACAAATGAAAAGTGGAGCTTGTTCAACGAACAAATACTGCGGGCAGGGAGGAAATGGCCAAGTGAGGGAACCGTGGCTCACAGGAGGTTGAATTCCTTGTCAAGAGGAAAAAGGAAGTGTACGTAAAGGATGAAAAAACAAGGTTCAGTTGGGTTGCTTGAGGGTTACAAGGCAGCTAGGAATGAATTTTTTAAAAATGGGGGCTTAGGAGAGCTAGGCGGTGGCATGAGAAGTCCTTGGTGAGTCAGATAAAGGAAAACCCCCAAGGCTTTTTAAGCTTATGTGAGAAATAAATGACCAGGGTGAGGTTAGGGACAATCAAGGATAGTAGTGGGAATTTGTGCATGGAGTCAGAAGAGATAGGTGAGGTATTGAATGACTACTTCAGTGCTCACTAAGGGGAGGGGCCATGTTTTTTTAGGAGGAGTATGTGATACAGGCTGATAGGATGGAGGAGGTAGATGTTCTGAGGGAAGATGTATTAGCAATTTTGAAAAACCTGAGGGTGGATAAGTCCCCTGGGCCAGATGGGATACATCCTAGGAGACTTTGGGAGGCAAGGGATGAGATTGCAGAGCCTTTATCTTTGATCTTTGGGTCTTTGCTGTCCACAGGGATTGTGCCAGAAGACTGGAGAGTGGTGAATGTTGTTCCTCTTTTCAAGAAAAGAAATAAGAATGACCCTGGTAATTATAGGCCAGTTAGTCTTATTTGGGTGGTTGGTAAGTTAATGGAAAGGGCCCTGAGAGATAGGATTTATGACCACTTGGAAAGATGCAGCTTAATCCAGATAGTCAGCATGGTTTTGTGAGGGTTGAATCCTGCCTCACAAATTTGATTGAATTCTTTGAGGAGGTGACTAAGTGTGTAGACAAAGGCAGAGCAGTTGATGTCGTCATACATGGATTTTAGTAAGGCATTTGATAAGGTTCCCCATGGTAGGCTCCTGAAGAAAGTAAGGAGTGGGATAGAAGGAAGTTTGGCCGATTGGATAAATAACTGGCTGCCTCATAGAAGACAGAGGGTGGTGGTGGAGGGCAAATTTTCAGACTGGAAGCCAGCTACCTGTGGTGTACCACTGGGATCAGTTCTTGGTCCTCAACTATTTGTGTTTTTTTTTGTATATATCAATGACTTGGAAGAGGGGACTGAAAGGTGGCTTAGTAAATTTGCAGATGACACCAAGAGTGGATGAGGTGGAGGGCTGTTGTAGGCTGCAAAGAGACATTGATAGGATGCAGAGCTGGGCAGAAAAGTAGCAGGTGGAGTTTAACGCTGATAAATGCAAGGTGATTCATTTTGGTAGGACAAACTTGAATGTGGATTACAGGGTCAGTGGCAGGATTCTGAGGAATGTGGAGGAACAGAAAGATCTTGGGGTTCATATCCACACATCTCTGAAGGTTGCCACTCAAGTGGATAGAGCCATGAAGAAGGCTTATAGCATGTTAGCGTTTATTAACAGGGGGCTGAGTTTAAGAGCTGTGGGGTTATGCTGCAACTATGTTGGTGAGACCACATTTGGAATATTGTGTGCAGTTCTGGTCACCTCATTATAAGAAGGATGTGGAATCATTGGAGAGAGTGCAGAGGAGATTGACCAGGATGTTGCCTAGTTTGGAGGGTAGGTCTTGTGAGGAAAGGTTGAGGGAGCTGGGGCTTTTCTGTTTGGAGCAGAGGAGGATGAGAGGCGACTTAATAGAAGCTTATAAGGTGATGAGGGGGCTAGTCTCTGAACATTCACTCTATTTCCTCGGGTGGATGTAGCTGTTACTAGGGGACATAACTATAAGGTTCATGGTGGGAGATATGGGAGGGATATCCGAGGTAATTCTTTACTCGGAGTGGTTGGGGTGTGGAATAGACTGCCTGCTGTGATAGTGGAGTCAGACACTTTAGGAATTTTGAAGTGGTTATTGGTTGGGCATGTGGAGCACACCAGAATGATAATTAGTGGGATAGCTTGATCTTGGGTTCAGACAAAGCTTGGCACAACATCGAGGGCCGAAGGGCCTATAATGTGCTATAATGTTCTGTGTTCTTCCATTGAGATGGGTGGCTGTCTTACTCACTATAGCCCTGAACATGATCGTGTTTCCTGGGGTAATGGTGTTTCCACGGTGGTGTTAGGTAAGAAATTGAACATTAACAATTGGCAATAAAAGAATGACTACATAAAACCAAGCTTGTGACTTGATAGTACCCGTATCAAAAGAGTAAACGTAAAAAGCAGGAGTGGGCCATTCAGCCCTTTGAGCCTTCGCCACCATTCCTTATGATCCTGGCAGATCATGCAACTCGATATTCTGATCCTGCCTTTTCCCCATAGCATTTGGTTCCCTTCATCCCTTGAAGTACATTTAACTTCTTAATGTACAATTCAGCCTTAACTACTGTGGTAGCAAACTCCAAAGAACTGCTCAGTACCCTTAGACTGTGAACCCTGATCCTGAGCATCTCCACCATTGGGAACTTTCTTGCTGCATCTACCTTTTCAAGACCTGTTTGAGATTATCCCCTCTTTCTTTCCTCCCTTCTCTCCCCCACCCCATTCTTTACTCCATTGAATGTAGCAGGAACCAACTCAATCCACCCTCTTGCGTCCTATTCCAGGGATCACTAACAAGAGCATCCTTCCTCAGATAAGGAGACCAAAACTACACACGCACCACTCCAGGTCTGGCCTTACCTGAAGTCCTGTATAATCACAGCAAGACATTTCCTGCTCCTGTACTCTTAATTTTCTGGCTATGAAGGCCAACAGACTTTTTTGCCTGCATATTTGCCTTCAGTGACCACTGTACAAGGGCATGCAGGTCTCATTTGCACATTCTCCCCTCTTACTTTATAGTCCATTCAGATAATCTGTCTTGTTTTTGCTACTGAAGTAAACAACCTCACACTTATCCATATTTGCTTACTCATTTGGCCTGTCCTAATCACACTGCATCCTTCTCACAGCTCAATCTCCTCAGTTTTGTCTGTTCTGCAAATCTGGAGATATTGTCTCATCTTTGTCTTTGCTTTAGTGTCAGGGCATCTTTATACTAGATTGTACACTTGTTGATAGCACTTCAAAAAGTAAACTGAGACTCCATCCACCTCCCACAACCGCCCAAAAAAAAAGACAGACGTGTATTTTTTTTTGTGGCCAGGGCAAGACTATGGGCACTCCATATTAAATCCAAGCATCTACCAAGCAAGTGTTAATTGTTTAACCAAATTAGATTTTGAAGTTTTAGAACAACTTATGGATCTTTCACTCAAAAGTAAACTGGAATGTGTCAGAAGTGTTCCCATTTCAGCAAACTCTAGGATTGAATTGGCTGTAACATGACCTTGAATTAATTAGAATAAAAGTACTATATATTTTTGCAGTTTAATGACCAGTTTTAATATTTTCATATAAATAAGTCATTATCAAAGTAACAAAGCTGTAAAATTGGAAGAGGTGGTTTGCATTTGTATGGTGCCTTTCACAAGTACAGGATGTCCCAAAGTACATCATTTGATGTAAAGTGTTTTTGACTTGTCAAACTTCAGCAGCCTTTGATTCCTTTTTAAATAAAGGATAAATATTATTGGTGAGAACTCCCCTGCTGTTTTAAATAGTATTGCGTCTTCAATGCCCACCTAAGGGGGCCATTAGAACCTTGTTTTCATGTCCTGGTCAAAAGACAGCACTTGTGCAATGCAGCACTCCCTTAGCAGCAACATGGGAGGGTCCCCTGTCACTGGTTTTGAACCCAGGGCCACTGATGCTTGGTCAGCTGAGGCACTTGCAAACTTTTTGATTGAATTGGAATAAAAACAAATCAAGTCAGATTCAGTGTCAAGTTGAGACATTCCCAATCCAAACTGACAAGACAGGGCTCTCACCTCCTGTCTTGGGCTTGATCTACATGCATACAGAACATTACAGTGCAGTACAGGCCTTTGGCCCTTGATGGTTTCGCAGGTCAGCACAGCAATCTAAAGCCATTCTAACCTACACTATTCCTATATCATCCATATGTTTATCCAATGACTGTTTAAGTGCCCTTAATGTTAAAATGATCCAAGCTGATTGGAGTAAGCATAACTCCCCCAAGGCTTGATCTCATTTGCATTTTAGCCAAAAGGCAGAGATGCCACTTTTTAAAAATTGCTTCAAGTGGAGCTAAAATGTAACCTTCTGACTTCAACTAAGCACAGCATATCGATACTACATACACTCGATCTTAGCCAAAAGGCCGAGAAGCATTTGATCAGATCACTGACTACTAATGACTCAGTGCATCTGCTAAAGGTTTCCTTCTCTCATCTGTGTCCAAATCAGCAAGATTGTCAGCCTGCCTTGGAAACAACTATATACTGTTTGCATATTATTTGTAACGCTGGAACTGCGTATTTATGATTACTCTACTTAACTTGGAATTCTAAACCAGCCAAAACGCATATCATCTTTTGTGTTTTTCTTACAGCCAGACCAGAGTAGGGTTGAGAAAGTAAATGGCTTCAGGCAGAATGTTGGTTTGTTTTCTAATTCTTCAGTAAAGTCGTTTCACTTTCAGCATTCCAGAATAGCCCCAGTATTTGAGCATTGGGTATAGGGTAACTGTTTACAGCTTTAAATGAATAGCAGACTTTTAGTGCAATTTAGTGTTGGATTAGAGTGTGGATTTTCCAGTTGTCATCTCTATCACGAGAAGCCCTGGGGTTGGAAGTTGGCCTTTTTGAGGTCATTGGATTCGTGTGTCATGTGGTTGTGGTTTTGCTATGTTATCTTGCTAGAATGTAACTTTAGACGTACACAGTAATGCACTTTTGTAAAAGACCAGTTTGCTCTAAATAGCTCATTTCCTTGGGGAAAGGAACCCTTTAAGGAGGTTTGGTTGTTCTCCACTGTTCTTTGTCTTTTAGGCACCCGTCAAATTATTGTATGCATTGGTTTCAGAAAGCACCAGCTTAGGGGAGATGTTTACCTTCTCAAATTTAACCAAGTGAAATGCTTCAGTCAATAACTTCCATGTGTCATCTTAAGCATAAATGAACTGTGGATGGCTCAATTCATCTGTTTAGGCTACTGTGAACAATGTAATATGTTATTCTGTATGACATGTTGAATTTAGGATTTTTTTGTCCACTAACTGTTACTGCAGATATTGTAATTGACCTCATTTAACCCTAGACTTCCTGAGTGAGAAGCAGCATTTTCTCATTGTTCTTTTCCTGTGCCCACTGAAAAATCTGCTCTGAATTTTAGGTGCGGATAGGAAAAGTTTAGCAGATTTGCCCAGACCTTTTGCTGGAGGATAGCCACTTGGGTGAGGTTGAGACATGACTGCCAATCCCTTTTAGACCATAAAACCAGAATGAGTCACTCTTCAGAAGAGAAAATAATTGCAGAGGAGCTACAGAAACAGATGGTTCAATAAAACTATTAAAGCTTTATCTGGATGTTTTGTTGATTGGATCATAAAGGGCAAAACTTGTGACTCACTGGGCACATTGCATTTTATCAAAGGCTGCATCACCTGGATGGTGATTCTGATGCAACTTTGAACAGGCGGGCCAAACCATTCTGTATCACAATCACCAAGAGATTTAGGCAATGTTTGATATGGTGTGGGTGTGGATATCACCAAGTGGCAGGCAGGCCTGTGTTAAGTTGTCATGCACAACTAGTTCAATTATATCCTCACTGTAGGAGGCTATTGAACACATTGGTATAGACGCAGGTGTTGATACTTGGTTTGTTGCCATTGTGTAACCAGAAACTGGTTCTTTATGGTTTGACTCTTTAGAGCTGCAATGTAATGTGTATGAAATTCTTACTAACTATGCTAGTCAGTAGTTTCAGTAACTACAAGGATTTTGAGTTTTAGTTGGGTGTTTTGTTTTATTAATTTACAGAATGTAAGCATCACTAGCTAGCTAGGCCAGCATTTATTAGTTGTGTGAAGGTAATGGTGAGTTGCTACCTTGAACCATTACAGCCCATGTGGTGTAGATACACCCAATGCTGTTGGTGGTGAGGGTGGGGGAAGAGGGACGAGAGAGTTCCATGATTTAGACACAGTGACAGCGAAGGAGTGGTGATATTTCCAAGCCAGGATGATAAATGACGTGGAGGGGAACTTTCCAGGTGGTGGTGATCATGTGTATTCACTGCACTTGTCTTTAGATGTTGTGGTGTTGAAAGGTGCTGCCTGAGAAGGGTCCTTGAGCTTCTGCAGTACAATGGTGCACACTACTGCCACTGTTTGGCAGAAGGATTGAATGGCACCCTTCCACAAACAATCATGTGGGCTGGATGGTGGTGTTGGAGCAGCACTCATCCAGGTAATGGTTGGCGCTACTGCCCTACGGTGGCAGGGACCTGGATTCAGTTCTGGCCTTGGGTGATTTTGTGCGGAGTTTGCATGTTCTGTTCTCATGTCTGCTTGGGTTTTCTCCCACTCAGAAAATTTGGAGGCTTGGTTGATGAGCCATGGCAAATTATCCCTTGGTGTCCCACCACCTATAGGTTAGGGGGAATTTTTAAAGTGGAGAGTGTTTGATTACAACACCCAAATTGGTTGTTGTAGATGGTAGGTGGCGTTTGAGGAGCCAGGAGGTGAGTTACCTGCCACAGGATTCCTAACCTGTGATCTGCTCTTGTAGCCACAGTATTTTGTATAGATGGGTCTATTTCAGTTTCTGGTCAGTGGTAATTCCAGAATGGTGAGGGATTCTGTATTAATGCCATTGAATGTGAAAGGGTGATGATTTAGACTTTCTTGTTGGAGATGGGCATTGCCTAGCACTTGTGCCATGTGAATGCTACTTGCCACTTATCAGCCTGGGTATTATCCAGGCATTGCTGTATTTAGACATGGATGATTTCAGTATTTGGGATGCAAATGGTATAGGTGCAGGTGTTGATACTTGGTTTGTTGCCATTGTGTAATCATCAGTGAACATCTCAGCTCCTGATGGAGAGGTCATTTATTGAAGCAGCTGAAGGCCTAGGACACCACTCTGAGGAACTTCTACAAGTGGTGTTCTGCAACTAAGATGATTGATCTCCAACCACCACCATCTTCTGTGCCAAGTATCAGTCTAATCATTTGAGTGTTTTTGCCCCAGTTCCCACTGCAGTTTTGCTAGGGCTCCATGGATGTCACCCTCTGTTAAATGCTGCCTTGACATCAATTGCAATCACCTCATCTCTGGCATTCATCTCTTGTCCCTGTTTGAACCAGTGCTGTAATGAGATCAGGAACTGCATTGCCTGGATGAAACCCAAATTTGGGTGTCAGTAAGCAAGTTATTCTGAGCAAATGTTGCTTGATAATGCTGTTGATAACCCTTTCCATCACCTTGCTGTGAATAATTGAGTATACTGATGGGGTAGTAATTTTGAGTTGAATTTGCCCTGCTTTGTGTACAAGATATCTAGGCAATTCTTCACATTGCTGGGTAGGAGCTGTTGTCTGTGTGCTGGATCTAGGGCGCAGCCACCTCCTGGAGCATAAGTCTCCAGTACTACTGCTACTGGGATGTTGTCAGGGCCCACAGCTTTTGCAGTATCCAGCCTTCATCCGTTTAACATGGAGTGAAATTTGGCTGAAGACTTGTATCTGTGATGCTGATGACCTCTGGAGAAGGCTAAGATGGATCATCCACTCAGCACTTCTGGCTGAATATTGTTGAGAATATGTCAGCCTTGCCTTTGACATTGAGATGGGTTTCACCACAATGAGGGTGGAGATATTGGTGGAACCTCCTCCAGTGAGTTTTAATTGCCACCACCTTTTAGTGACAGGATGAGGCAGAACTTGGATCTAATCCATTGGTTGTGGAATTGCTAGCTCTGAATTGTCCTAACTTAAGTTTACAAAACATGGAGTACTTTTTTATAAGATCAGCTCTTTATCTCTTGTGCATTTAAGGATGGATCAGCTGCCAAGTTTGATGTTTGTCCAGCAACTTCATAAATGAAAATCCACCTTTGCTCTCCCCATTCCCTGAAGTTCATGTGAAGAATTACCACCGACTTGTCCCGATGAAGCAACAGTGATAATGCTGTCCTTTGAGTAGAGTGGTCCCTCTAAACCTTGCATCAAATATGATCAATTTTCAGAAACTTCAACGTACAGTTTGGTTTTAAATACTTTGTAGCTGAGTTTTGGATGGCTTGATTAGTAAAACTGGATGGCCTCAGTTGAATCGTTGGTGCACAAGTACAGCAGTTGGCCATGATTTGTTCTGAAGATTAGCTGGAAACCTTTGCCAGAAGAATCATACCATTTAAGTGGATTAGAGCTTGAATGTGATACTGATCTTCATAAAGGGTTTAAAATGTCAATTGATTTGTTTCCTTGTGCACACTTTTTTTTCCAACAATTTTTAGTTTGAGGGCCTTGATTATCTGTAGAGATGAGCTGATCATGTCGTCAGTGACTCTTGGTTTTCTCTGGAAAATTTACTACTTGTAATTTTCCATTCTGCTGGACTTGTCACCCACAGGTACACAGGAAACCGAGTATGCTTGCCATTCTCTCTATGCCATTCCCTCTGTCAGTAATTTGCATTCCAGAAGGCTGAAGAATTGTGAAATATCTTGCTGTTTGCACAAAACTCCTTCGTACTCTGCAGCACAGTTTCTTACCAGCAGCATCAGAATTATTGCAATTAGATTTGGTGCCCTTGAGTTAGGGAGGGGGAAAGTTGGCAGAACTCTTCATGAGCTTGTTAGATTATGAAGGTAAATACATGTTGATCTATGCTATGGGAACAAACTGGTGCCTTTGGAAGGAAAAAGATTGAGTGTGTCTTGGTACCCAAAAACAGGGTCCTCAATCCACCATGTCTATGCCAACCAACAAACCAGTCTATCCCAATCCCATTTACCAGCTCTTAGACCATGGCCATTTAAGCACTCATCAATGCTGCTTAAATGTTGAGAATACCTGCCTCCACCACCCTCCTCGAGCAGCATGTTCCTTCAGATGAAAAGTCTTTCCTCTGATCTACCTTAAACTATACCCTCTGGCCCTGTCTTTGCATAATTTTGTATACTCTCCCTCCTCTGCCCCAGGGTAAACAAACCCAGTCTCCTGGCATAGCTAAAACTTTCCATCAGAGGCAACATTCTGGTGAATCTCCTCTGTGTTACCAGTACCATCATATCCTTCAGATAGTGTGGCGATTAGAACTGCATGCTATACTTTATCTGTGGCCTTATCAGTGTTCCATAAAGTTGTACGAAGACCTCCTTACTCTTGCATTCTATGTCCCAGCTTATGAAGGCAAGCATTCCTTATGCCTTCTACTTATACTGCCACCTTCGAGAATCTATGGACTTGTGCACCAAGATCCCTGTGTTCTTTGATATTCCCAAGGGACCTACCGTTCACTGTCTCTATCCTACCCTTATTAGACGTCCCCAAAATACATCACCCCTCATGTCAGGATTAAAGTCCATCAGCCTTGCTCTGCCCAATTTGCCAGCTGATCAATATCCATTTGTAGCTGAAGACTGTCCTCCTCACTAACACAACGCCAATTTTGTACCATTGTAAACTTATTAATTATACTTTTCTTGGCAAAGTCATTCATGTGTATATCAAACAATGAGTCCAAGCACTGATCCCTCTGGTACACCACTGGTCAATTACAAAAGCAGCCCTCCTATTAACAAGCCAATTCCATGGGCTCTAACCTTTTTGGAATATGGGACATTGTCAAAGACCTTGCACACCAACTGTGCTATGCATCAATATATATGTACCTTTTCCAAAAAAAAGTTGGGTTTTCCAGATGTCAATTAATCCTGTCCCTTAGATTTTTTTTTCCAATTTCCCTACTACTAACAGATTACTGGCTTGTAACTACCTGACTTACCCTGTTGTCGTTCTTGAATATGGGTGTCGAACTGTCTCTAAAGACTGTATTCCGTATAGCTCAAGTGTGCATAAAAATCAATGTTCTCCTAAAGAATTGCCTGCTCTTTTTCTTATTGGACTGTGTTGCCTCTGTTGCAAATGACAGTAGCCATATTGTCCTAAACCTGAGCAGGAAGTGATTTTGTCTTGCGCGTGAATTTGGTTTTTGCATACATGTTCTAGCTCCCAAAAATAGCTTTGTTTTGAAGAGTGTATTAAGTGAAGTAGCACAAACGTCAATGTTTTGACAAGATTTCCGCTATGTTTACTATTATAAATGTACACGTTTTATGTTTAGCACAGACCTACTAACTGTTCAACAGTCAGCACTCTAGCTCTCCACCCCTCCCTCTGCATTTCTCTGGGCTGGTTTGATCAGCATTGTTCAGTAAAGGTCTCAGCTCCTAGCCAACCAATTGCCCTCCGTTTTTAATTAGTATACCTTAAGGATTTTGAGAAACCATTTTTAATTCATTAAACTACCAGTAGAGACCTTCGTAATTTACTGCTGCCAACTTGTGATGGGCAAACTACCTACTTCAGTTCCTGAAAGCGCACAACACCATCCCTATAGTAGGTCTTTAGAACATAGACATAGAACACTACAGCACAAATAGGCCCTTCGGCCCACGAGTTGCGCCGATCACATCAACGCCGATCACATCAACACCTATCTATAACCCCCAATCCCATAAAACCCCATATACTCATCCAGAAGTCTTTTAAAAGACCCCAGTGAGTTCGCCTCCACCACCACTGACGGCAGCCGATTCCATTCACTCACCACCCTCTGAGTGAAAAACTTACCTCTAACATCACTTCTGTACTTTCCTCCCCGCACCTTTAAACCTGTGTCCTCTCGTAGCGACCATTTCAACCCGGGGAAATAGCCTCTGAGAATCCACCCTATCTATTCCTCTCAACATTTTATAAACCTCTCAGGTCGCCTCTCAACCTACGTCTCTCCAGGGAAAAGAGACCCAGTTCCCTCAACCTAACTTCATAAGGCATGCCTCCCAGTCCAGGCAACATCCTTGTAAATCTCCTCTGTACCCTTTCAATAGCTTCTACGTCTTTCCTATAGTGAGGCGACCAGAACTGCGCACAGTACTCCAAATGAGGCCTGACAAGGGTCATATAAAGTTGCAGCATTACCTCCCGACTCCTAAACCCAATCCCTCAATTAATGAAGGCCAGTACACCATACGCCTTCTTGACCACCTCTTCCACCTGCGAGGCCGATTTAAGAGTCCTGTGGACCCGGACCCCAAGATCCTTCTGCTCCTCAACACTACCAAGACTCCTGCCCTTGATAGTGTACTCGTTCATCCCATTGGTTCTGCCAAAATGGACGACTACGCATTTATCCGCGTTGAAGTCCATCTGCCACTTCTCCGCCCAGTCCTGCATCCTATCTATGTCCTGCTGCAACTTTTGCCATCCTTCCAGACCATCCACAACACCACGACCTTCGTGTCATCAGCGAACTTACTTACCCATCCTTCCACTTCCTCATCCAGGTCATTTATGAAAATGACAAACAGCAAGGGTCCTAGAACAGATCCCTGGGGCACTCCACTGGTGACTGACCTCCATTCAGAAAAAGACCCATCCACAACCACTCTCTGCCTTCTGCAGGCAAGCCAGTTCTTGATCCACAAGGCCAAAGGCCCTCGGATCCCATGCCCTCTCACCTTCTCAAGAAGTCTTGCATGGGGGACCTTACCAAACGCCTTGCTGAAGTCCATGTACACCACGTCCACGGCACTTCCTTCGTCAATGTGTTCAGTCACATTATCGAAGAACTCAACTAGGCTCGTAAGGCACGACCTGCCCTTGACAAATCCATGCTGACTTCCTGATCATGTCAAACCTCTCCAAATGGTCTTTAATCTAAAGTCAGATTCTTTAGTATGCATCTTTTTGGACTAGCCTCTGCAGGATTTTGGAAAAAGTGCCTATCTGCTTTCGAAACACACTTCATTTGCAAAATTTGTATATCTGTGTAAGTAATTAGGCAATTGAAACCCAAGTCAACATCCCGTCAGCACCTCCAGAGGCTGTGATTCAGTCAGTTTATTAATGACTGATTTAGTCACAAGTCAACAGTGGGATCTTTAAGTTAATTAGTTCAGGCAGCACAGCAGGGGATTTCTCTGCTTTGTTCTGCATTTCTCTGTGATCATGTATCTTTCATGACATGAAGGGCTGAGAATTTTTCTGATACCACAATGATTATAGTTAGCAACATCTCCTCTCATTTCTCTTCCCATCAAGTGAATAGTTGGGAAGCAAAAGGACCCAAGGCCAAATGTATTGAATAAGATCTGAACAATTGCAAGCCTGACCCCAAACCACTACTTCCCTGCAAAAGAGAGCCTGGCTTTCTTGATGTTACACAAACAAATAACACTTGCGTATTCTGGAGTAAAACATTGGATGTGAAATTGTATTTCTTTGATACCTGTAAAGGGGAAGGTTCTTTTTCAAAATTGCAGGAACTGACCTATAAAGAATAAATTTCTTGTCTGAATTATTTGTGCTTTAAGCCTTGAGTACTGCCATATGGCATTGCACTTGCAACTGCTAAATATAATGGGTGTCTTACAACCACCAGCAATCCAGAGAATCCAATTGCACACTAACCGTGGGTGAGAAATTCTATCAGCATAGATCGGGAAATGGTGCAGTGGTGGGAAATCACCCTGCATGTTCTACTCTTGCTGCTAATTAAAGTAGGGGCCATGTATGTTGGTGCTCTAAGTTGAGCCAGAAAGTGGCATCATGATGTTGCCTCGTGTTGTGAAGTTGAGTAACTGTAGATTTAGAAGTAAAATGTTAAAATTTGGTGTTTGTAAAATGCTAAGAGGTGAAAGAATTGCGTGGTCCCTTTTTTAAAAAGGTGCTTTTTCTGTGCTTAGTGGAAAAAATGCAGGTGCATATTGCGTGAGACATTTGTATTGCAAGGCCAAGCAGCAGGGTTACCTTGGTAATGGGCTTTTGAACTTGGCCAATCAATTTGAAACAGCAGGCTTTTGAATTTAACGTATCAATTTAAGTCAGGTACTTGGATACGTAATTAAATTTGAATTTGATAGTCAGAACCAGTCGCATTGTAGGGGACATTTGTATGTCATTGGTATAAAAGGCAAAAGGAGAGAGCACTTGCCAGAGTAACAGCCTCACCCATATCTTTAAGAAAGCTCTGTCTCCGTAGTGAAGGTACTAAAGAAGACAAGTTCCTGACAGAAGAATCAACAGAAAAGTTCCAGAATATTCCAGACAACACCAAACCTAGTTGTAATTTTAGGGGGCGACTAAAATTCTATTTTTAAGTGGGAATTGTATTTATCTAAATAGCATTCCAATAGAATCATGTTTTTTCTGGTTAATTAACTTGTTCACTGTTAGATAAATTGTTACACACTTCTTACAGATGTTTCATTAAGAACAGGAAAGGTGGTAAGAGGGGTAGGTGTGGCATTGTTAGCCAGGGACAGTATTATGATGGCAGAAAGGACGTTTGAGGACTCGTCTACTGACGTAGTATGGGCTGAGTTTAGAAACAGGAAAGGGGAGTTTTCTATAGGCCTCCAAAAAGTTCCAAAGATGTAGAGGAAAGGATTGTAAAGTTGATCCTGGATAGGAGCAAAAGTAACAGTAGTTATAGGGAACTTTAGCTTTTCTAGTCAATATTTGTAAAGTTATAGTTTGAGTACTCTGGACAAAAACTGATCCATCTAATGTGTGCAGGAGGATTTCCTGACAGTATGTAGAAGACCAACAAGAGGTGAGGCCACATTGGATTTGGTATGGGTAATGAACCAGGCCAGGTGTTAGATTTGGAGGTAGGTAACACTTTTTTTGATAGTGACCACAATTAGGTTACATTAGTGATTGGAAAGGGATAGACATATACTCGATGGCAAGTTATAGCTGGCGGAAAGGAAATTATGATGCAATTGGGTGAGATTTAGGATGTGGAAGGAAACTGCAGGGGATGGGCACAATTGAAATGTGGAGCTTGTTCAAGGAACAGCTATTGCGTGTCCTTGAGGTATGTACCTGTCAGGCAGGGAGGAAGTGGTTGAGTGAGGGAACCATTGTTTACGAAAGAAGTTGAATCTCTTGTGAAGAGGAAGGAGGAGACTTGTGTCAAGATGAGACATGAAGGCTCAATTAGGGCGTTTGAGAGTTGCAAGTTAGCCAGGAGGGGACGTGAAAAATCTTCGGGCAGCTAGTATGTCAGGAATGAAAGAATGACGAGGGTAAGATTAGGGCCAGTCAAGGATAGTAATGGGAAGTTGTGTGTGGAGTCAGAGACGCTAAATAAATATTTTTCTTTTTCCTGTTTTGAATACTGAGATACAGGCTATTTGACTTGACAAGATTGAGGCTCTTAAGGAGGAGATGTTAGCAATTCTGGAAAGTGTGAAAATAGATAAGTCCCCTGGGCTGGATGGGATTTGTCCTCGGATTCTCTGGGAAGCTAGGGAGGAGACTGCAGAGCCTTTGGCTTTGATCTTTGTCATCAGTCTTCTGGCACTATTCCTGTAGACAATGGAGGATAGCAAATGTTGTCTCCTTGCTCAAGAAGGAGTAGAGACAACCCTGGTCATTATAGACCAGTGAACCTTCCTTCTGTTGTGGGCAAAGTCCTTTTTGGAAAGGATTATAATAGATAGCAATAATTTGATTAGGGATAGTCAACACAGTTTTGTGAAAGGCAGGTCATGCCTCACAAACCTTACTGAGTTCTTTGAGAAGTTGACCAAAGAGGTGGATGAGGGTAAAGCAGTTGATGTGGTTTATGTGGATTTCAGTAAAGTATTTAAGGTTCCCCACTGCAGAAGATAGAGGCATGGGATTGAGGGTGATTTTAGCAGTTTTGGGTCTGAAATTGGCAAGCTGTAAGAAGACAGTGGTGGTTGATCCTGGAGTTCAGTTACTAGTGATGTACTGCAAGGATCTGTTTTGGGGTTACTGCGTTTGTCATTTTTACAAATGACTTGGATGAGGGCGTAGAAGGATGGATTAGTAAATTTGCGAATGATACTAAGTCAGTGGAGTTCTGGACAGTGCAGAAGGATATTGCAGGTTAGAGGGATGTAGGTAAGCTGCAGAGCTGGGCTGAGAGGTGACAAATGGAGTTTAATGTGGAAAAGTGAAGTGATTCACTTTGGACAGAGTAACAGGAATACAGAGTACTGGGCTAATGGTAAGATACTTCATAGTGTGGATGAGCAGAAAGATCCCTGAAAGTTGGCACGCAGGTTGATGGGATTAAGAAGGCATACAGCGTGTTAGCTTTTATTGGTAGAGGGATTGAGTTTTGGAGCCATGAGGTCATATTGCAGCTGTATAAAATTCTAGTGCATATAGTTCTGGTTGCTGCATTATAGGAAAGATGTGGAAGCATTGGAAAGGGTGCAGAGGAGATTTACCAGGATGTTGCCTGGTATGGTGGGAAGGTCTTATGAGGAAAGGCTGAGGGACTTGAGACTGTTTTTCGTTAGAAGGTTAAGAGGTGACTTAATAGAGGCATATAAGATGATCAGAGGATTAGATGGGGTGGACAGTGAGAGCCTTTTTCCTCAAATGGAGATGGCTAGCACAAGGGGACATATCTATCACCCCTCAACTTAAAGCTGTAGGACAGATGTCAGAGGTAGGTTCTTTACTCCAAAGTATTAAGGGCGTGGAATGCCCTGCCTGCAACAGTTGTGGACTCGCCAACATTTAAAGGCATTTAAATGGTCATTGGATAAACATATGGATGATATGGAATAATGTAGGTTAGATGGGCTTTAGATTGGTTTCACAGGTTGGTGCAACATCGAGGGCCGAAAGCCTGTACTGCGCTGTAATATTCTATGGTTAACATGCATATTTTCCCAAATGAGACATCAAGGACTGCTACCAAATGCCTCCTAGTTGGATGTTTTTGGGCAGTTTAGGAAGGCCAGAAAGTCAGCTCCCTTCCTCCATTTAAGAAAAGCTGTACGTGGAATAATCTCGGTCTGAAATCTATTTTGTAAAAGTTTGGGAAAACTGATGCAGGGCACTTAAGGGCGAAAATGAACTTATTCTTCTAATGACTGACTTTAATTTTGCTTTGGATTTACTATAACAGTTTATTACATTTGTAAAGTGATTTTAACAATTGTCTTGGGCTTCAGGGGAGGGGGACCATTTGCTGGATGTCTGGCTATGATTGGGTGAGTAAGGGTAGAATTAAGTGACTTGACACTGGAGTGATATTTGGATAATGATGTTGGTCGCATAGGTTGAGGACATCACATTTGGCGAGGGCCATTTTGGTGTTATAATGGGCAAAAGCCTGTTGAGCAAAGCCGTGTCTACCTGTGAGGTAGAAGTACAAGAAGCCCTGGAGGAAGAAAGCTAAATTGCAGTCATCTTTTTTAAGAAAACCATTCCTTTTGGTATGACCGAGGTGCACTCTGGTCAGACATTGGTTTTTTTTAATATGAACATTTGAAAAACATTATTGGAATTCTTTGTTATGCTTAGTGTTTCTGTGTAACACATGACATTCCTCAGGCACATGTGGATTGTAAAGCTGGCTGCTGCCTATAAACTGATACTATTTTTGTGCATCTTCTGACGCATATACTACAGTGGCACAGCTGGTGCAATTAATACTGGCTTGCCATAGGTTGCATTCTATTTCTGTGTTAAACATTGCTGTCTTGGTTTTTAATGCATGTTGATGGGAGTTTGGCAAATGAGCACTGGAAAGCTGACAATTGTTCATGAATGCCATCCTTGAATTTTTCCCCTCATGGATTGTTAGCCAAGTATAAAGGGGTCAAATTTATGAATTAATCCTAATTTGAAGTTAGGGTTATAGCCACAGTTTCCAGCATCTCCTCTCCCTTATTTGAAGGTATGCTACCAGTAACTAGTTGAAGAATTTGTTAGTGAAATGTAAAGCCAAGTGTTATTATCAGATTATTCCATTTCTCTGGAGGCTATCAAAACCCATGGAGAGAGATGGACCTTTTATAGGGGAGTTGTTTTGTTTTCTCTTCCCGTATCTGACTTGAATTGGGCATTTCTGTGAACCTGTATTATGGCCCAACATCAGATTCCAGTTTTGGATGCCAGCATAGTAAAGGAATAGATAGAATTATGCTTTTTGCAGTGTGAAAATATTCCATTTGTAAATACCCTGAAGTAAGTGAGGGGTTGTAAAATGTTGGTGTCCTGCATGGCTTGTATGGGAACAATACCGTTTAAAGACATCAATAATGTCTAAACTTATCAAGTTGATTCATTTCAAAACTCCAGAACCCTGGCAAGATGTGTCAGCTAATGTTTCTCAGGAATACACTAACATTTTGAGGGATTGATTTTTCTCCTGGTTGCTCTCAAATTGCATTGATCATCCTACCTAAATACAACTATAGTTGTTCTAGCTAAGTTAAAACTAAATGGTATTTCAAGTATTATATTCTATCAGATCAATATGGTCTGTCTGAGGTTCTGATATCCTTTTGAGGATGCACCAGAGATGTACACAGTCAATGACCTGTGGCTTGGGTGTTTAGATGTGAGATTTGTTCTTGGCTATTCTAATTAAATTGTCAGTTAATAATAGTCTCGTGCATGTTAATTGTGCATGCAGAGTCAGAAATAATCAACATTTTTTTTGTTTTTGTTCAGGTGTTTGTCTATCAGTAATAAGACTTTGACTGGCCTCTTAGTGTTACAGCATGAAAGAGGCCCTTCAGCTCATGTCTTCAACAGTCATTAAGTACCTACCTAATTCTAATTCCATTTTCCAGAACGTGGTCTATAGCCTTGAATGCAAATTGCATTTCAAATGTTCATCTAAATACATCTATCTTGAGGGTTCTTGCCTCTACCTCCCTTTTCAGGCAGTTGAGTTCCAGATTCCTACTGCCATCTGGGTGAAGTTTTTTTTTCCCCTTTATTGCCTATAAACCTTCAGCCCCTTAACATAAATCTATGGCCCCTGGTTATTGACCCCTCCTACAAAAGGGGAAAGTTCCTTTCTATCCACCTTTTTATCTAGGCTGCTCAATGTTATACACGTCAACCAGGTTCCCATCCACCTTCTTTGCTCCGAGGAAAACAACCTCAGTTTCGCTTGATAGCAGAAACGCTCCAGCCCAGGCAACATTCTGGTGAATCTCCTCTGCACCTCCCTGATTGCAATCATTTTTCTTAGTGTAGCAACCAGAAATGCATACAGTACTCCTGTGGTCTAACCAGCATTTTGTACAGCTCCATTATAACCTCCAAGCTGCCTTGGTTAATGAAGGCAAGTATCCCATGTTCCCTAACCATCTTGTTTACCTGTCCTGCTGAGTTCAGACATCAATGGATGTTCATGTCTCGTATTTCTGATACCCTGTACATTCTAGGGCCTGACCATTCATTGTATTTTGGCCTGCTTTGTTAGTCCTCCCAGAAATGCACTGCCTCAGACACTTCAGGATTAAATTCTGCTGCCTGCCTATTGAATAAGACATGACTCCCTTTGACAAAACCATCCTTGATTAATCCCAGCCTCCCCAGGTGGAGATTAATTCTGTCCCTCAAGTTTCCAATAGTCTCCCTACTACTGAAGTTAGACTCACTGGTCTGTAATCAGAGAAAATGTGAGCATCTCTTGTATATTTTATGTAGTTGGATATTTACATATTTAATGTAAAATGTTCTAACAGAATGATTTGATTATTGTCACATGTATTCATATACAGTGAAAAATATTGTTTCTTGCATGCCATATAGAAAGCATACTGTAATAGGGAAGGAAAAGAGTGCAGAATGTAGTGTTACAGTCATAGTTATGGTGTAGAGAAAGATCAACTTAATGCAAGGTAAGTCCATTCAAAAGTCTGACAGCAGGGAAGAAGCTGTTCTAGAATCAGTTAGACTTTTGTATCTTTTTCCCAGTGGAAGAGTGTGTCCGGATGTGTGGGGTCCTTAATTATGCTGGCTGCTTTCTTGAAGCAGTGGGAAGTGTAGGCAGAGGATGGGAGGCTGGTTTGTGTGATGGAATGGACTTCATTTCATGACCTTTTGTAGTTTTGGACAGAGCAGGAGCCATACCAAGCTTTGATGCAACCAGAAAGAGTGCCTTCTGTAGAAGTTGTAGCGGACGCGCCAAATTTCCTTAGTCTCCTAAGAAAGCCCACCAACACCTCTACTTTGTTAACTATAGGTGTGTGTGTGTGTGTGTGTGTGTGTGTGTGTGTGTGTGTGTGTGTGTGTGTGTGTGTGTGTAAACAAGGACAGGTTGTTAGTGATCTGGACACCTAAAAACTTGAAGCTCTCGACTATTTCTACTTTGTCCCAATTGAGGTAGACAGGGGCTTGCCCTCCACTAAACTTCAGCCCCTTAACATAAACCTGAAGTTAATGACTATTTAATTTGATTTTAATGACTTCAATTCCAGGTGCAAAAGACTCGAGCCACCAGGACTGGTGATATGATAAGGGCTCTTGTAATGGTGATGGCAGCAGAAGTCTGATACAAGCTTAGAATCTGCTCATTGAATAACCTTTGCATTTCAGGCATAGCTTCTCCACAGCTCATGATGATTTGTGATCCAGATTAATATGGTAATAGTAAAGTAATGCATTTCCATTAGAGAAAAGACTACAATTATCAATATAGCATCATAGGAGGCAGCAGAAATGATATTAGACAAGATTAAAAATCACAGGATATTTGAGGTTGGCATTTTGCATCTTGAGACTACTGAGAGAAGGGTAGAAATTGCAGAGGCTTGGACCACAATTTTTAAATCATCTTTTTGGTTGTGCCAGAGGCCTGTGGGATGGAGCATTTGCATTTTTTCTCCACTCTTACAAAGCCAATTCTCAATGGACTGGGCAAATCCAGATCAGATCTATTCATTGCTTCCTCCAAAATTCAAATTGAATCCAATTCATAGTCCTCATGAGACAAAATCAAAGCTGATGACATGAGACGTTGCTTCCCATCTTGAGCTTGATCTGACTTTTGAATCATTGTTTCCTTTAATGAGCAGAATCCTACAATTTGAATATCTTGGATACATTAATTTAGGACAACGTTAACTATTATTTGGAGAAGTAAGAGCTAATTGAAGCCAGTATGGATTTGTTAATGGCATCATGTCTGACTCTCAAATGTTGGTATTCGGATACGTTAATAAACATTAATGACCTGCGAACTTGTATTTGGCACAATTTTGAAGTTTGGAGATGTAAAACTTAATGTGGCATGGGATTTTTTACATCCACCTGAGCAGACAAAGGGGACCGTTGATTTAGCATCTCTGAAAGACAGTGCAGTACTTCTAAGCACTGCATTGGGGTGCCATCCTCTCCATGTGCCCAAGCCCTGGAATGGGACTTGAACACTGAACCTCGTGACTGTGCTGCCAGCTGAACCATGGCTGATAATACACCTAGTGTAGGAAGACTAGAAAGGCTGGAGTTATTCAGGGAAGGTTAAATGTGAAACTTTGTCGTAAAAGGTCACAGTGTAACTAGTAAGAGAACCTGGGAGATGTGTGAGAACGTTTTTCTTATTCCTGAAGTTGTGATCTGAAATGCACTGTCTTAAAACCTGTTGGAAGCAGTTTCAGTAGTACTTTGAAAAGAGATTGCACGAAATACTTGAAGGGGAATTACTCGCAGGGTATTGAAAGAGTAGTGACGGGGGGCGGGTACTAAATGGATAGTTCTGCCAAAGAGCAGGCACATGTGGAATGGACTCGATGGCCTATCGATGAATCTGAGGAATAAGTACTGTGGGTTCAAATTACTCTTCCTGTATCCCTGTGAAATGGGTATACCTTGAAAAATATTTGTCAGTCACATAAGGCTTACATGAATAGTGCAATGAAATTGCTATGAAATTCCACTAGTTGCTGCACTCCGATGCCTGTCCAGGTCGATGCACTGAACCAGCACATCTTTCCTACTGTGTGGGAGGCAACTGGAGGAAACCCACACAGACACCAGGAGAATGTGCAAACTCCACACAGTGACCCAAGCTGGGAATCAAACCCAGTTCCCTGGCACTGCAGCAGCAGCAGTGCTAAGCACTACTGAGCCACCTTTTGCAAGGTATTTTCAACACATTTTTGCTTTGATTCAAACACAAGATCGTGATAGGGTGGATATGGAAAGTATGTCCCCTTTTGTGGGAGACTCTCAAACTCGGGCTCGACGTTTAAAAATGAGCCACTCGTTTAGGACCAAAGTGACAGAACATTGAGTTGTGAAACTTCAGAATTCTCTTCCTCACCGTAACTGAGGCCACGTCTTTGAATATGCTTAAGGCAGAAGTGGTTAGATCCTTAATAAGCAAGAATTAAAGGTTTATCAGGGGTAGGGTAGACAGGCAAGTGAAGTCGAGGTTTAAAATTAGCTCAGTCGTGATCTTATTGAATGAAGCAGGCTCGAGTGGCCATCTGTGTGTTTGTATGCTGACTTTCATTTTAGAATGTTCTGTTTCACTTTCCTGCCAAGAAAATGATCTCGTAAGTTTGCCCTCACTATTATTTTTCTCTGCCCCAGCACTCCAACCATAGATAACAAAGAACAACACAGCACGGGAAACAGGCCCTTCGGCCCAACGAGCCCGCGCCGTCGTCCCACTGTCTCAGTGACCTATTCATGATTTTAGTCTAAATATCCTAGATATCCTAGAATTTTGCATAATTTAGTACTTGAGTTATATCTTAATTTCATTCCACAGCTGCTGTGATTTTTGCCTCTAAGAATTGGGTTGGCCTTCTATTCCACAGTGCTATTGGCTGATGAATCCTATATTGTTAGCATATCAAAGACTAGCCCTTGCAAACATTATGGAACTGCAATACAAGGTCTCATTTCAGACTTGATAATTAGCACAAAATCTTTCATCCAACATTTTTTTTCTTCCTGAACTCCTTCACCCAGAACCATGTCTTGTTCACCATCTCTATGCCTATCTTTGACCATTCATTTCAAAATCTTGGCATTGGTTTTAAATCACTTTTTTTATGGCTTTCCAGAAACATTGCGTTCCCCCAGCTTTAAGTCCACACTTGTGTGCCAGCTGCCAACCAAGTCTACTCAATCAATGGAACAACCTTCAGCTGCAAATCATACCAGCGTATTTTAGAATTCTCTTGAACACGTTCATCATGCTAAATCTCTGTCCGTTTCCAAATATTTTCTCAAACTCAGCTTCTAGTTGGATCCAGCCCTTGCTTTCCCAAATCTCTCCTAAAATTTTGCATTGTTCAGTTTCACATTTTGCAAAGCACCTTGAGATATTTCAGTTAGTGCTGTGTAAATTGTTACTACAGAGTAATTATTGGGAGAGGGAATTAGGCTGTCAGTACAATTCTAACAAATTAGTATTTCTCCATTTGCATAGTAGTTAGCAATGCTTCACAATGCCAGGGACTTGGGTTCAATTCCCAGCTTTGGGTCACTGTCTGTGTGGAGTCTGCATGTTCTTCCCATGTTTTCATGGGTTTTCTCCAAGTGCTCTGGTTTCCTACAGTCCAAGAAGACGTGCTGTTTAGGTAAATTGGCCATGCTAAATTTTCCCTCAGTGTACCCAAACAGGCATTGGAGTGTGGTGACCAGAGGACTTTCACAGTAGCTTCATTGCAGCATTAATGTAAGCCTACTTGTGACGTGAATAAATAAACTCAAACTCAAGGAAAAATTTAAAGACAATTCTGCAAAGTTTAGCAGTAGTGTCAAATGAGTTTGAGGAGTTATGAAGTAGTCTCCTATCTCGTGTATTTGTTTTTTTTGCCTCCACTGTGGGTGGTGACAGTGCTCACTAGGCTCATTAGTGCTGCAGTTGAAAGGCTTTTCAGCTGATGTGAACATAAAGCCAATAATTGTTTGTAAAAATGTACTTGATCCCTGATGGAACTAAGAATGTTTGTTTGTTTGTTTGTTTGTTTGTTTGTTACTGGTGCAGTATCTTGTAATGCATTAAGCATTCTGTGTTTAGGTATACAAGGCTCCCTATGTTCTTGTAACATGTCCTGTCTCAACTCCAGAAGAACTTTGTGTATCAGTGCAGTTTTTTTTCATATCTGCTACCCATCTGCCTCTGCAGATCCAGAATTTGGTAAAGACAGTCTCCTTCTGTTTTCCCCCTGGAAAACATCTGGTGTTCCTCCATCAGTGAATGATGATGGACATGCAGCAAATAAGTTGATTTCAGGTGGGGTCACTTACACACTTCACTGCAAAAGGCTGAAGACAATCCTTGAGATGAGTGCCACATGAAACTACCAATTGACTGGTCTGTTGTAGCCTCTACTGTGGTGGTGCACACTTGCCCATAGGAGACATGGTGTTTTCCTCTGCACTAGTGACTGCTGCCAGATGTATTAATCAATGGCCATCATGTAGCAGATGCCCAAATGGTGCTTTGGCATCACACCAGGCAACTGGTTATGGTTACCTCATCCAGAAAGTCCTTAGCTGAGACTGTCTTCCATCCTGCAAACATGTCTGAACTAATGGAGCCTCTGGTTCAGTGCCAACAAACTTAAGGGCTCTTCTGCATTCATGTTTGTTTTGTTCTGGCAGTGTATATCCATGTGCCAGAGACAACAAAGATGGAAATTGAGCTTTTCTTGCTGATTGTCGGTCATCCACATTGAAACAAGGCGATGAGAATGCAGGCCTTATAAACAAACTTCCATTCTTGGCCCCTCTGTGCTATTAATTAAAACTTCATCTGCACTAGACTCCAGAATCCCCACTAAGAGGAGGCTATTCAGCCCATTGAATCTGCACCAACCCTCTGAAATAGCACCATGCCTAGGCCCCATTTCCTGCCCTAGCTCCACCATGGCCAATCCACCTAATTTGTACATCTTTGAACTGTTTTAAAGTTTATCAATGTCACAAGTAGACTTGCATAACACTGCAGTGAAGTTATTCCCCGAGTCGCCATACTCCAGCACTTGTTGGGCCAACGTACCTAACGGTCTTTCGGACCATAGGAGGAAACTGAAGCACCTGGAGGAAACCCTTGTAGAGAAGGAGAATGTGTAGACAGTGACCCAATCCTGGTCGCCAGCACTGAGGCAGCAGTGCTAACACTCTGCCACACAAGAAGCCAGGGCACGCTCAGGGAAACCCACACAAACATGGAGAATATGCCAACTCCATACAGTCGCCCAAGGCTGGAATTGTAACCTAGGTCCCTGGTGCTGAGAGGCAGCAACATTAACCGCTGTCACCATGTTGCCCAATAATCTGGGCTGAATTGAAATGATCAAAATTTGCGTTCATTAAGTGCCTCTGCTTTAAAACTTTTTGTTTCATGTGCTGGATAACTGAGTGCAACTTGCTTGCAAATTTAGGATCAGTTGCAAGCTTGTGCTGGGACACAATAGTTTGCAGAATTGCAATACTACAGTGCAGAAGAGGCTCTTTGGCCCATCAAGTCTGCACTGATGTATGAAAGGTCCTGCCTGACCCACCCACCTGATCCCACTTACCAGCACTTTGCCCATAGCCATGAATGTTATGACATGCTAAGCACTTGTCCAGAAACTTTTTTTTAAAGGCGAGACATTCCACTTCCTGCACCCTCCAGGCAGTTCATTCTAGCCCATTTCAACCTCTGGGTACTTATTCCCCAAATCCCCCCTCATCCCTCACCTCATGTCCCCTCGTAACTGACCCTTCAACTAAGGGGAATTGCTGCTCCTTATCCACCCTGTCTCCATGCTGCTCAAAAACGATGCGCCTTGATCAGCCCCCAGCCTTCTGTGCTTCAATGAAAACAACCCAAGCCTATCTAACCTCACTTCGTAACTTAAATGTTCCATCCCAGGCAGCTTCCTGGTGAACCTCTTCTGCACCCTTTCCAGTGTAATCACATCCTTCCTATAATGCGGCAACCAGAACTGCACGCAACACTTCAGGTATTGCCTCGCCAAAATTCTATACATCTCCGTGACCTCTCTCTGTTTTTGTAATCTATCCATCTTTTGATAAATGCGAGTTTGCCATATGCCTTTTTCACCATCCTTTGGTGAACTTGCCTTTCTGCCTTTGGAGATCTATGGGTAAACACACCAAAGTATATCACCTCACATTTTTCGGGGTTAAATTGCATCTGCCACTTATCTGCCCACTTGACCATCTCATCTATATCTTCCTGTAA
Organism: Carcharhinus amblyrhynchos; assembly: GCF_965287045.1. Lineage (NCBI taxonomy): Eukaryota > Metazoa > Chordata > Chondrichthyes > Carcharhiniformes > Carcharhinidae > Carcharhinus > Carcharhinus amblyrhynchos. Next base: position 4,976,399 of record NC_137342.1, on the reverse strand, counting down.
CCCAAGACACTCAACCTCAGTGTTAACCACCCAGGCAAACTTAGTGATCCTACTCTCCTCAGTGTCATCTATGTCACTTATATAAATAGGGCCCAGCACAGATCCCTGTGGTACGCCAATAGCCTTCAGTCACTGAAGCAACCGTCTTCACCACCCTCTGTCTCCTACCATTTTAAGCCAATCGTGAATCCACCATTTGCCTTAAGTTTCCCGTGTGGAGTTTTGCCAGAAGCGTTGCTGAAATCCATGTAAACTACATCACTACCCTCAGCCACACACTTGGTTACATGCTCAAAAAATTCAATCAGATTTGTTAGGCATGTTCTCCCTTGACAAAACCATGCTAACTATCTCTGATCAAAGCTTGCCTCTCCAAATGAAGATGGATTCTCTCCTTCAGAATGTTCTCCAGTAGTTTCCTAACAACAGACATGAAACTCGCTGATCTGTAATTCCATGGCTTGTCTCTACAACCTTTCTAAATAGTAGGACCAGATTAGCTGCTCCCCAGTCCTCAGCACCTACCCCAGTGGCCCGAGAGGAATTAAAAATTTGGGTCAGAGACCCTGCAATTTCCTCCCTCGTCTCCCACAACAACCTGGGATGCAATTCATTTGGATCAGGGGATTTGTCCACTTGTTCACCTAATGTCAATTTGCTCTTGGACCTCATTCTCTGAATTCCATAACTACTGCCTCATTCTTGTGGGTGAGAGAGATATGAAATAATATTCAGTTAATGCCCAACCAATGTCCTCTGCCCCACCCACAAATTTCCCCTTTGGTCACTAATGGGCCCTACTCTTTCTCTGGTTATCCTTTCCATACACTTCTGAATATTTTTAGGATTTTCCCTTTTTAGCTTTTACCAGAGCTTTCTCATATCTCCCCTTTGCTCTCCTAATTGTTTTCTTAAGTTCCATCTTGCACTTTCTGTACTCCACTAATGTTCTGCAGACTTACTCCCTTATACTTAAAGCCTCTCTTTTTCCTTTCTCATTGTATCTTGAATGTCTCTGGTCATCCATGGCTCCAAGGGTTTGTTGCATCTCCCTATTATCCTAGAAGGAACATGTTGGACCTATACCCTCCTGCTTCTTCAACATCCCACACTGCTCTTCTGCAACTTTCCCCGTGAGTAACTTGTTCCAGTCTACCCTGGCCAGATCCTGCCTTATTTTGTTTAAAAACTACTTTCCCCCAGTCCAAAACCTTTTTCTGCAATTTAACTATTTCTTTGTCCATAATGCATTTTGAATTGAACCATGTTTTGGTTACTGTCACCCAAATGCTCCTCCACCAACACATCAACCACACATCTGGCTTCATTCCCCAGAATTGGGTCCAACACTGCACCATCCCTTGTTGGATCCTCTACACACTGCACACTGACCTAAGTTTTACTATGTACGTTTTTGAGAACGCCACTTCTAAACCCTTAACATGATGGCTATCCCAATTAATGTTGGGAAAGTTGAAATTGCCCAATATAATTACCCTCTTACAATTTTACACCTTCAAATTTTTGACCTTCAATTTCCTACTGACTATTGGGCTGTCTATAATAAACACCTAGCAACATAGCTGTCCTTTTTTTTTAATTCCTAAGCTCTACCCACAAAGCTTGCTCCCTCCAAGACATCTCTCCTTTCTGCAGTAACTGCCCCCTCCTGTTTAACACCCTCCTCTGACTTGTCTGCAGATTCTGTATCCTGGGATGTTGAGCTGCCAATTCTGCCCGTCAGTCAACCAAATCGGTGCCTATTATATCATAATTACACATGTCAATCCTCACCCTTAACTCATCTGTTTTGCCCTTAATACTGCTGGCATTAGAAAAAAGACCCTCCAGCCTTGTCTTACTCCCTTGAAACTTACTACCGCTGTATTCACTCTGATCTGATTTTGCTTTTCTGTTATACTGTGTCCTTATTTTGCTAACAGTCTGGGCCCCCTCCCCCTGCCAAACTAGTTTAGAAATGGCATCTTATGGAAACTGGGCATCGAGTGTAGAGTTCAAACAATTTATTTGTGCTTTTGGAGTAACCAGGATTCTGAAAAGAGCCCTTTTTGTGTGTAGAGGACTGAAACTTGTAACTGAGCGTGTGGTTAAAATCTTTGTTTTCCTTCCTCCCAGGTGCTCCTAGTCAGTAGTAGTCGTCATCCAGACCAATGGATTGTGCCAGGTGGAGGGATGGAGCCTGATGAGGAGCCTGGTAGTGCAGCAGTGAGGGAAGTTTATGAAGAGGTTGGTCCATAATCCCATAAATTTATCTGTCTCACATTACCACTTTCTTTGGTAGATCTCTCTTTTTAATCTACACTTTGAACACATTATGATGCTAGCACTTTGGCTTCTTGTATTATTGCAACATATCCTCCTGTGTTCCACATGTATTGTCTCTACAAGCTAAAATGTACAGCAATAATCCACCCCTTTTTAAACAAATGAGCTGTAAATTGGCACTATTATTTGTAGGTTTATTCCCCTGTTCCACTATCTATCTGATCAGTGGCTGTGATGGGTATTTCACTACCCACTAGATGAGCCTCGCCAGCCAGTTATTTTTGTCTTTCTCTGATTTGCTTTGACAAGTTCTTGACACCTGTCAGGATGGATGCCATGGCTGAGTTGAGCTTTTGCTTAATGCTGTGATTAATCCACTGAATAATTCAAAACCCAATGTCAAAACTGAATCAAGATCTTTAAATTTGCTGCTGGTATGCTTCAGGCTGGGCCTTGAGTTCTCCGTCCAGTGAAATCTGTCAGCTGTCCATCTGGCCTGCCACACACAGCAAATTCAAAATCTTATCTTTCAGCAGATGCCATTCTGAGGGTTATAGGAATGAAAGCTACCATAGAATGCTCTCCCTTTTTTTTGAGAGAGAGAGCTGACTGATGGAGATTCAACCTGAGGGTCACCACGCCCCTGGTCAGGGGCAAGGTTGCGAAGGTGGGGCTCTCCTCAATAACCTCAGCTAATATGGGAATTGAACACTGTTCACATCACTGCATGTCACAAACCAGCCATTCAACCAACTTAGCTAAACAGATCCCGAAAGTACATGGTATTTGTTTGCTAAAATCTTTCTGCGGCACATTCCACCCATACCACCAGTGTTTGAGTGTGTTGAGATTAATACAATGTTAACTTTTGTGAGGGTAACTAGTAAATGTATACTATGCATTGGGTTGAATTATTTCTGTGCTGAGCTCGGATCTCCTGTCTTTCCTACCACAGTGGAGCTTTTGGAAGCTGATGAGGCAACTTTTTAATCAGGAGAATTCTGACCTTTGGGCTTCTTGATGTGGGGAAACTACTGTGGTGCAACAGTGGCTTAGCATTGTTTCAACTGTGGGCACTTTTGCTTCTTAGAAATTAGAAACGTGTAAATTTGATTGAAATCTACTGCAGAATTTCTGTTACCTTTTTCCAGAAAACTGAAAAAGTGTGTCTATGATCTCAAGTATTTTACAGCTTGTATAAATTTGCCAGATATATAATTAATTCACACTTGGAGTTTAAGATTTTAAATTGAATATACAAAATTCAGAAGCAAACTGCTGCTGTTACCTCCATGATTGAAAGGAATGAGGAAGATATGCATCAGTAATTTGTGATTATGCAAGTTTCAAAATCCTGAGAATAGGTCAAAAAACTGAGGGAGGCAAGGAGTGTCTTTGTTTAGAGAGAATGAGTAGGAGAGGGTACAAGCTTAGTATCAGGAGGAAGAATGTGTACTTGCAGACTTTGAAGGATCGATTTGGACAGGAGCATTGGTCATTGTTTTAATATTAAAATGCAATGGCTGTTAGAGATTGATGGCATCTTTTGTGGAAGAGACAAGATGTACTGATGACAAACTGGTGAAAAGTACTATGTTCTTTACAAGTTGCAGCACAGAAATGCACTATTTCAATCCAACTGCTCTACCTCATGTGGACCTCTGCCACATTTACGTCATTATTTCATCTTGCCCTATTAGCATATCCCTACTCTTCCCTTCACTCTCCCTTTTAAAATACTATTCACCTCAGCTACACAGAGTTCCACTCTGGGTGAAGAAGGTAAATTGCTACCAAAGTGCAAATTCCAATTAAAAATGCATGGTCTCTGGTGTTGTAATCATCCAATTCATCTGCTTTGAAGATTGCTAGATCTTCAACGCAAACAAAAGTGGTGCATTCCTCCAGTCTGACAGTTGAAGTGCCTCAGCAGTTGAAATGCTTTACTATAACTTAACACCAGATCAAAGAACCTACCACCTTTTTTCTATTTGTCAGTTATCAGTTTGCATAGTCAGTTACAATTGGATATAAGGAAGCCTCAAGATGAGAATCTGTCTTGCTGGCCAGCATCCTGACTTAGAACTGTATTGAAGTACGTTCGTTGTTGCTGGATCACAATCTACAAGATGCACGGTAGCAACTCACCAAGGCTGCTTTAACAGCATCTCAAAAACCTGCAAACTCTTGAAGCTAGAAGGGCAAGGACAGCATGGGAAAACCTCTTGCAACTTCCCCTCTAAGCCAGCTTGGAACCAAATCTCTCCATTTCTTCACTGTCACTGGATAAAAATCCTGGAGCTTCCTCCCTCAACAGTGTGCATACACCACATGAACTGCAGTGGTTCATGAAGGCAGCTCAACTTCACCTTCTTGTAGGCAATTATTGATGGATACTAAATGCTGGTCTAACCAATGACACTCGGATCCTGGAATTCTCTGCATACCTCAATGGTAAATTCTGCTATTTTAAATACTTGAAGTCAAACTTTAGTCTAAAGTAGAAAGAAGATTTATTTGTATATTGTCTTTCTGTGTCTTCGCAGTCTCAAAACATCTGATCTAGGAAATGTAGCAGCCAAATTGTGCACATAAAGGTTCCACAAATGTCACGATCACACTGACTGGGTAGCCTTAATGTTAACCAGGCCACCAAGGTGAATTTCCCTGTTTGTCAAAACAGTCATGATGTGGAGATGCCAGTGTTGGACTGGGGTAAATACAGTAAGAAGTCTCAACACCAGGTTAAAGTCCAACAGGTTTATTTGGTAGCAAACGCCACTAGCTTTTGAGGCTTTCCCCATCAGGTGAGTGGGGAGTTCTGATCACAAACAGAGCATGTAAAGACACATACTCAGTTTACAGAAAACTGACTACAATGCAAGTCTTTACAGCTATTCAAGTCTTAAAGGTGCAGACAATGTGAGCGGAGATAGCATTAAGCATGGGTTAAAGAGATGTGTATTGTCTCCAGACTGGACAGTAAGTGAGATGTTACAAACCCAGGTAATTCATGGGGGTTACAATTAGTGTGACATGAACCCAAGATTCCTGTTGAGGCCGTCCTAGTGTGCAGAACCTGGCTATCAGTCTCTGCTCAGCAACTCTGTGCTGTGAAGGTTGCCTTGGAGAACACTTACCCAAAGATCAGAAGCCTAATATCCGTGACCGCTGAAGTGCTCGCCAACAGGAAGAGAACTCTCTTGCCTGGTGATTGTCGAACAGTGTTTGTTCATACGTTATTGTAGCATCTGCACGGTCTCCCCAATATACCATGCTTTGGGACATTCTCTCATGCAACATATCAGGTAGACGATGTTTGCAAGTGTGTTCACCATGTACCTGATGGATGGTGTTCTCACGAGATGATGGCATCCATGTTGATGATCTGGCACATCTTCCAGAGGTTGCTGTGGCAAGGTTGTGTGGTATTGTGGTCACTGTGTTCACCTGAAGTCAGGTAGTTTGCTGTGGACAATGGTCTGTTTGAGGTTGTGCAGTTGTTTGAAGGCAAGAAGTGGGGGTGGGGAGGGCCTTGGTCATCTTCATGGATGATATATTGAAGGCTCTGGAGAAGATATCGTAGCTTTCCTGTTCTGGAAACATGGCACCATGTCCCATGCTTGTTCCTCTGCTGAGGAGGTCAGTGCAGTTTTTGGCTGTGGCGCATCAGAACCGTCAGTTGAGTCGAGTGCCATATCCTGTTCTTATGAGGGCATCTTTCAATGTCAGGAGGTGTCTGTTGCGATCTTCACCTGAGCAGATCCTGTGTAGGCTGCCTCGCTAAATATTTTTAAGACGCGGGTTGATGGGTTTTTGATAGGAGAGGGGATTAAAGGTTATGGGGAGAGGGCGGGAAAGTGGAACTGAGCAGCGACAGATCAGCCATGATCTTATTGAATGGCGGGGCAGGCTCGAAGGGCTGGATGGCCTACTCCTGCTCCTATTTCTTATGTTCTTATGTATATGCGGGGCTTGTCCATAGGGGATGGCTTCTTTAACGTGTTTAGGGTGGAAGCTGGAGAAGTGGAGCATCATGAGGTTATCTGTGGACTTGCGGTACAGTGAGGTGCTGAGGTGACTGTCCTTAATGGAGATGTGTGTGTCCAAGAATGCAACTGATTCCAGAGTAGTCCATGGTGAGTCTGGTGGGATGGAACTTGTTGATGTCGTCATATAGTTGTTTCAGTGATTGCTTACCATGAGTCCAAAGGAAGAAAATGTCATCGATGTATCTTGTGTATAGCGTTAGTTGAAAGTCCTGTGTGGTGAAGAGGCCTTGTTCAAATCAGTGCATGAAGATGTTAGCATATTCAGGTGCGAATTTGGTCCCCATGGCTGTTGTATGTCTGGATGAACTGGTTGTTGAAGGTGAAGACAGTGTGGTCCAGGATGAAGATGAGTTGTAAAATTGTATCTGGAGATTGCAGTCCTCTGTGCACTGAAGCAGTTGCAGCAATGCCATCCTCATGAGGGATGCTGGTGTAGAGTGCCAAGACATCCATTGTAACGAGGAGTGCTTCTAGTCCAACTGCTCCATGTGTGCTGAGTTTCCGTATGAAGTTTGTAATGTCGCGACAAAAGCTAGAGGTTCTTTTGTACAATGGGTTTCAGGATGCCTTTGGTGTAACTGAAAAGGCTCTGAGTCCCATTTGCCTGATGGGATGGGACAGCTGGGTGTGTCTTGCCTTGGGTATCTTCGGGAGGCAGTAGAGATCCCCCAACGAGGGGAGTACATGGGATAAGAGCACGGAGGGTGCTCCGAAGGTCCGCATCAAAAGTCTTAATCAGTCTGAGTTGACCATAAAACATTACAGCACAGAAACAGGCCTTTTGGCCCTTGTGCTGAACTGTTTTTCTGCAAAGTCCCACTGACCTGCACCTGGACCATATCCCTCCACACCATGTACCTGTCCACGTTTCTCTTTAAATGATAGTGTGTTCTTTGGTCAGATCTGTAGGTAACCATCTGTAGTGTTCCTCATTCAGTTGTCAGTATGCTTCTTTGCAGTAATCCGTTCTGTTCAGTATGATGGCCCCTCCTTTGCTGGCTTGATGACAATGTTGCAGTTGGTCTTGAGGGCATGGCTGGCAATGCATTGTGCTTGGGTGATGTTCAGGGCTGTCTTGAATGCAACTGATGAATCTGGCGTTGACGCATCTCCTCATGGTTTGGGCATACGTCTCAAGTTGAGGGCAGCGGCCTTCTGGAGTTCAATTTTGACCCTTGCTGCATTGCAGATCTGCCAGCTGTTCTGGTTCATTGGCTGTCTTGTTGTGTTAATTGTTGGCCACTTGGGATTTGTGGGAGAACTCCTGTAGCCTCATTTCACCTGATGAATTCCTCCTGTCTGCTGTGAGACTGATGGGGTCTATTTTAGTGGTGAGGCAGAAATTGAGCCCTCAGCTGAGAACTTCGATTTCATTTGGTTAAAGTGTGTCATCCAACAAGTTGACAGTGGACTTGCTGCAGTGGTACTGTTTACTACTGTGGTACCAGGGAGGCTAGGTTGCTGCTGCTGGTGATGCTGAGTTTCTCAAGTTTCCTGTTGGTGTGCATGTAGATGGCATAGCTCCTTTGTCCTGTCTGCTTGGCAGAGTTTCGCAACTGGTCTGTGTCCTGAGTGCAAGTTGAGAATATGCTCTTTATCTTGGTTTCCTGGATGTGGCGCTTACTGTAGAGGTGGTTGAGGAGTGAGAGGTGTGATAACACCACAACCTGCCACAACAACCTCTGCAAGATGTGCCAGATTATTGACATAGATGCCATTTCACGTGAGAACACCATCCACTAGGCACAGTCATTCACTTGCAACTCGGCCAACATTTGTCTATCTGATACACACTACAGGAAAGGATATCCTGAGGCACGGTACATTAGGAAGACTACGTAGGTGCTACGACAACAGATGAATGAACACTGCTCGACAATCGCCAGGCAAGAGTGTTCTCTTCCTGTTGATGAACATTCCAGCAGTCACGGATGTTCGGCCCCTGATCTTTGGGTGAAAGTTCTCCAAAGCAGCCTTTACGGCACACAACGCAGAGTTGCTGAGCAGAGATTGATAGTCAAGTCCGCACACGTGATGGCCTCAACCAGGATCTTGGGTTCATGTCACTATCTGTAACTGCCATGACTTGCTTGAGCTTGCAAAATCTCACTGTCCTGGCTGGAAACAATACACATCTCTTTAACCTGTGCTTTTAATGTTGTCTCCACTCTCGTTGTCTGTACCTTGTTTAAGACTTGATTACCTGTAAAGACATGCATTCCAACCATTATTTTGTGAATTGAGTTTGCCTTTACATGCCCTGTTTGTGAACTGAAATCCCACACATCTGACAAAGGAGCAGTGAGCGCTCCGAAAGCTAGTGGACTGTTACCAGGTGTTGAGACTTCTTACTGTGTCAACGGCGTCTTGGGATCTCTTGGTGCCCACCTAGGAGGACAAACAGTCTGTTTAAAATTTCATCTGAAGGAAGCAGTTATCAGTGCTGCTGTCTTCAGTAAGAGAAGGAGAGTTACTTGAGCTCACCAAGAATAGTAGGTTTTTTTAATAAAGGAAGTTAGATTTGATAGAACTGAGTTTCCAAGAATCAAATAGAGGAGTTAAATGTGAAAGAGTTTTAACTTTGAGGGTGGGTGACTTAAAGGAGCTTGGGAGAGCAACATAGACTGCAAAAGAAACAAGACATTCTGCGTTGGAAAATGGACATGAGAACAAAAGAGGTGAAACTCTAGTTCCAGGGAAGAAATCAAGCTTGATTCCTGATGACTGGAGATGGAAATAAACCCAGCTTTGAAACGAGAACACAGTATGTTAGAAAGTAGGAGCAGCTTGTTTAACAAAGTATTTGGATGTTCTCCTAGGGGAGTAGTAATGGGTAAATGGCTGCCTTTCCAAATTTTATGATGACAGATTCCATGTGATAACCTCCAAGCCTCATGGGCAAAGTAACAAAATATTTACCGTAACCCTATCTGTGACACAATGGTAATGCTACTGTGCTGGGGTATGCACGTGCTGGTACAGCTTCAAAGCCAAGTGATACCTAAACTTTCTATGTCCCTGAAGATCAGACTGTAAAACTGAATTAGACTGCAGATCCCCCAGACAGTTCTAACTTTTTTTTAAGCAGCAGTGAGCAGAAGCCAAGAGGACATATATGGAGAAAAAGATGTTTCTGGTTAAAAGTGATACTGATTTTGAACAAAAGATTTTTTTTGAACGAATTGGCTAGTAGCTGCTGTAGCCCAAAAACACCTTTTTCTGACTTTGTAAATTTGTGGCAAAGCAGAATACAATTGACCACCACGTTCTTTTGTTTTGCCCTCTACCATTGTCCTGTTTGATTGACGGCAGTTAAATAGACTTGATTACTTGTAGAACTGGATTCCTGTTGATAGTCATACTGTTTATAGTGCAGAGTAGTTTCAACAACAGGAGGGTGGTGATGGCAATGTCAACATGGCCACCACCCTCTTAATGAGTCACTGGTCCATGGGTGGCAACTTTAGGGTGGTGACTTAATAACTTTAAAACTGTTCCACATATAAGGGCCAGAGGCTCTTTGTCATCAGGGGTACATTCTCCCTAAGATGGTAGTCATAGATTTTTGTGTACAGAAAGCAGAACTAAAACTTTTTAGCTACCAAAGTAGGTGGTTTGGCTCCAAATTATCACTAAAATCAAACGTTCAGTTCTCTCTCATTTTCAGTGGATTGTAATGTAGCTCAGCAGTCTCTGATTCCACTCTCTGATCCTTCCCATTTAAGACTAGAGAAATTTGAGCTGTGGTGTTGGAATTAGCTTTTTGTCTAATTTCATTTGGATAGTGATGCAGATTTAACACTGGTGCAAAGCAGTTTGGTTTAATCAGCAGAGTAGTGGGTTTAAAGCAAGCCTATAAAAGTGGCTGTGTTGGTACGGTGTAGTAGAATGTAACCCTGAATTCTGGGAAGGTTATGATGAAATGAAAACACAAGGAATGCAAGAAAGTCAGGTAAGAACCCCTTTGGTATATCCTAGATCGATGCTTATCAAAACAAAATGTAATGCAACAAAAATACAAGCCTTCACATATCTGGCAAATGTGTTTACACAATAGTGTGTGTATTTTGATGATCATCTACTCAGTTGACACAACATTTTTAGCTGCATCAAACAGTTCTCTGGTGGTGGAGCTTACAGGATGCAGCACTTGCTTAGATCTGACACCATGTGTACAGGATTTCACTGTATTCGAGCTATTTGAAATAGGAGCAGAATATATTTGTTGGATAATTGTGCACAATTTGCTTTGTATGAAATGTTTTAAGTGAGGACTACTAGATGTGTGTGTATATTTAGTCTGAATCAAAATAGCAAGACTAACCATTTTCCTCTTGCTTTTTCAAACGTGTCACGTTGCTGTCTCCTACACACTGCCTGAAATATGTTCCTTTCGTCTCGTCATTATTGATGTGGGTTGTGCTAGCGTTTACGGCCTATCTCTAATAGCCTTTTGAGTTGATGGCCATCACCTTGAACCACTGCAGTTCTGCAGGTGTTCCCACAGTGCTGTTGGGAGGGGAGTGTGGGAGAGTGATGGTGTGCCCACATACTTGCTGCCCTTGTTCTTCCAGTTGATAGGAGTTTTGTAGTTGGACAGTGTTATTGAAAGAAGCCTTGGTGAGTTTCTGCAGTACAGCCTGTAGATAATAAATAACTTGTCAGTGTACCCTTTGGTGAAGTGAGTGCTTGTATATCAGTGGATGGGATGGTGATTTAAGGTGGGTGAAGCACATGTTCAGGTTCCCATTCACTTTTTGGATTGTTTGGGAGAATTGGCAGTTCTGTATTCCCTTTCAGTCTTCCATGCCAGCTATTAATTAGATGCAACATCGCCATTTGGCCTTTCAAACCTGCTTCCCCCATTCATTACGTTCATGCTGATGCCCAAATCTCACCTCTTCCCCATATCCCATGGGCCTGGGAATGAAGGCTGAGCTTTTAATTCCATTTGAGGGATATAAGCATTTATTGCCCATCCCTAGTTGTCTAAGAATCAACCACAATGCTGTGGCTCTGGAGTCACATGTAGGCCAGTCCAGGTAAGGATGGCAGATTTCTTTCCCTAAAAGGCATTTGTGAACCAGATGGGTTTTTCCAGCAATCCACAATAGTTTCATGGCCACCAGTAGATTCTTAATTCCAGATATTTTGAATTCCAATTCCAACATCTACTGCGGCAGGATTTGAACCCAGATCCCCAGAACATTAGCTGAGTTCTGGATTAATAGTCTAATGATGATGATGCCACTAGGCCATCACCTCCCCCATTTAAATTCCATGTTCAAGATGGTGACTATGGAATATCTATTTCTCGTTTGTGGAAGGAAGGAATTCTTCTTGCGCACACTGGTGGTTGGGGATCAAAGCAAATTGGAAGTGTTAGAACACAGAACATTACACTCCATCTGAGGAAAAAGGCTACCACTGTCCACCCTATCTAAACCTCTAATCATCTTATGTTTCAATAAGGTCCCCTCTTAGCTGTCTTCTTTCTAACGAAAACAACCTCATATAATATAATACAATATAGTGTTGCTGGTATAGTTCAGGCACAGGCACTGCTGTTTCCTTGTATGAAAATGAGCCATTTTGATCAGTAGGATATTTGGGATGGTTGTCAGATCCCGGAGGGCCCAGCAGTGCTGATTGATGCTCTACAGTGTTGAGGTGCCTTAAGATTTGCTCCCTGGTATTCTCATGGATTAAAATAGGTGGTGATAAACTTTACCCTGTCCTTGTCCAATGTCACACGCGTGTCCAGCAGGCATGTGGATCGTCAAGACTGCTGACCGTTTCCCTACCATAACTCATACCAGGACTTGTTTCTGTTATCCAGTGCCACCCAACCTGAAGTCATCTAAATAAATTGGAGCCAGAAATTTAATGTGGCTACGTGACTTGGGTGGAGCCAAAAGTATCACTCCCACTGCTTATACAAAACTGTTTTAGAGCTACAGTGCACTCCAGTTTTAATTGGTGACCATCTTAAATTGTTTTTCCTTTTTCAGAATATTTTGTTTGTGAAATCTGACATGGATTTTCAACTTTTTTGTGTATATGCAGGCTGGTGTGAAAGGAAAGTTGGGAAGATTACTGGGAATATTTGAGGTGAGTTTTTTTTTGCTTTTGAGCAATTCTGGTTGAATTTATAAATGTTGAAACCTCGATCATTAACGTCATTTTTAAAATGACACCTCTCCTCTAATCTTTTATTTTTAAATATCTATTGCTTATCCTGAGGACATGACCTCAGCATAATATCTACTAGTAAGAAATTCATTGTTCACATTGACTGTCTATTACTTGGAACAGCTTTCAAATCTCCCTGCAGTTTTTAGTTTGAGTACTATAGCCTTTACCTTGGGCACCTCATTCTTGCCGTTATCTTTCTGAAATGTACTTTCACCAGGACACTTTCTAGCTCATTATAGTAAAGAGCCAGGAATGGCACATCGCATTCTCCATGTGACTTAACCGTTGTTTTTGCACCTGGGTAAGAGAGAATTCCATGTGTCTTTTACTTGTTTCTTGTTTCTTTGCTACAATAGGAAATTCATCATTTATTTTGACTTTTTGTTCCTTTCCCCTAAAATATTTTGGTTCTTAAACCATATTTACCCATTCTCTAACCATTTGGGGCAGCACTGTAGCACAGTGGTTAGCACTGCTGCTTCATAGTGCCAGAGACCCTGGGTCGCTATCTTTTCTGTGCGGAGTCTGCATATTCTCCATGTCTGTGTGGGTTTCCTCCCATTGTCTGAAAGATGTGCTGGTTGGGTGCATTGGCTATGCTAAATTCTCCCTCTATACCTGAAAGGCACTGGAGTGTGGCAACTGGGAGATTTTCACAGTAACTTTAGTGTTAATGTAAGCCTACTTGTGACACTAAATAAATTTTTTAAACTGTGATCTCCTACTTAAGTGGGTCTAAGATTAGGCAGGATTCTTAGATCATAATTTGCTCAGACAGAGTCCATGTGAGTTTGTGTTTAACAATTTATTTTGGATATTTTAAGCCAGTCACAACCAAGGTGGATAATGGGGAACCTGTAGATGTGCTGTACTTGGATTTCCAGAAGACATTTGGTAAGGTGCCACATCAAAAGTTACTACACCAGATATGGTTACATGGTTAGAGGGTAACATATTAGGTCACTCCTCATCATTTATTCATACCATCAGGAACCAGAGAGTAGGGATTGTCTCTTCGGAAGGAATTCTTCATAAATGCAGCTAATGAAAATATAACAACTTAAATCAAAGAAACATCATTACTCAACTTGGAGCCTTGCCCTGGGCCACTCCAAACTCCACAATTCAACGTAGTCAGCTGACATGTTGTCTGCCCTGGTCAGCTGGCTATTACATCACTCTGTAATTGGTTCCATGGTTTACTGGGTCAGCTGACCCTTGCATCTTGTTCCCATTAGTCACATTACATTCAATACAAAGTTGTCACTGGTTACATTCTAACGGGTGAATCCCAAGCTGTAGCAAATTGAGCCCTACAAGGGGCAGCACTGGGGCTTCAATTTCTTAAAATGATTAGGATGAAGGAATGAAAGGTATGGTAGTTAAATTTGCTGATAGCACTAAGTTGTCAGGAGGAGCTAGAGGTTCTGCAAAGGTCTGTGTGGAGTTTGCACCTTCTCCTTGTGTCTGCGTGGGTTTCCTCCAGGTGCTCCAGTTTCCTCCCACAGCCCAAAGATGTGCAGGTTAGGTAGATTGGCCACGCTAAAATTGCCCCTTAGTGTCCTAAAATGTTTAGATTAGAGGGATTAGCGGGTGGTAATACGTAGGGATAGGGCTGGGGTGGGATTGTGGTCGATGCAGACTTGATGGGCTGAAGGGCCTCTTTCTGCACTGTAAGGTTCTATGGAATACAGTTTCAAAAATTTGGTAGATGGTATATGTGGAAAAATGCAAACTTGCTCACCTTTTGGCAGGAAGAATGGAAAGGCAGTATACAATTTTTAAATAGATTGCAGAGCAATCTGGCTGACCTGGTACATGAATCACAATGTTAGTATGCAGCTGCAGAAAGCATTTAGGAAGGCAAATGGAATATTGGCATTTATTTGCAAGGAGAATAGAAAAGTGGAGATGTTTTTACTGCAGCTGTACTGTTGAGAGCACATCTGGAATATGGTACAGTTTTGGACTCCCTTTGGAGGGAAAAGAGGTACGATTGTATTAGAAGCAGTTGCAAGAAGATTTGCTTGAGCCAATACTGGGTGCTTGTGAAAAAAAGTTGGGCCTAGAACCATTGGAGTTTAGGAGAATAAGAGGTGATCTGATTAAAATATCAAATGTCATGAAGGGACTTGATAGGGTAGATACTGGGAGGATGGTTTCCACTTCTAGGAAAGACTAGAAGTAGGGGAGGAACCCTCCCCTTATTTAAGACCTGAGATGGAGGAGAATTTGTTTGAGGGTTGCAAGTCTGGAATTTTCTTCCCCAGAAAGCAGTGGAGGCTGGGTCACCAAATTTATTCAAGGTTGAGTTAGATTTTAGACAGATTCAATTTGATTATAGTCACATGTATTAATATGCAGTAAAAGTATTGTTTCTTGTGTGCTATACAGACAACATAATGTTCAGAGGAGAGTGCAGAATGTAGTGTTAGTCATAGCTAGGGTATGACCAGACAGGGGAGTAGTCAGCAAAGTGGAGAGTCTGTTATTTGTGTAGGTTGAATCACAGGGCACCCATTAGCCTGCTAATCTGAAAAATATTCATCACCACTACCATGTGTTGTCCCCGCTTTAGCCATTCCCATCTTCCTGCAATTCACTAGCTACGGTAAATGCATGGGATGATGGGATTGTGGTCAGTGCAAACTTGATGGGCTGACCGGCCTCTTTCTGCACTGTAGGGTTTCTATGATTTTCTGACAAAGCAGCCAACTTGATTGACATCCTTTCCACAAACTTTAATTCCTTCACCACCAATGAGCAGCATACCATCTACAAGATGCACTGCAGGAACTCATCCAGGCTCCTTAGACAGCGTTTTCCAAACCATCAAAAGAGCAAAGGCAACAGACACATGGGAACACCATCACCTAGATGTTCCCTTCCCAGTCACTTACCATCCTGACCTTGGAGTACTTTGCCGTTCCTTTACTGTCACTGGGTCAAGTTCCATCCCTAACAACGCTGGATGTACCTACACCACCGCATAAACTGCAACAGTTGCAAAAAGCCAATTCATCACCACCACCTTCTCGAGGGCAATTGGGGTTCAGCAATGAATGCTGGCCTAGCCAGCATAGCCCACGCCCTGTGAATGAAGTAGAAAAGCATTATCTAACGCTATTGCACATGGGATACAGGGTGATCTGAAAAGGTGGATACGTAATTGGCTTGGCAATAGGAGACAGAGGGTGATGACAGATGGCTCGAGGCTGGTGACCAATGGTGGACCACAGTATATAAATGATATAGATGGCTGTGGGGGTAGAATCAGTAAACTCGCTGATGACACAAAGATTGACAACAATGAGGTTTAGTGTCATGGGTTACAAGAAGATATAGAAGACATGGTCAAATGGGCAGATAAGTGGCAGGTGAAATTTAACCTTCAAAAGAGTGAGGTGGTATACTTTGGAAGGAGTAATTTGGCAAGGAAGTATTCAATGAAAGGTCTGACACTGGGAAGTTCCAAAGAACAAAAGGACCTTGGCGTGTTTGTCCATAGATTTTCTGAAGGCAGTAAAGCAGGTTAATACAGTGGTGAAAAAGGCATATGGCACACTCTCCTTATCAATCAGTGTATAGATTACAAAAGCAGAAAGCTCATGTTGGAGTTGTATAGAATTTTGAGTCCACATCTGGAACACTGTTCTGGTTGCCACATTGTTGGAAGGACATGAATACACCCCACTGGAGGGGATGCAGAGGAGGTTTACCAGGATGTTGCCTGGGATGGAACGTTTAAGTTTGGAAGAGAGGTTGGATAGGCTTGGGTTTGTTTTTTGGAGCAGAGAAGACTGAAGGGTAAGCTGATTGAGGGGCATTCATAGTGTGTGGGGAACAGCTATTCCCCTTAGTTGAAGGGTCAGTTATGAGGGGATACAAGTTAAGTGAGGGGTTTTAATTTGATTTATTATTGTAACATGTATTAACATGCAGTGAAAAGTATTGTTCCTTGCATGTTATACAGACAAAACATATCGTTCATAGAGAAGAAAACAAGAGTGCAGAATGTAGTAGTGTTAATCATAGCTAGGTGTAGAGAAAGATCAACTCAATGCTTGGGAAGTCCATTCAAAAGTTTGATAGCAGCAGGGAGGAAGCTGTTCTTGAGTCAGTTGGTACATGACCTCAGACTTCTGTATCTTTCTTCCACCACCTTTGGGGAAAAGAATGGCGTGTGTGGGGGTTCCTTAATTATGCTGGCTGCTTTGCCAAGACAGTGGGAAGTGTAGAGAGTCAATGGATGGGAGGTTGGTTTGTGTTATGGATTGGGCTACGTTCTTGACCTTTTGTAGTTCCTTGTGGTCTTGGAGCAAGCAGGAGGAGTACCAAACTGTGATAGAACCAGAAAGAATGCTTTCAATGGTGCATTTGGGGAAAAAAGCCTTTTTTATTCAGAGGATGGTGACAGTCTGGAATGCACTGCCTGGGAGAGTGGTGGAGGTGAGATGCCTCACACATTTTAAAAAGTACCTGGATGAGTACTTGGCATGCCATAACATTCAATGCTATCTAAGGGCCAAGTGCTGGCAAATTGGATTAGGTGGGCAGGTCAGACCTTTGATTTGTTGGTGCAAATGCGAAGGGTCTCTTCTGCACTGAAGTACTCTAACTGTTTACCTGAGTCAAACGATATCGACTTGTTCCACTATTCTCTTTAACCATCACCCTAATTTTGTCATGTATCCTTGCTGATGAGCATTGATGTTATAGAACCATGGAACATTACGGCACAGAAACAGGCCTTTTGGCCCTTGTCTGTGCCAAACCACTTTTTTCTGCCAAGTCCCACCGACCTGCACCTGGACCATATCCCTCCACACCCCTCTCATCCATGTATCTGTCCATTTTTTTTCTTAAAAGTGAGCCCACATTTACCACTTCATCTGGCAGCTCATTCACACTCCCACCACTCTGAAGAAGCACCCCCCCCCACCAATATTCCCTTTAAACATCCCCCCCTTGTTCTCTAGTTTTTTTTCTCCCCTAGTCTCAGTGAAAAAGCCTACTTGCATTCACCCTATGTATACCCATCATAATTTTATACACCGCTATCAAATCTCCCCTCATTCATCTACACTCCAGGGAATAAAGTCCTAACCTATTCAACCTTTTTCTCTGTAACTCAGTTTCTCAAGTCCTGGCAACATCCTTGTAAACCTTCTCTGCACCCTTTCGACCTTATTTACATCCTTCCTGTAATTAGGTGACTAAAACTGCACGCAATACTCTAAATTTGGCCTCACTGTCTTATACAACCTCACCATAACATTCCAACTCTTTTACTCAATACTTGGATTTATAAAGGCCAATATACCAAAAGCACTCTTTACAACCCTATCTACCTGTGATGCTACTTTGAGGGAATTGTGTATCTGTATTCCCAGATACCTCTGTTCTACTGCATTCTTTAGTGTTCTACCATTTACCTTGTATGTTCTACCTTGGTTTGTCCTTCCAAAGTGCAATACATAGAACATAGAACATTACAGCGCAGAACAGGCCCTTCGGCCCACGATGTTGCGCCGACCAGCTTTTTAAAAAAAAACACTAACCCACTAATCTAAACCAATCCCATTTCATCCATAAACCTATCCACAGATCTCTTAAACGCCCCCAAACTAGGCGCATTTACAACTGCAGCTGGCAGGGCATTCCAGTCCCTCACCACCCTCTGGGTAAAGAACCTACCCCTGACATCAGTCCTATAACTACCCCCCCTTAATTTAAAGTCGTGCCCCCTCGTGCTAGCTTTCTCCATCCGAGGAAAAAGGCTATCACTATCTACCCTGTCTAAACCTCTAATCATCTTATATGTTTCAATAAGGTCCCCTCTTAGCCGCCGCCTTTCCAGCGAAAACAACCCCAAATCTCTCAGTCTCTCCTCATAGGATCTCTCCTCCATACCAGGCAACATCCTGGTAAACCTCCTCTGCACCCTCTCCAAAGCCTCTACATCCTTCCTGTAATGTGGGGACCAGAACTGCACACAATACTCCAAGTGCGGCCGCACCAGAGTTGTGTACAGTTGCATCATAACGCTGCGACTCCTAAATTCAATCCCCCTACCAATAAACACCAAGACACCGTATGCCTTCTTAACAACCTTACCTACTTGATTGCCAACTTTCAGGGATCTATGTACACACACACCTAGATCCCTCTGTTCATCCACACTATTCAAAGTCCTCCCGTTTGCCCTATACTCGACACATCTGTTATTCCTACCGAAATGAATTACCTCACACTTCTCCACATTAAACTCCATCCGCCACCTCGCGGCCCAGCTCTGCAACCTTTCTAAGTCACCCTGCAAACTATGACATCCTTCCTCACTATCTACCACACCTCTGACTTTGGTGTCATCAGCAAACTTACTGATCCACCCAACTATACCCTCATCCAGATCATTAATAAAAATTACAAACAGCAGTGGCCCCAAAACAGATCCCTGAGGCACACCACTCGTAACCGAACTCCATGACGAATATTTACCATCAACCACCACCCTCTGTCTCCTATCTGCTAGCCAATTCCTGATCCAATTACCTAGATCACCCCCAATCCCATACATCTGCATTTTCTGCAGAAGCCTACCATGGTGAACCTTATCAAACGCCTTACTAAAATCCATATACACCACGTCAACTGCCTTACCCCTATCCACCTCTTTGGTCACTTTCTCAAAGAACTCGATAAGGTTAGTAAGGCACGACCTACCCGCTACAAAACCATGCTGACTGTCTCTAATCAATTCATTACTCTCCAAATAACTATAAATCCTGTCTCTAATAATCCTTTCCAAAACCTTACCCACCACAGAAGTAAGACTCACCGGTCTATAATTCGCAGGGAAGTCTCTTCTCCCCTTCTTAAACAATGGGACAACATTTGCTGTCCTCCAATCTTCCGGTACTATACCAGAGACCAACGACGACCTAAAGATCAGAGCCAGAGGCTCCACAATCACCTCTCTTGCCTCCCAGAGAATCCTAGGGTAACTCCCATCCGGACCAGGGGACTTATCTATTTTCAAACCCTCTAAAATATCTATTTAGAGGGGACTATTTAAAATATCTATTTAGAGGGGACTTATCTATTTTCAAACCCTCTAAAATACCTCACACTTGTCTGCATTAAACTCCATCTGCCATTTTTCAGCCCATTTTTCCAGCTGATCCAAATCCCTCTGCAAGCTTTGAAAACCTTCCTCACTGTCCACTAAACCTCCAATCTTTGTATCATCAGCAAATTTGCTGATCCAACTTACCACACTATCATCCAGATCATTGTTTTGTCATCTATATCAATGAACCCAACACTGATCCCTGTGGCACACCACTAGTCACAGGCCTCCACTCAGGAGCAATCTTCCACAACCACTCCCTGGCTTCTTCCATTGAACCAATGTCTAATCCAACTTACTACCTTTCCATGTATACCTAGTGACTGAACCTTCCTAACTAATCTCCCATGTGGGACCTTGTCAAAGACCTTACTGAAGTCCATGTAGACAATGTCCACTGCCTTCCCTTCATCCACTTTCCTGGTAACCTCCTCAATTTTAATAGTGGTTAAACATGACCTACCACGCACAAAGCCATGTTGACTCTCCCTAATAAGTCCCTGTCCATACAAATATTTGTAGGTCCTGTTTCTTAGTGCTCCTTCCAATAATTTACCTACTACTGATGTCAAACTTACTGGCCTATAATTTTCCGGATTGCTTTTTCAGCCTTTTTTAAACAGAACAACGTGAGCTATCCTCCAGTCATCTGGCACCTCACCTGTGGATACTGGCATTTTAAATATATCTGCTGGGGCCCCTGCAATTTCAACACTTGTCTCCTTCAAGGTCTGAGGGAATACCCTGTCCAGTCCTGGGGATTTATCTACTCTGATTTGCCTCAAGATAGCAAGCACCTCATCCCCTTGAATCTGTATAGGTTCCATCTTATCTTCAAAGCTTCTAGATTTTTCTTCTACAATATTTTGTAGAGCCTCCTGATTTTGCAAGGAGTGGCAGCATGGTGTCGGTGGTTAGCACTGCTGCCCCTTAGCGCCAGAGACCTGGGTTTGATTCCCAGCTTAGGTGACTGTCTGTGAGGAGTCTGCACGTTCTCCCCCTCTGTGTGGGTTTCCTCCAGTTCGAAAGTCATGCTGGTTAGGTGCACTGGCCATGCTAAATTCTCCCTCAGTGTACCCAAGCAGGTGCCAGAGTGTGGCGACTAGGGGATTTTGCTCAGTAATTTCATTGCAGTGTTAATGTAAACATACTTGTGACTAATAAATAAACTGAGTCTCAGTGCTGCCTGCCACAAGTTTGTTCTTGTCTCCAGTTTATATCTGATTCTCTGTGATATGTTCTCGAGCTTTTTTTGTTGCTAACCAAAGAACATTGTTCTGGTCAAGCTCTGTTCTTGGGATGTATCCTCATTTGTGGAGTGTATACCTCTGATTCCCAATCAATGAAGGCAAATAAACACAACTCTCGTACAGTTTGCCAATTGTCACCACGCCTCCCCTCCCGTCCCCTCCATGTGTTTATAATATCGGCATTTGTAGATTCTCTTTACTGCTCTTGAACACATTTTTTTCCTTTTCAATAGAATAGAGATCGAAAACACAGAACCTACGTGTATGTTCTCGTAGTGACTGAAATTCTGGAAGATTGGGAGGATTCCGTAAACATTGGTAAGTTCAAAATATTTTCACTGCCTGATGCATATGTCTTCCCAGTTGATGATGTTATACCTCCAGTAAGGTTAGTGTAATATTAGTCAAAGAAAACTGCCCCAAGGCAGGCATTAGTGGATTGCATAACTAAGTACGTATCATTGTGATTTAGAGTAGGTAACACTTTAAACCTGGGTGTTAAGCCAAGACATTTAAGTGCTGTTTTTGCAAAAGTAAATGAAGAACCTTTTTTAGAATGAAAAAGTTAAATCATTATTGAATTAAAACTCAATCTGATCTCGGGTGTGGAGGAGGGAGGGAAGGAAAGAATAACGATGCCACCCAAATAGAAATTTCAGTACAGCTGCATGCAAGTGGAGGGGAGTGAGGTGCAGGCTCCTTCTGGAACTAGCAATGATATTGAATACTGCAGGCTAATTTGGATAAATGAAAACCCTATATTTATTCAGGCGTTTATACGCTTTAGAAACTTGTCCGTCCTCCTGACTCTACTTAACCCAGTCACTGTAACTATCATACTGTGTTTTTCCTCCCACTTTAGCTGAAAGCTGTACACTCTCAGGATAATGCTTCTCTCCTTGAGGAGAGCACCCTGACATTGCAAAACCGCAGGCAATTTAATCCAATTTGAATTAGGCTGTGTTAACGCAGTAACATTTCTCTGACAAACCTGTGTTTTACCCATAATTTGACACCTCCTGCTAATCGCTCAAATTTAAAATCTCAATCTGCCAACTGAATTATTTAATAAATGAACAAATTAATTATTTAAAATATACATTTTCATAATTCCCATTTGACTGTTTAAGAAAATTAAATGTTGTAGGATGAATAATATTGTTGTGAAATGTTTATATACACTGATTTTCTTATTACCCAATGCAGGAGCTGTGCTAGTCTGAGCCATATCTCAGAAATCCACACACTCAACACCTGCAGTTTCTTCTGTATCCCTAAGGATGTTGCTAGATTCTTCTGAATAGAGTCAGAGGTTTACAACATGGAAACAGGCCCTTTTGGCTCAACTTGTCCATGCTGCCCTTTTTTCAACCACTAAGCTGGTCCCAATTTGGTTCCTATCCCTCTATACCAATCTTACCATGTAACTGTCTAAATGCTTTTAAAATACAGAATTTACCCACTTCTACTACTCTCTGGCAGCTTGTTCTAGATACACACCTCTGAGTGACAAAATTGCCCTTCTGGACCCTTTTTGTATCTCTCCCCTCTTACCATAAACCTATGCCTCGAGTTTTAGACTCCTCTACCCTTGGGCAAATGTGTTGATTATCTAGCTCATCTCAAGGTCCTCATTATTTTGTAGACCCCTAAGCCGCCTTGTGCTTCAGGGGGAAAAAAGTCCCAGTCTATCTAGCTGCCCTAGCGAAAAGAATAAATGGCGTAGTCATAAGGACTTTTAAAAGTAGCAAGCTTGGGGGTGGGGGGAGGAGGAGAGTAAGACTATAGGAAGTATAATGGTTAATAGAGAGCAAAGCAGCAGGTTAGCATGTGGGAAGAAGATCCCAATTACATCAAAAATCAGGAAAAAAGTTGAAAAGAGAACTTGGGAGATGTTAATAGAGGTGTTAGAATTCAAAAAGAAGATACAAAAACTAGCATAAAAAGCACTTTATCTGAATGCTCTCAGCATTCAAAATAAGGTAAATGAGTTGATGGCACAAATCATTTGGTGACCATTGGGATTATGGGTTGCAAGATGGTCACGACTGGGAGTTAAATATCCAGGGGTCTCACTGGAGAGACGGACAGGAAGTTAAGGGAGGTGGTGTAGCTATGATATTTAAGAATGACATCACCTCACTACCGCTCTGATATAGGTTCTATGGGAGGAAAAAAGTTGAATCCATTTGTGTGGAAATTAGAAATAGTAAGGGGGGATAAAAGTCACTGATAGGCATTGTTTATAGGCCACCAAATAATACCAGTGGGGTCAGAAATAAACAAAGAAATAACTGATGCATGTAAAACTGATACAGCAATTATCACGAGGGATTTTAATCTACGTGTCAATTGGTCAAGGTAACCTTGAGGAGGAGTTCGTAGAATGTATCCACGATACTTCCTTGAACAGCATGTAATGGAACTTGCAAGGGAGCAAGCTACCCTAGATCTGATCCTGTGTAACAAGACAAGAATAACTAATGATCTTACAGTTAAGGATCTTCTCGGAAGAAGTGATCACAGTGTGGCTGAATTTAAAACACAGATGGAATGTGAGAAAGTAAAATCCAACACCGGTATCTTGTGCTTAAACAAAAGAGACCAAAAAGGGATGAGGGGAAGAATTGGTTAAGGTAGACGAGGAGCAAAGACTTTATGGTGGGACAATTGCGGAACAGTTTAGGATTTTCAAAGCCGTTTTTCACAGCCCTTGAAGTATATACCAGTGATAATCAGCCATGGATCTCTTTGGAAATAAAAGAAGGTATCAGATTGAAAGAAAATGCATTCAAAGTGGGAAGCTAGAGGATTGGGAAATCTTTTTAAAGGTCAACAGCCAGGAAAAGCTACAAAGGTAAGATGGATGTTGAGTAAACTGGCTCAGAGTATAAAAACAGGTAGCAAAAGTTTCTACAGATATAATGAGTGACTAAAGTAAACGTCCATCCCCCTAGAAGATAAGGGGGATGTAGTAACTAGAAATGAGGAAATGCTAAGGCATTGAACAGGCATTTTGTTTCGGTTTTTAATGGAAGACCCAAATAACATGCCAAAAATGGATGACGGGAAGGCTATGGCAGGTGAGGATCTAGAAACCATCACTATCTCAAAAGAGGTCGTCTTGGGCAAGCTACTGAGGCTAAAGTCGTTAGTGTATACTTAAACTGGACGGGCAACATGACAGCTCAGTGACTATCACTGTTTGCTGTGCAGTTACAGGGACCTGGGTCGGATCTCTGGCTTAGGTCAGTGTCTGTGGGAGTTTGCACGTTCTCCCCGTGCTTGTGTGGGTTTTCTCCAGGTGCTCCGGTTTCCTCCCACACCCCAAAAACGTGCTTTTAGGCTGATTGGTGTTAACAAATTGTCCCTAAATTGGATCTCCCTTAATCCGGTGCATATATAATTCTCTAAATTTGCACCCCTTTATTGTGGAGTCCACAAGACGTCGACAAAAGTCATAGGTAGAAGGAGGATTGGAATGAGGCACTCACTGAGTGTTAAAATGGGTGGCGTGGGCTTGTAGGGCCGAAGGGCCTGTTTCCTGTGCTGTTGTTCTCAGTTAAAGGCAGACAAGTTGCCTGGTCCTGATGGATTGCATCCCAGGGTACTAAAAGAGAGGGTGGGGGAAATAGCAAATGCACTAATAATTTACCAAAATTCGCTAGACTCTAGGGTGGTTCTGGCACATTGGAAAATAGCAAATGTGACGCTGCTGTTTTTTTTTAGAAAGGGGGTAGACAAAAGGTGGGTAACTATAAGCTGGTTAGCTTAACTTCTGTAGTAGGAAAAATGCTTGAATCTATCAAGGAAGAGATAGTGAGACATCAGGATATAAATTGTTCCATTTGGAAGACTCAGGTTCATGAAGTGCAGGCTATGTTTGACTAACTTGGTGGAATTCTTTGAAAACATTGTACAAGTGCACAATGGGGAGTCTGTGGATGTGGTGTATCTGGTTTTCTGGAAGGCATTTGACAAGGTGCCACCCCAAAGGCTGCTGCATAAGATAAAGTTGCATGGTGTTTATGGGTAATCTATTAGCATGGATAGAGGATTGGTTAACCAATCAGTGACTTGTGGTGTGCCTCGGGGATCAGTGGGACTGCAATTGTTTGATATACATAAATGATTTGGAGTTGGGAACCAAGTGTAGTGTGTCAAAGCTCGCAGATGAGTGGCAGTGCAAAGTGTGCAGAGGATGCTGAAAGCCTGCAAAGGGATATAGATGGTCTAAGTGAGTGAGGGTCTGGCAGATGGAATGTTGGTAAATGTATCCATTTTGATAGGAATAACAGCAAAATGAACTATTATTTAAATGGTAAAAAAATTGCAGCATGCTGCTGTGCAGAGGGACCTGGGTGTCCTTGTGCAGGAATCACCAAAGTTGGTTTGCAGGTGCAGCAGGTAATTAAGAAGGCAAATGGAATTTTGTCCCTCATTGCCAGAGGGATGGAGTTTAAAAACAGTGAGGTTATGTTGCAGCTGTGTAAAGTGCTGGTGAGGCCACACCTGGAGTATTGTGTACAGTTTTGGTCCCTCTTGAAAGAGGATGTACTGGCACTGGAAAGGGGGAAGAGGAGCTTCACTAGGTTGATTCTGGAGTTGAAAGGTTGGTTTGAGGAGAGACTGAATAGATTGGGGCTACATTCATTGGAATTCACAATGAGGGGAGATCTTATAGAAACAAGATTATGATGGGAATAGATAAGATCGAAGCAGGGAAGTTGTTTCCACTGGCAGATGAAACTAGAAGTAGAGGGTATGGCTTCAAAATAAGAGGGAGCAGATTTAGGACTGAGTTGAGGAGGAACTTCACCACCCAAAGGGTTGTGGATCTGTGGAATTCCCTGCCTAGTGAAGCAGTTGAAGCTACCTCATTGAATGTTTTTAAGGCAAGGACAGAAATTTTTGAACAGTAAAGGAATCAAGGGTTATGGTGAGCGGTTGGGTAAGTGGAGCTGAGATCACAAAGATCAGCATTGATATTGTTGGATGGCAGAGCAGGCTCGAGGGGCCAGTTGGCTCCTAATTATGTTCTTAGAACTCAAAACCAAGACTCAGTAGCATCCTAGTAAACCTTTTCTGCATAGTTTCTAGTTTAATATCCTTTCTATAATAAGGTGACCAGAACTGCATACAATATTCCAACTGTAGCCTTATCAGTGTCATGTACAAGTTCAAGATGTCGCAACTCCTGTATTTCATGTGCTGACTAATGAAACCAACCAAGTATGCTGAATGCTGCCTTCACCACTCTGTCCCTCATGACTCTGCTTTCAAGGAGCTATGAACCTGTATCACTCGATCTTTGTTCTATAACTCTCCCCAGTGACCTACTATTAAGTCCTGCCCTGATTCAATCTACCAAAATGCATCACCTCTCATTTATCTAAATTTAAACTCCATCTGCCATTCATCAGCCCAGTGGCCCAAATGATCAGGATCCTGTTGCAATCCTAGATAACCATCTTCACTGTCACTATGTCACTAATCTTGGTGTCATCTGCAAATTTACTAACCTAAATTCTCATCCAAATCATTAATTCAAATGACAAATAACAATGGACCCAGCACTGATCCCAGAGGCACACTGCTAGTCACAGCCCTCTAAAACCATCCTCTGTCTTCTGTCATCAAGCCAGTTTTATATCCAATTGGCTACCTCCCCTGGATCCCATGAGATTTAACCTCCTGCTACAACCTATCATGTGGCATCTTGTCTACATGGAGTTTAGCAAGGCCTTTGACAATGTTGACTGCACTGCCCTCTATCTAACTCTGCCTTAAAAATATTCAAAGACTCTGCTTTCACTGCCTTTTGAGGAAGACCATTCCAGAGATTACCCTGAGAGAATTTCTCATTATCTGTCTTAATGATCAACCGCTCTTTTTAAACAGTGACTTTTGGTTTTAGATAGAACGTAAGAAATAGGAGCAGGAGTCGGCCATCTAGCCCTCCGAGCCTGCCCCGCCATTCAATAAGATCATGGCTGATCTGAGGTGGCTCAGTTCCACTTTCCCGCTTTCTCCCCATAACCCTTAATTCCCTTGCCTACCAAAAACCTATCTACCCGTGTCTTAAATACATTTAGCGAGGTAGCCCCTGCCACTTCAACGGGCAGAGAATTCCAGAGACTCACCACCCTTTTGAGTGAAGAAGTCCCCCCCCACCCCCCCGTCCTGTTGTCCTTTGAGTGGGAAGAATCTCTCTACCTCTACCCTATCCATCCCCTTCATTATCTTCTACGTCTCTGTAAGATCCCCCCCATCCTTCTAAACTCGAGTACAGACCCAGTCTATTTAGTCTCTCTTCATAGTCCAACCCCCTCATCTCCAGTATCAGCCTAGTGAACCTCCTCTGCACTCCCTCCAAGGCCAAAATATCCTTGCGCAAGTGCGGCGACCAAAACTGCACACAGTACTCCAGCTGTGGCCTCATCAGTGCCCTGTACAGTTGCCAGATCCTCTGGCAAGAGGAAACATCCTGTTCACATCCATCCTATCAGTACCCCTCTGCTTAAATGGTTTCAATCAAGTTAACTTGCTACTCACTCCAGTGGATACAAACCTAACCTTTTCTCAAGCTCAGTAGCCCACCGACAAGTCATGATCTTTGCTTATAATTTGAGAATTCTAACTGTTGTTCGTCCGTAGTCATCGATGAGTCATTAACACCATTAGTCATTTTGAGGCTGGTTGCGGTGTGTCCGAAGATGACTGATCAGAATTCGGGCACGGAATGTCCTGGCACATCAGAACATAAGAAATAGGAGTAGGAGTGGGCCATCTAACCCTTCGAGCCTGCCCCACCATTCAGTAAGATCATGGCTGATCTGTTGTGGCTCAGTTCCACTTTCCCGCCCTCTCCCCATAACCCTTAATCCCCTCGCTTACCAAAAACCCATCAACCCGTGTCTTAAAAATATTTAGTGAGGCAGCTTCCACCACTTCAACGGGCAGAGAATTCCAGAGATTCACCACCCTTTGAGTGAAGAAGTTCCTCCTCAACTCCGTTCTAAACCGCACCCCCCTAGTCCTACTGTCCTTTCTGAGCGGGAAGAGCCTCTCCACCTCTATTCAATCCATCCCATTTATCATCTATGTCTCAATGAGATCTCCCCTCATTCTTCTAAACTCTAACGAGTACAAGCCTAGTTTATTCAGCCTCTCCTCATAGCTCAACCCCCTCAACTCCGGCATCAGCCTAGTAAACCTCCTCTGCACTCCCTCCAAGGCCAAAATATCCTTGCGTAAGTGCGGCGACCAAAACTGCACACAGTACTCCAGCTGCGGCCTCACCAGTGCCCTATACAACTGCAGCAAAACCTCCCTACTTTTATATTCAATCCCCCTCGCTATGAAGGCCAGCATCCCATTCGCCTTCCTGACCGCCTGCTGCACCTGCAGGCTGGGTTTTTGCGACTCATGCACAAGGACCCCGAGGTCCCTCTGCACCATCGCCTGCTGCAATTTTTCACCACGTAAGTAATAGTCCTTCCTACCAAAGTGGACCACCTCACACTTGCCAACATTAAATTCCATTTGCCAGTTCCTGGCCCATTCACCCAGCCTATCTAGATCCTTCTGCAGATTCTCCACACCCTCCACGCAATTTTCCACCAATCTTGGTGGAACCATATTGGACAGACTTGTGTAGACACTGTAGTTGTTGCGCTGGTGGCTCTGGACTTGCACAGCTCGCGCTTAAGTTGTGTTTCAGCAATACACCTTGCTTCGTGAGCTTGACAGCCTTTGTGGATGAGGCAGCTCCCGGTGGGGCGGTTTTGTGCCAGCGTTTCCCAGGTGGTTGTGTCAATGTCAAGCGACTTCAGGGAGGCCTTGAGTGTGTCTTTGAAACGTTTCTTCTGCTCTCCATGCGAGTGTTTTCCAGCAGAGAGTTCCCCAAAAAGGAGTTGCTTGGGTTTGCGCTCGTCTGACATACGGATGACATGACCTGCCCACCGGGTCTGCACTCTCATCAGCAGTGTGTGGACTGATGGTAAACTTGCTCTAGAGAGAACTTCAGTGTTGGTACTTTGTCTTCCATCTGATGCGTAATATTCTGCGAGACAAGTCATGTGGAAATGATTGAGCTGTCTTGCTTGCCTTCAATACACAGTCCACGTTTCACAGGCATACAGGAGGGTAGTGAGTACCACGGCGCTGTAGACCTTCAGTTTTGTTGCTGGGCTGATTCCTCGACGTTCCCATACAGTGGAGCGCAGTCTACTGAAAGCAGAACTTGCCTTTGCTATTCTGCAGTTAACTTCTGTATCAATAGTCACTGCTTGGGAGAGGGTGCTGCCAAGTGAACTGGTCCACTGCCTGTAGTTCCTGCCTTTTTGTGATTTATGGGCTCTGTGTACGGTGCATGACTTCGGTTTTAATGTTGATGGTGAGTCCAAAGTTGTGACAAGCCGTGGAGAATTTGTCCATGCTGACTTGCATCTCTGGCTCTGAGCGAGTATACCAGGTCCAGTCATCGGCAAAGAGGAAGTCTCTCAGGCTCCTTCACTTTGGTAATAGGTTGAAGAGCTTCCCATCCACTCTGTACTTCTGATTCCAGCAACACTGTCCTGGAAGGCATCATTCAGCATGGCAGTAAATGTCATGCTGAACAGTGTGGGTGCGAGCACAGAGCCCTGTTTGACACCATTGGTGACTGGGAATGCCTCAGAGGATTCTCCGCCATCCAGTACTCTGGCCATCATGGAACTGGCGTACCATCTGAATGAATCTTGGGGGGCAGCCGAACTTTGACACGATCCTCCACAGGCTTTGTTGGTTGACAGTATCGAAGGCTTTCGCCAAGTCAACAAAGATTGTGTAGAGCTTGCGATTCTGCTCCTGACACTTCTTCTGAAGCTGGCATGCAGCAAAAAATCGTGTCAATATTTCTGACTAGCTTTTAAAACAAACACTTTATTAGCCATTAAATTGAAGAAGCTTCTAGTGATGCTAAAACAAGAGAACGGAAAGTTGACATTTAATTTGCAGGGGAGGAGTCCTGGGGTTGGGTGAAGAATAGGCTGTGCTTCAGTTGAGCTGTGATCTGACCCCATTTAGAGCAGAGCTTTGGATGCCATGCTTCAAAGAGGCTGCATTGGCTGTGGAAAGATGCAGATTCAGGATCGAGACTGGACCTTGGGGTTAATTGAGGGCATTGTTGCCTGTAAAATATTTTGTATGGAGACTTGAACAAGTTTATTATATTTATCTCAGTGCCTTTATTTTGAGACAAAAGTGGTTCAAACTTGCTTTATTAAAACACTTACGGATGAAAGAAACTGTCACCTAAGCACAAGATTGTTATCTTTTCCAAATTGCCTGCAGCACAGTGGCACTGTGGTTAACACTGCTGCCTCACGGCACCAGGGACTCGGGTTCAATTCTGGCCTTGGGTCACTGTCTGTGTGGAGTTTGCATGGTCTCCCCATGTCTGCATGGATTTCCTGAGTGCTCCTGTTTCTTCCTAAAGTCCAAAGATGCACGGGTTAGGTTGATATAGGCTATGCTAAATTAACTCTAGTGCCAGGGGATTAATGGGTAAATATGAGAGGTTATGGGAATAGGGCCTGGGTGGGATTGTGGTTGGTGCAGACTCAAAGGGCCGAATGGCCACTCCTGTACTGTAAGGATTCTATGAAATAGATACTAGCCAACCTGATGAAATCAACTAGAGCTATTGGATTCAATTCGCTGAACTCTCAGCATGAAGGTGGATCTCGCATTGTCCCAGGTCACAGTAGGTTTGTTGGAGTCTTCGCTGGAGTTTATCTTGAATATGGCTGTTTTTATTTCTTTTTCCACCCCCCACCCCCTCCCAAACCTCATCAGTGAGGTTGGGCCAGGTCATCCTAGTTGTATGTATCTCTTTGTAGCATGGAGTCTGACTGAAGCTAGGAATGTACAATGTTGGAGCACCTCCTGATGGGTTTTGGCCCATAATTCTTCCATTGTAAGGTTTTAGCCTTTCCGTTCAATACATACAAGGTCTGTTCTGATTTTGGGTCATAATGACTTTCCTATTAAAGTGAAGTGAAAGTGTTCTGGTATGTGTCCCTGTTGGCTTTTGACCTGTGGTAACCTCAGAAGCAGATTTTAGCTGTATTAGTTTAAAATGTCCTGTTTTATCTTGGGCCTAATTTGTCCATTTGACCACAGGCTGAATAAACTTGGTTTGGATTCCTTGAAGAATAGATTTGAGATTGATCTGATTCAGGTGTTAGGATTTGGTAAGATAGTTAGAGGGAAGCTATCATTCAGCAAAGTAGAATGAAGACATAATCTTGGAACAAGGCTATTCAGGGTTGTTGTGAAGCACTTTGTGCACAAGAAAGCAAAAATTTGGAATGTTCCTCCAAAAGACTGGACACATGACCTTGTTTTCAGTGGGGTTTGGCAAATTAGAGCAGCACAGTGGTTAGCACTGCTGTCTTGGGTTTGATTTCTGGCCTTGGCTGGCTGTGTGGAGTTTGCACGTGCTACATGTGTCTGTGTGGGTTTTCTCTGTGCTCTGGTACCCACCCCCAAGATTAATGAGGTAAATGTGTGGGATCACAGAGATCAGATCTAAGTGGGATGCTCTGTCAGGTTCGGTGCAGACCTGATGGGTTGAATGCTGCTTCTGCACTGTAGGAATTCTAGGGGTGAAATGTGATCCTCAAGCCAGTTAATATTTCCAGAAGCCCATGTAATGAAAATTATTCAGTCACTGTTGACAAGAGCTCCAAGTGATGCACTCTTTCTGAAGACTGACCTACTTTGCAACAAGTATGTTGACACTTGCTACTTGATGGATTACCAGCTGTGAATTGTGTTGTGACAGTGTACGAAGCTTGGTAGATGTGTGGTGAGTTCTCTTGTGGAAGCAATGTTTGGTGAATAAATATTTAAAAGATCTGTTTGGATTCTTAACATTCAACTCCTGCTGGAATGATGTTCTCTATGACAGGGAAATCCAGAATCAGGGATCACAGTCTGAGGATGAGGGATAAACCAGGACTCAGATGAGGAGAAATTTCTTCAGTGGTGGGCCTATGGAATTCTTTACCACAGAAAGCAGTTGAGGCCAAAACGTTGTTTCCAAGGAGTTGGACATAACTCTTGCGACTGATGGGAACAAGTTATTGAATTGGATGATCGGC
This sequence comes from Carcharhinus amblyrhynchos, assembly GCF_965287045.1. Taxonomy (NCBI): domain Eukaryota; kingdom Metazoa; phylum Chordata; class Chondrichthyes; order Carcharhiniformes; family Carcharhinidae; genus Carcharhinus; species Carcharhinus amblyrhynchos. The sequence goes on along the minus strand of NC_137342.1, from coordinate 4,944,334 downwards.
CATGTTAATGAATGGCAGAGCAGACTCAAGGGGCTAGATAGTCCTCTTTTTCTCCCCCTAGATTTTTGTTTCGTCGTGCCTATGGCAGCTCTCCAGTGGAATTATCCAATAAATTACACTTTCCTCTTGTATCTTGCCCATATCTCCAAGTATTTATCTAGTTTTCTGTTTGAAAGATACTCAATGAATTTGCCTCCATTAGCCTTTTGGGCAGTGCATTCCAGATCAAAGCTCACTTTTTTTATAAAAAATGCCACCCTTGGTTCTTTTGCAATCATCCTTTGTTATTAACCCCTCTGTCATCCTGTTCTGCCTCTTCACAAAACTAAGGACCTCTTGCACTTTCTCAATTTGTCCTGCCATTTTCAAAGATCTTTGTGCATATACCTGCAGACCTTTGCCCCTGTGCCCCACCCCCTTTATAATCTAAATAGTTTAATCTTATTGTCTTTCCTCATTCTGCACTTGTTAATTTCATCTGCTGTGGCTGTTAATTTTGCAATTCAGTGCATTGATATCATACTGTTTGTTTTTTCAGCTATAAGCTGAATCTCAAAATTGTTGCAGCACAGGAGGAGGCCATTTGGGCCATTGTGTCTGTACTGGCTCCCCAGATGAGCATCATGACTTAGTGCCATTCCCATGTCTTTTTCCCTGTACTCCTGTGTTTCCATTGAAGAAATCTAATGACACCTTGATGGATCAATTGAACCTGCTGCCTCCACACTTCCAGCAGTGTATTCTCAATACAAACCACTCTGATTTTTTTAAATCCTTTTCAACACTTTTTTGATTTGATTTTATTATTGTCACTTGTATTGGGATACAGCTAATTTTGTATCCACATTGCCACTGTCTTTCTTTTCTTCCATAAGCTGTAACTTTTTTCCTGTTTGTGACATTATATTGAATAGTATTTGAAGTCCATGTACTCCACATCAACAGCATTACCCTCCTCAACTCCTTTGTTACCACTTCAAAACTCTTAAGATAGTTAAATACCACTTCCCCTTTAGAAATCCATACTGGCTGTTCCTACTTATGCTCTGTATACCCAAGTTCAGGAAATTATTAAATGCCAAAGAACATGGCCCTAATGTCAAGCCCTTGGGAACACCACGTTTTAAATTTGACTCCCCTGACCCGTGAGATGATGAGCTAGTCCCCTGTTTCTGTCTCTGCTTTCCCCAAATGTGAGCTCTTCAACCTGCATTCCCTCTGAATATTTCCCTCCAGTCTGAAAGAGAGCCATTAGCCTTCTGTGCTCTCACCCTTCAGTTTGTATCTGTTTAATCACTGTGGGCATTCATTCTGTTTTCTGAAAGTTCCCTGATCGATATCATTTGCAAAAGTCTGTTTATTTGTTTGAATTTTGCTTTCACAGGAAGGAAAAGGCAGTGGTTTAAAGTTGAAGATGCAATTGGAGTTCTGCAGTGTCACAAACCGGTACACGCTGAGTACTTGCGAAAGCTGAAACTGGGCAACCCAAACACGAATGGAAACTCTCTGGTCTCCACGGCTACTGTGTATGTGACCTCTTCCCAAACATCAGGGATGTCATCTGAGCTGAGATGAAATGGACATTCACATATGGCCTTTCTGCTCATGTGCAGTCAATTAGGAAATTGCATTCTGCTTTGGAAAGCAGAATGGTCTAGGTTAGACTGTATATGTATAAATACTTCGCATGAATACTTGCAGTGTTGATATGAAACTTTTTATGATGTAAAATAGTGTTGAAAACCAAAGCCATACACTGATTTATGTTAGCATTATTTTGTTAGACATGCCTTGCAGGCCACTAACTTGTTTTAAGATTGCATTATATAGAAGGGTATATTTAATCCTGTTTCAATTTTACCATGCATAGCATGCCACAGATGTGAAAATGACTTTCTATATTGGTGTTTTACAATGATGATGTGGCATCTGGTGAATGTTTTCCACATCAAAATTAAATTCTGAGAAATTCTCAAACTATTGGAAAGTCTGATCAACGTGATTTGAAAATATAAATTTGAGAAATGAATTGCCCCCTTTTTTTGAATTATTTGGGTAACCGATTAGAAGCTTTTTTCAAAATTGATCATTTTGTGTGCTAATTAAATATGCATATTCCTGATTCAGATTTCTGTAGCAAATGTCTTTCATCACAGTTTTCCTATTGTTAAACACAATATTCCCTTCCCTACCCTACCCACCACAATGTTAAATAACACAATATTCTTAGTTCTGTTTCTAATGAAAACAGTAACTTCCTGTACTAAATTTATTGCTTTTCCACGTCTTGCACCATTTTGTGTAATTTTGTTCCTTTCTGATTTGCCCTTTTTTCACTTGTGCTCGCTTTCAATCTCAAATATGTTTTCCCCACCTTAGTCATGTTGCTCTCTGTGGTTGGAAAATGCCTCTTATTCTGCAGTTCAAGTGCACCTGGAGTTTGCAAATATTCCAGGTTTCTAATCAATCAACTGCTATCCTGTAGTCTGGAGATTCCATTCTGGAAGCTGAATGATATCTATATTACTGTCTGTGCCAAATTCAATCATTTTCCTCAAATTTTGATATTTGAAGTTGCTAAAAATCAATTCACTTTCATGCATCAGTTGCCTGGACCTGTGTTGTTTCTGTTTCTATACGTTTGTATCTTGCTGATGGGAAGAGGTGATGTTCTGTTTTTAAATGAAGTAGTGCTTGAGTCTTTAATCTGTGTCTGCTCCTTGGATGAAAGTCATGGTGTGGATATGCCAGCGTTGGACTGGGGTAAACACAGTAAGAAGTCTGACAACACCAGGTTTAAGTCCAACCGATTTTATTTGATAGTAAACTCACTAGCTTTCGAGGTTTCCCTCTTCATCAGGTGAATGGAGAGTTCTGGCCTCAGACAGAGCATATAAAGCACAGACAGTTTACAGATTACTAATTAGAATGCGAATCTTTACACCTAACCTGCTGTTCAAGTCCTAAAGTGGCCAACAATGTGAGTGGAAGGAGCACTGAGCACAGGTTAGAGATGTGTATTGTCTCCAGACAGTACAGTAAGTGAGGTTTTGCAAACCCAGGCAAGTCATAGGGGTTACAGATAGTGCGACATGAACCCAAGATCCCTGTTGAGACTGTCCTCGTGTGCGGAACTTGCCTATCAGTCTCTGCTCAGCAACTCTGCACCACCTAAGGCCACCTTAGAGAATGCTTACCCGAAGGTCAGAGGCTGAATGCCCGTGACCACTGAAGTGTTTGCCAACAGGAAGGGAACAGTCTTGCCTGGTGATTGTCGAGTGATGTTCATTCATCCGTTGGCGTAGCGTCTGCATGGTCTCCCCAATGTACCATGCTTCGGGACACCCTCTCTTGCAACGTATCAGGTAGACAACGTTGGCCAAGTTGCAAGAGTATTTACTGTGTACCTGGTGGATGGTATTCTCACGTGTGATGATGGTATCCATGTCAATGATCCAGCATGTCTTAGAGGTTGCTGTGGCTGTGGGGTGTTGTAGTCACCGTTCTCCTGAAGGCTGGGTAGCTTGCTGCGAACAATGGTCTGTTTGAGGTTGCGTGGTTGTCTGGAGGCAAGAAGTGGGGTGTGGGGATGGGGATGGTTAGGTGTAAAACCTCAAGCTTGTGAGTTTACTATCAAATAAATCGGTTGGACTTAAACCTGGCGTTGTCAGACTTTTTACCTTGGATGAAAATTAGACAGTTCAGGAGTGTTTTGATTTAAAGTTGCAATTGCAAAGATTGCTTTGACTTTTTTAACTTTGTGGGCAAGAATTGGATGGCGGGATGAGTTTCTGTTATGGGTTTTTCAGAATCCTGCCCTGACTAATCAGCTTCTTGCTCTTTTGGTGATATGAATTTCAAGAGTGGACTGTCTCTACTAGCTCCAGGAAAAGCAAAAGGCCACAATAATACCAAACTCTCTCAGCAATATCTTGCTACCCATAGCCTGTTGTACTTCACCCTGATGTATAAGGATTTGGGGACCTCCATGTAATTGGAACAGCTAACATGAATGGAAGTGTTCCATTTTCGATTTGTTTGAGTTGCTTGGTGCCCCCTCACCCTATGTTGTTCAACAAGGAGTTTGTTAAATGTGTGGTTAAATTGCAATATTGAGTTTGAAAGCAACAGCCTAAAGACACTTGCAAAGGAACCTGCCTTGTGCAGTCAGTCTGCTGTGTTTAAGAATTCAATATTTCATTTAATTAGTGCTCTTACTATCTATCGGTTTCTAACTCCATTTATAAAGACTTGTCACCTTCCTTAAAGCTTCCTGTACAATCCTAAAGACACCATTCGAGAGAGTCTACTGTATTTGATTTTAAAAAAATCATTTTCTTAATGAGACTAATAGTCTTGAATAAAACTGAATTTTGAACAAAATGTGTTCTTTCACTTGTTTTGATTTAATGATTTGTTCTTTTATTCCAATATGGGCAGCAGATGCATTGGAACCCAACTGCCTGCAAGTTTCGCTGCTGAGGAAGGAGTTGCAATGTTGGTGTGCGTATACTGCACAGACCGCAACATCTCCTCCTCCACCACCTCAAGAGCATTGGGGATGGGCAGCAATTGCTGGCCTTGCCAATGGTATCCACATCCCATAAATGAAAATTTTAAAAATCCCTTGGTCATGAAGGGTGAAATGTTTGGTTAGTTTAAACATTAAAGAAAGAAAAGCAATTCCTGCACAGAGCTGGAGTAGATAGAATTAGTACAGTTGTTTTAAATTTATCCATTTGTCATCACATCCAGCAAAACTTGCTCTTCCCTTTTGGAAGGACACTGAGCCAATGAACTGGCATTTTGATTATGGTGCAGAAGGAGGCCATTTGGCCCATTGAATTTGCACTGACCATAATCCCCCCCCCCCCCCCCCCCCCCCCCCGACATGAGGATCAGCATTGCCAATCAACTGAACCCACAGACACGGGGAGAACATGCAAACTCAACACACTTACCCGAGGCTGCAATTGAACTCGGGTCCCTGACGCTGAGAGGCAGCATTGCTAACCACTGCCACCCCAAACCTACGTCCATTTATACAGCATCCAGAGGAAACCCAAGCTGGGAATCAAACCTGGGTCCCTGGTACTGAAGCAGCAGTGCTAACCAGTGTGCCACCTTGCCACCCTCCCTGAAAGGTTTGCCTTTTTGAAGTGGTTCCCCATTTTATATTGAAAATAACAGTGATTTGGAAAACACAAAAATAAACTCTTGTCCTGAATAGATCATCCCTCAGTACTGTATGGCTGTATCTCTGCTAAAACTGTTCCATACTTAGTGGCTATTCTCGGTACAGCTTATCTTTCCTCCACTCTTATGCAGTGTGATGTGATACTTTAAAAAGCAGTTAAAATGCCCTGTCAATACCAGCCGTCTGCTAATTTAAAGATTCTCTGAAAAAGATTCCTCTTGAGAGGAACTTTAGCTAATGGGGAAACAAGTTGCTACTTTGAATATCGTTGGTGTGTTGTGTTTTGCTTTTTAAATCACAAACCCTTTGCAGTCAGTGAAGTAATTTAATGTTGTCACTGTTCTAATGTAGAAAAAAGGGGGAACCATTTTGTGCAGAGCAAACTCTTAAAGCAATGTGCTGACCAGATAATTTATCGGTCAGGGTAGATATTAGTTTGGAGAGCTTTGTTGCCTTCTTCAAAATACTGCGTTGGGATCTTTAAGTTGCTTATCGGAGAGGGCCCTGTGTCTTGCATGACAGTCTAGATAACATATTCCAAGTTTCTTAAGCCCACAGAGATTAACGTGCCTTGGGCTTTGAAAGGCAAGAACACATGCTTTCCTTGTTGAAATTATCAGAGATTGCAATCTGATAGAATTGTGCGTCAACTGGGATGTATGAATGAATATTCGCTTGTCTTTTCTGTAGTTTAATGTGGGATAATGATTCTAGTACTAGATTTTGGGAATTTGTTACTTTTTTGTGGTAAATGGAAAACTTTCAATAAAAACATTCTTTTTACTTAAAAAGCAAAGGACCCATGCTGGCACAGCAGTTAGCATCAGGGACCTGGATTCAATTCTTAGCTTGGGTCACGCCCTGTACAGACTCTGCACATTCTCCCTGTGTTTATGTGGGTTTCCTGCAGGTGCTCTGTTTTCCTCCCATAGCCTGAAAAAATGTATTGGTTAAATGCATGGCCATGCTAAATTCTCCCTCAGTGTACCTGAACAGGTGCCGAAGTGTGTAACTTCATTGCTGTGTTAATATAAGCCTACTTGTGATGCTAATAAAACTTAAAACAATGTGTAGATTAGGGGAATTAGCCATGGTGAATGTAGGTGTTATGGGGTACTCCACTGGAACTTCCAGTCAAGGAACCCCCATTGATTATTACCATTTGCTTCTATTTTGAATTTAACTTGCCTGTAATCCCAATCCCTCCCCCCCTCCCTAAATAGTGCAGTTAGTTTACCACCCTTCAATCCATAGGAACTGTTTTGAAGTTGTAGAATTTTGGAATATGATTTGATTTATTGTCACATGGATTAGCATGCACTGAAAAATATTGTTTCTTGCGCATATACAGACAAAACATCTTCATAGAGAAGGGAATGAGAGTGTGCAGAAAGTAGTGTTACAGTTAACTTAATGCAAGGTAAGTGTATTCAAAAGCCTGAGAAGAAGCTGTTCTTCAATCTTGGTATGTGACCTCAGACTTTTGTATCTTTTTCCCAAAGGAAGAAGGTGGAAGAGAGAATGTCCAGGAGACCTTAATTATACTGGCTGCTTTGTTGAGGCAGTGGGAAGTGTACACAGCCAATGGATGGGAGACTGGTTTGTGTGATGGATTGGGCTACACTGACGTCCTTCTGTAATTTCTCGTGGTCTTGGCCAGAGCAGGAACCACAACAAGCTGTGATTCAACCAGAAAGAAAGCTTTCTATGGTGCATCTGTAGAAGTTGAGTTGTAGCTGACATGCCAAATTTCCTTAGTCCTCTGAGAAAATAGAGACTTGGATCCTGTGGCCTTTTACCTTGACTTAAGTTGTCCTGTGGTTGGTCATAAGTTGCTCAGCTCTGCACTTCATGACCTGGGAGAAACAGGGTCCACTCTGCGAATGAGTTGGATATGCTAATAACTGACCTCATGATTCAGCTGTGCCTGCTCAGCCATGAAGCAGATGCTGGGCTAAACTTCCACACAGCTGCCCCTTACTAGTGATTATGCCATTAAATCGTGTACAGCCAAAAAGCAGTATAGTGGAGGCCAGCAATTGACCCTTTGCTGTTTCTTGTGAGGAGTTGGTGGTGGAGCTGCAATTGCTGGAGATGTTTCTGCTGCTGTGCCTGTCTTTTTTTTCTCTCCTGGGAAGGGACTTGTACTCGGACAGGAGGAGGCTGACACTGTCCTTCATTTATCTCTGCTGGAAGAATTCATTCCCTTTTGACAGCCTGCAACAGTGAGAGGAAGCCAGGACTGAGCCTGTTTTCGAATGCCTGGAGAGGGAGGAGCCAGAGGACTGCAAGGACACATTTACAATTAAAACTGCTTAAAACAACATGTCATTTTGTTAATGGTTTTGCAGTGGTTTCATAAGCACCAAGTATATAATGGATGTCTCTGGGCCAAGAGTGTGAATATTCTCCCTCCAATCTCCTGGTAGTACATTTGTGGAACTATCCTAATCCTTGTCAAACCACTTGAACTCAATCCATAATGATTATCACAGTCACTAAGGTGTTGTCTGTCATACTTGGTAAATCAATTGCAACTGGTAGTCTCCCATCATGAGCTAAAAGCCCTTAGTCCCTTTGTAAGTTCGGTGTTTTCCTACACCATTTCCTGGGCGTGGGTGTATTGTATTTGAGAATGATATAAAATTTGAGCCTTGACTGACTCCCACATCCAGCACAGTGACAAATATTTCAAATTTGTATCTGGATTCCAGCATTTTGTTGATGCGACGTAAGCAAGACATCCCCTCGTGCCTTTTAACGTAAGGGAAAATGGCATTGCTAATTTGACATGTCAGTAATATAAGGGAACACTAGGGAAGAAGCACTCCATGTAATTTGCCAATTCCTTTAACCACAAATGCAATGAAATTTATTGAAGCTTCTGAGAAGGGCAGCACAGTGGTTAGCACTACTGCCTCATAACACCAGGAATCCAGATTCAATTCCAGCCTTGGGCCATTCAGTGTGGAGTCTGCATGTTCTCCCTGTGTCTGCATGGGTTTCCTCCCACAGTCCAAAGATTGGTCATGCTAAATTGAGCCTAGTGTTGGGGATTATGGGAATTGGGCCAGGGTGGGATTGTAGTCAGTGCAGACTTGATGGACTGAATGGCCTTTTAGCAATTCTATAAAAGTAGGCATTATCTTTATTTGATTTGGTCAGTGCAGCTTGGAGGGCCAAAGGGCCTGTTTCTGTGCTGTGATCTTCTTCTTTAATTTATTATTTTCATGTATTAGCATAGTGAAAAGTATTGTTTCTTGCATGCTATACAGCCAAAACATACCATTCATAGAAGGAAATGAGAGAGTGCAGAATGTAGTGTTACAGTCATAGCTAGGGTGTAGAGAAAGATCAACTCAGTGCAAGGGAAATCCGTTCAAAAGTCTGATGGCAGCAGGGAAGAAGCTGTTCTTGATTTGGTTGGTATGTGATCTCACATGTATTTTTTTTCTGACGGAAGAAGGTGGAAGAGAGAATGGCTGGGGTCCTTAATTATGCTGGCTGCTTTCCTGAAGCAATGGAAATGTACAGTCAGTGGATGGGAGGCTAGTTTGTGTGATGGATGGGGCTACATTTACAACCTTTTATAGTTCCTTGTGGTCTTGGGCACAGCAGGAGCCCATACCAAACTGATACAACCAGAAAGAATGCTTTCTATGGTGCATCTGTAAAAGTTGGTGAGAGTTGTAGCTGACATGCCAAATTTCCTTAGTCTCCTGAGAAAGTTATTTAGTGAGTTTTTTTTTAGCTATAGTGTCAGCATGGAAGGACCAGAACAGGGTGTTGGTGATCATGGATACCTAAAAACTTGAAGCTGTTGACCATTTTTTACTTTGCCCCCATTGATGTGGACAGGGGCACGTTCTCCTTCACGCTTCCAGAAGTCAATGACAATCTTTTTTTATTTTGTTGACATTGAGGGAGAGATTATTGTTGTCATGCCAGTTCACCAAATTCTCTATCTCATCATTGTTTGAGATCCAACCCACTACAGTGGAGTCATCAGTAAACTTGAAAATTGAGGGGAATTTGGCCACATACTCATAGTGTATAAGGAGTATGGTAGGAAGCTAAGAACACAGCTTTGTGGGGCACTGGTGCGAAGGATGATTGTGGAGGAGGTGTTGCCTATCCTTATTGACTGGCCTGATAGTTAGGAAGTTCAGGATCCAGTCACAGAGAGCAAGCAAGGTGCAGGCTAAGGAGTTTGGAGATGAATTTTGTAGGAATAAGTGTTGAAAGCTGAGCTGTAGTCAATAAATAGGAGTCTGACATGGGTGACTTTGTTATCTCGATGTTCCAGGGTTGAGTGCAGGGTCAGGGAGATGGCATCTGCTGTGGACCTTTTGTAGCAGTAAGCAAACTAATGGATCCAGGTAGTCTGGAAGGCTGGAATTGATTTGTGCCATGACCAGCCTTTCAAAGCATTTCATAATGATGGATGTTAGAGCCACCGGATGATAGTCATTCAGACATGCTGCTCGCCTTTTCTTTGGTACTGGGATGATGGTCATCTTCAGGAAACGGATGGGGACCTCAGACTGTTGTAAAGAGAGGTTGAAGATGTGCGTGTAAACCAGCTGATCCGCACAGGATCTAAATGCTTGTCCAAGTCTTTGGGTTTTTGTGGGTTGACATTCGAGAAGGCTGCTCTGACATCTGCAATGCTGACCTCAGATATATGTTCATCCAGGGCTTTCAAGGGTGGAGGGTATACTCTTGCTGACCTCTTGCTCAAAATGGGCATAGAATGCATTGAGCTCATTAGCGAGGGATGCATCTGAGCCAGCTCTTTTATATGCCTTCATCTTGTATGCTATTATGTCTTGTAGACTTTGCTAAGTTGGTGGGGTAAGCCTGGGACTCTAGCTTAGTTGGTACCTTTTGGCATCTTTGATGGATCTCCTTAGATTGTATCTTGGCTTTCTTACATAGGTCAAGGTCACCTGACTTGAATGCCTCAGACTTGCACTTCAGCAAGCAGTAGATATCCCTGTTCAGCCATGGTTTCCAGTAGGGGAAACATTTGCTTCTTTGGCACAGCAGTCTTCTACATGCTAATGAAGTCAATTTCTGTAGCGGTGTACTCGTTCAAGGTGGTTGGAGTTTTTAAATACTGACCAGTCCGCTGGCTCCAAGAGTCCTGTAAGAGATCATCCCATTCCTCAGACCAATATTTCCTAAGTTCTGTCAACTTCCCCAAACCATACAAGGTTTGGAGATATTCATTGGCAATCATGTCTGTTGGCTGGTAGATGTGGCCTTCATTTTAGGATTATCTACAAGGCATAGGTCAGGAGTGTGATGCATTACTCCCCACTTGCTTGGATGGCTGCAGCTCCAACAGCACTCAAGCAGCTTGCCATCACCCAAGACAAAGCAGCCTGCTTGATTGGCACCATATCTACAAATATTCAATCTCTGTCGCTAATGCTCAAATGATTTTATGAGGAGAAAGTATTTAGTGTAAGGATGGATTCACAAAGAAGCAGTGTTGAAAGAGGAATATAGGTGGAAAGAGATACAAAGTAGTTAAAAATGACATCTGCGATTACTCTAAAGTAGAAAGGTTTTGTGAGATGGCAATCAATAAATTGGTTACAAATATGTGTAGCAGAATTCACATGGAGGATGAGATTAGAGGTAGGACCATAGTGAACTCACTCAGAGGGCAATAATGAGTTAAGGTGGAGTTGAAATTGCTGCTGATGTGATGTCATTCAGAGCAGAGGCTGATAGAGGAAAACAGTGAAGATCTCAATGGGAAATGTGGCATGGTCTTTGAGTGAGCAGTGAAAAAAAAAGGATGGAACAAAATGAGACTCAAAGGAGGAAAACATACCAGAGTAGCAGGATAGTCGAGATGTGATTTGTAGTAAGAACCCAGTACTTTGGCAGGGTAAGTGATTGTGATAAAGTCAGGCATGGAGGCTTGGAAAAAGCTGCAAGTTTCTATCATGCTGTTGATGCAATCATCCAGAACATGCTTGTTAATGGCAATGGTCTCTACCACCCCCCCCCCCCCCCCCCCCCCCACACCCTGTCTCATAAGAGTAAATCTCATGGAGGGAGATGCAGTGATATCTGATCCATCAGCAGAGCCTACTGGATAGCAAAGGTTGGCAAGTGGGAACAGGCAGTTATTATTCACCAGGAGGCCCTTTAGAGTTTGCAGAGACACATGGGAAGCTGTAGGTCTATTAAGAGTTAAGTCTGGAACGCTTAGAGTAGAAGGTCAGAGTGTGCTACAGGGTTAGGGTAGGCAGAATATGCGAGAGAGGGAGAAATTTAAAAAGGAAACACGAGAACAGGAGAGCTTATATCCAGAGCAGCAGCCAAAACATGAAAGGACACAGGGAAGTTCAAGTTACACAGGAAGGTCATGATATTTATGCCCTAGTAATACAAGTGAGAGGAGACACTAGGAGGGAGTCTAAAGGAAAAGCTTCTGTATTGGAATAAAAGTTGATACAAATAGCAGGGAATTAATTTGGAGCATTGATGAACTGGGCTCAAACATGTATGCAGTAGCAAGGTGATTCCAGTTATTTGAAAATGACACATTGTCTTTCTAATCCATGATTACTTCTGCATACCACCTGGTTCCTCATCCCCATGGAAATATCTCAAAACAATGTGATGCGGATCAGTGTCAGGATAAGACAGGCTAAGCAGGGAGCTGGGGAGAAACTTTTTCCACCCAGAGTGGACGGAATCTGGAACCCTACACCTTAAAGTTGGTAGAGCCAAAAACTCTCAACGTTTAGTAAGTATTTAGATATTCATAACCCTCAGGACTATGGGCCAAGCACTGACTAATAGGATTAGTATAGTCAGATGTCTTTTTCACCGACATGGACAAAATGGCTGCTGTGAACATCTTTGAATCTGTCCTCAAGATCGAGATACTGGGGAAATGGATTTGGATAGGTGGCAGAATAAACCAGAAATTTGGAAGTCAAATATGAATAATGATTTAATGCTCCCTAAAGGAAAATTACAGACATAATTGAGGGGCAGAAGTGATCGTGGGGTAGAAAAAGTGGTACAGTGGATGAATGTCAGTGTAAGATTGAGGAAAAGCATAGGAAAGTGAATTTCTGACTAGGAACCACTCCAGCAAAAGAGCATACAAGCAACTTCAAAACATGCAGTTGTGCTTAGAGACATGTAAGCAATACAGGGTGATTCCACAGCTATTTGAAAGTGAGACACATGGTTTGTGATATTTCAATTCTTTGAGCTGGGGAAATCTACAGAGATTTGTTTCTACTCCCCACTCTTATCCCCATAGCCCTGTAAATATTTCCTCCTCTATGTATCCAACTCCCTTCTGAAAGCCACTCCTGAATCTGTTTCTACCAATCTTTCAATAGTGCATTCCAGATGATAACTGGCTACATAAAAATATTTTTCAGTGCCTTGTTATTTTGCTAGTATATCAAAAGACAGCACTCCTTCAATACTGCAGTCAAGTATTAACTTAAGAAGAGAACATAAGAAATAGGAGTAGGCCATCTCGCCCCTCGAGCCTGCCCCGCCATTCAATAAGATCATGGCTGATCTGTCGTGGCTCAGTTCCACATTCCCACCCTCTCCCCATAACCCTTAATCCCCTTGCCTATCAAAAACCTATCAACGTGTGTCTTGAAAATATTGAGCGAGGCACACTCCACCATTTCAACAGGCAGAGAATTTCAGAGATTCACCACCCTTTGAGTGAAGAAATTCCTTCTCAACTCTGTTCTAAACCACCCCCCCCCCTTTATCTTGAGGCTATACCCCCTAGTCCTACTGTCCTTTCTGAGCGGGAAGAGCCTCTCCACCTCTATCCTATCCATCCCATTCAACATCTTATACGTCTCAATGAGATCTCCCCTCATTCTTCTAAACTCTAACAAGTACAAGCCTAGTTTATTCAGCCTCTCCTCATAGCTCAACCCCCTCAACTCCAGAATCAGCCTAGTAAACCTCCTCTGCACTCCCTCCACGGCCAAAATATCTTTGCGTAAGTGCGGCGACCAAAACTGCACACAGTACTCCAGCTGCGGCCTCACTAGTGCCCTATACAGCTGCAGCAAGACCTCCCTACTTTTATATTCAATCCCCCCTCGCTATGAAGGCCAGCATCCCATTTGCCTTCCTGACCACCTGCAGGCTGGGTTTTTGTGACTCATGCACAAGGACCCTGAGGTCCCTCTGCACCATTGCATGCTGCAGTTTTTCACCACGTAAGTAATAGTCCTTCCTACCATTATTCCTACCAAAGTGGACAACCTCACATTTGCCAACATTAAATTCCATTTGCCAGTTCCTGGCCCATTTGCCCAGCCTATCTAGATCCTTCTGCAGACTCTCCACACCCTCCGTGCAATTTGCTATTCCACTAATCTTGATGTCATCAGCAAATTTCGACACCATACACGCAGTTCATCTATATAAATGGTAAATAGCTGAGGCCCCAGCACCGACCCCTGGGGCACTCCACTAGTCACCAACCACCAATCCGAATAGCACCCATTGACCCCCACTCTCTGCCTCCTATTTGACAGCCAATCCTCTATCCACACTAACACCCTACCCCCCCAACTCCATGCCCCCTGACCTTCTGTAATAACCTCTTGTGAGGCACCTTGTCAAACACCTTCTGAAAATCAAGAAACACCACATCCACCGCCCTAGACACATCCTCATAGAACGCCAATAAATTTGTCAGACACGACTTCCCCTTAACGAAACCGTGCTGCGTCTGCTCTACCAAACAATTCTCCTCAAGCTGCCTCGCTATTTTCTCCTTGATGACGGATTCTAACATTTTTCCTACAACAGACGTTAAACTAACCAGCCTATAATTCCCCGCCATTTGCCTGCCACCCTTCTTAAACAACGGCGTAACATTAGCTGTTTTCCAATGTTCCTGCACTTCCCTGGAATCCAGTGACGTTTGGAAAATAATCACCAAGACATCCACCATCACCTCTGCCATTTCTTTCAGAACCCTTGGATGCATTCCATCCGATCCTGGGGACTTGTCCACAATCAGTCCCTCCAGTCTGTTGAGTACCACCTCTCTAGTAACCATCTTTCCATCGCTAACACCTGGCAAATTATTCACGTCCTCCGTGAAAACCGAAACAAAAAAGTTATTCAGGGCCTCAGCCATTTCCCCATCCCCTACCAATAAGTTCCCCCTCTCATCCTCTAAGGATCCAACGTTCACCCTAGCCAGCCTCTTCCTTTTTATGTATTTATAAAAACTCTTGCTATCCTTTTTTATATTAAGCGCTAGTCCAGCTTCATAGTTTATCCTACCCTCCTTTATCAACTTGTCATTCTTTGTTGACATTTAAACCTCTCCTAATCCTCTTCTCGCCCACTACTCTTAGCTACTCTAAACGCCTCCGCTTTTAATTTAACACTTTCCTTTACCTCCTTCGTTATCCACGGCTGATTATCTCTCCTCCTACGAACTTGGATGAAGAAGTCAATTCTTTTAGAGTGGAGCTTGAATCCTTCACCTTTTGACTATGAGGTGAGAGTCCTATCACTGACAGGGACTCAGGGCTGATATCAAATTGGGAGCAGCCATTTGTAATTTTTTCTTCCAGATTCCAGGCACCAATTTCACTTAGTAACTCTAATGACATGTCTTAGTAAGATTTGAACTGAAAGATTGCAACATATTTAAGATGACTATTTCAAGGAAACAACAGTGAATACAGACTTGGGCCCGCTCAACATTAAGGGCAACATTAAGATCTGAACATTTGTCATTAAATGAACACAGGGGTTTATCTTAAGACTGGATGTAGATATTTTCATTGATGAGCACAAAACCAACCACCAAAACCTCTATGATTTATTTACTGTATTGTGCTGTGGAAAGATGAACACAGGTACAACAGTCAAATGGAACAAAAAAAAAGTTTACTAAAACAAAGTTTTACAGAAATCTCTCTTCCCCCACACCAACCCCCCAGACAAGCCATACAAAGTAATAAGTCTTCTCAGAATCTACATTTGAGAGTCAGAATATTGATGCATTGCTTTTTCCATTCCTTTACTGACTGGACAAACTAATAATCAGCTAAGCTGCTTAATCTATTGCACCTAAAAAGAAAAGTTACTACTCTTGAAGGGCATGATTTACTGTGTGCAAGTTAGCTGCTTTCAAAATGCTTTTAGCATCACAAAAAACAAAACTTAGAAAATAAAAACTTACACAAAAGGGCAGCTAACTAAGCAGATTTTCATTCACAGTGCTAACAAAAAAAACGCCAGTCATTGTAAATACGACAGAGGTGCATCGCCGCTTTCAAATTAAGGGGAGCCTGGGAGGGCGAGGAGGGGAACAGAAAAGCAAAGTGGTATAGACTCTGCTCATGCTTTAATGGTGAATTGGAACATGACAAATAGTCTCTAATATGCATTTAAACACCAAGAATTTTATTTGTCTGGGTTTATTCTGCAGTTTTCTAAGACTGTTCTTTGAATGCAAGGAAAGATCTTGGCAGAACAAAGATTGTGATGTGCATTCAACTTCATCTGGAATTGCTGTTTCCACTGGCATATAGCCTAGTCCATGTTCTGGCTGAAAAGATAAAGGCATATTTAAACATATAGTTCTCATGTGGAAAGTGCATTCAAACATATTTCTATATTATTACATGATTTTCCAGGTTGAGTATCTTTATCCACAAACATACAAAACTCACTTTTTTGAAACCTTATTGGCCTTTAGCATAGGAAGTCTCTAATCCTAACACAAATCTTCCCAACCACATGCAACCTCAAGTGCAGGATGTCAATGACCTTCAATGACATGACCTTCACCGACTACATCCGTTTTTAGTGCAGGCAGTTTGATCCAAGCCAAGCCAACATGAATCTCACCAACTGCACCTGCCCTATTAGAGTGGGAAGCCTGTGACTCTCCTCAACCACACCCAATCTTTAGCATCTATTTGTTTGGCTGCATTGTTTTCCTCGCAAACGCTCCCCTACAAACAAAGTTGCAGATGGTGCCATGGGTGGAAACCAGTACCCAGTTTTTATTATATAGTGGGCACAGCGATTAGCTCTGCTGCCTCACACCGTCAAGGACCTGCGTTTGATTCCCAGCTTGGGTCACTGACTGTGAGGAGTTTGCATCTTCTTCCCCCGTGTCTGTGTGGGTTCCCTCCAGTTTCTTCCCACAGTCCAAAAAAGAATTTAGCCACGCTATTATTAGCTAAATTCTCCCTCAGTGAACCTGACCAGGCGTCAAAGTGTGGTGACTAGGGGATTTTCACAGTAACTTCACTGCAGTGGTAATGTAATGTGATGCTAATAAATAAACAAACTTTAAAACTTATCTTACTTTTCTATCTATTTCATGTAGGTTTTAGCCATCGTAATGCAAGTAGGCTTATATCCAGTTTCTAAAAACAGAATTATCTGAAAACTCAAAGCAAGTGACTCAGTTTTGGATAAAAGATACTCAACCTCTAACAGTAACAAAGTTAACAGCAACAGTTGACCATTTAACCAATTTCAATCACACAAATTTAGAAGTGTAATAAATAAAACAAGCCCATCCAAAGCATCCCACACATCTGCAGCCTATTGCTGACTGGGATATTTATACGTGAAATATCACCAACTATGTATACGATATTTCCAGAAACAGTGCCTTTCATCCAGTTTATAATTAGCATGCCACTGCATTGCATCCAAGCACATCAGGAAAATCTCAGTGCTCATTTCTGGCTACAAGGGTTGTTCCTGTTTGCAAATATCACATCCACAAAACTTACTAACTCTTTGTTGGAGACGGCATTAAATTGCAGACTGAGAAAAGTGCCAGAAAGCAAAGTGACTTGGGCCAGCTGGGAAAGAGGTGCAGAGCTTCAATCGTTGTGCATACTGGAATCTACAACCATATCGTGGGAGGCAGGGGAGGAGACAAAGGAAAGAAAAGGAAAACGCCACCCCACCAGACTGTGTAGCATGCTGAAAAAACACAAGGCAAGAGCATCTCAGCCGAGTAATATATCAAAAGATTCATGTAACCAGGGTTACTGGATCTGTTTAAGAATTAAAGATATGTCAAGTACACAGCTGTATCTATCCCTTCATGATTTTAATTTCTAACGAGCTGAAAAATCAAATGATCACGTACCTGTTTCTATGGCTTGGGCTTCATTGCTCTTCCACTGTTCAGCTACGTCATTTGCTAATGGATCATCTGGATTTGGAGCACTTAACAATGCCTGGATTGATAGCAGTACTGTACGAATCTGCAAAGCTGGGGACCATTTATCTGTGGAATCACAACATAAACCATCAATACAAGCCGTGACATCAACATTCTTGCCTGTACAATTAAAATAAAGATGCAAAAATTGGAAGTAGCCATTACCTTTCAGAATATCTAAACAGATTCTGCCCAATTTGTCTACATTTGGGTGATATATTTTGGTCATAAAGCGAACTTTTGGGGCTGCCATTGGATATTCTTCCGGAAGAAATAGTTCAAGTTTAAAAGTTCCACCCTCAAATGGGGAGTCCTGTGGACCAGCTATAACAACATGAAAGTAGCGTGCATTGAATTCATCAGCTTCTGCCTTTATACCAGGCACTGGCTCTGCATGCAAGCGCTGGGTTTCCTGTAAAACAAAGAGAGACAATTGTTAGTAATGCACATTCCCAAATAACATGGGAAATTACGTTTCTAAATGATTATGCACACAAACATGTCCCCCTTACCACTGACTGTTGAATCAAGGAAGCCAAAAGCATTTGCAGTATTAAATATTCCATATTGAGTTACAGTACAGTGTTTACTGCTGCGCTTTCAACTTCACAGCAGATTTATTCAACTGCACTTATTACATAATGTGACGTCCACTTGCAAACATGAATTCAAGTCATCCAAAATAAACAAAACTTCAAAATGTCAGTCAAGGCCCAGTGGAAGGATTCTCACCTCAGCCAGAAGAACCGACGAGTTCAAATCCCATTCCAGAGCTTATCCAGGCTGATATTTCAGTCTGCTATGAGTTGGAGGTGCATGTTTCAGACACCACAGCACTGTTTTGGACAATAGTAGGGCACCATCCATCCACTGACCAGCATCAACAGATGACCTAATCATTTATATCTCTGCTGCTTTTGCTTCCCAAACTAGCTGCCAGGTTGCCTATATTACAACAATTTCTAAACTTTAAAGTATTTGATTGGAAAGCACCTTGGTGGAGAGGAGGGAAGGGTGGGGTCTTTCTTATCCTTACAGCTAAGGAAGACATAAAACCAGCAGTTACATGGAGTACAAACATGACTAGGTTTTATTTCAAGCCACGTGCTTACAGAAAAATTCAAAGCAGACATGGTACATGAATTTTGCTCTTGTTCTATCCATCAAATCAGTTGGAGCATTTTAACCTCTCAATTTGTCAAAAAGGCTACTATATTAAGCATTATAGTGGTTTTCAAGTCTTTCTGTGCAGAGTTCACTACAACATTGCTACACTTAAATGGAGTTTAGTGATAAAATGTGCTGACAAATCAAATACCAAATACACAAAAATCAAGATCTGGAGGCATGACTGACTTTGGCCTTAACTGTTTTTTGGGGAGAAAATTCACAGATTCCTCTCCTTTGTGTGAAGTGGTGCATCCTGACACACTCCTGAATGGCCTGGGTCTAAAGTTATGTCCCCTTGTGCTGGATTTCCCCACCAGAAGTAGTGGCTGCTTTTTCATCTCTCTATCAAGCCACTTAATCACAACTGTCCTTAATCCTCTATATGCAATCAATAATCTATGCACCCTTTGACTAGCTTATTGATTTGAATATAGCCTTATAATTTAAAGCCTGCAGCCAAAATATCATTCTGATCAATTCTCAATGCCAATGTGTCCTTCCCAGAGCTCAGAATCGAATGCAGTACTGCAGATGTGGTTTAACCAATGTTATGTAACTCATACTCAATCATTTAAGATCATTTTATTTGATATGATGTTCCCGTTCATCCAAAGATTTCACTGTGGAGTCTGTAGTTCAGACTACACAGAACAAAAATTACAAAGTACGTTCTATGCAAATTCAAATAGCTGTATTCTCTACACAGCTCACTGGAGGGCTCTTGTGGCCAAAACTTGCATGACAATGTGATTAGAAAGCGCTTCATAGAACATAGGCCCTGATCCTTTGTAGTTAGTGTGAAGTAACATCGATTCTCCACATGCAGGCTTTTTAGTAGGTATCCAAAAGCCTCTGTTTTACTTGATGCACTTAAAAATCATTCCAGAGGACAAGGGCAATCCAACTGATATGAAAACATTTCATGAAATAAGAATAAGGAAAGGTTACAGTATCACTCAAATGTCAAATTATCAGTGAGACTTTTTTTTAAAATTGACTGATACGTTCGATTTATTATTCATGGTTTGGGGGTCTTCAGTTTTTCTTTGGGTGGGAGGGGGAAAGGAAATTGGGAACAGGAGTATTAGATTACAGAAATAAACCACAAAGAAATATAAAACTGTTCGTCATGAGTGTCTACAAGTACATAAAATAGCTGTAGTAAACAAGACAAGACAGGAGAAATTAATTAATCATGGGAAGAGGCAAAAAAAATTTAAAACAATCATGGTTACTAGAGAAAACATACCAACCAAACTAAATGAATTAAGGCCAACAATCCCCAGGATTAATGGCCTGCATTCTAATAAATTGGTTGTGATCTTCCAAAATTTTCCAGTTTCTGGCAAGATCCCAAAGGATTGGAAAACTGCAAATGTAACATCTTCATTCAAAAAACAAGGGAAATAGAAAGCAAGGAACTAATTGGCAGTTAGCTTAACATCTGACACTGGAATTCATTAGTAAGGGGATATCAGGGCATTTAAAAAAAACATACTACCATTAAAACAACTGTTGTTTTATGAAAAGGAAGAGAGACAGTGTTTGATAAATTTATTACAATTCTTTGAGGATATAACAAGTGGATGAGATAAATTAGCAGATGCAGTGTATTTGGATTTCTAAAAAGGTATTCAATTGAAGTGTCACATAAGAAGTTACAGGACTGTACAGAAGAACTCATGGAGTTGGTGTGGGATAGAGCTGTTATATTGGACATAAATAATTGCATTGATGGTACTTTAATTTTTTTAAAAATGTCCATCTACTTCAGGAGCTGCACACATCCAGGCAAGGGGAGAGTATTTCATCACAATCCTAACATGTGCCTTGTAGATGATGCACAGGCTTTGGGAGTCAGGAGGTAAGCTATTTGTTGCAGATTTATGGCTAGTCCTGTTCAATGCTAACCTCCCCTCTCCCCAGATGTTGAGAAAGGGCAATTCAGTGATGGTAATACCATTGAATATCAAAGACAGAAAGTTAGATTCTCTTATTGGAGGTGGTCATTCCCTGCCAATGTGCAGATGTTACTTGACAATTTTTAGCCCAAGGATGAATATTGTCCAGGTCTTGCTGCACATGGACATGCAAGTGCTTCAGTATCTTGAGCTGTTGCGAATGGCGCTGAGTAAACATCCCCATCTCTGATCTTGTGATGGTTAACGATGATACAATTGAAGATGGTTATGCCTGTGACACTACACCGAGGAACTCCTGCAAAGATCCCATGGCTCAGATGATTGGTCTCCAACAACAGCAGGAGACCAATCAGCATCAGACTGGGATTGGTGCTGGAATGCCTTATCGTTGCAGACAGTGAAATGTGTATTCTATTTCAACCTTCTCAGCAAGCCAGCCTAAAAAGCAGTTTGTCCTAAAAATGCTTCTAGAACATAGAACACTACAGCACAAACAGGCCCTTCGGCCCATGAGTTGCGCCGATCACATCAACACCTACCAATCTATAGACCTATCTATAACCCCCAATCCCATAAAACCCCATATATTCATCCAGAAGTCTTTTAAAAGACCCCAGCAAGTTCGCCTCCACCACCACTGATGGCAGCCGATTCCATTCACTCACCACCCTCAGTGAAAAACTTACCCCTAACGTCACTTCTGTACTTGCCTCCCCGCACCTTAAATCTGTGTCCTCTCGTAGCGACCATTTCAACCCGGGGAAATAGCCTCTGAGAATCCACCCTATCTATTCCTCTCAACATTTTATAAACTTCTATCAGGTCGCCTCTCAACCTTCGTCTCTCCAGGGAAAAGAGACCCAGCTCCCTCAACCTAACTTCATAAGGCATGCCTCCCAGTCCAGGCAACATCCTTGTAAATCTCCTCTGTACCCTTTCAATAGCTTCTACGTCTTTCCTATAGTGAGGCGACCAGAACTGCGCACAGTACTCCAAATGAGGCCTGACAAGGGTCTTATAAAGACCCTTCTGTGCTGGATATGACTCAAACCATTACAGACTTTCCCCCTAAGCCCCATTAACTTCAATTTTATTAAGGTCCCTTGATGCCACACTTGGTCAAATTGTGTCAAGGGCAGTTACTCTCACCAATTCACCTCTTTTGGCCGTAATGTGATTAGGACCCTGATCGAGAATACTGATAAGGTTGCAGTTCGTTGGCACGGATCTGTCCTGCTTTTTGTGGACAGGACATGGCTGGACAATTTTCCACATTGTTGGGTAGATGCCAGCATTGTAATTGCACCAGAATAGTTTGGTTAGGGGTGCAGTTAGTTCTAGACCATAAGCCTTCAATATTAATTGGTGGATTATTATCAGAACATATAGCTTTTACAATATTCAGTGCCTTTAGCAGTTTCTTGATATCATGTGGAATGAATCGAATTGGCTGAAGACTGACATCTGTGGAGACCTCAAGAGAAAGCAAAGAAGGATCATCCAATCAGTACTTTTGGCTGAAGATGGTTGCAAGTGCTTCAGCCTTATCTTTTGTGCTGATGTGCTGGATTCCCCCATCACTGAGAATTAGAATATTTATGGATCCTCTTCCTCCAACAAGTTGTTTAATTGTCCATTCACAACTGGATGCAGTAGAACATCAGGCTTAGATTGAATCCTTGGGGTTACATAGCTCTGTCTGCCTTTGTTGTTTGGCATGCAAGTAACCCTCCATGTTCAGCTTCATCAGACTGACAGTTCATTTTTAGGTATGCTTGGTTCTCTCCTGCCTCCCTGCACTTTTCATTGAACTAGGGGTGATTACCCAGCTAGATGGTAATGATAGCGTGGCAGACATGTCAGGCCATGAGAGTACAAATTGTGATTAAATACAATTCTGCTGATGATGGTCCAGTGCCTCATGGATGCCCAATTTGACTTGCCAGATCTGTTTGAAATCTATCCGATTGAGCAGTGGTAGTGCCATACATTGAGGGTAAGGGCTAGGTTTCTTTGCCCTTGTTTGACTTGACACCATGAGATTTCATGGGGTCCTGAGTGAGGCAAAGATCAACCATGATTGTATTGAATACCTGAACATGCCTGAAGGGCATTATTCCTATTTCTTATGTTTTTGTAGCCAATTAACACACCATCAGGTAGTGTTTGTTCACTAGAAATGCCACCTTCAGCAGACTGCTGCATTAACTGTAGTGAGTGCACAGTGCAGAAAAAAATGCTCAGTTTAAGCTCTCACTGCCTCCATTAAAGTTACTGTGGGAAGATTGGCATTTCAAGTATTTTGTATTCATATGCCTCACAGCATTTCTTGGATTTTGACGCAACTTTATCAGTAATAGGAGTGTATGTATACCGTGTGTATGTAAATGGAAAGATGGCAGGTAGAAAGGTAGACATTTCTCAAAAGAAAAATCATAACCAGATTTCAGTCAATAAATCAATACATCTGTATTATCATTTACAGCTCACAGGTAGTGGTGGCTAATGAGAAGAGATGTCTTGGGGAGAAAACTTTATTTCACATAATTATACAGATCTCTTGCTTGATATTGGATGTATACTAATAGATCACCTGTGGCAATTTGAAATAACACAATGATTTACATGTTCCTCTTCTTACTAAACAACCATGTTCTAAAATAACTCCATGTCTGTTCAAGGTGATAAAGATTACAATCCCATTTGAGGCAAGTTTGAGCAAGTGTCATGTCCAGAAAATCTACCTGTACGTTCCAAATTATTACAATTTTGTTTTGAAAAAGTAGGACACCTGCATTAGGCATCACGTGACAGCAAGTGCACAAGACAAGTTTTCATTAAAATAAAAAAACTCCAAATTTATCAAAGTAAATGCTGCTCCCCCAAACTCCCTGAAGAGGCTGAAGCAAATTCTTCTGCAAATTCATGCTGTAGTGCTGTCATGACAAAACCATGACTGCCTTAAAAAGATACTGCATTGCAGAATTAAAGGTTTATGATTTCAGATAAGTTGGCAACTGTTGTCTGTGGATGAATGACTGCCAACAGCACTTCAACAGTAATTAATTGTGGGCAGCTGAGATATAAGTTCTATCTAAAGGCAAATATCCATCTTCAGCCAAGTGACCCTCATTGCTACTATTACAGATATCCACTGAATTCCATCAATCTAATCTCTACTTCAGAATGATTATACGTGCCTAACTGAATTGAGACACTGCTATTTTACTGGCATATTTATATGAATTATAGGACTATGCAGTTCAGAAATTCTCCAGCTGAAAGGATGGGTACCCAACCTGTGCCTTCACTTTCATTGATGAAACTCTAAAGCCATTTTGGCAGGTGATTTTGGAACAGAAGAAATTGAAGAACAGGAAACTGCCAGAAGGTTCAATAACACATCTGTTTACTGTGACATGATCTGCTCACTTATTTTTTTTTTCTGGTTCATGGGGATGCACGTGTTGTTGGCTAGTTTGTCACCTATTCCAAACTGCCTTTGAAAGGTTTGCGAGCTGTCTTCGTGAATTGCTGCAGCCTTCGTCATGTCAGCTTGCTGCAGGGTGGGGATCCAGAATTTGATCCAGTGACAGTGAAGGAATGGTGATATGGTTCCAATGCAGAATAGCGGGTGGCTTAAGAGAGGAACTCACAGGCGATTGTGTTCCCATGTGTCCTTCTCCTAGGTGGTAGAGTTTGAAGGTTGCAAGCTGTTCATGAAGGAGGCTTTGCAAGTTGCTGAAGGGCATACTAAGGATTAGACCAGTAAACCGACTTGACCAGGGCAAAGTAATTTGCCAGCACTAATTCATAGTGTAATGCTTCCCATAGTACATTGCACAATGAGGAGATGGGAAAGCTGATGAGGCCAGAAAAAGCAGCAAACCTGAGGACTGGGAGAAATTTAAAATCTAGCAGAGGAGGACAAAGGGTTTAATTCAGAAGGAGAAAACAAAATACAAGAGCAGGCTTGCAGGAAACATAAAAACTGACAGCAAAAGCTTCTATAGATATGTGAAGGAAAAAGACTGGTGAAGACAAGTGTAGGTCCCTTACAGTTAGAATCAGGTGAAATCATAATGGGCAAAGAGATGACAGACCAGCTGAACAAGTACTTTGGATCTGTCTTCACTGAGGACACAGATAACCTTCCACAAATACTTGGAGACAGAGGTCTAGCATGAGAGAAGTAGTAAAATAAATCTTTATTAGTTAGGAAATATCTGGTTTTAATCCCAGCAAGGTCCACAGGGCCTGATGCTTTGCATCCCAGAGTACTTAAGGAAGTGGCCCTAGAAAGTGGACGCATTGGTGATCATTTTCCAGCGTTCTAGAGACTCTGGAAGTGTCTACCCTCTGGTTTGGAGGGTAGCTAATGTAGCCCCACTTTTTAAAAGAGGGAGAAAACGGGGAATTATAGACCAATTAGCCTGACATTGGTGGTGGGCAAAACGCTGGAGTCAATTATTAAAGATGCAATAACTCAGCATTTGGAAAGCAGTGATAGGATCAGTCCAAATCAGCATGGATACTTTAAAGGAAAATTGTGCGAGACAAATCTTCTGGAAGTTTTTTGAGAATGTGACCAATAGAGTGGACAAGGAACCAGTGGATATTGTGTATTTGGACTTTCAAAAGGCTTTTGACAAGGTCCCACACAAGAGATTAGTGAGCAAAATTAAAGCTCATCAAATTAAGGGTAAATGTATTGATGTGGATAGAGAACTGGTTGGCAGACAGGAAACAGACAGTGGGAATAAACAGGCCCTTTTCAGAGTGGCAGGCAGTGACTAGTGGGGTACCCCAAGCTATTCACAATATACATTAATGATTTGGACAAAGGAATTGAATGCAATATCTCCAAATGTAAGATTATCCACTTCGGTGGCAAAAACAAGGAGGAAGATTATTTTCCAACTGGTGGCAGTTTAGGAAAACGGGAAGTGCAGCGTGACCTGGGTGTCATAATGGAACAGCCACTGAAGGCGAGGATCGCTAATGGCATGCTGGCCTTCATAGCAAGGGAACTTGGGTATAGGAGTAAAGATGCTTTGCTTCATTTATACAGGGTATTGGCCACACCTTGAGTATTGTGTGCAGTTTTGGTCTCCTAGTCTGAGGAAGGACATTGATGCTATTGAGGGGGTCCATCTTAAGTTCACTAGACCGATTCCTGGAATGGCAGGACTGACATATAAAGAGATACCGGATCAACACAGTTTGTACTCACTGGAATTTAGAAGAATGACAGGAAATCTCATAAAAACATATAAGATCTGATGGGACAGGACAGGCTTGATGGGGGAAGAATGCTCCCAATGTTAGGAAGTCCAAAACTAGGGGTCACAGTCGAAGAATAAAAGGGCAAGCTGTTCAGGACAGAGATGAGGAACTTCTTCACTCAGAGTTGTGATCCTGTGGAATTTTCTGCCACAGAAAGCAGCGGGCCAGTTTGTTACGATATGTTCAAGAGGGAGCTGGATGTGGCCGTTGGGGCTAAAGGCATCAAAGGGTATGGAGAGTAAGGAAGAGTGGGATACTGAAAATGCATGATCAACCATGGTCATATTGAATGGTGGTGCAGGCTCGAAGGGCCAAAGGGCCTACTCCTGGCACCTATTTTTGGTTTCTATGAAAATGTCTGCTTCTGCCTGATGAAAAATCATTTGCTATAAGCCACTAATTTAACAATGACTCACTATCACAGTACAGTCATTTCTCATGGTGGCCAAAGCAAGCAGCGTTCTGAGCTTAGTCAGACTTGACAAAAAAAACCAATGTTGCACTCAATAGCTCAGCAAGTAAATACACACCTGAGGTGGAACTGTCAAGAAATCGCCAATTCAGTTCCTAACCTGTGGTGGCATGTACACACTATCCTGGATATCAAAACAAGATTGATTTCTGATTCAGAGCAGAATGACCGCCCCCAACACTCAGTTCCTTGGGTTTCCACACAAAGAATCCATTCAAATGAATTTAATCAGCCTCAATTTGCTATCTGGCAGACTGGTTGAAGGAAATGGAAGGAGAGTGGGGAAGAAAGGGATAAGTAAATGGGAAAAATCTTTTTACTTCCTCAATCCAACACCACTGGGATCAGCAAAATAGATCACAATGCCATTTCCAAAGACATGCATTCCAATGTTTCCCCGACAAAGGTGCGTTACTTATTTTCCACTGAATACATTTCCATGATCAACAGCCTCACAGGAAACCAAGGAGTAACTACTGAATCATAAACCTGGCAGTGTGCAAGTCAAATGCAGTTTTAAAAAAATGTTTTAACCTCTTTGCTTTTCAGTGAAAGCAGCAAACTGCGTAAACTGTAATTTTTTTTGATCAGCATAGAAACAGGCCCTTCAGCCCTTTTGAAAAAAAGCTAAGCTAGTCCAGCCATAAACATCCGCATTTGGCCCATATCCCTCTATACCCATCTTTACCATGTAACTGTGTAACCACTTTTTAAAAGACAAACTGGACCTGGCTCTACTACCACCTGTGGCAGCTTGTTCCAGACACACACCCTCTGTGTGAAAAATTGCCACTCTGGAATTTGTATCTCTCCCCTCTCACCTTAAACATATACCCTCTGGTTTTAGACTCCTCTACCTTTGGGAAAAGATATTGATTATCTAGCTAATCTATGTCCTTCATTATTTTATAAACCTCTAATAAGATCGTCCCTCAACCTCCAAGCTCCAGAGAAAAAAGTCCCAGTCTATCCAGCCTCTCCTTATAATTCAAACCATCAAGTCTTGGTAGTATCCTAGTAAATCTTTTCTGCACTCTTCCTAGTTTAATGATATCCCTTCTATAATAAGGTGACCCGAACTGTACACAGTATTCCAAGTGTAGCCATTCCAATGTCTTGTACAACTTCAACAAGACGCCCCAACTGCTGTATTCAATGTTCTGACCAATGAAACCAAGCATGCTGAATGCCTTCTTCACCACTCTGTTCGCCTATTACTACACTTTCAAGGAGCTATGAACCTGTACCCCTAGATCTCTTTGTTCTGTAACTTTCCCAGTGCCCTACCATTAACTGAATAAGTCCTGCCCAGTTCAATCTACCAAAATGCATCATCTTGCATTTATCTAAATTAAACTCCACCTGCCATTCATCAGCCCACTGATCCAATTGATCAAGATACCGTTGCAATCTGAGATAACCTTCTTCACTGTCCACTATGCCACCAATCTTACTAATCATGCCTCCTATATTCTCATCCAAATGATTTATATAAATGACAAATAACAGTGGACCCAGCACAAACCTGAGACACACCGCTGGTCACAGACCTCCAGTTCAAAAAACAACTGTCTACAACCATGGTCTGGCTTCTGTCAAGAAGCCAATTTTGTATCCATTTAGCTATCTCACCCTGGATCCTGTGAAATTTTTGGAACAACCTACCGTGTGGTACCTAAAGGTCTGGCTAATGTCCATGTAAACAACATCAATTGCACTGCACGATTTGTAAAGGATTTGGGAACAATTCAGCAGGCTTGCATGAATTGAGGAGTTTAAGCAGGAAGAAATACAAATGAACAAAATCCAAAAAGATCTAGAGCAGACTTCATTTCATCACTGTCAAACAAATTGCACAGTTAACAGATTTTTAAAAGTTGTAGACCATCAGCAGTACTCACTGCTCAGAATGAGCACGATGTGGGTATGCCGGCGTTGGACTGGCGTAAACACAGTAAAAAGTCTGACAACACCAGGTTTTAGTCCAACCTATTTATTTGATAATATACTCACAAGCTTTCGGGTTAGCCCCTTCGTCAGGTGAATGGAGAGTTCTGGCCTCAGACAGAGCATATAAAGCACAGACAGTTTAGAGATTACTGATTAGAATGCGAATCCTTACACCTAACCTGCTGTTCAAGACCTGAAGTGTCTTGAAGACAGTACTGTCTGGAGACAATACACATCTCTTTAAACTGTGATCAGTGCTCCTTCCACTCACATTATCAGCCACTTCAGGTCTTCAACAGCAGGTTAGGTGTAAGGATTCGCATTCTAATCAGTAATCTCTAAACTGTCTGTGCTTTATATGCTCTGTCTGAGGCCAGAACTCTCCATTCACCTGACGAAGGGGCTAACCCGAAAGCTTGCGAGTATGTTATCAAATAAATAGGTTGGACTAAAACCTGGTGTTGTCAGACTTTTTACAGAATGAGCACATCATAGAACATTACAGCGCAGAACAGGCCCTTCGGCCCATGATGTTGCACCGACCAGTTAAAAAAAAATGACCCTCTAACCTAAACCAATCCCTTTTCATCCATAAACATATCCAGGGATCTCTTAAACACCCCCAAACTAGGCACATTTACAACTGCAGCAGGCAGGGCATTCCAATCCCTCACCACCCTCTGGGTAAAGAACCTACCCCTGACATCCATCCTATAACTACCCCCCCTTAATTTAAAGCCATGCCCCCTCGTGCTAGCTCTCTCCATCCGAGGAAAAAGGCTATCACTATCCACCCTATCTAACCTCTAATCATCTTATGTGTTTCAATAAGATCCCCTCTTAGCCACCTTCTTTCTATCACTATGACAAATATTGCATTCTCAAGTCTGCCAAAACCTAAATGCTATAATAACCTACAGTAACAGAATACCAATAAATATGGCAACAATTAATTGTGGCCAGCAAAGCAATACAAGAGGTATCTGTGAATAATGTTTGAGGCCATTGTTCATTTACTGGGCTGAGGCGTCTTTAGTTTGCACAATAAGAAAAGGTATGTAGCATTAGTTTAAACTATGTGGAGAAAATAACCTAGTATACTGCAAGATTTTTTGCCTTTGTAGTAATGGTTAGAATTTACAAAGTACTGATTGATTGCAAAATACCAGTTAGTTTTGAGATTGAGTTAATTAACAAAAGCTGCTTTCTGTTTCACATCTGAATGAACACGTTATCTTTGGATCTCACTCTCATCTGTGTAACATAAAGCACTATAAGTTATATTACAAACTTGCAGAAATACAGAACTTTACAGTTAAGGAGTAGCAATATCTGGAAAATATTTGAATACAAGACTGAGAATTTTAAATTCGACTGGTTCCAACCCTATTGTAAGGATACGAGTGCGATGCACTAGGTGCAGGCGAAGTAGCATTTTAAAGAATGACAGATGACGGGAGGCCAACCAGATTGAGTCATGAGGGACAAATGCATGGATGAAGCTTACCACAAGAGATTGGAGGCATGGGCAGAAATGGTCAGAGTTACAGTTGTGCAAGTAAACGATATGGAATCAGAAGTTCAGGGCTAAGGCTGCAGTCAGCTTGACCCCAAAACAGTGGCCAAGGAGTGCGCTGGAGGCAAAGGAATGGAACTTTGAAGAGAGTACAGAAAAGGTTTACCAGGATGTAGCCTGGTCTGGAGGGTCTTAGCTATGAGGAGAGATTGGGCAAACTGGGGTTATTCTCCCTGGAAAGACAGAGGATGAGGGGTGACCTAATAGAGGTGTATAAAATTGTGAAGGGCATAGACAGGGTAAACAAGTGGGAAGCTTTTTCCCCACGTTGAAGGTGACGAACACAAGGGGTCACAAGTTCAAGGTTAAGGGGACAAGGTTCAACACAGATGTCAGGGGGACATATTTTACACAGAGGGTGGTGGGGGCCTGGAATGCGCCGCCAAGCAAGGTGCTTGAGGCAGACATGCTGGGATCGTTTAAGGTTTATCTAGATAGCCACATGAACAGACTGGTAATAGAGGGATACAAACGAATGGTCTAGTTGGGCGCATGAGCGGCACAGGCTTGGAGGGCTGAAGGGCCTGTTCCTGTGCTGTACTGTTCTTCGTTCTAATGTTAGACAAGCAAGTTGGCAACTCCAATCTAGAGAGGTGATGGCAAGGTAGGATGCCATCACCCTGCATGTGACACCAGTCATCACCGTTGAATGATATCACTGAAGGGTAACTTACAGATCAGAAAGAGGAGGGTACCAACAATAGGGACTGCTGGGGCAATGATACGAGGGCAGGGAAAGAAGCTATTGGAAATGTCCTGTCTATAATTAAATGGATAAGGGCAGTCCAACAGAGCTGGACAACAGATGAAAGTTAGCAACACAGGAAAAGGTAATTTGGGCCAACTAGCCCATGCTTGTATCTATACTCCATATGAACCTCCTCACACCCTCCATTTATCCCAATCAATAAAACCTATCCCTTTTCTCTCTGCATGTTTATCAAGCTCCCTTTTAATCGTATCCATGCTCTTAGCTCAGCTAATCATGAATGAATGCCACATCCTAAACACTCTCCAGAATTCCCTTTGAATTCATTAGTGACCATTCCACATTTATAGCCCTTAACTTTGGTTCTTCCCCCACCACAAGTGGAAGCAAAAATATTGAAGGAGCGAAATTCCAAAATACCACTGTTCATTTTGGCAAAGTGTACATAAAATCATCATGAAAATGCATCAAGAAATAATAAACAAAACAAAAGCAAGCCTGGTCACTCTAGTCCAGTGGTTCCCAACCCTTTCAGTAACATAGCACACTTCAATAAGACAAGCAATTCTATGGCTTATCCACTTAAAGACTAATCAATCAAGAAACAGGTTCAAAAAGCAATTAAAGAGGTGAATGGAATCTCAGCCTCTCCAGTAGGGGCCGTGTTACATACTATAAGTTCAGTTCCAGTTGTGTTATGAAAACTCTAGTTAGATTTCATGGTGTCAGGTTCTGGGCAGCGCACCTTGGGCTCTGGAGTGCAGTGCATTTCAAAGCCAGAGTTCAGGCATTGTGATGTCACCCCCCAATCCCTGAGCCGCTATTGACTGTGAGTTCCACCAGGCAGGGAAATGGGCAGGTCATTATCACTCCAGCTGGACCTTGTGTAGACCCCCCTGTCCCAGGGCTCCCTCTCCAGTGGAACTGTGCCAGTCTCAAAACGTGGAACTTTTGTAACTTGTACAAAATTTTACGACACATTTAGACACTTCTCCTGACATAGCAATGTGTTGCGGTACATATAAAGCAGTCGTTTGCAATGTTCGATATAATTAGGAACAATATTACCAGCACACAAAGAGGGGGAAAATCGAGTTAGACGTTACTTGAAAAAAGATATACTGGCACTGGAGGGGACGCAGAGGAGATTCACTAGGTTGATTCCGAGTTGAGAGGGTTGGCTTATGAGGCGAGACTAAGTAGACTGGGGCTAGAATGAGGGGAGATGTTATAGAAACATAAGATTATGAAGAGAATAAATAAGATAGAAACATGCAAGTTGTTTACACTGGCAGGTGAAACTAATCCTAGGGACATAGCCTCAAAATAAGGGGAAGCAGATTTAGGACTAAGTTGAGGAGGCACTTCTTCACACAAAGGACTGTGAATCTATGGAATTCCCTGCCCAGTGAAGCAGTTGAGACTACTTCATTGAATGTTTTTAAGGCAAGGATAGATAAATTTTTGAACAGTAAAGGAATTAAGGGTTATGGTCAGCAGGCAGGTAGGTGGAGCTGAGTGCACGAAAAGATCAGCCATGATCTTACTAAATGGCGGAGAAGCTTGAGAAGCTAGATGGCCTACGCCTGCTCCTAGTTCTGATGTTCCTACTAATTTTGTGCATGAGGCCAAGCATCCTTAATTAAAAAAACTAAAAGTTCTTAAGTCTTGTTTTGGATTCAAAATGACGACTGTGTTTCTCTCTCCACAGATACTGTCAGAGCTGCTGAGTTTTTCCAGTATTTGGCTTTTATCTTAATGCACTCTGAATTCTCGTGTGCACTGTGGGAACAATAATATTTCTGCGCTGTAATATAAGGAAAGAAAGTTACAGATACTGGAAGTAGTAGTAATTGTCATCCTAGAATGAATGGCCATCTTGGGAGGACAGAATAAGTAGACAGACAGTACTCATTGGAGTTTAGAATAAAAGATGCTTATGGGAGACAGACAGTTGAGACCACAATTAAATCAGCCATATTATCAGACACCAAAACATAGAACAGTACAGTACAGGCCCTTCGGCCCTCAACGTTGTGCTGAGCTTTGTCTGAAACCAAGATCAAGCTATCATTCTGGTGCACTCCATATGCCTATCCAATAACCGCTTGAAAGTTTCTAAAGTGTCCAATTCCACTATCACAGCAGGCAGTCCATTCCACACCCCAACTACTCTGAGTAAAGAACCTACTTCAGACATCCCTCCTATATCTCCCACCATGAACCTTACAGTTATGTCCCCAGTAACAGCTACATCCACCAGAGGAAATAGTCTCTGAACGTCCACTCTATCTATCCCCCTCATCATCTTACAAACCTCTATTAAGCCGCCTCTCATCGTTGTCCGCTCCAAAAAGAAAAGCCCTAGCTCCCTCAACCTTTCCTTATAAGACCTAATCTCCAAAACAGGCTGCATCCTGGTAAATCTCCTCTGCACTCTCTTCAATGCTTCCACATCCTTCTTATAGTGAGGTGACCAGAACTGTACACAATATTCCAAATGGGATCTCAAAGTCCTGTACAGTTGCAGCATAACCCCAAGTTTCTTAAACTCAAACTCCCTGTTAGTAAATGCTAACACACTATATGCCTTCTTCACAGCTCTATCCACTTGAGTGGCAATCTTCAGAGATCTATGGATATGAACCCCAAGATCTCTCTGTTCCTCCAAATTCCTCAGAACACTGCCACTGACCCTGTAATTTGCATTCAAATTTGTCCTACCAAAATGAATCACCTCACACGTATCAGGGTTAAACTTTTTGGCCCAGCTCTGCATCCTTTCAATGTCTCTTTGCAGCCTACAACAGTCCTCCCTTTACTGACCCACCCTTCACCCCCCTCCTCGAAGTCATTGATAAAAATCATAAACAGTAGAGGACCCAGCACTGATCCCTGTGGTAACTGGTCTCCAGTCTGAAAATTTTTCATCCACCTCTGTCTTCTATAAGATAGCCAGTTACTTATCCAAATGGCCAAATTTTCCTCTATCCCACACCTCCTTACTTTCTTCACAAGCCTACCATGGGGAACCTTAAACACCTTACTAACGACATCAACTGTTCTAACTTCATCCTCAATAGGCCTATCTTATATGATCTTACCTATCCCCTTAGAAGACTTTTTTACTCTGCATCTCCTCTGCCTGGGACAGCCTCATGCTTTATGCTTTAATCAGCATTCTGGCTCTGCTGCTTACTCACTGTCTCTACACCTTTGCTAAAATTGATCAATTACTTTGTACTGGGGGAGGGCAACAGCAGTGACTGCTGAACAACCACCACCAATTCTCTCTTCTTACACTTTTTATGTGGCTGTACATTGGAATACATTATCTAGCAATTCTTGTTCCTTTGTATGTCTGGTTGGTATTTCAAAGTCAGAATCCTGCTCAACAGCTGCGAGCTAGAGTGTTGAGATGGGACACATTCCCTGGAGATGTGGCAGCCTGAATCAGTGTCCACAAACTCTCCCATACTACATAACAGATGCACTACCATAATACTAGGGCAAAATACTGCAGATGCTGGAATCTGCAACAAAACCAGAAATTGCTGGAGAAACTCAGCAGGTTGACAGCATCTGTGGAGAGAGAATAGAGCCAACGTTTTGAGTCTGAACGCTAGCATTTTCTGTTTCTGATGCACTATAATGTCTTTATTAATTAGTTATCTGTAGTTTATTTCTGAACCAGATTTATTAAATAGGTGGTTTTAGCTTGGTGTTAAATATTTGTGGTTAATTACTTGGCCAGTTGTATTTAAAATGAAGAATTTAATCACTAACTCATTTTCCTTTGACTAATGATTACATGTACTAATGTTAAATCTTCAAGTGAAACTTGACCATTAACCACAAAAGAAAACACATGCAAAAAAAACTACAGACTGCTCCTGTGTTGCTTAGGTCAATTTGAATACATCCCATGGTGCAATTATTTACACTTGTTTTGTGGGTCCTTACGTGTTAGTACCTTCTTCATGTCAGACTCACGCTGAATTCGCAACAAAACCAAATTCCTATCACCACTCACCAGTTCTATGCATCCAACTCTCATTAAATGATTAATACTTGGAATATGCATCACAGAAGAGAATACTTACTAGACTACAACCATGCTTAATAACTTTAACATCACTGGCAAATTGAAGCAGACATCTCAAAACCAGTAAGTCCTCAGGGATGGATCATATATACCCCAAAGGCATGAGAGAAGCAGCAAAATTTACAAAGTACCATCATTATTCTAGTCAATGAATACAGGAGGAGTCTCAAGGGATTGAAAATAGGTCAACACAGCAACTTATTTTCAACCAGATGACAAAACAATCCCAAGAAATATTATAACTATTAATAGTTGCATCAGTTGCCAAATTAACAGAGGGCAGACAATATTACAACAAAAAGGGAAATGCTGACTTTCTGAAAAGCAAAAAACCCTGGGAGAAGAGAAAGAATTGGATGAATAAGAAACAGTTTTAGAAGTGATGCAAGGCAATGCACTGAAGAGTGTGCTTTGGGTAAGCATAGTAATTCTGAGAACGATGTTGGGTTGGAATGGCAGATCAGCACCTGATTCATAAATATAATGCATGTCAACAGAAATGTTTAAAAAGTCACGCCCAATAAAAGCTGAGGAATAGCAAAGCTCTGGACAACATTTATACGTGGCTAGAAGTCTAGCAGAAGAACGTTGATAAAGAACAACGATATAAAGATAATTCAAGGCCTTACTTGCAAGGGAGGTACAAAGAAAGAAAATACTGGGAATTTAGTGAAAGTTCTACAAATGAAATGTTTACTTGTCTGTTATCTCCTCATTTATTGACCAACATGCTGAGACTAAATGACCTAGATCTTTGCGGTCCCGAGTACATAAAAGAGGTCATGGATAGACAAAAAGGCCATTCCAAATGCAAACAAAGAATTAGAGTTAATATCTAGAAGAACAAAATTGAAAAGATGGAAAATAAAATAAACATTTATATGGACCACACTTGGGGTATTGTGCACCATTCATTACAAAAGAGATATAGAGACACTGGAAAGGGTGCAATTAGATCTAAAGGATACAATTGCAAACCGCAGGTCAGTCTGGAGATTTTTACTCAAAGGCTGAGAGATGATCAAAAAAGTTTTTGTACAGTAGATGTGCAGAAAGTATTTCCACTTATAGCAAATTCCAAATATAACAAAGTAAATCCAATAAAGTCAGGAAAAATATCTTTGGACAGACTACAATTAGAATGTGACTAACTACCACATGGTGCAAGTGAAACAAATAGTATAAATATCTTTATGGAGAACCTAAGTAGATGCATGAACGAAATAGATTGATATGCAGAGAGGATATCAGGTATTGAGAGGAAGCACATATGAACACACACACACCTGCTGCAGAAGGGGGCAGAAAGGAGAAGGACTTCCTAGTTAGGCCTGCTCCTGACTTTGGCCAAAATGGCCATCAACAGGTCCAGGTGGCAGGCATTCAAGGTCATCTGACCACTCCGGCTGCTCCTTTTCTGCAGGTATGTTTGCAGATGGGTGGACCTGAAAAGGAAACATGCGGTGTCCTACAATTTGCAGGTGCCAATCACCAGAAACAACATGTTGGTTTGATTGGATAATTTTCCTGTTTTGAATGTTATTAGTGCCCCAGCAGGACTATCATATAAACACCTAAATGAACCAGCTTTGCCATAAGTACTTCTGTGCTATAAATTCAATGATTGTAGATGGTGTATCTAACCTGTCTCCTGTCATATCTGGTATTTTTTCACATAGTTGCTGTGGTGGAAAACCGTCATGTCCAATTGTACCTAAAATTGAAGCTCTAACCCAGCTGTATAACTGCAGAAATCCCTTGGGCAAGAGGGGAACTAGAAATTGTCAATGTCTTTAATTACACACAACTAGAATTGTCAAGCTGTCGAACACCCAAATATCCCTTTTTTTTGGTCTAGCAAAACTGGACACACTACAAAAGATGCAATTTGACCCCACAGCTCCTTGTGGAATTTATGCAGTTCATGGAAGAATGCCATTCAATGCCAGTTACCCGCCGTGGGTCTCAGGTCCCCTTACACCACAAAAACCTAGCACTCAGATTTTAAACTTGCATCCCACCTCACATCTACATCTTTTTGGATGAAAGATATATATATTGTGTATTACTTACTGACATCATCCCCAAATAGCCGTGCTAATTTCAAGGACTCTTCTGGACTCTCCCACCACAGAAAAGGTTTCTCTCTATTTCGCCTAGCCAACATCATTCTTTATTACTTTACCAAAATTCATTAAGACATGTCACCATTTGTGGAATGATATACATCACACTTTTTTTCCAACTGATTGCATTACTAAACATTTCATCTGCCAATGTTCAGAACACTGGTTATGTATTTTCAGAAGGCGTTTGACAAGGTACCTCACAAGAGGTTATTGCAGAAGGTCAGGGGACACGGAGTTGGGGGTAGGGTGTTAGCGTGGATAGAGGATTGGTTGTCAAATAGGAGGCAGAGAGTGGGGGTCAATGGGTGCTATTCGGATTGGCGGTTGGTGACTAGTGGGGTGCCCCAGGGGTCGGTGCTGGGGCCTCAGCTATTTACCATTTATATAGATGATCTGGAGGAGGGAACCGAGTGCAGGGTGTCGAAATTTGCTGATGACACCAAGAATGGGGGAAAGGCAAATTGTGCGGAGGGTGTGGAGAGTCTGCAGAAGGATCTAGATACGCTGGGCGAATGGGCCAGGAAATGGCAAATGGAATTTAACGTTGGCAAGTGTGAGGTGGTCCACTTTGGTAGGAAGAATGGTAGGAAGGACTATTACTTACGTGGCGAAAAACTGCAGCAGGCGACGGTGCAGAGGGACCTCGGGGTCCTTGTGCATGAGTCGCAAAAACCCAGCTTGCAGGTGCAGCAGGTGGTCAGGAAGGCGAATGGGATGCTGGCCTTCATAGCAAGGGGGATTGAATATAAAAGTAGGGAGGTCTTGCTGCAGCTGTATAGGGCATTGGTGAGGCCGCAGCTGGAGTACTGTGTGCAGTTTTGGGCACCGCACCTGCGCAAGGATATTTTAGCCCTGGAGGGAGTGCAGAGGAGGTTTACTAGGCTGATACCGGAGTTGAGGGGATTGAGCTATGAGGAGAGGCTGAATAAACTGGGCTTGTACTCGTTAGAGTTTAGAAGAATGAGGGGAGATCTCATTGAGACGTATAAGATGATGAATGGGATGGATAGGATAGAGGTGGAGAGAGTCTTCCTGCTCAAAAAAGACAGTAGGACTAGGGGGCACAGCCTCAAGATAAAGGGGAGGCGGTTTAGAACGGAGTTGAGGAGGAACTTCTTCACTCAAAGGGTGGTGAATCTCTGGAATTCTCTGCCCGTTGAAGTGGTGGAGGCTGCCTCGCTAAATATTTTTAAGAAGCGGGTTGATGGGTTCTTGATAAGAGAGGGGATTAAGGGTTATGGGGAGAGGGCGGGAAAGTGGAACTGAGCCACGACAGATCAGCCATGATCTTATTGAATGGCGGGGCAGGCTCGAAGGGCTAGATGGCCTACTCCTGCTCCTATTTCTTATGTTCTTATGTATTTTGTCTAACTTATTGTGAACATTGGGCTGCCTCTCAACTGCAGTATCCATCCAGATTCTGAACCTAAACTACTGACAGTGTAAAACAAATGCATTGAGGTTGTGAAAGGTGCAGAGCATC
Organism: Carcharhinus amblyrhynchos; assembly: GCF_965287045.1. NCBI lineage: Eukaryota > Metazoa > Chordata > Chondrichthyes > Carcharhiniformes > Carcharhinidae > Carcharhinus > Carcharhinus amblyrhynchos. The sequence goes on along the minus strand of NC_137342.1, from coordinate 4,906,097 downwards.
TTAAAGTGCTTTACAGCCAGTGAAATACATTTGAAACTCAATCACTAATGTAAAATAGCAGCAAAGTAGGAAATGCCTGTTTGCTTCAAAGTGCAAGGCAATAAAGCCACATAATCTGATTCTGTCCTTTGAAAGATTAGTACATCATAGTGAGTTTACTTAGGCTGTCACTGCCTCAAAAGTGTGTGGCTTTAAAAAGTCCAAAAATGTGCAGGTTAGGTTGATTGGCTATGCCAAGTTGTGTCTTAGTGCCCCAGGATGTGTAGGCTAGAGGGATTAGCAGGGTAAACGTGTGGGGTTGGGCAATAGGGCCTGGGGTGGGATTGTTGTTTGTGCAGACCTGATGGGCCCAATGGCTTCCTTCTGAACTGCAGTGTTTCTATGATTCTATTGTCCATTAGCACCTTTTAATCTTCTGGTTGACTCCCATAGTTGTAAAATGATGAAATTGACCAAATATATTTGTACTGGATTTTGTTTTGATACATTTTGAATCACTGCATTACATTCTGTTAGAAAGAATAGTCCTGATGGTCAGGGAGCCTAGACCTAGGGGTCGGAGTTTTCAGTTAAGGGGTAAACCTTTTAGCACTGTACTGAGGAGAAATTTCTTCATTCAGTGAATCGATGAAATTTACTGCCACAGAAAATAGTTGAGGCCGAAACAGTGTGTGGGATTGTGGTCGGTGCAGGCTCGATGGCGCGAATGGCCTCCTTCTGCACTGCAGGATTCTATGATCAAACTGAATGGTGCACCAGGCTCAAAAGGGCCAACTGCTCTACTGCTTCTATTTTCTACGCTCCCATTTCCACTCTACTGAGGCGCCTTCACTCGTGAGCCACAATGTCTCAGAGATCTCTGGGTCAGTTCAGGCAAAGAGCCAAATGGAGGTCTCCATTTTAAGCCTTTTTGTTCTTGTCCCGGACACTCTTGCTCTGGTAGTGTTGTTGGCATGATGGCGGATGCGGCGGGGGGGGGGTCAAGTCCAAGGGATGCGAGCCAAGAATAGTAGATGTGGAAAGTACTAGAAGCTTCCACTGCAGCCGAAACGGAAACGCTAACGTCGCAGCAGCAGTTTAAATGTCAAACAGCCTCTCCCCCTGAAATCGATCCCCGGGCAGCCAATCTGCGCCGCCACAACATGGCTGAATGAAAGCAGCCGCGGCTCCCCCCTCCCCGACCCCGCGGATTACGTGTTCTCCGCCCCGCCCCCAACACCTGGCCGTAGTCACGTACCCCTGGCGCGAGCCCCATGGGTCATTTGCCCCCCCTTACCTGGCAGGTTCGCTGCAGACCCCCTCCGCGGACGGCGCGAGCGCCTCTTTCAAATGTAACGGCCGCTCCGTCCGCGCGCCCATCCCCTCAGACAGCGCCGGCCGCATACCAACCCCTCAGTCATCGCCACTCATCTTCACTGAAGTATTACCACCGAGTCGGAAAAACAATACCGAGCCTTGCCATCCCCCCCACCTTCTCCACTTCCTCCCGCCCGCTCGCTGTCGGTCAGTTACCCCCACCCAGTCACCAGGCTGTTTGATGCAACCCTTCCCGGTAAAGCGGGCAGGTAAGGCCTTCTCTTGAGCCTTGCTTTGGGCCCTCCGCCGTGTGGGCCTCGCACGCTTGGCTTCAGTGAGTACCCGACTCTCTCTCTTCTGCTTCACTCCCGCCCAGCCGCCATGTCGATGCCATGAGGCTTTCTTTCTCAGGCTTTGACTGTCTGAAAGCGGAAGTGGTTTCGGCAGACGGCGAGAGAGAGAAAATAAAATGCCCGACCGCCTCAACAGGTAATTCAATATATTGTTAAATCTGCACGTATAAAAACAGCCTTTTCCAGTGCCGTACCTTGGTAATGCGCCTGGGAAGCCCGGCTGCCATTGTCACTCGATGTTTAGGCAGCGATTGCTCTTTCTTTTCTCTCTCTCTTCCCACAAAAACTGCGGGAGGAGCCGGAGCCTGTCGTCTCTCTCCCTCTGTCCTTTTTTTTGCCCTTTCCCCCCCCCTCTTCCGCGTGCGTCGGATGGTCCGCGCGGGGGTTGCTGGGGGATGTAGTCCAGCAGCCGGCTCCGCCCCTTCAGCTGACCGCGTGGGTGGACTACAACTCCCAAGGTACACCGCGGCTCCCCTCTGCCACAGGCGGCTTGGCTCTTGTGCTGTGTGTTCGGCCGGGGAAATGAAAGTGATAGTACGTGTCTGGTATTGCAAAACGAAGTATGGAAATACTGCCAGTTGTCACCATCTCGGAATTAGCAATCAACTTTTTTGTGAAATGCTACTTAAAGACCAGTTGTATAACAAACAACCACTCTGCGTAGATACGTACACCTATTTACCATTTTCCGCCCTGTGGCTTGAGTTACAATCATAAATTTCCTACAGTGCAGAAGGCCATTTAGCCCATCGAGATCACAATCCTACCCAGACCTTAGCCCAGTAATCCCACGTATTTACCTGCTAATCCCCTGCCACTAAGGGTCAATTTAGCATAGCCAATAAACCTAACCCGCATGTTTGGAGTGTGGGAGAAACCAGAGCACCCAGAGGAAACCCGCACAGACACAGGGAGAATGTACAAACTCCTCACAGTGACCCGAGGTTGGAGTTGAGCCTGGGTCCCTGATGCTGTGAGGTAGCAGTGCCAAGGAATGTGACAAAAAACTTCAACACTATGCTTAAATTTAAAGATAATTCCAACACTTGTTAGTTTTTATTAAATTTTATTAAATAATACAAAACCAGAGCTTATTCTGCAGTGTTCAAAGTTTGCTGCATTTGACCTCAGCCACCAAGGCCTACCCCGCAGTACTAACTAGCTCCAGTGTATCCTCATATTGGTCACTTCACAGCTTGCCCAATATAGCAATTAGTTTGTCCTAACCATACTTGACTCTGCTAACCAGCTCCTGTCCTTCACCACCCTTTCCTGTCTGCCTTCCAGCCCTACAGTAATCTACTCTCACATCACCCCACATGATCCTATGCTATCCCAATTTAAGAACATAATTACTAGCCCTTAGTAGTCAACTCTGTATTGTGCAACCCTGCAGAAACTTTCCTGGAAGTAGCCATTCTCTCCAAATTCTCCGACTACCTTGCCCCATTCTGTCCAAACTGATGCTCCAGTAGCCGGCTGTCCATGACTGAACCTTTAGTATTGCACCCTGTTCTCTCCCCTCCCCCTCACCCTGTAAGTAAGCAGCTTGCAGTGTCTATATCTTGAAAAACATGTACCAGTTATCTTACCAATGTGCAAAATCATTCTTTTTTAAAAAACATATACAAAAATGTTTTTGTCAGTTCCAAAGATGGGAGTGGAGTTTAAAGATCTATTGCATCATTTGATTGGTATAGCATTCTCCAGGGCTTGGTCTTCCCTCAACCAACACCAAGAATGTAATCTGCAGATTGGCTGCTGAAATTGGCACCATTTATTCCCCATATCTTCATCTATCTTAAAACTTTGAGCCTGGATCACCTTTTGATTAGGGTCATCCAGCCTAAAAACAGTATGTCTATTCTCTGTCCACAGACGTTGTTAGACCTGTTGAGATTTTCCAGCATTTTGCATTTTTTTACAGATTGCAGCATCCCTATTAATTTGCTTTTATCCCTTCTGGCTTCCCCACTAACCATTCTTTAAGTCCTACTTCTTGTCGTTCAGCTTCACACTCCTTGCGTATAGTACTCTTTCCAGTTCTCACTTGGCCAGGTGGTTCACCTTCACAATTTTCCAACAATTGGGCAACAAACAGTTTACTGCTGCAAGTGTCCACAGTGCCTTTCATGTAGATAAGTATCCTATAAACATAATTAAAACTAGAAACAGGTCTAGGTAATTGGCTGGAATGGCTGGCATTGTAGCCAGTGGCAGACAGATCTGAGCAATGAGGTCAGTGGCACATTTTGATGCGAGTAGAGTGTAAAGGAAACTTGGCGTGTCAGCTAGGATAAGCACTAGTAAATTCATCTGGGAATATTGGAGAACAAGAGGGGCATATTAGTCTCTAGAAAGGTCTATAGTGATAGTAGCAGGCTCAGGAGTGATGAGCAAATACATATTAGGAGTAGGCCATTTGGCCCTTTAATCCTGCTCATTCAATATGATATGCCTGATGTGATTGTGGCTTGAACTCCACATTCCACTGACCACATTGGAATCTTCTACTTCTACCTTAAAATATTCATTGATCCTGTCTTTGTCTTTTTTGGGGGAGAGTTCCAAAGATTCATGACTCTCCAAGGAAAAAAATTCTTACCTCAGTCTTTATTGGGAGAGCACTTTTTTTTAAACAGTATGAGGGGATTTTCATAGTAACTTTATTGCAGTGTTAATGTAAGCCTACTTGCAACGCTGATAAACTTTAAAATTTTAAACTTCATCCCCTAGTTATAGTCTCACAGGGAAATCTTCCTTCTGCATCCATCCTGTCAATTTCCCACAGGATGTTTCCTGTTTCAGTAAGATTATTGCTTAATTTTCTCAATTCCAATGCATACATCACAGTCTGACTAGCCTTTACTTGTGAGATAAGTGGCAATTGTTTACCAATACTGTGCTAATTGATGCTGAGCACCTGGGGAAACCCATGCAGACATGGGGAGCATTTGCTTGACAGTGAGCCAAGCCGGGAATTGAACCTGGGTCCCTGGCGCTGTGAGGCAGCAGTGCTAACTATTATGCCATGATACCACCCTAAATTTGTGTTTTTTATTGCATTGATTGATTGTATAGGGTTCCGTCCTGCAAAGGGAAGTTGACCATAGCATTGAGTAAGTGTTGGGATGTATTAGAATATTTTTCCCATCGGAAATAATGCAATTATGCATTCAAAACTGAAAAGAAATATAATGTTTGGAAATGCTAATATTATGACAGTAAATTATTTAAATGTCCACAGCTCTTTGTTGGGAAAATTGCTCTGCAGCTTTCACTTGGGAAGAGAAAGACACCTGCTCTTGGACTGATTGACAGAGCATCTGATGTAGCTTGGGAAAAAAGGGCCATTTGTTTTTGCAGCTTCAATTGGGTCCATTGTTTGAATTTCCAAGAGTTTGTTTTGTCAGGTTGGGTTGTCGTGAATGCCTGGCTCAGTTTCAAAAGCGACAGAACCACTTACCTCACTAGGGGGCACAGCTTAATTGACAGTTTTAAGTGGTTATTAAAGGATAATTGGTCTTTTGATGTGGTTTCTGAATAGATGTTTGCTTTTATAGCTAAATTAAAACTTGAAGGGATTTACATTTTTTCAATTGTGTCAAGATTTTTTTAAAAATGAGAAAGCTCTATTAGCTTATGAGAAGAGTACTTTTTAATATCCATTCGAAAGGATTCCCATTATTATTTCATGGCTTTTGAACATTTTACAGAATGAATACTGGTTGACTAGCTGTGGAGATGCATGGAAGATAAGAAAGGGTAGGGGAGGAATGAGGGGCATGGGGAAGGGGGAAAGGGGCCTGTGGGTCTGACATTCATCGCAGCAGTTGGACGAGTGCCCAGTAAACTAAGGCAAGTATTCTAATCTGCTGGCCTCACCATCTGTCCACTTCTATTGCTGCTTCAGGCCTGCCCCCAAAGGTGGTTGGCTTGATTCCAGCCCATTCTGCCTCCCCAGATGAAAAAATGACAGGCCTTCTTAAAAAGAGAGAGGTCTGCTGAATCAGGAAGCTTCACAACGCTACTTTCCCACCTCCCTCATGAAAACCTGGTCCAAAAGGTCTTCTATTGGCAAATGAACAGTAAAAGGAAGGGGTGGGGCTGATCAGGGATTGAAAAGGACCACAAAAGCAAAGGGCATGGCTGAGATGCTAAGGGACTACTTTGCATCTGCCTCTACCAGATAAGAAGCTGCTGCTGGGACTATGGTGAAAGAATGAGGAAAAGCAATATAAAATAAGGAGTTCAATTCCAAAGAATGCAGGAACAGAGGGACCTGCGAATGTGATGAATACTCTCCTTTTGCCCGGATGAGTGCAACTCTAACAACAATCGAGAAACACCAACAACATCCAAGGCAAAGCAACTTTATTTGGCACACCATCCACTACCTTCAATATTAATTCCCTCCAGTGGCGGCAGGTGATGGCACATTGACACAGTGGTTAGCACTGCTGCCTCATGGCACCGGGGACCTGTGTTCAGTCTCTGGTGTGGGACACTGTGCTGAGTCTGTACCTTTTTCCTATGTCTGCATGTGTTTCCTCTGGATGCCCCGGTTTCCTCCCACAGTCAGAAAGATGTGATGGTTAGGTACATTGACTATGCTAAATTCTCCCTCGGTGTGCCCAAACAACGTAAAAAGTCTGACAACACCAGGTTTTAGTCCAACCGATTTATTTGATAGTAAACTCACTAGCTTTCGAGGGGATTCCCTCTTCTTCAGGTGAATGGAGAGTTCTGGCCTCAGACAGAGCATATAAAGCACAGACAGTTTAGAGATTACTGATTAGAATGCGAATCTTTACACCTAACCTGCTGTTCGAGTCCTAAAGTGGCTGACAATGTGTGTGGAAGGAGCACTGATCACAGGTTAAAGAGATGTGTATTGTCTCCAGACCGTACAGTAAGTGAGGTTTTGCAAACCCAGGCAAGTCACGGGGGTTACAGATAGTGTGACATGAACCCAAGATCCCTGTTGAGACCGTCCTCATGTGTGCGGAACTTGGCTATCAGTCTCTGCTCAGCGACTCTGCGCTGTCATGTGTCATGAAGGCCGCCTTAGAGAATGCTTACCCGAGGGTCAGAGGCTGAATGCCCGTGACCACTGAAGTGTTCGTCAACAGGAAGGGAACAGTCTTGCCTGGTGATTGTCGAGCGATGTTCATTCATCCGTTGTCATAGCGTCTGCATGGTCTCCCCAATGTACCATGCTTCGGGACATCCTTTCTGAGAGGCCAGAACTCTCCATTCACCTGAAGAAGAGGGAATCCCCTCGAAAGCTAGTGAGTTTACTATCAAATAAATCGGTTGGACTAAAACCTGGTGTTGTCAGACTTTTTACTGTGTTTACCCCAGTCCAACGCTGGCATATCCACATCATACCCAAACAACGCCAGAGTGTGTCAACTGGGGAATTTTTTCAGTAACTTCACTGCAGTGTTAATGTTATCCTACTTGTGACACTAATAAATAAACTTTATAAGTGTGCACTATTTACAAGTTGCACTGCAGCTATCAAACCTGTGACCTCTACCACCTAAAAAGTCAAGGGAATCGGATGCATGGGAACAACACTACCAACAAGTTCCCCTCCAAGCTACACAGCATTCTGAATTGGAACTATGTTGTTGTTCCTTCCAATAATATAGTTGGTTTATTGTGCTGTTGGGTCAAAATCCTGAAACTGGGTGTTACTCCCAACAAACGGATGTGGTGGAAGAATCAATCCAGACTAATCTTTTAGGGTATGCCAGTTTATTTAAACACTCAGTCAATCCTACTAACCTACAAGAAGTTTTCACCACAAAATGTTCCAGCTATCTTTATAGGACAAGCAATGTCACATCTTCAACTAGCCTTAACAAGGGAATTGTCATATACTGTAATTAATAATACATTGACAGATTGCCCTGTCTTTTCTAAATTAAAGCTTTGAAAGAAAAATTTTAAGAATGATTATTCTTTTGAATCTAAGCAGAAATAAATGATCTCATATTTCCATATCTATGAATTCCATAATTCCTTTGCCAGATATATATAAGCCATGATTAAAAATAGAAATTAGTTTTTCATTTCATCATTATAATGTAAGATAAACTTTTTCTAATACATTTAATAATATCTTAGGGCAAGCACTTTTTATAAAATAGTCTGATAGCAGATGACTTGTCTTAATCCATTGTATTTTAGAGATTTCCCTTGTCTCTAACATTCTGTTATGCTGGCTAGGCCTGTTCTTAGTCTTTTCTCAATTTAGTTCTTTGTTGAATAAACATTGACCCAAAAGAATCCAGTTGTCAACATAACATTCTATGGGTAAACCTTTTTCACATTGTCAGTAACATATAAAAGGACAATGGATAAATAAATCCCTATATCCGGTGCTTCTCCCAATGTGTAGGTTTCAGCAGCAGCTAATGTGCTATTTATGACTCTTATAATTTTCTTGCCCTCCCCCCCTCATATTTCTCTCTCTCTCACACACACACACACACACACACACACACACACACACACCCCTCCCCAAGCCAATGGACAACACTTGCAATTTTTTTTTCCTACTACGGCTATGATAAACTCTGCTGTGCTAAAGTACTGGACAATTGGTCATTTTTAGTGATGCTTCACATGTCAAACTTGTATCTTTTGGCTCACACAAAGCTGGGAACATGATCGTACATCTTTCCAAATATAACTTGTTTTAGTGTTTTATTTGCTCTCAAAATTTTCTCAACCGAAGCATATTTCATCATGGTACTTTGCTTTAAGGTTTCTAGTGTTAGAGCTTGTCATGTCTGTTCAAAGCCTCAGGCTACTAATCTCACTTAACCTTATACGCACCATCTGTGAGGACACTTTCTGTACAGATTCACTGGTAAGATAAAGTTGACTGTCAGGTACTTCAGCGTATACTCCAAATTCCTAACTCTTTCTGTCTGGCTTCCATTAGCTTATTTTTAAATTTTTTAGCAGCTACTAAAATCTCTGTCGTGAGGACTTGTTGCTTCTCTTGAGATTAAATTATGGTCTCTACTTTCATTCCTGTACCTTCCTGGACTATAACTATATTATCTTTCTCCCATACAAACAGAATTTCATCCGTAGGTTGCGATTTTTTTTCTTCTGGGGTCATGGCCACTTTCTAGTTCAGTGTCAGAACTGATGTTACACTTTTTGGGTTTCCACATCTTTACATTGTTTTGCCAGTCCACACTACATACTGTAGAAATGCAACCAGTGTCCAAACCTGCACAGGAATCAACCATCAGTGTGCTCGTTACTGGATTCAAACTGACCAATAGAAATTCCATCACAGCAGTCACCATCATTTTCAGTCTCAATGCTACCTGTCCCTCCACCTATCTTTGTATAATCTGCAAACTTAGCTACAATGCTCTCAATTCCTTCATCTAGATCATTGATGTATAAAAGTGAAAAGTTATGGTCACTGGTTGCCATCCTGAAAAGGACCCTTTTATCCCCACTCGATGTCTTCTGCCAGACAGCCCATCTTCCATTCATGCTAATAACTTGCCTCTTACACCATGGGCTCTTATTCAGCTGCCTTCTGTGCGGCATCTTGTCAAGGCCTTCTGGACATCCAAGTAGATAACGTCCACTGACTCTCCTTTGTCTAACTTGTTTGTTACCTCCTCAGAGAATTCTAACAGATTTGTTGGGCATGACATCCCCTTGATGAAGCCATGCTGACTTCACCTTTTTTTTCATGCAATTCCAAGTGCTCCGAAATCTCATTCTTAATTAATGGATTCCAGAATCTTACCAACAACTGAGATCAGATTAACCAGCTTGTAATTTCCAATCTTTTGCCTCCCTCCCTTCTTAAACAGGAACTTTACCCATGATTTTTCATCACTGTATTGGAATTTTCATCTTAATGTTTGGTCAACCTTGAAATTGAGCCTCCATAGAATCCTGTATCCTTTGTTTCACAGCATTTTTGTTTGCATTTGCTGAGTGGGAACAACTGTTTTCCCAGAAATTCTTTTAGGGCTGCAGCCTTTGACCTAGGAAAGATTCTTTCCCCAGAAATTGAATGCTTGTTAGTATCAAAAGATTTTCCACATGGTAAATCCAGGCATAGTCCAGTAATTTAAACCCCAATACGGATTCTGGAAATTCAAATCTCTATAGTGTCATAATATTTATCAAAATCCATTGTGTATTCTTCAGTAGATCAATCCTCTGATTACCTAATTGTATCAAAAATTGCCCAATCTTCATATGCTTTCAATATCTTGTCCTTTCTATAAAATATATCCAAAAATTTAAACAGAAGGTTTGATCCCATTTCTTAATCCAGATCATCCATTTCCACGCTGAAAATACCTAATTCCTTAGCTTACTTTTGGGAATTGGTAATGTCAATGCCATATCTTGTTTCATTTGGGGTAGGAAGTAATGTGGGTCCTTATTTAAATAAGGTGCCTGAAGATTGGAGGGTAGCAACTGTTGTGCCTTTAAGAAGGGCTGCTGGGAAAAGACTGGGACTACAGACTGATGACCCTAATGCCTGCAGTGGATAAGTTGTTGGAAGGTATTCTGAAAGACAGGATCTTCAGGCATTTAGAGAGACGAGGACTAATTAGGAACAATCAGCATGACTTTGTGATTGGAAAATCATGTCTCACGAATTTGATTGAATTTTCTGAAGGGATAATCAAGAAGGTAAATGAGGACAGTGCAGTCAACGTTGTTTACAAGGACTTTAGCGAGGCCTTTGACACGTTGTTGCAAAAGGTTAAATCTCACAGGTTCCAGGGTGAGGTAGCCAATTGGATATAAAATTAACTTGATGACTGAGGACAGAGGGTGGTCATAGAGGGTTGGTTTTCAAGCTGGAGGTCAGTGCCCAGTAGTGTTGATGTGGAGATGCTGCTGTTTGGTTGGGTAAACACAGTAAGAAGTCTCACAAGATCAGGTTAATGTCCAATAGGTTTATTTGGTAGTAACGCCGCTAGCTTTTGGGGTTTGCCCCATCGTCAGGTGAGTGGGAGTTCTGATCTTTATATGCTCTGTTTGTGATCAGAACTCCCACTCGCCTGACAAAGGGGCAAACCCCAAAAGCTAGTGGCGTTTACTACCAAATAAACCTGTTAGACTTTAACCTGGTGTTGTGAGACTTCTTTCCAGCAGTGCTCCACAAAGATCAGTGCTGCGTCCACTGTTACTTGTCATTTAAATAAATGATTTGGATGAGAATTTAAGAGGCATGGTTAGTAAGTTTGCAGATGACATCAAGATTGATGGCATAATGGACAGTGAAAAAGGTTATCTAGGATTGCAACAGGATCTTGATCAATTAAGCCAATGGTCTAATGAATGGCAGATGGAGTTAATTTAATAAATGCAAGGTGATGCATTTTGGTAGATCAAACCAGGGCAGGACTTGGGGAAAATACTTGAATCTATCATCAAGGAAGAAATAGCAAGATATCTGGATATAAATTGTCCCATTGGTAAGATGCAGCATGGGTTCATGAAGGGCAGGTCATGTTTGACTAATTTGGTAGAATTCTTTGAGAACATTACATGTGCAGTAGACAATGGGGAACCTGTGAATGTGGTGTATCTGGTTTTCCAGAAGACATTTGAAAGGTGCCCAACCAAAGACTGCTATTTAAGATAAAGGTGCATAGTATTATGGGTAATGTATTAGCATGGATAGAGGATTGGTTAACTAACAGAAAACAAACAGTAGGGGTAAGTTGGTGTTTTTCTGGTTGGTTATCAGTGACTAGTGATGTGCCTCAGGGACCAGTGTTGGCACCACAATTGTTTATGATTTACATAGATGATTTGGAGTTGGGGACCAAGTGTAGTGTGTCAAAATTCACAGATGATACTAAGATAGGTGACAGAGCAAAGTGCGCAGAGGACACTGAAAGCCTGCAAAGATAAAGAGACAGTCTAAGTGAGTGGGCGAAAGTCTGGCAGACGGAATAACAGCAAAATGGACTACTATTTAAATGGTTAAAAATTTGCAGCATGCTGCTGTGCAGAGGGACCTGGGTGTCCTTGTGCCAGAATATCAAGGAGTTGTTTGCAGGTGCAGCAGGTAATTAAGAAGGCAAATGGAATTTTGTCCTTCATTGCTAGAGGGATGGAATTTAATGGCCAGTGGGGGAGGGGCTAATGGGGAGAGGGCCCACTGCCACTCTGTGATCTGTGATCGTTGCGGGCAGGGCGGTGGGTCGATGATCGATCTTGGCATCGGGGTGTGTGGCTGGGGCTATACCTCAGGCTGCAGACCCCCACAACTGGTTCAGAGCCTGACAAAATTGGTGGATAGGCAGAACTTGCAGTTTTGCACTGTCCTTCTGCCATTCTGTAACTTCAGCAAAAAGATTGAGACAAAAGTCTTTATATACAGCAATCAATCACCAAGCTTATCTCCTGCCACCACTGTTAGTCTCAACAAGGGTGGCTGTGTTGGAAGAATCAATTCAAACTGGTCTTTTAGGTTCAAAGTAGTTTATTGTAAGACATTTTGTCATTCCTATTAATCTTCAAAAAGCTTTCCGTACAAAGTTCCAGCTGTCTCTAATTCGAGGACATTCAATGTCATGTGCTTAAATACCAATTCCCTTAAGCTTATTGCGATGCAGCATGATTAGTAGCACATTGATAGAGAGTGTACTCAACAGCTCATGGACTGCAATAATTCAAGAAGGCTGCTCACCACCACCTTCTCAATAGCAATTAGGGATGGGCAATAAGGTGGCCACACCATGGTAGCATGACGTACAAAATCAACACAGTTTTGATGAATCTTTACAAAACACTTTTACGCCTAAACTGGAGTATTGTGTCCAATTCTGGCACCACATTTTTGAGGATGCAGAAAATATTTGCAAAAATGGTTCAGAAAGATGCAGATTTCAATTATGTAGACAGATTGAAGAAGCTGGGATTGTTCTCTTCAGAGAGAAGGTGTGGTTCATTTTTGATAGACATGTTCAAAATCCTAAGGGAAAATTGCAAAAGGAAACTGGATAAGCTTCTGTGGGAAATTTTTGTAGGGCAATGGACAGTGTGATCATAGCTGGATTGGCCTCCTATGCTTCAACAATTCTTTAACTAGCACTTCCTTCCATTTGCCTCGCAGTATAAGAATGCTTAGGGGATATCCTGACTGCTGGAAAAGGTTTGCAAAATGAACATTAGTGAATGGTGCAAGGTAATGAAACCAGATTTGGACTTTGTTAGGCAATGTAAATTTAAATTCCAGCCTTGAATATTGTTCACATTCCAGTATCCCTGAGAGTTTCTTGACCTTGGCTGCATAACATTGAGGAAGGAAGGAGGCTTGGCTTGAGGCATTCTTTTCGATTTTGCTATTATGTTTTGTGGTAGATAAAGAAGCATTCAAACTATTTGAGTTTCAGTTTTCTAACCCCAAGTATAAGGAGGACATGGATAGCAGAGAATGAGATTGCAGGAGTTTGCAAAGTATAATATCATCAGCTAAAGACCTGTAAAGATTTGTAGCATAGAAGGACACAGAAGCCCATTGGATCTGCTGGAGTAATCCCAATGTTACATTCCCCAAAGCCCTGTGTCACTCTTGGAGTATTTACAATTACCTTCTATTTCCCCATGGCTCTCTATCAATCCCATAGAATCACAGAAATCCTACAGTGCAGAGGGAGGTCATTCGGTCCATCAAGTCAGCATTGACTCTCAAAAAGATTACCTTACCCAAGCCCACCCCTTCCCCTGCCCCTTCCCTGTAACTCTACACATTTACCATGGCCAATCCACCCAACCTACACATTAATTAATCCCCTATACAGCTCTCCCAATTTACATATCAACTAAAAAGTAATTTCACTGCCCAACTCAATCCATAACCTTGCATTCCCTTGTTGCAAGTACTTATTAAATATTCTCTAAGATGCACTAGTCTCTGTCTCAACTACTCCCAATAGCAAAGTATTCTATGTTCCCAACAATTCTTAGTGAAAAGAAGTTATTACACGTAGCCCTAATTTGAGTCTTGCTTATTTTCCTTTTGATGCTACAGCAGTGTAATGGAAACTGATCTCTTGTTGCAGAACATAATTTTCCAAGCTGTTTGGTTGTAGTGGCAAGAGGATTTGAGAGTATAATGCTATGATTACAGGAAGCTATGCTACCTTTGCTTTAATGCTTGGGCAAAAAAAAGTTTCCTTGGGCACAATGGTGACTCAATGGATACAGAATAATTACTAGTATGGAATTGTTATAATTTCTGATTGCTTCAATTGCAATTCCTCCTTTATGCTCTACCTCCTGCCACACTTGAAAGTATTGAATCATGCTGAGCAGCATCCTGAACCTTAATCAAGTGGCTCTTTTTCATTTTTGTGAGTTCAGTCAGCTTGTACCCACAATCTATTTGTCATCACGCCTCAATGCAATTTCAGCGTCACCTGACATTAATTTGCATGCACTTTCCTGTATGGGCTCTACAGATAGCGAACAAAAAAAATTACAACACAGGAACAGGGCCTTTGGCCCTCCAAGCCTGCACCGATCATGTTGCCGGCCTGAACTAAAACCTCCTACCCTTCTGGGGACCATATGCCTCTATTCCTATCCTATTCATGTATTTGTCAAGGTGCCCCTTAAAAGTCACTATAGTATCTGCTTCCACTATCTTCCCCAACAGCGAGTTCCATGCGTCCACCACCCTCTGTGTAAAAAAAAACTTGCCACGTACATCTCTTTTATACCTTACACACCCCTCCCCCACCGCACCTTAAACCTATGACCCCCAGTAATTGACTCTTCCACCCTGGGAAAAAGCTTCTGACTATCCATTCTGTCCATGCCCCTCATAATCTTGTAGACTTCTATCAGGTCATCCCTCAACTTCTGTGAGAACAAACCAAGTTTCTCCAACCTTGCCTCATGGCTACTGCCCTCCATACCAGGCACCATCCTGATAAATCTTTCCTGTACCCTTTCCAAAGCCTCCACGTCCTTTTAGTAGTGTAGCGACCGGAATTGAACGCTATATTCCAAGCGTGGTCAAACTAAGATTCTATAAAGCTGCAACATCGAGTTGCCAATTTTTAAACTCAATGCAGTTTCCCTTCTATTTTTAACCAGCGCAGGGCATAGGCACCAATTTTCGATCCCAAATGTCCTCCCATTAAAATCAGCTAGACTGGGAAATGAGGCGATTATGTTTGTATTCTGAATGAGAAATTTGAACACTTTCTAACAAGAAGTCTCAAAAATGTTAGGGTGCATGTTTTTCATTTAAAATATTTAGTAATCTGGGCTGACCTTAAATAATAGGAGTGCTGCAAAACTGATGAAGTCAGTATTTTCCTTGAGAAGATGGTGGTGAGCCTTCTTGAACCACTACACTCCATCATAGCAGTTTGGTGTAACAGAGTAGCTTGGTAGACATTTCAGAGCTTAGTTAAAAGTCAACCATTTGCCATAGGTTTGGAATTACATGTAGACCAGACCACATAAGAATGGCAGATTTGCTTCTCCATGGAAGATGGTGAAATGGATAGTTCTTTATGAAAATCTGGTTGTTAGTTTCATGATAATCATCAGAGAGTCTAGCTTTTTATGCTTGTCTATTTAATTTACTGAATTTGAACTTGGATCTCTAAAATATTAGACCAAGCCCTTAGATTATTCGTCCAGTAACATAACCACTCTGCTACCATTCCCAGTGGGTAGCTAAAAAGGGAGGAAAAATAACTTGTTCCCACTTGATTATTATTCCATGGCTTGATGAAAATGCAGCATGACTAAGGAGAATGGGGAAAATTGCCTACTGTTCATTCTAGGCTGACATGAAGAATGGCCACCTGGGGGAGGTAGTGGAAGCCACTCAATGGTACTGCAACCCTGCATCATGGCCATGATGCACAAAGTATCTGTGAGTTTCTGTCCTTGCAAGCGATGAATTGAAATGAATTTCCCTACAAAATAAGTGCAGTTTTACATAGAAGATAGGAGCAAGAGGAGGCCATTTGGTCCTTCAAGCTTGCTTCACCATTCATTACGATCATGGCTGATTGTCCAATTCAATAGCCTAATCCTGCTTTCCCATAACCTTTGATCCCATTCATCTTAAGTGCTATATCTAGCTGCCTCTAAAATACATTCAGTGTTTTGGCATCAACTATTTCCTGTTGTAATGAATTTCACAGGTTCACCACACTTTGGGTGAAGAAAAGTCTCCTCACCTCCGTCCTGGATGTTCTACCCTGAATCCTCAGACTGTGACTCCTGGTTCTGGACTCCCCCACCAACAGGAATATCCTCCCTGCATCTACCCTGTCTAGTCCTATTAAGTCTCTGAGACCTCCACCCTCATTCATCTCATCATACATCAGTCCTGCCATCCCTGGAATCAACCTGGTAAGCCTTCACTGTACTCCCTTGAGAGCAAGAACATCCTTCCTCAGAAAAGGAGGCCAAAACTGCACACAATATTCTAGGTGTGGCCTCACCAAGGCCCTCTCTAATTGCAGCAACATATCTGCTCTTCTGTACTCAAAATCTCTTATAATGAAGGCCAACATACTATTTGCCTTCTTTACTGCCTGCTTCACCTGCATGCTTGCCTTCAGCTCCCAATTTACAGCCATTTAGGTAGTAATCTGCTGCCTTGTTTTTGCTTCCAAAGTGAATAACCTCTCAATTATCCAAATTATACTGCATCTGCCATTGATCTGCCCACTCTCCCAACCTGTTTAGATTATGCTAAAGAATCTCTGCATCCTTGTCACAGTTCACCCTCCCATCCAACTTGGTAACATCTGCAAACTTTAAGATGTTTTATTTTATTCCCTCATCCAAATCATCAATATATATTGTGAATAGCTGGGGTGCCAGCACCGATCCCTGTGACACCCCACTAGTTACTGCCTGCAAATTTGAAAAGGACCCATTAATTCCTACTGTTTGTTTCCTCTTTGCCAACCAATTTTCTATCCATCTTAATACATTTCCCCCATCCCACGTCCTTTAATCTTGCACGATAATCTCTTTTGCGGGACTTTGTCAAACATTTTCTGAAGGCCCAAATATACCACATCAACTGGCTTTCCCTTGTCAACTCAACTAGTTACATCTTCAAAAATTCCAACAGATCTGTCAAGCATGATTTCCCTTCATAAATCCATGCTGACTCTGTCTGATCTTGTCACTGCTTTCTAAATGCTCCGCTATAAAGTCCTAGAATTTGCCCCACTACTGATAAGCTTACTGCTTTATAATTCTCTGTTTTCTCTCTATCTCTGTTTTTGAATATTGGAGTTACATTAGCTACCCTCCAATCTGCAGTGTCAGTCTTCATGTTCCCTGCAAGCTTACTTTTGTACTATATTAATCCCTTGCTTACTTTGCTGAATTCTAAACTGCTCCCAATCCTCAGACCTTTTCTTGGCCAATCTGTAAGCTTCTTCCTTGGATCAGATACTGTCTCTAATTTCCTTTGTCAGCCATGGATTGACCCTGTTACTACATTTTGCTTTTGTGCCAGACAGGGATAAACAGTTTCTCTAGCTCCCCCATGTTCCTTGAATGTTTGCCATTCACCAAGTGCAAAACTGAATAAAATTTACCTAAACATAGTATTTTAATGGGAATAATACCAAAAAGCTGCTCTGACTCGTGCAATTGTGGAGCATTTTCTCATAGAAGTAACAAGTGACTGAGCTGTGGTATCTAATACTAACCTTTGGCGATTTCCCTGAACTCCTAAAAGCTGATTAGAGCCAATGGCGGTTTCATAATACCTGTTTATGTGCTAAGGTTTAGATTGATTTCAGTTTAAGCTGACATTACCTTTGTTAGATGATTCCCTTGTCAACAGCAGAGGAGGAGGTTGATGCAAATCCTCTCCTTCTCTATCAGTGTTAACAGAGGGCTCACCATTGCCTCATCTTATATTGTCATCACTTGTGGAATGTATGAAGGGCTAAGATATTTGTCTTAGTTTCTTTTTTTGCATTACAAAGACAAGTATGAAATCACTGAGATGTCATGTCACGTGCTCCTCAATAAACCATCTATAGAGTTAATAATTTTTATAACATTAATGTTGATAATTTATGCTATTAGAGAAGGAAAACAGTGAATAAAGTGGTTAGCACTGCTGCACCAAGGGCCTGGATTCAATTCCTGGCTTGGATCACTGTGCGGAGTCTGCACATTCTCCCCGGATCTGCATGGGTTTCTTCCGGGTGTTCTGAGTTTCTCGCACAGTCTGAAAGAAGTGCTAGTTAGGTGCATTGGCCATGCTAAATTCTCCCTCTGTGTACCTGAACAGGTGCCAGACTATGTTGAGTAGGGAATTTTTGCGGTAACTTCATTGCAGTGTTAATGTAAGCCTAATTGTGACACTCATAAATAAACTTTACTTTAAATACCCTGGTACTCCACTATAATGCGCTACGTTATAATCAATTCTGGATAATGCAGATTCAAATTAGATCTTGATTTTCATTTAAATTTATCATTATGGAACTTATTCAGAGCACTGAAGTATAAATACAATGAACTGGCAGCCTCATGACTTAACTTTATGTATAAATAACAGTCAAATTTGCATAGTGTTAATGTAAGCCTTACTTATGACTAATAAATAAACTTAAAAAAATTAACTTTACAGATATCCATACAACAATAATGGAAAATTATGAGCAAAATTTTACGGCCCTTCACCAATGGATTTGTAGGTGGCCTTCCTGCTCATTCTTGACAAGGTTTGCCCTACTTTCCCAATGTCCCCTCTAGCCTTCACAACCTCTGTCACCTCTTGCCTGCTCCCTCCCTCTCTATTCACAGGACTTTCTCTTATATCTGTTGCAAGATATCCAAACCAACCTTTGTCCTAGACTCTGGTAGTTAGAATCTGGCATCTGCCTGCAGTCCCAACAGTAGGAAGCTCTCCGGTGGTACATCTGGGGCTACAGAGCCACCAGCTGATCAGATTGGCCAACAGCTGGCTGAGGCAGGCCTTCTTCCTGAGTGAGGGTCAGAGGTCTCCTATCCAGCCAGCAGTGGTAAATGGCCATGTGGTTGCTAAAATTGGTAGGGCTGTGTTCGCTGCTTATGGGGTGGGAAATTCCAGCATTTGAACAATTCTGTCCCAAGAGTTACCAAATTATAAAAGATGAAATCTTGCACAATCGACAAGAAACTGACACCCATATCAAAGAAGGCAGTAGCAAATATTCATTTCACAAGCACTGGAAATCATTAGATCAGTGCTTTATGAGCTTAAAGCTGTTGAGTAGGATGTCAATGGAGAATAATGTAGATGGCCAAGCAGGAAAGAAAACCCAAAATGCAGACAGGCCACCTCTTGTCCACCATATACCCCCTTGGTTCACCCAGCATAGAGCCAAAACTGCAAGCATTTCCAACCCTGTAATTCAAGCTTGCTCTAAGAACTTTTGCCACCATATGAATGAAAATACCAGCACTCCAATAGAGTTGGAGCCAGCAAAGAATGGTTATAAATATTTAAGAACGGGCAAGGCATTTTGCAAGTCACTGTAAGAGGAGATCAACTGACTGCAGATTAGCCAGCTGAAACATAAAGAAGATTTTCCTTGAAGGAAGATGGACTGAAAAACCAGGCAGAAACCGACTTTTAAAATGAAAGGGAACTGTGTGTTTTCCTGAAATCTTAGTTCTTCCTATCAAGAACATAATTGTCTCTGTCTTAAAAAAGAACCCTACTCTGAAACCCCAGGGGGAAAACTGAATAAACAAAAATGTATTAACTCAGATTAACACAAACACATCCCTAGCTAATATCAATCATTCACCTGCATTCTCAGCATGGCTACCTATTTTGCAGACAAATTGGCACCATGTAAAACAGCTGAATTTTAAACATACACCTCAAGAAAAATTATATGAATATACATCTTAAAGATACAGTATCATTACACCTTCCCCCTTTAAAGAAATGAACCAACAATATGAAAGGATGGCTTCATTTTTCAAAACTTCTAGTATTCACACTGTTGGTACTCTAAGATGTATATATACATTTTATTTCATCTAAGCATATAAACATAACAATCCTACAGTCTAGTTCAGTCCTTCTCTTCCAACCTTGGACATTCCTTTTCTAATCAAAGTTTTAATAAAGCATCCATAATCACATTCTCTCTTCATGCTTTTCTTGACAAGCTGCTGTTGCTCAGCTGCTTCCTATTACTTTTCAGATCTTGCTTTGATTCCAAGTCTGAACTCGATTCTGTTGTCATGATTGTAAATCATTTCTGGTAATGTCCTCAAAGAGCTGGGCAGGAACTCTAGGGTAAAGCTTTATGTTAAATGCAAACTGGGGAAAACCACTTTGGATTTGCTTTTGAATTTTCTTCGTTGAGTCCAAACAGATCTGACAATTTTCAGAGTCAAAAAATGTCAAAACGAAGTAAACTTTTTCAGAAAGCTGAGGTGCTCATCGACTTTGTCAAAAACAGCCTATGACACAAAGATGGCTGGACTTGCGGATCGCGATAACATTGTCAGAGAATACAGCAGGATATAGATAGGCTGGAAAATTAGGTGGAGAAATGGCAGATCGAATTTAATCCAGATAATTGCGAACAAGAACAAGAATAACACAGCACGGGAAACAGGCCCTTTGGCCCAATGAGCCCACACCGCCTTTTTAACAATGTGTTTTTCCTCTTCCACCCTTGACCCACGCCTATGCTTATGGCACCCACATTTGCGAAGTGATGCATTTTGGTAGAACTAATGTAGGGGGGAGCTATACAATAAAAGGCAGAACCATCAAGAGTATAGACACACAGAGGGTGTGCAAGTCCACAGATCCTTGAAGGTGGCATCACAGGTGGAGAAGGTGGTGAAGAAGGCAAAAGGCATGCTTGCCTTTATAGGACAGGGCATAGAGTATTGTTAGCGCAAGTGGGTGGACACGACCACTACGGACTCAGGATCAGGTTCAACAGCGGTACAGCTTTATTTTAACGTTGACGGAAGTGCAGTCAGGACATACAAACAGAACCATCCCAAAAGCACGCTAAAGGCCCACCCGCAATGGGCTACAGTTATACTCAAACTTTGATACAATGTATGATTCAAATGTTAATGGTTTGTTTACAGTATTTGACTCTGACCATTCTGTTTCGATGTTTTCAAGTATCATAACAATGTTTTAAGTGTGTGTTAATCGTTTCTGTCTGATGGGTTTATCAATGGTCTAGAATGTCCAGGGTTTGAACAATGGGTGTTTGGCTGACTTTAGGAAGTCTGTGAAGCCAGGGAAGCTTCCTTAGTTATGTTAATCTTTAGGTGTCTCCATAGAGGTTTACTTGATTAGAGGTGCTGATTTGATGTGATGGTGTACTTTTAATTTAGTTTCTGTAGGTGCCATCCTGTCCGGTTCTCTTTGTGTGCTAGCCCTAGATTGCATTTTAAAAACATGTCTTTTGCCTGCTTGTCTGGATCTGTTCCCTTGTGATCTTTAGTGGGGAGCTTCTGAGCGCAGCTTTAGTCTGCTTTCATATTGTGTACCCAATTTCAGAAAATTTGTTGTCCAATAACAGTATAAAAATTGGTGTCTGATGCTACAGCTGTATAGAACGTTGGTTAGGCCACATTTGGAGTACTGCGTCCAGTTCTGGTCACCACACTACCAGAAGGATGTGGAGGCTTTGGAGAGAGTATAGAAAAGGTTTGCCAGGATGTTGCCTGAACAAAGAACAAAGAAGAACACAGCACGGGAAACAGGCTCTTCGGCCCAACGAGCCCGCGCTGCCATTTCAACATTGAGAGTCCCCTCTTCCACCCATAACCCTTGTCGATGCTTATGGCACTCCACATTGGAAACCTGGTATGGAGGGTCTTAGCTATGAGTAGAGATTGGGTAGACTGGGGTTGTTCTCCCTGGAAAGACAGAGAATGAGGGGAGATCTAATAGATATGTATAAAATTATGAAGGGCATAGATAGGGTGAACAGTGGGAAGCTTTTTCCCAGGTCGGAGATGATGAATGAGGGAGGCGAGGTTTAACTCAGATATCAGAGGGACGTATTTTACACAGAGGGTGGTGGGGGCCTGGAATGCACTGCCAAGCAGGGTGGTGGAGGCAGACACGCTGGGATTGTTTAAGATTTATCTGGATAGCCACATGAACAGACTGGGAATGGAGGGATACAAAAGAATGGTCTAGTTGGACCAATGAGCGGTGCAGGCTTGGAGGGCCGAAGGGCCTGTTTCCTGTGCTGTATTGTTCTTTGTCTTTGCACGCCTTCTCAACACTACTTGTGTTATGGGCATTGCAGAAGAGTCTTCTTTCTTGTTAATTGTTCTTAGTTCTTCTGTCCTATTAAAATACCATTTGAGCGTATTTACATGATACATTGAGTTTTCCTTCTATCTAGCATTCTTATTAAATAATTCACCTTAGTCAGTCAATCTTCTTTTTGTTAAAGCCTTTTAACAAAAGGCTTTGTTAAACCTTTTGCTTTTAATGTTGACCTACCACTGATGATATTAATACTTTATCCCCATTGGCAAAACTACAGTTGATTAATTTATCTGCTTTCTCATCGTGTTGTGCCACTTTTAAATGCTGTCTAGTCAATTCACTTGCCATAGTTAATCACTCCCTATGATTTGACACACAGTCCAACAACATAGTCTCAGAACGCTGATTCACCAATTTCTCCTTGTTCAATTTACGTTGTCCTCTTACCTTATAACCAAAAATGAATTCAAATTGACTGATTTTAGTTGTTCATTGCATATATCTCTAATTGCAAAAAGTACAACTGGAATTCCTTTATCCCAATCCTCTGGGTAATCCTTACTATAGGCCCTCAACATGGCGTTTTAAGTTTGATGCTGCTGTTTCAAGGCTCCCTGCAATTCTAGATACTATGTAGTTGATTCAAATTGCTTTACTCCTAAGCTATCCATAACTTCCCTAATTAGCCTTGCTGAAAAATTTAATCCTTGATCTAATTGTATTTCTGTGGGCAGTCTGTAGCTTGTAAAAACAAATTACATAACTCCTCCATAATCCTTGTAGCAGTAATATTACAGTCAAATTGTCATGGAATGGCTTCTAGAAATCTATAGATGTATCCATTATGGCCAATAGATATTGATTCCTACTTTTCATTTTAGGGAGGGTCCTATACAATTAATTAAGACCATTGTAAATAGTTCCTCAAATGTTGGAATTATTATGGATGCTGGTGTTATCACTGCTTTGAGATTTCCCTATTACCTGATGTGTGACATGCAAAATTCAATCATATCTTTATGCAATCCAGGCCAATAAAAAGGTTTTGTATCATAGCTTGTGTTTCCCTTACTCCCAAATGATCTCCTACTGGCACTTTATGCAACACCTCCTTTCTGTAACCAACTGGTAATACCACTTGATGAATTTCTGCCCATTTTTCGCCCACCTAAATATGTAAAGGTCTCCATTTCCTCATTAAGACATCATTTTTAAGTAACAACATTCTGGTATACACATAGGTTCTTCTTATGTGTATGCTTTCTAATGCAACTGTTTTATCTCTATATCTTTCTGTGTAACAGTGCCAGCTTTCCTGAACTAAAAGTATCCACTCCATGTTCCACCTGTTCATGTTCTTTTCCAACTATGTTATCAGAAACAATTATTGATCATTGAACTACAACTTCTTTTTCTTCACTCTTTGATGTCTCCTCTTGTCTTAACCTGTGGCTTTGTGAGTGTGTTACCATACAACCAGGAAAAATACCAGGATATGCGTCCTTTAGTAACTCAGTTGTTTGATTTTCCACTGGCATCATTCCCTCCTGTGATCCAGCTATATCGTTACCCAAAATAAACTGTATCCCTGGTCAAGATCATTTCTCTATCACTCCTACCACCATTTCTTACTGGACTCTCCAACCTCACCTTCTTCAATGGAACACTATTCAGCCTGAATTCCACATATTGCCACCTTTTCTGCCAATACTCCTTACAAACTACACAACTCATTTCGCTATCAAAATTGACTTGCCCCCCCATAGCTCTTAAGATTTTAACTTTATTTACTCCTCCTGGTACATGAGTAAACTTTACCCTCAAGTAAATTCTTTAAAGAGCTTTGGCATTTTTTTTATCAATCGATCCCTGACCAGTCTGTACATTCTTTTGCACCTCTTTATCTTAACTGGAGTTTCCTTTACTACTTTAACAAACCCCACTGGCTTAACCTGTTTTGCTACATCTGTCTTTCCAGTGCTTGTAGAATCATAGAATCCCTACAGTGTTCATTGAGTCTGCACCAACCACAATCCCACCCAGCCCCTATCCCCATAACCCTATGCATTTACCCTAGCTAGTCTCCCTTACTCTAAGGGGAAATTTAGCATGGCCAATCCATCTAACCCACACATCTTTGAAGTGTGGGCGGAAACCCAAGCACCTGGAGAAAACTCATGCAGGCACGGGGCGAATGTGCAAATCCCACATAGATAGTGATGCAAACCAGGAATTGAGCCCAGGTCCCCACTTTTCAAAAACCAAACACTGTAACTTTGCGTGTCCTACTTTATTTCATTGCAGTGTTAATATAAGCCTTACTTGTGACTAATAAATAAACTTTAACTTTATTACAGTGAAAACAACTAAGGCTTTTCATTTTTCTTCCACTGTCGTGTTTCCTTTTTAATTTGAGGTACACCGTCTTTATTGTCTCACACAGATCCCTTTTATCTTTACCACCTAAGGGTTTCTCTTTTCCCCAGTTCCTATTCCTCACAGACAGAAACCAAAATTTGATGTACCAATTCATAATCATCTGTCATTCCTGTTGCTAACCTCAGTTTTAACCCACTACTCTTCCACATAAGTTCTCGCTACTTTGGGAAATGCATTTTTAAACTCTTCCAAAATGTTTCTCTAAGAGTACCATACGCCTGGTCTATTTTCAAAGCCCTTATCTACCTATCAAAATTACTTTGTTTGATCTTTCAAATTCTGTGTATGTTTGACCAGGTTCTTTCCTTAGATTTCTAAACCATTGTCTGTAGCTTCTGGCACTAATTCAAATGCACTTAAGATGGCTTTTTTCACCTCGTCATAATCCCCAGATATCTCCTTTGATAGAGACTCAAATACTAGCTCTACCTGTGGACCTTGTTTGAGCAAGACGACAGATCAGTGACTTTCACTGATTGCTGTGCAGACACATGGATTTGGGCTGGTGTCTGTGGGAGTTTGCGCATTCTCCCTGTGCTTGCGTGGGTTTTCTCCGGGTGCTCCGGTTTCCTCCCACACCCCAAAGATGTGCTATTAGGCTGACTGGCAGTACTAAATTGTCCCTCAATTAGTTTCCCTCAATGTGGATGGCCATAAAACATTAGATAAGGGTCATGACCCTTGTTTCCTTTTTATCTTGAGAAAAACTATCCTTACTATCGCCAATGAGATCCCCTTTGCTTTTACCATGTGAGGATATCTCTTTGCCCCAGTTTGTATCCCTCACAGATTGAAATTGATGTTGAGACTCAAACCTTGATTTATGACTCATAATCATCTGCCATTTCTGCTGCCAATTTTGCAGTTTTAACCCTCTGCTCTTCCATGTCAGTTTCTGCTACTATAGGAAATTAATTTTTAAATTCCCCTATGATAACCATTTCCCTAAGAGCGTCAGACATCTACTTTATTTTCAATGCTTTTATCCAGCTGTCAAAGTTACTTTCCTTGGATTCTTTCAAATACTATATACATTTGACCTGGTCCCTTCCTTAGATTCCTAAACTTCTGTCTGTAGGCTTTTGACACTAGTTCATATGCATTAAGATAGTTTTTTTGACCTCACCATAATCCTTAGATACTTCCTCTGATAGTGATGCAAACACCTCATTAGCTCTACCTACCAATTTTGTTTGGACCAACAATAACCGTGTTGTCTGTGGCCATTCTACTCATTTAGCTACTTTCTCAAATGAAATAAAAAAAGCCTCTGTATCCATCTTGTCAAGCCTTGGCAGTGCTTGGATATATTTAAAACATCGCCACAGTTCCTTGACTGCAATGGGTTGATTCTTTCTCTGTCCACATCACTACTCCCAGCTTTTACTTTTTCCTCCACCAGTTTATGTTGACATTCGCATTTTAGTTCCAGCTGTTAAAGTTCAAAAACTCTTTCCTTTTCCATTTCCTCTGCTTTTAATTGATGTTCAAACTGTTTCATTCATTTTTCCTGTTCAAACTATTTAAATTTGTTTTATCTTTGTTCCGCTGTGATTGTCTCTCACTTGCTTTTTGCTACTCTCTCTTTGTTATGCCAGGGCTATTCTTTCTCTTCCTTTTAATTCTAACTCAAGCTGTTTCATTTGTAACCAAATTCTAGCCAATTCCAAGGCAGACTGTGGACAGAATTTTCTCAAGAAGTTTCTAAGTATCAGGATAGTGAGAAAATGGGTGTTCTGGACCGGTCTCTTGGGTGCGAGATGGGTTGGGCTACATTCATAACTCTTAGTAGTTTCTTGTGGTCTTCGACAGAGCAGGAATCATACGAAGCCATGATACAACCAGAAAGAAAGCTTTCTACGGTGCATCTGTAGAAGTTGGAGAGAGTCATAGCTGACATGCCAAATTTTCTTAGTCTTCTAAGAAAGTAGAGGCATTGGTGGACTTCCGTAATTATATTGTCAGATGGGAGGGACCAGGACAGATTGTTGGTGGCCCGGACACCTAAAAACTTGAAGTTATTAACCATTTCTACTTGGTCTCCATTGATGTAGACAGGGGCATGTTCTCCACTGTTTCCTGATGTCGATGATTATCTCTTTCATCTGGTTAACATTGCAGGAGAGATCATTGTCGTCACACCAGTTCACTAGATTCTCTATCCTGTACTCTGTCTCATCATTGTTTGAGATCTGACCTACTATGGTGGTGTCATCAACAAAGTTGAAAATTGAGTTGGAGGGGAATTTGGCCACACAGTTATTGGTATATAAAGGAGTATAGTTGGGGGTTGAGGACACAGCCTTGTGGGGCATCAGTGTTCAGGGTGATCGTGGAGGAGGTGTTATTGTCTATCCTTACTGATTGTGGTCTGTGGGTTAGGAAGTTCAGGATCCAGTTGCAGAGGGAGGAGCCAAGGCCTAAGCTACGGAGTTTGGAGATGAGTTTCTTAGGAATAATGGTGTTCAAGGCTGAACTGTAGTCAATAAATAGGAGACTGAGATAGGTGCCTTTGTTACTTAGGTGTTAAGTACAGGGCCATGGAGATAGTGTCTATTGTGGACCTGTTGCAGAGAGCTGTAGTGGATCCAGGCAATCTGGAAGGCTGGAATTGATCTATACCATGACTAACCTTTTGAAGCACTTCATAATGATGGATGTCAGAGCCACTGGCCAATAGTCATTAAGGCACACTGCTGGGCTTTTCTTTGGTATTGGGATGATGGTCGTCTTCAGGAAGCAGATAGGGACCTCAGATTGTTGTAAAGATAGATTGAAGATGTCTGCGAATACCTTCCCCCCTCCCCAGCTGATCCACACAGGATCTGAGTGCTGGTCCGGCTACCCCATCCAGGCCAGTCGCTTTTTGTGGGTTGTCCTTCGAGAAGGCTGCTCTGACATCTTCAACGATAACCTCAGATACAGCTTCATTCAAGGTTTCCGGGGTGAAGGGCATTCTTCTTTTCAGTCGTTTGAGTCTTTAAGAGTACACAACCAACTTCCTAAAAAGTTTTAGCATAATTTATATTCCTTAATCCTAATTGCTTTTGTCACTACCTTGTATGTTCTCAAAGTTGCAATACCCATTCTCTGGAGTACTTGTCGGTATTTTTTGCAGCATCTGCCTTTAATACAATTGTCTCTAGATGCACTCTATTGTTACTCAATCTGGAAAAAACAGAATTAAGCCTCCAGGGATTGACAAGACCGTCTAGGTTACATCTTAAATCAATGGTGCCCAGTTCATTTCTATCTGCCTTCACGTGGACACATATCTCAAACTTGTAGGTTGAAAGAGTAGCCATTCAATTCAAGTTATTTAAAACTCTCAAAGTTGATAATAATGAGATGAAAAAATCTTACTTTAAGATTTTATTATGTTATCATAGTTGATAACAATGAGCTTCTAACTAGGCTTATTACATTCCATAGTTTGAAAGGTACTCCACTTTTGCATACAATACTGCTTCTTAAACAGTTCAAACACAGAAGTATCAAGTATGATTGAAACCATAGACTTTGAAAGCAGGTGCCAAAGCTCTTTCCTGTGCAGTGGATTCATCAGTAGCAGAGGCAATTCCAGAGTTGAAAGTGCATCATCTGTCTTTTGGGGGATTAGATTTAATCTTCTGCCTGCGGTAACTTTAAACAAAAAGGAGACATTTCAATCCCTTCACATTGACTAACAAAATAGGCATGTACCCATAATGTGTTCTGATGCTTCCACAGTTAAATTTCTCCTTAATGATTCATATAAACTCTAAACCTTCCATTAACTGAAAATAATGTGTGAATTAAAGTGAGTGTGTAAAACTTTGCAGATGAATTTTAATGTGGAAGTGTGAGGTCATGAACTTTGGATAAGTATGGATGAGTATTTTGCAATGATAATACTAAAAACCAGTGGATAGGTCTAAAAATTATTAAGATGCTAACTGAATGTTAGCTTTTATTTCAAGAGGGTTGAAAGTTATGTTACTGTTGTACAAAACTCTGGTTAAACCCCACTAGAATACCACATTCAGTTCTGTGCAGCATACCGGAGAAGAAACATACCGGCGAAGAAACATACCGGCCTTGGTGGGGATGCCGGAACGTTAACAAGGCCAATAGCTTGAAATTAAGAAAAATTGCAAAGACGACTTTTTTTATTCTCTTAAATACAGAAACAGGGTGGTGTCAAGGGGTTTTGGCAATATGGAACTTTCTCTTTATTAGGAAGTTGGACTGAAATGAAAAGTAAAGAATTGGCTAAAAAAGAAATGGAGAGTGACATACCTTCACTGAGGACCCGAAGAGTAGATCAGTCTAGTAGCAGGGTGAAAACAGATGCTAAGTGGAGGCTAGTAGTATAGAGACCTAGATCATAGTCATACATTGTTGTAAAGCAGAACTCTGTATCAAGTTGTGCAAAAAGGAAAGCAGAGACTGCATACGTTCTACTCTAGAAGAACAGTTCCTTAAATGAAAGCCAGAGGTTTTGTGCAGTAATTATTTGCTGGAATTGGCTTAGTGTTAAAACCTATGGAATGTTGTTTTGAGGGAAGGTATATTCTTGGCGTTTAGGAAAGTAGATAGATTTGGACTGGGGTAATTCAAATATACTGTTTGGGTAACCACCATTGTAGTTAATTGTAAATGTTGTTCTTTACTGTTGCCTTTCTTGTTGTGTGTTTTGAAATTTAATAAACGTTTTGTTATTTGAATAATTTACAACAAGACTGATTGCCTTTCCTCACTAGGCTTCACCTCTTTTCCCACACTTATTCCAAATTACAAAAAAAAAGTTAAGAATGGGTGTTTAAAGTTTCCTTTCTGGGATTTTGGATGTTCTCATATTGAGCATCAGCACTAATCATTACACTCCCCTAGAAGTCTGCTGAGACTGGGAGTTAATAGAAAATTTTAACACTGATTCATCGATTTTTGTTAGGTAAGGGTTACAGAGTAAAGTCAGTAGTTACAGTTAAAGTTCCGATCGGCTATGGTCCAAATTAAATGGGGGACTGAATGAACTTCCCCTGCTCCCATTGGGCTAATCATTAAAAAAAGGTTGAAAGGAGAGTAGTACAATAGAGTTCAAATGTCTGCGCTGAATAAACTGACTACATTGGAAGACAAGCCAGAGCTTCTCCTTACAGAAATATTAGTGGTGGGAAGATGAGGAGTTATAAATATGTGAGCTTAGTTTTCTTGTACTGGTGTGCAAAATATTCTACTCAGTTTACACAGCTGCAAGGATTGGGATTGAGGATTGATTTTCTGCAGGTGAATTATAGCTTTAATGTTTACAGTGCTTGTGGTTTTACTAAATACTTAACATGCTGTTGTGTGAATATTCCACTGAACTGAATAAATAATACTCACTGTCCAATTGGATACCAGCGATGCTTTGTCGTATAGAACATTTTACTGAGTTCTTCAATTGTAGGGGCCTGTTTATCACGCAGCACTTCTTTATCCAGCCTGGCCTTTAGTACCTGATCATGAGTCTCTTCTTTGTTCTCCACAGGGGAAGGTCTTGAAATAGGCTGCAAAACAGAGCGCAGATCGAATCTGGGAAATGGAGGTCAATTTTGTTTTAACATTCGGTTTATAAAGGGGTAGGTTTCAAACTACTTCAGGAATGCTATTTGATTTATAGAAACACAAAATACCGAAGACCATTACTCAACTACTAAGGTTGTTGATTTTGTGCTTTCAGCTCATTCTTGAACTCGCTCTCTCTAAATGCCAGATTTCCACTTTCATTTCTTACTTATTATTTACCCCTTTGACCAAGATTTTATTTATCCCTTTGATGACCATTCTTGTCTGATAATGCTTCAATAAACCTGTGGAATATTTCTGGGATATAAACACAACTTGCTCCATGTAGTTATCAGGACATGCGCAGCAATGTGAATTGTTGCCTATTTTCCACCCTCTCCCTTGAGAGAATGCTCCCTCCTCTACTTTTTGCCAACACAACAGTTGTTAGCAGAATTCACAATTTGGGGAACGATGGTACCGAGACTGAAGAGCTCTGAAACTTGAACCCATATTAAACAATGAATTACTGATAAGAACAAACACTATCCCTTTCTGTTTCACTGCAGAGAAAGTTAGAAATTGATATTTATTTTTCTCCAGACTAAACTGCAACTTCAGTCTCAGTGAAATGTTTTGTGATCAGTAATTTTACCTCTGCTTTTACCAATACCCCTCTGCTTTTACCAGTTTGTCTGCATCCCATTACACCACAAAGGACAACCAGGCAGGGTGACCCTTTCGGATATCTTGCACAGCCTCCTTAGCTGCTTTGCTGGGAAGTGCATAATAGGATGGCACCAGTGACATGCTCATTTAGAGAACAGAAATCAAATCAAACATTCATCCTCCCAGTCTTTAGCGTGAGGAGTTTAATAGTTGCACCAGTGACATGCTCATTTAGAGAACAGAAATCAAATCAAACATTCATCCTCCCAGTCTTTAGCGTGAGGAGTTTAATAGTTCAGAGCACCAAACTATTTTCTCTATTTCCTGTTAACATTATAGAGGCTGATTACAACAATGGGAGAAAAATACATATTGTGTGTTTGGCTAATTATGATAAACATGAACAGTACATCATAATTCAAACTCATCTCATCAGGACTGAGCAGCAAATACCCAGTAATTGTAAGCCTACAAACTGTCATAAATATACATTATTGTAACATGAATTCTGCATCTCAGACCTCCACAAAACCCTCAATAAAAGAATCCATAGAGTGTTCATTCTACCTTGGTATGTTCATATGGAATATCCACTGATGGGTGGTAACAGACTATTGTCTGTCCATCTGATGTAATTGCAAGTTCAACTTTGCTGTCAAGAGATGAAAGCTGTTTCAGTAATTTAATTCAAAAGCTGCCATATCTGGATGTAATCAATCAAGACGGTTACTCACCAGTTGTAATCATTGGGAAGAGCAGCATATGTAGACTTGTGACAAAAACAACCCCTATCTCCACCTGCACAAGATAATGCAGCTCAGATTTAGTCACTCGCACTATTATGACAAAGGCATCTTCATTCAGTTATCTTACTACAAGAAAATAATTTTATAAAAACAACAAAATAGTGCATTTCTCTAACATTTTTAAGCCAAAACAAAAAAAAATACATTTGGAGAGTGAAGGTTCAACTTCATTTGTCTTTATAACATCTTTATGACCAATGAAGTACTTTCTGAAGGGTGTTCACTGTCGGAATGTAGGAACTGCGGCAGCAAAGTTGTGCATAGCAACCTCCCACAAACAGCAATGTGAGATTGAGCAGATAATCTGTTTGTGATATCAATCAAGGGGTAAATATTGGCCAGGATCCCAGGATAACTTCCCTGCTATCTTCAAAATAGGGATGTGAAATCTTTGCCATCCAATGAGAATGTATATAGGGCTTTGGTCTAACTGAAGCAGGTCATTCAGTTGTATCAAATTGCTACGAAGTCCAAAAGGAATAATGAAGCCAAATGAACCACCCAGTATCCATCTAGGCACCAGAAATGACAACTGCAGAACCAGGTGGCGACTCATCTAAAAGAGGAATATCAGTCTTGATTTTTGTGCTGAAGCCCTGGGTAGGTATTGTATCCAAAACTTTGTGACTTAGAAGCATGATTGCTAATAATGGAACAACCAAATGGGTCAGATGTACATAAAACACTATATGTATCTATTCCAATTATTTATTCATATTTGGATATGAAGGCATGAGATATTGGGATATCATAATGCTATATTTCTATCCTACGGTATTTTGCAGCCCAAAAACTCTGTGCCACATTTTATTAAAGAGCTAAAACTTTAATTTAGAATTTATGTAATTCATATACTAAATGGATCATACAGACAAAAATAATATGGCTACAGTAGTGTACTGGAAATAGCAAATCAGGGGTTATGAGTTCAAATCCCACTGCAATCAGTTGTGAAATTAAACTCAATAATCCTGGTCATTTGTGAACCAGAAGCTGAGGGGGAAAATAACCAACGGGTTCCCTGCTGTCAGTCAAAAGAGAGACTGACTCTTAAATGCCCTCTGAAATGGCTAAGCATGTCATTCAGTTGTACCAAATTGCTACGGAGTCTAAAAGCAATAATGAAACCAAATAGACCACCCAGCATCCATATAGGCACCAGAAATGACAATTAAAGAACCAGCTGGTGACTCTGCAAAGTCCTCCTTACAAACATCTGGGGGTGTGTGTCAAAATTGGGACAACTGTCCCATAGATTAGGCCAAGCAACAGTCTGACATGGAATCATACTGTACAATGTTCCAGACACCACCATCATCAACCCTGGTTTTGTCCTGTCCCACCCAATGTTGTGTGAGTGACACAGTGGTATACGGTCAGGAGGGGGTTGTATTGGGAGTCCTCAACATTAACTCTGGACTCCATGAAGGCTCACGGCTTCAGATGAAACACTGACAAGAAAACCTCCTGCGGATTACCACCTACCCCTTCCCCCCTCTGCCAATGAATCAATATTCCTCACATTGAACACCTGGAGGAAGCACAGGGTGGCAAAGGTACAGAATGTACTCTGCACGCAGGACATTGTCCATCACTAAGACCGGCTTGGTAGCACCACTATTAACAAACAAGGAAAAACCTAATTGACCTCATTCTCACCAACCTATTTATTGCAGACGTATCTGTTCAATTGTATCAGTAGAAGTGGCCACACACAGTCCTTGTGGAGACGAAGTTACATCTCCACATTGAGGATACCCTCCATCATATTGTGTACCACCATATTATGTTAAATCCCCATTCTACCATTACCATCAAGCCAGGGAAAACCATAGTTCAATGAACATTGGAGAACAGCATGTCAGGAGTAGCACCAGGTATACCTAAAAATGAGTTGTCAACCTACTGAAACTACCACAAAGGACTACTTGCATACTGGGGAAGCGGTGATCTACTGGTATTATCACTAGAACATTAACCCAGAAACTCAGCTAATGTTCTGGGGATCCGGGTTGGAATCCCACCATGGCAGATAGTGGAATTTGAACTCAATTTTTTTAAAAATCTGGAATTAAGAATCTACTGATGACCATGAAACCATTGTCAATTGTTGGAAAAACCCATTTGGTTCACCAATATCCTTTAGGGAAGGAAATCTGCTGTCCTCACCTGGCCAAAGTGATGTGGTTGACTCTCAATTGCCCTCAGGCTTCTAGGGATGGGCAATAAATGCTGGCCAACCAGTGACACCCATGTCTCACAAATGAATTAAAAAAATACAAAGCAGCATGCAATAGACAGAGGTAAGCAATCATACAACTAATGGACCTGTTCTAAGCTCTCAAGTCCTGCCACATTCAGTTGTGGTGGAGGACAATTAAACAATTAATTGGAGGAGGAGACTTCACAAATATCCCCATCCTTAATGAAGGAGTACAGCACAACAATGCAAAATTCAAAACTGACGCATTTGCAACCAACTTCAGCCAGTGAATGATCCATCCCAGCTTCCTCCTGAGGTTCCTAACTCAAGGATGCCAGTCTTCAGCTAATTCAATTCACTTCATATGATATCAAGAAATGGCTGAAGGCACTGGATACTGTAATGCTGATGGGTCCTGATAACGTTCCAGCAATAGTTCTGAAAACTTGCATTCCAGAGCTAGTCATGCTCATAGCCAAGATATTCCACTACTGCTATAGTACTGGGCATCTACCTGGCAAGGTGGAAAATTGCCCAGATATGTTTATCCACAAAAGGCAGGCCAAATCCAACCTGGTCTATTATTACCCATTGGCCTGATCATCAGCAAAATGATGGAAAGTGTCAATAATCATGCTAACAAACAACACTTACATACCAATAACCTGTTCGCTGATGTTCAGTTTGGGCTCCACAAGGGCCATTCAGCCCCTGAACTCATTACAGCCTTGGTCCAAACATGGACAAAGGAGCTGAGGTGAGAGTGACTGCTCTTGACATCAAGACAACATTTGTTTGACAAAGTGAGGCATCAAGGAGCCCTAGAAAAAAAACTGAAGCCTATGGGAATCAGAGCAAAAACTCTCCCAATTTTTGGTGCCATACTTATCACAAAGGAAGATGGTTGTGGTTGGAAGGGGGCCAATAATCTCAGTCCCAAGACACTGCTGCAGAAGCTCTTCAGCACAGAGTCCTAGACCCAATCATCTGCAGCTGTTTGACCGATGATTGCATAACGTTCAGCATCATTCAAAACACTTCCAATACTGAAATGGTTTGTGTCTATATACAGCTGAACCTGGTAATATATTCAGACTTGGACTGATAGTGGCCAGTAACATTTGTGCCATAAAAGTGCCAGCCAATGACTATCTCCAACAAGAGAGAATCCAACCATCTTTTCTTGACATTCAATACTACCATCATTGAATCCCCACTATGAGCATCCCAGTGGTTACCATTGACCAGAAACAAAACGGGACCAGCCATGTAAATACTGCTGGGAATTCTGCAGAGTAACTCTCCTCTTAGGCTGATTGGTGTAACAAATTGTCCCTAAATTATTCTCCCCGGAATCTGGTTTCCAATGGGGGTACAATAAGCATAGACACGGGTCAAGGGAGGTGTAGGAAAAATGCTTTGTTAAGATGGCGGTGCGGGCTCGTTGGGCCAAAGGGCCTGTTTCCCGTGCTGTGTTGTTTTTTATTCTTTGATTCTCCAAAGCCTGTCCTGCATCAGGAAGGCACAAGTCAGGAACGTGATGGAATTCTCTCCCCTTTCCTAGATGGGTGCAGCTCCAATAACATTCAAGAAGTTTGACAAGATCCAGAACAAAGCAACCCACCCATCACAATTCACTCCTTCCTCCATCAATACATCGGCAGCAGTGTATACCATCTACAAGATGCACTGCAGTAACTCATTTAGGCTCCTTTAGACATAATCTTCAAGTCTGCAAACTCTACCACCTAAAAGGACAAGGGCAGCAGGTGCATGGGAATACCACCATCTGCAAGTTCCCCTAAAAGTCACACACCATCCTGACTTGAAACTATATTGCTGTACTTCACTGTCACTGAGTCAAAATCCTGGAACTCCATCCCTAACAGTGCTGTTCCTGCGAAATACTGACTTCAGTAGTTCATGAAGGCAGTTCACCATATTGATGGGTAATAAATGCTGGCCAAGCCACAATGCCCCCATCCCGTGAACAAAAAAAATGGGATAGGTAATTGGTCTTGACGTGGAACAGAAAGGGGGAATAAAGTGGCAGGGGCCAAGGAGAGGAGTAGTGGGAGCTTAGAAACCAGATTAGACTGGTTAGGTAGCACCGCCTGTTTCTGTGTTGGATATGCTAAACAATTCAACGTAATACATGCATGTGACTGTAGCTGAAGAATCATCTGTTAAAATTACCTTGTATAGGTAGGAAGACTGGCAATTATCTACAACTTCCAATAAACCATGACAAATATAAATCACAGATGCCTTATTTATATTTGGGAGAAATGTTACTTCAATGCTAAGGCACTGGACATCAAGTTATTCATTTGATTATAAGAACATAAGAAATAGGAGCAGGAGTAGGCCATCTAGCCCTTCGAGCCTGCCCCGCCTTTCAATAAGATCATGGCTGATCTGTTGTGGCTCAGTTCCACTTTCCCGCCCTCTCCCCATAACCCTTAATCCCCTCTCTTATCAAGAACCCATCAACCCGCTTCTTAAAAATATTTAACGAGGCAGCCTCCACCACTTCAACGGGCAGAGAATTCCAGAGATTCACCACCCTTTGAGTGCCCCAGTAATGTACTCTTCGTTAGGAATACCCAATCTACTATACCTCAGTCACTCCAGGATGATTCATGGACCCTTTGGTTCCTTGATCAATGCCTAAGCTAATTCCATCAACCGACAACGATTTTTGCATCCTATCTTATTCGGTCCTGTTCCCTGATTTCTTCTTCCATTATAGTGTTCTGCTGTCCTTTGAAGAATTTCATTGCTTACTTAACCTCTTGGTTCCATACATTTGCATGGTCCATCTCAAATTCTTGCTTTCTTTCTTCTCTTCATAATAGGGTCCGTCTTGTCCTCACCTTCTAAAGTGCCTGAGGTCAATGGAGATTTCTATTGTCAAACCCTTGCCTGCTCCGATTCCATGGCAGGCAAGGTGGTACAAGTTCTGGCCAATGACTCCTGCCAGACTGATCCAACCAAGTCTCACCCTCTAGTTCCCTTCGCAACACACTCATCAATCACTTCAATCACTTGCAGCTTGCCTTATTTCTGGTACATCGCAACCACATTACTTGAATGTTCACCTCTTTCCGCCCAACAGCACCCCACTGAAGTGATAGTCATTATAAAGAGGGTATTTGGCCCAATGAGCAATTCAGTTAATTCCCCATTATCCCTGTAGCTCTGCAAATTTAATTCCAAGTGTCAATCCAATTTCATTTTGAAATCAATCATCACAGAAAGTCAACATGTAGGTACAGCAAGAATTAGGAAAGCAAATGATTATGTTAATCTTTCGTACAAGGGATTGGTGTATAAGACTAAAGATATCTTACTCCTGTCGTTTAGGGCCTTGCAGGGACCACGCCTGGAGTCCTGTATACAGCCTTCACACCCGCAGAGGAATATATTTATTGAATCTGAACTACAAGTGAGTCAATGGTTAGAGGGGGTAAAAAAAAAATGCAGTTAAGGCCAGAATCAGATCAGCAATGATCTTACTTAATGTTGAAGCAGGCTTGAGGAGCCAAATGGCTTACTCCTGCTCCTATTTTTGATGATTTGGTGAAATATATAAAATTCTTAAGGAGCTTAACAGGGTGAATGTTGGGTAAAGTTTCCCCTGGCCACTTCCTCCAATATAACTTCACCGTATTTGATGGTTTTGATGCAGTATCCTCTATATTAGGACCAACTCCTTGGCTGGTACAAAGCCTCAGATTGAAATTTTTCTTTATTCTTGCCTTGCAGGAACCCTGCCATTGACTCGTCACTTGACTTATTGAAGCATAATGGCACAAGATATAAAATGAGCTCAGTGACCGGTATCCAGTGCAAGTTACAGGGCACCTTTCTAATCATGTCTCGGCAAATATATTCTGTTCAGGATTTTAAACTTTTCATTTGTTGGTTCCATGCATGTCCGCTTGAAGCAAAGTTATGTTGAGACCAGAGGACTCCCAAGGTTAAAAGTACACCTTGCTGGCCTTGCAGAATGATTACTTGCCATTTTATTGTTTCTCCTTGTGGAAGCAGTCCTGGCTCAACAGTGCAAATTCCAGTAGACCCCACCCAGACCAGTGCACCAAAGGACAATGATTACCCCGTGTTTGTGCAGGTTTTCTCTGGGTGCTCTGGTTTCCTCCCACATTCTGAAAGATGTGCTGGTTAGATTGATTGACCTGAACAAGCACTGGACTGTGGCGACCAGGGACTTTCACAGTAACTTCATTACAGTGTTAATGTAAACCTTACTTGTGACTCAACTTGTGACAATGGCGAGATAGAGCACAGGAATGAGATAGAGAATCTGGTGAACTGATACGGCAACAATAATCCCTCCCTCAATGTCAACAAAACAAAGGAGACTGTCATCGACTTCAGGAAGCATAAAGGAGAACATGCCGTCAATGGGGACAAAGTAGAAAGGCTGGAGAGCTTCAAGTTTTTAGGTGTCCAGATCACCAAACTGTCCTGGACTCCCCCATGACGACACTATAGTTAAGAAAGCCCACCAATGCCTTTACTTTCTCAGAAGACTAAGGAAATTTGGCATGTCAGCTACGACTCTCACCAACTTTTATAGATGCACCATAGAAAGCATTCTTTCTAGTTGTATCACAGCTTGGTACGGCTCCTGCTCTGACCAAGACCTCAAGAAACTACAAAAGATCGTGAATGTAGCCCAGTCCATCGACTCGATCTACACTTCCCGCTCCCTCGGCAAAGCAACCAGCATAGTTAAGGACACCACGCACCCCAGACATTCCCTCTTCCACCTTCTTCCTTTGGGAAAAAGATACAAAAGTCTGAGGTCACGTACCAACCGATTCAAGAACATCTTCTTCCCTGCTGCTGTCAGACTTTTGAATAGACTTACCTTGCATTAAGTTGATCTTTCTCTACACCCTAGCTATGACTGTAACACTACATTCTGCACTCTCTCGTTTCCTTCTCTATGAACAGTATGTTTTGTCTGTATAACGCACAATACAATACTTTTCATTGTATGTTAATACATGTGACAATAATAACTCAAATCAAAATAAACTTTACTGTAAGTTGGGCTGATTAATGTCACATGCATGGTAATTGTGATCAAATAAATCACATTTAGCTAAGTTTTGTGCCAGTTACACAAAAGCTTTGCTCACAGTTGGAAACCTTTTCAAAGCACTTTGAATATCAACTGAAACAACAAAGATTATCCAATAGAACACTGGATAGGAATGACAGAGGTTCGCATTTCTTTCCATCACATGGCTAACCAGGAATCTCTCTCAATCTTACTATCTGCCATTGGCATATGTTGGAAGGATTTACAAGTTGAAAAGTTGACATTTATTAAAAGGAAATGGAAGATAAAAGGAGAGAAGTTTTAGACATAAAACATAAGACATAGGAGCAGAATTAGGCCACTTGGCCCACTGAGTCTGCTCCGCCATTCAATCATGGCTGATATTTTTCTCATCCCCATTCTCCTGCCTTTCCCCCACAACCCTTGATCCCCTTATTAATCAAGAGCCTATTATCTCTGTCTTAAAGACACTCAATGACTTGGCCTCCACTGCCTTCTGTGGCAAAGAGTTCCACAGATTCACCACTCTCTGACTGAAGAAATTCCTCCTCATCTCTGTTTTAAAGGATCATCCCTTTAGCCAGAGGTTGTGCCCTCTGGTTCTAGCTTTTCCTACTAGTGGAAACATCCACTCCTCTATCCAGGCCTCACAGTATCCTGTAAATTTCAATAAGATCCTCCCTCATCTTTCTAAACTCCAATAAGTACAGACCCAGAGTCCTCAACTGTTCCTCATACGACAAGCTCTTCATCCCAGGGATCATTCTTGTGAACCTCCTCTGGACCCTTACCAAGGTCAACACATCCTTCCTTAGATATGGGGCCCAAAACTGTTCACAATAGTCCAAACGGGCCTGACCAGAGCCTTATACAGCTACAGAAGTACATCCCTGTTCTCATATTCTACCCTTTCAACATGAATGCTAATGTTGCATTTGCCTTCCTAACTGCCGACTGAAACTGCACATTAACCTTAAAAGAATCTTGAACAATGAACCTTTTGTGTTTCTGATTTCCTAAGCACTTCCCCATTTAGAAAATAATCAATGCTTCCATTCATCCTTCCAAAGTGCACAACCTCACATTTTTCCACATTGTGGGCAAAGAAGGGGCAGATGGAATACACTCAATCTGTCCAAGTCCTTCTGCAGCGCACCCCCCTCCCCATTTCCTCAATACTACCTGTCCCTCTACATATCTTTATATCATCTGCAAACTTAGCAACAGTGTCTTCAGTTCCTTCCTCCAAATCGTTAATGTATATTGTGAAAAGTTGTGGTCACAGCACTGACCCCTGAGGCACACCACTAGTCACTGGCTGCCATCCTAAAAGAGATCCCGTTATCCCCACTCTCTGCCTTCTATCAGTCAATCAATCCTCTATCCATGCCAGGACCTTACCCATAACACCACTGGCACTTAACTTATTTAAGTGTTTCCTATGCGGCACCTTGTCAAAGGCCTTCTGGAAATCTAAATAAATCATGTCCACTGGTTCTCCTTTGTCTAACTTCATTGTTACCTCCTCAAAAGAACTCTAACAGATTTGTCAGACGTGACCTCCCCTTGACAAAGCCGTGCTGACTCAGTCCTATTTTATCATGCTGTTCCAAGTACTCTGTGATCTCATCTTGAATAATGGACTCTGAAATCTTGCCAATGACTGAAGTCAGGCTAACTTGCCTATAATTTCCCTTCTGCTGCCTCCCTCCCCTTCTTAAGCAACGTTGTTACATTAGCTACTTTTATTGCAGCTGTTTGTGTTTTGTGAGACTATCTCTGAAGTAACGTACAGTTTTGGTTTTCTTATCTGAAAATAGGAGTTCAGAGAAGGTTAATTCAATTCAATCCTGGGATGAAGGGGTTTAACTTCAGACAGGTTGAACAAGTTAGGCCTTTATCTATTGGAGTTTAGAAGTGTCTTATTGAAACACATAGGATAATAAGGGACCTGATAGAGTAGATACCAGGACGTTTCCTCTTATGGGGGAGATTCGAGCTAGGGGAGACAGCTTAACAATAAAAAGTCCCTCTTTTAAGATGGAGAATTCTTTTCTCTGAGGATTGTTAGCCAGTGGAATTCTCCTATCCAGAAAATAGCAAAGACTGAGTAATTGAACTTAATAAACGCTGAGTTAGATAATGTTTTGATGGACACAGTAGTCGAGGATTATTGAGAGCAGATAAGAAAGTAGAGTTAAGACCACAAATAGATCAGCCACATTCTTATTGAATAGTGGAGCATGGTCAAAGGACTGAATGACCTACCTCTACCCCTACATCCTCAATCTGTTATGTAAGCACCTTCCTTACACATCAAGTCCTGGTTCTTGACCCTTCCACCAAAGGGATTGTTTCTATCCTATCCCAACCCCTCAATATTTTGATCATACCTATTAAATCTTCTCTCAACTTTTTCAGAGGCAATCCAGGTTCTCCAATCTGTTCATATAACTAAAGTCACTCATCCCGAGAACCTTCTTGTAAATCTTTCTCTGCACCCTCTCCAACGCCTTCACATTCTTTCTAAAGTGTGATGCCCAAATTTGGGCACAATACTCCAGTTGAAGCCAAACCAGTACTTTATAAAGCTTCACCATATTTTCTTTTGGGAAGTAATTGTTCACCATCAAATCTTTCTGAACTTAAAATCTTTACTTTTTTTTCAACCTCCCCTGTTCCAGTAAAAAGAGTCAGAAATTCTGAAGTTTTGCCTCACACCTGTAGCTTCATTCTTGGCTTCATCCTAGAATCACACAATCCCTACAGTGCAGGAGGCGGCCAGTTGGCCCATTGAGTCTGCATTGACCAGAATGCCATACACACCTTATCTCCATAACCCCATGCATTTACCCTAGCTAGTCTCCCTGACGCTAAGGGCCAATTTAGTATGGCCAATCCACCTAACCCACACATCTTTGGACTGTAGGAGGAAACCGGAGCACCCGGAGGCAACCCACACAGACACAGGAAGAGTGCAAATTCCACACAGACAGTGACTCAAGCTGGGAATCGAGCCCAGGTCTCTGGCGCTGTGAGGCAGCAGTGCTATGCACTGTGCCACCACGTCACCCTCCCTTGATGCATCTTTGCTGCCCTGCCTGTCTTTAATCTCATTTTCTTAATGGGTCAGGGAGCACAGTAGCACAGCGGTTAGCACTACTGCTTCACAACTCCAGGGACCTGGGTTCGATTCCCAGCTTGGGGCACTGTCTGTGCAGAGTTTGCACATTCTCCTTGTGTCTGCATGGGTTTCCTTGGTATGCTCCAGTTTCTTCCCACAGTCCAAAGATGTGTGTGATAGATTGATTGGCCATACTAAAAATTGCCCTTTAGAGTCCTGAGATGCATAGGTTAGAGAGATTATTGGGTAAATATGTAGGGATATGGGATTGTGGGTGGCTGCAGACTCGATGGGTCAGATGGCTTCTTTCTGCACAGTAGGGTTTCTATGATTCTATGGTCCTGGATGTGTAAAACAGATGTGGTGATGCCAACGTTGGACTGGGGTAAACACAGTAAGAAGTCTGACAACGCCAGGTTTAAGTCCAACCGATTTATTTGATAGTAAACTCACAAGCTTTCGAGGTTCCCCTCTTCATCAGGTGTAAAACAGCACAAGGTCCATTGTGGCCTAATTGATGTTTTGTATCAATTTATAATTACTTCTACACTTTGACATTTACATGGACATAATTTTACTGACAGCTGTGAATTCAGCTGAAATACAAAAGCAGCAAAAAAATAGGCACACAGAAGGACTGAGATCTCTTCCCTCTCAAAGTGTGGTGTTTATTTCAGTTACTGTTTGCTCCCAGGGACTGTACGTGTTTAACTTTATATACAGTTGTTAAACCTCAGGGAACAGCGAGTGTCCCACTCTCTTTTTTCCCCTGCACTGTTTTTTGTTAGACCTCAGGGAACAGTGAGTATTTAACCCAAATATTCAGTTCTTAGACGTCAGGGAACAGTATTTAACTCAATATTCAGTTGTTAGAACTCACGGAGTGAGTATTAAATCCCAGGCATGAGTAGTGTCTGAGCTCCCCTCACATTCCAGTGGCGGTGGGGGGGGGAGATGGTGGAATTCTGCACCCTGATACCCGGAGCCCAGATCGCGGTAAGTTCCCCCACAGAGCTCGGTACCTGTTGTGGCGGCCACTCCACCCCGTGTAACCAAGCGACCAAGCGCCGGATTCACCAACAGCCGTCCCGCCAGCAGCGCCATGTTCCCCTTGCCGGAAATGGAACCGGGTCCTTGTACAAACTCGTTCGTCGGAAACCTCAGCCTGGACTATAAGTTCCGGCTCACAGTGACTCAGCCGAAAGTGAGAGGTCCAACTGTCTGACGGACTGCTAGTTTGCATTGGATTACTAACCAGATCCCCACCAAAAGGGCTGAATAAGATCACAGACCACGTTTAGTGAGAATATAACTCATTTCGGCTTAAATAAGGGTACAATTCCATTCAAAAACAAACAATATTAGTTCTATTTTGGGTGTGGGTTTGGGATGATAGGTATATCCTGATGGCTGGAACCGTGATTTCATTTTGTTTTCACACAGCTCTGATTCTTGTTCTATAAATACATACTACTATGCTGCAAAGTTGAGTTTGTGAAGTTGGAATTTGATGTTGGGAGATGTAGAGAGTGTAAAAATGCTAGAGTGGAAAAAATTGTGTAGTCCCTCTGAAAACTGGTGTTTTGTTTCTGTGCTTGGAAGTTTAAAATGCACGTGAGCTGAAACAGTTGTGTCCAAGGCCAGGCAGCAAGGTTATCTCGGTAACAGATTTCATCTATTTGAATGTTTTTGAATTCAGCCTATCAATATAAAGTAGACAGTTAGATACCAAGAACCTGTAAGATTTGAATTTGACGGTGTTGACAAAATCAGACCAATCTTGTAGGAAAATTGATAGGTCATCACAGGTATGAAAGAGTGCAAGAGGGAGAAACAGGAGATAGCAACTGCCACCTCTCGGTTCTCGAGAGGGAGAGAGCAGTTCTCCACTCTACCAGCTTAAGATATTTGTTAAGGGAATGCACCATCTAACCAGTTAAAGATACCAAATCAGAAGGAACTTATAGACAGAGAAATCAACTGAGAAACTCCAGAAGGTTCCAAAAGACACAAAACTTGTTTTTTTGTGTGTGACTAAATTTTTTTTTTGGTTATTGAATGGATTTATTCAAACAGCATTCCATTAGAATCTTATTTTATTGTGTCTGTTAATTGTTTAGTTAAAGTTCCTTATTAGTTAAATAAATAAATCATTACGTGTTCATTTAAAGTAAGTTACACACCTTCACACCTTCCCACACAGATTATGAGGCGAGGTATTCCTCTTTGGGGGATTTGGCATTCTCAAAAGAGGATCAACCTCTGTATTGTAAAAGCTATCTTACCATTATGCCACTATTGGCACCGTAGTCCTTTACGTGCCTTGTCTTTATGACATCTTTGTCAGATCTCTCCTGAGATCTTCTATTTTCCTCCAACCTCCTCTTCAACAGTTTAAAATCCACCACATTACTATCTCTCTTTAACTCTAAAAAGTCATATGGGCTCAAAACATTAACCCTTTTTATCCCTCTCTGTACCAAGGCTGCTGAGTTTTACTAACATTTTCACTTTTTATTTCAGATTTCCTCAAATCCAAATCTCCCCTCCCCCAACAGTCATCTCTGTCATTGGACCTCTCACTCCCTTCCCAAACAGTCAACACTGACATGCCAACAACCCTCACAGCCAATCTCCCCTCATCAGTATAAATAAACGATTCCCCTCTCATGAGGCTCCCACTGGGGTCCAACCCCCGACATTCCTCCCAGCCAACATCCTAATTAGGTCATTGATTTGCTGTCAATTCCACGAGCTTCAACTTTCAGTTAAGTCTGTTAAGAGAGACTTCATCAAATGCCTTCTGGAAGTCCATATAATTAATATCCATAGACATTTCCATCTCCACTATCTTAGTCTTCTTTACAAAATATTCATTCATCAAGCATGATGTATCCTTTACAAATCCATCTTATCTCTCTCTCTCTGATCAGCTGAACGTTTTCCAGTTTTTGAGTCACCCTATCCTTACTTATAGACTT
Source organism: Carcharhinus amblyrhynchos (assembly GCF_965287045.1). Taxonomy (NCBI): domain Eukaryota; kingdom Metazoa; phylum Chordata; class Chondrichthyes; order Carcharhiniformes; family Carcharhinidae; genus Carcharhinus; species Carcharhinus amblyrhynchos. Next base: position 4,861,315 of record NC_137342.1, on the reverse strand, counting down.
TAGTAATTTCCTGATAGTGGAGTTTAGGCTAACTGGTCTGTCATTTTCTGTTTCCCTGCCTCACCTTTCTTAAATAGCAGTGTGACATGTACAATTTTCCAATCTTAAGGAGCAGTTCCCAAGTCAAGAGACAATGGATTTGATTTTACAGCCTCACTCATCCTGAAACTAAAATCCAGCCGGAGGTCAATGGACCTTCCTATTGTCTGCCCCTCACCCGCTCCGATTCCTGTGGCAGGCAAGGTGGTAAAATTCCAGCCAGTGGGTGGAAGGAGGCGGAGTGTTAGTGGGAGAATATTCTAATTAACAAGGACTTATAGTGCCTATTAGGTTCAGTGCCGGGTCTGAGTTATTCACTGATATAGATGATGTAATAAAAAGCCACTATCTACTCCTTCTGTTACTTCAAATAAGGTTGGTCAACCTATCCGAGAAACCAAATGGATCTTTTCAGAAAGCTAATTACAGTCGGTTTACAAGTGAGCTATTGATTAAAAATAAAGCTTGCACAATCTTCCCCATATTTACCTTTAATAAATGAATGGAGTAATATTTTGCCCAAACTCACGTTGAATGCAGAATAAAACATTATTCTGATGAGTGCCTGACCTCCTGAACACTCAGCTCTCTGCCATCTATAAGGCGTAAGCTATATGTGGTAGCAGACTCGCAACTCACTTGAATGGGTGCAACTACAACAATATTTAAGAAACTCAACATCTTTCAGGACAGAGCAGTTCACTTGATTGGTGCCATTGTTGGTGCCATTGGTCTCAATAGCTACCCCACTCTATCATTAGATTTTAGATACAGAGCAGAAGTCAGGGGTAAGTTTTTCACTCAGAGGGTGGTGGGTGAGTGGAATCAGCTGCCGTCAGTGGTGGTGGAAGCAAACTCGTTGGAGTCTTTTAAGAGACTTCTGGATGAGTACATGGGATTTAATGGGATTGAGGGTTATAGGTAAGCCTAGTGGGTAGGGATATGATCAGCGCAACTTGTGGGCCAAAGGGCCTGTTTGTGCTGTAGTTTTCTATGTTCTATTACTGGCTACAGTGTGTATGATCTATAGGGTGCAAACCACCAAAACTACTTCAATAACATCTCCCTCCTCTGTGAACTCAGCCATTGAGAATGACAAGAAGCAATGCCTTGGAAGTCCCCTCCAAGTGACACATCATTTTGACTCAGGCGTAAACCACTGCCTGTTCCTGATTACTGAGTCCCAGAACTCTCTGCCCAATGCCATTGTGGGAGCGCCATTACAAAGACTGCAGAAGAAGACCAGCTTTTCAAAACAATTAACATAAGAACATAAGAAATAGGAGCAGGAGTAGGCCATCTAGCCCTTCGAGCCTGCCCCGCCATTCAATAAGATCATGGCTGATCTGTCGTGGCTCAGTTCCACATTCCCGCCCTCTCCCCATAACCCTTAATCCCCTCTCTTATCAAAAACCCATCAACCCGCGTCTTAAAAATATTTCGCGAGGTAGCCTCCACCACTTCAACGGGCAGAGAATTCCAGAGATTCACCACCCTTTGAGTGAAGAAGTTCTTCCTCAACTCCGTTCTAAACCGCCCCCCCTTTATCTTGAGGCTGTGCCCCCTAGTCCTACTGTCCTTTCTGAGCGGGAAGAGTCTCTCCACCTCTATCCTATCCATCCCATTCATCATCTTATATGTCTCAATGAGATCTCCCCTCATTCTTCTAAACTCTAACGAGTACAAGCCTAGTTTATTCAGCCTCTCCTCATAGCTCAACCTTTATTATTGGGACATCCTCGGCCTCTTCCCTTACCTGTACCATCTCCTTAACTTTAGGCCTCGTAATGTCACCTACCCTCGCGCCCTCCCTCCCAATTAGTTTAAAGCCCTGTCTACAGTCCTCTTTACACGATTCGCCAGGACTCTGGTCCCAGCACGGTTCAGACCAACCCCATCCCGCCTGAACAGGTCCCACCTACCCCAATACTGATGCCAATGCCCCATAAATTCAAACCCATTCCTCCCACACCAATCCCTGAGCCACCCATTCACTTCCTTAATCCTATCAACCCTACACCCGTCTGCACTCGGTTCAGGCAGTAGCCCAGAGATAACCACCTTGTCGGTTCTACTTTTTAATTCCATTCCCAGCTTATCATACTCCCTCCCCAGATCCTCAGTTCAAGATGCGAGGTATTTGTACTTTAGGGGGACAAAGGCAGCAGTCTCTAAGTTTACAATGAATGTGGGACTCTTAACGCCAGAATTTTACCGCCTTGCCCACCACAGGAATTGGAATGGGCAAGGAACGCAACATCGAAATGTCCACTGACCTCGAGTGGGATTTTATTGTTTTGGGATGGGCGAGGCCGTAAAATCCCGCCTGAAGTCACCAAAAGTGCCAGAAAGGTATTGAAGGAACTGGGATGCAAACAGCTGTGTCCAATTCTGTCTAAGATGAAAGTTAATTAAGGTCAATGATAGCTAAGTAGCATTTCTACCTGAATACAAGGTTGATCTGTTTCATATTGGCATGGGGAAGAAGGCAAAGGAAGTCATTTTTGAGATCTGGTTACAAACTTTCTCACAAATCAATAAATGTCACAAACAGGCAGCAGTTTGGAGTGATCTGCAGGGAGAGGTTTTGGGTTTGTGAATTAACACAGCCAGGTGCAGGAGGGGAATGGAGTGTAGTTGTACAGATATACCCTGCAGCCCTCTAAGGATTCTGGGAAATTCACTGTGGCACGTAGGAGAAAGAATAATCATCAGAACAGTCTTTACCCTGAGGGGGATTCAAGTCACAATCCAAAAGTTGAGGAAAGCACCTGGTGGCAGTCACTCAAAATTACTACTTGACAAAATGAGAATGAGAACCCAAGCAGTTCCAGACAAAAAAAACTTTAACTCCCTTGCTGATTAATTTAAATATAAGCTCCCTTGGGATACTGGCCTCTCTGCTAGGCGAATAGGTCCTTTTGATCCACTCTATCTAGACCCCTTATTTTATACAACTCAATTAAATCTTGTTAGCCTCAAAGAAAAAACTCCAGCCTGTCAACATTTTTCCTCCTAACTAAAGTTTGCCATTCCTGCAACATTGTTGTAAATCTCCCCTGTACCTTTGCTCGCATGATCAGATCCTTCCTGTAATGTGGTGACCAGAAACGTGTGCAAAACTCTAGCTGTGGCCTTACCACTGCTTTATAGTTTTAGTTACAACTACAACTCTCAAATGACCAACATTCCAGGAGAGGACAAAGAAAACACTCCAAGATCTCCTTGAAGTGTGGCAATTTGACATTAATGATTGTGAGGAGCATGCTACCAATTATTCAGATTGCAACAACTTGTCCATCAAACTGCACCATGCTTTCAGTCCTAATGTTTTAAGCATGAAATGTTTTACTTCTGCTTTAGGGACCAGATCAGAAGTTTACTCAAACTCTAACCCTTTTTTAAATTTTGGCGTTAGTGTTAGCGTAAGGTGTTTCACTGCAGGTAAGATTCAATTAACTCACTAGGAATGTATTATTGAAACAAACTTTATTTTTAACAATACAATTAAAATATGATAAAAAGCACATTTGAAGGCCAAATGATTGTTTTAAGATTTTTCCTTTTGGATACTTTTTTTCCTCTCCATTTTCTCTTCCAGTTTGCTGGGCTGGTTTAAACAATGTTTTTTGAAAAAGCACATACAAGTTTACATGTTTAGCAAAGCGTCATCTGTTGCACCAATGTATGTATGTGTCCTGTATCATCAAATTGTTCAGAGTACTTAAACCACTGCCAAGGTAGGCATCAAACTGCTTAGCACAAAGCGAATACTGTTTGTTTTTAAAACTGTATTTCCCTGCACTCTTTGTACTACATCAAGCTTTTTCATGCCTACATTTGCATCAGCGATGTACCTAAATAAGAACTGAAATGTAGCCCTTTATATTCACTGGAATATTATTCTGGAATTCTTTTATCCAGCTAAATTCTTTGATGTAGAAAAAAGGGTTTTCACAAGGAAGATGATTAAACAAAAAGCCAAGAAAAAAAAAATATGATAAAAAGAATTAACATCACTTTTACCAATTAAACATGACGATATAATCCTTAACAGTTATCCATCTCTATTGTTCTAATTCAAGCAGTCTCCTCGTAGATACAAGTCCCTCTTCAGAATCAGCATAAAACAGATATGCTTACATGGGTGTTATGTTTCTAGGCATTTAACCCCTCTGGACAGATAGAGAAAGACACCTGGCTTCTGATTCGCATACAGCAACTTCCAGAGAAAGATTCATCCATAAACAGCAGAATCTCAGAAAAAGAGATTCATTTCCTGGCAGATCTCTGTCTCAAAATCCAGACAGAAGAAGAGACATAGAGAAAGCAACCTTTCTCTAAAGATCCACAGTGGCATAATGGTTCACACTGCTCTGTCACAGTGCCAGGGACCCGGGTTTCATTCCAGCCTCGGGTCACTGTCTGTGTGGAGTTTGCACATTCTCCTTGTATCTGCATGGGTTTCCTTCGGGTACTCCAGTTTTCTCCCACAGACCAAAGATGTGCAGGTTAGGTGGATTAGCCATACTAAATAGTCCCTTAGTGTCAAGGGGACTAGCTAGAGTAAATGCATGGGGTTAGAGGGATAGGGCCTGAGTGGGATTGTGGTAGGTGTAGACTCAATGGGCTGAATGGCCTCCTTCTGTACTAGGATTCTATGATCCCAAGCAGAAAACTGAGCTTGATTTCTCTGTATGAACCTATCACCCAGCCACATGATTTCACTGTCAATCAATCTAATCACACCCTACTCTGCAAAACCCTGGGAAAACACTAAAATAACAGAACAGCAATAATCCAGATTAGAACAAACAATTCAGCAACTAAGACCAATCAAGCTGCTGCAGTAACAACAGGGCTGCCGGGTATAGACAAAATGGCTCTGATAATAAAATAAACTGCTAAAAAATATCAAAGAACAGCACAGTACAGGAAACAGGCCCTTCGGCCCTACAAGCCGGTGCCGCCCATTTTAACACTCAGTGAGTGCCTTTTCAAGTCTTTCTTCTACCTACGACCTTTATCTACCTCTAGTGGACTCCACAATAAAGGGGTGCAAATTTAGGGAATTATATGTTTGCCAGATTAAGGGAGATCCAATTTAGGGACAATTTATTGACACCAAACAGCCTAAAAGCACGTTTTTGGGGTGTGGGAGGAAACCGGAGCACCCAGAGAAACCCCACGCAAGCATGGGGAGAATGTACAAACTCCCACAGACAACTGACCCAAGTCAGAGATCCCACCCAGGTCCCTGTATCTGCACAGCAAACAGTGATAGTCACTGAGCTGTTGTGTTGCCCGTCAATTGGTCCAGTTTAAGCGTACACTAACGATGTGAAGCACTAGGCAAATCTCGAAGCAACATCCAAGAGCAGCCCTCGCATGACCCATCGTGTGTGTGCCCCTTGTTGGCCAACAAGGTGGACCAAATCACCTGTGGATGTAAAAAGGAGATATCAATAAACATACAATAGCCTATATAGACATTAATGGACCCAATAGCTCCAATGTAAGAGACAGGTGAGCCTTAAAATTTGTTGGACAGTAATTCCCAGGAACGTCCTGAGGCTCTTGATCTTCAACTAGAACATTCTTTTGTATCCCTTCATCTCCAGTTTGCTCACGTGCCTATCTAGGTAAGTCTTAAACACCACACTTGGTAGTGCATTCCAGGCCCCCACAACCCTCTGTGTAAAAAACATCCCTCTAAGATCTGAGTTATACTTCGTCCCTCTCACCTTGAGCCCGTGACCCCTCATGATTTTCGCATCCAATCTGGGAAAAAGCTTCCCACTGTTCACTCTTATCTATATCCTTCATAATCTTATACACCTCTATTAGGTCTCCCCTCATTCTCCATCTCTCCAGGGAGAATAACCCCAATTTGTCCAATCTCTCCTCATAGCTAAGACCCTCCATACCAGGCAGCATCCTGGTAAACCTCCTCTGCACTCTCTCCAAAGCCTCCACGTCCTTCTGGTAGTGCACCGGAAATCCTGCACAAGAAACCTGACATTTCCTAAAGGGCAATATCGTCACAAATGTCACCCACAGATTGAGAGCAATATACCTTTGAAAACTAATAAACATCTAGGAGGTGATCACATGAAAAAAAACTTTTAACCGTGAAAATGAGAGAGTTTCAGACCCATTTACTTGGTGAGAAATAAAATCAAATCTTAAAAAAAGAGGGTAGTGTGATTGTCACCAGTAGGGGGGATGCAATGAGTCTATTCATGCCGGGAATCTGGCTGCTGACACTAGAGGGTGCTATTGTGCATGCGCTGTCATTTCCCAGTGCACTATAGAAACATTGAAACTAGAAGGAGGAGTAGGCCATTCAGCCCTTCGAGCCTGCTCTGCCATTCATTTTGATCATAGCTGATCATTGAATTCAATATCCTGATCCCCTTTCTCCCCGGTTAGCCCCAAGAGCTATATCTAATTTCTTCTTGAAATCAGACAGCATTTTGGCCTCAACCACATTCTATGGTAGTGAGTTCCACACATTCATCATCCTTTGGGTGAAGAAATTTCTCCTCAGTTCTAAAAGGTTTACTGCTTATCCTTAAACTATGACCACCTAGTTCTGGATTCCCTACCATTGGGAATATTCTTTCTGAAACTAACCTGTCTAACCCTGTTAGAATACTGTAAATTTCTATGAGATCCCCTCTCACTCTAAACTCCACTGAATATAATCCTAACCAACTTATGATAGACCTGCCATCCCAGGAATAAGCCTGGTAAACTTCACTATACTCGCTCTATAGCAAAGATATCCTTCCTCAGATAAGGACACCAAAACTGCACACAATACACCAGATGTGGCCTCACCAATGCCATATACAATTGCAGCAAAATATTATTATCCCTATCCGCAAACCCTCTCGCTTTGAAGGCCAACATATCATTTTCCTTCTTTATTGCCTGCTGTACCTGCACACTTACTTTCAGTGACTGATGCACAAGAACTCCAAAGTCTTGTTGAGTATTCACTTCTCTCAGTGTATACCAATTCAAGTAGTAATATCTTCCTATTTTGTTACCTAAGTGGATAACCTCATATTTATCCACATTATACTGCATCTGCCATACGGATGCCCACTCGCTCAGTCCATCCAAATCACATCTCTGCATCCTCCTCACCCTCCCACCCAGTTTGGTATCATCTGCAGATTTGGAGATAATACGTTCAGTTCCCTCTTCCAAATAAGAACATAAGAACATAAGAACATAAGAAATAGGAGCAGGAGTAGGCCATCTAGCCCTTCGAGCCTGCCCCGCCATTCAATAAGATCATGGCTGATCTGTCGTGGCTCAGTTCCACTTTCCCGCCCTCTCCCCATAACCCTTAATCCCCTCTCTTATCAAGAACCCATCAATCCGCTTCTTAAAAATATTTAGCGAGGCAGCCTCCACCACTTCAACGGGCAGAGAATTCCAGAGATTCACCATCCTTTGAGTGAAGAAGTTCCTCCTCAACTCCGTTCTAAACCGCCTCCCCTTTATCTTGAGGCTGTGCCCCCTAGTCCTACTGTCTTTTTTGAGCGGGAAGAGTCTCTCCACCTCTATCCTATCCATCCCATTCATCACCTTATACGTCTCAATGAGATCTCCCCTCATTCTTCTAAACTCTAACGAGTACAAGCCTAGTTTATTCAGCCTCTCCTCATAGCTCAATCCCCTCAACTCCGGTATCAGCCTAGTAAACCTCCTCTGCACTCCCTCCAGGGCCAAAATATCCTTGCGCAGGTGCGGCGCCCAAAACTGCACACAGTACCCCAGCTGCGGCCTCACCAATGCCCTATACAGCTGCAGCAAGACCTCCCTACTTTTATATTCAATCCCCCTCGCTATGAAGGCCAGCATCCCATTCGCCTTCCTGACCACCTGCTGCACCTGCAAGCTGGGTTTTTGCGACTCATGCACAAGGACCCCGAGGTCCCTCTGCACCGTCGCCTGCTGCAGTTTTTCGCCACGTAAGTAATAGTCCTTCCTACCATTCTTCCCACCAAAGTGGACCACCTCACACTTGCCAACATTAAATTCCATTTGCCATTTCCTGGCCCATTCGCCCAGCCTATCTAGATCCTTCTGCAGACTCTCCACACCCTCCGCACAATTTGCCTTTCCCCCAATCTTGGTGTCATCAGCAAATTTCGACACCCTGCACTCGGTTCCCTCCTCCAGATCATCTATATAAATGGTAAATAGCTGAGGCCCCAGCACCGACCCCTGGGGCACCCCACTAGTCACCAACCGCCAATCCGAATAGCACCCATTGACCCCCACTCTCTGCCTCCTATTTGACAACCAATCCTCTATCCATGCTAACACCCTACCCCCAACTCCATGTCCCCTGACCTTCTGCAATAACCTCTTGTGAGGTATCTTGTCAAACGCCTTCTGAAAATCCAGAAAGACCACATCCACCGGCTCTCCTCTATCCACTGCCCTAGACACATCCTCATAGAACTCCAGTAAATTTGTCAGACACGACTTCCCTTTAATGAAACCGTGTTGCGTCTGCTCTATCAAGCAATTCCCTTCAAGATGCCTCGCAATTTCCTCCTTAATGACGGATTCTAACATTTTACCTACCACAGACGTTAAACTAACCGGCCTATAATTCCCCGCCTTTTGCCTGGCACCCTTCTTAAACAACGGCGTAACATTAGCCGTTTTCCAATCTTCCGGCACTTCCCCGGAATCCAGCGACGTCTGGAAAATAACCACCAAGGCATCCACTATAACCTCCGCCATTTCTTTCAGAACCCTCGGATGCATTCCATCCGGTCCTGGGGACTTGTCCACAATCAGCCCCTCCAGTCTGTCGAGCACCACCTCTCTAGTAACAGTAATGTCATTAAGACCCTCCAGTCCTACCACCTTTCCATCGCTAACACCCAGCAAATTATTCACGTCCTCCTCCGTGAAGACAGAAACAAAAAAGTTATTCAAGACCTTAGCCATATCCCCATCCCCTACCACTAGCTCCCCTTTCTCATCCTCTAAAGGACCAACGTTCACCCTAGCCAGCCTCTTCCTTTTTATATATTTATAAAAACTCTTGCTATCCTTTTTTATATTAAGTGCTAGCCCAGCTTCATAGCTTCTCCTACCCTTCTTTATCAAATTCTTTGTCAATCTTTGTTGACATTTAAACCTTTCCCAATCCTCTTCTCGCCCACTGCTCTTAGCTACTCTAAATTCCTCCGCTTTTAATTTAACACTTTCCTTCACCTCCTTCGTTATCCATGGCTTATTACCTCTCCTCCTACTGTCCTTTTTGACCATCAGAATAAATTTCTGCTGAGCACCAAGAAAGATCTCCTTAAAGATCCTCCACTGCTCCTCAGCAGACCTACCTTCCAACGCGCTCCCCCAGTCCACATTCGCCAATTCTTCTCTCATCCTACCATACTCCCCTCTATTCAAACAAAGGACGCGTGTCCGGGAACCCACTTTCTCCTCCTCCATCTGCAACAGAAACTCCACCATGCAATGATCACTCTCTCCAAGAGGATCCTTCACCGCAAGGTCCCTAATTCTACCCGCCTCATTACATAGCACCAGATCCAAGATAGCTCGCTCCCTCGTCGGCTCCAACACACACTGTTCAAGGAAATTATCCCGGCAGCATTCCAAGAACTCCTCCTCGAGCCCACCTCGTCCAACATGGGTCGACCAATCAATATGTAGATTGAAATCTCCCATAACTACTGCCGTCCCATTCCTGCACGCCGCACTTATTTGCGCGTTAACAGCCCGCCCCACCTCCAGATCATTACTTGGGGGCCTATAGATGACACCCACCAGCGTCTTCCTCCCTTTGCTGTTCCTAATCTCCACCCACAACGATTCCACTTTCTGCTCTTTGGCTCCGATATCATCCCTTGCTACCACCTTGATACTATCCTTAATCAGCAGAGCTACGCCACCCCCTCTTTCCTCCTGCCTATCCTTCCTAAACACTTGATAGCCCTGTACATTCACCTCCCAGTCCCTGTCACCTTGCAGCCACGTCTCTGTAATGGCCACCAGATTGTATCCATTTGTGTCGATCTGCGCCACCAGCTCATCCACTTTATTCCGAATGCTTCGTGCATTCAGATAAAGCGCTTTCATCCCAGCCTTCACCTGGACCCTATTTGCCGTAACGCCACCAATTGGGACATCCTTGGCCTCTTCCCTTACCTGTACCCTATCCTTAACTTTACACCTCGTAGCGTCACCTACCCTCGCACCCTCCCCCCCCCTAATTAGTTTAAAGCCCTGTCTACAGTCCTCTTTACTCGATTCGCCAACACTCTGGTCCCAGCACAGTTCAGACCCACCCCATCCCGCCCGAACAAGTCCCACCTACCCCAATACTGGTGCCAATGCCCCATAAATTCGAACCCATTCCTCCCACACCAATCCCTGAGCCACCCATTCACTTCCTTTATCCTGTCAACCCTACGCCCGTCTGCACTCAGTTCAGGCAGTAGCCCAGAGACGACCACCTTGTCGGTTCTACTTTTTAATTCCATTCCCAGCTTTTCATACTCCCTCCCCAGATCCTCAGTCCGCACTTTGCCTACGTCGCCAGCACCCACATGTACCACAACGACCGGATTCTCACCCTCCCACTCCAGATTCCTCTGCAGCCCAGCTGCGACATCCTGTACCCAAGCACCAGACAGACAACACACCCTTCTGTGCACTTTGTCATTGTGACAAAGGACAGTGTCAATACCCTTCACCCCACTATCCCCAATCACTACTACGTTCCTTTTCCCCTTCTCTTTGCCTATGTCCTGCTGCATCACTGTACCGTGTGCAGTTTGCTCACCAACCTCACCTGCCTCGTCCTCTTCCAGACTGGAAGCAAGAACCTCAAACCTGTTATGCAGATTAAGAGGCTGAGGCCTCCGCTCCTCACCCTCCTTCCTCCTCCCAGCAGCCCCCTTTTGTCCCTGACCCTTAGATTTAGCCAGTCTAGGGGGGGTGGATGTCACTTGCACCCCATTGACAATGGCACCCTCTCTCCCCCTGATGAGCCTCAGTGTCTGTAGCTCAGAGGCCAGCTCATCCACCTTGAGCTGGAGCTCCTCCAGCAACCTGCACTTACTACAGACATGGTCACTGGGAAGGACCCTGGGGTCCACCAGTTCCCACATCATACAGAAACCACACATCACATGCCCCTCCATTATTCACTGTAATTTTTTATGGGGAAAAAAATTTTTTTCCTTGTTTCCTGCTGTAGTAGTTTTGAAAAAAAATTTTTTTCCTTGTTTTTTCCAACAAACTCACCTGGCCTTTTTCCTCCAAGCCCTTTTTGATATTAAGCCCTATTAACTCACTCTGCTTCCCACTCACTCCGCTGCCCGCTCAGACGCTGCCCGCTGTCTACACCAGGCCTCCTTTTAAATCTGGCGCTGATTTAAAGCAGGCTGGTCCACAAATGCCTTTTAACCACTCCTTCAGAATTCTTAAAGCAGTAAATACAATAAATAAATGCTTTAAACAGTTCTACAAAGAGTAAAGTGCTTTAAACTCATTAATATATAATGTGAACAGTTGGGGTCCTGCACATCCCTGCAAACCCTACTAATCATTGACTGCCAATCAGAAAAAGACCCATTTATGCCAACGTTTTGCTTCCTATCTGCTAACCAGCTCTCTATCCATCTCAAGACATTACCTGTAATCCCATGTGCTTTAATTTTACAGAGTAGTCTGCTATGTGAGACCTTGTCGAAAGCTTTCTGAAAGTCCAAATAAACCACATCCACTGGTTCTCCTTGGTCAACTCTGCTAGTTACATCCTTTAAAAATTCCAATAGATTCGTTAAGCACTTTTCTTTTGCAAATCCATGCTGACTTTGTCTGATTATGCCTTCCAAATGCTTGGTTATGAAATCCTTGATAATGGATTCTAGCAACTTCCCCAGTACCGACCATAGGCTCACTGGTCTATAGTTCCCTGTTTTCTCTCTACTTCCCTTTTCTGAATAGCAGGCTTACATTAACTACCCCCCAATCTGTAGGAACTATTCCAGAGTCCATAGAATTTTGGAAAATAACCACCAATAGAAATAGAACATAGAACATTACAGCACAGAACAGGCCCTTCGGCCCACGATGTTGCGCCGACCAATTAAAAAATTAAAAAAGCAATGACCCTTTAACCTAAACCAATCCCTTTCCATCCATAAACCTATCCACGGACCTCTTAAACGCCCCCAAACTAGGCGCATTTATTTACTATTTAATTTATTATTATTTATTATTTACTATTTCCAGGGCCACTTCCTTATACACTCTGGGATGAAGATTATCAGCACCTTCAATTCCATCAATTTCCCCAAAACCATTTCTATACTAATGCGGATTTCCTTCAGCTCCTCATTAAAACATGTTTCATAAGAAATAGGAGCAGGAGTAGGCCATCTAGCCCTTCGAGCCTGCCCCGCCATTCAATAAGATCATGGCTGATCTGTCGTGGCTCAGTTCCACTTTCCCGCCCTCTCCCCATAACCCTTAATCCCCTCTCTTATCAAAAACCCATCAACCCGCGTCTTAAAAATATTTAGCGAGGCAGCCTCCACCACTTCAACGGGCAGAGAATTCCAGAGATTCGCCACCCTTTGAGTGAAGAAGTTCCTCCTCAACTCCGTTCTAAACCGCCCCCCTTTTATCTTGAGGCTGTGCCCCCTAGTCCTACCGTCTTTTTTGAGCGGGAAGAGTCTCTCCACCTCTATCCTATCCATCCCATTCATCATCTTATATGTCTCAATGAGAACTCCCCTCATTCTTCTAAACTCCAACGAGTACAAGCCTAGTTTAGTTTCTCTCAGCACTTCTGGTACATTGCTTCAATCTTCACAAAAGAATACATGAATAAAGTACTAACTTAAATCCTCAGCTATTTCTTTATTCCCTGTTATGAATTCTTCCATTTCTGATTGTAAAGGGCCTACATTCATTTTTGTCAATCTTTTTCTCTTTACATATCGATAGAAACTTTTACAGTCAGTTTTTACCTTCCTCGCCATCTTACACTCAGATTCTATTTTTCCCTTCTCAATCAATGCCTTGGTCCTCCTTTGCTGAATTTTAAACTGTTCCCAATCCTCAGGCCTGTTGCTTTATCTGGCCAATCTAATACTATCTTTAATTTCCTTTTTTAGCCATGGTTTGGCCACAATTCCCTTACCACTCATATGCCAAACAGGAATAAACAACTGGCATTCACCTATTCATTTTTTAAATGTCTGCCATTGCCTGTCCACTGTCTTTCCCAGTCCGTCATGGCCAATTCATGCCTCAAACCATCATTGTTGCCTTTATTAAGATTCAGGACCCTGGTCTCAGAATCAACTACATCATTATCCATCTTGACAAAGAATTCTACTATATTATGGACACTCATCCTCAAGGGTTCTCTCACAACTAGATTGCCAACTAATCCTTTCTCATTGCATAACACCCAGTCTAAGATGGCCCACTCCCTTTTTAGTTCCTCCATGTATTGGTCTAGAAAACCATCCCATACACACTCCAGAAATTCCTCCTTTGTTATACCGTGACTAATTTGACTCTCCCAATCTAGAGTACATGGTGCATTGGGAGACTGTCACTTGCCCCAACCTCCGATCGCCTCCACCTGATGGCCTCCTCCCTTGGTCAGTCACCACCTTTGTTCAGATCTTTGATGGCTGCCCTGGTGATCCCTGATGTGCTGCCTCCTCTTCAGGCCCCGCCCCTCTCCTTAGGCCTCCCCATCCCTTTAAGCCCTGACCCTTGGCACTGCCAAGTACCAGTGGGCAGTGCCAGGAGCACCAGTCTGGCACTGCCAGGATTCCAGGCTCACAGTGCCAGGATGTCACTGCCCGAGGGGCACTCTCCGTTCCTGTGCCCAAACACTGGGGGGACCTTAATATCTTCCGATCCCAGAGGCAAGGCCATCACATCAGGTCCCCTTTACTGGGGATTGTACGTGATCCTTGCCAGTGAAGATCTCCAGCAGTGTGGCTGTTAAAGCAAATAAGCCTGGACGATTGTGTCCCAGGCTCACTAATAACATGGAAATGACATTTTAAATATTTAAATCACTGAAGCTGATTATGCTAGAAGATCGAGGCTGGTAAGATTGCAAGAGACAAGAAACCAGGCATGAACCTTGTTTCATGCCTCTTTCATGATCTTAGAGCCCTGCCACCCCAATCGACTGGTGTGATGAGCTGGTAAGATCGCTTCTCATGATGTGGAGATGCTGGCGTTGATCGCTTCTGCCCAGACTAAATAGCTCTTCACTTCTATGCTCCTCTAAATTTGTTTGGATGACAGAACAGAATGATACATTCTCTGGTACGTCATAATTCATCAATTTTATTCTAGTAGCACAATAATGATGAGTGTTTCAATGTTGGTATGAGCTATGCTGCTGTTACTGTGAGGCTATCCCAGAAGGATAACATGGAACACTGTTCATATTGGAATGTGTGCTTTTTGTTATTGTTTGCCTGCAGGTGCAGCAGGTGGTCAGGAAGGCGAATGGGATGCTGGCCTTCATAGCGAGGGGGATTGAATATAAAAGTAGGGAGGTCTTGCTGCAGCTGTATAGGGCATTGGTGAGGCCGCAGCTGGAGTACTGTGTGCAGTTTTGGGCGCCGCACCTGCGCAAGGATATTTTGGCCTTGGAGGGAGTGCAGAGGAGGTTTACTAGGCTGATACCGGAGTTGAGGGGGTTGAGCTATGAGGAGAGGCTGAATAAACTAGGCTTGTACTCGTTAGAGTTTAGAAGAATGAGGGGAGATCTCATTGAGACGTATAAGATGATGAATGGGATGGATAGGATAGAGGTGGAAAGACTCTTCCCGCTCAAAAAAGACAGTAGGACTAGGGGGCACAGCCTCAAGATAAAGGGGGGGCGGTTCAGAACGGAGTTGAGGAGGAACTTCTTCACTCAAAGGGTGGTGAATCTCTGGAATTCTCTGCCCGTTGAAGTGGTGGAGGCTGCCTCGCTAAATATTTTTAAGAAGCGGGTTGATGGGTTTTTGATAAGAGAAGGGATTAAGGGTTATGGGGAGAGGGCGGGAAAGTGGAACTGAGCCACGACAGATCAGCCATGATCTTATTGAATGGCGGGGCAGGCTCGAAGGGCCAGATGGCCTACTCCTGCTCCTATTTCTTATGTTCTTATAATGTACAATCCAATGAGGAAACAGTCCAGTCATTGTGTGAATAATTAATAAAAAGTATTTATTAACATAAAATAAAAACACAAAAAACAAAGATTATAGCACTCTGCGATATTTAAGGATACTGATGGCCATACCCACATAATTTTACATTAAACTATTCCTTCATCCCCAAAACTACCTACGTTTTTCCTGAACCCTGAGACACCCATTTTCCAAAATGACATTCAATATTAAGTAACTCTGTGGAATAAATCCAGCAAACACCGAGGTTAAGGTGGCCACGACTGGGAAATAGTTTTGTGATTCAGTGAAGGCAGAAAATGGCAGCTTCTCTTGGGAGACTATAGCCCTAACATGATGCAGTTCTGATGTTCCTCTCCCTGAACATCCTACAGTTATACTATTTCTTTGATTTTATGTCGCTGTTGACTCAGCTTTTCTCAGCTACGTGTCAATTTCCTTATCTCTCCACTTTGAAGTTACCACGTCTATAAACCATATTTATTTTTTCTGGTCGCATATATAATATATTTATTTCCTACTGATTGGCTAATTCACATTTCATCCAGCCATCTGTCCCTAATCAACTCTCTGTTTTGACTTTGTTTTTTAGTCCTAATTTTCTCTAATTCTTTACAATGTTATAATAAATTATGCATCACAAAATCAATATTTAACAAAATGTGTTTAGGTGAAAACTTCTTTTGATTAAAGATTTCCTGCAGTTTAGGATCCTGTTTCTGTCTCTCACTGAGTGTTGTTCTCATTAATTGGGGCACTAATAAAACAGCCATGTGAGAACATAAAATGTGCAGCAATCAATTTACTCACTTAATGAGAAATGGGCCGGTGGCTCTGATATCTATCGGCCGGTGACTCTGACATCCATCATTATGTAGTGTTTTGAAAGGTTAGTCACCTTTTGAAAGGTGAATCAATTCCAGTCTCCCGCACTACCTGGATCCACTACAGTTCACCTACCGCCGTAACAGGTCCACAGCAGGCACCATTTCCCTGGCCCTGCACTCAACCCTGGTACACCTAGATATCAAGGACACCTATGTCAGACTCCTATTTATTGACTACAGTTCAGCCTTCAACACTATTATCCCCATGAAACTCATCTCCAAACTCCGTGGCCTGGGCCTCACCTGCTCCCTCTGCAACTGGATCCTGAACTTCCTAACACACAGATCGCAGTCAATAAGGATAGTCAACAACACCTTCTCCACGATCATCCTCAACACCGGTGCCCCACAACTGTGCTCTCAGCCCCCTACTATACTCCTTATACACTATGACTGTGTGACCAAATTCTCCTCCAATTCAATTTTCAAGTTTGCTGATGATACCATCGTAGTGGGTCGGATCTCAAATAATGGATGATGAAACAGAGTACAGGAATGAGATATAGGACCTGGTGAACTGGTGCGGCAGCAAAAATCTCTCCCTCAATGTCAACAAAACGAAGGAGATTGTCATCGACTTCAGGAAGCATAAAGGGGAACATGCCCTGTCTACATCAATGGGGACGAAGTAGAAAGACTCGAGAGCTTCAAGTTTTTAGGTGTCCAGATCATCAACAAATTGTCCTGGTACCCCCCAAGCCTACACTATAGTTAAGAAAGCCCACCAATGCCTCTACTTTCTCAGAAGACTAAGGAAATTTGATATGTCAGCTACAACTCTCACCAACTTTTATAGATGCACCATAGAAAGCATTCTTTTTAGTTGTATCACAGTTTGGTATGGGCTCCTGCTCCGCCCAAGACAGTAAAGAACTACAAAAGGCCGTTAACGTAACCCAATCCATCACGCAAACCAGCCGCCCATCCATTGATTCTGTCTACACTTTCCACTGCCCTGGGAAGTAGCCAGCATAGTCAAGGACCCCATGCACTCTCTTCCACCTCCTTCCTTTGGGAAAAAGATACAAAAGTCTGAGGTCACATATCAACCAACTCAAGAACAGCTTCTTTCTTGCTGCTGTCAGACTTTTGAATGAACTTACCTTGCATTAAGTTGATCATTCTCTACACCCTAGCTATGACTGTAACACTGCATTTTGCATTCTCTCTGAACAGTATGTTTTGTTCATATAGTGTGCAGTACAATACTTTTTACTGTGTGTTAATACATGTGAAAGTAATAAATCAAATCAAAATATAACTGCAAAACTGTTCACAGTAAAGAATAAACAGGAAGTAGGGCTTCAAGCAAGCTGAAGGAATCAAATGCTTACATGAGATGTGTGGAATGTTAAGTATGTGGCAACCTGTGTCCGTGTTTACTCATTTTATAACTGAATGTAAAACAGGGCTTTGTGAGCAGCTCTGAGTCTCTTGTCTCTCACTATTGTAGGAGCTAACGTCTTTAAACAAGGTTCTGGTTGTTTGTGGTAATGTTATAGAGCTGCTTCTACATGAGCTTTGTCCTTTTTTACAGGTCTGGCAGCAACTGCAAAATAATTTTGCTGGATTTGCTAAAGCCTGTCACCTCGATTTAGTAAAGCTTAGCTGGACAGAACCGTGTCTGCATTGTTTAGTTTTTGTCTGGCTGAAGATCTAGACCTCCTGTACAGCAGAGATTGTGTATATGGACCTTTCTCCCAACAGTTAAATATAATTTGGATCACTCCAAACTGAAGGTTTGGGGAAAATACAACACCACTCATAAAGGGGCAATCAAAAATTTCTTACTGTTTATGGATGAGTAATTAGAGGAGAAAGCAGGGCCATTTAAATTAATCTCCACCTGTCCATAACAGCTGTAATGTGTATATGAAAGTCCTGCTAAGTATTTCCCACGTTTTCTGTTTTTAATATCAGAGTTCCAGCATCGCAGTATTTTGTTTTTGTTCTGTGATATGAAAGGTTTTATTTTCTTTCTTTATTGTTTCAGTTGATTATGAAAGATATTTCTATGCCTTACAAACATTGAAATTAAAATCAGGTTTGATTTGTCATTTGATTTACCATTCAGACAGTACTTGAACCTAAGCAGTGTGGAACTCCCAATCCACTTTATTTTGGAACAGTTCAGACCCCAATTCCTGATTTACATCCCATGTCGTGTGAAATCTATGAACCATAAGACTTCCTTCAAGGACTCTCACTTCACTTCACTTTGGGGCAAATCCCTGACTCTGGATTTACACTAAAGATTTTAGCATCTGGGTGAAGTAGGAATGGCTTTTTACCTGCATTCACTTTGATATGTGAGTACACCTCAATTGACATTTTGAAGACAGTTTTACTTTCTGATTCAGGGCCTTCCCCAATAATATATCACACTTTTATCTCGCTTGTATGTCCGTGGAAAAACTAATAATCCAAAGGCCTAGTCTATAATCCATAAAACGGGAGTTTGAATCTCACTGTGTCAGTTTGAAAAATTCAATTCAAAGTTTTTGAAAAAACTGAAAATAAAAAACTGGTATTAGCAGAAGTGACCAAGAAGCTGTCGGATTATTATAAAAATCCAGCTGGTTCATGAATGGCCCCTAAGGAAATTAAATCTGTTCTGGTCTTTACACGACTGCAGTCCCACAGAATTGTGGCTGCTGCTTAACTGTTCTTAGAAATGGCCTCATAAGCCACTCAGTTGTTTGGAATTGTTATGAAAAATACCATAGGGTTGGATCAGTTCAAGAAAAAGCCCAATGCCATCTTTTCGTGGTAACTAATAACTCCAACTTCTGAAGAATTATTATTTTTTACAAAGAGGTCACTTCAAAACTTTGGATATCACAAGTTATAGACGAGCAACCCTGAGAAATGAGTTAATAGCCTAAATTGTGAAACAAATTTAATAAATCTGTTAGTCACAAATACTCTTTAGAGAAGGGAGCTTTCATTTCTGATGGCTTTCTATTCTGACTCAGTATGTTCATGTAATTCTAGACTCACACTGTGATTGAGTCTTCAATTAGCAGACAGCAAGGATCATAACAGGGGATTAATCCATGTATTGCTCCCATTACAGGTAACCTATTGACTTCATGCTGTCTCCTATTTTACACGATTGTTTGTGATGACCATGCTGTTGAGCAGCTCTATGCCTTAACGGGGAGTCTAAAGTCATAAGACATGGGCACTTGTTGGAAGAGGGTGCCAGAGCAAGCTGAGAAAGTTGTTAAAAGTCCCAAGGCATTCTTGGCATTATCAGTAGAGGAATAGAGTACAAAAGCAATGAATGCACTTCTTTGAGGGCTGATGAAAAAAAGATTCAATAAGAACATTCAAAATGGAATTGGATAAATTCTTGAAGGAAAATAAGTTCAGGGCTGTGAGGAAAGATTGGGGTGGTGGGATTAATTAGATGGCTCTGCTGAAGAATCAACACAAGGATGATGGGTCAAATGGCCTCCTCCTGTGCTGTAACAGTCCATCATTCTATCCAATGAATGCAAAAATAGTGTTAAATGCTCTGCATTGTGAATGATTATATTCACAGGAACAATATTGTCTTACAATATTGTGTGCTAATAATCACAATGCAATGATATTGATCTAAAAATAAACTTTGTGAAATAATAATTCTATACTTTTATCCTGTTACTAATTATCATCAGACTTTAAACAGATTGTGAAGAATACCTCAAATGCACTGTTGTAGTACTGTGGTTAATAATACCATACAATTTTCTCTTCATTAGTAGATGAGAAACACTGAAAGAAGCAAGATATATATTGTATATTGTTAAATATATTTTCCACATCATTTGGAGCAGCTACAAGCCAAGTAGGAACCCACATTACTGAATCTAATGAGGCAACAACTGACTGATCAAGGTGAATGATAGGCAAACGTGGTGAGCACAGGAGGATTGGCTGTAATGACATGGAGACCTACTGAGCTATTTTGTGAATTTGAGCCCACATCACCTCCACAGACATGAACAAGTCAAGCATGAAAGCCAACCTGGACAAAGTTGCAGATCATAAGAACATAAGAACATAAGAAATAGGAGCAGGAGTAGGCCATCTAGCCCTTCGAGCCTGCCCCGCCATTCAATAAGATCATGGCTGATCTATCGTGGCTCAGTTCCACTTTCCCGCCCTCTCAAACTATGCTAGGCCATTTTGGGAAGATTTCAGACCTGTCCATCCTGCAAACTATCACAGATTAGTGTGTAGCATCAGTGGACAAATGGGTGACAAGCACAGTTACAGCAGATCACAGGAATGCTCTCGCCAATGACATTAAGACATAGTGGACCACTGTCTAAAAAATGATGAAACATTAATACTGGTTTACAGATCACTAGAATAGCAAAGTGTTTTTGAATCTCTCACGAATTCCTTGCCAGCATGGACCTCTCGGGAAGTGACAAGTGTCAGGACAAACATCCCAAGACAGACCCCCATAGTCAGAATGGGGCAGGTTATTCTACACACACAGGCATTACCTTCTAAGTATGAATCACAGATCAATGGAATTACAAATAACAAGGAGTCTTCCACATCTACTCATTCCATTCAGGTGACACACATTAGTAGTACTCGAGAAACAACAAGTTACAGTGGTTCATAATGCACAACAGGAATCACAGCAGCTCCTTAGAATTCTTGCTGCATTAGCTGTCTACACTGGTAGCAATCTTGCCTAATTGTGGTTTCAAAACTCATTCCAGAGAATTGAGCAAAAGGTTGAGCTAATCCTGTGCAATACTGAGTGATTCCTGTACTGTTGGAAGTCTTCATCAGATGAGATCATAGAAGAATAATAAAATCCCTATAGTACAGAAGAAAGCATTCAGCCCATTGAGTCTGTACCAACCACAATCCCACCCAGCCCTATTCTCATAACCCTACGCATTTACCCTGCTAGTTTCCCTGACAGTAGGGTCAATTTAGCATGGCCAATCCACCTAACCTGCACATCTTTGGACTGTAGGAGAAAACCAAAGCACCCAGAGGAAACCCACGCTGACACAGGGAGAACGTGAAACTCTACACAGACGGTGACTCAAAGCTGGAACTGAACCTGCGTCATTGCACTGTGAGGCAGCAGTGCTAACTACTGCGCCATCATGCTGCCCAGAGATTAAACTGAGGCTGTGTCTGCTCTCTAAGATGAATGTAAAATATCACACAGCACTATTTCAAAGTTGATAATATGCAAGTTCTTCCTGGTATAAAAACAGAAAATGTTGGAAATACTCAGCATGTCTGGCAGCATCTGTGGAGAGAGAAACAGACTTAACTGTATGGATTAGACTGGGCACAGGGTGGATAAGCAAACTGACCATGGACACCATGGTACAGGAAGTTACTGAAGTGGTGGGGGGAGAAGGGTAATTAGGAATATAACGGCAGTAGAAGACATATTACTGGAGAAAGTGAGAGCTGTACCATGGGGACAGTCTTCAGCTGAACTGTGCTGGGACTAGTGTCCTGGTGAGTGGATATAACTAGGGTGGTGGAATTTTAAACTATCCAGAGGGTAAAAGGGATCATGTGAGAACAGACATCAGAAACAAAAGGGAAACAACAAGGTTATAGAGCAGGGTAGCAATTTGGACAATGATAATCTAAGTGTGGCAGGAAGGGACAGGACATACAAAATTAAGAATGTACCTGTAGATAAGGCCAGAGATTGCAAAAATTGTAAAAAGACAAAATTAAAGGCTGTGCATCTGAATGCATCCAACATTCAAAACACAATAGGTGAATTGTTAGCACAAGCACAAATAAATATATATAACCCCTTAATCTTTACAGAGATATGGTTGCAAGGTGACCAGGGCTGGGACCTAAACATTGATGGGTATTAAACATTTCAAAAAGATAGGAGGCTAGGAAAAGGAGTAGTTTTGTTAATTAAGGATGTCATTAGTGACAGGTGACCTTAACTTAAAAGAGCATGATATTGAACCAGTTTGGGTAGAGATAAGTAATAGGAAAGGTAGAAGGTCACTTGTGGGAGTAGTTTTTAGGTCCCCCAATAATACTGTAGGACAGAGGAAATAAATGGGGCATTTAAGAAAGATATTACAATAATTACAGTGACTTTAAATGAATTGTAGATTTGGTAAATAATATTTTCAAAGGAAGCCTGGAAAATGAGGCCATTTATTACAGCAATATGTTCTGAAGCCAACCAGGGAGTAAGCTATTTTAGACTGGGGAAAATAATCAGGATTAATCAATAACCTCATCGTCTATATGTCAGAGATTATAATGCGATAGCATTACCTGTTCAGTTTGAAGGGGAGAAGAGTAGGGCTAGGATGATTGTTTTAAACCTGAATAAAAATACAACTAAAGGTATAAGAACAGAGCTGGCCAAGTGAACTGGGAAACAAGGTTAAAATAGGAGAGTGGAGATACAGAGGCAGACTTTAAAGGAGATATTTAATAATACTCAGCAAAGATATAACCCAGTGAGAAAGAAAGAAATCTTTGAGAATGATACATCATCTATGGCTAAATGAGGATGTTAAATATCAAAAGAAACAAATCAATATAGGTCAGAAGATTGGAGAGATTTTAAGCACCAGCAAAAAATGGCTAAAAAAAGGAGAAAGTAGAATAAGAGAGAAAGTAACTTATAACAGCAGATAGTAAGAGTTTCTACATGTATTTAAATCAGAAAAAATAACTAAAGCTAATGTCCTCTAGAGATTGAGTCTGGGGAATTTAAATGGAAAACAAGGAAATGATAGAGGAACAGGTATTTTTGTGTGTTTTTTTACTGTAGGAGACTTGGAGAACCTCATGAAGAGAGTTGAAAATGTAAAGGTGAAAAGGAGGGATGAACTTAGAACAATCATTATCAGCAGGTAAAGGTGCTGGGAAAACAAAACAAAGGCTTACAAGTCCACAGGAACCAGATGGCCTGCATCCTCAGGTTGTAAAATAAGTAGCTGCAAAGGTAGTAGAGGCATTGGTTAAAATCATTCAAAATTTCTTGGATTCTAGGAGAGGTTGGGGGGACAGGCAGCCATCCTCAATTGGATGGTAGCCTCAGAGGTAGATGCTTGCTAATTGGTCTCCAGCTGTAATATGCCAACGCAGGCTCCTGCCCCCTTTTGATGCAAGATCAGCTTTCCTTTTTGGCCCTGGTGGTGATACTGCAGCTTCTTCCTGAAAATTCAACATTAGCTCTGTCACTTTGTGGGGCTGGGGAGTAAAAGTGAAAATTTATGTACTGCAGCAATCTCAAGATGGCATTACGTTACATTTGAAAGGTAGTAAGGAAAGTTAACTATTTCAGCAAACAGTTGATTTGGTTTAGCATCGCATTTGGACTTGTGCCTGTGATAGTTTATAGTGGCAGATTTATGGGAAACAATTAAACATGCAAATTTTAAGCTTAAACTGGAGATAAAACAAGTGTGAAGTCTTAATTTGGTAGAGATAAATGAAAGATTGGAATATTTGAAATGATTATGATAAATCTTGCTTTGGATTAATCTGGATCAAAACTTCTTGTTAGGTTTGAAAATATATTCTTGGCAGTGAAAAGGTATTTTGAGAATTAGATTCCGAGAAGAGAATTAGTCCAGGGCTTTCGAATGCTTGCCACGAGAAAAGTGGTGACATAATGACGTTCATTTGAGAAATTTAATCCGTCCCCTTTTGAAACAGAGGATTAACCCATTCTGTCCCAGATAGGATGGATCTTTGTGTTTCAAGATTTGCAGTAGCTTCAAAACATTCAGGAATTTATTTATACGTTCTTCAATATAATAGAAATTATTGACCTAAATCAAAATCTAGCAAGAGGGGGGAAACTATCTAGTGAGGAGTTACTAGATAGAATGGGGGGGGAGTGCGAGATTATATTCACCCCTATTGAATAACTTTTGGTAATGGCACCAGTTTTGACTGACAATGATGGGAATAATTACACTGCCATAATGATCCAACAGCATCTTAGTTAACATAGAATAGTACAGGCCCTTCGGCCCTCGGTTTTGTGCTGTGTTGGATGTGTGGAGTGGGTATTCAAAGTTAGTGAACCAATCACAATACTGGGAGAAGTAGTTCAGAACACAGAGTGCATTCAGATGCAAATTTTGAACATGAGAGAGTTGAAAACCGGATGGGAAAGCCTACTCCTACCAATAAACTAACAGATTGTTATAGTTAGAGATGAGGAAAATAATCCAGTGGAATAAATTAATTTTGACAGAAAGGAACAGGTATGTGATGTATTGATGAGATATGGGGAAGTGAACAGGGTAATAAAAGAGATGTTAGAGAAGAACTGATATTGAACAGAGTGGGACAGAATTAACGGTGGGGTTTGTTTGATGGAACATGAGAATGACAATGGTAATGAAAAAAAGAGACATTTAAAGGGATTCTAAATAAAAATAAAACACAGTTTAGGTGGTAGCTATGGATGAATGAACAAAGTTTTTTAAAAAAAAGACACAAGATAAACATTAATGGACATTAGAAAATCCACAACACTGTTTTCTGAATTTGGGATCTCTCAGATATGGAACTAAGTGGGAAGGTTTGATTTCTGTTTCAAAGATATTATGAAGCAAACTGAATAGAATTCAGTAAAAAAGAAATTCCAATGGATCCAAAGAAGGCTATGCTTTGTACACAAAGGCCAATACCAGGCTAGGGGTGAGGCAAGTTCTGGGACTTTTTGATTACTGTAGGGATTTTGTGGAAGATTATGCAGTACTTGTGAAACCCTTACAGGAGTTGATCAAAGCAGGAACAGCTAGCAATGAAAAGATAGAGTGGGGAGAGGGGAAGCACAGGCTTTCTCCAATTTAAAGCAAACTGTGGCAAAGGCTTCCGCATTAGGATTACCGGATCTCGGTAAGCTGTTTCATATTTTTTGTGAAGAAAATGATGGAATACAATCCGTGCAGTAACCCAACAGCATGGGGATAAATTAAAACCAGTGGGGTACTACTCTGCTCAGATAGATTCAGTCGCCAGAGATATAGGACATAGAAAAACTACAGCACAAACAGGCCCTTTGGCCCACAAGTTGCACCGAATATGTCTCTACCTACTAGGCTTACCTATAACCCTCTATCTTACTAAGTCCCATGTACTTATCCAAAAGTCTCTTAAAAGACCCTATCGAATCTGCCTCCACCACCACTGCGGGCAGCGATTCCACTCACCCACCACCCTCTGAGTGAAAAACTTACCCTGGACATCTCCTCTGTACCTACTCCCCAGCACCTTAAACCTGTGTCCTCTTGTGGCAGCCATTTCAGCCCTGGGAAAAAGTCTCTGAGAATCCACTCCATCAATACCTCAGGTCACCTCTCATCTTTCATCTCTCTAAGGAGAAAAGACTGAGGTCCCTCAACCTATCCTCATAAAGCATGCCACCCAATCCAGGCAACATCCTTGTAAATCTCCTCTGCGCCCTTTCTATGGCTTCCACATCCTTTCTGTAATGAGGTGACCAGAACTGAGCACAGTACTCCAAGTGGGGTCTGACCAGGGTCTTATATAGCTGCAGCATTATCTCCCAACTCCTAAATTCAGTTCCTCGATTGATGAAGGCCAGTACACCATACGCCTTCTTAACCACATCCTCTACCTGCAAAGCTGATTTGCATCGATGTGTGAGAGCACTAGCATGCACCTTATGGGCAGTAAGTGTTTCTCAGTCATTTACCCTGATGGGAAAAATAATCCTCTATTGTCCCCACACAATTGTCCAGGAGGTTGAAAGGAGTTTCTGATGGGAGATATTCAAAATGTGAAGCAAACCTCTTGCCAGGGAACAGGCATGTAGCAATCAGAAAAGATGTAAAGGAAAATCCCGCAGGAGAACTGACAGTGCAAGGAACAGAGCATGAATGTGTTGCGGAAGTGAATGAGGGAATGGGTGAAGGTTTAGCAGAAGAACCACTCGCAGAAGAAGGGATAATTAACCTATATGTAGACGGAGCAAGAAAATATGTCAAGGGAGAACCCTGCACTGCATGGGGAGTGGTAAATGATGAGGGAACAGTGATTGCAGGAGAACAATCCCCAGAAACAATTCAGCACGAGTAGCAGAGTTGTTAGCTTTAACTATAGCTTTAGAATGGAACAAAGGGAAGCGAGTTAATATCTATACTGACAGCAGATATTCCTTTGGAGTAGTGCATGATTTCCATGGAAACCCTACTGTGCAGAAAGATGCCATTTGGCCCACTGAGTCTGTACTGACTACAATTCCACACAGGCCCTACCCCCATATCCCTACATATTTACCCACTAAACCCTCTAACCTACGCAGCTCAGGGCACTATGGGGCAATTTTTTTCTGGCATGGCCTATCAACCTAACCTGCACATCTTTGGACTGTGGAAGGAAACCAGCGCACCTGGAGGAAACCCACGCAGACATGAGGAGAATGTGCAAACTCCACACAGACAGTGACCCAAGACGGAAATCGAACCCAGGTCCCTGGAGCTGTGAAGCAGCAGTGCTGCCCACTGTGCTACCGTGCCACCCACCATGACAGCTCCATGACAGCTTGGAGTGGACGGGGCTTTATAACTGCAGGAATAGCAGCATTGCAAACTAGGGAAAGAATAGACGTTAATGTGAAGCAGATGCAAAAACAGGTTTCAAGAGAAGAGAAGCAGAAATGGGAGAAAGATGGAGGACAGAAAGGCTGAGATGGTGTATGGAGAAGGGAAGCAAAAATAATAGTCCCAGAAGCAGTGCAGCAGACGTTGTTAAAAGTATACCATGGATGAGCTCATACAGGGAGAGATAACATGATAATGCTACTCAGAGAATGCAGGTGATGGAAGGGCATGGGAACAGACATAGCAAAGTTCTGTCAGAGGTATCTAAGGTCAATGATAAGATGGTTGCCATGCGCAATACTTCAACATTGGATTACATCTTAGCAGCCAAGGCTGGAACATGGGCAGTATTTGGATCAGACTGTTGCACATACAGATAATTCAGAAAATAAAACCAATTTGGTTGCCCACATCAAAAAAGAGATGGAGAAATTTAAACCGCCCCAACCATACATGGTTGGTTGTCAGGTTGGCTAGGCTCTTTGGGAGCAACAATTCTGCATGAGATCGTATTATTTTTCATTGTGATCTTAGCATTGGTGGTAATTGTAAACCTGCTCAGAAGCGGCTATGCACAAGACCATCAAAGGTACAGTCAGTAATAGCAGTCACAGTGAGGAACAGAGGATCCCAGAGGCCAACTTATCCTTTGAGATTTAAGAATGTTTGCTTAGAAACATCTATTGAGTGGCCTAGTCTTGAGTTAGCCAAAGGTCAGAAAGGGATATGTTGGAGAAAAAATCCTAGTAGGTTAGAGGAATTTTATATAATTAGGAATTTAAGGCACTAATCAAACCATTGACACTAAGTGAAAGTCTCTCAGATCAGACTATCAGTTTAATAGGAAAACTGTCTGCATAAAGACATATAAAAATGAGATTTGAACGAGTGTTTCTGATTTAAACATGTATTTTGATATTTTAAATAAATTAAGTGTATTTTATAAAAGTAATTGTGCACTTTAGTCAAGAGCAGGTTGCTGCAAGGAATGATGGCGCACAGAGCTACATTCTTTAGAAACAATAAACAAAAGCAGCACGGTGGCACAGTGGGGTTAGTACTGCTTCCTCACAGCCCCAGAGACCCGGGTTCAATTCTCCCCTCGGGTCTGCAGGGAGTTTGCACATTCTACCCGAGTCTGCATGGGTTTCCTCCCGGTGCTCCGGTTTCCTCCCACAGTCCGAAAATGTGTGGATTAGGTTGAATGGCCATGTTAAATTGACCCTTGTGTTGGGGAGATTAACAGGATAAATATATGGAGTGATGGGAATAGGGCCTGGGTGGGATTATCATCGGTGCATCAGCGAAAGTTGCTAGCAGCAAGGTTCTCAGGGCTACTTATGAATAGAGTTCTTCACACTATCCAGATAAGAGAGATCTCTTCTCAAACATAAGAATGTACATCAATCTCATTTGACCAGTGATGTAGCAGGAGTTGGTGGGAATCTTAATTTTGACCTTTGTAACTAAGCATTAGGGGTTACTTGGCAACAGAGAAAGAAACATCAGAAATAGGGGGAGGAAGCGTTCAGATTATATGGAGCAATGAAATCCCATGGTGTCAGAGGGTAGAATGCAGTTGGTTAATGTATGTAACAAGTGTTAGTAATGATAGGTTTATATTGAAGATGATTTGATCATAACTAACAGAAGGTAGGAAAATTTGATATGAAAATTTGTACAATTGATCGATCCGTGCATTATAACCTCAGCGTGAGTGGTATTGAAATGCTCAAAGCCTTCTTTTCAAAGTCCAGCAGAAGAGATTATTGTTCAAGATTAAAGCACACGGAATTGGGGGAAGTGTATTGAGATGGAAAGAAAATTGGTTGGCAGAGAGGAAACAAAGACTGGGAATTAACGGGTCCTTTTCAAATTGGCAGGCAGTAACTAGTGGGCTGCCACAGGGATCAGTGCTGAGATCTCAGCTATTCACAATATATATTAATGATTTGGATGAGGGAACATCTCAAAGTTTGCAGATGACATCAAGTTGGGTGGGAGGGTGAACTGTGATGAGGATACAGAGATCCTTTAATATGATCTGGACAGTTGGGTGAGTGGGCAAATCAATGGCAGATGCAGTATAATTTGGATAAATGTGAGGTTATTCACTTTGGAAGCAAAAACAAGGCAGCAGATTACCACCTAAATGGCTGTAAATTGGGAGAGGGGTGTGTGCAGCGGGACCTGAGTGTCCTTCTGCACCAGTCACTGAAGGTAAGCATGCAGGTGCAGCAGGCGGTAAAGAAGGCAAATGGCATGTTGGCCTTCATTGCGAGAGGTTTTGAGTACAGGAGCAGGGATGGGTTGTTGCAATTATACAGAGCCTAGAATATTATGTCCAGTTTTTGTCTCCTTTTCTGAGGAAGGATATTCTTGCTCTCGAGGCCATGCAGCGAAGGTTTACCAGGCTGATTCCCGGGATGGTGGGACTGATGTACGAGGAGAGATTGACTAGGCTAGGATTGTTTTCACTGGGGTTCAGACAAATGAGGGGTGGGGGGGGGGGGGGGAATCTCATAGAGTCTTACAAAATTCTAAAAGAACCAGACAGAGTAGGTGCAAGGAGGATGTTCCCAATGGTGGGGGAATCCAGAACTAGGGTCACAGTCTGAGGATTCGAGGTAGGCCATTTAGGACAGAGATGAGGAGACATTTCTTAATCCAAAGCGTGGTGAGCCTATGGTTACCACAGGAAGTAGTTGATGTCAAAACATTGAATGTATTCAACAGGTATCTGGATATGGGGCAAATGGGATCAAAGGTTATGGGGAGAAAGCAGGATTAGGCTATTGAGTTGGATGATCAGCCATGATCATAATGAATGGCAGAGTAGACTCGAACGGCCAACCAGCCTCCACATACTCCAGTCTTCTGTTTCTTGTAGTGAGGCATTGGATTGCCCAATGCTCATTTTCCTTTGAACATTGTTTAATAAAGATATGTCTTTAAACCACTGGCTAAACACACTGGCTTTCATGTGTGTTTGTATTGGCTGACATTCTAGCAATACCTAGCCTCCAGAGAACCCCATAATAATGTGTATATAGCCACCATACATACCCACATACCCATATATATATCCACCATATATATTCACATACCTGTGTATATATCCACCACACATATTCACATACTCATGTATATATCCACCATACATATCCACATACCTGTGTATATATCCACCATACATATCCACATACCTGTGTATATATCCACCATACATATTCACATACCCATGTATATATCCACCATACATATCCACATACCTGTGTATATATCCACCATACATATCCACATACCTGTGTATATATCCAGCATACATATCCACATATTCATGTATACATCCACCATACATATTCACATACCCGTATATATATCCACCATACATATCCACATTCCCATGTATATATCCACCATACATATCCACATTCCCATGTATATATCCACCATACATATCCACATTCCCATGTATATATCCACCATACATATCCACATACCTGTGTATATATCCAGCATACATACATCCATACATATCCATCCATACATACACAATACTCCAAATGGGGTCTGACCAAAGCTTTATACAGCCTCAGAAGTACATCCCTGCTCTTGTATTCTAGCCCACTTGACATGAATGCTAACATTGCATTTGCCTTCCAAACTGCCGACTGGACCTGCACGTTAACCTTAAGAGAATCTTGAACAATGACTCCCAAGTCCCTTTGTGTTTCTGATTTCCTAAGCATTTTCTCATTTAGAAAATAGTCTATGCCTGCATTCCTCCTTCCAAAGTTTTGGGCCCCAAATCTAAGGAAGAATGTGCTGGCCTTGGAGAAGGTCATGATGTGGATATGCCAGCATTGGACTGGGGTAAACACAGTAAAAAGTCTGACAACACCAGGTTTAAGTCCAACCGATTTATTTGATAGTAAATTCAATTGCTTTCGAGGTTACCCTCTTCGTCAGAGGGTATATTCGAGGGTAACCTTGAAAGCTAGTGAATTTACTATCAAATAAATCGGTTGGACTTAAACCTGGTGTTGTCAGACTTTTTACTTGGAAAGGGTCCAGAGGAGGTTCACAAGAATGATACCTGGAATGAAGAGCTTGTGTAGGAGAGGCTGAATAAACTAGGCTTGTACTCATTAGAGTTTAGAAGAATGAGGGGCGATCTCATTGAGACGTATAAGATGATGAATGGGATGGATAGGATAGAGGTGGAGAGACTCTTCCCGCTCAAAAAAGACAGTAGGACTAGGGGGCACAGCCTCAAGATAAAGGGGGGGGGTGGTTTAGAACGGAGTTGAGGAGGAACTTCTTCACTCAAAGGGTGGTGAATCTCTGGAATTCTCTGCCCGTTGAAGTGGTGGAGGCTACCTTGCTAAATATTTTTAAGATGCGGGTTGATGGGTTTTTGATAAGAGAGGGGATTAAGGGTTATGGGGAGAGGGCGGGAAAGTGGAACTGAGCCACGACAGATCAGCCATGATCTTATTGAATGGCGGGGCAGGCTCGAAGGGCTAGATGGCCTACTCCTGCTCCTATTTCTTATGTTCTTATGTTATGAGGAATGGCTGAGGACTCTGGATCTGTACTTGTTGGAATTTAGAAGAATGAAGGGGGATCTTATTAAAACTTACAAGATACTGTGAGGCCTGGATAGAATGGATGTGGAGAGGATGTTTCCACTAGTAGGAAAAACTGGAAGCAGAGGGCACAACCTCAGGCTAAAGAGACGATCCTTTAAAACAGAGACGAGGAGGAATTTGTTCAGCCAGAAAGTGAATCTGTAGAATTTTTTGCCGCAGAAGGCTGTGGAGGCCAGGTCATTGAATGTCTTCAAGACAGAGGTAGATACGTTCTTGATTAATAAGGGGATCGGGGGTTATGGGGGAAAGGCAGGAGAATGGGGATGAGAAAAATATCAGCCATGATTGAATAGCGAAGCAGACTCGATGGGCTGAGTGGCCTAATTCTGCTCCTATGTCTGCATCAGACATAAGAACATAAGAAATAGGAGCACGAGTAGGCAGGGTAGGCTCGACGGGCTAGGTGGCCTACTCCTGCTCCTATTTCTTATGTTCTTATGTCTGATGCAGACCCACATTCACCCACATGCCGGTCTCATCCATGTCTTACCCACTGGAGTTTTGTGGCTGTATTCGCTTCCTGAACTACATATTACAGTTTATTTTCTGATTATTAAAACCTTCCACTGACCAGTTGTTAATTTGACCTTAACTCCGAGTGCAGCTCTCTGCTCGCCCCTATTGTGTATCAACAAACTTGCAAGGATATGGCTATCCGCGGAGCTATCAAAACTATATTTCTTTCTCAAACTCTACACTTGTTCCCGAACTTCCTGCAATAAAATCGCTCCAAAACACAGTGATTAGAGAGGACCTAGAGGACAAAGGGCGAATGAGTCTCACCCAACCCAAAGCAAAGAATCACCCAACCCAAAGCAAAGAATGCCCCATCCGTGCCCACCCCCGCGTCCCGTAACAATTCTGTAATTCACAGGGACAAGCCGCTCTCCTGTAGAAACAAATATCTTAACAAGCCATCTACTCAACATGAAGCTCAGAGGCAGCACCACTGACCCGCCTGCCCACGCTATCTATACTGTGTGTCTATACAGAGTTGGATGAGACCGTGTGGGATACTGGAACTTCCTCAGTCCCGGCCTCAAATAAAACCTCTCGATAAAGGGACTGAGGTTTGATACCCTGCCTGTCTCCAAACCCCTACAAACATTTTAATTTGGACATTTTTTAGAAGTTTCCTTTGTTTTTTGCTCGGGCTGTTCCCTTTCCTTTTGGGGAGCTGCCCCTTTTTGTCCTGATTTAATTTAAGTTTGTTTATGCGGTTTGACCTTAAAAGAGGTCAAACCCCGACAACATCAAACATTCCTGGCTTCTTTGTGAGTACACTGCACACAATCCCAGATCACTCCCCCAACAGAGAGCGCCTTATCAGGATCAGAGGTAGATATACACACACTATTGTTTATCAAGGTGAAAGGTTGGAGGTGTTAGAATTTGGACTGCAACTTGGTGAACTTCCACCTTCCCCAAACCCCGTGTTATTGGCTCTTTGATATATCCCCTGACACAGAAATGGTGCTTATCGCCTTTAATGTGTGTTTTTGCACACAGGTGTATAAATATATTTTTGTTTTTATACAAGGCTGAGAACTTGTCACGAATTCCCACTAAGCCTATTAATAGACAGCTCTGGGAATGAAGAATTCCTGAACTGAGCCTGGGGCTCGCGTGAACTTCCAGTGTAAATCCTGATTTTGGGGTGAGGTGGGGTTAAAGATCATTTCCCTTCCGCCCCGAACATTCTGTTTTCGTCTATTTATGAAAATACAAATTTGTTTAACTATCAACGTCAAACCACCTCTAGGGATTCTTGGAAACACTTTGCAAAGTGGTTTGATATCGCTGCTCACTTCTTAAAGGGACACTCGCCACTGGGACACATGGCTGGAAAATACGACTCCAGCTTGGCCAAGGTGTGAACTCGGGGTTCAATGTGGAAGTGGCTCAGAGTCCCGAAGAGGTTCCGGCCTCAGGGGAGGTTCCTGTCGCAATCTACAGAGGGTAGCCGGGGCAGAGAATCCAAACCGCTTGGCTTTAAGAACCGGCTGCTTGCCAGAGGCTTCATGTGACACAATTCCTGGCAGGTTCCTGGAAAGCCGTTTTGGACTGAGTGAGAGGGAGAGGGAGAAAGGGGGGAGAGGGAGAGGGAGAAGGAGAAAGGGAGAAGAGGCGAGGTAAAAGGGACGGGTTAAGGTGAAGACAGGGCAGGGAACAGTCACTGCAACAGTGAAGTTCCAGCAACGCGGAATATTCATATAACCAGAGCTACCCAAACAGCAACTTCTCCCCAAAGCCCCACTCCAAGTTTCCCCTTCCCCTGAACTCCACCCCACCCCCCTCTCTCCCACAAACACCCCCCCCCAGCCTATGCCCTGCCCCATGCCACTCCTCCCCTCCCAGCCTATGCCCTACCCTCCCAATGTCACCCCTCCCCCCGCCGCCCCTCCCCCTTTTCAGGAAAGTGTAATGGTGGGTTCCTGGTGTGAAACACAGGGGGCTGATGGAGTGCGGGACGCAGAGGTGGCTTCACAGAATGTCTCCAACCCGCAGGTGTATTTAGGACGAGAATCCAGCACAGGCGTGTAATTGGACATGCTTATTGCCACTTTGACTTTATTTATGTCTTGGTTTTATTTAGCTTTAGCACGAGTCAATAAATTGCAGAGGAATGCGAATGTATTTTTTTGGTCCAGTGTGGGTTGGAAATCGAGGAAAGAATCATGGACCCGCCTACAGACAAATCTCAGCCTCTCCCAGTCTCAATTTATCACTCAGTCCCTCACTCACATTCAGTCGCTGTCATGCTCACAATCACTTTATTCACAGTAAGCCACTCATACCTGGTCACTGACTCAGTTACTCCCATTTAGTCAAATCCCCTCCGCCTCTCGTTGGTTTGACTTGATGCCCGACCTCGTGTTGTGAAGCTGCTGAGTTGAGGAAAGTCGGTGGTAGGTAGCACCTTTTGTGGTTGAAAAGACTGTCCAGGAATTATCATCAACATTACCTCGAATGTGATCGCAGAGCAGAAGATCCACTCTCTCTCCTTTTTGTGGCTCTCCTTTTTGACTCATTAAATGTTTCCTAACAGAGTAGAACTGGCTCCCAACCCGAGGTCATCTAAGGAAAGAAGATTGGGGCTGTGGTTTGTTGTTGCTCGATGTCCTTTTCGTTGATGGTGGGGCAACTCTGGAATTTTGACCCAAATGACTTACCAGGAGGCAACCGACAATGTGGATTCGATGCAGACTGAGCCCGGGACACACTCAGGGACAGGGGATGTTGAACAGGATCGCATTTCCACCGCTATGGCGGATCTCCGGAGTACAGGTACTGTACGGCTCCCATTTTCATTTTTCTCTGGAGTTTGTGCCTCTAACGCAAATTTAGTCTCAGCTATTTTAATGTAGACTTCCCTTCTTCTAAAAACAACCAAAGTTGTTTGCACTTTTAATTCGCATGCACTCCTGTGAGTAAATTCGGTAACAATTTAACCGAGCCCTATCCAATGCCTCGCTTTTTTGGCGGAGACTGCCTGAACAAATATTCGCATAATCTATTTCCACCGCCAATAAACAAGGTGCGCCACTCAGAACTGTGTTAGAAAGTGTAAAATAAAACATGTTTATGAAATTGCCCAAATGTTACCAGGGAGGAATATTAAATTCATCGTGTTTGGAAATCTTTTACACATTTTACCATCCAATTTTTTTTCACTTTTTTGGGTTTAATCAAATTTGAGGCTTTAAACATTACATATTTTCATGTGTAACACTACATAATGTTTAAAAGTTACACGAACTGCTTCAATAACAAGGCCACATGTCTGTTGTATTAAGAAATTTGTGTCAATTATTTTGCTTGCTTCTCAAAATCATTTTGATTTAATTTAAAATTACATGCGATGAACTTTAAATCTTCCCAAAGGGAACTGTGTAATTTTCAAAAATGGTCGCCGGAGACAGCTGGAAGTAAAATCTCAATAAGTTAAGAAGGATATTAGATAAATAATGGGGAGGAAAACATTGGGAACACGAGGGATTAGACGGGTAGGTAGCAGATGGGAATTATCCCCATTGTGTGCTGTCAGTTATTAATCTAATTGTAAATAAATATTGTTTTACTTTGGGGAGTTCCGTCTGACAGGAGAGAGCAGGGCCAGACGGAGTATCTTCTTTTCCTCAGCCAAATACTTAAAACTATCATATATTCGTCACCAGACTTTTAGAAATGCCATTTTTTTTCTTTTTTTAAGAAGAATGGACCCCGTTTAACTACTTCCTTGGAAAAATGTTTTCCTTTGTACAGTACACAGATATAGTGCAGGGATATATCAGCTTCCGTGTCTTGTGTGAGCCAGCTAGCTTCCAGAAGAAAGTCACAAAGTTGCACTAGAAATTTCCTCAGCTCTGCTTTTAAGTGTGGGTGGAAATCCAAGCTTTGTTTCTGGAACAGGTTATTTTATTATACAGTAGTATAAAAGGAAAATACAGAGGATGCTGGAAATTAAAAATAAAAGCAGTGTGCCGGATATACTCCAGGCCTGCCGGCATCTGTGGAGAGAGTAAAGGCGGAGTTCAGTATGACTTTCTGAAGTTGCTGAAACGGTGAGATGAAAAGCAGAGGGAAGGTGTGAGATGGAGGTGTAAATAGATTGAACTCATTTGTCCATTCATTTCAACATTGACAAATGAGATCATCCACTTTGGACCTAAAAATGATGAACCAAAATGCTTCCTCAATGTTGAAAAGCCAGGAATAGTGGTGATCGAATGAGATCATTATGAGATGAGCGGCAAATGTTGGCCTTAACAGTGACAACCAGGTCCCATGAAAGGAGAAAAAGAAATGACATGAAGAAGTGCAGAAAATAATCAGAAGGGTTATTGGAATTCCGTATTTCTACACGACTGGAATACAAGGGAATAGGAGTGGTTCTTCAAGCGATGTAAAGGCCTGCTTAGATCACAGCTAGTGTAATATGAGTGTTTCTGGTCACTGCACCTTAGAAAAGAGAGTGGATTTGAAAGGAGTGTCAGATAGATTTACCTGGACTCCAAGGGCTGCCCGTTGGGCTCCGAAGGGGCTGGAGTGCATTATTGACCCTAATAATCACATTTTAATTTGACGTTTTTAAGTTTCCTTTGTACTTTGATTTTGTTCGGGCTGTTCCCTTTCCTTTTGGGGAGCTGCCCCTTTAACTTTGTCCTAATTTAATTTGAGTTTGTTTATTTGGTTTGACCTTAAAAGAGGATTAAGGGTTGATATATGGATTATACAATATAATATGAGACCAATCATGGAGAAAGCAGCAACAAGAGGTCATTGGGTTTTTTAAGTTTATTTATTAGTGTCACAAGTAGGTTTACATTAACTCTGCAACGAAGTTACTAAGAAAATCTCCTAGTTGCCGCACTCTGGCACCTGTTCGGGTACACTGAGGGAGAATTTAGCACAGCCAATGCACCTAACCAGCACGTCTTTCAGACTATGGGTGGAAACTGGAGCACCTGGAGGAAACCCACACAGACACAGGGAGAATGTGCAGACTCTGTACAGACAGTGACCCAAGCCAGGAATTGAGCTTGGGTCCCTGACTCTGTGTCACCGTGGGTGATTATCTTGAGCGATAAGGGGCTGCTGTGACATCCAGGCTGAGCAGGGGTATCTGTGAAATGTGTCAATGACTCCATCTCTCACTAGCACGTGGTTAAAATTTCTAGGCTAATCCTAGGTTCCTTCCTCCACCACCCCCTCCCCCCTTTCTCTCTCATACACTTCTTGATGTCATAAACAAAACGTTTACATTTTCCAGTTGTGATAAAGTTTTCCTTTTTGCTTCAGAATTCAATTTGTTTTCTTTGTTGAACATGATTAAGATCAGTAGTATGACAATGCACCACACTCCTTTCCTGCTGACAGATCGGGGTGAACATTGATTGAATGCCCTAATGGGCATGATTTGTCCCTGCTGAACACCCTGATGCCCCTGAGAAGGTGTGGATATCCATGGATACCAGTGGCCAGCAATCCCCCTCAGCCAATCTCCCCTGTAATTTACACAGACCATAGAAAACTACAGCACAAACAGGCCCTTCGACCCACAAGTTGTGCCAATCATGTCCCTACCTACCAGGCCTATCTGTAACTCTTAATCCCATTAAATCCCAAGTACTCATCCAGAAGTCTCTTAGAAGACCCCAGCGAGTTTGCCTCCACCACCACCGATGGCAGTTGATTCCACTCACTTACCCCTGACATCTCCTCTGTACCTACTCCCCAGCACCTTAAACCTGTGTCCCCTCGTAGCGACCATTTCAGCCCTGGGAAATAGCCTCTGAGAATCCACCCTATCTATACCTCTCAAAATCTTATAAACCTATATCAGGTCACTTCTCATCCTTTGTCTCTCCAGGGAGAAAAGACCTAGTTCATTTCAATGTTGTCAAATGAGATCATCCACTTTGGACCTAAAAATGATGAAACAAAATGCTTCCTCAATGTTGAAAAGCCAGGAATAGTGGTGATCAAACGAGATCATTATGAGACGAGCAGCAAATGTTGGCCCTAACAGTGACAACAGGTCCCATGAAAGAAGAAAAAGAAATGACATGAACAAGTGCAGAAAATAATCAGAAGGGCTATTGGAATTCTGTATTTCTACACATCCTCATAAGGCATGCCACCCAATCCAGGCAACATCCTTGTAAAACTCCTCTGCACCCTTTCAATAGCTTCCACATTCTTCCTGTAGTGAGGCGACCAGAACTGCACACAGTACTCCAAGTGGGGTCTTACAAGGGTCTTATAAAGTTGCACCGTTATCTCTAAGAATTTCTCATGCATCAGTAAGATACTGAAGTGGCCAAACATAGCTCTGATCTTTTCCTTTGCACCTTGTGTTGGTCAATGCTGATAGTTTCATGGCATTTTAAAAATACTCCTAACAAAGTCACAGTAACAGCACCAGCTGTCCACTTATGATTCCAATGGTGACCTGAA
Organism: Carcharhinus amblyrhynchos; assembly: GCF_965287045.1. Taxonomy (NCBI): domain Eukaryota; kingdom Metazoa; phylum Chordata; class Chondrichthyes; order Carcharhiniformes; family Carcharhinidae; genus Carcharhinus; species Carcharhinus amblyrhynchos. The sequence continues at coordinate 4,822,940 of NC_137342.1, read as the reverse complement.
TCTAAAGAAGATAACCATTGTAATTCTCATCGATATACAGTCAAATCAGTCCGATCCCAAGGAAGTACCCACAAATATGTTAAGCAGAGCTTTGTGATGGCTGCGGAGGCCCCATTCCCACATGAATGCATCTCTGTTAGGTGATATGTCTACAAAGACAGTCTGTTTCAAAAAACAACAGATTCCAATGCCGAATGAAAACACAGCAAAGCAGTAAACATGTGAAACAGCCCCTGTTCAGTTTATTCACAGCATACAATGGGCTGACAATGTAAAAGGCAGAGCTCTGCATGAAAAATGTTGGGAATTAGCTCTGGAAAGACTCTCTAATCTTCTTCTGTTTAGCGTGCTGTTTTGAAATGTGTGTGATATATTCCACCATGTCATCAATGCAATCAAGCATGTTTGTGGTGTTTTTTGTGCAGCAGTGCAAAATCCTGGAATATTGCTCTGGCCTTTGTGGCATCAGCCAGGGAAATAGGCAGAGTGTCAGATTCTTCATGGACATCAGTTTCCTTGGTGAAGAATATACTGTAGCTAGAATTGCATCATCTGTTAGATCCATGTGCAGAATTCAGCAACTTTCACAGAAGTTCCCCATGCTTGTTTCTGTGTGAACTGTCACATTGACTCCTGGAGACAAGCAAAAGTGATTTGCCATTGCTTGGTTGGCTTCTCCTTGTTCTCAATGTTTTGTGCAGTCGCAACGTGTTTGAATCCAGTGTAGGGGAAGCCATTAACAACTGTGGCTTCTGTCACTGTGTTTTATGCTTTCATAAGAATATAAGAAATAGGAGCAGGAGTAGGCCATCTAGCCCCTCGAGCCTGCCCCTTACTTTCTTCATCAAGTACCTGACCTCTCAGTGGGGATTCTACTCCTGTTTCTTATTGATGACCTTGATAAACTGAGAGAACAGCTGCCATCAGTTGTGGGTTTTCAGGTTTCTCATTGTCCCCTGACCCACTGACTGGAGCTTGACTGTGGTGTTGGGAGTCAAGAACATCAATTTGACGACCCTGAGACTAGCAAAGCCAGGGTACATGGAGCAGTTCTCTGGAATGATGATAATTTCTGTTTTCTTTCATATGTTATGTCCGTTTTCCTGATCCATGCCTTGGAAGTGCTGGAGGTGATCTACATTGGTACTGTGTGGGTAATGTCTTGACATTCATGAAGCAATGTGCATTCTTGGACTTTCCTATAACAAGAAGCAGCGCAGTCTATAACAATATCATTTTCCTGACTCAATTTGCCACCATTATGTGCTTTACCATTTAAACATCAAAAAATGGTCTGGCAAAAGATGATCCAATTCCATCCGTGCTGGAATTGTTACCTGGTGTCCCTGAGAAACATTCTTACTGTGTTGAGAAGCAAAACCAGAAAAAAAATCATTGTTTTTAAACTCAAACATTTATAGCAGCATTTTCTATTTCTTATATTAAGTTTACTATAATTAAAAAGCTCTCATATTAAAAGATGTATCCAGTTCTTAGTTTGTCATTTTTAATGGCGGGTGTATTACTGCTGCTTGGGTTCAAATGGGGAGAGTGCTGCTGGAATGTTGGATTCTCATATTGGACACACTCTCACCTCTTCCCTGACACACGCTCACTCTCACCTCCTCCTCACACGTGAGCCTTCGCTCTCACCTCCCCCTTCGAGCATGTGCACTCGCCCTCACTCTCAGTATAAGAAGTCTGACCTATCTGGATGCCCTTGACTCAACAACCTTTAGTGAACCGGTAGATCTGGTAAACAGCCATTCTGACCCAAAACGCTCGATAATTCTCCAGCAATACCACTTTCAACCAGGGGAACCCATCACTGAGTTCTTGTCAAGGTTGCAGAAATTAAGTGAACACTGAATTTGGACAACTCTTCATGAAATGTTACGGGACAGATTGGTATGTGGCATAAATGACTAACCATCTAAACAAAGTTGTTGTCAGAACTTAATTTGGACATTCAAAAACCTATTGAGGCAGCCTAGTCACTTGAGAATGTGGCTCAGGAACTACAAGAGGCGTCAGGCACCAAGACTTCTAACTAGGGGGAGGGACTTCATGCAACCAGTCCTCAGAGTGTTTGTATCTGTCAGATATTAAAGGATCCCATTTGATATAGGAACCCTAATATCATCACTGGACAGTTACGGAATGGCCCTGATGCTAAACCTACGTACTTCAAAGCCAGACTAAATCCCTTAGTGCATACTGGAGAAGGTGGAAACTGAACTAGGGCACCTCAAAAGCTTTGGTGTAATAAGGCCTGTGCAATTTTCAGAATGGGTCGTGGCAGTGGTCCCTGTTCTGAAGCCCAATAAATCAGTTTGTCTTTACGGGGACTATAACTGATGGTTAATTGGGTCTCCAAATTCGAAAGGTACCCCATGCACTGGATTGAAGATCTGTACGCCATGTTAACAGGCGTGGCTCATATCCAACTTGTTCTCCAAATTGGATATGCACATGCCTATCTCTAGCATGAATTGGACAAATGCTCTCAGAAAGCTGTGACAACACAAAGGACTAAACAAGTATACCCATTTGCCTTTGAGTCATGTTGGCATGTGCCATCTTCCAGAGGGTTATGGAGAATCTCCTTCAAGGGCTACCCAAGCTCGCAGTATACTTAGAAGATATCTTGGTCAAGGAAGCTTCAGAGCATAAACACCTGGCCAACCTAGAAGAAATCCTGCAATGATTTTCCAGGGCAGGAGTTTGCTGGAAGAGGGAGAAATGCATTTTCCAGCTAGCCAAAGTAACCTATTTAGGTTACCAAGTAGATGGCAAACGGTTGCATTCAGTGGAGGATAAAGTAAAGGCCATCAAGATGGTTCCAAGCCTAAGAAATACCACGGAGTTAAAATCCTTCCTGGAGTTAGTCAATCATTTAGGAAAATTTATTTTGATTTTGGATTCAATGCTGGCCCTCTTGCATACTCTACTGTGAAAGTATCACAGATTGTCTTTTTCCCAGATCAAACGTCAGTTACTGTCATTCCAACTTACTGGCCCATCTCGACACAAAGAAAGAACTTATTTTAACCTGTGGCGTTTCCTCGTATGGGGTTGGTGCAGTGCTGTCACTTTGCTGGAAAGATGGGACAGAGAAGCTCTTTGCGTATACCTCCAGGACCCTTTTGGATGCAGAGTGACGATTTTCTTAAATTGAAAAGGAGGAGCTAGTGGTTTATTTGGTTTGAAGAAATTCCATCAATATATCTATGGTTACAGACCATAAACCCTTTCTGGGCCTCTTTTAAAGAGGATATAGCAACCACCCCCTCTTCCCCACCATCCCCAATGGATTAAGCACTGGACCTTGCTATTGGCAGCCCATAAATATATTCTGGAACACTGCCCTGGGATCTAGTTTAGCTAATGTGGATGCACTGCGTCACCTCCTGTTGCCAAAAGCCTGGTTCCTGTATCAGCAGTACAACAGGTTAGATACATTGACCCAAACGGGGGCCAGAGTGTGGGAATTTCACAGTAACTTCACTGCAGTGTTAATGTAAGCCTTGCTTGTGTCTAATGAATAATAAACAGGTTGTGATGGCCTTGAACCTTTTGGATACCTTGCCAGTCAGCAAGGCAGATCAAAGCCTGGGCAATAAACTACAAAGGCTTGTGAACTTAGCCAAGTCCATCATCCAAACCAGCCTCCCATCCAATGGCTCCATCTACACTTTCCGCTACCTTGGAAAAGCAGCCAGCATATTCCAAATGTCACTGGATTCCGGGGAAGTGCCGGAAGATTGGAAAGCGGCTAATGTTACACTGTTGTTTAAGAAGGGTGCCAGGCAAAAGGCAGGGAATTATAGGCCAGTTAGCTTAACGTCTGTTGTAGGTAAAATGTTAGAATCCGTCATCAAGGAGGAAATAGCGAGGCATCTTGAGGGGAATTGCTTGATAGAGCAGACGCAGCACGGTTTCGTTAAGGGGAAGTCGTGTCTGACAAATTTATTGGAGTTCTATGAGGATGTGTCTAGGGCGGTGGATAGAGGAGAGCCAGTGGATGTGGTCTGTCTTGATTTTCAGAAGGCGTTTGACAAGGTACCTCACAAGAGGTTATTGCAGAAGGTAAGGGGGCATGGAGTTGGGGGTAGGGTGTTAGTGTGGATAGAGGATTGGTTGTCAAATAGGAGGCAGAGAGTGGGGGTTATTCGGATTGGCGGTTGGTGACTAGTGGAGTGCCCCAGGGGTTGGTGCTGGGGCCTCAGCTATTTACCATTTATATAGATGATCTGGAGGAGGGAACGGAGTGTATGGTGTCGAAATTTGCTGATGACACCAAGATTGGTGGAACGGCAAATTGCGCGGAGGGTGTGGAGAGTCTGCAGAAGGATCTAGATAGGCTGGGCGAATGGGCCAGGAAATGGCAAATGGAATTTAATGCTGGCAAGTGCGAGGTGGTCCACTTTGGTAGGAATAATGGTAGGAAGGACTATTACTTACGTGGCGAAAAACTGCAGCAGGCGATGGTGCAGAGGGACCTCGGGGTCCTTGTGCATGAGTCGCAAAAACCCAGCTTGCAGGTGCAGCAGGTGGTCAGGAAGGCGAATGGGATGCTGGCCTTCATAGCGAGGGGGATTGAATATAAAAGTAGGGAGGTCTTGCTGCAGCTGTATAGGGAATTGGTGAGGCCGCAGCTGGAGTACTGTGTGCAGTTTTGGTCGCCGTACTTACGCAAGGATATTTTGGCCTTGGAGGGAGTGCAGAGGAGGTTTACTAGGCTGATACCGGAGTTGAGGGGGTTGAGCTATGAGGAAAGGCTGAATAAATTAGGCTTGTACTCGTTAGAGTTTAGAAGAATGAGGGGAGATCTCATTGAGACATATAAGATGATGAATGGGATGGATAGGATAGAGGTGGAGAGACTCTTCCCGCTCAGAAAGGACAGTAGGACTAGGGGGCACAGCCTCAAGATAAAGGGGGGGGCGGTTTAGAACAGAGTTGAGGAGGAACTTCTTCACTCAAAGGGTGGTGAATCTCTGGAATTCTCTGCCCGTTGAAGTGGTGGAGGCTGCCTCGCTAAATATTTTTAAGACGCGGGTTGATGGGTTTTTGATAAGCGAGGGGATTAAGGGTTATGGGGAGAGGGCGGGAATGTGGAACTGAGCCACGACAGATCAGCCATGATCTTATTGAATGGCGGGGCAGGCTCGAAGGGCTAGATGGCCTACTCCTGCTCCTATTTCTTATGTTCTTATAATCAAGAACCTCATGCACCCCAAACATTCTCTCTTTCACCTTCTTCCATTGGGGGAAAAAGATACAGAAGTCTGAGATCATGTACCAGCTGATTCAAGAACAGTTTCTTCCCTGCTGCCATTAGACTTTTCATACAATCATTCAATCCCTCCAGTACAGAAGGCGGCCATTTGGCCCATCAAGCCTGCACTGACAACAATCCCACCCAGGCATCTATCCCCATAACCTCAGGCATTGTCCCTGCTAATCCCCTTAATACTAATGGCTGCATTTCCCCATCTCCTCCACTAAATTTCCCTGTCATGCTGCAGGCTAAGAGGAATGGTAATTACAGTATTTGTGATAAAGGGGAAGCAGTTGGAGCAGAATCACTGAAGTCAGGACAAAGGGTTTTCACCATGCACAATTCCTCTCCCTGTAAACTTCAGTAATTTTCAGTAACAGTGCAAATCACTCAACACTTCAATAAACTTAGTAATGGCCAGTAAAAAGCAATTAGCAACTAACCCAGAAATAATTGAGATACCTTTAAAAGGTTTCGCTGTGGGGATATTTCCTGTGGCTGATGCTTTGTGAATAAAGAGGGTATTAACAGGGGTGCTGAGTTTGAAAATGGTGGCACTGATTTGAAATTAGCATCACACGCTGACTGAGCCATGATTTGCCCAGTCTACGTGTTCTGGGATCATGTAGCCACTGCCCATATTAATAGTGTCCAGCACGGCCAGCATCACAAGGATGTGTGATGGCATGGATATCATTTTGGACCCCAAACAGCTCCTGAAGTGATGAAAAGATGGATGCTAAACAACATACATTGTAAAATACTCAGCTGCACCTGTCTTTAAAATGAAAAACTGGGATTTGATTACATTCCCTTTATGCAGTTAACAGCCTCAAGATTCACATTTACCAAAATCTGGTGGCACACTGCTGCCTCACGGCACCTGGGACCCAGGTTCAATTCCTAGCTTGGGTCACTGTCTGTGTGGAGTTTGCATGTTCTTCCCCTGTCTGCATGGGTTTCCTCCGGATGCTCCAGTTTCCTCCCATAGTCTGAAGAATGCGCTAGTTAGGTGCATTGACCCGAACAGGCGCCGGAGTGTGGTGGCTAGAGGAATTTCACAGTAACTTCATTGCAATGTTAATGTAAACCTTACTTGTAATAAATAAATAAAATCCAGTTTGAATGTTACAGATGTGTTGGGTCAGAAATTAAACCTTGTCTGTTTTTTAGTCATACAATTCATGGAACAAGGATGAATCATGGCCTGAAGTTGTGGTTAGACCCATCTCTTTGTACTCAGCAGTGTCTCAGTTGCTAACTCTCTTGCCTCCTGGGTATAACGTTCACAGTCCAGAGCTTGAGCACAAAAATCAAAGCTGACATTCCAGTGCAGTACTGTGGGAGTGCTACACCGCTGGAAGTGCTGTCATTCGGATAAGACTTTAAACTCAGACCCTTACCTGCCTGAGGGACATGGATAATAAAAAATCTAGTGGCACTCTTTAGCAAAACGGGGGAGTTGTCCCTGGTGTCCTGGCCAATATTTATTCCTCTATCAACATCACAAAAATAGATTATCTGGTCATTATCACTTGCTGTGCAACAAATTAGCTGCTGTATTTCCTGCATCACAAAAGTGGCAACATGTCAGAAAGTACTTTACTGGCTGTCCTTTGGGATAACTGGTGGTTGTGAAGTTACTCTCTGCAGAATTCCGAATCTCTGGCCTGCTCTTTATTTATATTGCTAGGTCAAGATCAGTTTCTGGTCAATGGTAATCCTGGATGTTGATAGTGAGGGATTCAGCAATGGTAATGCCTTTGAGTGTCAGTGGGTGATGGTTAGAATCTCTCTTGTTGGAGATGGTCATTGCCTGATCCTTGTGGGGCACATGTTACCTTCCACTTATCATCCTAAGTCTCCTCCACTAAATTGTCCAAGTCTTTAGATGTGGACACAGACTTCTTCAGTATCTGAGAAGTAATGAATCACATTAAATATTGTGCAATCATCAGTGAACATCCCCAATTCTAGCCTTAGTTTTATCAGTGACCTTCCCTCCATCACATCAGGCTTGCCTGTGATACCCTGAGGTCAAATTGCCTGCTAACAGTTGCATTACATGTTAGTGGAACACAAATTTGAGTGATGTGTGAAATGGGGTCTATACTATCAGTGCTGTTTGCTGTTTGTATCTAAAGAGGCTGTTACCCCCACTATTGATGCATATATGTGTATATGTAAACAATGGCTACATAACGAGCTGTGAAAATAATTGGTGTCTGTGGAAGCTCTACCCAGCAAAAAGTTAAAACCTTCAGAGAATGAAGGAAATAAACCGCCATGTGAGGAAAAGGAAAGGAAGATTGATTTCATTTCAGGAGCTTAAAATGTTTTAGCTGTGACTTATAAAATAACTACACAATTGACAAAAATAAAACCTTTAGTAATAATTTGGTAGAATTGTGATGAATCATAACGGCAGCAAGATTTTGCCTTCTCACCTCCCCCCCCAAGTATAGGAATCTGCACAGAATCCTCCCGAAGCAATGTTCATTTATCAGAAAGTGTAATCAATATTTAGCTGTGCTTCACGTGTCCTTTAACTTTGCATTCCGCCCAAATAGGAATTGGTGTATTAACCATGTCACATATCCAAGTGTATACCTTATAATCAAGAATCAAGAGTGTAATGAATTATTTATCTGCTTGTGACACATAGCTAATGGCAAAACAAACGGGTGGAAGCCTGAGGCTGGACCATGAGCCTCATTTTAACAATCTGCTTTGCTGAGCTTGCCTTTTGCCAACAGCCCCTTTAGGTCCGTCCTCAAATTGGTGGGGTATGGGGGAGGTCATACACTGGTTGGCGGTGTCTTTCAGGAATGCTGTGGGACTGGAACCTCAACCGGGCTCTTGGATTCATGTCACACTATCTGTAACCCCCACGACTTGCCTGGGCTTGCAAAATCTCACTAACTGTCCTGGCTGGAGACAATACACATCTCTTTAATCTGTGCTTGGTCCTTTCTCCACTCACATTGTTTGTATCTTTGAGACTTGATTACTTGTAAAGACTTGCATTTCAGCCATTATCTTGTAAACTGAGTTTGTGTCTGTATATGCCCTGTTTGTGAACACAAGTCCTCACTCACCTGATGAAGGAGCCTGAGACTCCGAAAGCTAGTGCTGCCAAATAAACCTGTTGGACTTTAACCTGGTGTTGTGAGACTTCTTACTGTGCACACCCCAGTCCAATGCTGGTATCGCCACATCAAAGCTAGAAGCTGCCAGACTCAGTATTTTAATGGTGATTGCCCTTTAGGCTGTAGTGGCTGGTGAGAAACCCAGAGCTCTGGAGTCTGCCCCAGTCATTGACAACTGAAACAGGATTAAGTGCCTCAAATGGCAAAAATACATGAATTTATATAGTGCTCTTCACAATCACTGGACATCTCAAAATCCTTAACAGCTAATGAAGTACTTTCAAAGTGCAGCCACTGTTGTGATGTAGGAGGTACAGCATAAGATTATCACATTAGCATTGGTGGGAGTTTGCCGTGTGCAATGTAGTAAGAAGTCTCTCAACACCAGGTTGAAGTCCAACCAGTTTATTTGATAGTAATCCCACAAGCTTTCAGAAACGGTGTTCCTTCGTCAGGTGTGTGGAAGGAAGCAGAACCTTCCACACACTGACAAAGGAACAGCATTTCTGAAAGCTTCTGGGTTTACTATCAACTAAACCTGTTGGACTTTAACCTGGTGTTGTGAGACTTCTTACTGTGTTTACCCCAGTCCAACGCCAGCATCTCTACATAATCTGATAATGACCAGATAATCTATTTGTTTGTGACACTGAGGATAACTCCCCTGCCCTTCTTCGAAATAGTGCCAAGTGATCTTTCACATTCACCTGTGAATGCCTCAGTATAATGTCTCATCCAAAAGATGGCACTTCTGACTGTGCAGCACACCCTCCGTCCTACACTGGAGTGTTACTCTAGATTTGTACTCAAGTCCTAGCAGTGGGACTCGAAGCACAACCTTCCAACTCAGATGCAAGAGTAAACTATCAACTGAACTACAGCTGACATACTGCTGGAGATGTAGAATACCAATATACACCTCATGTCTCTTGTTATTCCAGGATGGTATTGGGGAGCTCTTCAAGCAAATGAAGCCAACGAGAAGTTAAAAGAAGCCTCTGAAGGTACTTTTCTGGTGAGAGACAGTTCACACCGGGACTATTTTCTCACCATCTCTGTAAAAACTGTTCTGGGACCAACCAATCTGCGAATTGAATACCGAGATGGCAAGTTCAGTTTGGATTCTGTTATCCTCATGAAATCAAAGCTTCAGCAGTTTGATAATGTGGTCCATTTGGTAGAAAACTATGTGGTCTTGTGTCGGATGCTACAGAACACCCAATGTCTGGCTCTTCAGAACAGAGGCATCCAGCTCTGGTTGACCAAACCATTGTACATGGAGACACCTTCTCTGCAACATTTCTGCCGTATCACCATTCATAAAGCAACTAGCGAGATACAAGAACTGCCTTTGCCAACTAAGCTGAAAAAGTATTTGTTGGAATACAAATATCAAGTTTAACATTTTCTTAAAACGGAAGTCAAGAAGGGGACCTTTGTTCAAAATAGCTCTCCACCCAGCATACTTGCCCCAGTATTTAATTGCCTATTTTTCTTGTAGAACCTGCAGCAAGTTACAGGAAGGAGATATACGTGCCTTGCAGTGGTCAAACTGAATTAATGGGAATACTATTCGATCAGGTTAGGAGCCAATTTAAAACATAAGAACATAATAACTAGGAGCACGAGTAGGCTATCTGGGCCCTCTAGCCTGCTTTGGGTGAAGATGTTCCTCCTCAACTCAGTCCTAAATGTGCTCCCCCTAGTTCTAGTTTCACCTGTCGGTAGAAACAACCTCCCTGCTTCTATCTTGTCTATTCCCATCATAATCTTAGGTTTCTATAAGATCCCCCCTCATTCTTCTGAATTCCAATGAGTTCAGCCCCAGTCTACTCAGTTTCTCTTCATAAATCCTCTCAACTCCGGAATCAACCTAGTGAATCTCCTCTGCACCCCCTCCAGTGCCAGTATATCCTTCCTCAAATAAGGAGACCAAAACTGTACACAGTACTCCAGGTGTGGCCTCACCAGCACCTTATACATGCTGCAACATAACCCTACTATTTTTTAAACTCCATCCCTCAAGCAATGAAGGACAAAATTCCATTTGCCTCCTTAATTACCTGCAAACCAACTTTTTTGTGATTCATGCAGGACACCCAGGTCCCTCTGCACAGCAGCATGCTGCCATTTTTTACCATTTAAATAATAGTACATTTTGCTGTTACTCCTACCAAAATGGATGACCTCACATTGACCAACATTGTACTCCACCTGCCATTATGGAGCAGTTTCCAGTGATGGGAGCATTTGGTGATGCTACCCTTGGAACTGACTTCCCCATTGGACGTGATGGCTTCAGAACATTTAAATTAATAATAATTAATACCTCAGCTTGCCATTAACAAGAAGTGATTTGTCTTTTTTTTGGTTCATTCATGGGATTGCGCACACTGGCCAGTCCAGTGTTTATTGTCTATGCCTGATTGCCCTCGAGAAAGTGGTGGTGAGCCACCTCCTTGAACCACTGCAGTCCAAGTGATGTAGGTATACCCACAGTGCTGTTAGGGTGTGAGTTCTAGGATTTTGATCCAGAGACAGTAAAGGAATGGTGATATAGTTCCAAATCAGAATGGTGGGTGGCTTAGGTAATGATGTTCCCATGTGTCAGCTGCCTTTGCCCTTTTAGATGGCAGCAGTTGTGGGTTTGGTAGGTGCTGCGTAAGAAATCCTACTAAGTTCCTGAAGTGCATCTTGTAGATGGTACACAGGTGCTGCTGCTGTGTGTCAGTGGTGGAGAGAGTGGATGTTAGCATTTGGGATGCCAAATAAGTGGTGCTGCTTTGTCCTGAATGGTCTCCGGCTTCTTGAGTGTTTTTGCAGCTGCACTCATCTAGGCAAGAGGAGAGTATTCCATCACACTCCTAATTGTGCCTTATAGTTGATGGACAGGTGTTGGAGAGTCAGGAAATGGAATTCCCAAACTCTGACCTACTCTGGTAACTACAATATTTGTATGGCTAATCCAGATATCTGTTGGCTTAATAGCTGCATATCAGATGGATAAATGAATAAAAAGCACAAGTTATTCCACACATTAGGAATTTAAGCATATAGCAGAGGCTATAGTACACAATCTTTTATCTGAACCCCAATGGAAGTGTAAAGGCTTTGAGTGGCATCTTGTGCTCACACTGGGGAAAGATTTGGAAATGGGTAGGCACTTCCTTAATTGGGATGTGGTGTAGCAGTACTGTCACCTACCTGCCTCTGACCAAACTAAGATCAATCTTCTTGCCCCATTGCAAATTGAGGTCCTGAAGCGACCAGCTAATGACCACTAACCCTCTACATTGTCCCAAATCTGTGACCCTCATCTCACTGCCCCGAATCTGTGAATCTCCCTCGCTCTGTGGTCCCTGGTCCCCACATGGCCCTCACCTGGAGGTCCCTGCACAGGCCCTACTCTGTAAACCCCAGGTCTGCAACACCAGCATTAAAAAATATTCCTTTGGATGTCAGTTCTCCTTTTTGGAGACATTTACAGAGTGACAGGAGTATCTGGCGAAAGACAAAGGAAAGACTTGTATTTTCACAACATCTTTCACAATCTCAGGATGTCCCAAAGCTCTTTATTTCCAAAGAAGTGTATTAGAAATATAGTCACTGTTACAATGTGGGAACTGTAAAATCTAATTTACACACTGCAAAGTCCCACAAACAACTATGAGCTAAATTACATTCTGTGGGAATGTTTTAAAGAACATATTTGTGACCAGTTCTAGTATGGGACATTGTGTATTTTGAATCCACTAAAAACCCATCTATCCTTTCAAGCACTACTAGAATCTTAAATATTTCAATACAATTGCCTCTGCTTTTTCTAAACTCAAATGAGAATAGGTACAAGCAACTCAACCTTGCCTCATACGACAATCCCTTCATCCCTGGAGTCAACCTGGTGAATCTACTCAAGTAAGGTGACCAAACTGTGTGGAATACTCTAGGTGCAATCCCACAAATGACCTATACAGTTAGTAAGTCTTTTTTTCTTTCATACTCCATAACCCTTACAAGAAATGCTAACATTCCATTTGCTTTCCTAATTATTTATTGTACCTGCATGCTAATGTTTTGTGGGGGACACTCAGATCCCTCTGTACTGCAGGATCTACTTTTCTATTCTTCCCTGCAACATGGAAAATAACACATTCCCACATTATATTTCATCTACCTAATTTTTGCCTACTAACTATTTCTTTTTGCAAACCCATTGAGTGGGATTTTCCAGTCTCCCAATGGCAGACATCATCACAAGTGGATCGGGAAAGTTTGGAGAGTGGATTTAGATTCTAATTGTTGAGGCCCTAGCACTAATCTCCGTGGCACTCCACTAGTTACAGTTTGCCAACCTGAAAATGATCCATTTATCCCGACTCTTTGTCCCCTGTTAGTTAGCCAAACCTTTATCCAAGCTAATGCATCACCCTCAATGCCATGAGCTCTTAAGTATAGTAATGTTTTATGTGGGACCTCATCAAATATCTTTTGGAAATCCAAATACATAACATCTATCAGTTCACCTTTATCCAACCTGCTTGTTACATCCTCAAAGAGCTCTAATAAATTTATTAAACATGATTTCCCTTTTCATAAACCATTATGAATCTGCCTGATTGTATTTTTTTTGAATGTCCTGCTACATCGTAATAGATTCTAGCATTTTCTCAATGGCAGATATTTAGCTAACTGGTCTATAATTTCTTGCTTTTCAGTCTCCTTCCTTTCTTGAATAGCGATGTTATATTTGTGATTTTCCAATCCACTGGGATCTTTCCTGAATCTAGGGAATTTTGGAAGGTGACAACCAATATATCTGTTATCTCTGCAGCCACTTTCTTTAAGAAACGAGATGCAGGTCGTTAAGTCCAGGGGACTTCACAAGCTTTCAACCCATTAGTTTACCTAGTTTCTTTTCCAGTGGTAGTAGTTGTTTTAAACCCCTCCCTTTTTGCCCTTGGTTCTCTCCACTTATTATTGGGACGCTTTTGGTATCTTCTAAAGTGAAGACAGATACAAAATACTCGATCAAAGTCTTATCCATTTCCTTATTTCCCATTATTAGTTATCCAGTCTCATCCTCTAAGGGACCAATGTTTACTTTAAATACTCTCTTTTTATACACTTGTAAAGCTTTTACTATCTTTTTAAAATCTTTTTTGCTCGTTTACTCTCATTTTCATTTCTTCCTCTTAATTTGTTTTATCATCATCAATCTTTGCTGCTCTCTAAAATTTCCTCTATCTTCTGGTCTGTCACTAATTTTATTGGCATCATATATCTTTTCTTTCTATGATACCAACCTTAACTTCCTTTATTAGCGCCAGATGTTGTACCTATCTCATGTATTCCATTGAGAAAGAGATTCTACCTTTGATGAGAGTTATGAAATTTCTCCTTAAATATCTGCCACTCATTCTCTACCATCTCTACTTTAACCAACTCTATCTTTGGATCCCTGTAATTGCCTTTCTTTACGTTTAAGACACTGAGCCAACTTCCCTCACGCACCAAGTTCTGAGTTAAAAGAGTACTCTGTCTAGCAGTATTCCATCAAGGTACTTAGATGAGCAGATCTTAACTTTGTACAAATCCTGGAGGCCACTATATTGTCAGAATCTGAGTTGGAGACTTGAAATGATGAAGCCTCTTCAGTAATGGTGCAGTGTTGTTCTCTCTCGTTTATTTATTATTGTCACAAGTAGGCTCACATTAAAACTACAATGAAGTTACTGTGAACAACATCATCTCACACTCTGGTGCCTGTTTGGGTACACTGAGGGAGAATTTAGCATGGCCAATGCACCTAACTAGCAAGTCTTCCAGACTATGGAAGAAAACTGCAGCACCCAGAGGAAACCCATGCAGATACAGGTAGAACGTGCAGACTCTGCACAGATGATCATGCAAGCCAGGAATCGAACATGGGTCCCTGGCACTGAAGTAGCAGTGCTAACCTGGGGTGACTGTGACTGGGCTAACATGAGTATCTGAAAGCATAAAAGGGGGAGGTTGAGGGCTAGTAAGAAAGAGGTTCATCCTGCTATATAACTGGATGAGAGTGAGCTGGGATTGAAAAGGGAAATAAGGCAGGAACTCCTCTTTGAGTGTTTCAGCAATGCTGGATTTCACAGGTTGTATTGCAGCCAGTTCCATGTTGCAGTGTGCCACCTGCTTTCTTTGGCTCTGGGCATGTTTTCTCTCTGCTGATCCTCTACATCTCCCAGTGATTATGTACCAACTTTCCCAGTAAGAGGGGAAGGGGGAGATACCAGTGATTCTGTTTGGGTAATGTCCACTATTGCTGAATTAGTAAGTGTAGGAGGTGGAATATCTGGATGTTGGACATGAGTCACAAGCCTAAGAGGTGCTGCTGGGTGAGTGATGGGAGGGTGGAGCACTAAGCAAATATGTCAGTGTGGTGGATAGGAGATACCACAAGAAGATGCATTCACTGACCTTTATCACCCAAGTGGTCTTCACCCCCAGACATCATGCATTGACCTGCCTGGCCAGCAGCTCACTGCCTTCCGAGGCTTCTGGTCTCATGCAGAGACAAGATTTTCTGATAGGAAGGCTGGCCATCCATTAGAGGCAGCTCCTTGGCAGGAGGTTAGAATTGCCTTCATAAGACCTTGTGGATGTGTGTTTCAAACAGAAGGAAGGTTGTATTCAGCACATCTGGAGGCATTTGGAACTGTTTCCCCTGGACACTAATCTCCAAGATGGTTCTGGCTGCAGCTGATTGAATTATGTTTGAATCATTAGGGTGAGTGCTTCCATCTTTTGATGCTGTCTTACTTGCCGTCTACCTGAGCAGCGCTCCTCTTTCTCAGTGGGACTGCTGCCCCATGGCTGTGTCTAGAATTGGATGGTAAACAGTCTACTAATTAGCTGTCTCCTGTAAAATTAGACTGATGGGTGTGCTACTGAAACATGCAGACTTGGGACCTAGAAATTGCACTAACACTGTGGGAAAATTCAGTTGTCTCTCTCCTGCCAACCTCCATGACGAAGCATAATTCTGCCATGTCTCATATATTGTAGGTGGAAATCCAATACAAGAGTACTCTGCTCAACCTCAGAGAGGTAAATATACAGTCTGGTTCATAGCTCACCTGGGCTGACCATGGGGCTCACACCAGATCCAAGGAGGATACATGGCTAATAATAAAATTCCAAATGCAATCTAGGCAAAGGAACATTTGAGTAAAAGACCTTTTTACTTCAGACTGCAACTCGAGTTGGACATTAGCATTTTAAGAAAACAAACTGGGTTGCAGCATAATACATGATCTACTACAGGCAGAGTAAGGGTCAGCATCCTCACATGAGTAAAGTAAAACTGCACTAAACAATCAAATATTTTGTTGAATTAGCTTTGTTAAACAAAAGCGCTTTGCAATTCTGAGATTAATGTTACTTTATTTTCCAGAATATGTGTTGTAACATAAGCAGGGCCTAGTTTTATGGCTGATAAAATTGGATATCCTAAATTAAAGAATTGGGCATATTAAAATCAAACACAGTCAAACCTCAGGCAGGCTAGTTGTACAATATACAAACTTGTCTGGGCCTGACTCATCAACATCCTACCAAAGGTCGTTGCACCCTACTGATACTTAGCAGGAGATCATTGCACCCCATTGAAATGCACCAGCCTATTGTTAGAAGCTCAGGTCGGGCCAGACTTTCTGTCACCAAGAGTTCCTGCAGTTGGCGTAATCTGATAACAGGTTACATGTAAGCAGCAGCATGGAGATGGACACCTGGGAGCAGACCCTGGTGTCCTGTCAAGCAGACATCAAGAAACCCACTGGGTATTGGAACCCCCCTCCTGGGACCTCATTGGCCGGAAGCCAGAGAAGTTTCTGGAAAGGCAAGCAGGCAGGGGGATAAAGGAACGCACTTGCAGACACCAGAAGGGAAGACTGGAGAAGACTCGATGAAGGAGGCGACCCTTGACCATTCGGAAGGCTGACCAGAGAAGAAGCTGCCATCGAGACTCACCTTCGTGATGACAGACCAGAGGGACTCAGAGAATCGAGGCTGCAGTTTTAGTCAAACCATCTTTGCGGGTAGTATATCTGATTTTGGGGTATCCTCTTGTTTTATGTGGGTAATTTAAGGGTTAGTAGTGTTATTGTTAATAAACTTGTTGAACCTTTACTTGTGTTTGTCGTTTGTCCACCTTGCAAATAAGGGCACTGGGGTAAAACATTGCAGTAAGCAAACTGGTCTAAAGAATCAGAGATATTTTAACATTTCAACAGTGGCACCCCAGACGGTACTTCAATAAGAAGCAATACGTTGCTCCGAAGTTGAACCTTCAACCCAGTATTCTCCAACACTCCGTCTGAGCCTGAATTAAGAGGGCAGGTGCCCCATGTGACGGCCAGTCTTAAGTGAGTGAAGGACTAATACAGATTCGACCAGTAAATTGGGCCATAAACCCGGTGTCTGTAACACAAGGTGGACAAACTTGTAGTTAGAACCAGAACAGTCTAGGAAATTTGGGTAAAATCTACAGGAGGGAATTTAGTGAAAACCGGACCCCTACTCTGATCCCTTACCTATACTCACGTGACGAATCCTAAAAGCAAATAATTATGGCCAGTCATGCCGAATGGGAGGAAGTTCTCCATTCTTATTTGAACCGTAAGTGGCCCAAATGGGTACAGTGGGGTGACACCCCGAAACCGGATCTGGGATCCGAGGGAGAGAATTGTTGGAGTCGTGCCCATAAGGAAGTGGGTAAAAGGGCTCCCAAGCTTAGGAAAGTGATTGCAATCGCCAGTTGTCTAGAACAGCTCCTTGGTAGAGAAGCAGAGATTATCCGGGTTAAACTGGACAGAGAGGCTCAGGTAACCCAACTAAAACAGGACTTAATGAGTGCTACCACACGCATTCAACAATTACAAGCGGAGGTAAACACACGAGAGGAAAGGAACCAAATCAATATGATACACATGAGCCAGTTCCAAGCTCAATGTGATAAAGCTTACCAAAAGGCACAGCGTGCTGTCAGTGAGAGAGAGGCTGCATTGCAACAAGTAGAGGAATTTAAACGTAAATGCAGTGACCTGCAGGCTGCAGTAAAAGTTTTACACCAAGCAGGAAAAGCAAATACAGACCGTGTAACAGACCACTCCAAACGCCTGCGTGAGATTGCAGATTTAAAATCACAACTAGCTATAAAAATGGGTGTAATGTGTGCATTCACCACTGAAACAGGGGAGAGTGACCCAGAGGTAGAGTGGGGGGATTTAGAAGAGGATGCTTGCCATTATGCAACAGCTAGTGTCACTGCCGACTGGGGACCCCCACCTTCCTTCCCGGTAGTGGAACCTACAGCAGTACCTAATCCAGCCCCCATCTCGGAAAACTCAGTCTCAGCTCCTCGTGCTATTCCCATCCCGATAAGTCCAATCACTAATCTGGTTCCTGTACCGATGAATCCGGTCACCACCCGACGACAGGACAGACAGAACCACAATGTAAATTATGTAACTCCATACACCATGACACAGCTCACTGACATAGCTAAAGCGATTGGAGTATTTGAACCCTCTGGGGATCCACATGCTCTCTTTGACCAGGTCACCCAACATCGTGTTTTAAATGGCCTAGATGAGGCAGAAGAGGTTACACTTATTTTGTTATGTTTAAGTCCTGCTATTCGCTCCCCCCTACCTGAACCCCAGAACGTGGCTGGGGGAACCCTACCAGAAATGAAGGCAACTGTTCTGGCTGCCATAGGCTACAGTAGGGATGACCCGGTAATAGGCTTAAACAATTGCCAACAAAAGAGAGGGGAGCACCCGACAGCCTATGCTAGCCGACTATGGAACCAATTTGTTGCAGTTTTCGGCCAATTAAATCGAGTCCAATTGAATGCACACCGCCAATCCACATGGATCCGGACCCCGATAGCACACGCTACTGAGGAGAGTCAGAAAGCCTGTGAGAATTTTGACCCTGATGATAATACACATACAGAAGCCTGGGCCATCTGCAAAATGACTCGTGTGTGGGAACGGGAAATCAGACAAACGGACACCCCCAAGTCCACAAAACACGGAATAATGAATCTGATCCACACAGACCCAGAACCAGTTTGGCGTAATGAAGGGGGAGGTGGAAACAGGGGACAGGGAAATTCATCCCCATATACCCCTGCCAATCATCGATACAGAAGACCGCAGCCTCGTGCAGAACCCTGATATATTCCCAACCCAGGTACAGGGAACAAGATAGAACGGACCCCAGAGATGCACCCCCACAAGCACATTGTTATAACCGTGGTCAACCCAACCATTTTGCCCAGGACTGTAGGGCACCAAGTTTCAGGGGACCAGCAAATCCTGTACACCCATACACTCTTGCTAATCACCGACATAGGGAACCACAGGGCCGCACGGAACGTAGGCCTAACCCCCCAACACCGAGAACGACATAGAGCTGAGCCCAGAGGCTCACACCCACAAGTACAGTGTTATACTTGCGGGCAGCTCAACCATTTTGCCCGGAACTGTAGGGTACCACCCAACTATCCTACACGACCATCTCAGCAGTTCCCTGACGATGGACCCCAACCCATGCCCCTCGAATGACCGGCCCGACAAGCAGCTACAACCCCCTCCCACTACCCCTAGAACCAACAGATACACCCATGGTTCCCGCTCCAATTTACAGAGCTTCAGGAATAAAACCACGGCCCAGGGGACCCCGACGAAAAGGATGGGGAACCTGCAAACCTTACCCCCTATGACGCCCCTGGTACTGGGACTCCCAGAACCGTTTGACCCGGCACTCACTACCAGGGATGATACCTGGCAGTCAAAGCCCGCCTATGTAGGTTCCCTTCACTAAGGAAGAATCAGGACATCACAGTCCAGACTGTAAATAGCTTTATCTGTCCACTCCACGCATCACCCAATTGACATTTTATTTTCACGCTCTGCAAATTCCTTACCCCACTCAACCCCATTAAACACTGATTGCCAACCAACCCTTTGTATGACACTATTGGGCCTTTATTATTCATTTACTTATTTTTTTTGTTTTTTTTAGAAGAAAGGGGGGAGTCATACGACATTCTTGTAATGAAATTGGAAAGAAAATCAGATATTAATAAGAATTAACAGGTGCTACCTTGACCTCCCCCAGAATGAACTACATACTTCTCTGCTATCTGGGATTCCTCATCTCAGACCGAACCACAGACACCAGCTCAACCAAAGACCAGAAGAGCAGCCTACGATACCCTGGATATATGTGGTTCACCCCACCAGAAGCAGGCAAATGTGAGGATGGCATCCTGTGGGTACACCCCAATAAGAGTATCACCTACGGATGTAATAACCAAAGAGTGGTGTATAGGAAAGATAATGGGAGCTCTGATTACAGCTCCCTAAGGACGACCCTCACTAGTGACTGGTGGGCGTACACTAACCATGGGTGCATGGAGCTAGCCTGTCTAGCCTATGGTCCAGAAAAAGGGCTGGAATTAGGAAAGAAATGCCCCGGTAAGGTTATTCAGAACGAGTATATCTACTATGAAATCAAGAATGGGGTAAGACCAACTGTTAGCACACCCATCCCCACTTGTCCCGAAACCACTCCAGGGCCCCAAAATAGATTGAAACTAAAACATACGGGGAAAATATTATTTGACAACACACACTACGAATTGGTACCAGTAGTGATAGATTTAGCCGGAACACAATTACCAGACTGGTGCCCCTCCCCACTTAGAAAACTGTACCTCCACTTGACCCAGAGGCTGCTAAGCCGAAAAACTGGGACACACTCAGAGGAAGAGATGCCCAGGTCAAAGGGGCGCAACAGGAGGGAAATCCTGAATGATCTGGCGACTGCATACAGAGCAGGGGTATCCACCATTAATGCACTGAATCTGGTTGATTTGGATAATAAGCTCAGAGTCCTAACCTGACAAGTTAAACAGACCCTGGACAGCTTAAATGAAAATACTCGGCAAGATGCCGAAGGAGATTTGGCTGAGAACAGGGCTAGTAGCCTTATGGTTACTGTACTAGAAGGATATGCCCAAACTATTAATCAGATCGCCCGAGAGAGGGTGGAAGATGTTGCCAGGCAACAGAACCGAACCCTATGTAGCATCTATGGGCAATGGATGGTCGAGCAGTTAAGAGAGAATCTCGACCAGGTTAGCAGGGGGAAAGTTCCGTCCTGGATCAGTGATGAGCAGACTGAACACCTGTACCGGGGAAAAAGACACCCCAATGTCACTAACTGCCAATTACGGCAACTGACCAAGGTCTGGTCTAACGATAGTTGTAGAGGAACCCCGGGGACTGCACTAGGAATGGTGTTGGGGATCCCAGTAATTTTAAAAGATAAAGTCGGGTTGAAACTTTTTGAAGCCGAAAATATAGGGATCATTAAAGGAGGGATGTGGATGGGATACCAGGGGACTTTACCGTATGTGGTTGAGAAAGGAGGGAAACTTGTAGGCAGTAGCCTGGAGAAATGCAAACACGCCCTGTGTGGATTCAAAACAACCACTGACCTAAATTGTACTTTGGAAATTCAAAATTTGGAAACAGATGTCACCCGGGTGGCTTACAGGGGGGAGGGAGAATATTGTATTGCAACCTCGCTAGAAAATTACCAGTATGGGGCAGCCATTTGTAACATCTACAACACTACCTTTTGCATTAAACCACAGATTCCCGCTAGGATAGGATTAATTGAGATGGTAGACATACACAGAAGAGAGGAAACACTAATAAATGCTAGCGATAAATTGAGACAAAGCTTGGGAGACTATTCTGAAAGATTTGATACCGGGATAACACTTCTTCCCAAGAAACTTCAACAGATTCGGACCCAATTGATCACAGCACACAAGACCTTTGTCAGAGCGGTGCAACAAACAGGGGAAATAGAAAAGAACATTAAAGAAATTAGAGTCACTACATGATGGGAAGACCTCTGGGATTGGGGTTCAAATATCCAAATCCACCCATGGGTTTGCATTCTGTCCCACCTGGCCATAATAGGAATCCTACTTATGACAGTGTATCTAACCATCCTCACATTTAAATTCGCTCAATGGAAGAAGGAATTTCTGCAATACTTGGACTCGGCAAGGGCCATCCGACATCGGGAGAGGCTCTACAATCAAGAGCCTTGATACTTTCCCATCTATATTTAATGTGTACAGTCTCTTGTCATTTTGTACTGTTTATTGCGTTGTCATGTATATACCCAATTGATGTATTGTTTCTTATTGTTTTTTTAAATTATTTTACTTCATTTAAATTTGTTGGTACTATTGTGGGTTAGGGATGATACTATCAACCCCAGATTCAGGGTACTTGCTTACTGAGATGGTTTGGTGAGAATTGTGCGATCCGGTTCGCTGACACTCACTGGATCAAGAGAAGGGAATGTAACATAAGCAGGGCCTAATTTTATGGCTGATAAAATTGGATATAAAATTGGATATCCTAAATTAAAGAATTGGGCATATTAAAATCAAACACAGTCAAACCTCAGGCAGGCTAGTTGTGCAATATACAAACTTGTCTGGGCCTGACTCATCAACCTCCGACCAAAGGTCGTTGCACCCTACTGATACTTAGCAGGAGATCATTGCACCCCATTGAAATGCACCAGCCTATTGTTAGAAGCCCAGGTTGGGCCAGACTTTCTGTCACCAAGAGTTCCTGCAGTTGGCTTAATCTGATAACAGGTTACATGTAAGCAGCAGCATGGAGATGGACACCTGGGAGCGGACCCTGGTGTCCTGTCAAGCAGACATCAAGAAACCCACTGGGTATTGGAACCCCCCTCCTGGAACCTCATTGGCTGGAAGCCAGAGAAGTTTCTGGAAAGGCAAGCAGGCAGGGGATAAAGGAACGCACTTGCAGACACCAGAAGGGAAGACTGGAGAAGACTCGATGAAGGAGGCGATCCTTGACCATTCGGAAGGCTGACCAGAGAAGAAGCTGCCATCGAGACTTACCTTCGTGACGACAGACCAGAGGGACTCAGAGAATCGAGGCTGCAGTTTTAGCCAAACCATCTTTGCGGGTAGTATATCTAATTTTGGGGTATCCTCTTGTTTTATGTGGGTAATTTAAGGGTTAGTAGTGTTATTATTAATAAACTTGTTGAACCTTTACTTGTGTTTGTCGTTTGTCCACCTTGCAAATAAGGGCACTGGGGTAAAACATTGCAGTAAGCAAACTGGTCTAAAGAATCAGAGATATTTTAACATTTCAACAGTGTAATAACTGAATTTATTCACAGACAGTTCTCAAATCAATCCACGTACTCCTGCAGCTTTCTTTCAAATGATTGAAGACGTCACTTGCTGGGAAAGTTTATGACTGTTGTTCATTCATACCCACCAACAGCATCACTTTCTCCTTGATTATTAAGTAATAAAGAATTTTTGATTTAATCCTATTAATGGAAAATCACATTATTCAGAAATTTCTTATTACCCCAACAGACCCATTGTTCACTTTCCTGGACAGATACAGCTCTAACAACACTTAAGAAACTTCATACCATCTGGACAAAACAGCTCACTTGAGTGGCACCCCATTCACCATCTAAATGTTCACTTCCTCCACCAGCAAGGCACAATGGCAGCAGTGTGTACCATCTGCAAGATGTATTGCAACAACTCATCAAGGCTCCTTCAACAGCACTGTCCAAACCCGTGATTTCCACCATCGAGAAGAACAAGGACAGCAGGTGCATGGGGGCATCACCATTTGAAAATTCCTCTTGTTGTTCCTTCACTGTCACCTGGTCAAAACCTTTGAACTCTCTCTGCAGCACTGTGGATGTACCTACACCAAATGGACTACAGTTTATCTTCTCAAGAGCAATTAGAGATAGGTAACAAAGGCTGCCCTGGCCACATCCCTTGAAAGTAATCTAAGAAAAAAACAGCTAGACAATTGCATTGAGGATGGACAAAAATCAAAGCTGGTGAGACCTATCCCCAAAATGTTAACCTCAAAAAAAGGTTTTTTTTTCCTGGCATTCAGCTGAATATAATTTGCCCAACAGTCTGGCTCAACAGCCTTCCTGACCTTACGCCCATCCTCATGCTCTCACATTGTTCTCATTTGTCATTAACAGACTTTACATACAGAACAGGGAGTCCCACTGACTGACTTATCCAGATATGTGCTGCTGTTTCAAGAGGCACAGGCCACTCACTCTGTGTGTCTGCTCCGTGGGTCCACAGCTGTGGACGTGTGCAGCTTGATATAGTTTTTGCTGATTGGTCAGTGCCCAATGACAGGCGCAGTGTTAGCCATCACTGGGCACTGGCCACAACTGTTGATGAGTGGAGAAAAATATGAATGGGTTGTTCGCCTTCCTCATTAGTCAATGGTGTCATTCAGCTGATACTGCCAATGACTTCCTCCTGAGCCTGAGGGCCCCAGTAAACACTGTATCTGCTTCCTGTCTGGATTGGCATAGCCTTTGTTGGATGAACTCCAATCAGCCATTCTCTGCTCTTCTGCATCCTCTCCTAGTGAGGCAAATGCCAAGGGAGCACTGAAATCACAAGAACTGGAGGAGGCCATTCAATGATCTGTATCTCAACTGGACTTATGGTTTTATAATACTCTCCTATCACAAAATCCCAGTACTCAATTTTAAAACTTGCCACTGACCTCCAGTCCCACCAGCTTTTTGGGGGAGTGCCAAATTTCTATTACCAAGTGAGTGAAAAAAGTGCTTCCTGATATTATCCTAAGCAGATGAGCTCCCACTTTAAAGTTCTGTCCCCTTGTTCTGGATTGCATCCCAACCCCATTAGATAGAATTGTTTCCATGCTGTAAACCTCTAGGAAAACTGTTGTTAACCATTAAGCTAGTCCCAATTGCCCACATTTGAGTCATCTGTCTACCCTCTATCTATCTTATCAAGTTCTTTAATGATCTCAAACAGCTCAGATTAGACCATCTCTTAATCTTCCATAATCAACTGAATCCAAGTCTATTCTGTTGCAACCTGTTCTCAAATTGTACCTTTTTAGTAAAAGTTACAATTTTGGTGCGTCTGTGCTGCATCTCCTCAAAGGCCAATCCATCCTTGCGATCTGCAGAATCCAGAATTGAACAGAGTTACTCCAGACAATTGTCAGTGCAGAGTATTTTACATCTATACTACCCATTCAGTTATCATTAGACACTCAAGGAGCAGCTGCTGTGTTCAATCATTTCATGTTTGATTCCCTGTTGAATGTTCTCTTTGTGACCACGCCCACAGGCTTGACTAACAGCACAGAGACCAGTCAACAGATACACACAATCAAACACTGGACAATTGAATACAATGGCCCAAAGCAATGGGCTCTGCATAGTCAGACACTGGATGTACTCCAGAAAGTACTCTATGAGACCCCTTGGAAGTCAAAAGGCAGTTGCAATTTTCAAGATTGAGCTTTTGGATTGAAGATTGTCTGACTAACAGGAAACAGAGGGATGGCATAAAAGTTTTTTTTCTAGTTGGCAAGATGTGACTGATGAGTGGTATAACACAGGAATCAGTACTGGGGCCTCAACATTTTATAATTTATATAAATATCTTGGATGAAGGGATTCAAGATATGCTTGTTGAATTTGCTAATGACACAAAGATAGGTAGGAAAGTAAATTGTGAAGCGAACGTAAGGAAGCTACAAAAAAACATAGATTATATGAGTGGACTAAAATCTGGCAGATGGAGTATAATGTGAACAAATGTGTCCATCCATTGTAGCAGAAAGAATTAAAAAGTTTATTATCTAAATGATGAGAGATTGCAAACCTCCAAGGTTCAGAAGGATCTGGGTTTCCTAGTATATAAGAACATAAGAACATAAGAAATAGGAGCAGGATTAGGCCATCTTGCCCTTCGAGCCTGCCCCGCCATTCAATAAGATCATGGCTGATCTGTCGTGGCTCAGTTCCACATTCCCGCCCTCTCCCCATAACCCTTAATCCCCTCGCTTATCAAAAACCCATCAACCCGCGTCTTAAAAATATTTAGTGAGGCAGCCTCCACCACTTCAACGGGCAGAGAATTCCAGAGATTCACCACCCTTTGAGTGAAGAAGTTCCTCCTCAACTCCGTTCTAAACCGCCCCCCTCCTTTATCTTGAGGCTGTGCCTCCTAGTCCTACTGTCCTTTCTGAGCGGGAAGAGCCTCTCCACCTCTATCCTATCCATCCCATTCATCATCCTATATGTCTCAATGAGATCTCCCCTCATTCTTCTAAACTCTAACGAGTACAAGCCTAGTTTATTCAGCCTCTCCTCATAGCTCAACCCCCTCAACTCCGGTATCAGCCTAGTAAACCTCCTCTGCACTCCCTCCAAGGCCAAAATATCCTTGCGTAAGTGTGGCGACCAAAACTGCACACAGTACTCCAGCTGCGGCCTCACCAATGCCCTATACAGCTGCAGCAAGACCTCCCTACTTTTATAGTCAATCCCCCTCGCTATGAAGGCCAGCATCCCATTCGCCTTCCTGACCACCTGCTGCACCTGCAAGCTGGGTTTTTGCGACTCATGCACAAGGACCCAGAGGTCCCTCAGCACCGTCGCCTGCTGCAGTTTTTCCCCACACAAGTAACAGTCCTTCCTACCATTATTCCTACCAAAGTGGACCACCTCGCACTTGCCAGCATTAAATTCCATTTGCCAGTTCCTGGCCCATTTGCCCAGCCTATCTAGATCCTTCTGCAGACTCTCCACACCCTCCGCGCAATTTGCCATTCCACCAATCTTGGTGTCATCAGCAAATTTCGACACCATACACTCCGTTCCCTCCTCCAGATCATCTATATAAATGGTAAATAGCTGAGGCCCCAGCACCGACCCCTGGGGCACTCCACTAGTCACCAACCGCCAATCTGAATAACCCCCACTCTCTGCCTCCTATTTGACAACCAATCCTCTATCCACACTAACACCCTACCCCCAACTCCATGCCCCCTTACCTTCTGCAATAACCTCTTGTGAGGTACCTTGTCAAACGCCTTCTGAAAATCAAGAAAGACCACATCCACTAGCTCTCCTCTATCCACTGCCCTAGACACATCCTCATAGAACTCCAATAAATTTGTCAGACACGACTTCCCCTTAACGAAACCGTGCTGTGTCTGCTCTATCAAGCAATTCTCCTCAAGATGCCTCGCTATTTCCTCCTTGATGACGGATTCTAACATTTTACCTACAACAGACGTTAAACTAATTGGCCTATAATTCCCTGCCTTTTGCCTGGCACCCTTCTTAAACAACGGCGTAACATTAGCCATTTTCCAATCTTCCGGCACTTCCCCGGAATCCAGCAACGTTTGGAAAATAACCACCAAGGCATCCACTATCACCTCCGCCATTTCTTTCAGAATCCTCGGATGCATTCTATCCGGTCCTGGGGACTTGTCCACAATCAGTCCTTCCAGTCTGTCGAGCACCGCCTCTCTAGTGACAATAATGTCATTGAGACCCTCCAGTCCTACCACCTTTCCATCGCTAACAAATTATTCACGTCCTCCTCCGTGAAGACCGAAACAAAGAAGTTATTCAAGACCTCAGCCATTTCCCCATCCCCTACCACTAAGTCCCCCCTCTCATCCTCTAAGGGTCCAACGTTCACCCTAGCCAGCCTCTTCCTTTTTATATATTTATAAAAACTCTTGCTATCCTTTTTCATATTAAGCGCTAGCCCAGCTTCATAGTTTCTCCTACCCTTCTTTATCAACTTCTTTGTCAATCTTTGTTGACATTTAAACCTCTCCCAATCCTCTTCTCGCCCACTACTCTTAGCTACTCTAAACGCCTCCGCTTTTAATTTAACACTTTCCTTCACCTCCTTCGTTATCCACGGCTTATAACCTCTCCTCCTACGGTCCTTTTTAACCATCAGAATAAATTTCTGCTGAGCACCAAGAAAGATCTCCTTAAAGATCCTCCACTGCTCCTCAGCAGACCTACCTTCCAACGCGCTACCGCAGTCAACATTCGCTAATTCTTCTCTCATCCTACCGTACTCCCCTCTGTTCAAACAAAGGACGCGTGTCCGGGAACCCACTTTCTCCTCCTCCATCTGCACCAGAAATTCCACCATACAATGATCACTCTCCCCAAGAGGATCCTTCACCACAAGGTCCCTAATTCTACCCACCTCATTACATAACACCAGATCCAAGATAGCTCGCTCGCTCCCTCGTCGGCTCCAACACACACTGTTCAAGGAAACTATCCCGGCAGCATTCCAAGAACTCCTCCTCGAGCCCACCGCGTCCAACATGGGTCGACCAATCAATATGTAGATTGAAATCCCCCATAATTATCACCGTTCCATTCCTGCACGCCGCACTTATTTGCGCGTTAACAGCCCGCCCCACCTCCAGATCATTATTCGGGGGCCTATAGACGACACCCACCAGCGTCTTCCTCCCTTTGCTGTTCCTAATCTCCACCCACAACGATTCCACTTTCTGCTCTTTGGTTCCTATATCATCCCTTGCTACCACCCTGATGCTATCCTTAATCAGCAGAGCTACACCCCCCCCTTTTTCCTCCTGCCTATCCTTCCTACACACTTGATACCCCTGGACATTCAGCTCCCAGTCCCTGTCACCTTGCAGCCACGTCTCTGTAATGGCCACCAGATCATATCCATTTGTGCTGATCTGCGCCACCAGCTCATCCACTTTATTCCGAATGCTTCGTGCATTCAGATAAAGTGCCTTCATCCCAGCCTTCACCTGGACCCTATTTGCCAGAACGCCACCAACCATACTCACGCCCCCTACTCCCTTTATTATTGAGACATCCTCAGCCTCTTCCCTTACCTGTACCCTCTCCTTAACTTTAGACCCCGTAATGTCACCTACCCTCACACCCTCTCCCCCCCTAATTAGTTTAAAGCCCTGTCTACAGTCCTATTTACACGATTCGCCAGGACTCTGGTCCCAGCACGGTTCAGACCAACCCCATCCACCTGAACAGGTCCCACCTACCCCAATACTGATGCCGATGCCCCATAAATTCAAACCCATTCCTCCCACACCAATCCCTGAGCCACCCATTCACTTCCTTAATCTTATCAACCTTACGTCCGTCTGCACTCGGTTCAGGCAGTAGCCCAGAGATAACCACCTTGTCGGTTCTACATTTTAATTCCATTCCCAGCTTTTCATACTCCCTCCCCAGATCCTCAGTTCTCATTTTGCCTACGTCGCCGGCACCCACATGTACCACAACGACCGGATTCTCATCCTCCCACTCCAGGTTCCTCTGCAGCCCAGATGCAACATCCTGGACCCGAGCACCAGGCAGACAACACACCCTTCTGTGCACTTTGTCATTGTGACAAAGGACAGTGTCAATACCCTTAACCCCACTATCCCCAATTACTACTATGTTCCTTTTCACCTTCTCTTTGCCTATGTCCTGCGTCTGCATCACTGTACTGTGTGCAGTTTGCTCACCAGCCTCACCTCCCTCGTTCTCGTCCAGACTGGAAGCAAGAACCTCAAACCTGTTATGCAGATTGAGAGACTGAGGCATCCGCTCCCCACCCTCCTTCCTCCACTCCCCACCCTCCTTCCTCCACTCAGCAGCCCCCTCTTGTTCCTGACCCTTAGAATTAGCCAGTCTAGGGGGGGGTGGATGTCACTTGCACCCCATTGACAATGGCACCCTCTCTCCCCCTGATGAGCCTCAGTGTCTGTAGCTCAGAGGCCAGTTCATCTATCTTGAGCTGGAGTTCCTCCAGCAACCTGCACTTACTGCAGACATGGTCACTGGGAAGGACCCTGGGGTCCACCAGCTCCCACATTATACAGAAACAATGGATCACAAAAGGCTAGTATGTTATTACAGCAAATAATTATGAAAAATAGAAAGTTTATTGTGAGGGGAATGGATGTATGTGGACAGAATATTGCCTCTTGTCAGAGAATCTAGAACTCGGGGGTCAATATTTAAAAATCAGGGGTTGGTCATTTAAAACTTTCTCTCGAAGCGCTGAGAGTCTTTGAAATTCTTTCACAAAAGTCCGTGGAAGTTGAGCCTTTTAACGTTTGAAGGCAAAACTAGATATATTTTTGATTAAAAGGGGATGAAAAGTTACCGGGAGGGTTGAAGTTACAATCAGATCAGCTATGATCTTATTGAATGGTGGATCAGGCAGGAGGGGCCAAGTGGCCTACTCCTGCTCCTAAATTGTATCCACCCTGTCAAGACCCCTTAGGAAATTGTGTTTCAGTCAAGTCACTTCATTCTTTTCTACACTCCATCAGATAGAAGTCTAACCTGTTCAATCTTTCCCCACGATACAACCAACCCATTCCAGATATTGATTTAAACATCTCTGTTTCAGGTTTACAGTGCATGTTGTATTTGTCTTATTAGGTTTCACTGGTGAGATGGAGCTACACACAGAATATACAATTCAGAAGGAGGCCGTTTGGCCCATTGCTGGCTCTTTGAAAGTGCTTTCCAATGAGTCCCACTTTCTGTTCTATCACAAAGCCCTGCAATGTTCCCTTTTCAAGTTTGTTCTTCAGTCTGCTTTCATGACCTTTTCAGGCAGCGCATTCCAAATCAGAACAACTCACCGTATAAATAAATATCTCCTTGTTTCTCCTGGCTCATATTAATCATTGTCAATCTGTGCCCTCCGTTCACAGATCCTTGTTAGGTTTGGAAACTTCATGCCTAGTTTAGAAAGATACGACTTGTGGAGCCCCAGCTGTTTGTAATGTGGTAACCAGTAGTTAACCAAGTAAAGCTGGTACAAGTAAGCTTCCCTATGCTAACCAACTTATTTCTTCTCAGGATTTGGGCCTTGATGCCGAAGACAGTTTATTATCTGCACCTAATTGCCCAGAGAAAGCAATGGTGAACATTCCAGTCGTTATTCAGCTGGCATGCTGCGTCACTGCAGACGCCATGAACAGACAATCATTTAGTGGGGACAAATGTCACGTACAGGCTACTTCAGGTAAAGGTGGCAGGTCCTTTTCCCTGTCGGTGTTCATTTTCCAGATTTATCTTCTCCCATTCTTCTCCTGAACGCCTCGATTCCCTTTGCCATATATGCATTTACTGTCCTCTTGATTACATCAGTAACCTCTGCTTCATCCACTCCATATGGCAGTGAATTCCCCTGCGTAAATAAATTCCTCCCAAATTCTTTACTTGCTATTTGGAACTGTTTTGGACTCACCCACCAGTGAAAGTAAATTCTCCCTACCTACTCTACCTATCCCCTTCACCAATTTAAAGACCTGCCTTTTATTGCAGCCTCTTCAGACTTTCCTGAAACTAAGAACCTCTCAATTCATGTAACCTGCTTGTAAACTATTTCTGTAAACTATTTGCAATGTGGAGAGTGGAACTGCACACAATGCTCTAGGTGTGGTCAACCCAAGGTTCATAAATTAAACAATATAAAAGGCCAGTGGCAAACATGCAAGTCTTTCGGGTCGAACCAAGCAAACAAACTTAAATTACATTCGGACAAAGAAAAAGGGGGCAGCTCCCCAAAAGGAGGGGGAACGGCCCGAACAGAAACAAAAAGTACAAAGGAAACTTAAGACACGTCAAATCAAAATGTGATTGTCGGGGTCTATAAGGCACCTCAGCCCCTGCAGTGCCCAACGGGTGCGGAAGGCATCGACTATGCCCGCGGACACCGCGTGCTCCCTCTCCAGGGACAGCCGGCCACGAACGTAGCCGCGGTAGAGGGTCGGGACAGACGCCACCCCCCGATTGCCCCCTGCCTGGACCTGTTGATGGCGCGTCTTGCCAGGCCCAGGAGCAGGTTCACAAGGAGATCGGCATCCCGACCCTCCCCTCTCCGCACCGGGTGTCTGTAGATCAGGAGCGTGGGACTGAAATGCAAACAAAACATCAATAAAAGGTTCTTCAGAAAATCAAAAAGGGAGTGCAATCTATAACACAAAACGTAGACGTGGCCCATGGACTCCTCAAGGCCACAGAAAGAGCAGTCTCGGGAGCCCGTGAACCAGTGAATCCTACGGTTGTGCGGCACTGCTGTGTGCAGCACCCTCCACCCCAGGTCCCCGAGGTAATTGGGGGAGATCCCTCCATAAAGCGACCTCCATTGGGGACCTCCACCGCCCAGCGGCAACAAGGCCCGCCAAGGTGTATCCGGGCCACGGGCAAGGACGCGGTAGTGGAAGGTGTGCAGCAGCAGCCCGCACAGGAAACGCCTCCGTGCGCTGGGAAAAGGCACAGAGGACATTTCCGCCAGACGGCTCATGCTGTGGGGCACCTGACCCGGGGAGGGGGTTCCAGGCTTCGGGCCAATGTGGAATTCTGTCCGAACAGGGGACTGCTCGGACGGGATCCCACCGCACGCCTGAGCTGCCTCGAGCTCATGTGCACTTTCAGGGCCAAGCACGACCGTCCTAATATGAATATGTTAAATTAAATTGCTAACTATGGGATTTTGGCATGTGCAAATCAACACCTCCTCCTTCAATACAACAGTGACTACACTTTAAAAAATGTAGTTAATTGACTATAGATTGCTTTAAAACATCCTGAGGTTGTGAGTTGCATTATATAATTGGAAGTTATTAAATTGACTTGATGTACTGATCATATCCCCTCACAAAGTAAATACGCTCCTCCAAAAGTCAACCTCACGATTGTTAGTCTAAATAAAACATCAATTTTCATATGCTTCATGTAAATCAATTTTTGCGAATGAAAGCCCCAAAAATTTCACAACCAAAGCATAAATCTGGAGATGTTAAAATTATTCAATTTCAATATATTCATTATAGACATATTAATAAAAATTAGTACGAGTAAAGCTTAAAACATTTATACATTGAAGTCTTGTTTTTTATTCAAATCATTAAATCAGATTATGAATGGCATTGTGTTAATTAATTACAATAATTCATGCAAATCTTCAGTATTGTTGATATTTACTTTATTCCTCTGAGACGATCTTGGATTTCGCGTAAATCCGAATTAACGTGACAAGGGCACAAACCCTGAGAATTTTAGCCTAAAAGTTGGTCTCCAAAATTCGACTTACTTACTGCATGTAATGTATGTCTCATGAAGAAACAGAAACCCATTGGGACAAGGACAATGCAGAAAATACAGACACGTTTGTCAATAACTATTACATAAAATGTTACAAGACATATAACAAACTAGCTGTCTGAATCCTGCAGAGAATATTATAATAGACTAGCTGATGTCTGCAACATTACCATTGCAGTCACTGCTGCAGCTGTCTGCTACTGCCTGCCTCTTTTAGCTCTCTCCACTTCCTGTCTAACCAGTGCAGCTCTCAAATAAATCCTGAGACAAAAATGTTCCAGACCAAAGGGGTTCCTCCTCGCATGAACAGGCTGATGTGGAGATACCGGCACTGGAGTGACGTAAACACAGTAAGAAGTCTCACATCACCAGGTAAAAGTCCAAAAGTCACTGATTATAGCTCCTAGGTGTAGTAATAATTAAAACAATCAGCAATTGTGGATTTTTTCCCCTCTAATACAAAATAGCACAACAGAACCGGTTCCTTATTGTTCAACTCCCTTAGTCAGAATCAATCAAATATTACTTTTATTTCAAATTTGTAGTGAGCCGCACATTCTTAAAACAATATCCTGTCCATATTAGTGAGATAATTCTTTCCATGCAAATCAGGAATACTTTCAGTATAGTCCTGAGGTATTTGCAATTGAGTGGGGACTTTTGTACTGAACATTCATTTATGTACATGAGAAATTATGTAAGTGAACTGGTCAACTTGCACACGATGCCGGCGTTGGATTGGGGTAAGTACTCACCCGATGAAGGAGCAGCGCTCTGAAAGCTTGTGGCTAGTGTGCACCAAATAAACCTGTTGGACTTTGACCTGGTGTTGTGAGACTTCTCACTGAACTTGCACACAATAAGGTCCCACGCTGAGATAGTGAATACAATGCCGGGGTGGGAATTAACGAGATCTCCAATTGATTGGTGGGCAGCTACCAGCTTTACAGTAAAACTGCAAGAGGCCAGAGTGAAACTGGAAGTGAGCACCGAGTTCACAGTCATATAGCACGCGAACGTGTTCTGACTTTGACCTGTAGCTCAACTCAATTTACTAGCCCTCCAAATGCCTCAACCCAACACCAATCTCGAATATTAACATTTTCAATTGATCCCCTCAGCATCATAGTTGCTGGGGCAAGAGTTGCAGATTTCTAATACACTTCATGTGAGAAAGGATTTTCTGATTTACTCTAATTTTAAGGTTCTATTCCCTTGTTCTGAAACCTTCACCAGAGGATCTTTATTATTTATAACACCCTCATTACAGCATTCCGCTCTCTGCCTTGTCTCCAGCACTATTTACAGTTTATCACAGGCATTGGCTGCAGAGAGATGAAAATAACTCTCGGCCCCTTTGCTTGAGTGTTTTTATTTTTTGCATCAGAGACAAGGGAAGTTCCAAAAAACGATGCCAAAGGTTGGTTAGAGAATGAAAGCGCCTGAATCTGGCTGTAAGGCGATTGTAGAGAATGGGGGAAGTGGAAGAGTTAAAGTCTTTAACTCTGTGTTGGGATGGCTGGGACTCATTTCACTGTTGCTCAGAACCAGGGCAACTTTCCGCACCCAGCAGTGCAATGGAGGAGAAGCACAGGCGGATCTTGCGGAGATTGCGCTTGGAGCTGGCCAGCCAGCTCAGGGTGGACATGGTGGTCGAGTATTTGTACCAGGAGCGGGTCCTGAGCCAGGCTTTCCTGGAGGAGGTCCGGGCCGAGCCGGTCACTATCCGCAAGTCCCTCAAACTCCTGGATCACCTGCCGAGCCGCGGAGCCCGGGCTTTCCCCGCCTTCGCCGACTCTCTCCGGGAGGAATTTCCGTGGCTGCGCCGGCGGCTGGAGGAGGAAGAGCGGGCGGAGGAGCCCGGAGAGCCGGCAGGTCAGAGCCCCCCTCCCCGGAGCTCAAACTCACCCCAGAAACCCCCCTCCCCAAAACAAAACTCACCCCATAAACCCCCCCCCCAGAGTGCACCTATTAAACCCCCAAAACTCACGCCATAAATCCAAAAACTCCCCATAACCTTCCCAAAAAACCCCCCATGAACACCACCCCCCAAAAAAATCACCCCATGAACGCCACCCCCCAAAAAAATCACCCCATGAACGCCACCCCCCAAAAAAATCACCCCATGAACGCCACCCCCCCAAAAAAATCACCCCATGAACGCCACCCCCCAAAAAAATCACCCCATGAACGCCACCCCCCAAAAAAATCACCCCATGAACGCCACCCCCCAAAAAAAACACCCCAAAACAAAACATGACCCTCCCAGAATGCACCTAAAAACCCCCAAAAACTCACCCCGTCATACCCTTCCCAAAAAAATCACCCTGTGAACCCCCCAAAGAACTCACTCCATAGAACCCCCGAAAACTCACCCATGAAACCCCTCCCAAAAAAATCACTCCATAAAACCCCCAAAATTCACCCCATGAACCCACTAAAATGCATCTCATAACCTGACAAAATGCACCAATAAACCCCCAAAACAACACAAGCCTCCTAAAAATCACACCACTTACCCCCAAAAAGCGCTCTCACAAACCTCCAATAAACTTCAGATAATTAAAGATTGTAAATAGTTGAAGCCCCTGCACTGATCCTACAAGTTATAGTTTGCTGACCTGAAAATGATCCATTTATCCATACTCTGTTTCCTGTTAGTTAGTCAATCTTTCATTCATGCAGGTATATCATCAGTAACCCACAAGCATTTATTTTGTTTAGTAATTTTTTATACATCTTGTTGAATGCCTTTGGAATTCCATTTATATTACATCTACTGGTTTCCCTTTATCTACCCTGCTTGTTACATCCTCAAAGAACTCTAATCTATATATGTCAACATGATTTCTCTAAAACTATGTTGTCTCTGCCTGATTGTACTGCGATTTTCTAAATGTTCTGCTACTCCTTCGTAGTGGTTTCTAGCATTTCCTCAGTGATGGATGTTAGGTTAACTGGCCTAAAGTTTCTTGCTTTATGTTGCTCCCTTTTCTTGAACAGCGGTCTTACATTTGCTATTTTTCAATCTATGGGACCTTTTCAGAATCTAGAGAATTTTGAAAGATTACAGCCAATGCAAACACTATCTCTGCAGTCATTTAAGATACTAGGATGGGTCCAGGGGAACTTGTCAACCTTTAGTCACATTGGTTTTCTTAGTTCCTTCTCTAATGATTAATGTCTAATCCACATCTTTGTTAACTCGACTCTGATTCCAGTGCTCTTCTGGCTGACCTCCCTTCAGCCCTTCCAGAACTCTACCACCAGCATTCAATCATGCACCAGGTTCTGCTGACTGATCAGACACATGTGGTTGAGGGTTTGAGTGGGTGAGCTGAGCTTGGAGCACGGATAGATGATGTGTAGGTGTATTTTAGCAATGAAGAGGTCACAGGCTTAGAAACACAGTCTGTTATTTAATAGCATGTAAGACACGTGAAATGTCTTGGGATGTTTGTTTTCTTTGACCCTGACAGTGCAATATAAATACATGTTATTGTTGAATAGGAATTTAGACTTTGAGACTTGCAAACTCCAACTAACAACTGGCACCAATATATTTTTCTGCTTGAGTGTTTTTATTAGGGCACATGCATACTACTGTTTGGCTGGAAGTTTTAAGCAACAAAATGAAATCAAGTTTGAAGTATAAATGGTTTCAGTAGTTTAGCTATCTCACTCTCTTTATTATACCATTAGTTTCTAAGTAAATTTCCTTGTAGAGTTTAATGAAAGAATAGAACTACTTGCCTTTTAGTGATAGTCATATTTTTCTGTTCATTCCTGTGTCCAACATAAAGTGGTGGCTTAAGGCTTGTCAGAAGCTGACTCTTGCTAAATGTCTTCTTGAAATTTGGTATTACTTTCCCACATTTTTATCAATGATTATGAAAACAAAAACAAACAACACTGCATTTGGATATACAGAAGCCTCTGTTGAAATTGCTGACTCTACTGATAGATGAAATGTCAATATACACTGCCCGGTATACACCACCCAGTATACATCACTCAGTACTTTCCTGGTCATCTTCACTGGCACTTTTGCTTTCTGCTTGTACTGTTTAGGGTTGTTACCTACTTCCTCCCACGAGCAGGCGTAACACCTGGAATTGATCCCAGCTCCTGTGTTCCGCCCCCAAGGATCTAAATTCAGCTTTAGATTTGTAACATCCTCTATTTCTCTGGTAACTTCCAAACAACAAAGGCCGGCACAGTGGTTAGCACTGCTGCCTCACAGCGCCAGGGACCTGGGTTCAATTCCAGTCTTGGGTCACTGTTTGTGTGGAATTTGCATGTTCACCCTTTGTCTGTGTGGTTTTCCTTTGATTGGCCATGCTAAATTGACCCTAGTGTGAGGGGGATTAGCACGGTAAATATGTGAGGTTGCAGGAATAGGGATTGTGATCGGTGCACTCAATGGGCCAAATGGCCTCCTTCTGCACTATAGGGATTCTATGACCCATGCATTTCAAAACGTCTCTCGTTGTTAGCTTTATTTTGTTTTGTAAATATATAGAGGATTCCAATCAAAAATTAGTTGCCTGAATGAAATGATAAAGTGACTGTTCCTTCCATTGCACAGTAGTCCCCTCTTTGCCTGTTAGGACTTTCTCTCAAGTTGCTGTCCATAAGGATAGGAACATGATTTTAAAACTCCTAAAGATGTGCAAGCTGTTTGGGGAATAATATTAATGTAGCTCAAGGTCCAATCTCATAGTGAGCTTCAGGCCTCCCCTTTCAGACCTGAAATTGGGCCTCCCTGGATCTCTCAATCTTGCTCCAGTTTGCACTGCAAAACCTTGTCATATTGACATCCTAAACATCATTTAATCTGACGATGAGACACTCTGCAACTTCTAATTCTAACCAACCCCAGAATCTTTAACTTTACTTGCTTTCTAATCAGTCTGACCCACATCACCTTGTTAAAACTGTGTCATCTTGTTCAAGCTGCCTAGGAATAAAAAGCACAATTGGATTAAGTTGATAGTGGTAGAAAGAATTGAAATCAAGAGTAACTTAAAATTGAGTAAATTTATTTAGCATAATGTAAATATTTGCCTGACAATAGGGGATTATACTCTGTTACAATGCTCACATCAATTGTTTTCATCAATCAGCTTGGAACCAGTTCATTATAATTGGCTCAGTGTAGTTACTTGTGGAGATTAATTACCAAGACAAAGATCTTTTAATGTCAGATTTGATTGATTTATACCTGTAAGGAATGGTTATTGTGGGAGATTTCCTGTTTGAGTGTAACAACCAAATACTTCCTTTTCAGCCGAGGAAGTTGGTACACAAGGTGGAAAATGGACCATTAAAATGGTCTTCTAATGGGCAGTTATTCTCAGTTCAGCTGAGGCAATGGATCTAGAAATCGTGACCATGGATTTCTTGTGTTCAAATGCTGCTTTCTTTAAAAATAAGCTACTTGTTGGGGTGGGAGTGGGATACTCTTCCAATTTTAAACATTTTTGTTTGGTAGTTCAGCCTCAGTATGGTGGTGGTAAGCAGTTTGAGCCAAAGTAAACTAATCCTCACGGGTTATAAACAATTGCAAAAGGTCAGCCTGGAAAGTTTTGTGATTGGTGATATGCAACTAGCCAAGTAAGAAATGCATAGCAAAAACACCACACAACCCACACTGTACTGAAGGGATCTTAATGCGCTGAATTCTCACGATTAAAGTATTGATAGCAACATTGGCAGTCAAATGTTCAACTCTTTCATACAAAGTTCCTCCCTTTGCTATTTTAGCAGAGAAGTTGATCCTTTAGCCCACAAATAACTGTGACATGAAATATTCTGTTACTAACTTTGTCAATGGCAATTACTGGTTCTAAATATTAAGTAACATTTGCGACTCTTTTTAATTGTATCATGTACATAGGAGAATTGGGAAGCAAGACTTATATTTATAAATTATCTTCCAAACTGCAATGGCCCGACACACTTCACAGCCAGTGAGGGGTTTTTTGACGTGTAGTCGTTGTTGTTATCTAGAAAATGAGGAAGCTGTTTTACTCACAACGTGTTCCCAAACGCAGCAATAAGATAAATGACCACATCTTTATGTAAATCAATGTGGATTGAGGGATATATATTGGACAGGACACTAGGGGGGAATGCTCCTCTTTTTTAAGAAATAAGAAATACGAGCAGGAGTAGGCCATCTAGCCCCTCAAGCCTGCACCACCATTCAATAAGATCATGGCTGATCTGAAGTGGATCAGTTCCACTTTCCCGCTTTCTCCCCATAACCCTTAGATTTCTGATAGACAAGGGAATTATCTACCCGTGACTTAAATATATTCAATGAAGTAGCCTCCACCACTTCAATGGGCAGAGAATTCCAGAGATTCACCACCCTTTGAGTGAAGAAGTTCCTCCTCAACTCTGTTCTAAACTGCCCCCCCCCCCCCTGTTATTTTGAGGCTGTGCTCTCTAGTTCTGCTATCCTTTCTAAGTGGGATCCATCTCCTTCATTATCTTATACGTCTCTATAAGATCCCCCCTCAGCCTTCTAAATTCTAACGAGTACAGACCCAGTCTATTCAATCTCTCCTCATAGGCTAACCCCCTCAGCTCCAGTAACAGCTTAGTGAACCTTCTCTGTACTCCCTCCAAAGCCAATACATCCTTTCGCAAGTACAGGGACCAAAACTGCACGCAGTCCTCCAGTCGTGGCCTCACCAGTGCCCTGTACAGTTGCAACAAGACCGCCCTGCTTTTACGTTCTGTCCCCCTCGCGATAAAGGCCAATGTTCCATTCGCCTTCTTGATCACCTGCTGCACCTGCAGACTGGGTTTTTGTGATTCATGCACAAGGACCCCCAGGTCCCTCTGCACAGTAGCATGCTGCAGCTTTTCACCCTTTAAATAATAATCCCTCCTACTATTATTTCTACCAAAGCGGATAACCTCACATTTGCTAACATTATACTCCATCTGCCAGGTCCTCGCCCACTCACTCAGCCTATCCAGATCTCTCTGCAGACTTTCCGCGCCTTCCACGCAATTTGCTTTTCCACTCATCTTCGTGTCATCAGCAAATTTTGTTACCCTACGCTCAGCCCCTCCTCCAGATCGTCTATGTAAATGGTAAACAGTTGAGGCCCCAGCACCGATCCCTGCGGCACTCCACTAGTCACGAACTGCCAACCAGAAAAGCACCCATTGATTCCAACTCTCTGCTTCCTGTTAGATAGCCAATCCTCGATCCACGCAAACACTTTACCCCCAACTCCGTGTACCCTAACCTTCTGCAGCAACCTTTTGTGAGGCATCTTATCGAATGCCTTCTGGAAATCTAAAAACACCACATCCACCGGTTCCCCTCTGTCTACCACACTAGTCACATCCTCATAGAAATCCAATAAATTTGTTAAACATGACTTCCCCTTTACGAATCCATGCTGCATCTGCTTGATCAAACCGTTCTTTTGTGGATGTCTTGCTATTTCTTCTTTGATGATGGATTCTAGCATTTTTCCAACTACGGATGTTAAGCTGACCGGCCTATAATTCCCTGCCTTTTGTCTGCTACCTTTTTTAAACAGCGGCGTAACATTAGCCATTTTCCAATCGTCCGGCACTTCCCCAGAGTCCAGCGATTTTTGATAAACGATTACTAAGGCATCTGTTATCACCTCTGCCATTTCTTTCAAAACCCTGGGATGCATTCCATCCGGTCCCGGGGACTTGTCTACCTTCGGTCCCGGGGACTTGTCTACCTTCGGTCCCGTTAGTCTATCAAGCACTACCTCTCTATTGACAGTAATTGCATTAAGGACCTCATCTCCTACCATCCCTCTATCTTTAATATTCAGTCAGCTATTTGTGTCCTCCTCCGTGAAGACCGACACAACAAACTTATTTAAAGCCTCAGCCGTTTCCTCATTACTCACCTCTAAATCCCCCCCTCGTCCTCCAAGGGTCCAACATTCACTCTAGCCAGTCTCCTCCTCTTAATGTATTTGTAAAAACTTTTACTTTCATTTTTTATATTTAGAGCTAGTTTAGCTTCATACTCTATCTTTCCTTTCTTTATCGCTTTCTTAGTCATTCTTTGTTGTTTTTTAAATCTTTCCCAATCTTCTAATTCCCCACTATTTTTAGCCGCTCTGTACACATTGGCTTTTAATTTAATACTCTCCTTTATTTCCTTCGATAACCATGGCTAGTTACCCCTTCTCTTACAGCCCTTCTTTACCATTGGAATATATTTCTGCTGAGTACCGAAAAAGATCTCCTTAAAAATCCTCAACTGTTCCTCAGCTGTCCTACCAACTAATCTATGCCTCCGATCTACATTCGCCAATTCCACCCTCATCTTATCATACTCCCCTCTGTTCAAACAGAGGACACTGGTTTGGGACCTTACTATCTCATCCTCCATCTGCATCAGAAATTCAACCATACAATGATCACTTATCCCAAGAGGATCCCTCACAAGATCCATAATTCATAAATTCATAGACTTGTACCACATCTAAGATAACTCGCTCCCTTGTAGATTCTGTTACATACTGTTCAAGGAAACTATCCCAACAGCATTCCAAGAACTCCTCCTCAAGCCCACCGTGTCCGACTTGAGTCAACCAATCAATATGCAGGTTAAAATCCCCCATAATTATCGCAGATATTTCCCATATTTCCCGAAGGAAGAAGGCGGAGGAGAGAATGTCGGGTATGTGGGGGCCCTTAATAATGCTGGTTGCTTTGCCGAGGCAGTGGGAAGTGTAGACAGAGTCAATGAATGGGAAGCTGGTTTGCATGATGGATCAGGCTACATTCATGATTTTGTAGTTTCTTGTGGTCTTGGATAGAGCAGGAGCTATACCGAACTGTGATACAACCAAAAAGAATGCTTTCTATGTGCATCTGTAAAAGTTGTGAGAATCATAGCTGACAAGTCAAATTTCCTTAGTGTTCTGAGAAAGTAGAGGCATTGGTGGACTTTCTTAACTGTAGCGTCAGCACGGGAGTACCAGGACAGGCTGTTGGTGATCTGGACACCTAAGGAGCTCTTGACCCGTTCTACTTTGTTCCTGTTGATATAGACAGGGGCATGTTCTCCTGTGTGCTTCCTGAATTCGATGACATAAGAACATAAGAAATAGGAGCAGGAGTAGGCCATCCAGCCCTTCGAGCCTGCCCCGCCATTCAATAAGATCATGGCTGATCTGTCGCTGCTCAGTTCCATTTTCCCGCCCTCTCCCCATAACCTTTAATCCCCTCTCTTATCAAAAACCCATCAACCCGCGTCTTAAAAATATTTAGCGAGGCAGCCTCCACCACTTCAACGGGCAGAGAATTCCAGAGATTCACCACCCTTTGAGTGAAGAAGTTCCTCCTCAACTCCGTTCTAAACCGCCCCCCTTTTATCTTGAGGCTGTGCCCCCTAGTCCTATTGTCTTTTTTGAGCGGGAAGAGTCTTTCCACCTCTATCCTATCCATCCCATTCATCATCTTATACGTCTCAATGAGATCTCCTCTCATTCTTCTAAACTATTCTTCTAAAATGACAATTTCCTTTGTTTTGTTGACATTGAAGGAGAGATTATTGTTGCCGACGAAGCTCACCAGATTCTCTATCTCATTCCTGTACTCTGTCTCATCATTGTTTGAGATCCAATCCACTACGGTGATATCATCAGCAAACTTGAAAATCGAACTGGATGGGAATTTGGCTGCACAGTCGTAGGTGTATAAATGTAGTAGAGACACCAGTATTAAGGATGATCGTGGAGGAGGTGTTGTTGCCTATCCTTACTGATTGTGGGCTGAGAGTTAGGAAGTTCAGGATCCAGTTGCAGGGGGAGATACTGAGGCCCAGGCCACGGAGTTTGGAGATGAGTTTTGTGGGAATAGTATTGAAGGCTGAGCTGTAGTCAATAAATAGGAATCTGACATGGGTGTCCTTGTTATCTAGGTGTTCCAGGGTTGAGTGCAGGGCCAGGGAGATGGTGTTTGCTGTGGACCTGTTGTGGAGATAAGCAAACTGTAGTGTTATTGAAACGCACATGCTAATTTTGACACCTGAACATAAAAGGTGATGCGGATGTTATTGCTATTGCAAGCTTACTGTCTCAGAGAGCTGGGGAACAGAGACAATGAGAATCCAGGGAGAAAGAGACAAATGCTGCAATCAGCAGAGGGGAAAAAGACTTTTCTTTTGCTGCTGGCAACAAGTCTAGCTACCTCTGGTGGGAGAACCTAGAACTTATTAATATCAAAATAAGGGGATAGCCATTTAAAACAGAGATGAGGCAAAATTGATTCTTAGTCTCTGGAATGCTCTTCCTGAAAATGTGGCAGAAGCGGATACTTTAAGTATTTTTAAGACAGTGGTGGATAGATTCTTGGTAAGCAAGAGAATGATAGTGATCAGGGTAGGTGGAATGTAGATTTAAGGTTACTCTCAGATCAGCTCTGGTTTTATTAAATGGTGGGGCAGGCTGGAGGGGCTGAATAGCCAACTCCTTGACTGTATGTAAGACAAAACGTGGATTGGAAGACGTTCCCTTGTCTAAGAGATGAATCCATAAACATTTAAGGACTTTGAAAGATTTATCCCTTTGCGGCTGAGGACAAAATCATCAGAGTGAGCACTGTTGCTGGAGGTCAGTTTGGGAATTCTTAGAAGACCGAGAGACAGCTTCAATAGTTATACTCAGCAAAAGGGAGAAATAAATCCATTGGAAACCAGGAGTGACTCTGAACTGGTATAAGGATTGAAATTCTGCAGGCAGCATGCTCTGATGTAGATGTGGCCAATCATAGAGGAGGAATAGACTAAGGGAAAGCCTGCTGTTATACCCAGGACAATTCAATAGTATTTCAACAATATGTGATTGGATCAAAAGCATAATAGCATTTTGCAGAATGGAAGATGTTAGTCCTCTCTTTACACAGTGAACCTTTTATATTCCTACTTCTAAAGGATTCAGTCCCCATTACAAACTGTCCCAGTGTTTGGAGACTAGATTATGGTCTCTAAAAACTGTGTCAGCATCTTGAGAGATACTTGCATTTAGATGGTGACTTGTGTTTTAGAGTAAATATTTCTACCTCTGAATCAGAGAAAAAGGGAAACTTGCATTTATATAATTTCCTTCCATGACCGCTGGCCATCACTCGAAGCACAGTGCAACTAATGAAATATGTTTTGAAGCATATACATGGTTGTAATGTAGGAAATGTGGCCTCTGCTATGCGCATAGCAAGTCACCACAAACAGTAAAGTGATAAGGAAGAGGTGATCTGTTGTTGTGGTATTGACTGAGGGCTGAATATAGGTTAGGACACCTGGGAGATTGCCCCTGCTCTCTTTTGAAATAGTAGCATGGGATCCTTTACATCTATCCAAGCAAGCAGGTGGAACCATTGTTTTAAAACCTCAAAAAACACATGCAGTACGGCGTAGGGTTTCAGTGAGATCATTGTGCTCAAGCCCTGGAGTGGGATTTGAGCCTGGAACCTTGTGAAGCATCGCGTTATGGTCACACTCAGAGCAGCAGTGAGAATCAGAGAATCCACTGGCCCATCATGTCTGTACCAACCACAATCTTTCCGAACCCTATTCCCATAAACCCACACATTTACCCTGCTAATCCCCTGATACGGGTCAGTTTAGCATGGCCCATCAACCTAACCCACACATCTTTGAGCGGCAGTGGTTGATGTCCAGTGGGCAGACCTGCTTTCAGGTGACATGTCCTATGGGGAAGGTTAGGCTCCTTTACCTTGTTTGATTTCTCCCCAAAGAGAAATGATTGTGAAGGTAA
Source organism: Carcharhinus amblyrhynchos (assembly GCF_965287045.1). Classification (NCBI taxonomy): domain Eukaryota; kingdom Metazoa; phylum Chordata; class Chondrichthyes; order Carcharhiniformes; family Carcharhinidae; genus Carcharhinus; species Carcharhinus amblyrhynchos. The sequence goes on along the minus strand of NC_137342.1, from coordinate 4,778,604 downwards.
TAATGACTTGGATGTCAACAGGAAACCACATCCAGAGTAGATGAGACTCCAGAATCTTGTGTCAGACCTGCCCTGGAAGCAGAGCTGGACTCTTTATTTATTAGTTTCCCAAATCCTGTGCATCTGCCAATCTGGTGTGATGCTCAGAGTTTGTCTCCAGACTGAGATGTGTCAGATGTGGTCTCTCAGGAAGAACCTTACCATATGTTGCTGCCTGTAAGAGCCAATTCTTGGGAAAACGAAGAGTGGGAGGGGAAAGAGGGGAAAAAAAACTGAAAAATTGTATTTGGGGTTTCAGTGGGTGTGATGCATGGTTGATTTCAGTGCTCTGAGGTCTTTAACTGGCGTGGGTAAACTCTGCACTGCCCTTGAATCCTCCATATCGAGGATTAGATCTGCAGCCTAGTTACACCTGGAATAAAACATGGTTGTGTCTGGCCTATAAAACAAAAGCCTAATTGGAGAGATTGAAATACAATCAACTACTTCAAATGGAAAGAAAAACAGATTTCTAACATCATAATGAAATTCATCTGGTGGTTTTATTGACACTGGCAGTGAATCAGCATCATATAGTCTCAGAAAACCTTTTACTTGGCAAAGTGCTCAGTAAACATGCATTGTTAATTTTGATTTTGTGTACTCCTAGACATTTATAAATGCAGTAAGGACATTTGGGGTCAAATTTCCCTCTTTCCAATAATGATAAGTAAGTGAGTGGAAAATGGTTTTGTGCTGAGATCAAATACTTACAAGTATATTCCTACATACAAAGTTCCAGTTGGACCCCAACTGGAGTACTGTGTTCAATCTACTGCAATGCACCTCAAGAAGGATAGATTTGCTTTGAAGGGACTCCAGCTCAGATTCCCAAGAATTAGAAGGGTTCCCAACCTGATCATTTGAATATGAACGATTAAGACGTTATAATTGAATTGTTTAAGATGACTAAATCATTTGTGAGAGTAGATAAGGGGATCTCTAAAGGGAAGATGGTGGCATAGTTGTAATATCACTGGATTATTAGCCCAGAGACCCATTAATAGAGTCATAGAGTTTTACAGCATGGAAACAGCACCTTCGGCCCAACTTGTCCATACCGCCCCTTTTTTACCCTTAAGCTTGATCCAATTGCTCGCATTTGGCCCCTATCCCTCTATACCCATCTTACCCATATAACTGTCCAAACACTTTTTAAAAGACAAAATTGTACCTGCCTCTACTACCTCTGACAGCTTGTTCCAGACACCACCCTCTGGGTGAAGAAATTGTCCCTCTGGACCCTTTTATATCTCTTCCTTTTCACCTTAAACCTATGCCCTCTAATTTTAGATTCCCCTACCTTTGGAAAAAGTATTGACTATCTAGCTGATCTATGCCCCTCATTATTTTATAGACCTCTATCAGATCACCCCTAAACCTTCTACGCTCCAGAGAAAAAAGTCCCAGTCTATCCAGCCTTTCCTTATAACTCAAGCCATCAAGTCGCGGTAGCATCCTAGTAACTCTTTTCTACACTCTTTCTAGTTTAATAATATCCTTTCTATAATAGGGTCACCAGAATATTCACAAACAATATTCAAGTGTGACCTTACTAATGTCTTCTACAACTTCAACAAGACATCCCAACTCTCCTGTATTCAATATTCTGACCAATGAAACAAAGCATGCTGAATGCCTTCTTCACCACTCTGTTGACCTGTGACTCCATTTTCAAGGAGCTATGAACCTGTACCTCTAGATCTCTCTGTTCTGTAACTCTCCCCAGTGCCCCACCATTAACTGAGTAAGTCCTGCCCCGATTTGATCTACCAAATTGCATCACCTTGCATTTATCTAAATTAAACTCCATCTGCCATTTGTCAGTCCACTGGCCTAATTCATCAAGATCCTGTTGCAATCCTTGATAATCTTCTTCACTATCCACGATGCCATCAATCTTGGTGTCATCTGTAAAGTTTGTAAAACATGATTTTCCACACACAAAGCATGCTAACTGTCCCTAATTAGTCCTTGCATCTCTAAATGCTTGTAGATCCTGTCTCTCAAAATGCCTTCTCACAACTTACCCACTAGATGTGAGGTTCACCAGCCTGTAGTTCCCTGGCTTTTCGCTGCACCGTCCAATCTTCAGGCATCTCAACTGTGACTATCAATGATTCAGATGTCTCTGTTAGGGCACTTGCAATTTCCTCTCTAGTCTCCCACAATGTCCTGGGATATATTTCATCAGATCCTGGGGATTTATCTACCTTTCAAGGAACCAAGAATCTGTACTCCTAGATATCTCTATTCTATAATTCTCCCCAGTGCCCTACCCATTATCAGTAAGTCTTGCCCTGGATTGATCTACCAAAATGCATCACCTTGCATTTATCTAAATTAAACTCCATCTGCCGTTCCATTGGCCAAATTAATCAAAATCCCTTTGCAATCCTAGATAACCTTCACTGTCCACAATACCACCAATTTTGATGTGCTTTAAGACTTCCAGCACCTCCTTCTCTGTTATATATAGACTCCTCAAGACATCACTATTTATTTCCCCAAGTTCCCTAACATCTATGCTTTTCTCAACAGTGAATTCTGATGAGAAATATTCATTTAGGATCTCACCCATCTCTTGTGGATCCACCTTGTTGATCCTTAAGAGGTCCTACTCTCTCCCTAGTTACTTTTTTGCCCTTTATGTATTTGTAGAACCTCTTTGGATTCTCCTTTGCCTTATCTGTCAAAACAATCTTGTGTCCTCTTTTAGGCCTCCTGATTTCTCTCTTTACTCCTACACCCGCTATACTCTTCAAGAGATCCATTTGATCGCAGCTGCCTATGCATGTCATATGCTGCCGCCTTCTTCTTGACCAGGCCCCCAATATCCTGAGTCATCCAGTGTTCCCTACTTCTACCAGCCTTACCCTTCACTCTAAGAGGAACGTGCTTACCATGAACTCTGGTTAACACACTTTTGAAAGCGTCCCACTTACCAGACATACCTTTGCCTTCCCACAGGCACCTCCAACTAACTGTTGAAAGTTCCTGCCTGGTACCATCAAAATGGGCCTTGCCCCAATTTAGAATTTTGCTCTGAGGATACTGGTTCAAATTCCGCCATTGCAACTGGTGTAATTTGATCAATTAATTCATTATACTAGAATTGAAAACTAGCCATGAAACTATCAACTGTCATCAGGTTCACTAATGTCCTTGAAGGAAGGAAATCTGTCATCCTTACCTAGTCCAGACCTGCAGCAACGTGGTTGACTCTTAAATACCCTCTGAAATGGCTGAGCAAGCCACTCAGTTCAAGGGGAGTTATTGCCCACATTCCATGAAAGAATTACGAAAAAGGTGAAGAGAAACTATTTGGTGAGTCCAGAGAGCTGGGCCACTCAGAAGTAGTACTGACCTCCGAATCAGACGGCAGTGAGGTCAAAAAACCCACTCAAGTTATCTTGTCACTTACAGACCACTTTTTAAAATATCAGAGGTCTGGTCATTAAACTGAGGTACTATTCACTCTCTTTGTAAAGGATTCCATGGCACTATTTGAATAAGATCAGAGGAATTCTTCCCAGTGCTCTGGCTATTTATCCCTTTCCAATATCAATACAGCAGAATATTTGGTCAGTTTTTAAATTGCTGTTTGTGGGAGCATGCAGTGTGCAAATTGGCTTCCTATATAACGATGTAACAATGATTGCACTCACTTAAATAACTGGCAATGAGCTGCCATAGAACATCCTGAGGTCATGCAAAATACAATATTAATGTAGGTCTTTCTTTTAATGCTCCTTGATTTGAACTGCAAATAAATATGACTCTGCTGATATCACCTGTTTGTTGAATACAAATACTCAAGACTCAAAATTTCTATTTATTAAAGTCATCAGGAGATAGGGGGATAGTGCAGGAAAATGGTGTTGATTAGCCATGATCTCATTTAATGATGGTGGGCTTGAAGGGATGAATGGCTCTCTCATTCTCCTATTTCATATGTTCTTAGAAAAAGGGAATGGGATTGACTCCTGTTTTAACTGCAGTTCATTGTTAGTAAATTAATGTCATGCATCTGGGATTGTGCTAGTGAACTGGGTCAAAACTAACATGAAGAAATGAGTTTGGAATTAATCACCATTTCTTTTTCAGATGAATTACGATTGGCTATTTCAGACCACATCTTGAAGAGTGTACCTACTGACAAGCAACTAAATCAACTTTCCAGCCACTTGGGGCCAGACTGGGAGAGAATTGTGGTGGATCTCGGACTGAAAGAGCCAGATCTTTATAGATGTAAAATGAACCACCAATACAATCTACAGGCACAGATCCTGGCCGCCTTAATCCTATGGAAACGACGTCTTGGAAAGCAAGCAACTGTGAGGAGTTTGTGCGATAGTCTTACTTTAGCAGAGACCGATCCTGGGGTGATAATCAAAATATTCCAGGAAAATCTTTGACAATCTAATCCACAACATCACCAAGAATGCTTTGTTCAGCCTGGTATCCAGTTTGAAATTCAGAGACTACAAGGAAACTTTTCCTCCTCCTGTCCATCAAATGGAGTAAGGAGAGACATAATTTTGAGAAAAAACAGTTCAGGATGGAGGGAAAAGGCACAATTCTTCAGTGTAACTTAATGTTTTTTTTTAAAACAGCAATTTGAAACTGTGTGTAACAGGGACATTAGAACATAAGAAATAGGCGCAGGAGTAGGCCATCTAGCCCTTCGAGCCTGCCCCGCCATTCAATAAGATCATGGCTGATCTGTCGTGGCTCAGTTCCACATTCCCGCCCTGTCCCCATAACCCTTAATCCCCTCGCTTATCAAAAACCCATCAACCCGCGTCTTAAAAATATTTAGCGAGGCAGCCTCCACCACTTCAACGGGCAGAGAATTCCAAACAAAGCTGGCCAATGTTCAAAGATCCATTCCTCCCATACTCCATTTTGTACAGTATTTCTGGTTAGAACCATAAGATATCGGAGCAGAATTAGGCCATTTGGCTCACTGAGTCTGTCCTGCCATTCAATCACGGCTGATATGATTCTCATCCCCATTCTCCTACCTTCTTCCCATAACCCTTGATCTCCTTATTGATCAAGAACCTACCTATCTCTGAGTCTCTTAGTGAAATTTACACGACGGTGGTGCCTTTGTACAATTGTTGCATTTGCAAGTACAATTATAGATGAACCTGTTCTTAAGACAACGGTGGGAAAATGAATGGCAGGTTAATGGAAGGTTTTCTAAAATCACAAATCGGAGATGTCTTTAGGGCTTCAGGAAATCTAGTGGCTAAATCCATAACATTTAACAAGTGTTGATTTCCATTTCACATTTTCAACAAACTTCCTACATTGTTGACTAGAATTCTCGCAAGAAGTTCTTTGAAAGCTGGAATAGGGATCAAGGTGCTAGTTTCATTGCTTGTGGCTTCCCTATTACTTGACATATCACTCGTTTAACAAAGTTTAACTACATCTTTATGTAATCCCCCAGTAAAACTGTTTCTGTATCTTGGTGTTTTCTTTCTTCCTACATGTCCCCCTAATGGAATTTCATGAGCTACCCTTAGAATCTCTTTCCATACTCAGAAGGTAATACAACATGAGGTATGACTGCACATTTGCACTAACATGTTGGTACATCATTTCCATCTCCAAACTCCGTGGCCTGGGCCTTGGTACCTCCCTCTGTGACTGGATCCTGAACTTCCTAACACAGGGACCACAATCAGTGAGGATAGGCAACAACATCTCCACAACCATCCTCAACAGCAATGCCTCACAAGGCTGTGTTCTCAGCCTCCTACTATACTCCTTATATACCTATGACTGTGCAGCCAAAGTCCATCCAATTTGATTTTCAAGTTTGCTGACGACACCACCGCAGTGGGTCAGAGTACAGGCATGATAGAGAATCTGATGAACTGGTGCGGCAACAATAATCTCTCCCTCAATGTCAACAAAACGAAGGAGATTGTCATTGACTTCAGGAAGTGTAAAGGAGAACATGTCCCTGTCTACATCAATGGGGACAAAGTAGAAAGGCTCGAGAGCTTCCAGGTTTTAGGTATCCAGATCACAGATCACCAACAGTCTGTCCTGGTCCCCCCGTGCTGACACTATAGTTAAGAAAGCCCACCAATGCCTTTACTTCCTCAGAAGATTAAGGAGATTTGGCATGTCAGCTATGACGCTCACCAACTTTTAGAGATGCACCACAGAAAGCATTCTTTCTGGGGTTGTATCACAGCTTGGTATGGCTCCTGCTCTGCCCAAGACAGCAAGGAACTACAAAAGGTCATTAATGTAGCCCAATCCATCACGCAAACCAGGCTCCCATCCATGGACTCTATCTACACTTCCTGTTGCCTTGGCAAAGCAGCCAGCATAATTAAGGACCCCACGCACGCCGGACATTCTCTCTTCCATCTTCTTCAGGAAAAAGATAAAGGTCGGAGGTCACGTACCAACTGATTCAAGAGCAGCTTCTCCCTGCTGTTTTGAGTGGATTTACCTTGCATTAAGTTGACCTTTCTCTACATCCTCGCTATAATTGTAACACTATGTTCTGCTCTCTCCTTTGCTTCTCCCCTATGTATTCCATGACCGGTATGTTTTATCTGTATAGCACACAAGAAACAATACCTTTCATTATCCCAAGATGTGACAATAAACCAAATCAAAAATCACTGCAGGTGATTTAAATTCTTCCAATAGAATTACTTTTCTAAGGGAATCATAGGTTTCTTCTATTTTAATGCTCTTACCTATTGATCAAATTTAGTTTGTTTAACCCTTTCAAATTCAAGTCCATCCAGACTTTTAATTTCTAAACTTAAGTGCTCAATATAGCTGTCTTCACTGCATTGTATGCCCCAGACCTTTCTTCTAGTAAAAACATAGACTTCACAAGCCCTATCTACAAGTTTATTCTGTATGAGCAGTGTCTTAAGTAGCTGGTGACCATTTCATTCATCTGGCTATTTTCGCAAAGGAACTAAAAAGTGCCTCAATGTTCCTTGGAAATGCCTTCATAAAATTTAAACTTCTCCCCACTAAGTTCATGTCTAGACTACTTCCAAGACCACCTGGCTTTGGTGCCCCTGCTGTAACTTGCTCCATTTTAAGCCCTTTCTCTTTCTTCATCCTTTTCTATTTCTGCCATTGCTAACTTCTGCATTTCCAATTCTCTTTGAAAAGCTCTTTCTTCTCCTTGGTTTTGCTTTTCCTGCTTTTCAAATCTTTTCATTACATTTCTTTCTTTTTCCTTCTCCAGCATTTCTACTTTCTTCATTTCTAGTTGTAATTGAATTTTAGCTAATTCAATTTCCTCACTTTTCAAACTACTTGATCTGACAACTCTTGTACAATTAAATGCATTGCTATTTCCTCAATTACCTCAGCTTGCTTAACCCGTGTAGACAATCTCAATTCCATCAATTTAGTTTTTAAAATTCCAACTATGAGCTCCAATTTTTGTTATGAACCACACTGATGTTAAAGGCAAGGATATCCCAAAACCCAGAAGTGTAACTTGGAACACTGATTTATAGTGGTGTGTGTGTGTTTTTGGTATAATGTGAGGAACAATGTACACCTCAATAAAGAAACAGTCCAGTCACTGTGTGAACAATTAATAAAGAATATTTATTAAAACAAAAACACATATGACAAGAAGGACTATAACACACTATGACTTTTAAGTATATTTAAGAAATGACTTTATAGACATACTTTTTACATGAAACTACTCCTTGGTCCCCAACTACCTACACTGACCTGAACTCTGACTCCCTTTCCTAAACAACATCCATAATAAGTAACTCTATGAGCTAAATCCAGCAAATAATTACCATGCCCCAGGTAAAGGTGGCCATGTCGGGGAAATAGTCTTCTGGTTGAGCAAGGGCAGAAAATGACTGCTTCCTTTGAGAGACTATAGCCAGAATCTTCCAGTCTCACACACCCCACTACTGCTGCCAGCAAGAAAGGAGAATTTGGTGTGGTGCTCAGCCAAATCTCCATTCATAATAGCGGTACTGCAGAATCCCAGCTGCGATGATGTCAGAGAATTCTGGTCTATATCAGTGACTGCTGCAGTTCTGATAGTAGCTCACTCCTTTATTTATTCTACTGTTCTCCATTATTAATGTTCTTCAGTTCCCTTTAATGTTATTTACCCTATGGAGTTGGCTTTTGGCAGATATGCGTCAACTTCCTTATCTCTCCACTTTGAAGTTACAACTCCATTGTTTTACCAAATCACATGTAAAATACTTGTTTTCCACCGATAATTCTCATTTTACCATTTCTCCAGCCGTCTGCCTCTAACTAAATCCCTGTTTTTGCTTTGTTTTCTTTCAATCTTAATTCTTACCAATTTGTAACTAGATAAAGCAGCCCATGTGATTGGCATCCCATTCACTCCCACATTCACTTTCTCACCATACATAGTGACAGCCATGTTTCGAGAACAGGAGCAGTGATGTGTTGTTGCAATTAAACAGGACCTTAGTGAAGCCACACCTAGAATATTGTGTGCAGTTTTGGTCGTTTTTTTCTGAGAATGTTCTTGCTGTCAAGGGAGTGCAGCGAAGGTTTATCAGGCCAACTCCAGGGATGGTGGGACTGATGTATGAGAAGAGCTTGACTAGGTTAGGATTGTTTTTGCTGGAAATCAGTCCCTTTATAGGGAATTATAAAATTCTAACAGGATTAGACAGGGCAGATGCAGAGGGGATGTTCCCTATGGTGGGGGAGTCCAGAACAAAAGGTCACAGTCTGAGGATTCAGGGTAGACACAGTAAAAAGTCTGACAACACCAGGTTTTAGTCCAACCGATTTATTTGATAATACTCACAAGCTTTCGAGGGGACTGCCTCTTCGTCAGGTGAATGGAGAGTTCTGGCCTCAGACAGAGCATATAAAGCACAGACAGTTTAGAGATTACTGTCTGTGTTTACTGTGTTTACGCCAGTCCAACGCCGGCATTCCCACGTCATGATTCAGGGTAGACCATTTAGGATGGTGATGAGAAGATACTTCTTCACCCAAAGAGTGGTGAGCCTGTGGAATTCATTACCTCAGGAAGTAGTTGATGCCAAAACACTGAATGTGTTCAGGAGGCAGCTGGATATGGTACTTGGGGCAAATGGGATCGAAGGTTATAGGGAAAAAGCAGGATTAGGCTATTGAGTTGGATGATCAGCCATGATTGTAATGAACGGCAGAGCAGGCTCGAAGGGCCAAATGGTCTCCTCATGCTCCTATATTCTATGTGTACCATGCACAATACATACAGTGCAGGAACTCACTAAGGTACCTTCAACAATGTCTTCTAAATCTGTGACCTCTACCAACTAGAAAAACAAGGATGGTAGACATATGGAAACATCATAAGAACATAAGAAATAGGAGCAGGAGTAGGCCATTTAGCCCTTCGAGCCTGCCCCGCCATTCAATAAGATCATGGCTGATCTGTCGTGTCTCAGTTCCACATTCCCACCCTCTCCCCATAACCCTTAATGCCCTTGCCTATCAAAAACCTATCAACCAGCGTCTTAAATATATTTAGCGAGGCAGCCTCCACCACTTCAACGGGCAGAGAATTCCAGAGATTCATCACCCTTTGAGTGAAGAAGTTCCTCCTCAACTCCGTTCTAAACCGCACCCCCCCCTTATCTTGAGGCTGTGCCCTCTAGTCCTACTGTCCTTTCTGAGCGGGAAGAGCCTCTCCACCTCTATCCTATCCATCCCATTCATCATCTTATATGTCTCAATGAGATCTCCCCTCATTCTTCTAAACTCTAATGAGTACAAGCCTAGTTTATTCAGCCTCTCCTCACAGTTCAACCCCCTCAACTCCGGTTATCAACCTAGTAAACCTCCTCTGCATTCCCTCCAAGGCCAAAATATCCTTGCGTAAGTGCGGCGACCAAAACTGCACACAGTACTCCAGCTGCGGTCTCACCAGTGCCCTGTACAGTTGCAGCAAGATCTCCCTACTTTTATATTCAATCCCCCTTGCTATGAAGGCCAGCATCCCATTCGCCTTCCTGACTACCTGCTGCATCTGCAGGCTGGGTTTTTGCGACTTTTGCACGAGGACCCCGAGGTCCCTCTGCACTGTTGCATGGTGCAGTTTTTCGCCATGTAAGTAATAGTCCTTCCTACCAAAGTGGACAACTTCACACTTGCCAACATTAAATTCCATTTGCCAGTTCCTGGCCCATTTGCCCAGCCTATCTAGATCCTTCTGCAGACTTTCCACACTCTCCGCACAATTTGCAGTACCTGCAAATTCCTCTCTAAGTCACAGACCATCCTGATTGGGAAATAAATTGACATTTCTTCACTGCCGCTTAGTCAAAACCCTGAAACGCCTTCCCTAACAGCACTGTGGGTGTGACTACACAAGAACTGCAGCGGTTCCTGAAGGTATTTCACTACTATTCTGTCAATGGCTAATAAATGCAATCCTAACCAGCACTCCATGAAAGAATATTTAAAAGTAATTACCATCTGCTCTCCGTGAGACATTCTCAATTGTCCAAATGTATGACAGATGAAAAGCAATGTTCTGGCTAGAAACAAATGGTTTGGAAAAGCATGCAAAGAGATGTTTGTTTATTTCAACAGCCTTACAGTAATAAAACTAGAGATTTAAGTTGTAGATCTGGGTGGATTCAAGCATTGCAAAAGTACACATTGAGGAAAAAAGCAGACTGTAATTGGTCTACCAGCCCAGACAGCTAACTATGGAAGTCTTTGACAGGAGTTTACAAAGGCAGTTTCTCAGGGATTCAAAGGTACAGTTCTGAATCTCTCTGTTCTCACTCCTTCCTGCTCTGATTTTGTGATCTCTCTCTCTTAAACACACAGCTCCTTGATTTGCTGCATGCAGATGGAAAATATATTTGTTCTAACTGGAAGCATGACATCTGTCTCAACTCAGCAACTGAAAACACTCTCTGGAATTGTGACTTGATTGTCAATAGGGAGACAGTGGTTGGCATTCTTTCTGCATGGTAGAGTTGGCATGCGTAATATTGGCTCTGTTTACTCAACAGCTGCTGGGAAATGAATTGTGTCCAAGGTTGCATGAAGCAAACAGTCTGTTTAAAAACCACACCCATAGAACACCAGTTCAGACATATAAAAAAACAGCTGCTGCAGCAAGTGACCTATTGAATGTTTCCAGGAATAACCTTTAAAAGCTCATCAGCTGCTTTCTTGGAAACCAGAAGAAGGCTGGCTGCTCTCCAGTTACCTCGAAGCATGGGAGTAGATTATTGCCTGAGAACTGATTAATGATTACAGAAACAAGCCGGATAACTTAATTGCCCTTTCACTTTGATAATTAGTCAGAATGCACCAAATTTAACAAAGGGGAAGCAACATTGTTTGTAGATTTTATATTCTGTCAATTTTATGACAACTGAAACAGGCCATTCGACTCAACTCATTTATGCTGGAATAAAATCAAAATAAAAACATAAGAAATAGGAGCAGGAGTAGGCCATCTAACCCCTCGAGCCTGCCCCGCCATTCAGTAAGATCATGGCTGATCTGTCGTGGCTCAGTTCCACATTCCCACCCTCTCCCCATAACCCTTAATCCCCTTGCCTATCAAAAACCTGTCAACCCGCGTCTTAAAAATATTGAGCGAGGCAGCCTCCACCACGTCAACGGGCAGAGAATTCCAGAGATTCACCACCCTTTGAGTGAAGAAGTTCCTCAACTCCGTTCTAAACCGCCCCCCCCTTTATCCTGAGGCTGTGCCCTCTAGTCCTAATGCTGCAAACACTCAGCAGGACTGGCAGCATCTGTAGAGAGGATGCAGTGTTAATGTGCTGCCGGTGCCAACAAAGACAGTGAATTTGGTACTCATCCAAATCTCCGTTCACTACAGCAGGACCAGAGAATCCCGCTAACATTTCAGGTCAATGACCTTTCAGTGGAGCAGTCTATGTCGCTGTTTACACTGGAAGTGTGCTCCTCCCACTCCATTTAGTACATCTCGTGATCAAAGTATCCTTCTAATCCTTTTTCCCTCATGTAGTTTTCTTAGAAGTCAAAAGTGCAGATGCATCTAACTGCTCCATGTGGTAGATAGTTCCACATTCTCAGCACACTCTGGGTGGCACTGGGGCACAATGGTTAGCACTGCTGCCTCACAGTGCTAAAGGTCCATGTTGAATTCCTGGCTCACTGATGGGTTACTGTTTGTGCGAGTTTACATATTCTCCCTGTGTCTGTGTGGGTTTCCTTCGGATGCTGCGGTTTCCTCCCACAGTCCAAAGATCTGTGGGTTAGGTGGATTGGTCATTCTAAATTGCCCCTTAGTGTCAGGAACAATCATAGGATTATGGGAATAGGGAGAATGTGCAAACTCCACACAGTCACCTGAGGCCAGAATTGAAGCTGAGTCCTTGGAGCTGTGAGGAAGCAGTACTAACCACTCTGCTACCATGCTGCCCAAAGAAGGAGAATATCTGAAGAGCAACTGAGTTAATCCTGCATCCTGAATCTGCCTCCATCACAGTTTTATGAAATTCCAGATTATAATTATATACTCCATTAGAAATTTTTGTCCTCATATTGCTTTCAGTTCTTTTGCCTTAAATCATTGTCTCTACCAATGGGAACAGTTTCACTTCATCTCTAGACCTCGCATAATTTTGAACATTTCCACCAAATCTCCTCTAATGCTTCAATAAACAGCCCCAGCTTCTCCAAACTATCCACGTGAAGACCTTTATTGCTGGATCATTCTTGTACATCTTTTCTGCAATCTGTCTAGTCTTCAGAATCTATTTAAATATGGTACTCAATTTGAAAACAGTACTCCAGTTGAAGCTGAACTTTTTTAAAGGTTCACCAACACTTCCTTGAGTTATGAGGAAGGACTGAAGAGGTAAGAGTGTGTTCGCTCTGATGGAGAGGAACTTGATAAGAATAGTGAAAATAGTAAAGGGAAATATTGTGAGATTCATTTGTATTGATAGATAAGTCAAAGACAAGGTCATATGATGATATCTGGCAGTTATGGGAAGAGTGAAATTAGAAGAAATATTTTACTACAAAACATTACTGGAATGTAGAATGATCATTGCTAAATAACAGACAGAAAAAAAATCAAAGGAATGGAAATCTGTCCAAAAACTTGCACCATCCTTTCCCATTAGGAAATGTGTGTCGCAAACGGAAGTATTCAGATATTCCCCTCCTTTGGGCAGCATGATGGCAGAGTGGTTAGCACTGCTTCCTCACAGCTCCAGGGACTCCGCTTCAATTCTGGCCTCGGGTCACTGTGTGGAGTTTGCACATTCTCCCTGTGTGTGCATGGGTTTCCTCCGGGTGCTCTGGTTTCCTCCCACAATCCAATGATGTGCAGATTAGGTTGATTAGCCATGTAAATTGCTCCTTATGTCAGGGGGACTAGCAGAGTAAATACATGGGGTTACGGGGCAAGGGCCTGGGTAGGATTGTTGTCAGTGCAGGCTAAATGGGCCAAATGACCCCTTTTTGTACTGTAGGGATTCTAACAGCAAGGAATAAAAGGATGCGGAGAGACAGTAGAAAAGTACAAAATCAATTACATCAGTGAATCTGCACCATAATCGTCATGGGAGTGGAGTCATCATTGACCAGAAACTGAACTAGACCAGCCAGTGGTTACAAGGGAAAACCAAAGCTGGGAATTCTGCAGCAAGTAACTGATCCTGACTCCCTAAAACCATCTACAAGGCATAAATCAGGAGTGTGATGGAATACTTTCCACCTGCCTGGATGAATGCATCTCAAGCAACTCGATTGGCATCACACCTCACCCTCTACAACAAACATTCACTCTCTCCATCAATGCCATACTAGAATGGGAAAGAAAGAAAGGGCATTCTTGTGTGGGATTGAAAACCTTTTGCTGCACTTATTTGGTCAAATCGCTGCAATTCAGATATTGTCAACTAGACATGCTTGTCAGAATGGATGTGTGTGTAAGAATGGATAAATGGGTCATGTTTGTGGGCAGTCTATAAAATTTACAGGATAAGGGTTAGGAGTGAGATTAGTTTGCTTGCTCATGCAGAGACCTGGAACAGACTTTATGTACTATAACTATTCTAAGATTCTACCTCTAATATCAGTATACCTCCCTACAAGAGAAGTTAGCAAAGCTAAATGCTGGCTCGTTTCAGGTCTTGTATAGGAAGTTAAAAGACCACTTAGAAAAAATACTAATCTTGTTTGAAAAATTAAAGGAGAACCTGCATTTATATAGCACCTTTTTAACCTTAGGACATTATAAAGCACTTGGCCTGAAGGATAAATTATTGGCCAAGACATCAGGAGTACTTCCTTTTAAATAACGCAATGGGATTTTACTTTACCACTTGTGAAATGCAGATTGGATCTTGATTTAATGTATGACTGTATGTTTTGTTAAAAAGTGTAGAAGGGAAAATCAGTCAGTATATACAATACTTGTCCTTTAACATGATTCTCATAAACAGGGTGAGTCATTTGGAACAAATGGGTGTGGAAATATGTTCATTTCATTGCCTCATCACCACCAAACACACCCAAATCTTTGACCCCTGATTCATAAATGCATGTTTTGCCACATTTCACCAATGACTGAGCACATTAGACTGAAAGAATGGATTCCATAGCAGGGATATCAGGTAACAAAAAGTAGTGGCGATCAACCAAAGGCTTAACTTCAGATGGGGAGGAATCCTCACCAGCTTCCAATAATTCACATTCAAATAATTATTCAATTAACATTACGGGAAGTGGTAGAACAGGAAGTGGCCATCTGCAGTGTTGTGAGCATTTCTAAACTTGGCTGCCCAAAGCACAATGACTTCCAACAAAAATGCTGGAAACTATTCATTAACACTGGGAAAGCATTAGTTCAAGTGTGCAACTTAATGTTCAAAAGCTGCAGAAACATCAACTTGCTATATTAAATATGATGACTCCTAATTCTCAGAATATTGGCCTGTCAATAATTGTAACATTTACACAATGCCTTTAATGTAGGAAAACATCTCAAGATGCTTCACAAAGACATGATCAAAAAATGAAATTAAAACCGAAAATGCTGAAAATAATCAACAGGTCAGGCAGCAGTCGTAGAGAAAGAAACAAAGTTAAAAACAGTGGGCAGCATCTGATTCTGGGATTTCTCGGCCTCCACAACTTTTGTGCATTTTTTAAATCACCTGTCCTCATTAAGATGCTTGAATGTTTACCCAAACTAGTAAAAACATTATCAAAACAGATTCCCTGCAGAGCTAAATGAATTGTTGACTTTGTTTGATTGCCACCTTTAAAGGCCTCTGTCACTGATACTTTAATGGTCAATCTGATTGGCATTTACAGAGTTGTAGTAACAATGGTTACTAGCACAAGGGGGCATGGCTTTAAATTAAGGGGGGGGGTAGTTATAGGATGGATGTCAGGGGTAGGTTCTTTACCCAGAGGGTGGTGAGGGATTGGAATGCCCTGCCTGCTGCAGTTGTAAATGCGCCTAGTTTGGGGGCGTTTAAGAGATCCGTGGATAGGTTTATGGACGAAAAGGGATTGGTTTAGGTTAGTGGGTCATTGTTTTGTAACTGGTCGGCGCAACATCGTGGGCCGAAGGGCCTGTTCTGCGCTGTAATGTTCTATGTTTTTTTTTAAATGACATTACTGAATGGCTGTCTCCTTCTCAGCAGTTCCACACTTGTCTTTGTTGTATGGCTTATAGGTTATGTATATAGTGCATACTAGCTGAATGGGCATGGAAGGGGCATGAGTTGGCTTGGAGGGTATGAGGAGCTCCGAGGAATCAGTGAAGGTTGAGTTGTGGAGATAGGTATGTTTTATTCCTCCACAATTTTCATGGAGTTGGGCCAGGTTTTCAAAGGGTCGTGGTTATGGGCACCTCAGAAATGCTGTGAATCCTAGTCTGCATGAGAAACCCTTTAAAAAGGCACTCCTCATGCCCCCAAGATCAAGATAACTCCCCCACTCCCTATCACCATCACCGAACCCCAATGGCCCGTCATACTCCCTGCGCCACTCAACCTCCTCAAGAGTGCCATGTAAAGCTACGGCACCCTCATACCAATGGACATTATAATGACAGTAGGATGTGGAAAAAAACAAGCTTTAAGAAGTAATTCACTCATTTGTTTATTCATTACTTTCCAATATAAAAAAGTAATTTAACTACAAAGCAATAAAAGCTGGGAGGAAAAGGGAGTAGGCAGAAGGACAGGGTAA
The DNA here is from genome assembly GCF_965287045.1 of Carcharhinus amblyrhynchos. NCBI lineage: Eukaryota > Metazoa > Chordata > Chondrichthyes > Carcharhiniformes > Carcharhinidae > Carcharhinus > Carcharhinus amblyrhynchos. The sequence goes on along the minus strand of NC_137342.1, from coordinate 4,762,326 downwards.
GAGGGAAGGGTCATAATGAGTGATTGGGATATTAAGTTATCTAATTACCCAGGAGTTAGACTGGGGTTCTTCTAATGTTTCTTGGGTAATTATCCAAGTAAGTGAGTCGGAACTATCTGAAGCCTGTGACTAACTCAGATTGAGACTTTTTCAGATGGTCTCAGGCATAAGAACTACCCACAAGTAGTTCAAACTTCTGGACAATTCCCATGGTATCAGCACACTGGGATTTCTGCAAGGATCCTGATGCTCATCTTGGATTCTACATCCAGTCTCAGACAATCCAGAGATCAAAGAACTGGGCCAACTAATGTATTGATTATTAGATTAGAATCTTTGTTATCTGGATATAAAGTTTAACTATCATTAGAGTTTATTCACTGTGTAGGTATAATGAGATATTCTTAAATGTTGTCGTTTTACATTTTAATTCGTTTAGTTTTTTTGAGCCCATTTCTGGTAGTCTGCTCCCTGGACCTAGAATACCTGATGCTAAAATGCTGCCCCTACTATCTTGTGCTGGAGTTCACCTCCATTATCTTGACAGCAATTTACTCTCACCCATGAAGGTGTGAAGGTTATGCTGGATGAATTATATACGCCCACAAATAGCCTTGAGATGAAACATCCTGAGGCCTTGTTCATTGTGACTGGGGACTTCAATCAGGCCAAGCTCAAGTGTATTCCCAAGTTACCACCAACACGTATCCTGTTCCACCAGAGGCCCAAATATCCCAGACCACTGGTGCACAAATATCAAAAATGTCTATCACTCTATCGCCCACCCACACTTTGGCAAATCAGATCACAAGGCTGTGCTCCTACTCCCGGTTTACAAGCAAAAGCTGAAGCAGGAGAATCTGTCAAAGAAAGTCATGTAATGTTGGTCTGAGGAATCAGATGATCTCCTATGGGACTGCTGAGGGTCGGTAGACAGCTCAGTATTTTAAAAACTCTGCAAGCAGCCTGAATGAGTACGCCATTACAGTAAGTGACTTCATTAACAAAGTGTGCAGAAGATGACTGTATGCCAAAGAAGCAAATCCACGTGTTTCCCAACTGGAAACCACAGATAAACAGGGATATCCACTGCTTGCTGAAGTTTAGGTCTGAGGTGTTCCAGTCAGGTGATCCTGACGTATATAAGAAAGCCAAATATGATCTAAGGAAATCTATCAAAGGTGCCAAATGACAGTACCGGACCAAGCTAGAATCCCAGGCTATCTCACGATCCCCGCCAACTATGGCGAGATCCGTAAAACATACCAGGCTACATGATGAAGACGTAAAATTGCTGGCTCCAGTGCACCCTTCCCTGATGAGTTCAATGTATTCTATGCCCGTTTTGAGCAAGAGCACACCCTCCGTCCCAGAACAAGAGGGCACAGCCTCAAAATAAGGTGGGGGGGGGGTGCGTTTCGAATGGAGCTGAAGAGGAACTTCTTCAGTCAAAGGGTGGTGAATCTCTGGAATTCTCTGCCTGTTGAAGTGGTGGAGGCTACCTCGCTAAATATTTTTAAGACGCGGGTTGATGGGTTTTTGATAAGAGAGGGGATTAAGGGTTATGGGGAGAGGGCGGGAAAGTGGAACTGAGCCATGACAGATCAGCCATGATCTTATTGAATGGCGGGGCAGGCTCGAAGGGCTAGATGGCCTACTCCTGCTCCTATTTCTTATGTTCTTACGTTATGTTCTTATCAACAAGTAGTGATGTTTGGAGGTTGACAGCAATCTGAAAGGAAATGATAAAGTTGATTATGTCTGTTCTTAAATAGGTCCAGGCTGCAATCAGGTAAAGCTTCTCAGTACAATATTACCAACATCCAGAAAATAACCCCAAAATTAAGTAATTGCTTTTTAAGTAATACTATTAGTAACTGATAGCAAGATCATTTAAGAGATATTTCAAACATGTTTTGTGACAGATTGGGTTGGTACAACGATGTGAATTCTAAAATCTAGCAAAGGAATCTCAGCTAACATATCAACAAGACATTATTTCCTACATACCAACGGTGACTGCATTTCAAAAAGCACTCATATCTATAAAGCACTTGAAGCATTCTGAAATCATGAAAGGTGTTATAAAGATGCAAAATTTTATTTATTAAATTTGAAAGAGCCTGAATAATAAACTGTCAATAACATTTTATTGATACTTTCAGATTGAGGGTGAATGAACACTCCCAAGTATAAAAATGGGCACAGCATGAAATACTTGTTACATCAATGAATAATTGATAAGGACAACAGCCTAAAGGACCTTTGAACCTTAAACATATTGCTCCGGAATATTCAACCTCCAACCATGTTGGTCATATCTGGAACCTGATGGTAGAGATTCAAAATCTTGCAGCATGGTTACAGATGTCACAAGTGGGAAATTTACATAAATATGAACACTGAATCATAAAATGATTACAACACAGAAGGGGAAGATGGAGCCTGTCACATCTTGATCGGGTAAACTGGGGCTCTTTTCCTTAGAAAGACGGAGATTAACAGGGGATCTGATAGAGGTGTGTAAAATAATGAAGGGTATAGATAAACAGTGGCAGGTTTTTTCCTAGATTGGAGACAAATATCACGAGGGGCCACGGGCTTAAGGTGACGGGGGAAGAGGTATAACTGGGATGCTAGAGGGAGGTTTTTCACACAGAGGGTCATGGAAGTATGGAATGCACTGCCAAGTAAGGTGGCGGAGGCAGGCACACTGGACTTAAGGTTTACTTAGATAGACACATGAGCGAAACAGGGATGGAGGGTTATAGGAGACTGTTTTAAATGAGGATCAGAGCCTTGGGACGTTCCTGGAAATCAACTGTTACATGTGTTGATGTTTTTCTCTTTTACTCTGCAGGTGCGTCGGTCCACCTGTTGTCTAACGAGGGGCATACACGCGGTGGGTCGTGCGTGGGCTGTTCTTGGATGGTTTGAGAGGAGCCTAGTACTTCGCGTCATTTGTGTATGCTTAAAACTGGACCAGCAGATGGGCACCACAACAGCTCAGTGACTATCACTGTTGGCTGTGCAGATACATGGTTTTGGGCCAGTGTCTGTGGGAGTTTGCGCATTCTCCCTGTGGTTGCGTGGGTTTCCTCCGGGTGCTCCGGTTTCCTCCCACACCCCAAAGATGTGCTCTTAGGCTGATTGGTGTAACAAATTGTCCCTAAATTATTCTCCCCTTAATCTGGTTTCCATTGGGAGTACCATAAGCATAGACATGGGTCAAGGGTGGAGGAGGAAAAGCACATTGTTAGGATGGCGGCATGGGCTCATTGGGCCAAAGGGCCTGTTTCCCATGCTGTGTTGTTCTTTGTTATCTGCTGGTTCTGCAAGAACCAGGGAGTTCCCGCTCCTTGCCTTTCCCCATAGCACTGCATTTTTTCTTTTCAGATATTGATCCAATTCTTTTTTCAAAACAAATTTGCATTTGCCTTCACCACATTCTCAGTCACTGAATTCCAGATTCTAACCACCTGCTGCGTAAAAATAGATTTTTCTCATGTCACCGTGGCTACTTTTACCAATGACTTTAAATCTGCGTCCTCTGGTTTTCAACTCTTCTGCTAATGGAAAGAGCTTCTCCCAATCTTCTTTGGCCAGATCCCTCATGATTGTGAACACCTTTAATGCATGGTGGCACAGTGGTTCCAGTGCCAGGGACCCGGGTTCAATTCTGGCCTCAGGTGACTGTGTGGAGTTTGCACATTCTCCTTGTGTCTGCATGGGTTTCCTCTGGGTGCACCAGTGTCCTCCCACAGCCGAAAGATGTGCAGGTTAGGTTGATTGGCCATGCTAAATTGCTCCTTAGTGTCAGGGGGACTAGCAAAGTAAATACATGAGGTTATGGGGATAGCACCTGGGTAGGATTGTTGTTGGTGTAGGCTCAAAAGGGCCAAATGGCATCCTTCTGCACCTACAATTCTTTTCTATAACAAGAACAGCTGCAGCTTCACTAATCTATCTGCATAACTAAAGTCCCCCATTCTTGGAACTGTAGTTGAGCCTTTTGCACGCTGAAGCCTTTATTTATATCTTAAAGTGTGATGCCCAGAGTTGGATACAATACTCCAGTTGAGAATGAGCCAGTTTTTCAGCTTTCTCATAACTTCCCTGCTTTTGTACTCTGTGTCCTCAATTCTCAACTTTCTCTATCACCATCAATGATTCGTGTATATACAACCCTAGGTCCTCTTCTTAATTCAATCCATTTGGCTCTGAACACCCCAGATCCACTGCAATGATTCCAGCTGATACTCAAACTCTCAAAACTAGAGCTCAAGCTCCTGCAGCGATGAAATTTCCTGCACTAGTGGTTCTCCAGGACATAGAAAGGTTCTGCAGTTTTCAGATGGAACAAGATGTGCATTTGACACGTACTGAGGTGCCCCTGCCATATTTCTAGTTATAAGATTACAATGGAAACTTAGGAGAAAAAAACTTAATACTTAAAAGCTTAAATTAATTTTAAAGCCCATTTCAATTATTATATTTCTTTCTCTAAAAGATTCCTCTAGATATCTTAGTTTCCTTGGGTTCTGCTGCTACTTCCTCTCTGCACTGATTCTGACCTGACTCCTTCTAATCATTTTCTATTTTTGATTGGTCTCAGCTTCTTCTTACGCACTGGGGCCATTTCTGACCTAACACTTTACACCTTATTCAGCTCTCACTCCTGGTATCCTATGTCATTTCTCACAGATATCCCATGTTATGGATATCCATGTCATGGCTCATTGTTATATCACTTTCCTTTATCTAATTGCACTGGAGAAGTGTATCTTGTATTGTTGGCTTAAACCCCTAGACAGTAACCACCAGGATCAGAAAAGCAAACGTTCCGAAAAATAATTCAACCAGTTTGAACTCCACTTTAACAATATTCATTCGATTAGTGTCACTAATACGATTAAACTTCTGATGGTGTTTCACAGGACAATTAGGCAGAACTTGAAAGTAGCCACAGAAGGAGATGTTAGGACAGGTAGAAATGGAGATTAGAGTGGCAGGCGGGTTCATGGAGCAAGTCCCTAATTGTGGACTGAAATGAGTGGAGGTAGAAAGAGGAGGAAACTGGGGATGTGAGATTGCCAAAATTGGAGAGGCACAGGGTTCCTGGTGAGTGATAGGCCTGGAGGGGGTTACAGACACAGGGAGAGGTGAGGGATTTGAAGATAATGATGAGGATTTTTATATTGTGGTGTTGGTGGACTCGGAGTTGATGTAATTCAGTGTGAACAGGGGTGAGGGCAAAGGGAATTTGGTGCAAATTAGGATATGAGCAGCAGAGTTTTGGATGAGCTCAAGTTTACAAAGTTTGAACTTATTCAAAATCAGGATTAATTTACTTTGTCCTCCTGAAACTGCTAAAATCATGGGGGAGGCCTTGTAGTGGCAGAATACAAAGTTGGAATGCCCCAGTAAGTGAGAGTCCATTGCACAAGTATTCACATGACATATCTCAAGCGAGTATATAATTTCATATTATATTCCCAAATGCTTTCTCTTCCAGGATCTCCATCAGATGAGACCGAGCCATATCTAGTCATCCCTCTCACCATTCAATCCATCAGAGCACCCCAGACTGCAATTCCAGAGAGGGCACATATTGGTCATCACTGCTTTCACCAGCACCATCCCCAGCCCAGAGACACTCACTTCATTTGGACATGTTACTGGACAGACTTCTGGGACACTCACTGGTGGGCACCACACAGCTGTTGTTGTACATCGGGTGGAGGTAGGAACTTCGGAGTTCTGCTGGCTCCAAAAAATTGATGCCCCAAGCCAGATAGGCCGACACTTCAAGGGTGACGTCCACAGTGGAAAGTCTGGGCCAAGTGAGATCATGGAATTATCAAGGATGATACAGAGTTGATCAGGGCAAGCATGAACCTGACAGGGCAGTTACTCTGAGCTGAGGAAGGATGCCTGGTGGAACTTCCTGGGTGAATAGTGCACCACCTCCCAGGCAAGTGGTCTCAAGAACTGAACAAATACGCTATGACCTGACTCGTCAAGATTGAATGGTGGGACATTATTACCCCACTAACCCCGACCCCTTCCAGGACATAGACATAAGAGTCCTGTACCATTCATGGAGTTGCTGGCTACCGCTCAGTGTGAAAAGCTCCACTCACAATCCCTCCCGCACACAAGGAGCCAATGGGCATAACATTGGGTGCTTGCAGTAAGTTCTGTGACCCTTCCCCTGGGTTTCATTACAAGTTCAGCAGCAAGATTCCTCAATGATGGTCCTTTGTGCTTTCTTCTGAGCTGTGGCAGCTATTTTTGTGGTGCAGATGTTAATTGTTTACAGGCAAGTGGTTCCTTCTGAAGAACGTGCTGTGGTGCCACAGAGTGAAGAATTTAGTCACTGAGAGAAGTGCCTTTGCTGGGATATGTGCAGTGCTGAGTGATAGAGCCAATGTTTACAATGAGAGACTTGTCAGAAAACATTTGTGATCTCCAGGAAGGATCAGGGATTGTCTGTGTTATCCAGTGGGATAAAAATGAGGCCAAAGTGACCAGCTGTGGAGCAGAAGTCTTCATGGAATGTTGATGGACTGAATCAATAACGAAGTTTTGTTATGAAATGGATTGTCTGCCAACACATCTTTCTGCTGCTACAGGGGCATCTGATTCTTGTGTGCAATAACCTAGCTGATTCCCTTCTGACAGCCCACAGCAGATGAGAATGATGGGAGTTCCAACAGCTTGGGCTCATTCAGACTTGAAAGGGAGAGCGCCCTAGTGAGACTAACATTTCCTGTGAGAGGAGTTCAGAGAGGGCTGCCAAGTTTAATGTGGCAGATGGGGCACCGACAAAATCACTTCCTGACAGCACTGTGGGCACATGGATTGCAGTAGAGCAAAAAGGCAACTCACCATCAAGTCTCAAGGACAATTGGGGATAGGCAATAAATGTTGGTCTAGCCAATGACACCTCATGAAAGATTAAAAACACAGGATGTCATTTTAAGAATTGGGCATAGTTTGGTAGGTCTTAAGGTATTTGTAGTTCTGGATAGTGTTAAACTTCTTGTGGTGTTGGAGCTGTACTCATCCAATCAAGTTAAAAAAAAGGTAGTCACCATAGTTCCAGATGACTTTAGGCTGCTCTCCCCTTTCAGGGGAGCGGAGAGCTGACTAGTGGTTCTTTTAACTCTAGGATGTCCAAACCTCAGGTGAGGACAAGGTTGAGCAGACAGATCTTCACGAATAACCTCAGCTGGTACAGGAATTTAGCCCATGTTCTTGATGTCACCAGCTATCCCGCCAGGTGAGTATTCATTACACTCCTGACTTGTAAATGCTTTGAGGAATCAGGATGATTTATTCACCACAGAGTTCCCATCTTTTGACCTGCTCTAGCCAACCCAGTATTTTGTGTGACTGGTGCAGTTCGGTTTCTGGTCAATGGTAACACTTGGATGTGATGTGGGAGACTCACAATGAACATCAAGGAGAAATGGTTAGAATATTTCTTGTTGGAGGTGGTCATTGCCTGGCAATTCCGTAACATATATGTTACTTGTCAGTTATCAGCCATAAGTTAGCATGAGCTGCTTCTGTATCTATAGAATTGTAAATGGTACTGAATGTTGTGCAATCAGAGAACATCTCAACCTTTGACCTTATGAAGGTCATTGTCAAAGCAACTAAAAATGGTTGGGCCTTAGCACAAATGTCCTGAAGCCAAACTGAGTTACTCCAACAACCACAACCGTTACTTTTTGAGTTACATATCGCTCCAAATAATGGAGGTTTTTCTTCTGATTCCCATTGACTTCTTTGCTCAGGATCCTTGATTTCACACTCAGAAAAATGCTTTTAAATTTTATTTATTAGCGTTGCAAGTAGCTTACATTAACACTGCAGTGGTTGCAGGATGACCAGGACTGGGAACTGAATATCCAGGGATATCAGACATTTCGGAAGGATAGACAGGAAGGAAAAGGAGGCGGGGTAGCTCTGTTAATTAAAGGTAACATCAGGGCGGTAATGAGGGACGATATAGGTTCTAAGGAGCAAAATGTGGAATCGTTGTGGGTGGAGATAAGGAATAATAAGGGGAGAAAGTCACTGGTGGGTGTGGTTATAGGCCCCCAAATAATAACTTTGACGTGGGGCAGGCTATAAACACGCAAATAATGGATGCGTGCAAAAACAGAACAGCAATAATCATGGGGGATTTTAACCTGCATATTGATTGGTTGACTCAAGTTGGACGCGGTGGACTTGAGGAAGAGTTCTTAGAATGCTGTCGGGATAGTTTCCTCGAACAGTATGTTACAGAACCTATGAGGGAGCGAGTTATCTTGGATCGGGTCCTGTGTAATGAGACAGGTAAAAGTAAAGACCTTCTTGTGAGGGATCCTCTTGGAATGAACGATCACAATATGGTGGAATTTCTAATATAAATGGAGGATGAAAAAGTAGGGTCCCAAATCAGTGTCCTCTGCTTGAACAGAGGGGAGTACGATAGGATGAGGGTGGAATTGACTAATGTAGACTGGGAGGGCAGACTAGTTGGTAGGACAGCTGAGGAACAGTAGAGGATTTTTAAGGAGATTTTTTTCAGTAGTCAACAGAAATATATTTCAGTGATAAAGAAGGAATGCAAGAAAAGGGATAACCAGCTGTGGATAACTAAGGAAATAAAGGAGAGTATTAAATTAAAAACCGATGCGTACAGAGTGGCCAAAACTAGTGGGGAATTAGAAGATTGGAAAAGCTTTAAAAGACAACACAGAACTACTAAGAAAGCAATAAAGAAAGGAACGATAGATTATGAAACTACACTAGCACAAAATACAAAAACTGATAGCAAAAGTTTTTACAAACATATAAAAAGGAAAAGAGTGGCTAAAGTAAATGTTGGACCCTTAGAAGACGAGAAGGGGGATTTAATAATGGAAAGTGAGGAAATGGCCGAGGCCTTAAACAAGTTGTTTGTGTCAGTCTTCACGGTAGAGGACACAAATAGCTTACTGAAAATTGACAGTCGTGGGACATAGGGGGTGAGGTCCTTAAAACGATTACTATTACTAAAGAGGTAGTGCTTGCTGGGTTAATGGACTAAAGGTAGACAAGTCCCCGGGCCCAGATGGAATGCATCCCAGGGTACTGAAAGAAATGCATTAGTAACAGCAAATGCGTTAGCTGTTATTTATCAGAATTCGCTGGGCTCTGGGGAAGTGCCGGCTGATTGGAAAACAGTTAATGTGACGCCACTGTTTAAAAAAGGAGGTAGACAAAAGGCGGGTAACTACAGGCCCGTTAGCTTAACGTCTGTAGTTGGGAAAATGCTGGAATCCATCATTAAAGAAAAAATAGCAGGACTCCTGGAAAAGAATGGTTCGATCAAGCGGATGCAGCATGGATTCATGAAGGGAAAGTCGTGTTTGAAGAATTTATTGGATTTTTAAGATGTAATGAGTGTGGTTAACAGAGGGGAACTGATGGATATGGTGTTTTTAGATTTCCAGAAGGCGTTTGATAAGGTGCCTCACAAAAGGTTGCTGCAGTACGTTAAGGTACACGGAGTTGGGAATAAAGTGTTAGCATGGATTGAGGATTGGCTATCTAACACAAAGCAGAGAGTTGGAATAAATGGGTGCTTTTCTGGTTGGCAGTTGGTGACTAGCGGCATGCTGCAGGGATCGGTGCTGGGGCCTCAACTGTTTACCATATACATAGATGATCTGGAGGAGGGGGCTGAGTGTAGGGTAACAAAGTTTACAGATGACACAAAGATGAGTGGGAAAGCGAATTGTGTGAAGGACACGGAAAGTCTGCAGAGAGATTTGGATAGGCTTAGTGAGTGGGCGAGGATCTGGCAGATGGAGTATAATGTTGGCAAGTGTGAGGTTATCCACTTGGGAAGGAATAATAGTAAAATAGATTATTACTTAAATGGTGAAACATTACAGCATGCTACTGTGCAGAGGGAACTGGGGGTCCTTGTGTATGAATCGCAAAAACTCAGTTTGCAGGTGATCAAGAAGGCAAATGAAATGTGCGAGGGGGATGGAGTATAAAAGCAGGGAGGTCTTGCTGCAATTGTACAAGGTACTGGTGAGGCTGCGAGTAGTGTGTGCAATTTTGGTCTTATTTGCGAAATATTGATATATTGGCCTTGGAGGGAGTACAGAGAAGGTTCACCAGGTTGATACCGGAGATGAGGGGCTTAGCTTACGAGGAAAGATTGAGTAGATTGGGCCTGAACTCGTTGGAGTTTAGAAGGCTGAGGGGAGATCTTATAGAGACATATAAGATAATGAAGGGGCTAGACAGGGTAGAGGCAGAGAGATTCTTTCGACTTTGAAAGGAAACAAGAACCAGAGGACACAGCCTCAAAATAAGGGGGAGTCAGTTTAGAACAGAGTTGAGGAGGAACAACTTCTCTCAGAGGGTAGTGAATCTCCAGTATTCTCTGCTCATTGAAGCAGTGGAGGCTACCTCGTTAAATATGTTTAAGTCACAGGTAGATAGATTTCTGATCAATAAGGGAATTAAGGGTTATGGGGAGCAGGTGGGTAATTGGAACTAAACCACTATCAGATCAGCCATGATCTTATTGAACGGCGGGGTAGGCTCAAGGGGCTAGATGGCCTACTCCTGCTCCTATTTCTTATGTTCTTAGTGAAGTTAACAGTGAAAATCCCCTAGTTGCCACACTCCAACAACTGTTACTCTGGTGCCTCAGGGTACACTGAGGGGGAATTTAGCATGGCAAATGCGCCTAACTAGCACGTCTTTCAGGCTATGGGAGGAAACTGGAGCACCTGGAGGAAACCCATACAAACACGGGGAGAATGTGCAGACCCTGCAGACAGTGACCCATGCCGGGAATCAAACCCAAATCCCTGGCGTTGTGAGGCATCAGTACTAATCACTATGCCGCCCACTTGGGTGGTTGGGATTGACACGGTGGATAAGAAACACAGAAGTGTGAAATATCTTGAAGAGGGCCATTATGGACTGAAAAGCACCCCCAAAGATGGCCACAAGGCTTGACCAGGCTCTACATGGCCTGGACACCTGGCACCGCCTGCCCCCCGAAGGTAAAATCTCAGTAATGGCAGGAGGTGGCCCTTAAGCAGCTGCTGAATGGTAATGGGTAAAAAACTCATTGCTGCAGAGGTAGGCAGATATGGGGTGGTACAGTCTTGCTGCCATGGTGTCTAATTGTGTGTTCCCTCCGTCCCACTGTCAAACTACCTCTTCCATCACCCCAATGCAAAGGGGCGGGGCAGGGGGAATGGAAAAATCTCCCACCCTTGAATAATTAAGTGAAACACTCGCAATCAATAAAAACTCATATCAACCATTTGTCTCAATTTCACCTACAAATGAAGGGAGATGTTAAAGGGCATGCAACATGCAAATATATTTAAGAGTTGTCATTGCCTCTACAGAGAATAAAAGTGACTTTGACCCACTTTAGGACTGCATGATGGCACAGTGGTTAGCATGGCTGCCTCAGAGTGCCAAGGACCCAGTTTCAATTGCTGACTTGGGGTCACTGTCTGTGCAGCATCTGCATGTTTTCCCCATGTCTACGTGGGTTTCCTCTGGGCTGGTTAGGTGCATTGACCATGCTAAATTCTTCCTCAGTGTATCCGAACAGGGGCACCAGAGTGTGGCAACTAGGGGATTTTCACAGTAACTTCACTGCAGTGTTAATGTAAGCCTACATGTGACACTAATAAATAAACTTTAAAACTTTAATAGACAGATTACCAACCCTCAGAGAAATTGCCAATTACGGCGTTACAATGCAGGACCAATTTTACACGCTTTGTATTCAGATATTGGTAACTTAATTTAAATCAGAGAATAACGAATAGAACTACTACACAATAGCCTTTCTGGTTCAATAATCTGTAACCTTTAAAATCACCAATTCCAATCCAATCAAGGAATTTTGTTTACGATACTCTAGGGGAATCCCCTATTTTGTTACGAGCAGAGATGATGCTACATAAGTTCAAATACCAGAAGGGAACTTTGAAATGTTTTCTCTTAATTGTATTTTGCAATTTAATATAATGTAAGGAAAGATGTAAAGTGGAGAATATACGAGACATTTTTGTGATGATTTTACACAAGTGCTTATTATTTTTTTCTTAAGTAACTTAATGGCTATACATAATAGGCCCGATTCTCCAAAAAAATTTCTAGCGCTGAATTGGCAGGAAAAATGGTGTAAATCACAAATGTCTCTTCAGTGTGAGTTCAGACTCGAATCTCCCACACACTGTGCATTGCAGCAGTCACAATCATGAATATCATTAAAAACTCAGAGGGTGGGGCTCACTGATGCCAGAGTGATAGTTCCACACCTCTGTCGGTGTGCAGTGGCTCCTGTCAGCCTGGACTCTGCTGGCCAGCCCAGGACACCTGCAGTGCTGCCCCTCATGAACTCCCCTCAGCTCGTTTGCAGCCTGCAGAAGCATTCCCGTGCCAGCCCCGACAGCTGTTCCTTAGGATTGCTGGCTTCCCCTCAGCCCTGACCGATCGTATCTGCAGAGTGGCAGTGGGATCCCCCCAAACAATTGACCCCAGGCCTGCCCACATTAGGCCCCACCCCTGGCACTGCCCAATGGCATGGGCACTTTGCCCCTTGGGCAGCTCTGGGACACAAGCTGGCACTGCCAGGGTGCCCATGCCCAGAGGGCACTATCCCCTACTGCTTGACCCCCCCCTTAGGGGTCCCGATTGCCCCCCTTCACTCCAGTGGGGTCTCCCGCTAATTCCCCATAAGTGGGGAGCTACTCTAAACCCCGCCAGAGTGAAATAATCCTGGCAGGGTGGAAGATGCCATCGGGCCTGCAGAATTCAGTCCCAGGCTCAAAAATGACATTTAAGCCAGATTAAAAATAGATTTAAATTATTTACCTTGTCTTCCCACTGAGTCTGCCCTCTGGCTGTGAGAAATGCGCATACGTCAGGAACACACGTGCAAATCCCACTAAATGGCTGACACGCATCTCCCAACCTAATGCGCCAAAAAATGTGTATGAGTGGATGGGAAAATCGGGCCCAGCATCTTTAAAATTACCCAGTTCCAAATTCTTCTATTTTCTTAACTTCAGAGCCAAACTTCCCCTAACATCATCCCATAAGTTTTAAAATGATAAGCAAAATCCAGCAATAGTCACCACACCAGGCACTTAAATTTTTCAGGGTTGCTTCTGACTCAGTACAAAACAACTCGCTTTTCTCCAAGCACAGCTTGTTGGGAGTTGACACGGCTTCATGTTATGGGCTGAATCCTTAAAAGACAGCTCATCTGTGTAGGGTGAACGTGTCCCTGATCTTCCCTTACCTAAACTAACCTGCTCAGAAATCATTCTGAATTACCTTTATATCATGAGTTCATCTTTGAGAATATCATTGCGAAATTTATACTCCATTGTCTCCTTTGAACTTCTGCCATCTTTTACCTGAGGCTAGAATTATCATCAAACCATTAACTCCATCAATCAACTAACTAGATTTTCCATCATTAAATAGTTTTTAAAAAACATGCAACTGCTAGAACACATTTCCAATAACTGGATTTCCTTATTTTTCATTTTATTATAATTTCCTAACACATCTCATTTTCAGGCAATGCCTGGTGCTGCTCCTGACATGTCATCTCACACTCTTCATTGAGCCAGATTTGGTGGTGGTGATAGAATGGGCAACGTGCCGGGCAATGAGATTTCAGATTGTGGCAGAGTACAATTCTGCTACTGTTGGTGGCCACTGGTTGCCCAGTCCTGAGTTGCTAGACCTGTTTAAAATCTATCCTATTTAGAATGATAGTAGTGCCAAACAACATGAAAAAGGTTTCCTCAATGTGAAGACAGGACTTCTTCTCCACAAAGATCATGCAGTGGGGCATTTCTACTCAAACTGTCACAAACAAATGGGTCTGCAGGAGGTAGGCTGCTGAAGGTGAGGTCAAATATGTTTTTCTCTCTTGGTTCCCTCACCACCTGCTGCAGACCCGACCTAGTTGCACTGTCCTCAGACTTGGCAGTACCAATGCTATTGACCCAATCATGGTGATTAACACTGAAGTCCCCACCCAGCGTACATTCTGCACCCCTGCCACCTTCAGTTATTCCTCCAAGTGGTGTTCAACAGCAAGGAGTACTGCTTCATCACTAGAGGGGTGTGGTACATCATAGTCAGCAGGAGGTTTCCTTTCCCATGTTTGACCAGATGCAATGAGACTTCATGGAATCCAGAATCCATGCTGTGGGCCCCCAAGGCAACTTCCTCCTAATTGTGCCGCTACGTTTGCTGGGTCTTTCCTGTAATGGCAGAGTGGAGAATATGTCAGGTCATGAGGTTACTGTTTGTGCTTATAATCGATGCTGTCCACTCTGTAATAAGATCTTTATCATGGCCTACCTTATCCTGTCAACTGAGGTTACTGTGGCAGAAGTAACCAAAAAACATTGCGACTGTAATTTATCTGTACTGACTGATTAGCTCAGAGTCATCGGAGATTTACAGCATGGAGACAGGCCTTTCAGCCCAACTTGTCCATGCCGCCCAGTTTTTACCACTAAGCTGTCCCAATTGCCCACATTTGGCCCATATCCCTCTATACCCTCTTACCCTTGTAACTGTCTAAATGCTTTTTTAAAAGACACTGTACCCACCTCTACTACTGCCTCTGGCAGCTCGTTCCAGATACTCACATTTGTGAAAAAATTGCCCCTCTACATCCTTTTGTATCTCTCACGTTAAACCTATGCCCTCTAGTTTTAGACTCCTCTACCTTTGAGAAAAGATGTTGACTATTTGCCTTATCTACGCCCCTCATTATTTTATAGAACTGTATAAGATCACCTCTAAGCCTCCTACGCTCCCGGAAATAAAGTCCCAGTCTATCTAGTCTCTCCTTATAACTTAAACCATCAAGTCCCAGTAGCAATCCTAGTAAATCTTTTCTGCACTCTTCCTAGTTTAATAATATCATTTCTGTAATAGGATGACCAAAACTGTACACAGTATTCCAACTGTGGTCTTACTAATGTCTTGTACAACTTCAACAAGATCTCAACTCCTGCTCTAAGCAATAAAATCAAGCATGTCGAATGCTGCCTTCACCACCCTGAAAAGCTGTGATTGCACTTTCAAGGAGCTATGAACCTATACTCCTAGATCTCTTCATTAACTCCACAACACCCTACCATTAACCGAGTAGGTCCTGTAACAAAATTCAATGTAACAAAATGCATCACCCACATTTACCTACACTAATTCCATCTACCATTCATTGTCCCACTGGCCCAATTGTTCAAGATCTTGTTGAAATCCGAGATAACGTTCTTCACTGTCCACTATGCGATCAATCTTGGTGTCATCTACAAACTTACTAACCATACCTCCTAAATTCTCACCCAAATCATTAATGTAAATAACAAATAACAGCAGACCAGCAGCGAGCCTTGAAGCACACGGCTGGCCACAGGCCTCCATTTTGAAAAACAACCCTCTATAACCACCTTCTGTCTTCAAGCCATTTTTTGTATCCAAGTGGCAACCTCACCCTGGATACGAGATTTAACCTCATGAAACAACCTACCATGTGGTACCCTGTCAAAGGCCTTGCTAATTTCTATGTAGACAATGTTGATTGCACTGCCTCATCCACCTTCTTGGTTACCCCTTCAAAAAACTCAATCAAATTTGTGAGACATGATTTTCCACTCACAAAGCCATACTGTCTATCAGTGTGACTCAGAGTTAACACTCTGAATTCTGATTAAAATGGTCCGGGCCTGACTTTTGAGTGAGGAATTAAGCAAAACTTAAGTATTCTCAGAATGATATGAACACTGAGTGTTTAACTGTTGACCTGACTAGTATCAACCAAACTCAAAACAAACAACCTTTCTTTCATTGCTCTATGTTGTCAATTGGAAACTGCATTTTGCACATCACAACAACTACACTGCCAAGTATTTCACTTGGACTTTTGAGATTGTGAAAGGTGCTGGAAAAATGCTGGTCTGGTTCTTTTATTATACATTCAACACTGACCCCTAGGGACAATTACTTGTAAAATCAGCCACTCTGTGAGGCACTCATTCAACCAAGTTGTAATCATTGAAATAGAAAATGCTGGAAAAACTGTAGTAGCATCAGTAAAGAGAGATAGAGTTAGCATTATGAATCCAATATAACTCTTCTTCAGAGCAGTTCCGAAGTGTCATGTTCGGCTGTAATTTTTTTAAAATTTCAGGGCCTGTAATTTTTGTGCAATGGCAATCAGTAAGATTGCCTCTCCACTACGACTTACTTCTCTGAAATAAAGCCATGTCTTGCATGACCTTCTAACTCGGGCCAGGTGACCAAGCTCCAGTGCAGTGGATTCCCAAGGCCTGACGCTTTCGGGGCAAGGAGGTGGAGTCAAATGGGTGAGTAGGCGGTGGTAATTCAGGGTTTCTGTTGGGGGGAACTGTAGTGGAGAGGCCGATGAGCAGGGAGTCCTGAGGAGGGTTCTGGCCGATGAGCAGTAGAGTCCTGAGAATTCTTACAGTGCAGAAAGAGGCCATTCGGTCCATCAAGTCTGCACCGACAACAAACCCACCCAGGTCCTATCCCCATATCCCTACATACTTACCTGCTAATCTCTCTAACCTAAGTATTCCAGGACACTAAGGGGCAATTTAGCTTGGCCAGTCAACCTAACCTGCACATCTGTGCACTGTGGGAGGAAACCAGAGCATCCGGAGGAAACCCACACTGACACGGGGAGAATATGCATCCTGCACACAGACAGTGACCCAAGCCAGGAATTCAACACAGATCCTTGGCATGGTGAGGCACTGTGCCCCAGTGCTGCCCAGACAGTGCTAAGAATGTGGAACTCACCACCACATGGAGCAATTAGATGCATCTGCACTATTGACTTTTAAGAAAAATACACGAGGGAGAAAGGATTAGCAGAAATATTTTAATTGACAATATGTACCAAATGAAATGGAAGGAGCTCACTTCCAGTGGAAACGACATGGTGGTGGCCATTTAGCATGGCCAATCCACCTAACCTGCACTTCTTTGGACTGTGGGAGGAAACTAGAGCATCCGGAGGAAATCCATGCAGACACAGGGAGAGTGTGCAAATTCCATGCAGACAGTGACCCAAGCCAGGAATTGAACCCGGGTCCCTGGCACTGTGAGGTAGCAATGCTAACCACTGTGCTACCGTGCTGTGAGTCAGTTCTAAGTTTCCTAGGAGGTAGAAGTGGTTTAAATTCTTCAAACTTTTTCTGGTTTTTTTTTAGTTGGAAAGGGGGTTGGACAAGGTGGAGTAGAACAGAAGGTAAAAGGATGGATGGGAGTTAAGGAGAGATTGTCTTCTTTTCATGACATCTTTATCCAAGAGAATGTTAATTGTGGCATTAAGGACTAAAGAAGGTCCTAATATTGACATAAAGATAAAATGTCAGACAGGAGAATGAAAGTCAGTGTTCAGTGAAAACAAAATTAAAGAACAAGTGACAGATGGTCCTGTGGGAGAGTTGGGGGTGCGCTTTGGGACACAGGAAAAAAAGGGGGTCAAAATGGATGAAAGAAAAATGTCACATTCTTAAGTTGTTGAATTCAGTGTTGAGGCCTGTGACATATTTAATCAGAAATGTTCCTTCAGATTGCATTAGGCTTTAATGGAACACTGCAGAAGGCCAAGGACGGACAATGTGGCCATGGAGATGGTGAATTAAAATGATAAGCGACAGGGAAGTTCAGGTTATGTTTGCAATTGAGGTCTAAAATTTTAGACTCGAAACGTTAACTCTGTTTCCGTCTCGAGATGTTGCCGAACCTACTTAGTTAATTCAGTGTTTTCTGATTCTATTAAGATTTCCATCAATGGTAGTATTTGTTCATTAGAAACATGTGTTTAGGGAGCAAAACACAGTTCACGAGAGATAACATATGTATTTATATAACTATAGCATCCTCTGTGCCTTCCCCGCACTCTCGTATTTTGCTTTCTTTCATATAGTTACCAAACTCCCTGCAAAACATCACTCGCACATTTTCTACAGCAATATAAATCGAAGCGGATTTTTTATTTTGACATGGAAAGGAGTGTTACACGCTGCAACACAAAATGAAGTAATCTTCACTATGTTAAACAACCATCTCAAAATCTTGCCTACGCCAATGAGAAGACAAGCTTCGGTTATTCCTGTCTTTCTTCAAAGCCACACAATCTATCCTTTCCCCATTCTCTCGCCATACTTCCTGAAGCCCAAAAATAGACCAGGCTGCGATCCCTGAAACAACATTAACAACCTGCGAGCAGGTAAAGATCAGAACAGCGGCCTCACCTACACACTGTTCCTGACAACACGACGCCTCCCCTCAGCAGCTCCGGCAGTTGGACAAACAGTATCATGGTAGATCAGCGAGGCCATGCGCGAGACCCAACCCATCCTCCAATCATAGCAACCCTCTCTCCCGCTCTTGCAGCTGCTACTCCAATCACATCACCACTCTCTCCCTGCTTGCTCGGCTCTTCATGAAACAGGTTCTGTGATTGGAGGAGCTGCACGGGCGGGAGAGATTGGAGCAGCGGCATGAGGAAGAAGAGGCCAAGATGGCGCCGTAGTTCACTTAGGGAAAATGGCCCCGGCCCTGTCTGAGGGCGAGAATGAACGAGTGTGAGAGGGAGGGACAGAGTGAGTGAGTGTGTGTAAGTGAGCGAGTGGGAGAGATAGAGAATCTGTCGAAAGAGTGTGAGAGAGAGATTGTGAATGGGCCGGATTCTCTCACTTTTTTTCAACATGTCAAAAGCCAAGAAACTAGAGAGAATCCCATCAACCAGAAAAGTCACCATATATTCAACTTTTTTAAGGATATAATCGTTTTCCATGGGTTTCACGCCACGCCTATGGTGGCCCGCCTCAAATTTTCACGTCCTGCTGCAATTTAATGGTTGTCATCAGTGGGGCACACCATTTAAACACTTCCCTTGCTTTTGTTCCAAGTCCAATTGGGTGATGTCTGTCGGAAAGACTGCATCAGGTTTCACCAAGGGAACCCTCAGCAAGCTTCTGAATGGGTCAGGCAGAGGTGAGAAATCTTCTACCCTCAATCAGGCAGACCTCTTGCCAGCAAGGTGACCAACCCTGCCTGGAAGGCTGGGGCTGTAATTGTGAGTGCCAGCTCTCTGTTTAAGAGGAGGGACTGCTGTGCCAGAAGAAGGTGAATGACTTTCTTCATGCATGATGAAGAGATGCTGGCGTTGGGGTAAGCACAGTACGAAGTCTCACAACACCAGGTTAAAGTCCAACAGGTTTATTTGGCAGTACAAGCTTTCAGAATCTCAGGCTCCTTTTTCAGGTGAGTGAGGAGTTGTGTTCACAAACAGGGCATATACAGACCCAAACTGAATTTACAAGATAATGGTTGGAATGTAAGTCTTTACAGGTAAAGATACAGACAATGTGAGTGGATAGAGGGCCAAACACAGGTTAATGAGGTACGTATTGTCTCCAGCCAGGACAATTAGTGAGATTTTGCAAGCCCAGGCAAGTCATGGGTTTTACAGATAGTGTAATTTCACATTCCAACCATTATCTTGTAAATTGAGTTGTGTATGTATATGCCTTGTTTATGAACACAACTCCTCACTCACCTGAAGAAAGAGCCCAAGGCTCTGAAAGCTTGTGCTGTGAAATAAGCATGTTGGACTTTAACCTGGTGTAGTGAGACTTCTTACTTTCTTCATGCAGCCAGGTAAGTCCTCATATTTCCTGCAGGACCCATTAACACACCCCTCATGCTTGCATGGTGATTGTCTCCCAACCACCTCATGGTGCCCCAACACTTGTCATGCCACCCTTCCCCACCTCATTATCCCCCAGTGACTCCACTACTACTCACATCTCCGCTCTGACGCACCTGCCATGCATGCCAGACTTCATTCCCAACTGACTCGACAAAGGTCCCTCCTACACTCTCCCCATCTGTTTCTGCAGGACAAACTTGAGCGCATTGCAGTGAGCGGGCACAGATGGCACGCATGATGCTGGAGATCAAGATTCTCACCCACTTTCATGAATAAGCCCTTCAGCTGGTCAGTGAGAAATAGGACCAGACCTGTGCAGAAAGTGAAGTGGGGACAAGAAATACAAATGAAAACTCTCAACACATCCAACCATGGTGAGAGCCTCACGAGTTACCTTTTTCCTATCAGTGTTCTTCTGTTCTGCACTAATACCATCACATTTCGGTTGCAGGTCAATCAAATCTAGCCTATTAATCCTCATGGCCCAGGACCTCAGACCTGAGCAGTTCTGGAGGAGATGTGTCAGAGACAAGCATCAAGGTGGTGTCACAGTTGCCATCCACCAGTGCAGATACTCAGGCCTTGGTGAGAACAAGTAGTAGGCAGGCTTCTGGGTCACTCACTGGTGAGCACCTCACATCTGATAACGTACAGTAGATGGAAGCAGGGACATCCTAGGAATTTGGCACCCGAAAGGGATGCTGGAGCCCGGCATCCAGTTTGATGATGTGTCCCCAGGTCCAGTCATCATCATCACAGCTGCTGAGCTACAAAGGCAAAATCAAGAGTATCAAGAAGGCATGTTGGTACCCCTCCTCAGTCTGCAAAACCAACTAGAAAAGTCCCATTGCCTACTGTTCGAGAAGATGGCGCTATCACTCCAATACAACAAGGCTATCACTGCAAGATTGGTGTCAACAGTGGAAACCTTGGTGCAGGACATGCACTCCATGGTGGGGGATTCCATCCATGGTTCAGGTCTTAATCTCCATTGAGGTGGGCATGAGTTCCATAGTACAGGGCTTCAACAAACAGCATTGTGCTGGCAATTGTGGGTATCCACGAGTCCCAGTGTCAGAGGAGAGAAGTGGATCTACAGGTGTGCAGCCCAGGGCTTCCTACCCAGGAGACCCTGGAGGTGGCCAGCCTACCTGACACCCTCCTTCCTGTGAGTGACACATCGTCAGCCCTGCACACCCATGCAGCTCTAAAATGGGCTGGGATTCTCAAGGTCACCTGCCAAGATCATCTCAGGCAACAGGGCATGGAAATTAGGAGACCGCCTCAACCTTAGCTGTGGATCCTGAAGATACGCTTAGACGTAGTAAGAGGGTGAGGAAAGATACGAGAAGATAGGCAGATAGAGGGTATAATAGAGATGAGGCACCATTGTAATCCTAAACTTGTATTAAAATTCACATTGATCATCCGTAAAGTGCCTCCATACTCATGTCATGGCACCATGTTCCACCAACACTCATGCAAAGTTGGTGCTTCCTCCCTCAGCACTGGCAGCACTATTGTTCTCCTATCTCCCACACTGATCTTGTAGTAATACTGCAATGGTGCTGGCATGGACACCCCAGGCATACAATCCCAATTCCCACCCAACTGCTGCTCAACCCAGACCAGAGTTATAGGTCACGAGGTGTCTAGGTGTAAGCTGTGGGTGTGGCCTTTCTCTTTGCACAATTAATTATTTTTGGCAATGAGAAAGTGGTGTTTCACTGAATTACTACATTGGCAATGAAGGGAATTTTTTTTTCTCCATCTCTTCCTCTGGACAACCTTCATAAGTCAAGATTCTTTTGCAGTCAGAAAAAGCAATTATGTTTCTTTTCGGGAAACTTGACCCCTATGACAGCAGTGGAAGATTGGGCCCAATATACAGAGCCCATGTGTTACTTTTGTGCTAACAACATTGAAGGAGACAAAACCAAAAGATAATGTTATTGACCACATGCAGAGCACCACATATCAGCATGATAATAAGTCTTAGCTTTAAGAAGCAGACAGTTCCAGACCTGCAAGGAACAGCTTCTCCAAACAGCGCCTTGAGATTGAAACATCAAGGAGTGACATCACAGAAAAGCAGTTAACTGGTTGGTGAGTAACTGATTTTAGGGACTGTGATTAAATAGTTAAAGCTAAAGGAAACAGTATATATTGGGAAAAGTATTATCTATTATCTATATCTAGAATTCTTATTTCTAAAACAATCGTAAAATTTAGACATCAGACGTGAGCAGTCTTGGAATTATAGGGATAGCATGTGTAGAGAGGTGGTTACACTGCAGCTAAAGGGACTAAAGGGAAGAAGGGACTAGGTGACCACCTGAGAATAGAAAGAACAGGCAGGAAGTACAGGAATCCCCCAGGGTCCTGCTCACTAACTGCTATTCCATTTTGGAAACTAATGAGGGCGCTGGTACCTCAGAGGAGTCATGATGTGGGAATGCCGGCGTTGGACTGGCGTAAACACAGTAAAAAGTCTGACAACACCAGGTTTTAGTCCAACCTATTTATTTGAGGACGGTCTCAACAGGTCACCTCAGAGGAGTGCAGTCAGAGCCAAGTTTCTGGCATGACAAGCAGTTTGATTTTATGGGGAATGGGATGCAGAGAGATGTTTCTGTGCGAAAGACGGCTCCAGGAATGGTGTGTTGCATGCAAGGTGCCAGGATCAGGGATGTCACTGAACAGCTGCAGGGCATCCTGAAAGGGGAGGGTGTTGAGTTAGAGGTTGCCGAATATGTTGGTACCAAGAATATTGGCAAAGAGAGGAATGAAGTTTTGTATCAAGAATTCAGGGAGCTGGGTGGTAGATTAAAAAGCAGGTTGTAATCTCTGGATTGCTCCTTCTGCCACCTGTCCTCAGGAAAAGAGGACAGATGAATGTGTAGCTCAAGAGGAAGCATTTTAGATTCCTGGATCACTGGGACCATTTCTGGGAAAGACGTGACATCTACAAACGGGCGGTCCGCACCTGAACCACATTGGGGCCAACATCCTTACAGGTATGTTTGCTAGTGCTGTGGGGAGGAATTTAAATTAGTTTGGCAAGGGAAGGGGACATAGATTATTGGTGAAATAGAGACACGTCATGGTACAGCAAAGGAAGCAAATCAAAATGAGTTTAGCTACGTTGAGTGTCAAGAGAGTAAGGCAAGGTTGGATGGCATTTAATGTTCGGAGTGCAATAGGTAAGACTGATGAGTTAAGGGTGTGGATTGACACATGGAAGTGTGATATTATTGCCATCACAAGGTGGAGGGAAAGGCAGGATTGGTAACTCAACTTTCTAGGATATAGGATCTTTAGGCGAGACAGAAGAGGTTGTACAAAGGGAGGTGGCGAAGCACTATTAATTAAGGAATCAATTACTGCAATAAGGAGAAATGATATCATAGAATCATAGAAGCCTACAGTGCAGAAAGAGGCCCTTCGGCCCATCAAGTTTGCACCGAACGCAATCCCACCCATGCCCTACCCCCATATCCTTACATATTATACCCACTAATCCCTCTAACCTCCGCTACCCTGGACACTAAGGGGCAATTTCTTAGCATGGCCAATCAACCTAATCTGCATATCTTCAGACTGTGGGAGGAAACCGGAGTACCTGAAGGAAACCCACGCAGACATGAGGAGAATGTGCAAACTCCACACAGACAGTGACCCAAGCCGAGAATCGAACCCAGGACCCTGGAACTGTGAAGCAGCAGTGCTAACCACTGTGCTACCGTGCCATCCTATCTTTGAAGGGTCTTTAAACAAGGCTTTGTGGGTAGAACTTAGGAATGTTAAGAGGGCTGCAACTTTACTGGGAGTGTATTGTAGGCCTCCAAACAGTCAGTGGGAAATAGAGGAGCAAATATGTAGAAAATTCACAGAGGTATGTAAGATTAATAATAGGATAATTATGCTTAGGTATTTCAATTTTCCAAACATAAATTGGGATAGTAAGCGTTTAGAGGGGGTGGATTTCTTGGAATGTATACAGGGAAGTTTTCTGTATCAATATGTGTAAGGCCCAACAAGGGACTGGACAATACTGGATCTAGTTCTGGGGAATGAAGCCAGATAAGTGTTCAGTGTGGCAGTGGGGGAACATTTTACCAATAGCGAACACAACATGGTACAGTTCAAATTTGTTATGGAGAAAGATGGCCTGTAAAAGACGGCTTTGGATTGTGGGAGGGTAGATTTTATTAATATAAGGCAGAATCTGGCCAAAGTTGATTGGGAACAGCTCCTTGCAGATAAGTCTGCAGCAGAGCAGTTGGGCGTGGAATTCGAAAAGGAGCCAGGGAGAATACAAGTCCAACATGTACCTTTTTGGGGAAAATGTAGGAGCAATAAGTTCAAGGAATCCAGGCTGTCCAGGACAGTTGAGGACTGGATGAGCTATGAGGAGAGGCTGAATAAACTGGGCTTGTACTCGTTAGAGTTTAGAAGAATGAGGGGAGATCTCATTGAGACTTATAAGATGATGAATGGGATGGATAGGATAGAGGTGGAGAGACTCTTCCTGCTCAAAAAAGACAGTAGGACTAGGGGGCACAGCCTCAAGATAAAAGGGGGGCGGTTTAGAACGGAGTTGAGGAGGAACTTCTTCACTCAAAGGGTGGTGAATCTCTGGAATTCTCTGCCCGTTGAAGTGGTGGAGGCTGCCTCGCTAAATATTTTTAAGACACGGGTTGATGGGTTTTTGATAAGAGAGGGGATTAAGGGTTATGGGGAGAAAGCGGGAAAGTGGAACTGAGCAGCGACAGATCAGCCATGATCTTATTGAATGGCGGGGCAGGCTCGAAGGGCTGGATGGCCTACTCCTGCTCCTATTTCTTATGTTCTTATGAGGCCGAAGAGAATGGCTTTTTGCAAATCCAAAGAGAGCAATTCAGCTGCCATCCTTGAGGAATATAGGAAGTGCAAGAGGGAACTTAATTAGAAGAGCAGAAAGGGAACGTGAAAAAGACTTACGAATAGGATTAGGGAGAATCCTAAAATATTTTCTAAATATATTAAAGGGCAGAGGTTAGCCAGAGAAAGATTAGGAATCAAGGGGGTAATCTATGTGAGAAGCCGCAGGACATTAGAACATAGAACATAGAACATTACAGCGCAGAACAGGCCCTTCGGCCCACGATGTTGCGCCGACCAGTTACAAAAACAATGACCCACTAGCCTATACCAATCCCTTTTCGTCCATAAACCTATCCAGAGATCTCTTAAACGCCCCCAAACTAGACGCATTTACAACTGCAGCAGGCAGGGCATTCCAATCCTTCACCACCCGCTGGGTAAAGAACCTACCCCTGACATCTGTCCTGTAGCTACCCCCCCTTAATTTAAAGCCATGCCCCCTCGTGCTAGCTTTCTCCATCCGAGGAAAAAGGCTATCACTATCCACCCTATCTAAACCTCTAATCATCTTATATGTTTCAATAAGATCCCCTCTTAGCCGCCTTCTTTCCAATGAAAACAACCCTAAATCCCTCAGTCTCTCCTCATAGGACCTCCCCACCATACCAGGCACCATCCTAGTAAACCTCCTCTGCACCCTCTCCAACGCCTCCACATCCTTCTTGTAATGCGGGGACCAGAACTGCACACAGTACTCCAAGTGCGGCCGCACTAGAGTAGTGTACAGTTGCAACATTACACTGCGACTCCTAAATTCAATCCCCCTACCAATAAACGCCAAGACACCGTACGCCTTCTTAACAACCTTATCTACTTGATTCTATGTACACACACACCTAGATCCCTCTGTTCATCCACACTATTCAAAGTCCTCCCGTTAGCCCTATACTCGACACATCTGTTGCTCCTACCAAAGTGAATTACCTCACACTTCTCCGCATTAAATTCCATCCGCCACCTCTCGGCCCAGCTCTGCAACCTAAGTCTCCCTGCAGACTATGACACTGGAAGAGTATTAAGTGACTGTGTCTCTTAATTTAGGATGAGGGACTGTGAGGAACGTGCACAGTTTGACACAGGAAGTAAGAAGGTATTGTAAGGAAATAAGAAGGAATGGAGGCCTGTGACTAGTGGTGTGCCACAGGAATCAGTGCAGGGTCCATTGTTGTTTGTTATCTATATCAATGATCTGGATGATTATGTGGTAAATTGGATCAGCAAATCTGCTGATTATACAAAGATTGGAGGAGTAGTGGACAGTGAGGAAAGTTTTCAAAGCTTGCAGAAGGATTTGGACCAACTAGAAAAATGGGCTGAAAAATGGCAGATGGAGTTTAACGCAGACAAGTGTGAGGTATTGCACTTTGGAAGGACAAACCAAGGTGGAACACACAAGGTAAATGGTAGGACACCGAAGAGTGCAGTAGAACAGAGGGATCTGGGAATACAGATACATAATTCCCTCAAAGTGGCGTCACAGGTAGATTAGGGTCGTAAAGAGTGCTTTTGGTACATTGGCCTTTATAAATCAAAGTATTGAGTATAAGAGTTGGAATGTTATGGTGAGGTTGTATAAGACATTGGTGAGGCCGAATTTAGAGTATTGTGTGCAGTTTTGGTCACCTAATTACAGGAAGGAAATTAATAAGGTTGAAAGAGTACAGAGAAGGTTTACAAGGATGTTGCCGGGACTTGAGAAACTGAGTTACAGAGAAAGGTTGAATAGGTTAGGACTTTATTCCCTAGAACGTAGAAGAATGAGGGGAGATTTGATAGAGGTGTATAAAATTATGATGGGTATAGATAGTGAATGCAAGCAGGCTTTTTCCATTGAAGCTACAGGAGGAAAAAACCAGGGGGCACGGGTTAAGGGTGAAAAGTTTAAAGGGAATATTAGGGTGGGCTTCTTCACACAGAGAGTGGTGAGAGTGTGGAATGAGCTGCCAGATGAAGTGGTAAATGTGGGCTCACTTTTAACATTTTAAAAAAAACTTGGACTGGTACATGGATGAGTGGGGTGTGGAGGGATATGGTCCAGGTGCAGGTCAGTGGAACTAGGCAGAAAAATGGTTCGGCACAGCCAAGAAGGGCCAAAAGGCCTGTTTCTGTGCTGTAATGTTCTATGGTATTGGAGGTTTGGACAGGCATAAAAATGGACAAATTCCCTAGCCTGGATGAACTGCATCCCAGGGTGTTGTGGGAGGTGAGGCAGGAAACTGCAGCCACTCTGACACAATTTTTAAATTCCTCTCTGTTCACAGTGGAAATGCCAGAGGATGGATAATGTGGTTCCACTTTTCAAGAAAGGTGGTAGAAATGAACCAGGAAATTACAGACTGGTGAGTCTCATGTCATTGGTAGGGAAACTATTGGAGAGAATTCTGAAGGAGTGAAAAGGCAGGGGTTATCAGGATAGTCAGCATAGTTTTGTCAGAGGGAGGTCGGAGGAACAGAGACCTTGTGGTAATTATTCACAGATCCCTGAAGTTGGCAGAGCGCATTAATAGAATAGTTAAGGAGGCATATGAGACACCTGCTTTCATCAGTCGCAGTATAAAGTATAAGCATTAGGAGGTAATGGAGTTGTACAGAGCATTGGTTAGGCCACAGCTGGTCACCTCACTATAGGAAGGATATAATTGCAGTAGAGTGGCCACAGAAGGGCTTTTCCTGGGATGGAGCATTTGAGCTCGAAGGAGAGAGTGCATAGGCTTCTATTATTTTCTTTAGGGCATAGAAGGCTAAGGAGGGACATGATTGAGGTGTATAAGATTGTGAGGGAAATGAAAGATAAGCCCCCATCTCCAAGGTCAACAGCCAGCCTTCGCTGAGAGAGATATCAGATTTTGCACCCAATACAAGGGGCAAAGGTTACAGAGCTGAATAGGCAGCTTTGATTCACCAAGTGTTGCAGCAGTGTTCCACTACCTGAATGTGCAGGTCATCTGCGGTAATGCCTGTATTGTTCCTGTCAAGCGTGACAACAGCTACATCCTTGACTATTCCCAGATCTCGGGGGTCTTTATCGGACAGCAGTAGCTGGAGGGCCGTCTCCATGGGTAGGAGGGGTATTGGCTGATGACACAAGTGAGGAGGCCACAGAGTAGAGCTAAGACACAATATGGTAAGGCTCATGCTGCCTATGACAGGAGAAATTGCCGAGATAATATCCTGCTGAAATGAAGGCCCAGACCCCATGGGGGGACATTACTGCCCAAGCTTGTTTTGTCATTTCCAAAATGAGAGACTATCAGGACATCCTAAGTCTTGTGCCTCACTTGGATCCTAGCCATCTCCCAAGGTGCAAGCTCAGCCTCCTTCTGGGTTTCTCACATGGTACACTTCTTGATGTCTTCCTCACCAGAGGAGATGTGGCAGTTGTCTATTTCCTCCATTGCCAGCTCCTTGCTCCACTGCAGCAGCAGGTTATGGGGTGTACAGCACTCCTCAAGATTACGCCACTTGGGGCTGTACTGCAGGCACCCCCCCACAACCAGCCCAAGCACCAGAACTACATCCTGAGGAAGCTGATCACCTGCTCAACAATGTGCAAGCTGCAGCATGAACTCCATTGTATGAATTCTCAGCTGCACATTGTAGCTTCCACCTGTTCTGGCTAATAGACACTTCACAGCTTATCAGTGAATGACCCAGAAGCCTGTCTACTTGTTACTCCCACTGAGCTGCCAGTATCTATGCATCTGGAGGGTGCAGGTGACAGCTGGGAAATTACTCTGATGCTAATCTCTAATATATTTTCCTCAGAGCTGTTTGGCTATGATGTCTCTAAAGGCCAAGATGGAACAGGCTGGTTGACTGATTAGTGCATCGTAGGGGCATTAGGATAGCAGAAATACAACTCAAATGAGGCTGGTGCACCATGGCTGGATCTGTTGTAGGTTCTCAATTTTGTCTCCTGCCCCACCTCTCCCTCAGCATCGGTCCTGCTCCTCTCCAACCAATTGAAGTGCTCGTTCCTCAAATGGTATGAGGATCTTCATCTCCGATAGCACTCTAGCCAGGTTGTGCTCGCTCCAGCTGATTGTGCTAAATTTGTCCTGCAATGAGGGACCAGTGTAGCCAGGACATAATGACAATGATGCCTGGCATGTGTGGTTGGTGAATATGATGAGGAGAGGAGCCACAGGGGAATAAAGAGGAGTGCGTGAAGGTGACTGGTGGGACCCCATGAGGCAATTGTAAGTGTGTGCATGAGTGGGTGCACAAAGGAGGTTATTTGTCGTCTTCCTGCGCTGGATTCACATCCACCTATGCAGCGAGCTGGCACTCAGTGCTGCCACCACCACCTACATGGGGTTGGTGACCTTGCAGGCAGGCTGTCTGCCCGTCTAAAGGAAGAAGATCATTCGTCTCTGCTCCACCCTATTGCCGTTTCTTGGTGAGGGATCTCTCTGAAACCCTTGATGCTATTATCCTATCTGCCATCTCCCTGACTGGACTTAAAAAAAAAGTACGAGAAGGCATTTAGTAGGTGCACCTCCTGATTGATGATCTAAAGTGATGCAGGCTGCCATGAACACGTGAAACTCATGCGGCAAAATCTTGTTGCTGTTGAAGCTGGAGGGATCTTATGGTCCAGTACACGGTGCATTCCTGCCTTAGGCTTCTGGTGGCGAGGGGTTCTTTCAATGGGAAACCCCATTAACAGCAACAAGATCCCACTGCCAACAAGCAGCATACTGCCTCCCACCACCACAAAACACACCTCGGAGGGTGAGGAATATCTTTCCATGGAAATTCTTTTTTAAGGGCTGGAGATACCCCGTGATTTCTCGTTGATAGCACCAGTGGAATTCTCTGATTCTCCTGCTGAACTTGAAACTTTGTCAAAGTATCAGAAGATTCCACCTTTTGGCTGGAATTTTCCAGCTGTTCCTGCCTGCGGGATGTTTTGATATTTTGGTATTGCTGGTGGCAGGGAGAGAGAGTGAGTAGAAGGGTGGGTAGCACATACAATCGGAATTCCTGCTGACAGCAGCTGGAACAAATGGCCAATGGTGGGCCACCTCCGCTGTGGGGTTATGGAAAATCCTGTCATATAGGGAATTTTCACTGGGAAATGGGATTAGAGTGGGTGTTGGCTTAAAGTTGAAGCCCAGCTGGCTTTAGTTTTCCCTGCACTATGAGCCTGATCTGTGTGCTGTAGGTGAGCTCCTAACCCAGAACAGATGGGCATGACTAGTAATCCAGTTGCAAGAAGTCAGGTATGTCTCAGAAAGGGGTTTTGGTGAGTGAAACCTGGGCACTTCCCTTGTCAGGCTCAGAGGAGCACACAACACCCAAAGGCAAGTTAAAAATAAACACAGCTTGATGTGGACACTTCATCTCTTCATCATTCATGATCTCTTAACAATCTCCTTGAGTTGTATACTCAGAGCCAAATTATCCATGTCTCTAACTGCATCACTCCAACATAATCCTTTACCCCCAGCCTTTATCAGGTAATCTCTCACCTATTCTCGAAAACCTCCTTAAACCTGTTGCTTCCATTGTGTTGGGCTGTACTCCCTCCCCGATCTAACATTTTCCTAGCTCCTTGCCCACTTCCTTGCACCAATGGGATAGTTTTGGGCAATTCTCCCAAAAAAGTTCTAAGTGCTGAATTTGCAGGAAAAATAATGTAAAT
This sequence comes from Carcharhinus amblyrhynchos, assembly GCF_965287045.1. Lineage (NCBI taxonomy): Eukaryota > Metazoa > Chordata > Chondrichthyes > Carcharhiniformes > Carcharhinidae > Carcharhinus > Carcharhinus amblyrhynchos. Next base: position 4,731,934 of record NC_137342.1, on the reverse strand, counting down.
CACAATTATTTTTTCAGTGGGTGTTCACATTCATCCCAAAACAATTAGTGTGGTGGGATGGGAAAATCGCTCCCTTTGTTTCCAATATATTAACAAATCTTTTCAAAGTTGATTATAATCCATCCAAAGCAAATAGGAATGGAGTGTATTTATACAGCACATTTAAGATGGTGAAAACATCCCACTCACCTCACAGAAGTGTTGGCAGTCAACCTTTCATTCCAAGCCACATAAAGAGATGCTACAGCTCAACATTTGGTGAAAGAGCATAGAAAATAGGAACAGGAATGGGACAAAGAACAAAGAAAATTACCGCACAGGAACCAGCCCCTTAGCCCTTCAAGCCTGCACGGCCATTCTGCCCATCTGAACTAAATCCTCCTACCTTTCCAGGGACCATATCTCCTTTATTCCCATCCTATTCATGTATTTCTTAAGATACCCCTTTAAAATCACCATCATATCTACTTCCATCTCCTCCCCCTGCAGCAAGTTCCAGGTACCCACCACCCTCTGTGTTTAAAAAAAAAACTTGCCTCATACATCTTCTTTATACCTTGTCCTCCACGCCTTAAACCTGTGCCCCTTAGTAATTGACTCTTCCACCTAGGGGAAAAAGCTTCTGGCTATCCACTCTGCCCAAGCCCTCATAATCTTGTAGATTTCTATCAGGTTGTCCTTCAACCTTCATTGTTCCAGTGAGAACAAATCAAGTTTTTCTAACATCTCGTCATAGCTAATGCCCTCCATCCAAGGAAACATCCTGGTAAATCTCTTCTATATCCTCTCTAAAGTCTCCACATCCTTCTGGTACTGGAGCGACCAGAATTGAACACTATATTCCAAGTGTGGCCTAACTAAGGTTTTATAAAGCTGCAACATGAATTGCCAATTTTTAAACCCAAAGCCCTAGTCGATGGAGGCAAGCTTGCCATATACCTTCTTGACTGACTTCTCCATCTGCATGGCCACTTCCAGTGACCTGTGTACCTGTACACACAGATCCCGCTGCCTATCAGTACTCTTAAAGGTTCGGCCATTTAACGTACATTTCCCATCTGTATTAGATATTCCAAAATGCATTACCTCATGTTTATTCTGATTAAACACCATTTGTCATCTCTCCAAGTCTCCAACTGATCTATATCCTCTGATGGTCCTCATCACTATTCCCAATTCCACCAACCTTTGTGTTGTCCGCAAACTTACTAATCAAACCAGTTAATTTTCCTCCAAATCATTTATATATTATATATTATATATTATTAACAGCAAAGGTCCCAGCACTGATCCCTGAGGAACTCCACTAGCCACAACCCTACATTCAGAAATGCACCCTTCCACTGCCACCTTCTGTCTTGTATGAACGAGCCAGTTCTAAATCCATCTTGCCAGCTCATCTCTGATCCTGTTCAACTTCACCTTCTGTACCAGTCTGCCATCAGGTGAGGGACCTTGTCAAAGGTCTTACTGAAGTCCAGGTGGAGAATACCCATTGCTTTACCCTCATCAATCATTTTCATCACTTCCTCAAACAACTTGATAAAGTTAGTGAGACATGACCTCCCCTTCATAAAACCATGTTGGCTCTTGCTAATACAACCACTTATTTCCAAGTGTGACTAAATCCTGTCTCGAAGAATTCTCTCCAATAATTTCCCTACTATTGATATAAGGCTCATCGGCCTATAGTTACCTGGATTATCCTTGCCACCCTTCTTAAACAAAGGAACAACACTGGTTATTCTCCAGTCCTTTGGGACCTCCCCTGTAGCCAGTAGGATTTCTCTCAAGGCCCCAGCAATTTCCTCCCTTGCCTCTCTCAGTATTCTGGACTATATCCCATTGGGCCCTGGGCACTTGTTTACCTTAATGTTTTTCAAGAACCCCAATACACCTTTTTGATCTCAACATGACCCACCTACCTACACACCTTCCCCAGACTCATCATCCACCAAGTCCTTCTCTTTGGAGAATATTGACGCAAAGTACTCATTTAATACCTCGCCCATTTCCTCTAGCTCCATACATGGATTTCCTCCCTGTCCTTGAGTGGGCCAACCCTCTTCCTGGCTACCCTCTTGCTCTTTATATATGTATAAAAAGCCTTGAAATTTTCCTTAATCCTACTGGCCAGTGACTTTTCGTACCTCCTTTTAGCCCTCCCGAGTCCTTGCTTCAGTTTCTACTTTTCTTGTATTCCACACTAGCTTCGTGTGTTGCTCGCCTTGAAAAATGCTTACTTTTTCTTTCTGACCAGATTGTCAATATCTCTCATTATCCAAGCTTCCCAAAACTTACTATACTTATCCTTCATCCTTACAAGAACATGACAGTCCTGAATTCCTATCAGTTTAAACTTGAAAGTCTCCCACATGCCAGATGTTGGTCTGCTCTCAAACAGCTGCCCTCAAGCTACATTCTTCAATTCCTGCCTAATATTGTTGTAATTAGCCTTCCCCCAATTTAGCACCTTCACCTAGGGACTACACTTATCTTCATCCATCAGTACCTTAAAGCTTACTGAATTATGGTTATTGTCTCTGAACTGCTCTCCTACTGAAAAGTCGACTACCTGGTCGGGCTCATTCCCCAATACCAGTATGGCCCCTTCCCTAGTTGGACTATCTACATACTGTTTCAAGAAGCCTTCCTGGATGCTCCTTAGAAGTTCTGCACCATTCATGCCCCTAGCACTAAGTGAGTCTCAATCAATATGGGGGAAATTAAAATCACCCATCACAACAACCCTGTTACTTTGCCAAAATACGTGTTCCTCCATCTCCTGCTGGCTGTTTGGAGGTCTACAGTAAATCTTCAACATTGTGACACCTTTTCTATTCCTGAGCTCTAACTGTATTGCCTTGCTGTATGAGGCCCTTTGAGGTGTCCTCCCACATTACAGCTGTGATATTCTCCTTAACCAATGGTGCAACTCCCTCACCCCTTTTACATCCCCCTCTATCCCGTCTGAAACATCTGTTTCCTGGAACGATAAGCTGTCAATCCTGTTCTTCCCTTAACCAAGTCTCTGTAATGGCAGCAACATCATAGTTCCAGGTGCTAATCTTAGTTCATCTGCCTTACCTGTTACACTTCTTGCATTGAAACAAATGCACTTCAGTCCATCAGACTCTCTTTGATTAGCAACCACACCCTGCCTGCTCTTGCTCTGAGTCTTACTGGTCCTACTCTCTAGTTCCTCTTCAGTTAACTCTTTGCTTTTGGTTTCCACCCTCTACCAAAATAATTTAAATCCTCCACTGTAATACTAGCAGATCTCCTGACCAGAGTATTTATGCTCCTCCAGTCTAGATGCAACCCCATCTTTCTTGTGCAGATTCCACCTATCCCAGAAGAGATCCCAATGGTCCAGATATCGGAAATCCTCCCTCCTACAACCAGCTACTTAGCCACATGTTAAGCTGCACTATCTTCCTATTCCTAGCCTCATTGGCATGTGACACAGGGAGTAATCCTGAAATTACAACCTGAGAGATCCTGCTCTTTAACTTTCCACCTAACTGCCTAAACTGCTGCTGCAGGACTCCATCACTCTTCACACCAATATCGTTAATACCAACATGGACCTCTGGCTGTTCACCCTCTCCCTTCAGAATGCTTTCTGCCCGTTCAGAGACCTCTTGATCCTGACACCAGGGAGGCAACATACCATCTTGGAGTCTCTTTCACGTCCAAAGAAGCACCTATCTGTATCCCATTTGGCCCTTCGAACCTGCTCTGCCAACGCCACTTCCTCCCCATGCTCTTGACACCTTTAGAGTCTAGGGAGTACATTTTCCAGTCCTGCCCATCATGGGAATCGTTGCGGGCAGGATGCAAAATTTGACAGATTGTTTAAAGGTCCGTTGATCTCAGGCAGGAATTTCCAGTCTTGGGATGAGCATGACAAGGAAATCCCACTATAGAAATCTATTTAGTTGCTTCTTAAATATGGTTCAATGACTTAGAGTTCACAGCCTTCTATTATAGAGAACTCCACAAGTTCAATAACTTTTAATGGATGTTTCTTAGTGTTAAATGCCCAACCCTGTATTCTGAGACTGTGACCCCTTGTTCTAGACCCTACCCCTGGCCAGAAAGAAGACCATCACTGCATTCAGTTTGTCCAACCCAGTCAGAATTGTATACTATCAGGATTATATATTGGTTCATCCCGATCTATTCTGCCAGGAAGGTTTTAAAAATAGATTTAATGAGAAAGAGGTTGAGAGCTTTAAGGCAATTTCCGTATTCAGCAAAACACCTGGGCAGACACAAGATGCCAAAATTGGAGGAACGGAGAAATCTCAGAGGACTGGAGATAGGAACCCAGATTTTCACTCCCAGGTCAAGTCTACAGAAATGGGAAAATTCCTGGCTTGATGAACACATCTTTAAAAAAACCTCAGCCTTTGAAAGATGTTAGAATTTATGCATAGGTGAGATGAAAGCAAGTTCTCTCAATAAAGTTCCAAGTGTCCATAATTGTCTATTACAGACATCACCATTGAAATAAAACTCATTCACAAAAACCCATTTTCAACAATAACGTTTCTTTAGCTAAGTAAAATCTTATAACTACAAACATTTCATTCAAGGGCACAATCCCTTCTAACAACAAGCACTGGAATTCATAGACCCACATCAAAGAGACTGTAATCACTTGCAGCTGTCTATCAAACTGAAATGACAGGCACACTATGTGGTAATGGATCGTTGTGAAATCAGTCATACAGCAACAAATAAATAAATAAAAGAACCCTTGTACTTTTGACACTAAAATGAAATAGCAAGCAATAAATTTGTTGAACACTACAGCTGGACTTATAAATGCTTTCATACATGACAGATCCCTTTATTTTCATGCACTGAGTTGAGATCTTGAGTGCATTGTCTAAAAGAGTGTAAGCAGATTCAGTAATAACTTTCAAAGGGCAATTGGAAAGATACTTTGAAAGGTGAGATTGCACGGCTAAGAGAAAAGAGCGGAGCTGTGTAAAACTGGTTCTTCTATTCTTGGCTTCCTTGAAGTTAAAGAAACTTCATGTGCTATTAGGATGTCCAAGTCAAATTATTAATTAAAGGGCACAGTGTTTCTTTTGAAAGGAATCACAGAAACATTTGATTAAATGTGACAATTTCACAATACTTTCAAAGGTCTAAACTCCACAATCTATAAAAAAAGGCAAAGCTGGGCTATTCTAAAAACAATGCTTCTGTAGATGTTATTTATATAAAGAACGTGTGGTTCAAAATGATTAAACTGAATTTGGCCAATTCATCTCCTGACCTTCCAGCATTTTACACAGTATTTTAAGCCTTATAGAACAATTGGAACATATCAGGCAACCTTGTGACTCAGCTGAAAAATGTGGCACATAATCCTGCTGATGCTTCTGAATGGAATTTCTAAAAAAAAGGAGTCTTTTGCAGTTTCCGGCAAATAATCAGAGTACAAAACTCCCTCCAAGCAAATGGGGCTCATTTTAGTCCAGTTTAATTCCCTGTCATGATTCTGTTGGTGATTACTGTCTCTACAAATTGTCTGTGCAGTCTTTTCCCTGTCCTCCTCCTGTGCATGTCTTACAGCTGCAACTCCCACTATGTGTTGATCTTTTACACTTTGATTTTTCAATATTGCTACTGCTTTTCTCATATTTGTCTTAAGTTTTTTGCTTCGTGGGGGGGAAGAGGGGAACTATAGTCTGAACTATTGATCCCTTAGGTCCTAATATAAGGTTCCCCATATTGGCACCCTTCTTATCAGTCCCAGCCATCCTTATGCCCTCTATCCTCGTGGTATTCTCCTTTGCAGTTCCATCCTCTAGTGGAATTCTCCTTTGCGGCTACTCCTCCCCGCAGTGACTGAGACCCTTCAACCCTTATGTCCTGCAGAATTCTGTTTTGCAGTTTTATCTTCCAGGGGACCCCAGGGTGGAACACTCCAATGCGGCTTCGCTCTTGATCAAACTCATACGTCTAACTCTTCCTTCCGTTAAGTTCTGCTTTTCCGAGGCAACGGGAAGTATAGACATGGATGGGAGGCTGGTTTGCACAATGGACTGGGCTACTTTCACAACCCTTTGTAGTTTTTTGTGGTCTTGGTCAGAGCAGAAGCCAGACCAAACTGTGATACATCCAGAAAGGATGTTTTCTATGGTACGCCTGTAAAGTTGGTGAGAGTCATAGCAGACATGCCAAATTTCCTTAGCCTCATGAGAAAGTAGAAGCATTGTTGGGCTTTCTTAACTATAGCATCAGTATGGAGGGACCAGGACAAGTTGTTGGTGATCTGGACATCTAGAAACTTGAAGCACTCAACCATTTCCACTTCCTCTGTGTTGATATTGACAGGGGCATAACACTCCACCGCATTTCCTGAAGTTGATGACTACTTCATTTTACTGACATTGAGAGACAGATTGTTATCATCATACCAGTTCACCAGATTCTCCATCTTTTTCCTGTACTTCATCTCATCGTTGTTTTAGATCTGACCAACTACGGTGATGTCATCAGCAAACTTCATAATTGAATTGGAGGGGATTTTGGTTGCACAGTCATAGGTGTATAAGGGATATAGTAAGGAACTGAGGACACAGCCTTGCAGGGCCCTGGTGTTGAGGATAATTGTGGAGGAAGCGTTGTTGCCTATCCTTACTGATTGCAGTGTGTACGTTAGGAAGTCTAGGATCCACTTACAAATCTGTTGCAGCTGCAATCACTGTGGAGCCCATCAAGCCTAGGGACATTAACTGTAAGACAGTGCTGCCACTAGGCTGTACTTCTCATTATCAAATTCAGTCAAAATGAAAGTGTATATACACGGACGACTAAGGCTTAGACAAAACAAACATAATGTCAACATTTGAGAATTTGGCAAACAGAGATCTATAGCAGACTGCAGCAAACAAACTAATTGCAAGGAAACTGAAAACAGAGAAATAAAAGATTCTGTAAGTTGGAAGGTATACATTGAATGTAAAAAATGACGTAAGGCCACGATTCTCCCGAATTGGGTCTAAGTGCCCATGCCAACAGGAGTTCTGGAGGTTTACCCCGCTGGTGTTAGCAGCATCTATCTGGTGGGATTTGCTTATAGCTGGAAACTGATTCATATCAGACAACCTGCCAGCCAGCCCCACTTCTTTAAATGGTGATCCGATCTCTGTCCTTGTTTACTGGACATCCCCCCCACAAAATGAAACGGTTGCCCCCCCCCTCCGCAGCCCCATCCCATCCTGCCACAACTGACCAGAGGAGCACCACCAACCTCTCACCAGAGAGCAGTATCCTCCAACCCACCCACAAGTAACAGGTGACCTTCCCACTGCAGCAGATAAACTGATGCAGAGGAAACTGAAAGCAGAGAAATAAAAGATTCTGTACATTGGAAGTGATGTAAAAAATGACATAAGGACGTGATTCTCCCAAATTGTGATGAAGCGCCCACGCCAGGGGGAGATCTGGAAGTTTACCCACTGATGTTAGCAGCATCTATCCATCTAGCTCACAACACGCAGGCGTGAGGGTGACCTAAGCTCCTCCAACCGCTCAGATCTTCACTCAACCTACCTTCGGTCCAAGCACTTTGGCAGTGCCAACAGTGTATCACCCCCTTGCAGTCATACTCTAACCTGGTGCCTTGGGCCCTGAGTGGGTGAGGGGGAGAGGGGCTGTGTGGTGGGTTGGGTCAGATAAACCTCGTGGTGTGGTTGCAGGGAGCAGAGGATGCCACTCATTGCTGAGGGATTGATTGGTGGTGCTTCCTCAATCCTCGGGATCCAACATGTCAAGTCCATGCTTGTAAGGACCTATACCAAAGCCCACCTGGTGCAGATCCTATTGCGGAGGTGGGTGAGTAGCGCGGGCCATGTGACTCAGGCTGCAAGCTCACTAATTGTATTTAAATCTGTGTATTTGAATATTCATAGGCTTCCCATCTGCTCTGGCTGGGAACCAAATTAATGCCAGCAACGCTTCATAGTGGCTCACAGCAAGCTTGGCGACTGGCGCAAAACCCACATTCCTGTCGAGTTCCAATTCTCCAGGCCATCACAATTTGCAATCAGGGCTAGCTGGCCTGGAGAATCCTGCCCTAAGTGTTATAATGGCAGTAAAACCAGAGTGACCTGTGCCAAGCTGTCTGGCGTGGACTGGACCGCAATCGTCCCACACTTAGTTTTTTTATGGGAGAGTGGTGAATTGTGTGCCTGTTGAGAGACGGTGGGGCCTAAACACATTGGTGAGCCTAGTTGCAAAGAAATCAGGTGCCATTTTTGAAAGGGCATCCTGATTTCACAATGCTTTGGAAGACCCCTTCCCTCTAACCACTGACATCAGGCCCCCACTCCCCAATCAGTGACATGTTTCGTCATGTCCTCCCTGACATGGATCGCACCGGGGCTCTCCCAATGGGATCCCATTCACAACCCTCCTGCACAGCACACCCTTCATGATCCCCACTCAGACCCCACCCACACTCAGGCCGCAACACCTTGGAATTGCAATTGGCATACTGGCAATGCCCACCTAGCATCACTAGTGTGCAATATGTGCCAAGGTGCAGCAAGGTCAAAAAATCACCCCAGATACAAAGGGGGAAATAGAGGCTGCAATCTTATAACTCATGCCACCCAACTTTTGGCGAGGTAAGGAGAGGTTGTAGGATGAAAGGTTTGCACCTGTTTCTTTCGTCTCCCCAATTGTATCTGCTTTCCCGATTTAAATATTAATAATATTATTTGAACGTCATTAATGAGTTCCGGACACTACAGTCCTGGCTCACTGCATCACCTCACTGGCCGAGGTTCACCCCAATGAGTAGTACATATGGTCCCCACCAACGTGGGGTGTGGGGAAATAGAGGCGATTGAAGCCTCCTGGGTAGTCGAGGATAGGGCCTGGCACCATGGCACTGCCCGCTGGCCACCCAGGCATTGCCCTAATCCCAACTCCCCCACTAGTGAGAATCACATGCTGGCACTTTTATTTGCACTAAATGCTACAAGATTGTACTTTCAAATTTGCCCAAAAAACGAGCCTGAAACTCTCCTTTGGCACTTTGAATTTTTTTCCTGTAAAATTCTGTCCAGAGAGCGAAAAAGGGTTATTAGAAGTTGATTTTCTCGAACTTTCCTTGATATTCAAATTGTGTCTTGATAAAATGAAATAAGAATACTCCTGGAATTAATTTTAGCCTTATTGTCTTTTTGAAATATTTTTATCACTATTTTAGGTAGCCAATGAAACCTTACCTCCAATCCACAACACAGCAGTGTTTGAATATCCTGGATTACTCTCTGTGTCAGCCACCATTGTACAAGACTGGATTGTTCTATTTCTTGGGACAGAGAATGGACAATTAATTAAGGTCAGAATCGATGTTTGTTGGTAAATTATATTTTTTGTTCAAAATGCAGTACAACCAACTGGAAACCATCACCTGCTGCTTTCTAGTAAAGAAAACATACACATTAATTTTAAAATGTGTTAATTCAATTTATCTACAGTTCTGACATGGAGAATGTTTTTTTTCCTCAGATATAAATGAATAATTTTACTTAGAAATAACTTGGTGACCTCAACATACAGATGTTAAGAGTCAGCATCTGCTGGCACTATCAGTGGAACAGGAATATTTGTTTGAAAATATTTGTGGTTCCCCCACCAGTGAGTCCAAAGAATTTGAAAGGCAGAAGTGTCTTCAGTCTAGCATTCCTCACAGGGAATGGCCCTTGTGGAGTGTGTCACAGGCATCTGGGGCAGAATTTAATGTTCGCAATGGGATCTCATCTTCCTGGAGAACCAGTGAGAACACAAGCTGCCTCTGTTTGCAAAAGGCCCACGGAAATTGGTCAGGAACAGAAGTGGCCTTTTTGGAAACCTCATCTCCTAAGCGCTGCTGGCCAATCAGATGCCATTGCCTCAGCATTTCACTTGATGCCTCCAGGAGCAGTGTTAATGGCAGATTGCTCCTCCGGAGACAACCAAGGGATGTGGAGGAGGGACTGCAAGTGTTTGACAGGGTGGGGGAGGAGGTCGCAGAAAAGGGCTCACTAGCAAGGATCGCTGAGGGGGTATCGAGTGGGAGGTGTCAGCAAAAAGAATAGAGTTAGCCCTCAGCAGTTTTCCCTTTCCGATGCCTGCTCCCTGATCAGATACTGAATGCCTTTGCATGAGAGAACCTTCCAGGTTACAGCATGATGATGCCCCCACCCATCACTTTTTAAATACCAATAGTGTCAGGTCGAGGTCTCTTGGTGGGCATTAATGACCCACTTAAGGCCCTCAGTTAGTGCCCAAGAGCCTCTCTCTCCAAACTAATTTTGGGAAAGGTGGGAAAGTGTCAGTCCTGCGCTATCCCATCTGATTGAATGTCCCTCTAGTTACAAATGCACCACCCATGGCCTGTTATTCTCTGACAATTTTAACAAATGGAAAATTATGTGTTGTGGCTTTGAGATCCCACGTCACAGGTGACCTAGACAGCAACAGTGTTCAGCTCAGAGTCAGGAGATTGTGGTTTCAAGCCTCTCTAGAATCTTGAGGTGGCTGACACACTGCTGAGGGAGTGCTGCATTGTTGGGGATGCTGTATTTCATATGAGACATTAAACCAAAAGATCAATCTGCCCTCTCAGGTGGACACAAAATATCCCTAGATGCTGTTTCTAAGAAGAGCAGGTAAGTTATCCCCAGTGTCCTGGCCAATATTGATCCTTCAAATAATGTCAGTAAAACAGATTAACTGGTCTTTGTCACATTTCTCTTAATAGGAATTTACTGCACACAAATTATACATTTGTCACAGTTATTCCGTGTCAGAAACTATGGCCCATAAGTTCCTGGTTGCCCACAGTCACATTTTGAGGGTACCCTAGTAATGCACTGGGGAATCCCTCCAGGAAATTCCCACACAAGAGTTCATCCAGCAATTGCCCAGAAGGGCTGATTTACTCTGGATAGTTATACTGGGCTGGGAACCATTGACAGAAATGATTTGAATCACTAGCTTTGAACGGTTCTGCCAGTTTTAACCTGACAGTTACTCTGAAAAAGTTAAAGGAAAAAATCTCTTCTAACTCCAGAGTAACTAAAAACCCAGACCCAATCTTACAGATGACCCACCACACCACTCATGGTCTGAACCCTCCTCCTAATGTGGGATATCCCCGCCCCACCACTCAACCTGTATTTTGTAAAATGGGGACACACCGCACAGCTCCTGCCTCACTCAGGTTAAGTGCAGAAGGTTGGGAGTGACAGGAGCTGTTAAACAAGGTTAAGTCTGTCAAGCTTGCAATTGGCATCGGAAGTTACTGGTCTACAATTTCTCACCGATTACACACACAAATGAAAAGCACCATGTTAATACACGTTGTTCTATCTCTCTCTCCTTCTCGCTGACTCCCTCTCTCTATAGGGTGACTTTATTGAGACAAGTAAGATTCTCAGAGGGCTTGGGAAGGGTAGATGCTGAGAGGTCATTTCCCCTGTGGGACAGTCTAGAACCAGAGGGCATAATCTCAGAACAAGAGTTTGCACTCAAGACAGAGGCGAGGAAGAATTTCTTCTCTCTGTGAATCTGTGAGATTATTTACTGCAGAGGGCTATAGCAGCTGGGACGTTCAAGACCAAGATGGACAGATTTTTAATCATTAAGGGAATCAAGGGTTATAGGGATAAAGTGAGAATGTGGAATTAAGGAATATATCAGATCAGCCACGATCTCATTGAATGGTGGAGGAGACTCAATGGGCCAAATGGCCTACTTCTACTCCTGTGTCTTATGGTCCAAAATATAATCAAATCCTCCAGTAATGTACCTCAATTCAACTCTGCATGTGATTGGTTGAAAAAATGTTGGAAAATTTGAGAAAACTTTAATAAACCAAATTTCCAGCAAATCCATTTACATTATATTCATGGGAATACCCACTAAACTGCTGGTTTTCGTCAGTAAGTGTTTAATATATGTAAGTATTTTTGCAGGATAACTGATCACTCTTGGCGCTGCTCTAGTAAAATAATCTTTGTCTTTTAAATTGCTATAATTGTTTCACTTCGTCTTTTTAGACCAGAACTGCCATGGATGGAGAGGAGGACGGTGATGGAGGAAGGTTTGATGGCTGGAGGAAGAAATGGGATAGAGGGAGGGTTAGATGGAGAGGAAGATTTATGGGGTGGAGGGAAGATGGATGAATGTAGAGGAACGGATTGACATAGTGAAGGATCAGTGGATGAAGAGAAGTCAATGGAGCGAGATGGATGGGTGGACAGATAGATGGAAGGAAGGATGGATGGAATAGAGAGTGAGATAAATAGATAAAGCAGGATGAGAGGAATGGATGAATGGAAAATAAAAACTGAACATCTGTACAAAGTAAAAATAATTATGGCATGAAGAGATACTTATTGTATACCACTTATTGCAATTGTTTCAAAATGTTATTCTGTTCACCAAGTGATGCTGGTTAAATTATTGTATTACTCAGTTTAAGCAATGATCCCAGTATTTGAAGGATTTAAAGAAAATTGTATAAAGTCACTTTACCATTGGGGTTTGGTGATTTTAGATTTAAATTTTCCTTTCAGCTGTCTTTGCCACTTCTTCTTCTTCCTCTAGCCCATCATGACAAACTTCTCCAAGATTACCCCCCCGCCCTCGTCCTGAACCTATGTCTTTCTTTAGATTCCATCCCATTTCTTGCAATGCTTTCTTTGACCTTATCTTTCCTATGAAACCTATTTCCTGCTCCCTCAATCCTCTTCTAAACAAAACTGTTTATCATTCAACTTACATGTTAGCTGATATTGTCAGCATTTACCTTTCCTCAGGTATTTTCTCACTGTTCTCTAACTTGCCCATTATTATCCTCCCTTCAACAATCCTATTCTTGAACAAAAACAGAAAATGCTGGAGAAACTCAACAGGTCTGACAGCATCTGTTGAGAGAATAAAGCCAATATTTTGAGTCTGGAGGACCTATTGTCAGAAGTGGAGAATTCTATTCTTAAAGTCTCTGCTCCTTCCAATGAGACAGCAATTTTCAACCTTCGTTTCCTCTCCAAATATGTCTGCTCTGTACTTACTTGCACTGTCGCCTGTAGTTCACAAGGTTTAGGGTTTATGTCCCATTCCACAGTTTCAGTATGAGGAACTTTTGATCTTTCAGAGATACCACCTTCCGGGTGAGAAGTTAATGCTCCATCTGTCTCCTTGGGTGGCTATTAAAAATCCCATGGTACTCTTTCAAAGAAGAACAGGGAGTTCTGTCAGGTGTCCCAGGCCAATGTTTATCCCTCAGTCAACATCGTGTAAACAGATTATCTGGTCACTGTCACATTGATGTTTGTGGGAGGTTGGTGAGTGGAAATTGGCTGCTATATTTCCTGTAACAATAACTGCACTTCAAGAAGTACTTCATTGTCTGTAAAGTACATAGAAATGTCCAGTGGTTATGAACAGCACTATAGAAATTAAAGTCTTTCTTTCTTTTAAATCATTACTACTTTCAAAATCAATGCCCATTTTCTCCCATTTTTTTGTCTGAAGCGCTTCAAACAGGTTTTCATAATATTTGACTCCAAGTTGGATTTCTGACCATGAATCCATCCAATCACTGGGACCTCTTAAGGATCAACAAGGTAATCTATGTGAGTATCCACAACAAATGGGTGAGATCCTAAATGAATATTTCTCATCAGTGCTTACTGTTGAGAAAAACATGGTTGTTATGGAACTCTGGGAAATAAATATGATGTCTTGAGGAGTGTACATATTAGTGAAGGCGGTGTGGTAGCCTCAAAGCCCATCAAGGTAGATGGATCCCCAGGACCTGATGAAACATGTCCCTGGACATTGTGGGAGGCTAAGGAGGATATTGCAGGTCCCCGAGCAGAGAATATTTGAATAAACGACAGTCACAGAAGTACCTGAAGATCGGAGGGTAGCAAATGTCTTTGTTTTAAGAGGGGCTGCAGGGAAAAGCCTGAGAACTATAGACCGGTGAACCAAATGACTGTAATGGGTAAGTTGTTAGAAGGTATTCTGAGAGACAGGATCTACAAGCATTTAGAGACACAAGGACTGATTAGGGACAGTCAGCTTGGCTTTGTGAGTGGAAAATCATGTCTCACAAATTTGAGTTTTTTGAAGGGGTAACCAAGAAGATAAATGAGGGCAGTGATGTTGTCGACATGGACTTTGGCAAGGCCTTTGACAAGGTACCACATGGTAGGTTATTGCATAAGGTTAAATCTCACAGGGTCCAGGGTGAGGTGATGACAGAAGACAGAGGGTGGTTGTAGAGGGTTGTTTTTCAAAGTGGAGGCCTGTGACCTTTGCTGTGTCTCAGGGATCGGTGTTGGTTCCACTCTTATTTGTTATTTATATTAATGACTTGGATGAGAAATTAGGAGGCATGGTTAATAAGTTTTGCAGATGACTCCAAGATTGGTGACATAGTGAACAGTGAAGAAAGTTATCTAGGATTGCAACAGGATCTTGATCAATTGGGCCAATGAATGGCAAATGGAGTTTAGATAAATGTGAGGTGATACATTTTGGTAGATCGAATTGGGGCAAGACCTACTCAGTTAATGGTAGGGCATTGGGGAGAGCTTTAGAACAAAGAGATCTAGGAGTACAAGTTCATAGTTCCTTGAAAGTGGAGTCACAATTGGACAGGGTGGTGAAGAAGTCATTCAGCATGCTTGGTTTCATTGATCAGAGCATTGAATACAGGAGGTGGATGCCTTGTTGAGGTTGTACAAGATATTGGTAAAGCTACAGTTGGAATACTGGATACAGTTCTGGTCACCCTATTATAGAAAGGATATTATTAAACTAGAAAATGTACAGAAAAGACTCACTAGGATGCTACCGGGACTTGATGGTTTGAGTTTCAAGGACAGACTGGGTCTTTTTTTCCCTGGAGCCTAGGAGACTTAGGGGTGATCTTAAAGAGGTCCACAAAATAATTAGGGGCATAGACAACATATTTTTCCAAAGGTAAGGGAGTCTTAAACTAGAAGGCATAGGTTTAAGGTGAGAGGGGCAGTTTTTTCACTCAAAGGATAGTGAGTGTCAGGAACAAGCTGCCAGAGGCAGTAGTAGAGGCAGGTACAATTTTGTCTTTGAAAAAGTATTTAGATAGTTATATGGGTAACATGGGTACAGACGGATATGGGCTACATGCGGAAAATTGGGACTTAGTGCAAAAACTGGGTGGCATGGACAAGTTGGGCCGACGGGCCTGTTTCCATACTGTAAACCTCTGTAACTCTATTCAGAATTAACATGCTCAGCAATCCACTAGTGACACCGTGAGCCACAATGGCCTGTAATCTCTGGCCTGAATCCCAACTTAAGTGGATGTCGAGAGAATGCAGAAGTACAGATCCACGGACAAGCACACTGAAAGCATATTCATCATGGAGTTCGGTTACGAGTGGTGTGCCTCAGGGATCTGTTTTGGGGCCACTGCTGTTTGTAAATTTTTTTAATGATCTGGATGAGGGTATAGTTGGGTGGATTAGTAAATTTGCTGATGACACCAAAGTCGGAGGTGTGGTAGGTAGTGAGGAAGGGTGTCATAGTTTGCAGGAAGACTTAGACAGGTTGCAGAGCTGGGCCGAGAGGTGGCGGATGGAGTTTAATGTGGAGAAGTGTGAGGTAATTCACTTTGGTAGGAATAACAGATGTGTCGAGTATAGGGCTAACGGGAGGACTTTGAATAGTGTGGATGAGCAGAGGGATCTAGGTGTATGTGTACATAGATCCCTGAAAGTTGGGAATCAAGTAGGTAAGGTTGTTAAGAAGGCATACGGTGTCTTGGCGTTTATTGGTAGGGGGATTGAATTTAGGAGTCGCAGCGTTATGTTGCAACTGTACACAACTCTGGTGTGGCCGCACTTGGAGTACTGTGTGCAGTTCTGGTCCCCACATTACAGGAAGGATGTGGAGGCTTTGGAGAGGGTGCAGAGGAGGTTTACCAGGATGTTGCCTGGTATGCTTCAGGAAGGACAGGGAGGGAGGCAAAAAGAGGTGGTGGAGTGGCATTGTTGATCAGGGACACTGTCATGGCTGTAGAGAAGGTGGATGCCATGGACAGACTTTCTATGGAGTCTCTGTGGGTGGAAGTTAGGAACAGCAAAGGGTCGATAACTTTGCTGCGTGTTTTCTATAGGCTGTCCAATAGTGACAGGCAAGTTGAGGTGCAGATAGGGAAACAGATCCTAGAGAGATCTAGTAATAACAGAGTTGTCGTGATTTAATTTCCCAAGCATCAACTGGAATATCCCTAGGGTAAGGGGTTTGGATGGGGAGGAGTTTGTTAGGTGTGTTCAGGAGGGTTTCCTGACACAACACGTGGATAAGCCTATGAGAGGAGAGGCTGTACTTGACCTGGTGCTGGCTATTGATGATGTGGGTATGCCGGCGTTGGACTGGCGTAAACACAGTAAAAAGTCTGACAACACCAGGTGAGTATATTATCAAATAAATAGGTTGGACTAAAACCTGGTGTTGTCAGACTTTTTACTGTGCTGGCTATTGAACCAGGATAGGTGTCGGATCTCTCGGTGGGAGAGCATCTCAGGGATGGAGATCATATCTCCTTCACGATAGCACTGGGAAGAGATAGGATCAGGCAGGCTAGGAAGGTGTTTATCTGGAGTAAGGGGAAATATGAAGACATCAGGCAGAAAACTGGACGAGTAAACTGGAAGGTGGTGTTCTTGGGGAAAAGTACTGAAAGAAGGTGGCGGATTTTCAAAGAATGTTTGTCTGGAGCTCTGCACGACAATGTTCCGATGAGACAAGGAGGTTTTGGTAGGTCGCGGGAACCGTGGTGTATGAAGGTTGTGATGAACCTAGTCAAGAAGAAAAGAAAGGTGTACAAAAGGTTCAGAGAGCTAGGAGATGTTAAGGATCTAGAGGAGTATAAGACTTGTAGAAAGGAGCTTAAAAAGGAAATTAGGATGGCCAGAAGGGGTCATGAGAAGGCCTTGGCGGGTAAGATTAAGAAGAATCCCAAGGCGTTTTACAAATATGTGAAGAGTATAAGGATAAGAAGTGAAGGGATAGGACCCATAAAAGGTGAAGGGTGAAAAGTCTGGGTGGAACCGGAAGAAATGGCAGAGGTGCTTAATGAGTACTTTGCCTCGGTATTCACGGTGGAAAGTGATCTGGGAGGTTGTGCTACAGGTTTGCGGTGGACTGAAAACATTGAGTATGTGGACATTAAGAAAGAGGATGTGTTGGAACTTTTAAATTCTGTCAAGATAGATAAGTCGCCAGGACCGGATGGGATATATCCCAGGTTACTGTGGAAGGTGAGGGAAGTGATTGCAGAGCCCCTGGCGATGACCTTTGCATCGTCGATGGAGACGGGAGAGGTTCTGGAGGATTAGAGGATTGCGGATGTGGTTCCTATTTTCAAGAAAGGGAACAGGGATAGCCCGGGAGATTACCTAACGGCGTGTCTGACCTCAGTGGTTGGTAAGTTGACGGACAGGATTTATGAGCATTTAGAGAAGTTTAGAATACATACATAAGAACATAAAAACTAGGAGCAGGAGTAGGCCATCTAGCCCTTCGAGCCTGACCCGCCATTCAGTAAGATCATGGCTGATATGAAGTGGCTCAGTTCCACTTTCCCGCCTTCTCCCCATAACCCTTAATACCGTTGCCTACCAAAAACCTATCTACCCGTGTCTTAAATATATTTAGTGAGGCAGCCTCCACCACTTCAACTGGCAGAGAATTCCAGAGATTCATCACCCTTTGAGTGAAGAAGTTCCTCCTCAACTCTGTTCTAAACTGCCCCCCCTTATCTTGAGGCTGTGCCCTCTAGTCCTGCTGTCCTCTCTGAGTGGGAAGAACCTCTCCACCTCTACCCTATCCATCCTTTTCATCATCTTGTACGTCTCAATGAGATCTCCCCTCATCCTTCTAAACTCTAATGAGTACAAGCCTAGTTTATTCAGCCTCTCCTCATAGCTCAACCCCCTCAACTCCGGTATCAGCCTAGTAAACCTCCTCTGCACTCCAAGGCCAAAATATCCTTGCGCAAGTGCGGCGACCAAAACTGCACACAGTACTCCAGCTGCGGCCTCACCAGTGCCCTATATAGCCGCAGCAAGACTTCCCTACTTTTATATTCAATCCCCCTCGCTATGAAGGCCAGCATCCCATTCGCCTTCCTGACCATCTGCTGCACCTGCAGGCTGGGTTTTTGTGACTCATGCACAAGGACCCCCAGGTCCCTCTGCACCGTAGCATGCTGCAGCTTTTCGCCATGTAAGTAGTAGTCCTTCCTACCATTAGTCCTACCAAAGTGGACAACTTCACACTTGCCAACATTATATACCATCTGCCAGTTCCTCACCCATTCGCTCAGCCTACCTAGATCCCTCTGCAGACTTTCCACACCCTCCGCACAATTTGCCGTTCCACCAATCTTTGTGTCATCAGCAAATTTCGACATCTTACACTCGGTTCCCTCCTCCAGATCATCTATATAAATGGTAAATAGCTGAGGCCCCAGCACCGATCCCTGGGGCACTCCACTAGTCACCAACCGCCAATCCGAATAGCACCCACTGACACCCACTCACTGCCTCCTATTTGACAGCCAATCCCCTATCCACGCTAACACCCTACCCCCAACTCCATGCCCCCTAACCTTCTGTAACAACCTCTCGTGTGGCACCTTATCAAACGCCTTCTGAAAATCGAGAAACACCACATCCACCGGTTCCCCTCTATCCACCGCACTAGACACATCCTCATAGAATGATCAGAAATAGTCAGCACAGCTTTGTCGAGGGCAGGTCGTGCCTTACGAGCCTAGTTGAGTTCTTTGAAAATGTGACTGAACACATTGACGAAGGAAGAGCGGTGGATATGGTTTACATGGACTTCAGCAAGGCATTTGATAAGGTCCCCCATGCAAGACTTCTTGAGAAGGTGAGAGAGCATGGGATCCAAGGGGCTTTGGCCTTGTGAATCCAGAACTGGCTTGCCTGCAGAAGGCAGAGAGTGGTTGTGGATGGATCTTTTTCTGCATGGAGATCGGTCATCAGTGGAGTGCCCCAGGGACCCTTGCTGTTTGTCATTTTCATAAATGACCTGGATGAGGAGGTGGAGGGATGGGTTAGTAAGTTCGCCAATGATACGAAGGTTGGTAGTGTTGTGGATAGTCTGGAGGAATGTCAGAAGTTGCAGCGTGACATAGATAGGATGCAAGACTGGGCAGAGAAGTGGCAGATGGACTTCAAAGCAGATAAATGTGTAGTGGTCCATTTTGACAGGATCAATGGGATGAAGGAGTACAATATCAAGGGTAGGAGTCTTAGCAGTGTTAAGGAGCAGAAGGATCTTGGGGTCCGGGTCCATGGGACTCTTAAATTGGTCTCGCAGGTGGAGGATGTGGTCAAGAAGGCGTATGGTGTACTGGCCTTCATTAATCGAGGGATTGGGTTTAGGAGTCGGAAGGTAATGCTGCAACTTTATAAGACCCTTGTCAGACCCCACTTGGAGTACTGTGTGCAGTTCTGGTCGCCTCACTACAGGAAGGATGTGGAAGCTATTGAGAGGGTGCAAATGTTGCCTGGATTGGGAGGCATGCCTTATGAAGATAGGCTGAGGGAGCTAGGGCTCTTCTCCCTGGAGAGACGAAGGTTGAGAGGCGACCTGATAGAGGTTTATAAAATGTTGAGAGGAATAGATAGGGTGGATTCTTGGAGGCTATTTCCCAGGGCTGAAATGATCGCTACGAGAGGACACAGGTTTAAGGTGCTGGGGAGCAAGTACAGAGGAGATGTTAGGGGAAAGGTTTTCACTCAGAGGGTGGTGAGTGAGTGGAATCAGCTGCCGTCGGTGGTGGTACAGGCAAACTCGCTGGGGTCTTTTAAAAGACTTCTGGATGAGTACATGGGATTTAATGGGATTAGGAGTTACAGATAGTTCTATGGGCTGGTAGGTATGGATGTGATCGGCGCAACTTGTGGGCCGAACGGCCTGTTTGTGCTGTAGTGTTCTATGTTTTCCTAAGGTCATAAGTGTTTCAATAAGAATAATAGTTCTCTAGGGCCCCAGCCAACCAGTCAAAATGAAAGTGGCAAGTGGATAGGATCGTAGATGAGTGAGATGGAATGTTGGCAAGTGGATAAGGATGCAGGATGCCAGGTGGTTAGGGTGGCAAGTGATGGGGTGGAAGGGTGGCAGGTGGGTAAGGTGATAGGTGGGTAGGATGGATGTGTGAGAGAGTGGGGCTAGAATTAGTTTGGGTTGGGGTGTAGTCAGGTCTGGTCAGGAGAATAAGTCGGGGCAGTAGTCCAAGGTCTGGGAGTCATTGAGAGGTCAAGTGGTAGGCAGGAGTGGGTTAAGGGGTAAAGAGTCATTATGAGAGATTGGGATGTTCAGTAATACAGTTACCCAAGAGTTAGACTGGGATTCTTCCAATATTTTTTGGGTAGCTTTCCAGGTAAATGAGTTTAAACTGTCTGAAGCCTACCACTGTAACTCAGATTTAGAGACTTTTTGAGAGGTCTCAGGGATAAAAACTACCTATCAGAAGTTCAAATTTCTCAGGCAACTCCCATGGCGTCAACACGTTGGGATTTCCATGGCATTCTGATGTGCATCTTGGATTGTACGTCCAGTATCATAATCCAGAGACCAAAGATCTGAGCCAGCTAACATATTGATCATTAGAATCTTTCTGTTATCTGGATTCAAAGTTTAACTATCATTAGAGTTCATCATTGTGCAGATGAGGTACGATACGAGATATTCTTAAATATTGTTGGTTTTACATTTTAATTTTTTTTTAGCCCATTGCCAGTAGCTGGTATGAAATCAGTCTGCTGTCAACAAGTAGTGATTTTTGGAGTTTGACAGCGATCTCACAAAGGAACGACAGAGTTGATCACATCTCTCGTTAAATAGGTCCAGGCTGCAATCAGGTAAAGCATCTCAGTACAATATTATCAGCGTCCAGAAATTAACCCCAAAATTAAGTGATTGTTGTTTAAGTAACTGATTACTATTAGTAACTGATACCAAAATCATTTAAGATATTTCAAACATGTTTTGTGACAGATTGGGTTGGTACAACGATGTGAATTCTAAAATCTAGCAAAGGAATCTCAGCTAACATATCAACAAGACATTATTTCCTACATACCACCGGTGACTACATTTCAAAAAGCACTGATATCTATAAAGCACTTGAAGCATTCTGAAATAATGAATGGTACTATAAAGATGCAAAATTTATTTATTAAATTTGAAAAAGCCTGAATAATAAACTGTCAATAATATTTTATTAACATTCAGATTGAGTGAATGAACACTCATGAATATAAAAATGGGTGCAGCATGAAATAGTTGTTACATCAGTGAGTATTTGATAAGGACAACAGCCCAAAGGACCTTTGAGCCTTAAACATATTATTTCAAGATATTCAACCTCCAAACAAGTCTGTCTTATCCGGAATCTGATGGTAGAGATTCAAAATCTTGCAGCAGGGTTACAGATGTCACAAGAAAAGTGGGAAAGTTACATAAATATGACCATTGAATCATAAAATGATTACAACACAGAAGGAGATGATGGAGCCTGTCACATCTGCTGGTTCTGCAAGAACCAGGGAGTTCCCCCTCCTTGCCTTTCCCCATAGCACTGCATTTTTTTTCTCTTCAGATATTGGTCCATTTTTTTTTCAAAACAAATTTGCATTTGCCTTCACCACATTCTCAGTCACTGAATTCCAGACTTTAACCACTCGCTGCATAAAAATAGATTTTTCTCATGTCACCGTGGCTACTTTTACCAATGACTTTAAATGTGTGTCCTCTGGTTTTCAATCCATCTGCAAATGGAAACAACTTCTCCCAATCTATTTTGGCCAGATCCCTCACGATTTTGAACTCCACTAGCAAATTTCATCTCAACTTTCTTCCTATAATGATAACAGCTGCAGTTTCACTAATCTATCTGCACAACTGAAGTTCCTCATTCCTGGAACTACTGTTGAGAGTCTTTTGCAACCTGAAGTCGTTATATCCTAAAGTGTGATGCCCAGAATTGGATACAATACCCCAATTGAGACTGAGCCAGTTTTTCAATTTCTCATAACTTCCCTGCTTTTGTAATCTGTGCCCCCATTTCTCATCTTTTCCTGTCACCTTCAATGATTCATGTATATACAACCTTATGACCCTCTGCTCTGCACAATATTGCCTTTAATTCAATACATTTGGCTCTGAGCATTACAGATCCACTGCAATGATTCTAGCTGATGCTCAAACTCTGAAAACTAGAGCTTAAGCTCCTGTAGCGATGATACTTCCTGCACTAGTGATTCTCCAGGACATGGAAAGGTTCCTGCAATTTCCATATGGAACAGGATGTGCATTTGACACGTACCCCTGCTGTGTCTCTAGTTATAAGGTTACAATTGAAAGTCAGGAAAAAAAAACTTAAGACTTAAAAGCTTAAAATTTTAAAGCCCAGTTCAATTGTTATTGTTCTTTCTCTTTAATCTAAAAGGTTCTTCTAGATACTGGCTTTAGTTCCCTTGGGTTTTGCTGCTACTTCCTCTCTGCACTGATCCCGACCTGTCTGACCCCGTCTAATCAACTTCTATCTTTGAATTGGTCTCAGCTTCTTCTTATGCGCTGGTGCCATTTCTGACCCAACACTTTACCCCTTATTCAGTTCTCACTCCTGGTATCCTTTGTCATTTCTCACAGATGTCCCATGTGATGGATAGCCATGTCATTGCTCATTGTTATGTCACTTTCCCATATCTAGTGTAATACAGCAGCGCTCCTTAAATTTGACTGAGATGCCTGGTCGTATTATAGATCAGGTTCATTGAGGAAGTATATCTTTATTGTTAACTTAATATAACCCCAGACAATGGCCATCATGATCAGAAAAGCAAATGTTCTGAAAAATAATTCAACTAGTTTGAATTCCACTTTAACAACAATATACATTCAATTAGCGACACTAATATGATTAAACTTCCAATGGTATTTCACAGGAGAACAATTAGGCAGAACTTGACACTAGGCCATGGAAGGAGATGTTAGGACAGGTAGAAATGGGGATTAGAGTGGCAGGCGGGTGCATGGAGGAAGTCCCTAATTGTGGACTGAAATGGGTGGAGGTAGAGAGAGGAGGAAACTGGGGATGTGCGATTTCCAGAATTGGAGGGTTCCAGAGTTGGAGGGGGTTACAAACACAGGGGGGGGATTTGAAGATAATGATAAAACTTTTTATGCTGTGATGTTGATGCACGAGGAGTTGATGTAATTCAGTATGAACAGGGATGAGGGTAAATGGACTTGGTGCAAACTGGATATGAGCAGCAGAGTTTTGAATGAGCTCAAGTTTACAATCAGGACATAATTTACTTTTGTTCTCCTGAAACATATATAATCATAGGGGAAGCCTCAGAACAAACAGTGACAGAATGCAAGGTTGGAATACTCCAAGGAAGTGAGAGTCCTTTGCAACTTTATCTACGTGACATATCTCCAGCAAGTGTATCATTTTCACCCTTGATATTCCAAAACACTGACCCCCATGTCCTCTCTCTTCCAGGATTTCCATCAAATGACACTGGGCCATCTGGGGTCATGCCCCCTTCCTCCCACCACATCTAACCCATCAGAGCACCCCAGACCACAATTCCAGAGAGGACTCAGATTTGTCATCCCTGCTTTCAGCAGCACCATCCACCAGCCTAGGAACACTCACCTCACTGGGACACATTGGACAGACTTCTAGGGCACTCACTGGTGGCCTCCACACAGCTGCTATTGCACACTGGGTGGAGGTAGGAACTTTGTAGATCTGCTGGTTTCTAGGAAACGGATGCTCCCAAGCCAAATGCCAGACCTCTGTCAGTGGTCACCACTGCTTGAGATGCAAATGCATAGTCAGGCTTTACAGGAGTGGTTATCAGCTGCATTCCAGCAACTGCAAGACCATCTGGAGGAGTCCAAAGCCCTTCTTTCACAGGAGATGGTGCTGGCATTGCTTAATACAGAGGCCAACACTGCAAGGGGGGCATCCAAAGTGGAAAGCCTGGGCCAAGGGATTTAACGTCTGTGGAGATCACTGAATTATCAAGGATGATGGAGTATTGATCAGGGCTAGCATGAACCTGAGAGGACACAGTTACTCTCCGAAGTGAGGGAGGATGCCTGATGGAACCTCCTGTGTGAACACCACACCACCTTCTTCTAGGCAGGTAGTCACAGATTCCAAAGAGTTGGACAGTTGCGCAATGACCTGGCACAAAGATCAAATGGTGGAACATTATCCGCCCCCAATCCTCAGACCCCCTTCCAGGATATAGACTTGACACTACAGTCCTGTACCATTCATGGAGTTGCTGGTCGTCCCTCAGTGCAAAAGCTCCACTCCTGACAATCCCTCCCGCACACGAGGAGCCAATGGGCACAAAATTGGGTGTTTGCGATAAGTCCTGTGACCATTCTCATGGGTTTCATTAGGAGTCCAGCAGTGAGGCTCCTCAGTGATAGTCCTTTGAGCTTTCTTGTCTGAGCTGTGGCAGCTATTTTTGTGGTGCAGGCAACTGTTTACAGCCAAGTGGTTCCTTCTGAAGAATGTGCTGTGGTGCCACAGAGTGAAGAATTTAGTCAGTGAGAAGTGTACCTTTGGTGGAACATGTGCAGTGTTGAGTGATAGAGCCAACGTTTACAATGAGAGACTTGTCAGAAAACATTTGTGATCTCCACGAAGGGTCGGAGATTATGAATGTTATCCAACGGGATAAAAATGAGGCCAGAGTGACCAGTTGCAGATCAGAAGCCTTCATGGAGCGTTGACTGACTGTATCAATAATGAAGTTTTGCTATGAAATGGATTGGCTGCCAACACATCTTTCTGCTGCTACAGGGGCATCTGATTCTTGTGTGCAATAACCTAGGTGATTCTCTTCCTTCTGCCATGGACTGTCAATGAAGGGATTTCCAAGAGTGCCAACAGCTTGGGCTCATTCAGGCTTGAAAGGAAGAGAGCCCGAGTGAGACTAACACTTCCTGTGAGCGAGAGTTCAGACAGGGCTGCCAACAGTTTAAGGTGGTGGACTGGGCATTGATGAAATCACTTCTTGGCAGCACTGTGGGTATACATACACCACACAGATTGCGACAATACAAGAAGGCAACTCATCATCAACTCTCAAGGACAATGTGGGATAGGCAATAAATGCTGGTCTAGCCAGTGACACCTCATGACATAGCATTGCAAGAATTGGGCAAAGTTTGGTAGGTCTTATTAAGGTATTCGTAATTCTGGATGGTGTTGAGCTTGTGTTATTGGAGCTGCACTCATCCAGTCAAGTCAAATAAAGATCAAGTTGCCATAGTCCCAGATGATCTCCAGCTGCTCTCCCCTTACAGGGGGAGAGCTGACTGGTGGTTATTTTCACCTTGGGATCTCCAAATCTCAGGCGAGGGACAAGATTGAGAAGGCAGACCTTCACGAATAGCCTCAGCTGGTACAGAAATTCAGCCCATGCTCTTTGTGCACTCTGTATCACAAACCAATCATCCCACCAGGGAGGTATTCCATCACACTCCTGACTTATACATGGTCTACAGGTTTTGAGGAATCAGGATGATTTATCCACCATAGAATTCCCACCTTTTGACCCGCTCTAGTCATATCAGTATTTTATATGGCTGGTGCAGTTCAGTTTCTGGTTAATGGTAACAATCGGATGTGATATTGGGGGACTAAGCAATGGCATTGCCTTTGAACATCAAGAGAAATTGTTAGAATATTGAGATGGTCATTGCTTGGCAATTCTGTAATGTAAATGTTACTTGTCACTTATCAGCCTAAAGGTCCTGCTATAACTTAGCATGAGCTGTTTCTGTATCAATAGAACATTACAGTGCAGTACAGGCCCTTTGACCCTCGATGTTGCACCGACCAGTGGAACGAATCTAATGACTCTCTAACCGAATCTAATCCAATGTTATCCATATGCCTATCCACTGACCATTTGAATGCCCTTAAAGTTGGCGAGTCCACAACTGCTGCAGGCAGGACATTCCACGCCCTTATTACCCTCTGAGTAAAGAACCTACCTCTGACATCTGTCATATAATTACCACCCCTCAATTTAAAGCTATGTCCCCTCGTGTTAGCCATCACCATCCGAGGAAAAAGGCTCTCACTGTCTACCCTATCTAACCCTCTGATCATCTTGTATGCCTCAATTAGGTCACCTGTTAACCTTCTTCTAATGAAAATAACCTCAAGTCCCTCAGCCTTTCCTCATAAGACCCTCCCACCATACCAGGCAACAACCTGGTAAACCTCCTCTGCACCCTTTCCAATGCTTCCACGTCTTTCTTATAATGCGGCGACCAGAACTGTACGCAATACTCCAAGTGCGGCCGCACCAGAGTTTTGTACAGTTGCAACATGATCTCACGGCTTCAAAATTCAATCCCTCTACCAATAAAAGCTAACACAGCGTACGCCTTCTTAACAACCTTCTTTCATCTATAGGCAAACTTATCAACATATCAAAACATTCGTTCCAACCAGCTAACCTGCCTTTACTTAAGTTTCCATCAGTAAATTTTTTTTAAAAAACAATCACTAGAACACATTTCCAATTACTGGATTTCCTTATTTTTCATTTTATGATGATTTCCTAACACATCTCATTTTTAGACAATGCCTGGTGCTGCTCCCGACATGTTATCTTACACTCCTCATTGAGCCATTCTTGCTGGTAGTGGTGGAATGGGCAATATACCGGTGCCATGAGATTACAGATTTTGCTGCTGCTGGTGGCCCACTGGTTGCCCAGTCCTGAGTTGCTAGATCTGTTCAAAATCTATTCCATTTAGTATGATGGTAGTGCCACACATGATGAAGGTATCCTCAATGTGAAGACAGGTCTTCTTCTCCATAAGGACAGTACAGTGAGGCATTCCTACTCAGACTATCACAGACAGATGGATCTGCAGCAGATAGGTTGCTGAAGATGAGGTCAATTATGTTTTCCATCTTGGTTCCCTCACCACCTGCTGCAGACCCCACCCAGTAGCAATGTCCTCTGGGACTCTGCTACCGATCCACTCATGGTTATAAGTGTTGAAGTCCCCAAGTGGTGACCTGACTAGTGTCAACAAAACCCAAAACAAACAACCTAAACATTTAACAAAGAACAACCCAGCACGGGAAACAGGCCCTTCGGCCCAACGAGCCCGTGCCGCCGCATCACCCTACACCTATTTTACCCTGCATGTCTACGAATGGGACCCTACTCAGTCAGATTCAGGGAAGAAATAGTGTCAATTTGGTGGAAACCGATTAGCCTAAGAGCACATCTTTGGGGTGTGGGAGGAAACCGGAGCGTCCGGAGGAAACCCACGCAACCACAGGGAGAATGCGCAAACTCCCACAGACACAGGCCCAAATCCATGTATCTGCACAGCTAGCAGTGCTAGTCACTGAGCTGTTGTGGCGCCCGTCTATCGGTCCAGGATCAAGCACACACACCGACATGAAGTACTAGGCCACTCCTGGACTTCCAAGAGCAGCCCACGCACGACCCGCCGTGTGCATGCCCCTCGCTTGACATGAGGTGGACCTCCACCTGTGGAATAAAGACAAAAAATATTAATCATACAGCCTGCCCTTCCGGTGTCTCCCGAGGTTTAACCCTATGTAATAGCCCCTACCATATCCCTCCATTCTTGTTTCACTCATGTGCCTATCTAACTGCATCTTAAACGAGTCCAACGTTCCTGCCTCCACCACCCTACTCGGTAGCGCATTCCAGACCCCCACAACTCTCTGTGTAAAGAACCTTCCTCTTACCTCCAAATTATACCTCCCCCCCTCACCCTTAAGTGATGACCTCTCGTGTTCGTACCCAGTCTAGGGAGCAGTCTCTCACTATTAACTCTATCTATTCCCTTCAGTATCTTATATACCTCTATCATGTCCCCTCTCAATCTCCGTCTTTCCAAGGAGAATAGCCCCAGTCTCTTCAATCTCTCCTCGTAACCCAGTCCCCCCATGCCAGGCAACATCCTGGTAAACCTCCTCTGCACCCTTTCCAGAGACTCCACGTCCTTCCGGTAATAAGGTGACCAGAACTGGACGCAGTACTCCAAATGCTGTCTAACCAACGTTCTGTATAACTGAAGCATTAGACGGCAGCTTTTATACTCTAAGCCCCTTCCTATAAAGGCTAACATCCCATAAGCCTTCCTAACAACGTTCTCCACTTGTGACGCAACCTTCATGGATTTGTGAACCTGCACTCCCAGGTCCCTCTGTACATCTATACTCCTAATCGGCCTACCTTTTATCACATAGCTCCTCTCTGCATTATTCCGTCCAAAATGCATCACCTCGCATTTGTCAGGATTAAATGCCATCTGCCACCTATCTGCCCACTGCACCAACCTATTTCTTCCATTGCTCTATGTTACATTTTGTAATCACAACAACTACACTTCCAAAGTAGTTCATCGACTGTGAAACACTTTTGGAGTTTTTGAGATGGCGAAAGGTGCTAGAAAAATGCTAGTCTGGTTCTTTTATTGCACATTCAATACTGTTCCCTAGTGACAGCTCCTTATAAAATTTATCAGTCATTCTGTGAGTCACTCATTGAACCAAGTTGTAATTATTGAAATAGGAAATGCTGGAAAAACCCTAGCAGCATCAGTAGAGAGACAGAGGTAGCCTTCTGAATCCAATATTCTTCAGAGCAGTTCTAATTTACCCCGTACATCACTGTCTGTGACGTATGGGGTGAATTAGAATGATAAACACATAACCATAGATTTAGGAACACTAACATTAGAATGAATGATTTTGGATTATGGGAACGTAGCCAGCCAGGGCTGTTGCCATAGAAGACAGCTCTGCATAATTATAAAAATTCTCATTTAAAACATGTATTTTGAATTTACAAGATGAATGAATTTTGCTTTTTGTTACATTTTGTGAAACTTCAATCTGTGACAAAACACAGGGAGAGGAAAGGAACAATAGATTCACTGAAAGCTATAATGCTATCAGCAGTGGTTGGGAACAAGACGGCTACCAATGCTAGCTGTATGAATACGGTCAAACAACTCTGAGAGATAACACAGGTGGTAAGCAGACATGAAGAATTTCTCAGGGTTGGTTCAATTCAGTGGGAATCAATCATTCTCCCATTTCACTGTCCAGATGCCATTTTGCTGAGCAACAGAAGGGACATAACATCCATAATTTAACAACAAATGAAATCCCACTAGGTCATGATGTGCGTTGTTATTGGCTGGAGTTAATGACAGGATGATTATTGACTGATTTATATTAATGTTCACTGGATAACGCCACCAGGAAGGTGGGCAATATGATTGAGGGAATGTATAATTGCTTTCACAGGGGCATTGTTCTTCAGACTGATAGCCGGCTGCCTGCATTCTATACCTTGAGGACAGAGCTTCCTCATATTATTCTCCCATTTGATCATTTGGTTAAATAAAGTCATGTCTTCAACATCAGTACACTGCATTGTGAGTTTATGTATTAGCTTTAGTAGCTATACATAACCTTAGAGGAAAACCCCCATCTGAGACTGTAAATTTTTTTTAATTTCAGGACCTGTAGTTTCTGTGCAGTAGCAATCAGTACGATTGAATTATCCCGTAAGGAGCCTTGTGGGGGTAGTTCAGGATTCCCCTGTGGTTATATGAATCAGTGTTGTGTGAATCAGTTCTTTATTTCCTTGGACGTAGAAGTGGTTTAAATTTTTCTAACCTTTTCTGGGTGAATTTGTTGTAAGGTAGTCAGAATCATCTGAAATTTTTGCTTTAAGTTGGAACTTCAGATGTTTCCAAGTTGCTGGACAATTGCCCAACGGAAGTATGAACTTCACATCAATTTCCATGCAATTCTAACATGGGGATTTCTGAGGGGAAGGTGGGGGGGTTCCCAGTACTTCTCTCAAGAACCCATGGTACGACACCCCGGAGCTCGAAAGTTATAGGCTCAGGCTGCGTGGATGTGCAGTACTTTGCTTTTATTACATTGGAATCCTTGTTAATCTTCAGCTTTGACAACCATTTAGAGATTAGCAGATCGGTCTTATGATCTAACTAAGAGTAATCATCGAGATGTTTGGCATATTTCCAATTGCCATGGCACCACAACTTCAGAAAGCCCACTAAACCTCAGATCTGGAACTTTTCACCTTATTAGCCTCTGACGTTGAGGTGCAAAGTATGTGTGGCAGGGCTGCTGATGGTCTTGCTGGAACCTGTAAGTGTACAAATTTGAGATGTTTGCTCTGTCTTTACATTAGTTAGGCTACTTCCAGAAGATGCAGAACTTGCTGAACGATGCAGCTCTTTAATTAAACAGTAGTTTCAAAACGCTTCCTCCCTCTCATCCTCACTCCCCTGAGATCCATTCCCTGGTACCAACCCCTCACCTCTGGGACCACTAGCAATTCTGGCTCTGCTATAACTCCTATATTACGGCACTGACAACACTTTAAAACACATTGGTTGTAAAGTGCTGGGGACATCCTGAGGTTAAAGAACATAGTACAGAAACGCAAACGTTTCTACAACATGCAGTACAATTCCAGAATCAAATGGATTTTCATGCATTTTATAGGAACAGGAGGCCCCTTAAACCTGTTCCACCATTTAATATGATCAAAGCTAATCTGTGACCTAACTTTGTATCATATTCCTTAGTGCAGGGCTTGCAAAATGTGGGTCACAACCAGATTGGATCAGCTTTGAGGCTGCAATGGCTGTCATCAGTCACCGATGGCTGAGAGATAGGGGTCCATAAGGTGCAAAGCACAAGGACCAGTGCCCTAGGGGGTTCATGTAAACATTTTCTGTATTATGATTCTGAGGTCTATCTCTGTCACTCCATCTGATAGCTAGCTGCCTTGGCCTGTTACTATGACATTGGGTGGGTCCAGTTTGATGGTTTGTGTTATTTAGTCCTGAGCCCCAGTATGATAGTGGCAGCTTCTTCTGGTCACATAAAAAAGTACATAAAACATTAAATGGCTGGGAGTTTGCACTTGACTTTGCTTTCAGTCATTCTTATGTGAGTATATGCTGTTTTTATGACAATTTCCAGCACACCTTTCAACAACTCCAATGCTGTTTGCCTGAATGATCTTGTTAACTACAGGAATGTTCTAGAGTTTCATAAAGCTTACTGTTCAGAAGATTTCCAGACCAGATTGATTTACGATTTCTGTTGCATTCACTGGTACTGAATGAGTGCATCCAGTTGATGTGAGAGGCCATGAAATTCTTAAACAAGAGTTTTGGGTGGATTAATAAAAAACGGAAAAGCATTTCAACTTAAAAAGTTATTAAACATGCAGCAATGAAGACAGGAAACACTGGATAAACTCAGCCAGTCTGGCAGCACTTGTGGAGAGAGAAACAGTTAATGTTTCAAGTCTGTAAGACTTCTTCAGAGCTGAACAGGATTAGAAATGTGGTGGATTTTTTAGTTGGAGAGGGGGGTGGAGAAGGTGGAGGATAAATGGGAGTTAAGGAGATTGTCTTCTGTCCATGACATCTTTGCCAAAGAGAATGTTAACTGTGACATTAAGAACTAAAGAAAGTCCTGATAGCGACGTAAAAGTAAGATGTCAGAACGTGTTAATAGGAGAATGAAGGTCAGTGCTCAGTGAAAGCAAAATTAAAGGATAAGTAACAGATGGTCCTGTGGGAGAGAGTGAGAGGGCTGCACTTTGGGACAAAGAAAACAAAAAATGGAAGGAAAATGTCACAATACAAAGTTATTGAACTCAATGTTGAGTCCAGAGCCTGTGACATGCCTAATCAGATGTTCCTCCAATGGATTTCCTCTGGGTGCTCTGGTTTCCTCCCACAGTCCGAAAGACGTGCTAGTTAGGAGCACTGGTTATGCTAATTTCTCCCTCATTGTGGTGACTAGGGGATTTTCACAGTAACTTCACTGTAGTGTTAATGTAAACCTACTTGTGACACTGATAAATAAACGTTCAATTTAACTTTACATTGGGCTTCACTGGAACATCGCAGCAAGCCAAGGTCAGACAATGTAGCCATGAGAGATAGTGAGTTGAAATGGTAAGCAACAAGGAGGTTCAGGTCCTGCTTTGCAACTGAGCTCTGACGTCTTAGACTCAAAATGTCAACTCTGTTTCTGTCAAATAATCTCAGAAACTCGTCTGCACTAATGAAAAGATAAGCTTCAGTTATTCCAGTCTTTCTTCGAACCCAATCTATCCTTTCCCCACGGTCTCTCAACTTATTTCCTGAAGCCGATAAATAGACCGGGCCGCGAACCCTGAAAGAACATTAACAACCCGCGAGCAGGTAAAGATCAGGACAGCGGGCTCACCTACACACTATTGCTGACAACATGGCGCCTCCCCTCAGGAGCTCCGGCAGTTGGGCAAACAACAACATGGCTGATCAGCAAGTCCGTGCGCGAGACCCAACTCATCCTCCAATCACGGCGGCCCTCTCTCCCGCTCTTGCGGCTGCTACTCCAGTCACATCGCCGCTCTCTCCCCGCCCGCTCGGCTCCTCATGAAACAGCTTCTGTGATTGGAGGAGATGCAAGGGGAGGCGAGGCAAGGGTGGGAGAGTGAAGCCCTGCGATTGGAGGGAATTGAGCAGTGGCATGGGGAAGAAGGGAGGCTACGATGGCGACGTAGTCTACTTAACGAAAATGGACCCGGCTCTATCTGAGGGACAGAATGAACGAGAGAGGAGTTTTTTTTGATACTTTTTCAAAGTGTAAAAGACCAGAAAGCCGAAGAGAATCGCGTTGACCTGAAAAGTCGCCGTAGATTCAACATCTTTAAGGAAAAAACGTTTCCATGAGTTTCACGCTATACCTATGGTCGTCTGCCTCAAATTTTCACGCCCTGCTGCAACGTAATGGTTGCCATCAGTGGGGCACACCGTTTAAACGCTTCCCCTGCACTTATTCCAACTGCAGTCAGGTGATGTCTGCCAGAAAGACAGCACCAGGCTTCACCAAAGGAGCCCTCAGCAAGCTTCTGGATAGGTTGGGCAGAGGTGAGAGATCCTCTATCCTTGATCAGACAGAATTTCTGCCAGCAAGATGACCAACCTTGCCTAGACTGTGGCTGTGATTGTGAGTGCCAACTCTCTCCACAAGAGGATGGGACTGCAGTTCCAGAAGAAGCTTAATGACTTCCTTCATGCAGCTAAGCTAAGTCTGCATGTTTCCCACACACCTCAACACACCACACCTCCATGATGATCTCATGGGGCCCCAGTACTTTTCATGCCACCCCAACACTTGTCATGCCATCCTTCTCCCACCCTGTTATCTCCTCTCTACTCACACCCCCATTCTGACTCGCCTCCCATGCATGCCAGACTTCATTCCCATTTAACCTGGCAAGCCAACCACCTACATTCTTCCCATCTGTCTCTTGCTGGACAAACTCTAGCACAACCTATGGACACACAGCAGTAGTGATGCTGAAGCAGTTGGGGGGGGGGTGCGTTCCAGGATTTTGACCCATATTTAATGAAAAAAATAGTGTGGACGCATTTAAGGTATATCCTCTTGAAAGAGAAAGGTAGGAATAAAAATCCAGAACTCACTCAGTGAAGAAAGAGAGAGAAATTAACATGAAAGAAGAAAAAGTTTATTTTTGACTGGTGTCCAACAGAAAATACAGTCGAGAACCAAGTTAACTAAAGAAGGTTCAGAGAAGATGTGGAGAAGCAAAGGAGGAACATGAACAGAGACTGGCAGATAATATAAAAAGAATCCCAAAGTTTTCTACAGACATATAAAAATAAAAAAAGTTGGTAAAAAGACGAGCAGAGCCAATTAACAACCAAAACAGGGATTTACACATGGAGTTAGAGGTGTTGAATATTTTGCATCTGTCTACCAAGAAAGAAGATGTTCCCAGATAACGATGGAAGAGGAAGTAATTCAGACAATGGACAAGTTTAAAGTTGATGAGGTGACATTGGAAAGGCTGTGCTTAAACTTGTTAAGTCACCAGGACTGGACGAGATGCATCCAAGAAGACTAAAGAAGGTGAGAGTGGCATTGGCCATCATTTTTAGTCTTCTTTAGATTCGCAGGTAGTGCTAATGAACTGGAGAATTGAAAACATTACATCCTTGTTCAAGAAAGGATTTGAATAAGTCCAGGCATTACTGGCCAGTTAATTTAACATTAGAGGTGGGGAAACTTCTAGAAATAATAGTCACATGGACTATAATAATAATAGTCACATGGACAAGTGTGGATCAATTAAGGAAACACTTCATTATGAAGTGTTTCGAAAGGTGATGGCACAAATCAATTCCGGCCTCCTGGACTACCTGGATCCACTACAGTTTACCTACTGCTGCAACAGGTCCACAGCAGACGCCATTTCCCTGGCCCTACCAACCCAGGAACACCTAAATAATAAGGACACCTATGTCAGACTCCTATTTATTGACTACAGCTCAGCCTTCAACACTATTATTCCCACGAAACTCATCTCCAAATTCTGGCTTGGGCCTCGGCAATTCCCTCTGTGACTGGATCCTGAACTTCCTAACTCACAAACCACAATCAGTAAGGATAGGAAACAACAGCTCCTCCATGATCATCCTCAACACTGGTGCCCCACAAAGATTGTATTCTCAGCCCCCTACTATACTCCTTATATACCTATGACTGTGTGGCCAAATTCCCCTGCAATCTGATTTTCAAGTTTGCTGACGACACCACTGTAGTGGTTGGATCTTAATGATGAGACAGAGTACAGGAATGAGACAGAGAATCTGGTGAACTGATGCGGCAAAAATCATCTCTCCGTCAATGTCAACAAAACGAAGGAGGTTATCATTAAGAAGTGTAAAGGAGAACATGCCCCTGTCTACATCTAACGGGGACAAAGTAGAAAAGGTTGAGAACTTCAAGTTTTTAGGTATCCAAGTCACCAACAATCTGTCCTGATCCCCCCATGCTGACACTATAGTTAAGAAAACCCATCAGTGCCTCTATCTTCTCAGAAGACTAAGAAAATTTGGCATGTCAGCTACGATTCTCACCAACGTTTACAGATGCACCACAGAAAGCATTCTTTCTGGTTATATCACAGCTTGGTATGGCTCCTGCTCTGCCCAAGACTGCAAGGAACTACAAAAGGAACTACAAAATGTTCAGCTAAAGCTAAAAGAAACAGTATATATAGGGAAAAGTATTATCTATAATCTGAATTTAGAATTATTATAGGCTAAGGCATTAATTGTAAATCTAAGTTGTCAGATGAGAACAGCCAAGCGGAATGTGTCGCTTGTCACGAGGGGTGCCCTGGAGTTATGGGGAGTTACATGTTTAAAGTGTTAGTCACACTGCAGCTAAAGGGACTAAAGGAAAGAAGGGACTGGGTGATCACCCAAGAGTCTAGAAAGAACAGGCAAGAAGTACAGGAGTCCCCTAGGGTCCTGCTCACTAACCGGTATTCCATTTTGGAAATGAATGAGGGCACTGGTACCTCATAGGAGTGCAGTCAGAGCGAAATTTCTGGCATGACGAGCAGTTTGATTTTATGGGGAATGGGATGCAGAGAGATGTTTTTGTGGCGAAAGACGGCTCCAGGAATGGTGTGTTGTATCTCTGGTGCCAGGGTCAGGGATGTCACTGAACAGGGCATCTTGAAAGGGGAGGGTAATGAGATGTTGTTGTGCATGCTGATGCCAAGGATATGGGGAAAGTGAGGAATGAGGTTCTACATCAAGAATTCAGGAAGCTGGGCTGTAGATTAAAAAGCAGGACCTCAATGGTTGTAATCTCTGGATTGATCCTGCTGGCATGTATAAAAATGATGTGGAGATGCCGGCGTTAGACTGGGGTAAACACGGTAAGAAGTATAAAAACAGGAAATAATAAGTATAGAAACAGGAAAAGAGAACAAACGAATGCTTGGCTCAAGAGCTGGTGCAGTTGGGAGAGTTTTAGGTTCCTGGATCACTGGGACATTTCTGGGAAAGATGGAACATATACAAGCAGGAGGTCTGCACCTGAATCACATTGGGGCCAACATCCTTGCAGATACTTTTGCAGGTACTAGTGCTGTTGGGAGGAGTTTAAATTAGTTTGGCAAGGGAAGGGGACACAGATTATTGGTGAAATAGAGACACGTCATGATACAGCAAAGGAGGCAAATCAGAATGAGTTTAGCCATGTTGAGAGAGTAAGGCAAGGTTGAATGATGTTCACTTTAATGCTGGGAATGTAATAGATAAGACTGATGAGTTAAGAGCATGGATTGACACCTGGAAGTGTGATATTGTTGCCATCACAGAAGAGTGGTGGAAGGAAAGACAGGACTGGCAACTCAAAGTTCTGGGATATAGGATCTTTAGGTGAGACAGAGGAGATTGTAAGAAGGGAGGTGGCATAGCATTACAAATTAAGGAATCAATTACTGCAATAAGGAGAGATGATATCTTTGAAGGTCTTCAAACAAGGCTTTGTGGATAGAACAAATTTTCAGAGGGAAATAGAGGAGCAAATATGTAGAAAATTCAGAGAGGTATGTAAGATTAATAATCGGATAATTGTGCTCGAGTATTTCAATTTTCCAAACATAAATTGGGGTAGTCACAGTGTTAAGGGTTTAGAGGGGGTGGAATGTACATTTCTTGAAATGTATCCAGGAAAGTTTTTTGTATCAATATGTATAAGGCCCAACAAGGGATTGGACAGTACTGGATCTAGTTCTGGGGAATGAACCAGACAAGTGTTCAGTGGGGGAGCATTTTACCAATAGCGACAGTAACATGGTACATAGAACATTACAGTGCAGTACAGGCCCTTCGGCCCTCAATGTGCACCGACCAGTGGAACCAATCTAATGACCCTCTAATCTAAACTATTCCAGTGTTATCCATGTGCCTATCCACTGACTATTTGAATGCCCTTAAAGTTTGCAAGTCCACAACTGCTGCAGACAGGGCATTCCATGCCCTTACTATGCTCTGAGTAAAGAACCTATCTCTGACATCCTTCCTATAATTACCACCTCTTAATTTAAAGCTATGTCCCCTCATGTTAGCCATCACCATCCGAGGAAAAAGGCTCTCACTATCCACCCTATCTAACCCTCTGATCATCTTGTATGCCTCAATTAGGTCACCTCTTAACCTTCTTCCCTCTAACGAAAATAACCTCAAGTCCTTCAGCCTTTCCTCATAAGACCTTCCCACCATACCAAGCAACATCCTGGTAAACCTCCTCTGCACCCTTTCCAATGCCTCCACATCCTTCTTATAATGCAGCAACCAGAGTTTTGTACAGTTGAATCATGACCTCACGGCTCCGAAATTCAATCCCTCTACCCATAAAAGCTAACACACCGTACGCCTTCTTAACAACCTTATCAACCTGGTTGCCAACTTTCAGGGATCTATGCACATGTACACCGAGATCTCTGCTCGTCGACACTAACAAGAGTCCTCCCATTAGTCCTATATTCTGTACTCCTGTTACTCTTACCAAAGTGAATCACCTCACACTTTTCTGCATTAAACTCCATTTGCCACCTCTCAGCCCAGCTCTGCAGCTTATCTATGTCCCTCTTCAAACTGGAACATCCATCCTCACTGTCTACAACTCCTCAGACATTGGTGTCATCAGCAAATTTAATAACCCATCTTTCTACACCCTTATCTAGGTCATTTATAATAATGACAAACAGCAGTGGCCCCAAAACAGATCTCTGAGGTACACCACTTGTAACTGAACTCCGGGTTGAATATTTCCCATCAACCACCACCCTCTGTCTTCTATCAGCTGGCCAATTCTTGATCCAAACTGCTAAATCACCCTCAGTCCCATGTATTTGCATTTTCTTCAGTAGCCTAGCATGGGGAATGTTATCAAACGCTTTGCTAAAATCCATATACACCACATCAACTGCCTTACCGTTATCCACCTCTTTGGTCACCTTTTAAAAAAACTCGATACAGTTTTATATACAATACAGTTCAAATTTGTTATGAACAGGGAGAAAGATGGCCTGCAAAAGATGGCTTTTGATTGGGGGAAGGTAGATTTTATTAAAATAAGGCAGAATCTGGCCAAAGTTGACTGGGAATAGCTCCTTGCGGATAATCAACAGCAGAGCAGTTGTGGGTGGAGAAGGCGTGAGAGAAGGCTGTTTGATGCTGGTGTCCAGAAGTATACCATG
This sequence comes from Carcharhinus amblyrhynchos, assembly GCF_965287045.1. NCBI lineage: Eukaryota > Metazoa > Chordata > Chondrichthyes > Carcharhiniformes > Carcharhinidae > Carcharhinus > Carcharhinus amblyrhynchos. The sequence goes on along the minus strand of NC_137342.1, from coordinate 4,693,637 downwards.
AGGTTCAGTACTGGGAACCTTATTGTTTGTTATGTGCATAAGTTATATAGATGAATGTGTGGGGGAATGATAAGCAAATTTGCAGGTGACATCCAGATTGTAGAGTAGTTAATAGTGAAGAAGATGGTTGTAGGTTACAGGAAGATATATTGATCAGATAGGCAGAGCAGTGGCAGATGGTATTTAACTCTGATAAGTGCAAGATGATGCACTTTGGAAGAAGAAACAAGACAAAGACACTGGGAAGCTCAGAGGAACGGAGAAGTCTTGTGATTATTATTCACAGATCCCTGAAGTCAGCAGAACTCATTCATAGGATAGTTAAGAAGGCATTTGGGATATTGCTTTCATCAGTTGTGGTATAAAGAGTAGGGTAGTAATTTTGGAGTCATACATAACATTGGTTAGGCCACAGGTGGATGAGTACTGTGTGCAGTTCTGGTCACCTCATCAAAGGAAGAATGTGATTGCACTAGATTGGGTACAGAGGAGTTTCACCAGGATGTTGCCTGGGATGGAGCATTTGAGCTCTAAGGAGAGTCTGGACAAGTTTATATTATTTTCTTTAGAGCAGAGAAGACTAAGGAGGGACATGATTGAAGTGTATAAGATTATGAGGGAAATGGACATGGTGAGTAAAGAGCAGCTGTTCCCTTGGTTGGGAGTTCATAATTTTAGGGTAAGGGGCAGGAGGTCCAGAGGGGAAAAAAAATCACTGAGGGTAGTGAGAGTCTGGAATGCACTGCCTGGGAAGATAGTCAAGGCACAAACCTTACAACCTTTAAAAAATATTTGGATGACCACTTGAAATATAATTTTCCAGGATATGGAAAATGGGATTAGCGCACCTTTAGCGGTAGTTAATGTCAGTGCAGGCCAAAGAGTCTTTACTGCACTGTATGACTCTGACTCTATAGGCCGAATTCTCCCATCCTGCCACAGGAATCGTAGCGGGTGGGACAGAAAATCCAGCAGACCATGCAAAGTTCTGGGTAGGAATTTCTGGTTTTGGGCTGAGCACGGCAGAAAAACCGCCCGAGCTCAATGGTTCTTAAGCTCAAGAAGTCAGTTTGTCTTTGTGGGGAATATAGACTAAAAGTCAATTGAGTCTCCAACTTGATAGGTCGCCCATGCCTCAAATCAAAGTAATTCTAAAAGATGTACTTGAGTCTGCAGGATTTATTCTCTGCGTGCAAAAACCATATCTGGAACCTTTCTCTTGAATAGCTTTTGAGTTCAAAATAAAATCCACATTCAAAATCATTTTTGAATGGTACCATGGCTCAGCATTATACACGAGGTTAATAGGCAGCAAGACATACTCCAAGTTGGACATGAGTCACACCTATCTTCACCTTGAACCGGGTGAGTCCTGCTGGCAATATGTGACAATCACACACATAAGGAACCCAATGAGTATACCCACTTGCCCTTTGTGGTTTTGTCAGCATGTGCCATTTTCCGAAGAGTTATGTGGAGAATCCTTCAAGGGCTGCCCAAGGTAGCAGTACAGTTAGATGAAGCCTTGGTTGTGGGGGCTTTGGAACTGGAACACCTGGCCAACTTAGAAGTCTTGCAGAAATTGCTTAGAGTGGGAGTTTGCTTGAAGAGGGAGAAATGCATCTTCAAATCAGCTGAAGTAACCAATTTAAGTTACCAAGAAGTTGGCAATGGTTACATCCAGTAGAGATTAAGGTAAAGGCCATCAAGGTAGCACAGATCCCAAAGAACATCATGAGTGTGAAATCCTTCCTTGAATTAGTAAGTTTTTTCCTGAATTTTTTTCCTGAACTTGACTTCCATGCTGGCCCAATGTATATCCTGCCAGACATGATCCTGGGAAGCTCTGTGGCAGAGGCTCTCACTAAAGTCAAATTTCAGCTGGTGTAATCGAACCTACAGGCCAATCTTGACTCGAAGGAAGAAGTTATATTGATTTGCGATGCTTTCTCAAATGAGGTGTGTGATGCTGTCACATTGCTGGAAAGACGGGATGGAAAAGTCCATTGCGTATGTAGAGTGAAGGAATTTTTAGATTGAGAAAGAATGGTTGGTGGTCGTATTTGGTGTGAAAAGATTCCATCAGTATGTCCAATGCTGAAGCTTTTTTTTATAGTTACCAACCATAAACTTAATGTAAGTTATTTGGCCTTTTCAAAGAGGATAAGACAATCCCCCATTGCCTGTGCTGAGGTACAGTGCTGGGCCTTGTTACTGGCAGCCTATGAATATCTTCGAGAACACCAACCTGGAATCCGGATAGTCAGTGCTAATACGGAGTCACTTCCTGTTGCCCAAAAGCCTTACTCCTTTACCAGCATTGGAAGAGGTCATGATGACTCTAAATTGTTTGGAGACTTTGATAGTGTCTGCAAGGCAGATTAAAGCCTGGACCCAAAATGTTTGTTTCACAGTATCTTCATTGTAGTGTTAATGTAAGCCTACTAGTGACATTAATAGATAAACTTTAGGCAATCCAACCTCATCTAAAATAAAGCACATGATCCTACACAATGGATTCCAAGGATGAACCTTCAAAGAAATGTAACCCAACTTACCAAGAAAGACAAACTTTGTGTTCAGGACGGGGATCATTCTTTTAGGGTCCTGAGTAATTCTTCTGCCCCCAGGATAACGTCCAATATTCACGGAACTATATAATGGCCACTGGAAAATCAAAAATGAAAATGCTGACTAGGAGTTACATCTGATGGGCCAATCTTGACTGACATCACAGACTTGCTGAAGCAATGTGAGCTGTGCCAAATCAAAATCACCCTCCTCAGCCTTCATATGCCCATGGTGGTAGTCTGGTAGGCCGTGAATGAATATGCATGTGGACTTTGCAGGATCCTTACAGGATGCAAGACTGAGCGGAGAAGTGGCAGATGGACTTCAACGTGGATAAATGTGTAGCGGTCCATTTTGGCAGGTCCAATGGGATGAAGGAGTATAATATCAAGGGTAGGACTCTTAGCGGTGTTGAGGAGCAGAAGGACCTTGGGGTCCTGGTTCATAGGACTCTTAAACCGGCCTCGCAGGTGGAGGATGTGGTCAAGAAGGCGTATGGTGTACTGGCCTTCATCAGTTGAGGGATTGAATTTAGGAGTCGAGAGATAATGCTGCAACTTTATAAGACCCTTGTCAGACCCCACTTGGAGTACTATGTGCAGTTCTGGTTGCCTCACTACAAGAAGGATGTGGAGGCTATTGAAAGGGTGCAGAAGAGATTTACAAGGATGTTGCCTGGGTTGGGTGGCATGCCTTATGAGGATAGGTTGAGGGAGCTAGGTCTTTTCTCGCTGGAGAGATGAAGGATGAGAGATGATCTGATAGAGGTTTATAAGTTGTTGAGAGGTATAGATAGGGTGGATTCTCAGAGGCTATTTCCCAGGGCTGAAATGGTCGCTACGAGAGGACACAGGTTTTAAGGTGCTGTGGAGTAGTAACAGAGGAGATGTCAGGGGTAAGTTTTTCACTCAGAGGGTGGTGAGTGAGTGGAATTGGCTGCCATCGGTCGTGGTGGAGGCAAACTCACTCGGGTCTTTCAAGAGACTTCTGGATGAGTACATGGGATTTAATGGGATTGAGGGTTATAGATAGGCCTGGTAGGTTGGGATATGATCGGTGCAACTTATGGGCCGAAAGGCCTGTTTGTGCTGTAGTGTTCTATGTTCTATGTTCTTTATGGGTTCCATGGTTTTTAATCATGGTAGCAGAAACTCCAGATGGATGGAGGTGCACTGCATGGGTTCCATGACCACTTGGTATGATTGAGAAACTACAACAAAGCTTCAGTACACATGGAATACCAGCAGTCCTGGTTTCTGATAATGACACAGCCTTTACTAGTGGCGATTTCCAGAAACCTGCGCTCTCTAATGTCATTCAACACGTTCAAACAGCACTTTATCACCCATCGTCAAATGGTCTGGCAGAACGGGCAGATCAAACCTTCAAAAATGGCTTGACGAAGCAACTTCATGGAGACCAGATCGGCACGATTTTGTTCGATTATAGGATCAAATCATACGCAATAACAGGTAAGTCCCAGCTGAGCTGTTGATGGGTGATGGTTTCATTCCAGATTAAGCCTACTGTTCCCAATCTTGCTGGGGAGGGTGGAGGCCCAAAAAGAAAACCAAAAAATAGGTTATCATAGAATCATAGAACACTACAATGCGGAAAGAGGCCATTCGGCCCATCGAGTCTGCACTGACCACAATCCCACCCAGGCCCTACCCCCATATCCCTACATTATGATTATGATTCTACAATGACAGAAATAACTTTTGCAATGGGTGATCTGGTTCACATGATAAACTTCGAGGATGATCCCATTTGCGTCCTTGGGATTGTTATCGTGAAAATGGGACCAGTATCTTTCAAGGTCAAAGTCCAGGGTAAAAGCTTAAAGAAATACTTGGATGATCTCAGAGCCAGGGAGTTCTTGCCTGAGCAGACCACACTGCTGGCCATGTAGATGGGTGCTTCCAGTATCAATCCTCAGCTCAAAATGGACTTTGTTATCCTCTCCAGATAATCAACTTGGAGATGGAGGGTGAGGAAGTAGACCTCCGGGCTGAAACAGAACCTGAGGAGGAACCCACATCAGTGACCCTGCAATGCTCCCTCTGGAAACAAAGGTCCCCAGTTCAATTTAGACAGTCTGGCCCAGTCCCATCCTCAACGGTCCTCAGACAGATCACTAATCAGTGGAAAGGATCTTCTCACAGTGGGGGTGCTGAGGAAAGACACAGGGAGGAGGGATGTTATGATGGCTGCAAAGGACATGGGGGATCATCAATAGATCTCCCTGTGGGCTTAGTGTATTACAAGCTTTCTTATTGAGTGAGCGGAGGTTCACCTACTGAACATAGAACACTACAGCACAAACAGGCCCTTTGGCCCACTAGTTGCACCGATCACTTCTATACCTACTAAGTCGTAGACCTATCTATAACCCTCAATCCCATTAGATCCCATATACTCATCCAGCAGCCTTTTAAAAGACGCCAGCGAGTTCGCCTCCACCACCACTGATGGCAGCCGATTCCATTCACTCACCACCCTCTGAGTGAAAAACTTTCCCCTAACATCTCCTCTGTACTTGCTTCCCTGCACCTTAAATCTGTGTCCTCTCGTAGCAACCATTTCAGCCCTGGGAAATAGCCTCTGAGAATCCACCCTATCTATTTCCTCTCAACATCTTATAAACCTCTATCAGGTCGCCTCTCAACCTTCGTCTCTCCAGGGAGAAGAGTCCCGGCTCCCTCAACCTATCTTCATAAGGCATGCCTCCCAATCCAGGCAACATCCTTGTAAATCTCCTCTGCACCCTTTCAATAGCTTCCATGTCCTTCCTATAGTGAGGCGACCAGAACTGCACACAGTACTCCAAGTGGGGTCTGACAAGGGTCCTACAAAGTTGCAGCATTACCTCCCGACTCCTAAACTCAATCCCTCGATTAATGAAGGCCAGTACACCATACGCCTTCTTGACCACATCCTCCACCTGCGAGGCCAATTTAAGAGTCCTATGGACCCGGACCCCAAGATCCCTCTGCTCTTCAACACAGCTAAGACTCCTACCCTTGATATTGTATTCCTTCATCCCATTGGTCCTGCCAAAATGGACCACTACACATTTATCTGCGTTGAAGTCCATCTGCCACTTCTCCGCCCAGTCTTGCATCCTATCTATGTCCCGCTGCAACTTCTGACATCCCTCCAGACCATCCACAACACCACCAACCTTCGTATCGTCTGCGAACTTGCTAACCCATCCCTCCACTTCCTCATCCTGGTCATTTATGAAAATGACCAACAGCAAGGGTCCTAGAACAGATCCCTGGGGCACTCCACTGGTGACCGACCGCCATGCAGAAAAAGACCCATCCACAACCACTCTCTGCCTTCTGTAGGCAAGCCAGTTCTGGATCCACAAGGCCAAAGCCCCCTGGATGCCATGCCCTCTCACCTTGCTGAAGTCCATGTAAACCACGTCTGCCGGTCTTCCTTCGTCAATGTGCTCAGTCACATTCTCAAAGAACTCAACTAGGCTCGTAAGGCACGATCTGCCCTCGACAAAACCATGTTGACTATTTCTGATCATTCTAAACGTCTCCAAATGCTCATAAATCTTGTCCCTCAGAAGCCTCTCCATCAACTTACCAACCACTGAGGTCAGACTCACCGGTTGGTAATTTCCCAGGCTATCCCTGTTCCCTTTCTTGAAAATAGGAACCACATCCGCAATCCTCCGGAACCATTGACGACGCAAAGATCATCGCCAGGGGCTCTGCAATCACTTCCCTTACCTCCCAGAGTAACCTGGGGTACATCCCATCCGGTCCCGGCAACTTGTCTATCTTGATAGAGTTTAAAAGTTCTAACACATCCTCTTCCTTAACATCCACATACTCAATCTTTTCAGACTGCCCCAAACCTGTAGTACAACCTCCCAGATCACTTTCCACCGTGAATACCGAGGCAAAGTACTCATTAAGCACCTCTGCCATTTCTTCCGGTTCCACACAGACTTTTCCCTCTTCACCTTTTATAGGTCCTATCCCTTCTCTTCTCATCCTTTTACTTTTTACATATTTGTAGAAGGTCTTGGGATTCTCCTTAATCTTACCTGCCAAGGCCTTCTCATGACCCCTTCTGGCTCTCCTAATTTCCTTTTTAAGCTCCTTTCTACAAGCCTTATACTCCTCTAGATCCTTACCATCTCCTAGCTCTCTGAACCTTTTATACACCTTTCCTTTCTTCCTGACTAGGTTCACCACAACCTTCGTACACCACGGTTCCCGTGCCCTACCAAAACCTCCTTGTCTCATCGGAACATTATCGTGCAGAGCTCCAGTCAAACATTCCTTGAATATCCGCCACCTTCCTTCTGTACGCCTCCTTCCAGTTTATTCGTCCAATTATCTGCCCGATGTCTTCATATTTATGAGAAGTGAACAGTGGGAGCTTATAAATGTGCTGCTCTACCTGGGCCAGCCTTGTAGGTCCCAAGGTGTAGACTGTCTAGATGTAAGCTGCAGTTGCACAATATGGGGTTTTTAGTGATGGGAGAGATTGGCATTGGGCTGACTTACTGCAGCCTCCATCAGCACAGTAACAATGCTGTGATTCTGTAATGTAATTTAATGTAATTGTCATAATTTTTATATCCCTTTCAAGTTTCATTGCATACTTCCATTTTGTACTCATACAATCTGCTTCATTATGCTTTGCTGCTCTCCTTTTTTGCCTTTGCTATTTTCCATTACTTATGCTATTCATTGTGTTTTGTATGCTTTTTCTTTTAGTTTTATGTTGTCACTTTTTTAAATTGTCCATGGCTGTCTGTCTTTCCAAATAGATCTCTTACCGTTAGGTTTATAACCTACTTCTCTCACTTTGTTATTTTTGAACACATTGACTATCTGAATTTTATCCACTAACAGATTTGCCCAGTTTTCTGTGAACTGTCCCTGTCTTATTGGATTGAAGTCAACCTTATCCAAATGTAGAATCTTGGGAACCATTTTCTGTTGCTCCCTTTCAAATACTTCATTGATCTCGATCATACTGTGATTGTTATTAGATAAACATTCACAATCCTTTAGGCTGGTAACTAAATCTGGCTGATTACTCAATACTATATCTGGTAACTGGGTGTTTCTGATCATGGGTTGAATGCCAATTGTGATGGGTTTTTCATGTGATAGCTTTGCTTAAAGTTATTGTGATATCTTTGTTTAAAGGTGTGGAGTTTAGCTGGCACAATGTATACGAACATTTGCAGCCTCAGGATGCTGTGGGTTGGGTGTGGTTTCTGTCTCTCTACTGAGGTTAGAAAGTAAAGCCACTCTCTGTTCTGTGTCATTGTATATTTTAGTGTAGAGAGGCTTGCTCCCAAGATGTAATCCTCTTGTTTCTTTGTTTTGAGCCATGCCTGAAGATGTTGCCTCTTATATAATTCAGTAATTCTGGAATTCTTGGTGAATTACATTAGGCCATAATCAAACCAAGGGCTGAGTTTCTCTGAAATTCTGGCAATATGCTGAGAACAAAATTCCTTTTCAATGAACTGTTTAGTTTCCGTCTGCTGAACGTTCGGTTTTAAAAAATCTAAACCTGATTTACTGGTGGAAGTCAGAGCTTGTACATTAAAAGAAAATGAAAGGTTATCTCAATCGTTCAATTTACACAAACATTCCATAGGTTGGTTTACTTTACTTTCAGTTAATATAGTGTGATGTATTCATTCATTACCTATGTGAAAATGATAGTGAGTTTTCTTTACTCAGAGGGTAGTAAGGTTGTGGAATGCCCTGCCTGCAGCAGTTGTGGACTCGCCAACTTTAAGGGCGTTCAAATGGTCAGTGGATAGGCATATGGATAACATTGGAATAGTTTAGGTTAGAGGGTCATTATATTGGTTCCACTGGTTGGCGCAACATTGAGGGCTGAAGGGCCTGTACTGCGCTGTAATGTTGTATGTTCTATGTGCCTTATTTGCACATTTGAGTGCAGTTAAGAGTCAAGTGCTTTGCTGTGACTCTGAAGTCACATGTAGGCCAGACCAGATATTGATAGTGAATTTCCTTCCTTGAAGGGGTTTAGTGAATCAGACAATCCAATAACTTTATGTTGATATTAGCTATTTGTTCCTGGATTATTTAATAACTGATTTTTAAACACCTTCAATTGAGACATCACTGAGCTCTTGGATTCTCAGCCCAATAACATAGCCACTATTATAACTTTCCTGAGAAGGACAGCAGTAAACAGGAGGCTTAAGATTCAGTAATGTTGCATTGCTACTTTCAAAATATTTTTTATATCTACATATAAAGCTGAGTAAATTGAGAACCACACGGAGACTATAACATTGAAACAGGCCATTTGACCCAATCAGTCTGTGTCCACACGATCCACTATGTTGGTGTTTTCCAAATTCCTTTACCCCTTTCCTTCAACCATTCATCTAATGCTACTGTTTCACCACCCTCTACTGAATGCAAATAGCAACAGGCAATAAATTGCTTACTCCTTTGTGATGTATCAATGCTGTACTTCCGTTGGGACAGACTAGAGTTTCGTGAATCTCCTGTTGAAGAAGCCCTGGTGAGTTACTACAGTGTGCCCTGTGGATAGTGCATAGTGCAGCCACAATGTGTCAGTAGTGGAAAGTGTATGTTAAAGGTCATCTTTTATCAATATCACAGCATTTTAAATGAGCAACTGTAATGATCTTTGATGTACAGAATTGGAGTATTTCAATTTGAAGGAGTTTCTCCAAGTTGCTTGCAGGTTTAGAAGTAAAATTATGGAGGCTAGCTTTTATTTCAGGCATGTATAAGCCATGTTATTTAAACGCACCAAGTAGGTTTTTTCACTGGAAATTTACCAAATTGGAGTAACCAACTGGAAGTATGTTGTGCTGTAGTGGCTAGAGCAATTGACTAAGAACCAAAGGATGTGAATTCCCAATCCCACCTTCAGGTGGTATGAAAGTTAATTCCGTTAATCATGTAATAACATGGTGGAACTGTGGAACGAACCTATCAACCGGCTCTGACCTGTGTGTTCTCAAAACGTTCTGTGGCAGGATGTTGTGCTTGTGTTAGCTGTGAGCATAAATGGTGATGTGGGCCCAAAATCCTGCATGAGCTAGGAAAGGAGATTCTTGCTGGTGAGAATTTCCCATTCGCTGCAGTGCCCACCGCAAGCAAAGAAGGCCTTGATGCTGCTGGTAGTCACTGCATGCTCCGTCTCTTGAGGACACCTGCCCACGAATGTAGAAGCGATAGAGGAACAGACAGTCAGGTTGGACGACCCACTCAATAAAGGTTTTAAACTACATCTAACAGGCACCATGCTAGCTTTAAGATATGCCTCTTGTCACTATAGGGGCCAAACCCCTGACCGTGGTGTTATTAGAACCACACTTTAATTGTAACATTCATAGGCAAGTCAATTATGCCCATTAAGGCACCTACCCCAAAGGGCACCTGAGCTCGCCTAAAGGTATCTGAAAATCCAAAAAGGAAAATTACCTCTCCAGAAGGGAATCCTAACTGTCCAAAGTTCAGATTCACTCTTGGGTCTAATCTGCACTCTTTGTGTTTCACATTTGTCGCCTACAAAAATTTGACTTTGGTGTGGGCAACTGTGGCCAACTGACTTTGTAATCCATGGATGAGTGAAAAGCCTTTGGCACTAATTCCTGTTCCTACATAAATGGTAAGTGACATGATTGGGAGGGGAATTTTAGATTTTTGGACACTTCAGCCATTCTCACCATGATGTACAATGTCTTGTGGTGAAAATCTGGGTCAGCAAATCATTCACTAACTTGCAATCTCAATTTGCATAGGCTAATGGCACACAGTAAAAAAAAATGAAAATAATGTTATACTATTCACTCTCATGGTTTCCGAGTTCTCTTCTATTCACAGTGAAGTTCAGATGCAGTGAAGGCTTTCAGTGATTTGTTATACTAATGTTTGCACTTTTGGGAAATAATATGTTTCTAATGTTGAGGAAGCTATTTCCTCAGGCAGTGTGGTTGGTAACCAGAGGACATAAATTTAAAATAATTGGTAAAGAAATCAGGGAGGAGGTGAGTTTTATTTTCATGTAGTGAGTTGAGATCTTAAGTGCATTGCCTAAAAGAGGAGTGTAAACAAATTCAGTAAAGACTTTTAAAGGGGCATTGGAAAGATACTTTGAAAGGTGAGATTGCACGGCTAAGAGAAAAGAGCAGGGAAGTGGGAATAGTTAGCTCTTTCAAAAAGTTGGGGAATGGACTGGAGAATGGACTGAGTACTGCCCAGCCACCATTTCACGCCCCACCCACATCAATCAAACTAAGTCAGCGTCTTTAAAATTGCAGCTACTGTTCCATTGCCTCTTTCCACGTAGGGCAGTGAGGATGTGAAATTCCCCACAATATGGAGTGGCTGAAACTGATAGCACTGATGTTTTAACGAGATGCTTGATGCAGAGAGAAAGGAATAGAGAGAAACATGAGAGTGGGGTAAAGGCATTGACTAGTTGGGCTGACTGGCCTGTTTCTCTGCTACCGATTCCATGTAATATGATGTAATTGCTGTTTACAAAAGAGGTACTGGAGATACGAACAGGAAGCCACAAAAACGGAAAAGGAAGCAAGTGGCACTGTAAGCTGGGCTGAAGGCAGCTTCATACTACACTGAAGACATTGAGAGCGCAGTTGAACGGACAGAATGCAAGTTCTGACTTGAACCAGTTCCGTAGATGTTTTGTATGGACTGAACCAAGCACAATTTGTGTGTATGTTTCCCTGGGACAATGGATCCAGTAAAGGATGTTTCTCTCCATCTTCTGTTCTTTGACATTTTAATTGTCTTGGCCACAGAGATTAATTCAAGGGATGTGTTCCTATTTCAGTCCCACATTGATAATATAGCGGTGAGTGCTAATGGCAGTGTGTTTGTGGCCACCAAGAATTCCTTGCACCAGCTGAACCAGAACTTGAGCCTAGAAGTTCTCGCAAAGACGGGGCCTCGTTTCGATGGGCCGTGCAGAAATTCTGATGGCTGCTGTGTAAAATGGGAAGAAAAGGCCAACATGAACAAGATCCTGGTCGTGGATGAGAATAGGAAGCGAGTCCTGACCTGTGGGACATTAAGGCAGGGAGCCTGTGAGGTTAGGGAGCTGCAGAATATCAGTCACTATGAAACTGACGAGCTCTCGCATGTTGCTGCTATCCACCCGGAAGCCTCGACGATCGCCTTTCTGGTAAAAGTCAAGGCACTTGAGTATTTGGTGACAGCCGTCACATATACTGGAAAGTTCAGTAGGTTTTTCCCACCTACCTGCAAAGACAACAGCAGTTACACTGAGAATACTGATAGCATCGCCCTAAGGAATCCTACTGATTCAAAGTTTTTGCGCTTTGATGTGGGAGAGTTTGGTGATGCAGCCATCAAGCTTTGTCATGGTGTCGAACTGCAGTATGTTCACGGCTTCCAATGGGAGAAACACGTTTATATTTTGTTTAATGCCAACATCTCAGGCCCGGAGTTCATCCACATGGCTATTGAAGAGGTTGTCAGACACACTTTTCATTCCTTCTCCCAAGCCACCCTGCTCTGCCCCATGGCTAAGAAACAAGCTGTCAGGGTCCTGTCCTCTGCCCTCATCAATCTCTCTCACTCCGAAGCCTTTATGGTTGCAATCTTCTCTGAACAAAAACAGACCGAGGTCAGATCACTCTACTTCTACAACTTAACTCAGTTTAATGAATACAAAGCAGGCAGAAAAAACTACTTCCAAATTGATGTGCAGGTAAGTTTTCTAATGATAACACTTTAAAATATATTTCAGATTTACTATTTTTAGTTAAGGAAAAATCAAGTCAGTAAAAGGTCATGTTCTCACTGGAGCTGCAGATAAACTGTTAATTAAAGAGTGAAATTGCTAATTGCCCCGTGAATCTTTGATGTTTAAGCAGTTTCACAAATACTGTCCAAGTTGATGGTATTCAAATCAATTAAACATGTATACTACTTTAAGACTTAAAGGTAATATATTCAGTATTAATATTCTGGTCACTGTGTCATCTAATAATTTCTCACTGAGTGACTTTTAATCATACAAGAAACGTAGGCTCAGACCTTCTGGTCTCCGAATGGGGTGAGACGTGTGTAAAGGGATCCCTCTGAAATCCCAACAAACTTACTCCACAGGAATTGTCTGTGAAGTTTGAACTTCCATTCCCTCTGGCAATTCCCCTGTTGCCTGGGACCTATCAAAGTTAATGTTTATTTATTAGCCACAAGTAAGGCTTACATTAACACTGCAATGAAGTTACTGTGAAATTCCCTTAGTCGCCACAGTCTGGTGTCTGTTCGGGTCAATCCACCTAACCCGCACATCTTTGGACTGCGGGAGGATACTGGAGTACCTGGAGGAAACCCATGCAGAGAAGAGGAGAACATGCAAACTCCACACAGACAGTGACCCAAGCTGGGAATGGAACCCAGGTCCCTCGTGCTGTGAAGCAGCAGTGCTAACCACTGTGCTACTGTGCCGCCCTCAAAAGGTATTTGGCTGAATGTTTTGGCCCATCTCGCCAGCAGGATCTCCCGGTCCCACGATGGTAAGCACTGCCAATGGGTTCCCCTGTGGCAAGGCCAAGAAGAATGCAAAATTCTGTATACATTGACAGGACTGTGAAAGATCCTGCCATCGGCCAGTGGTGAGCCACCTTTGCCTCCAGAAAAGATACCATAGGTGGAGCCGGTCATCCCTTTGGCAAGATTTTGCAGCCGTTCATGCCAACGGGATCTTCTGTCCTGTCGACAATGCACCCTCACTGCCAGTTTCATGGCACAAGGGGTATGTTCAATGGGGAAAACCTGTTGACAATGGCTGGCATGATATGGAGATGCTGGTGTTGGACTGGGGTAAACACAGTAAGAAGTCTCACAACACCAGGTTAAAGTCCAACCAGTTTATTTGATAGTAAACCCACAAGCTTTAGGAAACGCTGTTCCTTCATCAGGTGTGTGGAAGGAATGGCTGGACCAGAAGATCATGCACCAGAAGACGCTTGCCAATGTCAAGCTGCTCTCTTGCCTGGAAAATCCCATCCTTTGATTTTTAGTGCAGTGCAGCAGAGAAACAGCTCCAATTCAGGTATAGGCAGTGTTTTTGGAGAAGCTGGGCTCAGAAGTACCACCAGAATTACAAAGCTCTCTCTAGCATTGGCACAACAAAAGTAGAAGTGGAGAGACAATCTGATGTTGATTGCTGGTCCTCAGAAGGTTCAGGCCATGTTTTCATTGGGTCAACAGCTAAGAGTTTCCTGAGTTTTTGAGCTTCACGGATTAATAATAAACCTGGAATGGTTTCACAACAACAATCTCACTTCCAGGATTCAGTTATTAATTACAAATTATTATTATTAACTCAATATCTTGTTTTGGCATTATCTTGGTGCAGAGTTTTTATTACTGTACTATCAAATCCATAGTATCAATTATTCCATAATTCAATCTATTCTAACCAAAGACCACAGTCGGACTGAAGTCCAGGCCAATAGCTCACACCAGTGGTGAGAAATGCTCCTATGTCAGAGGTGGGGGAGGGGAGTTGTGACAAACTGGTAAGATTGCGAGAGAGGTGAAAAACAGGGTTCACGCCCGGTTCCTTGCCTTTCGCGTTGATACCAGCACTGATTTGCTGCTGCAATCAGCCTCATGTCTATGAAAAAATGGGTCTGAAACTCCCCTGTTTTCACTTGTCCGGCACTTGGAATTTTTTTGGTAAAATTGCTGCTGTGGTGTGAGGCTCTGACTCTACACTCTGTTGGATGTAAAATATCGCACAGCACCACTTGATGAACATATCAAACTTGCTATGCTATTCAATAAGATTATGGCTGATTTGATTGTAACCTCAACTCCTCATTCCTTTTACCTCTGTACTTATCAAGAATCCAACTTGCTCTGCTTTAAAAATATTCAAAGATTCTGCTTTCCCTGCTTTTTGAGGAAGAGAATTCCAAAAACATACTACCATCTGGGAACAAAAAAATTTTCCTCATCATAGAGCCAACTAAATAATAGAATGAAATATAAGATGAGAAATATGTGGTTAGAGCATGCATTGTTTATGATGGAGAGCCAGTCAGGAATGTGAGAGTGTGGGATGGAGATTAACACACAATTTGTTTGTGGACAAGTTTTTGCATATTCCTCTCTTGTATTTCCTGGTTAGGTGCATTGGCCATGCTAAATTCCCCCTCAGTGTACCCAAACAGGCGCCAGAGTGTGACGACTAGGGGATTTTCACGGTAATATCCATTGCAGTGTTAATGTGAGCCTACTTGTCACACTAATAAATAAACTTTAAACTTTAAATCTTCTGATTGTAAAATGGCTTGGTAAGTGAAGATTTTAAACTGATTATGGCAAACTAAACTCCAAGCTTACAAAAAACAGTTAACGATCACTGTTTGCCTTGAGTTCCTCGTGTTACATTGGCCATGCTTCACAGTGCCAGGGATCTGTGTTTTTCTTCACTCTTCGGGTTGCAACTTGAGAAATTTGGTTTTGTTTCTTGAGGGGGGGGACAGGGGGTAGTGGGTTAATGTTTCCAGTTGCACTGTCCTGTTCTTGTTGATGTGGAATTTCAATATGTATGTGCGTCTGTGACTACCATAGTTTATTCAGTCCCGGACCAGTTTTGTGTATCTTATATTTGTTTTAACTCAGTAAATCCTCTGAAATGAAGGACTTTTCTGTTTCATTTGGCTTGTTTTCTCAAGTTAAAGCAGTGTGGTTAATGCTTCTTTAAAGAGTTGTAAGTTTGCCTCTTCTGAGTCACTGGGATCAGAAGTACATTATCAACATATTGTTCAGCTTTTAATTTTGGTGCATATTTATCACAAACTGCACAGACACAATTGTTGTTGATGACTCCTTTCTGTCCTTCCTGAGGATGCCTGCTCATGGATTGATTGCTTTTAGAGATGGTGAGGAGAAAGACACATTGTCCTCTGAATTTGTGTTGTGCATTACTTTGCTGGACATTGTTGTAAATGTGTTTATGCTGCACTGAGAAAGTGCTGTCCTGTTGAAGCTGTCACCTTTCAAATGATTAATTAAACTGAGGCTTTGTCTCCTGTCCAGGATTATTAGCCACAGCCTTATTTGAAGAACAGGGAGAGTTCTTCTTGGTGATCCTGATCAAAAACGTTAAATACAGATTATTTGGTTATTGTCACATTGCTGCTTGTGAGATCATACTGTGTATAAATTGGTTGCCCTGTATCCTACAGTACAATGTATTGACAGAAAGCTGTATAAATACAAGTTCTTCCGTACAGGGAGGTTTGGAACTAATAATATGAAATATTATGGTGAAAGAAATAGGAAGTGTAGTTGGGAGCTGAAGAGGAAGATTGCAAACAATTTAAATCAGAATGTATCAAAATACTGATGTATAACATAAAAGGAAATAGTAAATTTTTATATAAGCATATAAAATGTACAAAGATGTAGATAGACGTGGACCATTCAGGAATGAAGGAGAGCATGTAATTGTGAAGGATGAGCATCTTACCCAGGCCCATCCATTTGAGCTATCCCCATAACCTGTGCATTTTCCATGGCTAATCCACCTAACCTACAAATCTGTGGACACTAAGAAGCAATTTGCTTAGCCAATCCATCTAAGCTGCAAAGCATTGATAGTAGAGATATGTTAAAATTTAGCAAATGCATTAACAAATAGATGGTGGAGGTGACAATCTGTATGTACTAGAGGAGGGAATGGAACGTTATTAAAGATAATATGCTTCAGGGATTTGGAGATTCCAAAAAATGAAAATAGGTGGGTGACAGTGAGAGGGGCTGGGAGGAAGCAGCCAGTGCGGAGATCCCCTGTAGTTGTTCCCTTCAGCAACAAGTATTTTGTATTGGATTCTGTTGAGGGGGATGACCTATCAGTGGTAAGCCAGAGTGACCGGACTTCGAGCACTGAGTCCTTCCCTGTGCCTCAGAAAGGAAGGCAGGAGAGCAATAGTAATTGGGGACACAATGGTTAGAGGGACAGATAGGAGGTTCGGCGGCAGCAAAAGAGACTCACGGATGGTATGCTGCCTCCCAGGTGCAAGAGTCCGTAATGTCTCCGACCGTGTTTTCAAGATCCTTAAAGGGGAGGAGGATCAGTCACAGGTCGTGGTGCATGTTGGTATCAACGATGTAGGTAGAAAGAGAGGTTGGGATTTAAAACAGGAATTTAGGGAGCTAGGCTGGAAGCTGAAAGCTAGGTCAAAGCATGTTGTCATCTGTGGTTTGTTGCCAGTGCCACGTGCTAGTGAGTTGAGGAACAGGGAGAGAGTGCAGATTAACATGTAGCTGCAGGGATGGTGTAGAAGAGAAGGTTTCATTTACTTGGAAAATTGGAGCACATTCTGGGGAAGGTGGGACCTGTACAAACAGGACAGTTTGCGCCTGAACCAGAAGGGAACAAATATCCTGGGAGGGAAATTTCCATCTGCTCTTCGGGGGGGTTTAAACTAATTTGTCAGGGGGTTGGGAAAATGAGATGTAGTCCAAAAGCCAGTCTTGAGGATCGTGAGGTACTGAGGAAGGTACCAAGGTCGCTGGAGTGTACAGGCAGGCAGGATGGTGGATTGAAGTGTATCTACTTCAATGCAAGGAGCATCAGGACTAAGGTAGCTGAATTTGGAATGTGGATTGGCACTTGGGACTATGATGTTGTGGCCATTACGAAGACATGGTTAGAAAAGGGACAAGAATGGCTGTTGGCTGTTCTGGGGTATAGCTGTTTCAGTAAGAGTAGGGAAAGTGGTAAAAGAAGTGGAGGAAGTAGCATTGTTAATCAAGGATAGTTTAAAAGCTGCTGAAAGGCATTTCGAGGGCGATCTGCCTACTGAGGTAATATGGGCTGAAGTTAGGAATAGGGAAGGATCGGTCACGCTGTTAGGAGTTTTCTATAGGCCCCCAAATAGTAATAGAGATATGGAGGAGGAAATGGCAAAGCAGATTATGGATAGGTGTGGAGGTCACAAGGTAGTTATCATGGGTGACTTTAACTTTCCAAATATTGATTGGAACCTTTATAGGTCGAATAGTTCGGATGGGGACTTTTTGTACAGTGTGTGCAGGAGAGTTTCCTGCACACAATATATGGATAAGTCGACAAGAGGTGGGGCCACATTGGACTTGGTACTTGGTAATGAACCAGGCCAAGTGTTAGATTTGTTTGTGGGAGAGCACTTTGGAGATAGTGACCACAATTCGGTGTCCTTCATTATTGCAAAGGAGAGGGATAGGATCACACGACAGGGCAAGGTTTGTAATTGGGGCAGGGGTAATTATGATGCAATTAGGCAAGAATTAGGGAGGATAAGATGGGAGCAGAAACTGTTAGGTATGGACACAAACGAAAAGTGGAGCTTTTTCAAGGAACAAATACTGCGTGTCCTTGATTGGTATGTCCCTGGCAGGCAGGGAGGAAATGGCCGAATGAGGGAACCATGGTTCACAAAGGAGGTTGAATGTCTTGTCAAGAGGAAAAAGGAAGTGTATGTAAGGATGAAAAAACAAGGTTCATTTGGGTTGCTTGACTGTTACAAGGTAGCTAGGAATGAGTTAAAGAAAGGGCTTAGGAAAGTCAGGAGGGGGCATGAGAAGTCCTTGGAGAGTCAGATAAAAGAAAGCCCCAAGGCTTTTTACTCTTATGTGAGAAATAAAAGAATAACCAGGGTGAGATTAGGGCCAGATAAGGACAGTAGTGGGAACTTGTGCACGGAGTCAGAAGAGATAGGTGAGACGTTGAATGAATACTTTTCACTAAGGAGAGGGGCCATGTTTTTGAGGAGGAGTGTGTGATACAGGCTGATAGGATGGAGGAGGCAGATGTTGTGAGGGAAGATGTAGTAGCAATTTTGAAAAACCTGAGGGTGGATAAGTCCCCTGGGCCAGATGGGATATAGCCTAGGATACTTTGGGAGGCAAGGGATGAGATTGCGGAGCCTTTAGCTTTGATCTTTGGGTCCTCACTGTCCACAGGGATTGTGCCAGAGGACTGGAGAGTGGCAAATGTTGTTCCTCTTTTAAGAAAGGAAATAGGAATGACCCTGGTAATTATAGGCCAGTTAGTCTTACTTCTGTGGTTGGTAAGTTAATGGAAAGTTTCCTGAGAGGATTTATGACCATTTGGAAAGATTCAGTTTAATCGGGGATAGTCAGCACGGTTTCATGAGGGGTAAGTCCTGCCTCACAAATTTGATTGAATTCTTTGAGGAAGTAACTAAGTGTGTGGACGAAGGTAGAGCTGTTGATGGCGTATGCATGGAATTTAGTAAGGCGTTTGATAAGGTTCCCTATGGTAGGCTCATGAAGAAGACAAGGAGGTATGGGATAGAAGGAAATTTGGCCAATTGGATAAGTAACTGGCTGTGTCATTGAAGACAGAGGGTGGTGGTGGAGGGAGAATTTTCAGACTGGAGGCCAGTTACCAGCGGTGTACCACAGGGGTCAGTGCTGGGTCCTCTGTTTTTTGTGATTTTTAAAAATGACTTGGAAGAAGGGACTGAAGGGTGGATTAGTACATTTGCTGACGACACCAAGATTGGTGGAGTAGTGGATGAGGTGGAGGGCTCTTGCAGGCTGCAAAGAGACATTGATAGGATGCAGAGCTGGGCTGAAAAGTGGCAGATGGAGTTTAACCCTGATAAGTGTGAGGTGATTCATTTTGGTAGGACAGACTTGAATGCAGATTACAGGGTCAACGGCAGGTTTCTAAGGGATGTGGAGGAACAGAGAGACCTTGGGGTTCATATCCACAGATCTCTGAAGGTTGCCACTCAAGTGAATAGAGCCATGAAGAAGGCTTCTAGTGTGTTAGCACTTAGTAACAGGGGGTTTGAGTTTAAGAGCCGTGGGGTTATGCTGCAGCTATACTGGACATTGGTAAGACCACCTTTGGAATATTGTGTTCAGTTCTGGCCAGCTCATTATAAGAAGGATGTGGAAGCATTGGAGAGAAGGCAGAGGAGATTTACGAGGATGCTGCCTGGCTTGGAGGGTAGGTCTTATGAGGAAAGGTTGAGGGAGCTGGGGCTTTTCTCTTTGGAGTGGAGGAGGATGAGAGGCGATTTTAATAGAGGTTTATAAGATGATGAGAGGGATTGATAGAGTGGACGTGCAGAGACTATTTCCTCGGGTGGATGTAGCTGTTACTAGGGAGCATAACTGTAAGGTTCATGTTGGGAGATATAAGAGGGATGTCCGAGGTAGATTCTTCACTCAGAGAGTGGTTGAGGTGTGGAATAGACTGCCTGCTGTGAAAGTGGAGTCGGACACTTTAGGAACTTTCAAGCAGTTATCGGATAGGCACAAGGAGCACACCAGAATTATAGGGAGGGGATAGCTTGATCTTGGGATTGGACATAACTCGGCACAACATTGACGGCCGAAGGGCCTGTACTGTGCTGTAATTTTCTATGTTTCTATAACAAGATAATATTGGTTCTAAAAGGAGACCAGTGGCCCGAGATTTTTTGTCCCATTTTTGGCAGGTAGGAATGACAGCAGCAGCGAAAATTCCAGCGTGAATCCCAAAATGACTTTTACACTGATGGGATTTCCTCACTGGGTTGTCCAACCAATGATGTAACAAGTTTCCGATCACACATTGATAGAAGCACAATTTAAATACATTTTAATATCATTTGTGGCTTCCCTACTCAACTACTCTCCCACATTAGGATTCTCCCCATTCCCGTTGATAAGCTGCCATGGCAGCGTTTACAACAGCTTTTGTAAGATGAGAAGTCGGTGAATGGTCCCTGCCAAGGGCACTCAGGTAAGTTATGACCCCATGGGAAAGAGGTCCATGTGCTGGCACTGCCTCTGGCAATAGGGGGGCAATACTGGTTTGGGCAGGGTAGTGCTTTCTTTGAGGAGGTCCATGGGGGTATGTTCCTTGTCCATGAAGGGGGGATTTCCATGTTGGTAGTGGGGATTCTTGTTGTTTTATTGCTGTTAAGGCACCAATTTTAAAGGGCATTTTGATCTCTTGAAGCCAGAGGTTGCAATTGGGCTGGGTTGCCAGCATGACAACATGGAACACGCTTCCAGCATTTTTTTCAATTAAGATTTGAAAAGTAAGGAGAGAAAAGTTGTCAGTGGAATCAGTGGACTGCTAACTGCTTTTCCTGCCCAAAAAAATCACTTTAACAAAATACAGAAAATCCTGCTTAGATTTCGTGTTGGGGAAGCAAATCCTGATAGCTGTACCTGGGCTGTTGAAAGACATTGGAGGTAAGAACGGAGGTTCTGGTCACAAGTATGCAATCCTCCTCAAATATGCAAATTGTATACGCAGGGATTAAGGGGAGCCAATGAAACACTTCTTTAAGAAGGGGTGAGACAATAACCCAGGAAACTCAGGACTGGATTCTCCCACAGCAGGTTTGCTGACAGATGTGAGAGGAAAATCCATTGGATCAGAAAATTTGGAAATCTGCCAGTGTAAAAACAGTTTGAAATCCTCCCAGTGACAGATTAATGATGAGTCAATTCTCCCGTTACCAAATGGTGTGAACATCATTTACATTAATATGCATTTCATGAATGCTCATTAAAATAACTGCTTCCTTTCAATCTTGTGTTCAAATCTGTTCGAAAAAGAATGAAGTGTGCAAGTTGGACCTCAGTTCACTTGAGGCTTCGAAGTGAATGCCCTATACGTAGTGTACCTGTCATAGTGCTGCACTCCTCCTGTTGCATTGAACACCACTCTGCTGGGGCAGACTGATTCATCCTCTGCAGTTCCACACTGAGCTGGCCTTTCTGGACAGCACTGTATCATCCCTGAGATGTGGCGATGTCGGTGTTGGACTGGGGTAAACACAGTAAGAAGTCTTACAAAACCAGGTTAAAGTCCAACAGGTTTCTTTGGTAGTAAACACCACTAGCTTTTGGGGTTTGCCCCTTCATCAGGTGAGTGGGAGTTCTGATCACAAGCAGAGCGTATAAAGGCACACAGTTTACAGAATACTGATTAGAAAGCAAGTCTTTACAGCTAATCAAGTCTTAAAGGTGCAGACTTGGGTATTAGTTCCGCACACATGAGGACGGCCTCAACCAAGATTTTGGGTTCATATCACGCTCTCTGTAACCCCCATGACTTGCCTGGGCTTGCAACATCTAACTTAATATCCTGTCTGGAGACAAAACGCACCTCTATAACCTATGCTTAATGCTATCTCCACTCATATTGTCTGCACCTTTAAGACTTGATTAACTGTAAAGACTCGCATTCTAATCAGTATTCTGTAAACTGTGTGTGCCTTTATATGCCCTGTTTGTGATCAGAACTCCTACTCACCTGACGAAGGGGCAAACCCCGGAAACTAGTGGCATTAACTACCAAATAAACCTGTTGGACTTTAACCTGGTGTTGTGAGACTTCTTACCATCCCTGAGACTCATGGACCCTCCCCTTCAATGGACCAAAGTTCGACCCAGGGTGGGTGTGAGGAGAGGAGGGGGTTGAAGGAGAGCTGTTCAAGGGCAGGCTGTGGGTGGCTGCATGGGGCAGGGTAGGAATGTCTATCACAAAAACAACTGGATTCAGAACATCTACACAAATGGTTGCTGGGGGATAAGGGTTACCCATTTAAACAATGGTTGATGACTACAGTGCCTTGCCCTTATATTTGTGCCAAGGAGAAGTTCAATGTTGCTCACAGATCCACAAGCACTCTCATGGGGCAGACAGTAAGACTTCTGAAGATATGACTAAGCTGCCTGAACCGCTCTGGTGGCTCTCTGCAACAGACATTGGAGAGGGTTCCCTGCAACATGGCAGTTTCTGTGCTGTTCACAATCAGGCTATGCAAAGAGGTGCTCCCTCCCCAGAAGGACCAGAGGAATATGACAGATGGGACGATGGTGATGTGAAAGTGTCCATGAGAGAATATATGTCTCCCACTAATGGGTATTTGATATCTGTGATGAGAGTCACTGTTTGAGTACACGATGCTATGATGAGAATTTGACAATGGAGTGAGCTGAGAGAGGACTTTCCCTGCTAGAGTAGATGAGATCATTCATCCACTTCCTGTACATCATGATGCTTCTGCTGCAGTTGCCAGCTGTGCTGATCTCATGGACAGCAGCCTTGCAGGCCAGAGAAGTGAGGTTGTCGTGTCTCCTGAAGCCATACCTTGGGTACAGGACATGCCTGTGCCTCTGGACTCCTCAATTCAAAGCCTCATGGGCATGATGGTTGAATTGAGGTGCAGACTTCTTCATGGTGGTTGAATCAGGGTGCACATTTTTTTCTTGAGGCTGCTAGCTTTTAACCTCTGGGATCCAGATATCCTTCATGGTTGCATGAAGACAATGGAGAGGTGGACTGAAGAGGGGCGTATGATAGTGCTGGACTGGTGTTTACATATGGTGTAAGATCTGGACCTTTGAACCCACTAGCTGGAGGCAGCCAGATGATTTGAAGAAATGCTCGCTTATACTTAATTACAAGAGCAGAATCGTGCACAGGTTCATGTTATTCCAGCCAGCAGGAACCACCTTCCACCACGCTGAGAAAGGAAATGGAGAATTTCACATTTGGCATCTATAACTCAAGATGAAATTGTGTATATTGAAATGCAATGAGTCATGAGCAGTCAGCATTGAATCATAATGTCAAACCACAAACCAGAATAATAAAGGGAATGCGATAAACATCTATATGGGTTTTTGAGCAAATATTGAGAACATTAGATCCTTTATCTTGATCCTATCTTCCTGGATTGTCCCCAGATCCCATGATCCCTTGATATCCATAATCTTTGATTTGATTTCCAAAGGGTAGAATTTTCTTACTTTTTTGCAGAATGCCAGGCCCCAATGGCAGCATCCTCTGCCACATTCTAAACAATGCAGAGAAAATATCAAAGAGGTGGCTTCCACAACATTATGCTGGCAGTGCGGTTCAATCATTTAAAATGTCTTTTTTTAAGAATACCTCCATAAATAAAACCAAAAATTGAACCCCTTCAACAGAACCTTGAAACCAATCCCCCTCCTCCAAGCCATGCTGGCACGCTACCTCCAGTATTACCTGGATGTGGACAAGGGGCAGTGCCAGGGAATACCACAAGACAGTGCCAGAGGAAGTGCCCAGGTATGACCCTTTCCCCACCAAGTCAGGTACTCACCTGAACTTCTCTGGCAGGTTCTGCTCGCCAGTTGCACACTGTAGGAGACCAGCTGTAATTCACATTGGTGTGCCCTCATGCCAAAATGAATGAAAAATCTAACAGAGGGATGGAGGGAATTATCAGGCATGGAGGCCTGTTAATAACATTTGAGTTTATTCTAATGCTCCTCATCTCAATCCAAAATGGCAGACCCCGTACTCCCAGACTGTAATGCTTAGTTCATGATTCTCTTGGCAAAGGAAACATCTCAGTATGTATCCTATCAAGCTGCTTAAAAATTTTATATATTTCATGAGATCACCTCACTTTGTTATAATCTCTAGGAATATTGGCTTTGATCTCACCGAACTACACACAGCATTCATATCTAGACTCATTCAGTCCTATATAATTGTTATCAGACTGCTTTGCTCCAATCTAGTTTTTGGAAAGGCTAACAGATTCTTTGCTGTATCTCTGCATGTTAACTTCCTGTGATTCATGTGCAGGAGCAGCCAGGTCCCTCTGAATTTCACATTCCCCAACCTCTCGCCATTTAAAAAAATATTTTGCTGTTTTTAATTTTCCCATCAAAGTTCGTATATTCACATTTCCCTGTGTTATGGGCAGAATGTTTTATTCTGATAGTAACCCTGATTCTCTCTCAGACATTTTCACATCATCATCCATCAATCACGTTGCTTCCATTCTATGTTCTGGCTCTTCTGGGGAGGGTTCACCACACATGGGGGGAAATGCATTTCAACAAAACCTTGTTATATCCCCTCCGATCACATGCCTTTCTTCCATCTTCCTGCAGGCTAAACTGACACACAACAAACGAGAGAGAGCCTAGACCAAATAAAGGTCTATGGTGAGCGTCATCACCCTCAGAGAATTTGAGTTTGCAGTCGACCTTGCAGGGAAAGACATGGATTGCTCCTGTGGAGAAGGAGAGATTGACTTCTCCCAACAACTTAGTATGGATCTCAGCTCCATCACTTCATCAAATCCTGACAATCACAATGAGTCAAATGTAGTCTGATACAGCTGATGCATATCAACTAAAATTCTTCTATCTTCTAAGCATTGGCAGCTCAAGTGCAATCGTTGCAGCTGAGTAGCACTCTAAACACATGACACGTCCAAAGGTGAAGAGGCTCAAGAAGAATAGTCACAGTGCTCACCCACACCCTCCACTAGCACAGAAACCTCAGTCAGGCACAGCTCTAGATTAGACTCTGAGTCACTTACTGGAGAAAACCTCATTGACATTTTCTGCAGCAGCCAGAGGCAGAAACACCTCTGGTCTCTAGGTCTCAGAGAGCTACTAGAGAGTAGCTATCTGCTCTGTTCCAGTCAGATGCTGAGCCTCTGGAAGCAAAGATGTGTGGACTGTGGATTGGCCATGGTAAATTGCCCCTTAGTGTCAGGGTGACAACTAGTGTAATTGCATGAGGTTATGGGGATATGGCCTGGGTGTAATTGTCATCAGTGCAGACTTGATCGGCCAAATGGCCTCCTTCTGCACTATAGAGATTCCATGATTCTAACTGTCAGCTGAATGGTGGAGATGCAATGACAGGCAGTGGAATATCAGTCAGAGATTTAAGAGTCACTCAGCAAACTAGAGTGAACGGTGAAAGAGTTTATCTGCGATCTGTCTGATGTTATGGCCCCAACATGTGAGGTTGCCATGAGAAGGTAGATATTCATCATGGAGACCATGGTCCAGCAGATGTTGCTGGATTTGCACATGGTTCTGCGCTCCATGACCACATGTCCTGGGTAGCACCATCAGGATGCAGAGACAGTGGGACGAGACAGCTTGATCTCCCTCCATGTACCCCATCTCTGGTAGAGCCCTCTGGCACCCACAGGGAGGATGAGCATCAATTGGACCTGCAAAGGCCTCCACTCAGGACACTCCTAAGTGTTTGCAGCCGCTCACAGTCCCTCGTCCGCACACACTACAGCAGCGCAGGCCATCGAAGGCACTTCTGAACCTGAGCAGTATACCAGAGCCACCAGAAGACATCTGCTAAAGTCATCATAAACATCAGGACAAAGCAGTCCATGAGCTGCTTCCATCTCTCTGCGAATGTCTGGGCTGTACCATAGTATATTAGTATGGTTAGGAAAGTTAAAAATTGTTGATCTCACTTTTGGTTCATGGGTTGCTACTGCAGCAAATAAATTGCACTTTTGCGGAATTATTTGATGGGTATGTGAATGTTCTGATCAACCAAAGGCATCGTGAATTTGTATATTGGAATGCTCTTATCTCGAGGGTTAGCCATCCTCTGAGATTAACATTCATGTGATATAAACCTCAGTTGAAGTAGTCTCTGCATCCTGTGTATTGTCAGGTAGATGTGTTTAAATCTTTATTTGAAGTGCATGATACAATTGTATCTATTCCTTCTTCCTCAAGAAAAACCAATGAGTGAGTGTTACTCATAAGGACTAATACAATAAGGGTTGACCTTGGGGGTCATGCACGTTAGCACTTGTCTCAATCACGGCAGCGTTAGCATAATAGATAGCATTGAAAATGCCATGGCTACTCTTGCATCATTGTTCTTCCTCGCTGAGTGAATACATTAGTAGGACACCACTAACTAAGGCTGAGATCATGTTCTAGCAGTCATGAGGTCAGAATGCATAAGTGTGATTGCAGGGCTCATTCTCTCGGCAATTATTTGACTGTCCCTGACATGGAAATGGCTTTAGAGGCTAGGATAGTTGTGACCATATGATCTTACTTAGTTTTCCTCTTCCTGAAACCTGTCAGCAATGTAATATAATGGGCATATCTCCTATGTCTTAATTTCTTCAAGATATCAGTGAGCTCAAATTATCCCTCAGCAGCCCCCTGAGCTTCCTGGAATTCTGCATCTTCATTTTCTGATGATATCTCATCTTCCACCAGTTCACCTTCTGTCAAGGGTTCACCCTTTTGCATAGCCAAATTGTGAATGGCAGAACACGCTACGATCATGTGAGAAACTCTCTTCAGAGTGCATTGCAGAGAGCCACCTGAGTGGTCCAGGTATCCGAAATGCATCTTCAGAAGTCCTATAGTCTGCTCTAGAAGGGAGTGTGTAGAGTTGTGAGTTGTACCTCTCGTTGGCATGTGTGACACCTAGCTCTCCTATTGATCCCTGGAAAAACCCACAGACAAAAAAATTGAGTGCTATCATCACATTCAAAGCCACTGGCAGGGAAAGCCTCCCACCCCACATAGTGTCAGGTCTTCACAAAGACTGTGGCATATGTGATGAATGAGGTTACAGGACAATTGTAGGCATGCCTGGCACTGCCTCTCACTCATTTAAAAGTAGGATAATCTTTTCATGATAAACCTTTGGTATGGTGAGTTGCCTCCTCCACAATCTGGGTCTGTCTTGTTCACCCTCCTGCTAATGCTCTGTTTCGCCTTGGCGGTGCTTCCTGCTGGAAGACAGTGATGATTAAGATGTGCAGAAAAATATGTTCTGATATAGAAACTGTTATAATTGAGGTCAGAAACTCCAAAATGATCTATGAGGTCCGCCTGGATCATAAGTTTTGCACTTTGAATTTGGCTAGGGTGATCATGAGATAGCTCTTTTCGGATATGATTCAAATGACCCACTAAGGAGCTTTCACCAAACAAAGTTTATTTAACTATACAGTTAACATGTATAGAAATAAAATTAGCAATAAATTTTACTAATTATAAACAAGAAAAAAAATTCATGATATTGTATAAACCTTAACAGCTGAACACTGTTCCAATGAAACAAATCCCATAAACAAAACCTTTGCCATAGGTTTAACACAGTAAGACTTGCATGACACTGGAATTTAGTCCTTTGGTTGAATGCTGCAATTCTCTTGAGGCACACACAGACAAGCTCGGAGTCAGAACAGCTTCAGTCCTTTGGTTGGAGAATTAAAATCCTGACTTCCCAGACTTGTAACACCCAGAAGAGCTTCCCAAAACACCAGGGAGACTCTAGTCAAGCCAACCACCAATAGCAGATTTTCTATCCAGAATGGCCAGGAACCTTGCTTCCAGCTAACAGCAAAATTTCCAAAATCAGGCAGTGTCCTTCTAAACTAAAACTAAAAATGAATCCTTAGATTTTTTTCTGGGGAGGAACCACCTAACTTTGACTTGTCAATCAATCTTCCCCCTCACAATTTAAGGTCATAAAAGAACCCAGAATAAAAATAAACAAAACCCATTTAAGCCATTGAATTAGCAATAAAAGGATTTCTAGCAGTCAGCCGGCAACACTGAAACCTAAAAGGCTTTTTTACAACTGCAGAGAACGCGATTTAAAGAAAAAGTTCATAAAGGTACACTAACATTCCTATTTCATGGGAAAAGACTGGTCCACAACTTTGGCTGCCTTACTTGCATTTTTGCCTGCTGCAGTCTTGCCTCTGAGAGGCAAGCGCACATATTGAGGTGATCAAGATACCATTCCAGAAATCTGACAAATGGTCAGTGATGTGATAAGGTGCAAATGAGATGATTTAGCCAAGGTAACTCAGAGCTCCAGTCTTTGAAGAGTCATTCTAATGACCTGTGATGATGGGACAATGGGCCTCTTGCTACACTGTAAAACCTTACTTTTTTTTGTCAATGAGTGGAAGCTGTTTGGCCAGTGATGAACAACAGTTATTGTGAACCCATAATTGGCTTTCATTGATGGCTTGCCAAATATGATGCAATTGTACTGCCCCCTTTGCTATTGCCTTCATGGAGAAGACTGCATTCCTACTTTATACTGTTGATGTTGCGTCTTTGATGTGAGTCTAGTGAATTATACTTGTAACAGCACTGAAGGAAAGTATTTGCTTTCTGTTGGTTCCTGGGCAATGAAGTCTTCGTAACTGACCTGGTCGCACCAATAGGTGACAGTACGTTACTTGTGTGCATGCAGTTTTGGTAACTTATCTGTTCTTGCTATAAAAGGAATGCAGTGAAGGTTCACCAGGCTGATTCCTGGGATGGCAAGTCTGTCATATGAGGAGAGACTGAGTCAGTTAGGATTATATTAATTGGAGTTTAAAAGAGTGAGAGGGAATCTCATAAGAACTTATAAAATTCTAATATGATTAGACTGGTGGACTTGGAAAGAATGTTCTTGATGGTGGGGACTTCGGAACTAGGCGTCATAATTTATGGAAAAGGGGTAACCCTTTTAGGACTGAGGTGAGGAGGAATTTCTTCACCCAGAGGGTGGTGAATGTGAGGAATTTACTACCACACAAAGTAATTGAGGCCAAAACATTGTATGATTTCAAGAGGAAATTAGATATAGCTAAAAGGAATCAAGGGATTATGTGGGGAAGGCGGGATCAGGGTATTGAGTTTGATGATCAGCCATCTTCAAAATGAACAGCGGAACAGGTTCAAAGAGTCAAACGATCTACTCCTGCTTCTAGTTTCCATGTGTCTATATATTTGTGTCCCAAGAAATGGCTCTATCACCCAGCATCACGGTCTTCACACACTGCCTCATTGCCCTACCGAACATAACCCATCTAACTTTTGTTTTTCCTCAATGCCATTGCTCAGGATCTCAGAATAATGCTGTTAGACCTTTACTTCATGGTTGAGTTTGACACTCTCTCCCTCAGTGTCTGTGTGCCTCTGATTTTTCTTGAGCCTCATGATGTGATGATAGAACTACCTGCTATTATTCTCCAGCCTCCCACTGTAATACTAGATGGTGGTGGTAGACATTCTGAAAGCAAAAATACTGAAGAGTGTGCATTAACAAGCGAACCGTAGGATTTCAGCGCAAACATATTCCAGAAGAAAAAAGAGCTCAGCAAGAAAATCCATCTGTGGCTTACACAGGATGTTAAAGATAGCTAAAATCAAATTACTTCAAATGCTGGAATCTGAAACAAAAACAGAAAATTGTTGAAAAC
The DNA here is from genome assembly GCF_965287045.1 of Carcharhinus amblyrhynchos. Taxonomy (NCBI): domain Eukaryota; kingdom Metazoa; phylum Chordata; class Chondrichthyes; order Carcharhiniformes; family Carcharhinidae; genus Carcharhinus; species Carcharhinus amblyrhynchos. Next base: position 4,663,969 of record NC_137342.1, on the reverse strand, counting down.
TTCAGCAGGTCTGACAGCACCTATGGAGAGAGAACAGAGCTTGTTTTCAGTCTGGACGACTTCATCAGAGCTCTTTTTTTAAAGAAGAAATTGTTGAGTGAGAGAACAAGTTCAGCCAGATGGAGGAGAGTAGTGCTTTTACATATAAGAACATAAGAACATAAGAAATAGGAGCAGGAGTAGGCCATCTAGCCCTTCGAGCCTGCCCCGCCATTCAATAAGATCATGGCTGATCTGTTGTGGCTCAGTTCCACTTTCCCGCCCTCTCCCCATAACCCTTAATCCCCTCTCTTATCAAGAACCCATCAACCCGCTTCTTAAAAATATTTAGCGAGGCAGCCTCCACCACTTCAACGGGCAGAGAATTCCAGAGATTCACCACCCTTTGAGTGAAGAAGTTCCTCCTCAACTCCGTTCTAAACCGCCTCCCCTTTATCTTGAGGCTGTGCCCCCTAGTCCTACTGTCTTTTTTGAGCGGGAAGAGTCTCTCCACCTCTATCCTATCCATCCCATTCATCATTTTATACGTCTCAATGAGATCTCCCCTCATTCTTCTAAACTCTAAAGAGTACAAGCCTAGTTTATTCAGCCTCTCCTCATAGCTCAATCCCCTCAACTCCGGTATCAGCCTAGTAAACCTCCTCTGCACTCCCTCCAGGGCCAAAATATCCTTGCGCAGGTGCGGCGCCCAAAACTGCACACAGTACTCCAGCTGCGGCCTCACTCTGTTCAAGGAAGAAGCAGAAAGTCCTGAGGCCATTCTTGTGGGGAATGGAGGTATAAAAGTATTGGATATACATGGTATAGAAGAAGTCGTTGATATGACATAGGGCATCAGAAGCATCAATAGGTCAAAAAGGACTGGATTAGAGGAGAGAGGATAATGTCAAGATGGGAAGAAATGAGTTCAGTGGGGCAGGAACAAGTGGACATGATGGGCCTATCAGGACAGTCCTGTTTGTGGATTTTGGGAAGGAGCTAGAAATGGGCTGTCCGGGGTTGGGAGACTAAGATTGGAAGCTGTGGAGGGAAGATCTCTGGAAGAGGTGAGGTCAGTGACAGTTCTAGAAACAATGGCTTGATGCTTAGTGATGGTGTCATGGTCCAGGGGGAGGTAGGAGGAAATATCTGAGAATTGGTGCTTGGCTTCTGTGAGGTAGAGGCCAGACAAAACAGCCCCACTCACATCAGTGGGTTTGATGACAGTCAGGGTTGGCAAAGTGCAACAAGTTCAGAAGGAGACAGATTAGAGTGGGGTGAGAGGAGCAGAGAAATTGAGATGACTGATGTCACATCATGAGTTCTCAATGAAAAGATCAAGAGACGTAGGAGGCTAGAGGGAGGGTCCATATGGAGGAAGAATACTGGAAGTGGATGAAAGGACCTGTTGCATGAGGGAAGGAATTCTGTCCAGTGAAGTGAGCATGAAGTCAAAGGCGGCGAAAGAGGAATTCAGCAAGGTGTTGAGCCCAAAATTCGCAAGGCTATGAAACCAAGTCCTTGCTGAGTACAGCATATTAAGCCTCAGTGAGGGTAAGGTCAGAGAGTATGATTTGACTTACTATTGTCACATGTAATGGGATACAATAAAAATTATTGTTTCTTGCATGCATCAGAAGGGAAATGGTAAAACATACCGTTCACAAAGTAGATAGGGGAAAAGGAAAGGATAGAGTGCAGAATATAATGTTGCAGTTGCAGATAGGGTGAAGAGAAAAAATGAGCTGAATATCTTATAGGACCATTCAAAAGTCTGATGACAGGTGGGAACAAGCTATTATTGAGTCTGTCGGTACGTGTCTGCCGACTTTTGTATATTTTTCCCAACGGAAGAAGGTGGAAGAGAGTGTATCCGGGGTGCATGGGATCCTTGATTATGGTGGCTGCCTTCTTGGGGCAGCGGGAAGTGTGGATGGAGTCAGTGGATGGGAGGCTGGTTGATGGACTGGGCTTCGTTCACAATCCTTTGTAGTTTCTTGCAGTCTTGGTCAGAGCAGGAGCCATACCATGATGTGATACATCTGAATAGGATGCTTTCAATGGTGCATGTAGAAAAATTGCTAAGAATCGTAGTGGGCATGCCAAATTTCCTTATGAGAAACTAGAGGCATTGCTGAGCTTACTTAACTGTAGAGGTTCTATACATGGCAAGTTCTGTGGTTAGAACGGATAGGGTCTGAAGGACAGGAACCTGTGGAGGTTCCCGGATGGGTTTTGGTATCGATGAGTTGTTGGAGCTTATGTTCCATAAAATCCGAAAGGAAGAGAAAAAGTTTCTTGTTAAGGCATTAGCTGAGACAAATAATGAAATGGAACTGGGAATAAGGACAGCTTTGAGATAGGGTGATTTGATGCTGCTGCAAAGACATATTGCATGTGTGCATGTTGCAGTACATGGCGTTGAGTGTGGATCTCAAGATGCAGTGAGAACAGCAATCTGAGGAGCGTTACATACCTCGGAGAACCTGTAATCCTGGGTGGATTCGAAACATGAGAGGTGGAGCCTCAGTTGGAATCCACATGGGGTAAATGGTGACAGAGACAGTCACTGATGAAGGAAGTATGGCTGTGAAAGCAAGTTTTGGTAAACACCTTGTCAGACATCAGAAGGGAAATGGAAAACAATGAAAGTGGACAGGATGAAAGAGACAAACAGAAATTCTGTTGGAAAGAAGAGCTGTACTTCTTCAGGGTAGGCATTCCTGGAAGTGAAGCGGCTGTGAGTTAAACAGTAAGAAAAAGGGAATTACTGCGGATACTGGAATCTGAAACAAAAACAGAAAATGCTGGAAAATCTCAGCAGGTCTGGCAACATCTGTGGGGAGAGAATAGCTAATGTTTTGAGTCTGGATGACCCTTCATCAGTGCTGTTAAGGATGGCACACGGGCTCACTCGCTTACACATGCACTCGCCTCTTACAAACTGTAATGAACTCAATGACGCCTGTGCAATTTTCCTCTTGGGGTATGAGCTTCCTGATTGAGGTAATGAATACTGCCCAATCAGGGAGTCTCATCTGTATATATATCGAGGAGTGTCAGGCCTACTGGCACTCCAGCTTCTGACTTTGTATTCAAAGCATTCATAGGAGTGGAATTGAGTTTGTAAATCAAGAAAATATGGTGAAGGGACACCAGTCTCTGAAAAGTTCTTTCAGTGGTGATGGGGAAAAAGAAGACCCTAAGGAACTGGTTCGCTAAAAACTGGCTTCACTTGGGTTAAGCCATTTTCAAGTATCACGCCTCTGTTTGGAAAACTGGATTCTTTTGATCCTGCTGTGGAGTACTGGGCCCAATATTTGGAACGCATGCGTTACTTTTTTAGGGCTAATGACATTGTGACAGATGAAAAGCTGAGAACCATTCTTCAGACAGTTTACGGACTGTCAGCACTCGCTGTTATTTTCAGCTTAACTTTCTCGAACGCACCAGATACCAAAATCTTCCAGAAATTTGCGGACCTAGTGAGGGAATATTATGACCTAAGCCACCGCTGATCCTGAGAAGGTCCCGGTTTTACTTGGCACTCCAGGAGATGGGGAGTCTGTTACTGGTTTCCTAACAAGTTTGAGACAAATGGCGTCATAGGTAGATGGGGTCATGAAGAATGCTTTTGGAACATTGGCCTTTATAAATAAAAGTATTGAGTATAAGAGTTGGAATGTTATGGTGAGGTTGTATAAGACATTGGTGAGGCTGAATTTAGAATATCGTGTGCAATTTTGGTCACCTAATTATAGGAAGGATATTATTAAGGTTGAAAGGGTGTGGAGAAGGTTTACAAGGATGTTGTCAGGACTTGAGAAACTGAGTTACAGAGAAAGGTTGAATATGTTGGGACTTTATTCCCTGGAGCATAGAAGAATGAAGGGAGATTTGACAAAGGTGTATAAAATTATGATGGGTATAGGTAGAGTGAATGCAAGCAGGTTTTTTCCACTGAGGCTAGGGAAGAAAAAAACTAGAGGATGTGGGTTAAGGGTGAAGGGGGAAAAGTTTAAAGAGAATATTAGGGGGGACGGGTTCTTCATACAGAGACTGATGGGAGTGTGGAATGAGCTGCCAGATGAAGTGGTAAATGCGGGCTCACTTTTAACATTTAAGAAAAACTTGGACAGGTACATGGATGAGAGGGGTGTGAAGGAATATGGTCCAAGTGCAGGTCACTGGGACTAGGCAGAAAAATGGTTTGGCACAGACAAGAAGGGCCAAAAGGCCTGTTTCTGTGCTGTAATGTTCTGTGGTTCTAAGTGGCGGAAGCATGTGAATTCAGGTTGACGCTTAATGAGATGCTTAAAGACCGTTTGGTATGTGGGTTAAATAATATAACTATCTAAAAATGCCCATTGGCTGAAGCCCAACTGGACTTCAAACAGGTGCCACGCTGGCCTTATCACTGGAAAATGCTGCAAGTGGGGCATATGATTTGCAAGGTATCTCGATGAAAGTGGACATCCATGCCAGTTTGACTGACTACTTGAGCATAGGCAATTACATTGCCTCCCTTAGCAAGTATCTGGATACAGATAAATCCAGATCTGACCACAGTATAGCCCCAATGCAAAGCCAAGCCTTGACCACACAGTCAGCAGTTCTTTCAGAATCCCGCTGGCAAGGCATTGTAATTGCTGCTGGTATACGAAGTTGAAGCAGCAAAATAAGCTCTCAAGACCTAGATTTAGGAAAACGACATATAGACCAGTGTCCAGGAAAGTGCACAGCCTGAAAGGTTACCAACTTTTCATGTGGAGCAAGTAAATTTCAAAGCAATGTCCAAGTCGGATCCAATTCAGATAACCGTAAATGAATATCCAATATTAGTAGAGGTCGATACAGGTATGGCCATATCGGCGGTGAATTAGTCAGTGTTCAGTAAAATTCTCACTGGACTCCAACCCTTAAGTTTATCAAGACTGAAGACCTATACAGGGGACCCGCTGAGAAATGTGGGTACAACCTTTGTTCCTGTCTCTCACAAAAGACATTGGTTCACTTACCATTAATGGAGTGGAGGGCTTGGCCTGAGCTGAATGGTGTGAAACTGTAAATAAAGGGAATCTGTTGCAGGGGCACCAGCCTCTGAGGAGTTACTTCACAAATTCCCCCTCACACCCAAACTGACCTCTTCCGTGCACACTCATTTTTGTGCAGACTCGTTGAAACACACACACTCATCCTGATACATTCTCACTGTCCTTTTTCAAATCATTCTCCCCTCCTTTTCCAAGGCCCCAATTGTGCCCACTCCTCCTTTCCCAAGGCCCCACTGCCTCTGGGCCACACACACAAGCTGTCCTTACTGTCCCACTTTTGACCGATTTGTCTCCTGCCAGCTCCCACCTTAATTGGCCATCGAATAAATCAAATGCACCAATTACAGCAAGGCCTCTCAGAGCACTAGATACTAATAGGCCAATTAATCAGCTTGCTCTGACTGGCCCATTTGATTTGACTAATTCTTTTAAAATTTTGTGCATACAAACCGGCGTTTGCCAGCCATGTGACAACCTCCAGCTTTGTGAATCCCCTGGAGACCCTTGACAAACCCTGGGGTCTGAGGACCCCAGTTCGGAAATGAACACTTGTCATAGGGAATGACAAAATGGTAGAGATTTTGAACAAATACATCTGTCTTCACTGTAGAAGACACAAGTTGTACACCAGAAACAGAAAGTAACCCAGGTGATAGCTTTTGACCTGGAAGCAGTACAGAAAGCAACATTTGTGATTTCTTTATCATGTCTAAAATCCATAATTTCCAGCCACTGGTGCCAAGCAAGCCACTGAGATAATTGGGAAGAGTTAACAACAGAAAATGCACTTAGAAAATTGTAGTATAGTCAAACAAAGTAAATATGATTTTACGAAAGAGAAATCACATTTGACAAATCTGTTTTGAGTGTTTTGGGGATATAACTTAGTGGGGTAGATAAAGGGGAAGTAGTAGATGTTTCTACTTTGGGTTTGAGGAAGTATTCATTAAAGTGCCACACAAAATAATAATGGCTCATGAAGACAAGAACATTACAGTAGCATGAACTGGTTAACAGACAGGATAAAAGGGGGCATTTTTGAGTTTGCAGACTGTGACAAGTGGAGTGCTGCAACTTCTTATCTGTGCATTTATATTTGCCCTGATAATGTGCCAGAATGTTTCCACAGATAATTTTGTGAGAAATCTTATTTTATGATCTTGTGAGAAGATCATTCACTATACCTGCTGAGTTCACTTTATTAATCTACTCTGCAAAACAGTCAACTCTCCAAATAAATCCCTTACATTTCATCAAACATGACTTCTCTCTTTCCATCCTATGCTGGCTATTTTTGGTTAAAGAATATATCTCATAATGCTCACTAGTTTGATTTTGATTTCTAGATTTTAAAAGGTTGTCTGCAGACTTATTGGTCAATGGCTAATCTGTGTCCACTTCTCTCTCCTTGATCTAGGGTCTTGCATCAATAACTCACTAACCATACCACATCTATATGTCAGGAATCTTCAAAACTTCTGGCCAGACGACATCTCTGCTGTCTGTCTGTCTCTGAAGAAAATAGTAACAGGACAAGAGAGAGAGAGGGAAAGATGCTCAGAGAGAATGAAAGAAATGAAGAGAGAGAGAAATGAAGGCAATAAGAGATAAGGATGTCGAGAGATACGGAGCAAAAGAGAGGCATCAGTGCGAGTCAGCGAGAGACAGAAACCGAGATAAAAAGAACCAAAGCACAGCGAAAGAGAAGTACAGAGATAGAATGAGAGATAGAGACAAAGGAAAAAATAGTGAGCGAGAAAGCGTTGTTAAACAATTGATTTTCCAGAGCTTTTCTTGACATTTCAAATTGTGTCTGATCAAAATGAAATAAGAATACTCCTAGCATTAATTTCAGCTTTATTGTCTTTTTGACGTATTTTTATCACTATTTTAGGAAGCCAATGAAACCTTACCTCCAATCCACAACAAAGCAGTGTTTGGATGTCCTGGATTACGCTCTGTGTCAGCCACCATTGTAAAAGACTGGATTGTTCTATTTCTTGGGACAGAGAATGGACAACTAATTAAGGTCAGAATCGATGTTTGTGGATAAATTAAATTTTTGTCCAAAATGAAATATAACCAACTGGAAGCCATCACCTGCTGCTTTCTATTAAAGGAACCATGCACATCCCCACCCCACCGCTTAACCTCAGTCCCTCATTAAAAGGGAGCATGACCTTGTTCTTTGTGCCCCAGATACACTGTATTGATGCTGCTGGGGGCACGCTGCATAGCTACTGTCTCCCCCAGCATGAGTGTAGAAGGTTGGGAGAGATGGGAGGTGTGCAATTACAGTGAAGGTAAGTCTGTCAAGTTTTGCAATCTCCATCAGAAGTCATAGACCTACAGTTCCTCACCAATGAAATATATAAATGAAAAGCACCATGTTCATATATATTGTTCTATTCCTCTCCCCTTCTCGCTCACTGCCCCCCCTCTCTGTAAGCTGTCCTTATTGAGACAAATAGGGTTCTCAGGGGGTGTGACAAGTTGAGAGGTTGTTTCCCCTTGCGGGAGAGTCTAGGACCAGAGGGCATGATCTCAGAATTAGGGGTTGCCTGTTTAAGACAGAGATGAGACTTTATAAGACCCTTGTCAGGCCTCATTTAGAGTATTGTGCGCAGTTCTGGTCGCCTCACTATAGGAAAGATGTAGAAGCTATTGAGAGGGTACAGAGGAGATTTACAAGGATGTTGTCTGGACTGGGAGGCATGCCTTATGAAGTTAGGTTGAGGGAGCTGGGACTCTTTTCCCTGGAGAGACGAAGGTTGAGAGGCGACCTGATAGAAGTTTACAAAATGTTGAGAGGAATAGATAGGGTGGACTCTCAGAGGCTATTTCCCCGGGTTGAAATGGTTGCTACGAGAGGACACAGATTTAAGGTGCAAGGAGGGAAGTTCAGAAGTGATGTTAGGGGTAAGTTTTTCACTCAGAGGGTGGTGAGTGAATGGAATCGGCTGCCGTCAGTGGTGGTGGAGGCGAACTCGCTGGGGTCTTTTAAAAGACTTCTGGATGAGTATATGGGGTTTAATGAGATTGAGGGTTATAGATAGGTCTGTAGGTTGGTAGGTGTTGATGTGATCGGCGCAACTCGTGGGCCGAAGGGCCTGTTTGTGCTGTAGTGTTCTATGTTCTATGTTCTATGAGGAGGAATCCCTTCTTTCAGAGGGTGGTTAAACTGTGAGATTCTTTACTGCTGAGGGCTGTGGAGGCTGGTCGTTCAAGACTGAGATAGCCAGACTTTTAGTCGGTCAGAGAGTCAGGGGTTATGAGGATAAGACGGGAAAGTGGAATTGAACATTATCATTTCAGATCAGCCATGATTTCGTTGAATAGTAGAGGAAACTCGATGGGCCGAATTACCTACTTCTGCATCTTATGGTCCAAAATATAATCTAATCCTCCGGTAAATGCACCTCAGTTCAAACGCTGCATGTGACTGTTGAAAAGATGTCAGTTGCGAGGAGTCCATTTGCTATGAATTGATTTCAGTAATCTCTAACTGGATAGAGTGAGTGATGGAGCAGTAGAGAGTTAATTCACAACTTTGACTACAGACAACGCTGCAAATTACTATTTGGTGTTCTAAACAAGATTAATCATGGGTAATCTGACATTTTACAATCACCCCAGTGTCATTAGAATAAAGAAAATTACAGCACGGAACAGGCCCTTCAGCCCTCCAAGCCTGCACCAACCATGCTGCCTGACTGAACTAAAACCTCCTACCCTTCCAGGGACCATATCCCTCTTCCCATTTTATTCATGCATTTGTCCAGACCCCCCCTTAAAAGTCACTATCGTATCTGCCCCGGCAGCGAGTTCCAGGCACCCACCACCTTCTGTATAAAAAACTTGCCTCGTATATCTCCTTTAAACCTTGCCCCTTGTACCTTAAACCTATGCCCCATAGTAATTGACTCTTCCACTCTGGGACTATCCACTTTGTCCAAGCTCCTCATGACGTTGTAGACTTTTCTCAGATCACCCCTCAAGCTCTGTCGTTCCAGTTAGAACAAATCAAGTTTCTCCAACTTCTCCTCATTGCTAATGCCCTCCATACCAGGCAACATCCTGGTAAATCTTTTCTGTACCCTCCACATCTTTCTGGTAGTGTGGTGACCAGAATTGAACACTATATTCCAAGTGCGGCTTAACTAAAGTTCTATAAAGCTGCAACATGACTTGCCAATTTTTAAACTCAATGCTCCGGCTGATGAAGGCAAGCATGCCGTCATTAGAACTGACTATTTCTAATTGCCCTGCATCTTTACATACTTCCCTTTGCTTAAATCTGAAAGTAATAAAGAAATAAGTGTTGCATTTGGGGGCGGTTTAGAACAGAGTTGAGGAGGAACTTCTTCACTCAAAGGGTGGTGAATCTCTGGAATTCTCTGCCCGTTGAAGTGGTGGAGGCTGCCTTGCTAAATATTTTTAAGACGCGGGTTGATAGGTTTTTGATAGGCAAGGGGATTAAGGGTTATGGGGAGAGGGCGGGAATGTGGAGCTGAGACACGACAGATCAGCCATGATCTTATTGAATGGTGGGGCAGGCTCGAAGGGCTAGATGGCCTACTCCTGCTCCTATTTCTTATGTTCTTATGTTCTTATTTATAAAGCATCTGCCACAACTATAGGACATCCCTAAGCTCATTATCCAGGCAAAGATGTACTATTGAAGTGTAGTCACCGTTGTAATTTAAGCAGATGCAACTCTAGAGGCAGATTTGTTAACTTTATTTTTTGCAGCTGATTATGGACAGAGAAATGAATGTTATTCGCCCAATTGTTCTACATGAATTGAAAAGTGAAGCTTCAATTCTTCACAAAGCGATATTTGATGCTTTGGACCCAAATTATTTGTATCTAGCAGCTGAGATGGAGGTAAGCTGATGATCTCCTTGTACATTTTATCATAGCATTCTTGTTGTGATCAATTTGTTTAATTTATTCTTGAGATGTGAGTGTCATTGGCAAGGCTGGTGCATATTACCCCTCCCAATTTGCCCTGAGAAGATTATGGTGGGTGTTCCTGTTATGCTTGTCATTGTTTGGCATCACTGAGTGTAATAATTAAGGAAACAACTGGAAAGGAACAACATTTTACTTATATGACCATAAGATGTAGGAGCACAATTAGGACTTTCGGCTCATTGAGTCTGCTCTGCCATTCAATCATGGCTGATAAGTTTTACCAATCAAGAACTTATCTAGCTCTGTCTTAATTACACTCAATGACTGTCCACCACAGCCTTTTGTGGCAATGAATTCCATAGATTCACCACCCCTCTGGTTGAAGAAATTCTTCCATATCTCAATTCTGAAGAGGTTGTCCCTTTACTCTGAGGCTATGCCCTTGATCCTAGTCTCTCCTACGAATAGAATATCTTCCCCACATCCACTCTATGCAAGTCTTTCATTCTGCAAGTTTCAACGAGATCCCCCTCATCTTTCTAAACTCCATCGAGCACAGACCCAGAGTCCTCAGATACACCTCATACGTCAAACTTTTCATTGTCAAATCATTTTCATGAACCTCCTCTGGACCCTCTCCAAGGCCAGACTATCCTTCCTTAAATACCGGGTCCAAAATTGCTCACAATGTTCTAAATGTGGTCTGACCAGAGCCTTATAAAGCCTCAACAGTACATTTCTGCATTTGTATTCAAGTCTATTGTTCCTTGATAGTGGCTCCTGTCCTCTGGGAATATTCCTCTCGGTATCATTGCAGTATATTTTCATTACTGTTTGGAAAATGGCGTAAGCCGACGATATCCCCCAAAAGGTAAACGAGAATGCTCATACAACCCTATGCATGTGTTTACCATCATGCATTTTCTGGATGATGCTTCTAATTCCAATTGGAGGTAGGCATGGCTCACATCCAGTTTTGTAAACATATAGCCCCTCAACCAATTTTATGTATAGGTCCTCTATTTGCAGCATCGGGTATTTGTCCAATTAGGAAACCCCCTGGGGGGGGTGCGGTGTCAGGGAGGCAGATGCATGGCCATTTTCCCCTCTGCTACTGCCAGGCTGTGGAGGAAGGGTCCTTCAAGGTTCCTGAGAGTTGGATGGGTTTGGGCTGGGGCCAAGGAGTTGACCTCTCAATTCTCTGCTGGGATGGAGGGTCTCATCGCTATTCTGCCCCTTCTAGCCCTAGCAAACCTAAAGATCACCCCTGGTATGGTGATTCAGGAAGCCCTGTGATCAACATGAATGGGTTCTGAAAGAAATGGCAGAGGTGATAGCGGATGCCTTAGTAATTACTTATCAAAATTCACTGGACTCTGGGGAAGTGGCAGAAGATTGGAAAACGGCTAATGTTATGCCGCTGTTTAAAAAAGGTAGCAGACAAAAGGCAGGGAATTATAGGCCGGTTAGTTTAACGTCCGTAGTTGGAAAAATGCTAGAATCCGTCATCAAAGAAGAAATAGCGAGGTACCTAGAAAAGAACGTTTGATCAAGCAGACGCAGCACGGATTTGTTAAGGGGAAGTTGAATTTATTGGATTTCTATGAGGATGTGACGACTGTGGTAGACAGAGGGGAACCGGTGGATGTGGTGTTTTTAGATTTCAAGAAGGCATTTGATAAGGTGCCTCACAAAAGGTTGCTGTAAAAGGTTAGGGTGCACGGAGTTGGGGGTAAGGTGTTAGTGTGGATAGAGGATTGGTTGTCTAATAGGAAGCAGAGAGTTGGAATCAGTGGGTGCTATTCTAGTTGCAGTTGGTGACTAGTGGAGTGCCACAGGGATCGGTGCTGGGGCCTCAACTGTTTACCATTTATGTAGATGATCTGGAGGAGGGGGCTGAGTGTAGGGTAATGAAATTTGCTGATGACACGAAGATGAGTGGAAATGCAAATTGTGTGGAGGACGCGGAAAGTCTGCAGAGTGATCTGGATAGGCTGAGTGAGTGGACGAGTGGGCAGATGGAGTATAATGTTAGCAAATGTGAGGTTATCCACTTTGGTAGAAATAATAGTAGGAGGGATTATTATTTAAAAGGCAAAAAGCTGCAGCATGCTACGGTGCAGAGAAGGTGATCAAGAAGGTGGATGGAATGTTGGCCTTTATAGCGAGGGAGATAGAATATAAAAGCAAGGAGGTCTTGCTGCAACTGTACAGGGCACTGGTGAGGCCACAACTGGAGTACTGTGTGCAGTTTTGGTCGCCGCATTTGTGAAAGGATATATTGGCCTTGGAGGGAGTGCAGAGAAGGCTCACTAGGCTGATACCAGAGATGAGGGGGTTAGCATATGAAGAGAGATTGAATAGACTGGGTCTGTACTCGTTGGAGTTTAGAAGGTTGATGGGGGGCTCTTATAGAGACATATAAGACTTTAATATAATACATGAGAAGACTTTGGCGGATAGGATCAAGGAGAACCCTAAAGCTTTCTATAGGTATGTCAAGAATAAGAGATTGGTTAGGGCAAGATTAGGGCCAGTCAGAGACAGTAGTGGGAAGTTGTGCGTGGAGCCTGAAGAGATAGGAGAGGCACTAACGCAGGAAAAAGTCAATGTAGTCGAGGAGAATACTGAGATACAGGCTCTTAGATTAGACGGGATTGAGGTACATAAGGAGGAGGTGTTAGCAATTCTTGAGAGTATGAAAATAGATAAGTCCCCTGGGCCGGATGGGATTTACCCTAGGATTCTCTGGGAGGCTAGGGAGGGGATTGCAGAGCTTTGGCTTTGATCTTCATGTCATCATTGGCTACAGGTATAGTGCCGGAAGATTGGAGGATAGCAAATGCTGTCCCCTTGTTCAAGAAGGGGAGTAGAGACTATCCTGGGAATTATAGACCGGTGAGCCTTACTTCTGTTGTGGGCAAAGTTTTGGAAAGAATTAAAAGGGATAGGATTTATAGTCATCGAGAGAGAAATAAATTGATTAGGGATAGTCAACACAGTTTTGTGAAGGGTAGGTCGTGCCTCACAAACCTTATCGAGTTTGTTGAAAAGGTGACCAAAGAGGTGGATAACGGTAAGGCAGTTGATTTGGTGTATATGGATTTTAGCAAAGCATTTGATAACGTTCCCCATGGTAGGCTATTGCAGAAAATGCAGATGCATGGGACTGAGGGTGATTTAGCAGTTTGGATCAGGAATTGGCTAGCTGATAGAAGACAGAGGGTGGTGGTTGATGGGAAATATTCAACCCGGAGTTCAGTTACAAGTGGTGTACCTCAGGGATCTGTTTTGGGGCCACTGCTGTTTGTCATTTTTATAAATGACCTAGATGAGGGTGTAGAAGGATGGGTTAGTGAATTTGCTGACGACACCAAAGTCAGAGGAGTTGTAGACAGTGAGGATGGATGTTACAGTTTGCAGAGGGACATAGACAAGCTGCAGAGCTGGGCTGAGAGGTGGCAAATGGAGTTTAATGCGGAAAAGTGTGAGGTGATTCACTTTGGTAAGAGTAACAGGAGTACAGAATATAGGGCTAATGGAAGGACTCTTGTTAGTGTCGACGAGCAGAGAGATCTCGGTGTACATGTGCATAGATCCCTGAAAGTTGGCACCCAGGTTGATAAAGTTGTTAAGAAGGTGTACGGTGTGTTAGCTTTTATTGGTAGAGGGATTGAATTTTGGAGCTGTGAGGTCATGTTGTAACTGTACAAAACTCTGGTGCGGCTGCACTTGGAGTATTGCGTACAGTTCTGGTCGCCGCATTATAAGAAGGATGTGGAGGCATTGGAAAGGGTGCAGAGGAGGTTTACCAGGATGTTGCTTGGTATGGTGGGAAGGTCTTTTGAGGAAAAGCTGAGGGACTTGAGGTTATTTTCGTTAGAGAGAAGAAGGTTAAGAGGTAACCTAATTGAGGCATACAAGATGATCAGAGGGTTAGATAGGGTGGACAGTGAGAGCCATTTTCCTCGGATGGTGATGGCTAACACGAGGGGACATAGCTTTAAATTAAGGGGTGGTAATCATGGGACAGATGTCAGAGGTAGGTTCTTTACTCAGAGGGTAGTAAGGGCGCAGAATGCCCTGCCTGCAGCAGTTGTGGATTCGCCAACTTTAAGGGTGTTCAAATGGTCAGTGGATAGGCATATGGATAACATTGGAATAGTTAGGCTAGCAGGCCATTAGATTGGTTTCACTGGTCGGCGCAACATCGATGGCCGAAGGGCCTGTACTGTGCTGTAATGTTCTATGTTCTATAAGATAATGAAGGGGCTAGATAGGGTAGAGGTAGAGAGATTCTTCCAACTTAGACAGGATAGCAGAACTAGAGGGCACAGCCTCAAAATAAGGGGAGGGAGCAGTTTAGATTGCAGTTGAGGAGGAACTTCTTCACTCAAAGGGTGGTGAGTCTCTGGAATTCTCTGCCCATTGAAGTAGTGGAGGCTACCTCACTGAATATATTTAAGTCATGGGTAGATAGGTTTCTGATAGTCAAGGGAATTAAGGGTTATGGGGAGAAAGCAGGAAAGTGGAACTGATCCACTTCAGATCAGCCATGATCTTGTTGAATAGCAGGGCAGGCTCGAAGGGCTAGATGGCCTAATCCTGCTCCTATTTTTTATGTTCTTATGTTCACAGCGGTTAGCACCTCTGCTTCACAACAGTCGGGTTCAATTCCGGCCTCGGGTCACTGTATGTGTGGAGTTTGCACATTCTTCCCGTGTTTCGTGGGTTTCCCCCAGGTGCTCCAGTTCCCTCCCACAGTCCAATCAATTGCGAGTCAGTGCAAACATGCCCCCGAGCTTCTAGTTGCCTGTCTTTTTAATTCTCTACTGCACACCTACTCTAATCTGTCAAACTGCACTGTTCCAATGAAGCTCAATGGAAGTTTGAGAACTACAAACCTTGTAGTTTGACTGGGTGCTTTATCACCTTCCAGACTTAATATTGAATTCAACTAATCTGGATCGTAACCATTTTGATTGGGTTTTTTCAGACATCTCTAGACTCATCTTCGGTTTCTTCACTTTTACTTTTCTCTTTTATCTTGCACCATCATCCATTTTGTCATTTACTCACTCCTTCCTTCCACCTTATTACATACCTCTCTTTTTATTTCATATTTCCAACACTCGTATTTCACTTTTGTTTTAATGCTGATGTTTTTGAATTCGTCTCTAGATCACAATTGCTCTTTCTCGCTTTTTAATATCTTCACTCGATGTTTTCATCCTGTTTTCAAGTGAACAGACTTTTGTTAATGTCTTTCCTCCTGTTTGTTCCTCTGAAACTCTGGGCATGATTTTCCAGCCGCACTTGCCCAAGGCCGAAAAATCCCGCTCAAAATCCATGGATCGTTGCATAGTTTGTGTCCCGCCCATTACAGTTCCCTTGGTGGACAGGACTGGAAAATTCTGCCCCCTGTCTTGAAATGTTTTGCTGCTTTCAAATATTGCTGTGGAAACATACAATAAAAACATTTGATGCCAAGCCTGGAATTGAATCACAACTTCGAGGGTGATAGCCTGTGTGGAGTTTGCACGTTCTCCACGTATCTGTGTGGATTTTCTCCAGATGCTCCGGTTTCCTCCCATATTCCAAAGATGTGCAGGTTAGGTGGATTGCCCATGCTAAATTGCCCCTTGGTGTCCTAAGATGTTAGGGGAATTGGTGGGGTAAATGTGTGGGTTTATGGGGATGAGATAGGTAAGATACTCTTTCAGAGAGTTGGTGCAGACTCAATGAGCCAAATGACCTCCTTCTGCACTGTAGGAATTCTATGATTCTATGAATATAATAAAGTCACTCCATCTTCTGCAAATGTTGCTTCTTAGAAATGTTCGGACTGTGTCAGTGAGACTTAAGCTCTGTTTTCTGTATCTTTCTCCATCTAGCTCTCTTCTATTTTCTTGTACGGGTAAGACTAGTAGACAAGATTACAAACCACACAAGTGTTGATGGAAGCATCTCTCATCACCACTTTTAGCAAAACAACATTTCGACTTGTAAGTTTGCTGGCATGTAAGCTGAGTAGAGTGTTTTCTAATTATAGTGCAGTTGACTGTTGTTACATTTCTGTTGTAGATGTGCTTGATAAGTGCAGCATTTGCACATTACATTTGGGCTTTATTTAAAGTGAATTTAAGTGTGAACAACGGCTTCAGAATTTACAAATGGAATTGCTACCATTGAGCCATTGAATGCAGAAAGAGAGCTAAAATTTGGAAGTATATCTTAATTTTTTCATTGTCTCTGGGTCAAAATGCTAGAACTCCCTCCCTAACAGCACTGAGGGTATATCTACACCACATGAACTGCAGGCTTCAACAATGCAGCTCAACATCATCTTCTTGAGGATGTTTCGGTATGAGCAACAGATGCTGCCCTTGTTAATGATACCCACATCTAAAGAATGAATGAAACCTACATTGTGTTTGTTATTAATTGTATCTTTACAATTCTTATGTTCACATCTCAAATGAAATTTCATTTGTCATATGCCTGCCCATTTTTTGAACCTGGCTGTCTTTCTGTCTTTTTTCCCTTCAGTATTCCCTTCCCAAAAGCCTTATGTTTGTATCATCAGCAAATTTAGAGATTGTGTTTCCCATTGCCTAACTCCAAATGATCTTAAAATCTAGCACTGTCCCTGGAAAATTCCACTTCCAACACTGCTCCACTCCAAGAAATACCTGTTAAGTCTGGATTTCCTGTCCATCAATCAATTTTCTGTCCATGTTGTGACATTTTCTCTAATGCAGCAAGACTGAATTAAGTGACGTGCAAATGAATAGAATCAGTCTGTGAGTAATGAGTATCCTAAAGTTGTCTTGTTCTTGTGTCTGTAGGTCAGAAGGATAAAAGTGGCTTCCTGTGCCCAATACAAGACGTGCGCTGATTGCTTGTCTGCACAAGATCCATACTGTGGTTGGTGCACTCTGGAGAAAAGGTCTGTTTAGTGAAGGTTATCAGTAAAACTGTCCAACTCTTACAATATTCTGCTGTCTCCATGCTTCATTGGTGTTGCTCCAATTTGTAACAATAACAAAATATTTTATGAGCAGGATAATCTATTTTCCCCAGAAAGCACATCCTCTTTAGACTGGATTTCACAGCTGATTTTGGATTGTACTGTTTTTACCACCTGGACAAATCTTTCTGCTATTTCTTGAGATAACAAATGATTTGTGTTCACTGGAATTTCCAATGCATGCAAACTACTCCCAACTTATTCATCATTCTTGTCTCCTTCAAAAATAGGTTTTTGATTTGTTCAATATTTAGCTTTTGCTGAAACATAGTTATTGTTCACTAAAAAATGTCCCCAAATACAGAATGAAATTTTTATTTTATTTCTATCCATATTTTGTATTTAAATTTCATACTTCATTATTAATTTTCTCTCTCACCCATTTTACATTTTTTGTGATGTATACCAGTCTGCATTTATTGGCCTCCCAAGTGGAAAAGATTTGTACAACTTGGTGATCTGCTGTGTCATTAATGATCATAGTGGAGGAATTGGAGACACATGTAGACCAGAGTAGGTAATAAGAATGGGTGGGATTTTCTGGCCACACTCGCCCCAAAGGTGGAGAACCTTGCCTGAGGTCAGTGGACCCGGCGCTGCCGCCACCGCGCTCCCCCCCCCACCCCCAGGATGGAAAAATTCCCTCCAACATGTTTCTTTCCGAGTAGGATATTACTTGCCCGGTTCAGTTATTGCTCCAGGATGAATTTTATTTTACTCTTCTTGTGAAGTTAGGAGAAGCAGGAGAGCTTGTCCACCTCCACAGGACTGATTCCCCACTTGTCACAGTCCAAATTAACTCCTCTCCCAGGTCTTAACGTTAGACAAGCTGGTTGTGGAGCAGCAACCAGTGACAGCAGCTTGAGCCGAGATAAGTGATAAGGCGTGAGGACAAACTTCCTTCATTCTTGAGCCTCTCGGTTTGGGGTGGGTGCTGACCACTGACTAATTTCTGCGCTATTATTCTAAATTTATTTTCTCCTTCCTTGTGGGCTTGTATTGTCTAATTTGGTTGTAGGATCATTTTTCAGAACACTGCATTCTCACCACTTGATAACCAACTGTAAGGACAGTTTTACAGCATATTGTGAACCCCAAATTGTCGGCTAATCAGAGAGAGGCAGCATGGATTTGTACCGGGAAGGTGAAGTCTGACAGATCTGCTTGAACACATCAAAGTAGTGGATTGGGGAATGTTTGTAGATGTAATTGTGATGGCTTTCAAAAAATCATTTAATGTATTCCCTCATTACTGTTCCTCCGGCCATCGTTTGACTTTTGGCCAAAATGAACTTCATGGATTGAAGGCAAATTAGTGACCTGGTTGTGGAATTGACTGAACCAAAGGAGACAGAGAGTAGAGATAGTGAGCAGGTACTCTATTCGGCAATGAAATGCCCATTGGTATACTGCAGGAACTTGTTTTGGACATCAGCTATTCGCTATATTAATGGCTTTGGATGATGGGATAGAGAGCTACATATACGAATTTGCTGATGCTACAAAGATGGGAGAAATTCCAAGTAGTGTAGATGAGAGCAGAATTGTGACAACGTGGGCAAATGTCAGGTCATCCACTTTGGATCTTAAAATGATAGAACAGGATACATTCTGAATGGTGAAAAATTAGAAATAGTGGTGGTCCAAAAAGACTTGGTGTTTGTGTACACATATTAAAATGTCTACAACAGATAGAGAAAATAGAACAAAAACAGATAGAACAAAAATTATAATGGAATGCTGGCCTTTATAATTAGAGGACTAGAATACAGAGGGGTAGAAAATCATAATTCAACTACACAATATCTGGTTAGAACGCATCTAGAATACTATGAGCAGTTCTGGGCACCTCAACCTTAGGAAGGATATATTAGCTATGGAGGAACTGCAGTGTAGGTTAACCAGAATGATATGCGGGTTAAAGTATAAAGACTGCGGCATGGTGGCACAATGATTAAAATATAATGAGTGGCATGGTGACACAGTGGTTTGCACTTCAACCTTTTAGCACCAGGGACTGGGTTCAATTCCAGCCTTGGATGACTGGAGAGGTTGGAGAAACTTAGTTTGTTCTCACTGGAACAATGGAGGTTAAGGGGGCGACCTGATAGAAGTCTACACGATTATGAGGGGCATGGACAGAGTGGATAGTCAGAAGCTTTTTCCCAGGGTGGAAGAATCAATTACTCGGGGACATAGATTTAAGGTGCGAGGAGGTTTAAGGTTTAAAGGAGATGTATGAGGCAAGCCAAATGGCACCTCCTGCACTATAGGGATTCTATGGTTCTATGGAGAGAGTTTATAGAATTTAGAAGGTTAAGGGGTGATTTGATCAAAATTTTCAAGCTATTAAAGAGAACAATGGGTAGATTATGAGAAACTATTTCTGCTGGTTGGGAACTTTAGGCCAAGGAGACATAATCAGCAAATTGGATCATGACATTTCAGCTGTGAAATAAGGAAATACTGGCTCTGCAAGAATGGTAAAAATTTGGAACTCTCTTCTACCTGTTCTGCTATAATGCTTGATAAATTGTTAATTTTAATACTAATATTATAGATTTTTAACAACCAAAAGATATGGGGTGCGATTCTCCCATCAAGGTTCTCAGTGCTGAATTTGCGGGAAAGCTGGTGTAAATCACGATTGTTTTTTAGTAGGCATTCACACTCGAATCTCCCATACTCTGTGCAATGCAGAAGTAAACACGGTGAGAAGTCTCACAACACTAGGTTAAAGTCCAACAGGTTTATTTGGTAGCATAAGCCACTAGCTTTTGGAGCGTTGCCGCTTCATCAGGTGAATGGGATCTCAGTTCACAAACAGGGCATATAAAGACACAAACTCAATTTACAAAATAATGGTTGGAATGTGAGTCTTTACAGGTAATCAAGACTTAAAGGTACAGATCATGTGAGTGGAGAGAGGGTTAAGCACAGGTTAAAGAGATGCGTACTGTCTCCAGCCAGGACAGCTGGTGAGATTTTGCAAGACCAGGCAAGCCATGAGGGTTGTATGCCATGAACCCAGTTGAGGCTGTCCTCATGTGTGCGGAACTTGGCTATCAGTCTCTGCTCAGCGACTCTGCGTTGTCGTGTGTCGTGAAGACCGCCTTGGAGAACGCTTACCCGCAGATCAGAGGCCAAATGCCTGTGACTGCTGAAGTGTTCCCCATCAGGAAGAGAACTCTCTTGCCTGGTGATTTGTCGAGCAGTGTTCATTCATCCATTGTCGTAGCGTCTGCATGGTCTCCCCAATGTACCATGCCTTGGGATATCCTTTCCTGCAGCGTAAAAGGTAGACAACGTTGGCTGAATTGCAAGTGTATGTACTGTGTACTTGGTGGATGGTGTTCTCACATGAGATGATGGCATCTGTGTCAATGATCCGGCAGGTCTTGCAGAAGTTACTGTGGCAAGGTTACGTGATGTTGTGGCCGCTGTTCTCATGAAGGCTGGGCAGTTTGCTGCGGACAGTGGTCTGTTTGAGGTTGTGCGGTTGTTTGAAGGCAAGATGTGGGGATGGCCTTGGCAAGATGTTTGTCTTCATCAATCACATGTTGAAGGCCCTGGAGAAGATTCGTAGCTTCTCCACTCCAGGGAAGTACTGGACGACGAATGGTACTCTGACCGCCATGTCCCATGTTTGTCTTCTGAGGAGGTCGGTGTGGTTTTTCGCTGTGGCACGTTGGAACTGTCGATCGATGAGTTGAGTGCCGTACCCTGTTCTTGTGAGAGCATCTTTCAGCGTCTGGAGGTGTCTGCTGCGATCCTCCTCATCTGAGAGGGCTTGTGCATAGGGGAAGGCCTTATTAACGTGGTTAGGGTGGAAGCTGGAGAAGTGGAGAATCATGAGGTCGTCTGTGGGCTTGCGGTACAGTGAAGTGATGAGGTGATCATCCTTGATGGAGATGCGTGTGACCAAGAATGCAACCGATTCTGGACAGTAGTCCATGGTGGGATGGAACTTGTTGATGTCATCATATAGTTGTTTCAGTGATTGTTCACCATGAGTCCAAAGGAAGAAAATGTCATCAGTGTATCTAGTGTATAGCATCAGTTGAAGGTCCTGTGTGGTGAAGAGATCTTGTTCGAACTTGTGCATAAAGATGTTGGCATATTGAGGTGCGAATTTGGTCTGCATGGCTGTTCCTTGTGTCTGGATGAAGAACTGGTTGTTGAAGGTGAAGACATTGTGGTCCAAGATGAAGCAGATGAGTTGTAAAATTTCGTCTGGAGATTGACAGTTATCGGCGTTGAGTACTCAGGTAGTTGCAGCAATGCCATCGTCGTGGGGGTTGCTGGTGTAGAGTGCCATTGTGACGAGGAATACTCCTGGTTCAACTGCTCCATGTGTGCTGAGTTTCCGTAGAAAGTCAGTAGTGTTGCGACAAAAACTGGGGGTTCTTTGTACAATGGGTTTCAGGATGCCTTTGACATAGCCGGAGAGGTTCTTGCACAGGATCCCGTTGCCCGATACAATGGGATGGTCGGGTGTGTTTGCCTTGTGTATCTCTGGGAGGCAGTAGAGATCTCCAGCGCGGGGAGTTGAGAGCAAGGAGGGTGCTCTGCAGGCCCGGATCAAATGTCTTGATCAGTCTGTTGAGTTGATGGGTATGTTCTTTGGTCAGATCTGCGGGTAACTTTCTGTAGTGTTCCTTGTTGTTCAGTTGTTGGTACACTTCTTTGCAGTAATCTGTTCAGTACGACAATGGTCCCTCCTTTGTCTGCTGGTTTGATGACAATGTTGGGGTTGGTTTGAGAGCGCGGATGGCGTTGCGTTGTGCTTGGGTGATGTTCGAGGCTGTCTTGTGAGCGCGGCTGATGAATCTGGCTTTGACACATCTCCTGATAGCTTGGGCAGACATGTCAAGTCGAGGGAGAGGCCATAATCATGAATATCATTAAAAGCTCAGGGCGCGGGGCCTATTCATGCCATAATCTGACAGTTCCAGAACTCTGTGCATAGTGGTGGTCCCGAGCTGTCAGCCTGCAGTTTTATGGCCAGCTCAATCGCTGCCAGCTGGCCTGATCACAGCCTCCATGAGCATTCCTGGGCCAGCCCTGAAACTCCCCACACACCCCTCCCCCAACCATCCCAGAGCAGCCCAATCTCTAACACCCCCCCACCCAGCAGTGATGATTTCCCCACCACAGGAGGCAGACTACCCCCCTCCCCGCCAAGCCTACCCCAATCACTGGGCTGAACTCCAGCCCTGAATGGTCCCAATGGCAGTGGGATCTCCTAACCCCACCGATTGCCCCTAAGATCCACCCCCTTAGCACTGTCCAATGCCTGGTGGGCAGTGCCAAGGCACTCCCTTGGCATGGGCACTTTGCCCCTTGGGCACTGCTGGGGGCACAGGCTGGCATTGCCCAGTGCCCACAGGGCATCACCCCCCAGCCCCCAGGGGGGGCCCTGATTGCCCCCTCCCTTCACTTCAGTGGGGTCTCCAGTTCGTTCCCCAAAAGTGGAGAGCTATTCTAAACCCCAGTGGGGTGAAATTGTACTGGCAGGTTGTGAGATGCTGTCAGGCCAGGAGACTCAGTCCTGGAGCCGATAAAGGCATTTAAATGACATTAAAATAAGATTTAAGTTACTTACCTGCTGGTCCCTCCGGTTTCCAGCTTGGGCCTGACTGTGCCAGATATCCAGCGCTAGGGGATGCGCGAATCCCGTAAATTGGCCCACACCCTATTCACCTGGCATATCAGGATGGGAGAATCACCGCCATGGAGTTAAGCTGCAGATCAGCTGTGATCTTATTGAATATTGGAACACCTTTGAGTGATTAAGTCGTAAAGGTTTATAGCATGGAAACAGGCCCTTCAGCCCAACTTGTCCATGCTGCCCTTTTTTTTAACCACTAAGCTAGTCCCAATTGCCAATGTTTGGCCCTTATCCCTCTATACCCATCGTAGCCATATAACTGCCTAAATGCTTTTTAAAAGGCAAAATTGTACCTGCCTCTACTACTACCTCTGGCAGCTTGTTCCATACATTCACCACCCTCTGTGTGAAAAGATTGCTGCTGTGGGTCCTTCTGTATCTCTCTCTCCTCTCACCTTAAACCTATGCCCTCTAGTTTAGACTTCCTTACCTTTGGAGAAAGATGTTGACTATCTAACTCATCTATGCCCCTCTATTTTATAGACCTCTATAAGATCACCTGTAAACTTCCTGCACTTCAGGGAAAAAAGGCCCAGTGTATCCAGCCTCTCCTTATAACTCAAACCATCAAGTCCCGGTAGCATCCTAGTAAATCTTTTCTGCACTATTTCTAGTTTAATAATATCCTTCCTAAAATAGGGTGACCTGAACTGTACACAGTATTCCAAGTGTAGCCTTACCAATGTCTTGTACAACTTCAGAGAAAGAGGAAGCATTTGTCAAACTTAGGAGGCTGGGAACACATGAAGCAAGTGTGGAATACAACAAAAGTAGAAAGAAACTTAAGCAAGGAGTAAGGAGGGCTAAAAGGGGTCATGCAAAACATTGGCCAGCAGGATTAAGGACAATCCCAACGCTTTTTATACATATACAAAGAGCGCAAGGGTAGCCAGGGAGAGGGTTGGCCACTAAAGGACAAGGGTGGGAATCTATGCATGGAGCCAAAGGAAAAGGGTGAGGTATTAAATGAAGACTTTGTGTCAGTATTCACCAAAGAGAATAATTTGGAGGATGATGAGTCTGGAAAATGATGTGTAGATAATTTGAGTCATGTTGAGATCAAAAAGGAGGAGGTATTGGGGTTCTTGAGAAACATTAAGTTAGACACATCCCCAGGGCATGACGGGATATACCCTAGAATACTGAGAGGGGCAAGGTAGGAAATTGCTGGGACCTTGAGAGAAATCTTTGTATCCTCACTGGCTACAGAAGAGGTTCCAGAGGGTTGGAGAATAGCCAATAGCAAAGGGTAGCAAGAATAATCCAACTAATTACAGGCCAGTGAGCCTTACATCAGTAGTAGGGAAATTATTGGAGAGGATTCTTTGAGACAGGATTTATTCCCAGTTGGAACTAAGTGGATGTATTAGTGAGAGGCAGCATGGTTTTGTGAAGGGGAGGTTGTGTCTCACAAACTTGATTGAGTTTTTTGAGGAAGAAACAAAGATGATTGATGAGGTTGGGCAATGGATGTTGTCTACATGGATTTCAGTAATGCCTTCGATAAGGTCCTTCATGGCAGACTGGTTCAGAAGGTGAAGTCGCATGGAATCAGAGGTGAGCTGGCAAGGTGGATACAAAACTGGCTCAGTCAAAGAAGACAGGGAGTAGCAGTGGAAGGGTGCGTTTCTGAATGGAGCGTTGTGACAAGTGGCGTTCCCCAGGGATCAATGCTGGAACCTTTGCTGTTTGTAATATATATAAATGATTTGGAGGAAAATGTAACTGGTTTGATTGATAAGTTTGTGGATGACACAAAGGTTGGTGGATTTGCGGATAGCGATGAAGACCATCGAGGATACAGCAGGATATAGATCAGTTGGAGACTTGGGCGGAGAGGTGGCAGGTAGAGCTTAATCTGGACAAATGTGAGGTAATGCATTTTGGAAGGTCTAATACAGATAGGAAACATACAGTGAATGGCAAAACCCTTAAGAGTATTGATAGGCAAAGGGATCTAGGTGTACAGGTACACAGGTCACTGAAAGTGACAATGCAAGTGCACCTTTATAGAACCTTAGTTAGGCCACACATGGAATATAGCATTCAATTGTGGTCGCCACACTATCAGAAGGATTTGGAGGCTTTGGAGAGGGCACAGAAAAGATTTACCAGGATGTTGTCTGATATGGAGGGCATTAGCTATGAGGAGAGATTGGAGAAACTTGGTTTGTTCTCACTGGAACGACAGAGGTTGAGGGGTGACCTGAAAGAAGTGGACAAGATTATGAGAGGCATGGACAGAATGGATAGTCAGAAGCTTTTTCCCAGGGTGGAAGAGTCAATTACTAAGGGGCACAGGTTTAAGGTGCGAGGGGCAAGGTTTAAAAGAGATGTACAAGATAGATTTATTACACAGAGAGTAGTGGGTGCCTGGAACTTGTTGCCGGGGAAGGTAGTGGAAGCGGGTATGGTAGTGACTTTTAAGGGGCATCTTGACAAATACATGAATAGGAAGGGAATAGAGGGATATGGTCCCCAGAAGGGTAGGGGGGGTTTAGTTAAGTCGGGCAGCATGATCAGTGCAGGCTTGGAGGGCTGAAGGGCCTGTTCCTGTGCTGTAATTTTCTTTCTCTTCGCTCTTTCAACAAGACATCCCAACTCGTGTATTCATTGTTCTGACCAATGAAACCAAGCATGCTGAATGCCTTCTTCACCACTCTATCCACCTGTGATTCCACTTTCAAGGAAATATGAACCTTTACCCCTAGATCTCTTTGCTCAATAACTATACCCAATATCCTTCCATTAACTGAATAAGTCCTGCCCTGGTTCGCTTTACTAAAATGTATCACCTCACATTTATCTAAATTAAACTCCATCTGCCATTCGTCAGCCCACTGGCCCAATTGATCAAGATTCCATTGCAATCCTAGATAACCTTCTTCACTGTCCACCTTTCTACGAGTTTTGGTGTCATCTGCAAACTTACTAACCATGCATTTATGCATCCTAAATTCTCATGCAAATCATTAACATAAATGACAAATATGAATAGACCCAGCATCAATCCTTGAGGCACACCACTGGTTACAGGCCTCCACTTTGAAAAACAATCCTATACAAATGCCCTACAGCTCTCTTGTTCTAACGTTCCTTTGGAGTGGCAGAGAGATGGCATACTGAGGTAACCTTGGTGTTAACCTCCAAAGCTTGGTTACAAGGGAGGAGTACACCCATCTACAATGTTCTAAGTGAAAAAATACAAACAATTTCTTGACAAGAAACTAAAATTAACTTGTTTCTAACTTGCACATTTAAGGACTTATCCAGTATTATGTGGTTTGGAGCCACTAGATTATCAGCTATGGATGTTATCACTATATTTCCCATTTGTAAAACTCGTCTTTTTAAGGTGCTCCTTTGCTCATGAATGTAAAAACTCGAATGATTCAGTTTACTGGATTACCGTGAAAGAAAAAATCAACAGCTGTCCAGAAGTGATATTAATACCTTTGGCGATAGATAGTTCCTTCAAGGACACAAAGGTAATGGTCTAAAATATCTTTATATTTAGAAATTATATCTTGGGAAATTTGATGATAAATTTGTATCAAACTTTGATAGCTCACACCGTGCTCAGTTCTGGCCTCCACATTATATAAAAGATATTGAGGCACTGGAGAAGGTGCAAAATGAGTTACAAGGATGATACCAAAATTGAGAGGTTATGCTCATCAGAAAAGAGTGAACAGGCTTTTACATTGTATGAAATCTTTTGGCCCATTGTAATTGTACTGATCAAAAGGAACGAGATCTCCGGTCTAATTTGTTTTTATTCTTTCATGAGATTTGTGTAATTGGCTGAGCCAGCATTTATTATCCATTTTGAATGTACACAACTTTTAACTGTGGCATAATTAGGGTGTGATCTTTTTGTTACGCTGTGCTGGTTGATTAGCGGGGCAGGAAAATTGAGCAGGAGGCTAAAAACGCAAATCATGCTCGGCCTCAGGTCTTTCACAATCCTCCCAGGCTGATTTAAATGTTTCTAAACTTATTTAAATATGATTAGTGAGACTAGGATGTAATAATCCAGGCTCACTTAGCTTTCCGACCTTGCTGGTGGAGGTCCTCACCCGCAAGGATAACAGATAGTCCCCGCCAATGAGGACCAGTTGTGATGGCCTTGCCATGGGACCAGTGAAGCTCCTCAGGTGGTTAGGGACAGGGACGGTCGTGTCCCTGAGAATTTCACTGATATTTTTTGCCTCCTGTCAGGTTAATTGAGCCACAACTACCACGATTCTGGCTGCTGATGGAGCCAGAAGATATTACCTGATTTTTTTGTCCCCACTTGTTGGAGAGATGAAAACTGACAGCCTTAAGCATAAGGTAGTAGCCACAAGCAAATTCAATAGGGAATTCCAATAATCTTCTTCAGCCAAAGTGCTGTTATAATGTGGAGCTATCTGGCACATGGGCTGGAATTTCCTTCTCCCCTCTGCCTGCCAACCGTCCTCTAGGAAAGTGAGGAAAGCCCTAGGGTGATGTGGTGGGAGTAGAATATAATTCTTACCAAGGAATAATTGAGTCAGTTAACACATGTATTTAAGAGAAAGCTACATAAAACATATGAGGGAGAATGGATAATGGAAGGATAGGTTAGTGGGGTTACATGAAGAAAGATTGGAGGAGTCTAGCATGGAGTGTAGATGCCAAGATAGAAAAGTTGGGACAAATGGATTGTTTCTGTGCTATAAGTTCTGTCTAATTCTCAATAAAAGTGTTATAAAATTTCAAGTTGATGTGGTTGCAATGTCCTAATCCCATGAATTTGTTGTGAGGCTGTATTTTCATGTCAAACATCTTCTTCCAGCTTTTTATAGTGAAAACAAGTGGGAAACTCAGCAAGCTAACGAACAAAAATACAACTTGTGTGCTGAGGAACGTCAGAAACAATGAAGTCATTTGCAGAGCCAAATACACAACCAACTGTTCCTGCCCACTGTCCAACGAAATCTACACTCAGCTCGAAGATCAACCAGGTACCACATAACTTCACTGAACTGCTCGTATTTTGGGAAGTCCTTCAATTCTTGCAAACCAGAGATTGTTCAGGATTTAATATAAAGTAGCCCTAGATACAGAAAGGGCTTCTCTTTGTTCCCTTATCAAAACTTTACATTTGATGTGTCACTATCACAGTTTAATAATTGGATTTCCAGTCAATGTAATCTTCAAACCTGTAGAATAATCCCATTCCCTGGTGTAACTGAAGCCCTGATTTCATCCATCCCATGCAGTGCAATTCAAGTGTTTACCTAGTTAAAATAATGGTGGGCTGGACAGTTTGCACCATATCAAAGACACTTTCCTGCCTCTTTCGCAATTTCAACTACTAGGATTTTGACAGCGTGGAGGCAGCCCTCCCCAGGCAGGTGGGCACCTAATTAAAATGAGGTGATTGAAGCCCATTTGACACCATGCCACCATTTTAATTCTCGGGATTGGGAGAGCTGAGCGACTTTGAATCCCCCAGCACAGCATAATGGCAGGAAAGGGCCAGGTTTCTGTGGTCTAGAGGAGCAGGAATTCCCTTTCTGAGTCAACAAGAACACCTTAGGGCTTCACTCCCCCAACAACAAGATTTTCCTCCCATCATCTTGGTCCATTATGAAGCTGGTCCCTCTACTTCCTCCCTTCATTCACCTTCCCTTCTCCCCACAAATTTCCTGTTCTTCTGTCATTCCCACTGGTTTTGAGCAGACAAGTATGAATGAGCCTGGTTGTTAAACCAGGCTCTGGTGTCCACAAGAGTTTTCCCCGAATCTCATAATCTATCCATCCGAAATTAACATCAGCCCTCAGAACTCTGCAATGTACAATAACTTTAACATGTGTTTCTTTCCTGTTTTTTGTAGAACCAGTCATCATAGAGACATCTCTTGAACTTGGATCCTTGAATTTCACCACCCAGTCCATGATCCATAATTGTTACAAGATTGCAGCAGCTCAGTTAAATAATACTACGTAAGTTTTGCATCATATTTACATAAATAAGAACCTAGTTTTGTTTAGGAGGAGAAACGGGTGCCTAGAAAAGTAAAATGGGAAAGATTTTGTTCTCGGGTGTTGGTTACAGTTGGTTAAAACTTTTGTAATCATAATTAGGTAAACTGTAGGTTTTTATTGACTCTTAGAACTATTTACAAATGTCCTATAAAGGGTTTAAGCTAGGAGCTGTCTTCATATTTGCTGGTTAACACAGCTCTCTCAAACTAGGCAGGCGTTTGGATAATGTGCTCTTTTACACCACTGTGTGGGCAGTAGTGTACTCAGTCCAACACAGAATAATAAAACCCCTAAAACAGTGCAGAAGGAGACCATTTAGCCCATTGAGTCTGCACCAAAACATACCCAGGCTTTTCACGTAACACCACGTATTTACCCCACTAATCCACCTATCCTATATATTTTAGGATACTAAGCGACAATTTAGCCAGGTCAATCGACCTAACCTACATATCTTTGGACTGTGAGAGGAAACCAGAGCACCTGAAAGAAACCCACGCAGATATGGGTGTACTCTGGAACAGACAAGGTTGGAATTGAACCCAGATCCCTTGCGCTGCGAGGCAGCAGTGCTAACCACTGTGCCATCATGTCACCCACACAAACCCTGTATGTGATGGACCCGCCTATTACACTTCCCTCCAAGTCCTTACGCAATGTATTTTAAGTGATTACAGTGTACTTAAGTTTTACATTGTTATTACTATCATACATTTACATTGTCATTATTGCATTATCACTACCACAACTCCTCTCTTCAAGTCCTTGAACTTAAAGATTCAGGTGGTCTGATGGCCTTATAACACTTCCATATCTTGTTTGCACTACGTTGGATGAATACTAGACTCCATCACTGCTTGTTCTTTCTGTAAGTCTGGAGGTCATTCTGTCACCTGGATATGTTTGCAGCCTTCTCTTCTGTTCTTCAGTGTTAAATTACATTTGGTCATTTTGGCAATTGTGCTGGTTAGTGGTTGCTACCCTGAATTGCTTATTGCAGTGCACGTGAACATTGCATTCGTCTCTTTGTCATTTTATTTGTCACCATGTGGATCTTGGCAATGTTCTGTGTGGTGAACAATGAGCAGTCCTGTGACAAGAATGAAGTTTACTGCTACGCATACCTTTGTATTTTACTGCCGGCAATGGATGGCTGCCACCAGGGCTGGAATTTTCTGGCCATTCACGCTGGCAGGATTCTCTGGACCCGCCAGTGGCACATCTTCTTCCACAGTTCCACCCCGGCAAGCCTGGAAAATCCCGGCCCAAGTGTTATGATACTGAGGTTCCTGTCCTGTTAAGTTTCTGAGTTTGAAAGGGTTGTGTGTAATCTAAAGACAGGAAGTTGAATTTGGCTATGTTTATATCCTGTTCTGGAGAAAAGTTGTCATATTTTAAAATGTTTCATTGGAAGCAGCAGTGGAAAGATTAGTGTGAACACTGTGTTTCAGAGATTTTGGAAGTGAAGTCTGATCTTGGTTCCAGCCTGGATTTTGACTGTTTCTTTTCGTTGTAAATTAAGACCTTGCTGTGTAAACAGCCTGGGAAGCTGTTGGTCAGTGGAAAATGAAGGAGTATCCATGTGTCCCTGTCTAGTGTCAGATCCATTCTCTTCCCAAGATCCAGGAGAGTCTTTTTTTTAGGTTTTCAATGAGCTGTAGATGTTAATGTTGTTGTGATGTTTCTTAGTGTTGAGATTGTTCTTTCTGCTATCTCCTGGCCTCTGAATGTGAACGCTGCCTCACCTTTGACACTTCAACTGCCCTATGATCCTTCTGCCAATTCCATGAGCAAATGCTAGCACAGATTGGTTGAGCTGATTAGACTGTTTCTGTATTGTAATCTATGTATTTCTATGTATAACTCTGATTTCCAGCTGTTAATGAAGAACAACATTCTCCCTTCTTTAACCAGATGTTCTGAATGTCTCAACTCTGGATGTCACTGGTGTGTGGTAGAACAACGATGTTCACACAACTCGTCTTGCCGTGGAAATGTTGGAAAGGTAACCAGCGATTACTGAGATTGATGTTACTTTTTTTTTAAAGGGAAAACAGACTTAAAAATTAATAACAACTGATTTTTTCAGTCCTGCCCTCAGATCGATGAAGCAAAATTAAACACATCTTCAACCATGGATCTTGACATTTTGCTGAAACATGCCAAAGTGTTAAAAGTAAGTCTTAAAATAAGCCTAATATTTACCATGGGATATTTCAAATAAGAGCAGACAGTTCAACTTTGTGTCCTGGCAAATATTTATCCCTCAATTAACCTCACTAAAACAGATGACTCTGATCATTATCACATTTCTGTTTCTGGGAGTTTGCTGCACATAAATTAGCCACTGTGATTCTTGAATTACAACAGCGACTAAACTTTAAAAAGTACTTTGTTGTCTGTGAAATGCTCTGGGATGTTCTAAGATCACAAATGCCATTATTTGCCATGGCGTGATTCGAACCTGGATCTGGATTACTAGTGCAGTGACATTACTACTACACCACTGCTTCCCCAGTGCACCCCTCACCACCTAGAAGGACACGGGTAACAGCTGCACAAGAGCATCATCACTTCCAGGTTCCCCTCTGGTGTGATAGCACCAGAGCGGGTACAGAGGAGTTTCACCAGGATGTTGCCTGGGATGGAGCATTTGAGCTCTAAGGAAAGATTAGCTTGGCTTGGACTGTTTCCTTCAGAGCAGAGAAAACTGAAGGGGGACATCCTTGAAGTGTATAAGATTATGAGCGATATAGACAGGGTGAATAGGGAGCAGCTGCTCCCCATGGTTGCGGGGTCAATTACAACAGTGTAGAGTTTTAGGATAAAAGGAATTTGAGAAAAGACTTTTTCACTCAGAGGATGGTGGAAATGTGGAATGCACTACCTGAGAAGGCGGTGGAAGCTGAAAACCTTATAACCTTTAAAAAATATTTGGATGAGTACTTGAAATATCATAATATTCAAGGCTATGGGACAAGTACAGGAAAATGGATTAGCGCACCTTTAGTGGTAGTTATTGTCGGTGCAGACACAATGGGCCAAAGGACCTTTTTTGCGCTATATGACTCTATAACTCACAATCCATTCTAAACTTCCTTCAATGCTCCTTACCCATTGTGGCAGCTCCCATCTCCCTCACTTCAGCCTACAGTATTTGAGAAGGTACCCGTTTGCCTTTTCTGGACTAATGGAGATGAACAAGAAATGCCTGTCTTAGACATTACACCTACATCCCATAAATAAATGAAAAGAATTGTCAAATAGAGACTCAGACCCAACTGTTGTATATTGCAACCCTCAATCACCGCTAACTGACAGTCATGGTCTTCAAAATAAATGTCTGCTCCTCACAGATGTTACAAATTTTAACCAACATTTCCTGTTTCAGTAAGCTGGTTCCTCTTAGCTTTGTGCACAAGAAGGAATTCTGCTTCATGGACTCATAACATAATCCATAGGATGACTTGTTTTCTATTTTTTGCTGAGGAGGAAGATTGCTAAATTCTGTGAAAAGCATTTCAAAAGGCCTTTTCTGTATGGCGTTCTTGATCAAGACTCATTCTCATAGTTTAAACAGGACAGAGGGAGGCCACTCAGCCCATCTAGTGTGTGTCAGCTCTCTGTAGAGCAATTCAGTCAATCTAGTTTTCCCAGTCAAGTATATTGGACAATTTATAGTCTCAGCTATACTGCTGCAGAACACTATTTGATTCCCTGTTAAACTTACTTAACACCTTGGCCCACGATGAAACGTGCTTGGCTGATATTGTCAGTGATGAAAGGTGCAGTGAAATTTCACATACAACCCAGTAGCAAGTCTGTAGGAAAATGGAATTTGTTCAGCTGCATTCTGTAACCCAAATACTAACTCAATTGTATTAGAATTTCTGTAATTGCGTGTGACAATTGTGTTTAATTGTTCTGTGTTTATGAGAGTGTGGCACTTATTGCACTTGATTGGTTTAGCCTACACTGACAGCAATCCCACCCTGGTCCTATCCTTGTAACCACATGTATTTACCCTGTTAATCCCCCTGACACCAAGGGGCAATCTATCATGGGCAATTAACCCAACTGCTCATCTTTAGAGTATGGGAGAAACTGGAGGAACCTCATGGAGATACGGGGAGAACATGCAGACTCCACGCAGACGGTGACCCGATGGCAGAATTGAACCAGGCTCCCTGTTGTTGTGAGGCAGCAGTATTAACCACTATGCCAATGTGCCACCGTTAAATAAAATCCACAGAATGAACCTTGTGCTAGAAGCATAGGAAAGGACATTATAATGCTCTGTGTAATCTTCGTAAATAAAGTTCCTGCAGATGTAGAAATAACTGATATCTCTGTAATACTCTTTGGTAATATAAAATATATACAAAGACCCTCATTCAGCAAACCCATGGATAACAAATACCCAAGGGTAGACCCAGAATTAATAGAGATCCCAAGCCACTTTTGGAGGCTGCCCAGAATACTGTTAGGATTTGTCAGTGGACACTGGATCAATGTTGCACTCATTTTACACCCAAAATCTGGGCACAGCGCAGCACTGAGCAATTTCTACCTCAAAGATAGATTTTCAACTTGCTGCCACGGTGTAAATCTTGCATCAACTGCCCATCATAGAAAAAGCCTTGATTTTCATCTGCATTTCTTTAAATTGATTTGGGGTGCTGCACCCACTGCTGAAACCCATGCCCATCTTCCCCAACCCATTTACCAATTATCCCAGCTCCATGCCTGGTTGCCAGTTCCCATCTCCGCAATCTAAATGGCCACACTCCAATCCAAACATGATTGTACTGCAATTTCTAGATCATTGGCCCCTATCGCAGCTACTGATTAATTTTACTTGTCGGGAGTACGCTAATGACTGACATTAAACTGGATATAGTCTTTAGGACTGCACTGAGAATGAAGTCTTCCACATCTTAAATAACTATTATTATTGTTCATCATTGTTTAAGTTCAGAATAGTTGTGGAAAACTAAAGGGTTCATTAATGTCCTTTAATGAAGGAATTCTGCCACTTATGCCCTTTCTGATTGACCCCTATATGGTTACATCTAAAAGTGGCTTAGCAAGTTACTTAAATGGACAGAAGAAATTGCAAAATAAATCAACAGCAGATAGTCAAGAAGAAAGCTAAGCAACTAAATATGGGAAATGAATGCCAACCTTGCCACTCACATTCCAAAGATCAATTTAATAATATTCAGACTTACCAGGTTGCTAACTGCTGACAGCATGATTTGATAAATTCAGGTTTGTTGCTATAATGGGAAGACTGTGTTTAGTGACAGAAGCTAGAGACTTTACTACTGAGAACTGATCTTAGATTCAGCCACTTTTCATTGACATTTTAAGTGTTTAGTTAATATTGGTCATGTAGACTCAGAAAGTTCAAGGGTAATTCTTCAACTTCCAATGCCACCTATCTTCTGAATAATCTTTAGGAAGTAGCCAGGATGTATTTGCTGGCTCTGGTTGAAGACTGGAACTCCCTACAAGTGGTACAAGTTGAAATGTTGCACTTGTTTATGTGCAAAGGTAAAAGATCATGGGAGCAGCACATGGGATCATGTGCTGGTATTAAAGGGGGAATAATAGAGCAGGGCAGCCCAATAATGATATATTAATGTATGGTAATCGGGTTCCCAACCTTTCACGGCATTACATTACATCATCATCAAAGGGCGGGACAGTTTGAATGGGAAATCCTGCTGGTGCAAATGCCGTTTGGAGTCTCCCATTGGACTCTCTGCTTTCCCAGCCACCAAAAACAAGTTAGGAGAATCTGGGCTCTTGTGTCCTTGCAACTTATTTTCCTACGTATCTTTCTATCCTCAGAAAATATGGCTACAATATCATCTGCCCTTTATCCAAGTCATTAATTGTAAATAGTTGAGATCCCAGCATTGATTGGGCCAACCTGAAAATGGTTTTATCTTGACACTCTGGGTGGAATTTACCTTTGGGGATGAGGGTCCTGCCCATCATCCTGAGAACAGGCAGGTGCCTAGCTGCCCTGAAGGGGCTTTACCTGGGATTTAGGACCCCAGGGTTGAAATCTCAGGCAGTGAGAGCTGCCAGCCAATCAGAGACTGGTAACAATCCACTGACAGTCAGCACAACTGCAGGCAGTGGCAACTGCTGGTAATGTACCCACCAGAGGCCTAGGATCTGTGAGGACCCATACCACAGGCCACAGAGGGGATATGGTTTTACTAGTTAATGATGGGAAATAGGGGGTCAGAAGAAAGAGTGAAGGGACTCACTGAGAGCCAACCCTTTCCCACTGCCTGGTCCCTCAATCAGGCACTGAGTGCCTATAAACGAGGGAAACCCCCACTCCTCCAAAGTCCAGCAAGGGAACTCAATACCAGTAGCGCTGGGGTAAGGGCCCCTAAATGTGCATGATAGGCATTTGTTGCAGTGTTTATGTGGGGAGTGTTAAGGATGATTGCAATTGTATAAAATGGGCATTAATTGCTCATTTATGGACCTCAGTTACCATTTGGGTAGAAGGCTACCCACAAGCTTTCCTGCACTCCTTTTAACTGCGGAGAAGTGGGAAAAGTATGGAATATCTACCGTGAACCCTCCAAACCCATTGCCAGGCGAGCAGTTTTCACTCTTTGTTTTCTGTTAGTTAGCCAGTCCACTATCTATGCTAATAGATTACCCTTGGCACCATGAGATGTCAATGGCAGTAAATTTTTATATGGCATCTTACCAAATGCCTTTTGCAAATCTAAATACGTTACTTCTACTTCCCCTTTAGATAAAGGTTTGCCTTTATCCAGCCAGCTTGCTATGTCCTCAAAGATTCTATAAATTTGCTAAACAGAATTTCCCTTTTATTAAACCATGTGTTGACTTTCCCTAATTGTATTATGACTTTCTAAATGTCCTGCTAATATTTCCATAATAACAGAATAAAGAGTTGCATTATAAAAGATAAATATTTGAAGAAGCTTCACATTGCACTATTTTCTAGGACTCTAATATCGATCTGAAATGTGCGTTTGATGGGAGTTTACAAGCGGCCAAGTGGATCGACAGTTCTACCATCCAATGTGTCAGGCCTCAGGTCAGCAGCATGTATTGCATTGATTAATTTAAAAATTTTTTTTGAGGATGGGTATACACTTTCTCGGTAGCCTCTTGGTCTTGCACTGTTACACCATGTTCAGTAAAATATAAATCTGCTTCATGATTGAACTGTGAGCTTCCATTTGTTTTGAAGGATGGAAGATCATATTCGTTTGCCATATTTGATCATATTTGTTAGTGTCAGTGTGGGTAACACATTTTGAGTTTCCTTTTAGCTACGCAATTGCTTCCATCAACATGGCTTTAAATTCAACATTTTATAACTAAATATGGTGTCTCCCTCCATGTGCAGGGGTGTTAATCTGGATTTGAGATTATTATGTTTGCGTTGAATTATAAACTATAAAAAGACCATGAGGCAGATCAGTATAAGTAAAACAAGGAACAGTTTATTGAACATCTGAACAGTTGCACAGTCAGCCCAAGACTGACTCCCCCAAGTCTTGAGAGCTTGGATGGAGCTTGTTCCTGAGGGTCAACTGACCCACTCTCTTAAAGGTACGTAACATGTCACTTCTGTACATAACATCCCATTAATAACATATATATATAATTTTAAATATTATGTGAGCATGGAACCCAACATATGTACAAAATCAGAACTATATACAAGAAAACATGGAAAATGACTTCAACCTCCTTAAGCAAGACATCCAATCAGTGTCTACATCTACATAATTAGTCTTTCTATGGGATGAAAGCTCCTGCTTTTCAACTAGGGCAGCATGGTGTCATATTAGTTAGCACTGCTGCCTCACAGCACCAGAGACCTAGGTTCAATTCCAGCCTCGGGTCACTGTCTCTGTGGAGATTGCATGTTCTCCTAGGTCTGCGTGGGTTTCCCCCAGATCCTCCAGTTTCATCCCACAGTCCAAAGATGTGTGGGTTAGGTTGATTGGCCATGCTAAATTGACCCTAGTGTCAGGGGGATTAGCAGGGTAAATATGTGGGGTTATGAGAATAGGATCTGGGCGGGATTGTGGCTGATGCACTCAATGGGCCAAATGATCTCCTTCTGCACTCTGCACTGTAGAGATTCTATGATTCCATGAGTTGCTTCCCCATCAGGTCAGTTTCTGTCTTCCTTGGAGTCTCTCTCTCCCCCACTGCCCCCACCCCAGTAGTGCAGCAACCAGCTGGTCCACATACCTCCTCCAGACCTCTTCTGGGTTGTCATGTATGGTGTTACAGTACATGCTGGGGAACCTGTTTATTCATTGTCCTAGTGAACTCCCCCCTTGTGAAGTGATCAACACCTGCTTCAAGGCTTGGACAAATCTCTTCGCCTGGCTAATTGCTGCCGGGTGGTGCGGAGCCGACCTCCCCTGCTTGATTCCATGGTGGCCAAGGTAGTCCCTGAGCATCTTCGCCACAAACTGTGGTCCATTGTCACTCGCAACTTATTCAGGGTTTCCAAATCTGGTGAATATTTCATTCAGTCGGATGACCGTCACTTCCACTGACACTGACTTCTTGACTGCCATCTCGGGCCACTTGGAGTGGGCATCTGCTACCACCAATAACATCTGTCCTTCTACTGGATCTACAAAATCAACGTGAATCCACTGCCATAGAGATTAGGTCATTCACATGGGTGCAGGGGTGACAAAGACACTGCCTTCCTTACTAATGTTCAGGATTGGAAAGATCTTGCCTTCACCTCAATCTGGGAGGTTACATTCAGCCATCAAAATTAGCTCCTGGCTATCTCCTTCATTTGCACCATGCACTTGTTCCAGTTTCCTTTTAACGGGGGAGGAATGATAATTCTCATCCTCCACAATAGGTATCCATCTGGTATAGACGATTCCCCCTCATTGACAGTAGGGATATAAATCTGGCTGATTCCTATGACTAGTCCTCACTCTCAGGACTAAGTCCATCACTTGTTTTAAAACCGGGTCATTCCGCGTAACATTCCACACCTGGATCGCACACACCAATACCTTGTCTTCCTGGGAGAAATTCATGTTTTTAGATTCCAACCTGGAACATCTTTCTCCCCTGATAGACGCAGCCTTGCCATGCTTCTCTGATTGTCAGTATTTTATCTCAGAGTAGGCTGATAGAGACAGTGTGCCCATGTCTGTAGGTGGCATATATATCCCCTGTATATATCCCATATACAACTCAGTAATGGTGGTTAGTGGCCTGTGGTCAGTCAGCAGCACAAAATGCCCTCCGTAAAGGAAATGTGTGAACTTCAGAGAAAATAATGCTCAATCCTTCTTTTTCGACTTGGGCATAATTTTTCTCCATCTTCATCAAAGATCTCGAAGCGAAGGCAATTGGTCTTTCCTCTCCATTTGACAAAAGATGCAACAGTACTGCGCCAATCCTATAAGGCAAAGTGCACAGATTAACTGCAGTGGCAACTTCGAATTGAAATAAGTTAACACTTCTGATGTCCTGAAGGCTTTTATCACCTCCCAGCAAGCCTCCTCGCACCCCATTTCCATAGCCATCCTTTTCCAAGCGACCAATGTAGGGGCTTTAATATAGTTGCCAGATCTGGCACGAACTTGCCATAGTGGTTCACCAAGAACAATCGTAATTGAGACACGTTCTCTGGTCGACAGGCCTTCATGATGGCCTCCATCTTCTTGGATGCCTTGTGTAGACGTTCACCATCAATTACATACCCCAAGTATTTGGTGCAGCCTCTTAAGAAATCACATTTCTCCTTTTTT
The DNA here is from genome assembly GCF_965287045.1 of Carcharhinus amblyrhynchos. Taxonomy (NCBI): domain Eukaryota; kingdom Metazoa; phylum Chordata; class Chondrichthyes; order Carcharhiniformes; family Carcharhinidae; genus Carcharhinus; species Carcharhinus amblyrhynchos. Next base: position 4,625,491 of record NC_137342.1, on the reverse strand, counting down.
ATTTGCAGGCTGTGCTCCTGCAACCTTCTGAGGGTTTCTTCCAGGTTCTTCTCTTCAGTGGAGCCTGTCATCTAACGATCGTACAGATAATTCTGGACCCCTGACAAGCCACTTAATATTTGATCCATGGAATAGAGCCATTGCCAACGTGATGCCAAAGGGAAGGAGCGTAAAAGCCCCTGGTGTGCCACTATTATCAGTAGTGGCTGGGACTCTGCCGTGATCTCCATTTTTAAATAGCTCTGTGACAGGTTCATTTTGAAAATTTATTTTCCCCTGTCAGTCCACTGAACAGATTCTCAATGAGAGGAAGTGTGTATTGATCCACACTGTGTGCAGTTTTGGTCGCCGTACTTACGCAAGGATATTTTGGCCTTGGAGGGAGTGCAGAGGAGGTTTACTAGGCTGATACCAGAGTTGAGGGGGTTGAGCTATGAGGAGAGGCTGAATAAACTAGGCTTGTACTCGTTAGAGTTTAGAAGAATGAGGGGAGATCTCATTGAGACATATAAGATGATGAATGGGATGGATAGGATAGAGGTGGAGAGACTCTTCCCGCTCAGAAAGGACAGTAGGACTAGGGGGCACAGCCTCAAGATAAAGGGGGGGGTGGTTTAGAACGGAGTTGAGGAGGAACTTCTTCACTCAAAGGGTGGTGAATCTCTGGAATTCTCTGCCCGTTGAGGTGGTGGAGGCTGCCTCGCTAAATATTTTTAAGACGCGGGTTGATGGGTTTTTGATAAGTGAGGGGATTAAGGGTTATGGGGAGAGGGCGGGAATGTGAAACTGAGACACAACAGATCAGCCATGATCTTATTGAATGGCGGGGCAGGCTCGAAGGGCTGGATGGCCTACTCCTGCTCCTATTTCTTATGTTCTTATGTAACTGTGACTTTAAAGTCACCACAGATTCTGACAGTGCCACCTGTTTTTAAAACTTGAAAAATTGGAGTGGCTCATTCCCTGATGGTTACTGGTTCCAACATTCCAAGTTCACCAGCCACTCAAGTTCTGCTTCCACTTTAGACCGGATTGCTTACAGTACTGGGCATGTCTTTAGGCTGCTCAGACAAGCCTCTGACTTCAGCTGAATTCATAATTTTGACTCCTTTCATTTCTCCTAGTGTCCTCTTGAACACATCTTTATACTTGTCCAGGACATTTTGTAGACTTGGTTTTGAGTCCGATGCGCTAATTTAACTTAAATTTTTGGAAACCAGGAGGATCTAAATAATGGCAGGGTAGTCTCTTTTAACTCAGTTCAGTGGCAGCTCTGCACAGTGATCCCTTAGCTGTTCTTTAGCCAGTACATAGTCCTTCAGTGGCACCACTTGTTCCATCTGTATACATAGAGTAATCCTGGCAGGCTTCAGTGCAAATGCCCTTAATTTTTCTTATATGCTGAATCAAGAATCAGCAACATCACTGTATCCATTTCCTTCTTAATTGTCTTCTCCTCTGATTGACCATAAATCAATCGGCTTCACCCCTTACCAACTGGATATTTAACTAAAATTCAACTGATTTTGGCTCTTCTGCTTCCTCTACAGATTTGACTGACTCCCTGTCTCCTTTCTGGCTAGTACCTTTTCCTCTGGTTTGTCTCTTTTCGGCTCCCCTTCTCTTCTTTGGGTTGTGCTGGCAATTTTGGGCAATATGACCCACCCACTTACAAAAGCGACATTGAGCTTCTCGAGTCCAACACGTTAACTCTTTGGGCAGATGTGTCTGCTGTGCCCATTTATAAAAATGGAACTGTTCGGCAATCGTTAGTGGCTTGGTTGCAAAATGGTTTCTTAACACCTCATACAGTTTCCCAAGAGTTGTCTCCATGAGTTTTGCTGGTTACAGCAGATTGCTTGGATTGCAAAAGTCCTGCTTCTGATGGTGCTCAGAGAAACTGCCACCACCAGGTCTTTCTCCACTTTATTTGCTTTCAGATAGAATCAAAATTTTTGGTGTACAAGGTCCAACTTTCTGCCTCTTCATTAAACAGTCCTATCACTCCGAATCGACCGGTCATTTTATTTTCCCACTCGTGTTTCAGTAGCCTCTTGCAGCCCGAGTCCTCTCGTTTTGCGCTCTTCATGTCAGCTGCTCCCTCACTGACTGTGCTAATGATCCTCTCACTAATTTTCTATGTTGACCACAGCCTGATTTCCCCTCACAACCACTCTCCACAACGATTTTGGTACTTCTGGCTTTAACTTGGCCATCGACTGCAACCCAAGTTCCCCCATGACCATTTCCCTTGATGCTTATGCCTTTTCCCTGTAAGTCTACTATGCTATCTCTTCAATCCGTATTATTTCAAAGTCCAGGCGATATCTGATCTTCTCCTTCTTCTGAAAAACAGCGGTAGTATGCTGCCTGTTGGCCGTGACTGTCTCGTCACCAATTATTATGTTTGGGTCTATTACCTGACATGTAATCAAGTTAAGTTATCCAATTAGTTTACTTTCTGATGTACTTTTGTATTCGTCCTCACTTTTAGGTGCAACACCTTATTATCAAATCCAACGTTAATACAAATTCTGAATAATAGAAGTTCCAGTACTGATGTTAACGAAATATCACTTCCCATAGTTTTATGTCTGAATTAGTCCCCTTTACCACACCCTTTACTTATAAACTATAAAAAGACTGCGACATAGGTCGGTACAGTTCAATCAAGGGACTGTTTATTGAACATCTTAACAGGTGCACAGTCAGTCCAAGACTAACTCCAAGGGTGAAGATTGTTCCCCCGGGTCACTTGACACACTTCCTAAAAGGGCACAACACCCCAACTACATACATAACAGAGAGAGCCCATGCCTGCTATGCACTATGATCCAATGATCATGGTGCCAGGTGTAATTCCAGTACAAATGATATTACTTTATTGGCGAGAATGTGGATGGACAGCTGAGTGAATAATCCAAACTGGCATTCCAGTGCAATACTGAGGAGAATGCTACACTATCAGAAGTGATGTATTTTGGACATGATGTTAAGCAGAGGCGGTGTCTGCTCCTTTAGGTGAAAGTAAAAGATCCTGTGTCACTATTTAAAAGAAGGGGAAAAAAATTCTCCACAGTAATCTGGGCAATATTCGTCACTCCACTAACACCATAAAAAAATTATTTTTTCACTGCTGTCTATGGGATCTTACTATGTACAAATTATTTGCAGCGTTTCTTACAATATTACTACATTTGATAAGTGTTTAATTGGCTTTTAAACACTTGGGATGTTCTGAAGTTTTAAAAGGAGAATATGAACATTATGTATCATGCAGACACGTAGGTCAAAAATCTCCCATCTTGCCTACCACAGGAATCATAGTAGATGAGACAGGAAATTCGGCAGACCATTTAAAGGTCTGTTGAGCTCGAGCGGGAATCTCCAGTCTTGGGGCATGCATGATCGGAGAATCCTGTCTGTTTAAAGCCATGCACTTGCACACACATATGTATAAAAATATATGCAAAGATTCCCGCCCCCACCATGGGACTTAGACCCTAGATGAAAGAATTCCACCCACGGGCACCTAATTCCACCCAATCTTTTGCTCCCACCTGCCTGGGCATCAGAAACTCCCGCCCAAGGTCAACAGATCTTTTAGTGGTGCACTAAATTGTCCACCCCACCTCCAGCCATTCCCGCAGCAAGTGGGATCAGAAGATTTATCCCAATGTTTGTTTTCTTGCCATATTATCTGACGTGTAATCAAGTTAAATTACCCAATTAGTATATTTTCTGATGTATTTTTGTATTCTTCCTCACTTTTAGGTGCAACGCCTTATTACCAAATCCAACATTAATACAAATTCTGAATAATAGAAGTTCCAGTACTGATGTTATGAAATACCACTTCCTATAGTCTTATAATCTGAATTAGTCCCCTTTATCAGTCCTTCTGCTTCCTTTACCACCCATCCAGTGATATGCCCTCTTCAAATGGTCCCATCTCAAAGGCTTTTTGAAATTTCCAAGCATATGGCTTTAATGCATACTCTTTTTCTATTAATTCTGTTACTTCTTCAAATAATTCTGAGGTTAGTATGAACAAACCATTTCACAGAATATCAAACTATTGGGATTGAAGGCAGACAAATTCCCAGAGCCTGATGGCCTACATCCTCGGGTCTTAAAGGAAGTGACAGTAGACTTAGTGGATTCTTTGGTAATATTCCAAAATTCCCTGGATGTAGGAAAAATTCCAGTGGATTGGAAAAATATGAATATATTCTAAAAGTGAGGGAGGCAGAAAGTAGAAAATTATAGACCAGTTAGTTTCACATCTATTGTTGGGAAATCATTTGAATCTATTGTAAAGGAGGTAATAACAGGACATTTGGAAAGTCAAAATGCAACCCTTCAGAGTCAGCATGATTTTGTGAAAGGTAAATCATGTTTGACTAATTTGCTAGAGTTCTTCGACAGTGTAACAAGCCAAGTAGTTAATGGGGATCCTGTAGATGTAGTGTATTTGGACTTCAGGAAGGCGTTTGATAGTGCCACACAGAAGGTTCATACACGGGTAAGATCACACAGGGTTGGGGTAATTTATTAGCTGGTATAGAAGACTTGCTAAATGGCAGATAGCAGAGAGTTGGAATAAATGGGTCTTTTTCTGGTTAGCAACATGTAACTAGAAGGATGTCACAGGAGTCGATCCTCAGGCCCCAACTATTTACAATCTATATTAATGTCTTGGATGCAGGGATAGAAAGTACTTCAGCCAGATTTGCAGATGACACTAAAATATGTGGGATAATAAGTTGCTACGAGGAAATAAGAAATTTCCAAATGTACGTATAGAATCATAGAATCCCTGCAGTGCAGAAGGAGATCATTTGGCCCATTGAGTCTGCAGCAATTCTCTGATAGAACATCTTGTCCCCATAACCCCACATATTTACCCTGCTAATCCCTCTAACCTATATGCCTTGGGGCAGTAAGGAGCAATTAAGCGTGGCAATCCATCTAACCTGCACATCTTTGGACTGTGGGAGGAAATTGGAGCACCTGAGGAAACCCATGCAGACACGAGGAGAATGTGTAAACTCCACACAGACAATGACCCAAGCCGGGAATTGAACTCCAGTCCCTGGTGCTGTGAGGCAGCAATGCAAATCACTGTTCCACCATGCCGCTTGGAAGCAATGGGGAGGGGGTTTCAGCTGGCATTTGCTGTGGGTGAAAATGGCAATGCCGGCTGAAAATCCCACGGGACTGCGGGGACAAGAATCCCATTGGCAAGATTTCATTCTTGGATTTTCCCCACCCCTCGCTGGTGATGCAGTGAGGTTCACGCTTACTCATTTAAATACATTTAAATAAATGTAATTGCATTTATCGGGCTTCATTACCATATGATCCCCCAGGGAATGAATTCCCCTTTGCTAATGTGCTGAGGTTTACTACAGCAGAAATCACTGGGGTGCTTAGGTCAGTGTAGCCCCGTTGTGGTGGTGGTGGTAGCAGTGGCAGTGGTATGCCTGAGCACTGTCCTGACCAGGGCAGGAGGGAATCCACCTTTTAGCAACTCTATCAGACTCTGCCCCATCACATGGATGGCAAAAACCATGCCCCCACATTTTCTTTCCACAGAGAGCATTAACATCTAGAGAGACAAATTTAGCTGGATTTCTCACCCCGAGGGGAAGGTTCTACCCTATGGTTTGCTATTTGGTAATGAGGTCATGGTCCAGTGGAGATAGGAAGAAGTGTGTGAGGCTTGTACTCAGTCACTGTAAGGTAGAGGTCGGTAAGACAGACACCATCCTTATCAGCAGGTTGAACATAAGAACAGGAAGTAGGCCATTCAGCCCATCAAGCCTGTTCTTCCCTTTAATGAGATCATGGCTGATCTCTGTCCTGGCTCCATATACTTGCCTTTGGCCCATGCCCCTTAATATCTTTGCTTAACAAACATTTGTCTATCTCAAACTTAAAATTAGCAACTGATCTATCATCAACTGCTGTCTGTGGAAGAGAGTTCCAAACCTCTACCACTGTTTGTATGCAGAAGTGCTTCCTAACGTCTGTCCTGATTTGATAGTAAAATCAGTGTTGGACCTGAGAGAACAGTTTTATACATCCACCGAACTGCTGATTTGAGATTTTTAGAAGTCAATTCACTTTTGGCCGATCACCTACAATGATGCCAACCGCTGCTGGGACTGGAAAATCCAGCCTTTGTTTTGGCTGATAATTTTATTAAAAAATGCATGAAGTAATATATGATTAACTAAATGAACGTTGTTGCTTTCGTTGCAGTTTGTGGTTGAAAGGAGGATAATCCCTGTGAATGTTGTCTACAAAAAAAATTCCAGAATCATTATTGATAATCCTAACAGTATCACAGGTAATAAAATATTAATCTTTTAAAATTTAAGGGATTTGTTCCATTGGTTCACCAATAACAACAGTATTTATAAGCAATCATTTCAACTTTTTTTCATTTCCAAAGAAGTGGGCTGAGAATAAGGCAGGTTCTATAACAAACATTCAATCCGTTATCTTAGTTTAACATCCAGAGAGTAAGTTGAAACATCCCCTGCCTCACCTTGGGATGACTGGCTTCTCATAACAGAGTTAACAATCTGGATTTTTATGGTTGCTTAGGAGCAACAGACTGGCAGTAAGGTGGTGGAGGTGGGGGCCATAAATACTGAACCACGTTATGGCATTCCTCATGGCAGAACCATCCCCCACCCTGCTCCCCATGCATGCTTCAATTCTAATAACTCAGGGAGGCAGGACTTGTGTCTTGATGGAGCCATAAAATCTGACTCAAGCCAATGAATGGCCTGAAACTCCAGGTTGGCAGGCTGACGACCAACTTTTTCACACACCCCCACTTATAGTTCTAGCCCAACAGTCCTGAGTCCCATGAACAAAATTCTAATTTGTGTCTGTTCACCAACTGCAAATTGACAATGTCAATTCTCTTTTTTTTATTATGTAAGATTGAAGGGTAAAATTGGTCCCAGGCAGTAGCACAGAATGGGCAATAATGAATCATCTGCCTGATTATACCCTGGCCAATTTTCCTATTTTTTGAATTCAGTGTCATTGACAATGGCTTCAATTAAGATGGAGATTAGGGCTTATTGACAGTGGCCTGAGATTGGATGGAGGTTAGGGATCATTAATAATGACTTGAGGTAAGATGGAGACTAGAGTATTAAACAGTGGCCTTCAACACAAACACTGAAAACCAATTTCACCTCCTGAAAGTCAATCACAATTTTAATTGATAAAATCAGTGAACTTGATAGCAAATGTGTTAAGGTGTTCATTTGTTACTGAATCGTTGTTCTTCTCCAAAATAATTATAAGATATTAACATTGCACTGCTAAGTAATTTTAAAACAAAAGGATGAATCTGTTGCAGTTATTTCCATCCTAATCTAAGTTACTGGTGTATGAGCTTCCTTGTTGCACTGGACGTTATATTCCAATTGTATTGATGTTTCTGTTTTAACAGTTTACAGTTGTGATGTCCAGAAACCAGGCTGTGTTTTCTGTTCTCCAAAAAGGATTTGTGAGGTAAGGAATTCTTTGAGTTAATAGAGTTTTATGTTTGAATTGTATGAATAAAGTTTTGATTAGCTTTTGTTTATAGCTCTTGAAATGAATCACCATGCCAAGGAATGCAATTTCCACCAATTCCAGGTTTTTAAAAATTCATTTTTGGGACATGGGTGTTGCTGGTTGACCATCATTATGGCCCATCCCTAGAAGCCCTTGAAACCGAGTGGTTGGCTCAGCCATTTCACAGGGCAGTTGAGAGTCGACCACATTGCTGTGGTTCTGCTGTAGGCCAGACCAGGTGAGGACAACAGATTTCCTTCCCTGAAGAACACTAGTGAACCAGATGGGTTTTTCTGACAATTCACAATGGTTTTGTGGTCATCAACAGATTCTTAATTCCAGAAATTTTTTAATTGATTTCAAATTCCACATTTGTTATGGCAGGATTTGAATCTAAGCCCCCAGAACTTTAGCTAAGTTTCTGGATTAATAGTCTAGCAATAATACCTCCCCAATCTGCAGAAGAATGTTCCATGTTTTCTGCATATTTTATAATCTTTGAGTCCATGGCTCTGATAGGCTAGTGGTTAGACTAGTAACCCAGTGATGTTGAGTTCAAATTCCACCAAGGGCAATTTGTGAAGGTCGACTTAATGAAGTTGGCACTTTGTTCCAGAAGTTAATATCCTGCAGAAAAGGTGGTTCCATCCCATCTCTCTGTGCTCCCTCCTCAGTTAAAATCAGTATAAATCAGATTTTACCCTAGCCTTGCATTAACTGTCCTCAGATTGTAAACAGTCACCTTGAATAATAACATTGCGTAGTGCCTTCACCACAAGGACTGCAGTGGTTCAGGAGAAAGGCCCATCACTTTCTTAGGGCAACTAGGGTTGGGTGATAAATGCTGTCTTTCTGGAGTTACTCACATGCTACAGCCAAATAATAACAAATAGATCGTTCCTCAATTCTAATCTAAGAAGTCAGGAGATCGAGAGATTTAGGGAAGGAATTCTAGAACTTTAGGGACAATGCAACTGAACACATAGCTGCTAATGGTGGAACAACTTTTTAAATTCTTTCAAAGGAAGTGCCTAAACCAGTATTTTTTTATTGCCTACGCCGATTGCCCTTGAGAAGGTGGTGGTGAACCATCTTGTTGAACTGCTGCAATCCACAGTACTATTAGAAAGGGAGTTCCAAGATTTTGACCCAGCAATACTGAAGGAACAGTGATATTGTTCAAAGTCAAGATGTAGGGCAACTTGCAGGTGGTGGTCTTTCCACGTGTCTGCTTTCCTTATCCTTCTTGGTGGTAGTGGTTGTGAGTTTTGCAGCTGCTGATAAAGGACCTTTGGTGAGTTTGCAGTTGGTAAACACTGCTGCAACTCGCATTGATAGTGGAGGGCGTGGATGTTGAAGGTGATCGAAGGGGTGCCAATCAAGCAAGCTGTTTTGTCCTGGATGGTGTTGAGCAAATCTGTTGAACTTTTGTATGGGTCACATTTCCATTTTTTGTCACTCAAGGGGCCAGTGAACAAATTTTAGAAAGATGCATGAATTTCAGAAAAATTGACTTTGAAGAAAACAAACAACTTGCTGAACAAATTAAGACAATGTCAAAGCAATAAATTGATAATTAAAAAAAAATAACAATTACCATTAGAATGCAGGTCAGACAGGAGAATTTTGGCAATTGCACTTCAGAAGTGTTTCAGTGGTTTTGATTTGGAACACCCTGAGATTATTAAAGGTATTATAGAAATGCAAGTCTTTCTTGTTCAAATAAATGATAATTTTGAAACATTTCATTTCTTCAGGAATCAGTTGTTACGTCTGTCGAACCAAAACGTGTGCTTTCATCCCGGAGGGCCACAGTGACCATTATTGGTTCTGGTCTAAATGTGGGATACAGCGCTATGATTCGCGTCAATGGAACGAGTGACTTTGTTACAGCTAAGTAAGTGCAAATTGTAGTAAACTATGAAAAGTAGTTAGATTTGTTCCTTTTGAATAGATTGGATTGAGGATTGACTGATTGACAAAAAAGCAGAGGGTCAGGATAAATGGGTCCTTTCCTGCTGATGAAATGTAACTAACAGGGTGCTCCGGGGTCAGTCCTTGGGCCTCAACTGTTTATAATCTATATAAATGATCTGCAAGCAGAGACACAGTGCAACATAACAAAATTTGTGGATGATACCAAAGTAGGTGGAAAGCAGGCTGTGAAGAGGATATAAAGATTTTATGGGCAGATATAAATATTCTAGGATAATGGGCCAAAAGTTGGCAGATGGAGTTTAACATAGATAAGTGTAAGGTTATCCATTTTGGCAGACAAAATAGAAAGGTAAGTTATAATCTAAATGGAAAGCAGATTCAAAACGCGTCCGGGCAGAGGGATCTGGGTGTGTATGTGGATGAATCGCAAAAAGTCGGTACGCAGGTGCAGCATGTAATAAAAAAGGCAAATGGGATGCTGGCATTTATTGCAAAAGGACTGAAGGATAAAATTAGAGAAGTGTTGTTGCAATTGTATGGGGTGTTGGTGAGACCACATCTGGAGAATTGTGTCCAGGTTTGGTCTCCTTATTTGAGGAAGAATGTGGTGGCATTGGAGACAGTTCAGGGAAGGTTCACCACATTGATTCCAGGGCTGAAGGGGTTGACATGTGAGGCTTATTCTTACTGGAGTTTTGAAGGAGGAGAGGGGATCTGATCGAGGTGTATAAAATTTTAAAAGGGATTGATGAAGCAAATGTAGACTAAATGTTTCCTCTTGTGGGCCAATCTAGAACAAGAGGTCACAGGTTTTGGTTGAGAAGCAGTAGATTTAAAACTGAGATGAGGAGGAACTACTTCATGTAGACAGTGATGAATTTATGGAACTTGCTGCCCTATAGCGAGATGGAGACTGAATTGTTGAATGGTTTCAAGAGGGGGAATGGAGATATTTCTAAATAAAGAATGGGGAAGAGGGGTATGGGGAACTGGTGGGGAGATGGATTTGAGACCAGGGAGACATCTGCCATGATCTGATTGAATGGCAGAGCAAGCTCGAAGGGCTGAATTTACCTACTTCTGCTCATAGTTCCTATGTTCCTAAATAAAGTTATTAATTTGTTTTGACTCGGCATGCAAACAAAGGAACAGGAGGAGGATATTTGGCCCCTTGCTCCACCATTCGGTAAATCTCAACTGACCCATGACCTATAATCAGAAATCCCTAAATGCTTTTAGCTGACAAAAACCTTTAATTTCTAGATTTAAAATTAACAATTGACTAGCATCAGTTCCATTTAAAGAAGAGAGCCTCACATTTACATCACTGTGTACGATCCAGTGTTTCCCAGTTTCAGTCCTGAAAGGTCTGGTTATTGATAAGAGGAGTATTGAGGGTTAGTGTATCTTTGTTTATAATATAGACGGAGTTATTCTTACCCTGGCTGTGAAGTAGCTGATCTGTGGGCACTTAACAAAACTCCCCTTGTCTAGGAAATGAGTCTTTCAGACAGCTGGTCACAAAAACAAAATAAGTGAAATTTGGACAATAAACAGAATATTAATGTTTACTGTCTTAAAATATATTTCTCCACCAGCTCAAGGAATTGCACAATCAAGAACAGTACGTCCATAAGATGTGTTTTACCAAAGACAACCCATGGTATAAAGAGAGTGTGCTTACTGTTTGATTCTGAAAAGGACTGTATGGATAACAGAACTGCTATACTGGAGTATGTCAGTAACATTTTCATTACAAAGATTCACCCAAGTGCATCCTGGGTCAGGTGAGTATAATGGCGATAGGAGGAGGAGATGTTTTGTTCTTGGGTTGTTTTGGATCTTATTTAGATTACTTTGCCTTTTGTACCTTAAATCTTTCTTAGGGCTCTGTTCCAACTGCCAAACCATTTTGATCTTGAGATCCAAGAAGCATTTAAGTAGCTGCATTGTGAACAAACAATAAGCTTGCTTTAATAACTGTTTCTAATAGTTCATGGCAAGATCTTGGTAAGATTCCATTTAAATCTTCAGAAGTGACAAGAGTATCACAGCAGAACTTCTTTAAAGTATCAATGTGAATCAAATTTATTCAAAACATTAACAAGTGAACAATCAAAATTACACAATAGTTATTCTTTTACAGTATAAGGTCTTCAGTTAATTTCCTGAGTAGATAAAATATATTTTAGCTTGAATAATTGAACTTCTCTACATGTCATAGAGTCATAGAGGTTTACAGCATGGAAACAGGCCTTTCGACCCAACTTGTCTAGGCCATCCTTTTTAAACCCCAAAGCTAATCCCAACTGCCCGCATTTGGCCCATATCCCTCGATACCCATCTTAGCCATGTGACTACCTAAATGCTTTTCAAAAGACAAAATTGTGCCCACCTCTACTACTACTTCTGGCAACAGACACTCACCACCCTCTGTGTGAAAAAATTGCCCCTCTGGACACTTTTGTATCTCTCCCCTCTCACTTTAAACCTATGCCCTCTAGTTTTAGACTCCCCTACCTTTGGGAAAAGATATTACTGTCTAGCTGATCAATGTCCTTCATTATCTTACAGACCTCTATAAGGTCACCCCTCAGCCTCCTATGCTACAGAGAGAAAAGTCCCAATCTATTCAGCCTCTCCTCATAACTCAAACCATCAAGCCCTGACAGCATCCTAGTAAATCCTTTCTGCACTCTTTCTAGTTTAATGATATCCTTTCTATAATAGGGTGACCAGAACTGTACACAGTATTCCAAGTGTGGCCTTATGTCTTGTACAACTTCAACAAGACATCCCAACTCCTGTATTCAGTGCTCTGACCAATGAAATCAAGCATGCTGAATGCCATCTTCGTCACTCTGTCCACCTGTGACTCCACTTTCAAGGAGCTATGAACATGTACCCCTAGACCTCTTTGTTCTGTAACTCTCCCCAGCACCCTACCATTAAATCTTTAAGTCCTGTCCTGGTTCAATCTACTAAAATGCATCACCTTGCATTTATCTGAATTAAACTCCATCTGCCATTTGTCAGCCCACAGGTCCAATTGATCAAGATCCCGTTGCAATCAGAAATTACTTTCTTCACTGTCCAATATGCCACGAATCTTGGTGTCACCTGCAAACTTATTAACCATGCCTCCTGCATTCTCATCCAAATCATTAATATAAATGATAAATAACACTGGACCCATCACTGATCCCTGAGGCACACCACTTGTCACAGGCCTCCAGTTTGAAAAGCAACCCTCTACAAACACCCTCTGGCTTCTGTTGTCAAGCCAATTTTGTATCCATTTAGCTACCTCACCCTGGATCCCGTGAAATTTAGCATTATGCAACAACCTAACATGCAGTACCTTCTCAAAGGCCTTGCTAAAGTCCATGTAGACAGCATCAACTGCACTGCCCTCATCTACATTCTTGGTTAGCCCTTCAAAAAATTCAATCACATTTCTGAGACATGATGTTTCCACTTACAAAGCCATGTCAACTGTCGCTGATCAGTTCTTGCATCTCTAAATGCCTATAGGTCCTGTCTCTCAAAATACCTTCCAAAAACTTATTCACCACAGATGTGAGGCTCACTGGCCTGTAGTTCCCTGGCTTTTCCTTGCAGCCTTTTCTAAATAAAGGCACAACATATGCCATCCTCCAATCTTCAGGCACCTCACCTGTGACTATCGATGATCGAAATATTTCTGCTCAGATCCTGCACAGGAATAGCCCACTGTCAAAGTTCAAAGAATACAGCACAGGAACAGGCTCTTCGGCCCTCCAAGCCTGCGCTGCTCATCTGCCCAGCTAGACCATTCGTTTATATCCCTCTATTCCCAGTCTGTTCGTGTGGCTATCTAGACAAGTCTTAAATGATCCCAGCGTGTCTGCCTCAATCACCTTGCTTGGCAGTGCATTCCAGGCCCCCACCACCCTCTGTGTAAAACATGTCCCCCTGACATCTGTGTTGAACTTTGCTCCCTTCACCTTGAACTTGTGACCCCTTGTGTTCGTCACCTCCGACCTGGGAAGAAGCTTCACCCTATCTGTGTCCTTCATAATTTTATACACCTCTATTAGGTCGCCCCTCATCCTCCGTCTTTCCAGAGAGAACAACCCCAGTTTACCCAATCTCTCCTCATAGCTAAGACCCTCCATACCAGGCAACATCCTACACAGCACTGTCAACGTTCAGATCCTACACAGGAATATTCCACTGTCAAAGCTCAAATCTTATATGAGAAGATCCCAGTGTTATAGACCAGACTCTAGGCAGAAGATCTTCATGGCCATATTTCTTGTTGCAGTTTGACTTTCTCATCTCTGGTTTGCTTTCTCCAGTGGAGGCCGAAGCATAACAGTAAGAGGCAGAAATTTAGATGTGGTTGAACAGATGCAGATGCGGTTAGTTGAAGACCCAAAGGAAGTGGCTGTAAGTTTGTTTTATTTCCAATAACTGAAATTTTCCTATTTTAATCTCAGTTCATCACGAGTGACGTGTGTAATTTGGATGCAACTAGTTCTTATTTTGCATCAATAGCAAAAGCACAATTTAATCTTTGATGTTATTTATTCAATATATCAATGTTTTCTGTTTGTGCAACAGGAATGTTTAATTATTAATTCAACCTGGGTCTGTGACTCACCATCTCCTCAGAGGATTGGAAGTCCTGGCAATTATACCGTGTCGTTCCATGTGTCTGGATCGAGGGAGCAAAATTTCTCTGTGTCGTACAAAGAGGATCCTGAATTTTACAACTTTACAACGATTACCCTTGACAAACAACTCCTGATAACAATAAGGGTAAAAACCATTTCATTCCCTCACTTGTTGAGCACCAGTTATCATTTATTTTAGGGCTCTTTTTCACTGTTTTCCTTTTGAATTGTTCATTTTGCAGAAAAAGGAAGATAATTTACAACTTGACAAAAGTGAAATTCAGATTTCTGTTCTGATGGACAAGGGTGATCGATGGGAATGTAATGTTACAGAGGTGATGAAAGATAAAATAAAATGTGTACTAATCACATCCAATGCTTCAATATCAGAATTAGAAGTAAGTTTTTTTTTCTATCAATTCATTCCTGGGTAGCCAATATATGCACCACATCCCTAATTGCCCTTGAGAACGTGGTGTAAGCTGCCTTCTTGAACTACGATGTGGGTATGCCGGCGTTGGACTGGCGTAAACACAGTAAAAAGTCTGACAACACCAGGTTTTAGTCCAACCGATTTATTTGATAATAGACTCACAAGCTTTCGGGGTTAGCCCCTTCATCAGGTGAATGGAGAGTTCTGGCCTCAGACAGAGCATATAAAGCACAGACAGTTTAGAGATTACTGATTAGAATGCGAATCCTTACACCTAACCTGCTGTTCAAGACCTGAAGTGGCTGACAATGTGAGTGGAAGGAGCACTGATCACAGGTTAAAGAGATGTGTATTGTCTCCAGACAGTACAGTAAGTGAGGTTTTGCAAACCCAGGCAAGTCACGGGGGTTACAGATAGTGCGACATGAACCCAAGATCCCTGTTGAGACTGTCCTCGTGTGCAGAACTTGGCTATCAGTCTCTGTTCAGCGACTCTGCGCTGTCGTGTGTTGTGAAGGCTGCCTTGGAGAATGCTTACCCGAAGGTCAGAGGCGGAATGCCCGTGACCACTGACGTGTTCGCCAACAGGGAGGGAACAGTCTTGCCTGGTGATTGTCAGTTCACGTGGTGTAGATAGACCCAGAGTGTTGTTAGCAAAGGTGTTGTAGGATTTCAACTCAATGGCATTGGAGGAATGGCGATAGAGTTTCAAGTCAGGATTGTGTATTGCTTGGTGGGGAACTTGCAGGTGGTAGTGTTCCCATGCTTTTGCTGATCTTGTCCTTCTAGATGGTAGAGGTCACAGTTTTGGAAGATGCTGTCGAAGAGGCATTGGTGTGTTGCTGCACTGTGTGTCGATGGTGGAGGATGTGAATGTCTAATGCAGGTGGTAATGTCATTGATAGTCAAGAGAGGTGTTTAGATTGCCTCTTGTTGGAGATGATCATTGCCGGGCATGAGTGAGGCACACATGTTGTTGCCAATTATCAGACCAAGTCTGAATTTTGTTCAGGAACAGATGAATTCTTAAGTCATTTCTCTGTTACCATTTTTTGTTGATAAACATTGTCCCATAAAGACCGATTGTCTACATAACACTCAGCTGGTATTTTCCTACCCAATGTGCCCATAAAAAATAATTCTGTTAATGTGTTAGACAAATATATCCCCATATCCAACACTTCCACTAAGGGTTTCAGCTGTCAATAAGCTTTTGACTACCCTTTTAATTTTCTTTGCTTCCCAGGCCAAGGGGCAACATTTTTTTTCCTTACCTACCAGGAATATTATGAATCCAGTACCACTTAAATGTCCATGTGGTAGATTGGCATGTGGGGCATCACTAAACACAACCAATTTTATATCTTCTGGTTCTCCTAGTGCTGGGAATTTAATCACACATTCCTCTAATTTTAGCTTTATTAATGTTTTATCAGTCTGCAAGATCTCTGACTATGGTGCGCTTCAACATATTACTGAGCTCTAGGACATTATAGCTCCCATCTGGTCTTGTCTGTGTGCATAGCCAGTTAAGCTGTCCTATCATGGGCTCGAGGTGGAGTTCTTGGAATGCTGCCGGGATAGTTTCCTGGAACAGTGTGTGTTGGAGCCGACGAGGGAGCGAGCTATCTTGGATCTGGTGCTATGTAATGAGGCGGGTAGAATTAGGGACCTTGCGGTGAAGGATCCTCTTGGAGAGAGTGATCATTGTATGGTGGAGTTTCTGGTGCAGATGGAGGAGGAGAAAGTGGGTTCCTGGACATGCGTCCTTTGTTTGAATAGAGGGGAGTACGGTAGGATGAGAGAAGAATTGGCGAATGTTGACTGGGGGAGCACGTTGGAGGGAGGGTCTGCTGAGGAGCAGTGGAGGATCTTTAAGGAGATCTTTCTTGGTGCTCAGCGGAAATTTATTCCGATGGTCAAAAAGGACCGTAGGAGGAGAGGTAATAAGCCGTGGATAACGAAGGAGGTGAAGGAAAGTGTTAAATTAAAAGCGGAGGAATTTAGAGTAGCTAAGAGTAGTGGGCAAGAAGAGGATTGGGAGAGGTTTAAATGTCAACAAAGATTGACAAAGAAGTTGATAAAGAAGGGTAGGAGAAACTATGAAGCTGGGCTAGCGCTTAATATAAAAAAGGATAGCAAGAGTTTTTATAAATATATAAAAAGGAAGAGGCTGGCTAGGGTGAACATTGGCCCTTTAGAGGATGAGAAAGGGGACCTAGTGGTAGGGGATGGGGATATGGCTAAGGTATTGAATAACTTTTTTGTTTCGGTTTTCACGGAGGAGGACGTGAATAATTTGCCGGGTGTTAGCGATGGAAAGGTGGTAGGACTGGAGGGTCTTAATGACATTACTGTTACTAGAGAGGCGGTGCTCGACAGACTGGAGGGGGCTGATTGTGGACAAGTCCCCAGGACCGGATGGAATGCATCCGAGGGTTCTGAAAGAAATGGCGGAGGTGATAGTGGATGCCTTGATGGTTATTTTCCAAACGTTGCTGGATTCCGGGGAAGTGCCGGAAGATTGGAAAACGGCTAATGTTACGCCGTTGTTTAAGAAGGGTGCCAGGCAAAAGGCGGGGAATTATAGGCCGGTTATTTTAACGTCTGTGGTAGGTAAAATGTTAGAATCCGTCATTAAGGAGGAAATTGCGAGGCAGCTTGAAGGGAATTGCTTGATAGAGCAGACGCAGCACGGTTTCATTAAAGGGAAGTCGTGTCTGACAAATTTACTGCAGTTCTATGAGGATGTGTCTAGGGCGGTGGATAGAGGAGAGCCGGTGGATGTGGTCTTTCTGGATTTTCAGAAGGCGTTTGACGAAGTACCTCACAAGACGTTATTGCAGAAGGTCGAGGGACATGGAATTGGGGGTAGGGTGTTAGCGTGGATAGAGGATTGGTTGTCAGATAGGAGGCAGAGAGTGGGGGTCAATGGGTGCTATTCGGATTGGCGGTTGGTGACCAGTGGAGTGCCCCAGGGGTCGGTGCTGGGGCCTCAGCTTTTTACCATTTATATAGATGATCTGGAGGAGGGAACCGAGTGTAGGGTGTCGAAATTTGCTGATGACACCAAGATTGGTGGAACGGCAAATTGTGCGGAGGGTGTGGAGAGTCTGCAGAAGGATCTAGATACGCTGGGCGAATGGGCCAGGAAATGGCAAATGGAACTTAATGTTGGCAAGTGTGAGGTGGTCCACTTTGGTAGGAATAATGGTAGGAAGGACTATTACTTACGTGGCGAAAAACTGCAGCAGGCGACGGTGCAGAGGGACCTCGGGGTCCTTGTGCATGAGTCGCAAAAACCCAGCTTGCAGGTGCAGCAGGTGGTCAGGAAGGCGAATGGGATGCTGGCCTTCATAGCGAGGGGGATTGAATATAAAAGTAGGGAGGTCTTGCTGCAGCTGTATAGGGCATTGGTGAGGCCGCAGCTGGAGTACTGTGTGCAGTTTTGGGCGCCGCACCTGCGCAAGGATATTTTGGCCTTGGAGGGAGTGCAGAGGAGGTTTACTAGGCTGATACCGGAGTTGAGGGGGTTGAGCTATGAGGAGAGGCTGAATAAACTAGGCTTGTACTCGTTAGAGTTTAGAAGAATGAGGGGAGATCTCATTGAGATGTATAAGATGATGAATGGGATGGATAGGATAGAGGTGGAGAGACTTTTCCTGCTCAAAAAAGACAGTAGGACTAGGGGGGACAGCCTCAAGATAAAGGGGGGGCGGTTTAGAACGGAGTTGAGGAGGAACTTCTTCACTCAAAGGGTGGTGAATCTCTGGAATTCTCTGCCCGTTGAAGTGGTGGAGGCTGCCTCGCTAAATATTTTTAAGACGTGGGTTGATGGGTTTTTGATAGGAGAGGGGATTAAGGGCTATGGGGAGAGGGCGGGAATGTGGAACTGAGCCACGACAGATCAGCCATGATCTTATTGAATGGCGGGGCAGGCTCGAAGGGCTGGATGGCCTACTCCTGCTCCTATTTCTTATGTTCTTATGTTCTTATCATATTCCTCAACAATTCTGTTTCTTTTTTGTTGACCCATTCCTCTTTTTTCTATTGACCTTTCTCTGGTGATGGGAATGGGATCAATATTGTTCAGATATCTCTCTTGACTCATTGTTACACCAGAGGTACTTTGTCAGATGTCAAGACCAAGATATCGAAAAGCACCAGGTACTTGACTCCCTATTTTAAATTCTGTTTTCAGCTTCTCAATTACCCTTTTTTAAATTCTTCTGTGCCATCACATAGGAAATCATCCATGTGCATCACAAAAATTCCAGCTACTTTTCCTTTAGCCTTCCAGTAAAACATTGTTGGATCTGCTTTTAATTGGACACAGCCAGTCTTCAACAATACAGATCATACAGAGAAATACCAAATCCTTGATACATCACTTAACCTATAAACACATTTGTTCAATTTCCACAAATGTCCCTGGTATTACCTGCTTCTTTAGGTGACCTCGAAAAAGCTTTTCTCTGAAATGCTTCACCCTGTAGAAATGCATCTTTGATATTAATTGATTTATACATCCAATTATTAGATGCTAGAACAGCGGGAAAGAAAAGTTCAGTGTCACTTTCCCTGCTGTGGGTGAAGCAGCCCTAGTGTTTCTCCCATCCAACTGTTCCTCTTACCCACAGGCTGCTAGTCTGGCTTTAGCTTTATACGTTCCATCTTGCAAAACTTTCTCTGTGCAAACTCTGGGCAAAGCAAGCTGTCCTTCATCTGGTACCTTGATGTATACCCCAAATTCTTTCCAACTATCCAGCTCCCTTTGTTTGGCCTCTCTAACTTCCATGAGTTCCATTTTGTTTGCAGCTATCAATACTCCCTTATCATGAGCCTTCAACTCCTATTCCTATAATTGGTTTGATTCCCAGCCTTCCTTGTTAAACTCCGGCCACTGCTGTCATGTCTGTTTCTGTCAGGGCTGCTACTCTCAGACCGCTGTTCTCTGTTGATACACCTTCAGTCACAGATTCGTGACTTTTTCCTGGGTTCACAAATACTTACTGTCTCATCCTCAGGACTTGGGTCTCACTTTTTTTGTTTCCATCTGTCCACCCCATTTTCCCATCTATAGCTTTGGCTTCTTGCCCTCGCTCTTGGATGTTGAGCCAGTGTTTGTACTTTCCTGAGGCCTTTCCTGCTTTCCCAATTATAGTGGCCTCCCTCCACTCACTTGACTATTTGGTTTTGTATGATGCCACTGTGCCAACTTTGAGTAGTTGAACCTTTGAAGTAGTAGCTTCATTCCCTGCTTCACTGGTAATTTGATGATCATCATATTCCCTCTCATCTATTGTTGACTGCTCTTCGTAATAATTCAGGGTATATGCATGTGATGCACTTCTGCATCTTGCTCAGATACTCCAAAATCATGCCCAATTCCCACTATCCTCGAAGAATGGGCTCACACTGTCTGGTTACCATGTTGTATTATAACTACCTTGGTGTTTGTTTGTACCCCTTTCCACTCTTTTTTGCCCTCTCTTTTATAGTAGACCCTATCCCCTTTCTCAAAGTATGCCCCTGATGGTCTAATGCGATGTCTCAGGGCCCTTCTGAAGTCCTAAACTTCAGCCTTAATGAAGGCCTTTCTTCCTGCATGCATAGTGCTTAAGTGTGCAGAAAACAAGGAGCTAATGCATGTCCCTTCTAGCGCCAGAGGAGCATCTGTTAATACTGACGGCAACTTTGGATTCCTCCTGTATACCAACTGGTATGGACTATAGCCCCCCCACCATTTTAACGAATTTTTTTCGTGCACTGCCCATGCTAATGCAACCTGTAATTTACAGCCCAGTTGATCTGCCAAAATTTTATGCAACATGTCTTTTATAACTGTGTAATTCCTGTCACAGAGGCCATTGTTTAATGGGCCCTCTGCTGCAATGCGCATTATTTCAATATTTAAATTTTCACACATATCTTGAAACTCATCATTTGCAAATTCGTCCCCATTGTCCGTCAAAAAATTAGACAGTGCCCCCAATCCTGTTCCAGTCCAATGGGTCACAATTTTATCTATAATGTTCTTTTTATCTTTGCTATAAATCACCATGGATATGCTAAACTGGGTGGCCAAGACCACAAAGTACAATAGATAGCCTTTGTTCTTGTCCCATATCTTTGAATCCATTGCCATCATTGAAATCTCATGCTAATGGTAGATTCACAACTGGACGCGAGAGTGTCATTCTATGTTTTATGCAAATTTCACACTGGGCTGATATTTGTTCTGTGAGTTCATTACATCCTTTGTCCAGCACACCTGCATCCCGCAGCAGCGCTCTCAGTCTCTGTGGTGCTGGATGACCAAACTGCTTATGGAGTTTCAAAATAATCCATCATCATGCTGTTGTCTGTTTGCGACACGAATGTCTCATGAATCCTTCACTTAAAGGAAGACAATAATGGCCAGACCTTTTAAAATATAGGTCCGCAATTTTCCCAATACCACAGCCTTATCCTGTTTTAAATCAGTGGTCATCTGAGCTTTCTTCGTTGCAGACCTGCTTAACAACAAAGGTATATCACTGGAAACTATACCGGTACTTATAAATAAACTGATTCCTGCAATCCTACAGGGAAGTATCTTCCTTTTGGAGGACATCAGAGTGTTGTCACTTCCAAATCTAAAGCAGGTGGAAGTATCTCGTTCTTTTACTTTCTTTTGCTCTTTATGTTCAAGAGACTCTGAATGACAACTTAGCCAATCCTGGCCGCAGACAGTGGACGTACATCCATTCTCGAAAACAGCACAGTTGAAAGAGTCTATCATTAGGACACTCATTATGGAACTCAACTTTTCTGCCACCGAAACAAATGCCTTCTTGGTCCTTATCCTCGTCACTGTTGCTTTCCATGTATTCTGTGTCACGTAGTTTCAAAGACAGATTTCTTCTTTTCACACAGTTTACCAGTGTAGTGGTATGGGGATTCGCACTGGATACAGTAATCCACAATCCTTCTAGCATTCCTTCGATTTAAACGTCTTCTATCAGTTTCCTATGTGCATCTTTCCCCATGTTCAAATCGGTTATCACCATTTTTGACACCAGATCTGTTATTAAAGTAACTGTCTCTGTTTAAAGGCCTTCATGTACCATTTGGTCTGGCACACAGTTGAGTCACCATTAACTCCTTCATTCTTGGCACTATGGCATTCCGGTCTGCATTGAACAAGGTGACAGGGAAGGATTGTTTCCTGAAAAACGTTTTAATGATGCTGCCATCTGATCGAAGAGGGGATCTGTTCCCCTCAATTGTATCCCAGCTTGTAAGGGGAAGTTTTGCTAACTACCAGCATAAAAGACAAGCAGACATGAGTACAGTTTAAAAGGCAACACAAACTTTATTCCCTGTCCAAAATAACAAACCACAGGCCTGGGGGAACACAGCTGCTAGCCAACTGCTTCCCCTGGCCATTGTGCACTTTCCAATTTACAGAGTTTTGAACTTCGCGCCAAACGTATGGTAATGGGTTCATTCAAAGCGATTGCTGATAGCATGAATGGGACCCATGTGGGTTATTGTCATTTACTACAAGTTACGCGATTAGCATCTACTCAAACAATCAGCAATAACACAAAGCAGTAACACAATAGCAAAATATTGAAAAGCTATTACAGATAGGTGGGATTGATCTGTGGCTATGGTGAAGTGATCCTTTTCCTCCTGGGCCGATCTCTTTCTGGAGAGTACGCTTTGTGATTTGAACTTCTTGCGTAATCTAATCAGTTGAGCTATTGTCTATGTTTCCCTGCCTGGAGTCTAAAGTGATTAAAATCGTCTGTAGTGATGAGTCATCGCATTGCTGTGAGCTGCTGACAGTATTTCCCATGATTCATTGCCAGGCAAAATAAATTTGATATAAATACGTACACACGTAAAAATGTCCATGATATTAAGCATAAAAGTCGTCCCCTTCACAGCTATTACTAAAAGAGTATCCATGTGCGACAGACATGCACAGTTCAACAACTTAAAGGTCAATACTGCATCTGGAATCTCCAAATTAAATTTCATTAGCCTGTTACAGCTCTTATCAAAATTCCTGATATACTCTTCCATGGACTGGGTGTCTTGTCTCCCAATCCGGTCAAACATCACCTATCCTTTATAATTCTCCAAGAACTCATCTTGCTGGTAAAAATCTAAGTATTTTCTTCAGGAGCTGTAGCCCTTCTTTCCTATTTAGGGCATCTACCATCCAATGGGAAAATACTTTGCTTCTTACCTTGCTTCTAATTGAAGTAACAAAGCTAATGCCATACCTTGCTTTTTTGTTGGTATCGAGGTAACAAGGGTCCACATTTCCACTTTCGCCTTCCGTTGCCGATATGGTTTGGTATGTGAAAAAACGAGGATAATCTAATCCCATTGGTTCACTTCTACTGTCTGTCATAGTTGTAGCACATCTTCAAAAACAAACACCAAGCTATGATGGGTTTTCCTCTGCTACTAATGTTGCATCAGAAGTAACTCTTCAAATGCAGCCAATAAAAATAGAACAAAACTTACTCCAACTAATAAATCAAAGAAAGGGTTTAATAAAGAAACATCATTACTCCAAACATGGGGCCTCGCCCTGGGCCAATCCAAGCTCCCCACAATTCTACACATGTTTTTATTTATAGTGAGTCAGGTGGTCAGTTGACTCTTACATCATGCTGCAATTACTGGGTTTTCTGGGTCACCGGACCCTTACATCTTGTTGCCATTGGTCACATTACATCCGATACAAAATTGTCACCATTTACATTCTAACATACGTTGCTTGGTTAGCGAGACCATGCGGAAGCTATGAGAATGGATGAACGGACACGGTGCGACAATCGCCAGGCAGGAGTATTCCCTTCCAGTTGGGGAATATTTCAGCGCTCGAGGGCATTCTGCTTCTGATCTTTGAGTAAGTGTTCTGTAAGGTGGCCTTCCAGACATACGACAACACAAAATCACCTAACAGAAACTAATAGCCGAGTTCTGCACACATGTCTCAACCAGGATTTTGGGTTCGTGTCACATTGCATGTAACCCCCATCATGCTGTCTGGGTTTGCAAAATCCTAATGACTGTCCTGGCTTAAGAAAACTCACAGCTCTTTAACCTGTCATTATCCTTCTCTCCACTTGCACTGTCTGTACCTGTAATGACTTGATTACCTGTAAAGACTCGCATTCCAGCCATTTTTTACACTTCAATCTGTAATTATCTTATAATTGTGTCTTTACCTATATATATGCCATGTTTGTGAACCCCACATCTCCACTCACCTGATGAAGGAACAGTGCTCTGAAAGCTTATGATTCCAAATAAACCTCTGAGAGAAGAAATCCATCCTTATCTATCTGAAATTATGCCCTCTGGTCCTAGACTCTCCCACAGGGGGAACAACATCTCAGCATCTGCCCTGTGAAGCCCTCTAAGAATCCTATCTGTCTCAAAAAGGTTGCCTCTCATTCTTCTGAACTCCAATGAGTACAGGCCCCAACCTCTCCTCATAAGAAAATCCATCCATACCTGTGATCAACCTAGTGAAACTTCTCTGAACTGCCTCCAGTGCCACTATGTCTTGTCTTAGATAAGGGAACCAGAACTGTTGGTCTAACTAGCGCCTCGTATAGTTTTAGCAAGACCTTTTTTTGTACTCCATTCCACTTCTGAAATTTCAATTGCCTTCTGTAGGGTCCGTTCATTCCTCAGAATAGACATAGACGGCACTGATACGAAGTTGAACCTCTTTTATTGAGCAGCATTTAAAAATAGCACATTAAAGTAAGTGCAAAAACTGATTTACTGGAAGAGAGAGATAGAGATACCAGCAAAGGCTTGGCCTAACATGGACTCGATCCAACCTTACACTGCCCACATATAGCTATAGAGAGCATTATAACTTTTCGGTTATCTGTGTTATGAAACTATTTGGTACAAGCAGTGTCTCTAACTTTCATAAACAAGCTGACGGTTGACGCCTTTTAAAATAATGACAGCCACAATTGCAATGTTAACATGGCACAAGACCACTTAGCCCATTTTGTCACCATTACCCCCTACCTTTCCAAACTAAAGGGAATGAGAATCAACTCCAGTGGGAGAAAAATTACCCCCATTACCCCCTTCCTTTCCAAACTAAAGGGAATGAGAATCAACTCCAGTGGGAGAAAAATGTATAGTGCTGAAAAAGCAGATATGCTGTTGAAGCTTTTCATCCTACACTCATCAGGACAAGTTAAAGAATGCCAACAATTTATACTGCATGAGAAAAGAGTGATTGTTTGACCAGTCCACTCTGATTGGTCTGGGCATTGCTACGGAGAATGGACCAGGAACTATTGTACCTCACGGTTTTGTTTTGGGGCCTCACCTATTTACCATCTATATCAAAGACTTGGATGAAGGGGCCAAAAGTCTGGTAGCTAAGTCTGCTGATCACACCAAGATAGGTAGGACAGTTAGTTGTCAAGAGGACATTTAGAGTGGAAATTTCCAATCCCACCAGTTAGTTGTCAAGAGGACATTTAGAGTAGAATTTTCCAATCCCACCCATCATGAGAATCGTAGCAGGCAAGGCAGACAATGCAAAGGTCCATTGACCTTGGGCAGGATTTTCCCATCTTGGGGTGAGCGCGACCAGAAAATCCCACTCCTGGAGTCTGCAGATATAGACAGGTAAATGACTGGGCAAAATGTATAACGTGGGAAAATGTGAATTCCTGCATTTTGGCAGCTAAAAAATAGAAAAGCAGCATGTTATTTAAATGAAGCGAGATTGCAGAACTCCATGGTACAGAGGGATCTGGTTGTCCTGGTCCATGAATCACACAAAATTAATTTGTCGTTGAGGGGAGAGCAGCCTACTGTCCTCTGGGACTATGGCGATATTTCATTTCAGGTACAGCAAGTAATGGGATGTCCCATGGGGAAAGAACCCGAGCCTATTAAATCTTTCATCACTACTAAGATTTTCCAGTCCAGGCTGTGTCCTCACAACTCTCCATTGTACCATTTCTACTGCAATCACATCTTTTCTATATGGAAATAAAGTGACCAGAACTGTATGCAATATTCCAGCAGTGGACTAACTGCTGCATCGCACAATATTTTTAAATTATTTGTTGTCCATCCCTAATTACCCTCGAACTGAGTGGCTTGCTAGACCATATCGGAGAGCACTTAATAGTCATTCACATTGCTGTTGGTCTGGACATGTAACCCAGACCAGGTAAGGAAGGCAGATTTCCTAAAGGACATTAGTGAACAAGATTTTATTTTTAACTGACAATTGATGATAATTCATGGTCACCATGACTGCGACTAACTTTCAATTCCAGATTAATTGATTTAATTGAATTGAATTCAGCCACTGCTGTGGTGGGATCTGTGCTCATGATCCCAGATCCATAGCCTGGATTACTAGTCCAGTGACATCAGCACCATGCCACCATCTACTTGAGGTTTAAATATCAACAAAGAATGACGAAGAAGTTGATAAAGAAAGGTAGGATAAACGATGAAGCTGGGCTAGCGCTTAATATAAAAAAGGATAGTAAGAGTTTTTATAAATATATAAAAAGGAAGAGGCTGACTAGGGTGAACATTGGACCCTTAGAGGATGAGAGAACATAAGAACATAAGACTTAGTGGTAGGGGATGGGGAAATGGCTGAGGCCTTGAATAACTTTTCTGTTTCGGTCTTCACGGAGGAGGATGTGAATAATTTGCCGGGTGTTAGCGATGGAGAGATGGTAGGAGTGGAGGGCCTGAATGACGTTATTGTTACTAGAGAGGCAGTGCTTGACAGACTGGAGGGACTGATTGTGGACAAGTCCCCAGGACCTGATGGAATGCATCCAAGGGTTCTAAAAGAAATGGCGGAGGTGATAGTGGATGCCTTGATGATTATTTTCCAAACATCGCTGGATTCCGGGGAAGTGCCGGAAGATTGGAAAGCGGCTAATGTTATGCCGTTGTTTAAGAAGGGTGGCAGGCAAAAGGCAGGGAATTATAGGCCGGTGAGTTTAACGTCTTTTAGATCAAGGAGAAAATAGCGAGGTGTCTTGAGGAGAATTGTTTGATAGAGCAGACGCAGCACGGTTTCGTTAAGGGGAAGCCGTGTCTGATGAATTTTTTGGAGTTCTATGAGGATGTGTCTAGGGCGGTGGATAGAAGAGAGCCGGTGGATGTGGTGTTTCTTGATTTTCAGAAGGCGTTTGACAAGGTGCCGCACAAGAGGTTATTACAGAAGGTTAGGGGGCATGGAGTTGGGGGTAGGGTGTTAGCGTGGATAGGGGATTGGCTGTCAAATAGGAGGCAGAGAGTGGGGGTCAATGGGTGCTATTCGGATTGGCGGTTGGTGACTAGTGGAGTGCCCCAGGGGTCGGTGCTGGGGCCTCAGCTATTTACCATTTATATAGATGATCTGGAGGAGGGAACCGAGCGTATGGTGTCAAAATTTGCTGATGACACCAAGATTGGTGGAACGGCAAATTGTGCGGAGGGTGTGGAGAGTCTGCAGAAGGATCTAGATAGGCTGGGCGAATGGGCCAGGAACTGGCAAATGGAATTTAATGTTGGCAAGTGTGAAGTTGTCCACTTTGGTAGGAATAATGGTAGGAAGGACTATTACTTACATGGCGAAAAACTGCAGCATGCAACGGTGCAGAGGGACCTAGGGGTCCTTATGCATGAGTCGCAAAAACCCAACCTGCAGGTGCAGCAGGTGGTCAGGAAGGCGAATGGGATGCTGGCCTTCATAGCGAGGGGGATTGAATATAAAAGTAGGGAGGTCTTGCTGCAACTGTACAGGGCACTGGTGAGGCCGCAGCTGGAGTACTGTGTGCAGTTTTGGTTGCCGCACTTACGCAAGGATATTTTGGCCTTGGAGGGAGTGCAGAGGAGGTTTACTAGGCTGATACCGGAGTTGAGGGGGTTGAACTATGAGGAGATGCTGAATAAACTGGACTTGTACTCGTTAGAGTTTAGAAGAATGAGGAGAGATCTCATTGAGACATATAAGATGATGAATGGGATGGATAGGATAGAGGTGGAGAGGCACTTCCCGCTCAGAAAGGACAGTAGGACTAGAGGGCACAGTCTCAAGATAAAGGGGGGGCGGTTTAGAACGGAGTTGAGGAGGAACCTCTTCACTCAAAGGGTGGTGAATCTCTGGAGTTCTCTGCCCGTTGAAGTGGTGGAGGCTGCCTCGCTAAATATATTTAAGACGTGGGTTGATAGGTTTTTGATAGGCAAGGGGATTAAGGGTTATGGGGAGAGGGCGGGAAAGTGGAACTGAGCCACGACAGATCAGCCATGATCTTATTGAATGGCGGGGCAGGCTCGAAGGGCTAGATGGCCTACTCCTGCTCCTATTTCTTACGTTATTATGTTCTCATGAATAAATGTTAGAACATAGAAAAACTACATCACAAACAGGCCCTTCAGCCCACAAATTGCGCCGATCATATCCCTACCTACTAGGCTTACCTCTTACCCTCAATCCTATTAAGTCCCATGTACTCATCCAGAAGTCTCTTAAAAGACCCTATCGAATTTGCCTCCACCACCACCGACAGCAGCCGATTCCACTCACCCGCCACCCTCTGAGTGAAAAACTTACCCCTGACATCTCCCCTGTACCTACTCCCCATCACCTTAACCCTATGTCCTCTTGTAGCAACCATTTCAGCCCTGGAAAAAAGCCTCTGAGAATCCACCCAATCAATACCTCTCAACATCTTATACACCTCTATTAGGTCACCTTTCATCCTTCGTCTCTCCAAGGAGAAAAGACCGAGCTCCCTCAACCTACCCTCATAAGGGATGCCACCCAATCCAGGCAACATCCTTGTAAATCTCCTCTCCACCCTTTCAATAGCTTCCACACCCCTCCTGTAATGAGGCAACCTGAACTGAGCACAGTACTCCAAGTGGGGTCTGACTAGGGTCTTATAAAGCTGCAGCATTTTCTCCCGACTCCTAAACTCAATCACTCAATTGATGAAGGTCGGTACCCCATACACTTTCTTAACCACCATAAGCCTTCTTAACCACAGTGTTGCAGTTGCAGTGTTCAGACCTTCTCAAATAAAGCTGGCCATGTTCCAACGCCTAGGAATGAATTCTTCATTATTCTTAACCCTTAAGTGCATATGTGCATATTTAGTGATAGAATATTTACTGGAAACATTGAAAAGATCAAGCTCCCTCAACCTACCCTCATAAGGGATGCCACCCAATCCAGGCAACCTCCTTGTAAATCTCCTCTGCACCCTTTCAATAGCTTCCACATCCCTTCTGTAATGAGGCGACCTGAACTGAGCATAGCACTCCAAGTGGGGTCTGACTAGGATCTTATAAAGCTGCAGCATTATCTCCCGACTCCTAAACTCAGTCCCTCAATTGATGAAGGTCGGTACCCCATACACTTTCTTAACCACCATACGCCTTCTTAACCACAGTGTTGCAGTTGCGGTGTTCAGAGCTTCTCAAATAAAGCTGGCCATATTCCAACGCCTAGGGATGAATTCTTCATTATTCTTAACCCTTAAGTGCATATTTAGTGATAGAATACTTACTGGAAACATTGAAAAGTAACTGTGCCGATAACAAATATTTACTGTCAGTGATGGGCTTTGACCTCACACTTGTTACAAAATGTGGTGTAATTTGTTGTAATTCACAGTAAAGCGTCCAAAATGTGTTAAAATTGTGTTTTCTACCTAGGTGAAAGTTGGGAAATATGAAAAAACTTTAATAAGCAAAACTCCCAGCAAATCCATTTACATTATGTTGATTATAATACCTATTATGTTGCTGGTTTTCATCATCAGTAAGTATCTAATATATATTTTGTAAATTTTTAAAGTATTTTTGCAGGGTAACTGATCATTCTCGGTGCTGCTTTGATAAAATAATCTTTATCTTTTAAATTGCTATAATAGTTTCACTTAGTCTGTTTAGACCAAAATTGCAATTGATGGAGAGAAGGGTGATGGATGACGGTTTGATGGCTGGAGGGAGAAATGGGATTGAGGGAGAGTTAGATGGAGAGAAGGATTTATGGGGTGGAGAGAAGATGGGTGAATGCAGAAAAGGAACAAATTGATGTAGTGAAGGATCAGTGGATGAAGAGAAGTCAATGGGGAGAGAAATGGATGGATGGATAGATGGAAGGAAGGATGTGATGGAATGGAGAGCAAGATGAGTAGATAAAGCAGGATGAGAGGAATGGATGAATGGAAAATAAAAATTGAACACCTGTACAAAGTGAAAATAATTATGGCATGAAGAAATAATTATTGGATGCCACTTATTGCAATTGTTTCAAAATGTTATTCTGTTCACCAAATGCTGCTGGTTAAATTATTGTATTAGACTGAAGCAATGATCACCAATATTTGAAAGATTTAAGGAAAAATGTATGAAGTCACTTTACAATGGGGTTTGGTGATTTTAGATTTAAATCATCTTTCCAGCTGTCTTTGCCACTTCTCTGTCTTCCCGTAGCCCATCATGACAAACTTCTTCAAAATTACCCTCCTACCCTAGTCTTGAACCTATGTCTTTCTTTAGATTCCGTCCCATTTCTTGCAGTGCTTTCTTTGACCTTATCTTTCCCATGAAACCTATTTCCTGCTCCCTTAATCCTATTTCAAACAAACTGTTTACCACTCAACTTGCATATTAGCTGATATTGTCAGCATTTACCTTTCCTCTGGTATTTTCTCACTCTTCTCCAAATTGCACATTATTATCCTCTCCTCAACAATCCTATTCTTGAATTCTCTGTACCTTCAAACTACCGTCTCATTTCCAACTTTTTTTTCCTCATCAAATGTGTCTGCTCTGTACTTATTAGCATTCTCGCATGTAGGTCATAAGGTTTAAGGTTTATGTCCCACTCCAGTTTCAGTGCAAAAAAATCAAGAGCGATCCTTCAGTGCAGTACTGAGGAATTATTGATTTTTCAAAAGTACCACCTTCCACATGAGAAGTTAATGTTCCATCTGTCTCCTTGGGTGGATGTAAAAAATCCCATGGTACTCTTTCAAAAAAAGAACAAGGAGTTCTGTCTGCTGTCCAGGCCAATGTTGATTCCTCAGTCAACATTGTGTAAACAGATTATTTGGTCATTGTCACATTGCTGTTTATGGGACTTCGATGAGTGCAAATGGACGGGATTATCTGGCCATTCATATCGGTTGCGTACCTCTGCCTGTGGGTTCCCTGGAGGTGTGGGGTGGCTTCAATAAGAAATCCCATTGTTATCGGTGTTAGCAGTGACCAGATCAGAAACGACAAGACATATTATTTAGGTAGCCTAAACCCTAACTTTTTGATTTTGGCATTAGTGAGAGCATAAGGAGTTTTACTCCAGGTATGATTCTACTGACCCACTAGCTAGTTTTTATTAAACCAAACTTCATTTAGGAACATAGAATATAACAAAAGAATTAGCATGAATTTTATCACTTAAAATACATAAACATGACAAAGTACAATTCATAACAGCTATCTATATCTATAGCTCCAATTTAAGCAATATCCCCATAGATAGGCTTCCTTCTTCAGAATCAATTAGTGCCAAACACAGATATGCTCATGGGGATGCTAGATTTCCAGCCTTTTAAACACTTTGGTCAGATACAGAAAGGTACCTGCCTTCTGATTCCCAAGCAGCAATTTCCAAAGTAAGATATAACTTCCAAACTTTAGAGAAAGAGACCTGTTTCCTGGCAGATCCCAGTCTCCAATCTTCAGAGAGAGAAAGGAATACATTTCTCTGAAGCTCCCAAGCAATTATTGAACTCTCTGTGAGCCTAGCCCCGCCCAATCCTGTGATATTTTCTGTCAATCCACCAAATCAAGCCCCACTCTGAAAAAACCCGGGGCGAAACACTAAAATAACAGATCTGCATTAGCCCAGATGAAAACAAACATTCGTGCAATTAAGATTATTGCTGCAATAACAACATGTAGGTTGTTGGTTATAGACAAAGCAGCACCAATAATAGAACTGACTACTAAAAGAAATCCTGCACCAGAGATATTTTCCACTTGACATAAACTTGTGTTCATCCAAAACTCTGTTGCCTGTATCTTAACTTGCTCCAAATCTCATGTAGCCATCACTGATCTTTACTGGCTTCTCGAATTGCACATCCAGATTTTAAAATTCTCATTCTTGTTTTCCAATACCTCTTTGATTGTTTTCCTTTCTATCTCTGTAATCTCCAGCCTTACAACCCTTTGAGAAATCTTCGCTCCTCCACTTCTGGCCTCCTGTACCTCTGATTTTAATTGCTCCATGATTGACTGTCATGCTATCAGCAGCCAAGACCGAAAGCTCTAGAATTCCTTACTTAAACCCCTCTGCTTCTGTACATCTGTCACATCTTTTAAGATGCTCCTTAAAATCCACCTCATTGATTAAGCTTTTGGTCAACTTTTCTGATTTCTATGATTCAGTGTCAAAACGAACGTTAGAAATGTTTTAATTGCTATTGTCCTTGTTCACAATCTTGGGACTTTTAACAACATTAATTACAGTACACTCCAGCATTGGTCCAAACATGGACAAAAGAGCTGAATTTGAAGTGAGGTGAGAGTGACTGCCATTGACATTAAGGCAGCATTAGACCGTGTGTGACATCAGTGAGGGAGATGGTGACACAGTGATGGAAATGTCACTGGACTAGTAAACCAGAGGCCCAGACTAATGATCTGAGGACATGGATTCAAACCCCACATGGCTGGTGGAATTTAAATTCAATTAATAAATATGAATATAAAGCCATTCTCAGTTATGGTGATCATGGCAACTTAGTTGTTATTAAAATATATGTGGTTCACTAATGTCCCTTTAGGGAAGGAAGTTTGCCTTCCTTCCCCGCTCTGGCCAACATGTCTGGTCAACTAGTTAAAGGAGCCGAGGGCTCAGGAGGAGTTAGTAAAGTTTCCAGACAATGTAATAGAACAGAGAGTATAGAAGGTGGCAGGAATCTAACCTCAGGCAGAGCAAAAAAGGTGACAAGTATGAGAGGGGAGGTGATCAATGCATGCAGTATACGGAACAAAGTAAATGAGCTTGATGCGCGCATTGAAATTGGCCGGTATGATGTTGTGGGCATCACAGAGACGTGTCTGCAAGAGGATCAGGGCTGGGATCTAAATACCCAAGGATATGTGTCCTATTGAAAGGACAGGCAGATGGGCAAAGGGGGCGGGGTTGCATTGTTAATAAGGAATGAAGTTAAATCGATAGCAGGAAGTGATATAAGAGCGGAAGGCATAGAATCTCCATGGGTAGAGTTGAAGAATCGCAGTGGTAAAAAGACTCTGATGGGAGTTATGTATAGGCCTAGCAGTAGTCAGAATGTGGGGCAGAAAATAAATCAGGAGATATAAAAGGCATGTATAAAAAAACCCAATATTACAATAATTGTGGGGGACTTCAATATGAAGGTGGACTGGGAAAATGAGGTAGGTAGTGGATCCCAAGAAAAGGAATTTGTGGAATGTCTAAGGGATTTTTTTGGAGCAGTTTGTGACTGAGCCTATAAGGGAACAGGCAATTCTAGATTTAGTGATGTGTAATGAGGCAGAATTGATTAGGAGATTTAAGGTGAAGGAACTCTTAGGAAGCAGTGACCACAATATGATAGAATTTACCCTGAGGGAGAAACTAGAATCAAATGTAACGGTATTACAATTAAATAAAGCTAACTACAAAGACATGAGGGAGGAGCTGGCTAGCGTTGATTGGAAAGGGAGCCTAGCAGGGAAGACAATGCTACAGCACTGGCAGGAGTTTTTGGGGGTTATTTAGGAGGCACAACAGAAATTCATCCCAAGGAGGAGGAAACATACTAAGGGGAGGACGAGGGAATTCAAGGACAGCATAAAAGCGAATGAAAGAGCATACAAAGTGGCGAGGATTATTGGGAAGCCTTTAAAAATGAGCAGAGGACAACTAAAAAGCAATAAGGGGGGAGAAGATAAAATATGAGTATAAGCTAGCTAGTAATATAAAAGATAGGAAGAGTTTTTTTCAATATATAAAAAGTAAGAGAGAAGCAAAAATAAACATTGGAGGGAAAGAAATGGCAGAGGAACTGAATAATTATTTGCATCAGCCTTCATGGTGGAAGACTCCAGTGGAATGCCAGAGCTCCAGGAGAATCAGGGGGCACAGGTGAGTGTAGTGGCCATCACTGAGGAGAAGGTTCTGGGGAAACTGAAAGGTCTGAAGATGGATAAATCACCTGGACCGGATGGACTATACACCAGAGTTCTGAAAGCGATAGCTGAGGGAATTGTGGAGGCATTGGTCGTGATTTTTCAGAAATCAAGGAAGCAGGAATAGTCCCAGAGGACTGGAAAATAGCAAATGTAACACCACTGTTTAAGAAGGGAGAGGCAAGCAGATGGCAAATTATAGGCGAGTTAGCTTGACTTCGGTCATTGGCGAGATTTTAGAGTCCATTATTAAAAATGAGATCATGGAGTACTTGGAAGTGCATGATAAAATAGGACTGAATCAGCACGGCTTCGTCAAGGGGTGGTCATGTCTAACAAATCTGTTAGAGTTCTTTGAGGCGATAACAAGGAAGTTAGATAAAGCAGAACCAATGGATGTGATTTATTTAGATTTGCAGAAGGCCCTTGTCAAAGTTCCGTATAGGAGACTATAAGTTAAGAGCCCATGGTGTTAAAGTTAAGATCCTGGCATGGATAGAGGATTGGCTGAATGGCAAAAGGCAGAGAGTGGGGATAAAGGGGCCCTTTTCAGGATGATAGCTGGTGACTAGTGATGTGCCTTCAGGTGTGGTGCTGGGACCACAACTTTTCACAATATACATTAACAATTTGGAAGAAGGAACTGAAGGCACCTGTTGCCAGGTTTGCAGATGGTGTCAAGATATGTAGAAGGACAGGCAGTATTGAGGAAGCAGGGGGCTGCAGAAGTACTTGGACAGGCTGGGAGAGTGGGCAAAGAAGTGGCAGATGGAATACAATGTGGAAAAGTATGAGGTTATGCACTTTGGAAGGAGTAATGGAGGCATAGACTACTTTCTAAATGGGAAAATGCTTAGGAAGTCAAAAACACAAAGGGACTTCGGCGTCATTGTTCAAGAGTCCCTTACAGTTAATGTGCAGGTTCAGTCGGCAGTTTGGAAGGCAAATGCAATGTTAGCATTCATGTCAAGAGGGCTAGAAAGAAGAGCAGGGATGCACTTCTGAGGCTGTACAAGGCTCTGGTCAAACCCAATTGGAGTATTGGTGGCAGTTTTGGGCCCTGTATCTAAGGAAGAATGTGCGGGCCTTGGAAAGAATCCAGAGGAGGTTCACAAGAATGATCCCTGGAATGAAGAGCTTGTCGTATGAGGAATGGTTGAGGACACTGGATCTGTATTCATTGGAGTTTAGAAGGATGGGGGGGGGGTACTTATTGAAATTTACAGGATACTGAGAGAGGCAAAGGAGGAAATTGCTAGGGCTGTGAGAGAAATCTTTGTGTCCTCACTGACTACAGGGGAGGTCCCAGAGGATTGGAAAATAGCCAATGTTGTTCCTTTGTTTAAGACGGGTAGCAAGAATAATCCAGGTAATTACAAGCCGGTGAGCCTTACATCAGTGGTAGGGAAATTATTGGAGAGGATTTATTCCCACTTGGAAATAAGTGGACGTATTAGTGAGAGGCAACATGGTTTTGTAAAAGGGAGGTCGTGTCTCACAAACTTGATTGAGGTTTTCGAGGAAGTGACGAAGTTGATGTGGATGTTGTCTACATGGACTTCAATAAGGCCTTTGACAAGGTCCCTCATGGCAGACTGGTGCAGAAGGTGAAGCCGCATGGGATCAGAGGTGAGCTGGCAAGGTGGATACAAAACTGGGTCAGTCAAAGAAGTCATGATGTGGAGATGCCGGCATTGGACTGGGGTAAACACAGTAAGAAGTCTCACAACACCAGGTTAAAGTCCAACAGATGTATTTGTAGCAAACGCCACTAGCTTTCTGAACTAAACTCCCACCCACCTGACAAAGGAACAGCCAATTCCGAAAGCTAGGGTGTTTGCTGCAAGTAAGCCTGTTGGACGTTAACCTGGTGTTGTGAGACTTCTTACTCGGTCAAAGAAGACAGAGGGTAACAGTGGAAGGGTGTGCTTTTGAATGGAGAGTTGTGACTAGTGATGTTCCTCAGGGATCAATGCTGGGACCTTTGCCTTTTGTAATATATGTAAATGATTTGGAGGAAAATGTAACTGGTTTGATTAGTAAACTTGCGGATGACACAAAGGTTGGTGGATTTGCGGATGGTGATGAAGACCATCAGAGGATACAGCAGGAGATAGATCATTTGGAGACTTGGGCTGAAAGATGGCAGATGGAGTTTAATTCAGACAAATGTGAGATAATGCTTTTTGGAACATCTAATACAGATAGGAAATACACAGTAAATGGTAGAACCCTTAAGAGTATTGATAGGCAAAGGAATCTAGATGTACAGGTACACAGGTCTCTGAAAGTGATAATGCAGGTGGAGAAGGTAGTCAAAAAGACATACGGCATGCTTTCCTTAATCAGCCGGGATATTGAGTTTAAAAATTTGGCAAATCATGTTGCAGATTTATAGAACTTCAGTTAGGCTGCAATTAGAATATAGTGTTCAATTCTGGTTGCCACACTACCAGAAGGATGTGGAGGCTTTGGAGAGGATACAGAAAAGATTTACCAGGATGTTGCCTGGTATGGAGGGCATTAGCTATGAGGAGAGGTTGGAGAAACCTGGTTTGTTCTCACTGGAGCAACGGAGGTTGAGGGGAGACCTGATAGAAGTCTACAAGATTATGAGAGGCATGGACAGAATGGATAATCAGAAGCTTTTTCCCAGGGTGGAGAAGTCAACTACTAGGAGACATAGGTTTAAGGTACGAGGGGCAAGGTTTATAGGAGATGTACGAGGCAGATTTTTTATACAGAGAGTACTGGGTGCCTGGAACACGTTGCAGGGGGATATAGTGGAAGCAGATACAATAGTGACTTCTAAGGGGCGTCTTGACAAGAATAGGATGGGAATAGAGGGATATGGTCCCCGGAAGGGTAGGGGGTTTTAGTTAAGTCGAGCAGCATGGTTGGTCCAGGCTTGGAGGGCCAAAGGGCCTGTTCCTGTGCTGTAATTTTCTTTGAAAATTGTTTTTTGATACTGCAAGGCCTGGATAGAGTGGACATGGAGAGGCTATTTTCATTAGGAGAAAAAACTAGAACAAGAGGGCACAACCTCAAACTGAAAAGATGATCCTTTAAAACAGAGATGAGGAGGAATTTCTTCAGCCAGAGAGTGGTGAATCTGTGGAGCTCCTTGCCGCAAAAAGCTGTGAATGTCTGGTCATTGAGTGGCTTTAAGACAGTGATAAATAGGTTCTTGTCTAAGAAGGGGATTGGGGTTATGGGGAAAAGGCAGGAGAATGGGGATGAGAAAAATATCTGCCATGATTGAATGGTGGAGCAGACTCAATGAGCTGAGTGGCCTAATTCTGCTCCTGTGTCTTATATGACTCTAGAGACCCACAGCAATATGGCTGACTGTTAACTGCACTCTGCAATGGCCTAGCAAGCCACTCAGTTTCAGGGCAATTAGGTATGGGCAACAAAAATTACCAGTGATGCCCACATCCCACGAAAGAATTTAAAAAAACAAAAGTCGTTGGTGGTGTATCTTTAACACTTACCATTTTCTGTGATTAACTGTACTTTTGGTCAATGCAATCTAACTTCTTTGCCACGTGGGGTGACAATGGCCTAGTGGTATTATCACTAGAATATTAATCCAGAAATTAAGTTCAGGTTCTGGGAACCTGGGCTTGAATCCCATCATAGCAGATTATGGAATTTGAATTCAAATAAAAAATACCTGCAATTAACAATTTACTGATGTCTATGAAACCATTATCAATTGGAAAAACCCATCTGGTTCACTAATGTCCTTTAGGGAAGGAAATCTGCCGTCCTTCACTGGTCTGGCCGACATGTGACTCCAGAGCCACAGCAATGTATTGACTCTCAATGCCCTCAGGCCACTAGGGATGGGCAATAAATGCTGGCCAGCCAGTGATGCCTATGTCCCATGAATGAATTTT
Organism: Carcharhinus amblyrhynchos; assembly: GCF_965287045.1. Classification (NCBI taxonomy): domain Eukaryota; kingdom Metazoa; phylum Chordata; class Chondrichthyes; order Carcharhiniformes; family Carcharhinidae; genus Carcharhinus; species Carcharhinus amblyrhynchos. The sequence goes on along the minus strand of NC_137342.1, from coordinate 4,587,731 downwards.
TAAAAAACATTTCAGTCGTTACTGTTAGCACACGGTGGTTGGGGATGTTCAGAATCACTCCTGCCCTTATCTGAAGTGGAATCTCTTGCTTTTGTTTAATTTAAAACTGATCAAATTTTTTGTCTTTAGCTTATTTTTGGGCAACTCATCGCAAGGCCATGCAATACTCGGAGAAACTAAACACCCAAATGGAACTTTTGGAAAGTCAATTTCGAAATCAAATTCGAGAAGGTAACTGGGAGCAAATATTGTACCTCAGCAGTTTCAGTATTACAATTGTTACTGCAGTGTTATTCAGCTACTAATTTAAACTCATTTGAAGCGTTTAGTTTAATGTGACAAGCTAAGGACAGAAGTCAACTCAGATCCTCTCAACAAACTTCCGTTTATTTAACACTTTACAAATTTCAAACTTACAAAAGTTGCAATACTTTAACGCTTAACTGGACTTAACTTTTAACTGAACATTAAGGGGGCAATTCTCTCAATCCGACCCACTAATTTTTTGCTGGGTCAGGCTGGGAGATGTTCACGAGCGCCAATTTGCAGGATTCGCGCATGTTCCCAACATGCACATATCTCCCTCCACTGGATATCTGGCACGGTTGGGACCGTGCAGGAAACCAGCAGAAACACCAGGTAAGTAATTTTCATCTATTTTTAATGTGATTTAAATGTGATTATTGGGCCTGGGACTGAATTCTTCGGACCCAATAGCATCTCATAAGAACATAAGAAATAGGAGCAGGAGTAGGCCATCCAGCCCTTCGAGCCTGCCCCGCCATTCAATAAGATCATGGCTGATCTGTCGTGGCTCAGTTCCACTTTCCCGCCCTCTCCCCATAACCCTTAATCCCCTCGCTTATCAAAAACCCATCAACCCGCGTCTTAAAAATATTTAGCGAGGCAGCCTCCACCACCTCAACGGACAGAGAATTCCAGAGATTCACCACCCTTTGAGTGAAGAAGTTCCTCCTCAACTCCGTTCTAAACCGCCCCCCCTTTATCTTGAGGCTGTCCCCCCTAGTCCTACTGTCCTTTCTGAGCGGGAAGAGTCTCTCCACCTCTATCCTATCCATCCCATTCATCATCTTATATGTCTCAATGAGATCTCCCCTCATTCTTCTATACTCTAACGAGTACAAGCCTAGTTTATTCAGCCTCTCCTCGTAGCTCAACCCCCTCAACTCCGGTATCAGCCTAGTAAACCTCCTCTGCACTCCCTCCAAGGCCAAAATATCCTTGCGTAAGTACAGCGGCCAAAACTGCACACAGTACTCCAGCTGCGGCCTCACCAATGCCTTATACAGCCGCAGCAAGACCTCCCTACTTTTATATTCAATCCCCCTCGCTATGAAGGCCAGCATCCCATTCACCTTCCTGACCACCTGCTGCACCTGCAAGCTGGGTTTTTGCGACTCATGCACAAGGACCCCGAGGTCCCTCTGCACCGTCGCCTGCTGCAGTTTTTCGCCACGTAAGTAATAATCCTTCCGACCATTATTCCTACCAAAGTGGACCACCTCACACTTGCCAACATTAAATTCCATTTGCCATTTCCTGGCCCATTCGCCCAGCCTATCTAGATCCTTCTGCAGACTCTCCACACCCTCTGCGCAATTTGCCGTTCCACTAATCTTGGTGTCATCAGCAAATTTCGACACCGTACACTTGGTTCCCTCCTCCAGATCATCTATAAAAATGGTAAATAGCTGAGGCCCCAGCACCGACCCCTGAGGCACTCCACTAGTCACCAACCGCCAATCCGAATAGCACCCATCAACCCCCACTCTCTGCCTCCTATTTGACAACCATTCCTCTATCCACGCTAACACCCTACCCCCAACTCCATGTCCCCTAACCTTCTGCAGTAACCTCTTGTGAGGTACCTTGTCAAATGCCTTCTGAAAATCAAGAAAGACCATGTCCACCGGCTCTCCTCTATCCACTGCCCTAGACACATCCTCATAGAACTCCAATAAATTTGTCAGACACGACTTCCCCTTAACGAAACCATGCTGCATCTGCTCTATCAAGCAATTCCCCTCAAGATGCCTCGCTATTTCCTCCTTGATGACGGATTCGAACATTTTACCTACAACAGACGTTAAACTAACCAGCCTATAATTCCCTGCCTTTTGCCTGGCACCCTTCTTAAACAACGGCGTAACATTAGCCGTTTTCCAATCTTCCGGCACTTCCCCAGAATCCAGCGACATTTGGAAAGTAACCACCAAGGCATCCACTATCACCTCCACCATTTCTTTCAGAACCCTCGGATGCATTCCATCTGGTCCTGGGGACTTGTCCACAATCAGTCCCTCCAGTCTGTCGAGCACCGCCTCTCTAGTAACAATAATGTCATTGAGACCCTCCCGTTCTACCACCTTTCCATCGTTAACACCCGGCAAATTATTCACATCTTCCTCCGTGAAGACCGAAACAAAAAAGTTATTCAAGACCTCAGCCATTTCCCCATCCCCAACCACTAAGTCCCCCCTCTCATCCTCATCTCCCACCCTGTCAGTACAGTTTCACTCCAGCACAGTTCAGAGTAGCTCCCCACTTTCGGTGAACTAGTGGAAGACCCCACTGGAACGAAGATGGGGGGAACAATGGGGCCCACCCAAGGGCCGGGGTGATATCCCGTATGCATGGGCACTCTGGCAGTGCCAGCCTGGCACTGCCCAAGGGGCAAAGTGCCCATACCCATTGGGCATTGGACAGTGCCAAGGAGGCAAGACTAGATGGCAGGGTTTAGCAGGCGTTATCAAGGGGCAGAACCAGTTCAGGGTGGGGCCTAGAGGCAATCGGTAGAGGTGGGGGATCCTGCTACCACTCTGCAGACAGGATCGGTTGGGGCTGGAGGGAGGCCAGCCATCGGGGTGGGCTTGGGGGAGGGGGGTGGGCTGCCAGGGAGATCTACCCCCCCACCCCCGCCCATGGGAGAAGGGGCATCTGCCGAGGTGGTGTGGGTGGAGATTATCACTGCTGTGGGGAGGGTGGGGTGCTCCAGGACAGTTGGTGGAGGGGTTGGGGCTGACCTGGGAATAGTTGTCACGGCCATGATTGGGCTGTGGGGTGCAGGGAGAGGTTTGTTGGTGGGTAGCACTGCAGGGGACCCGGCTGGCCAGTGATCGAGCTGGCCAGCAAACAGGGAAACTGACAGATTGGAGCCACTGCGCATGCGCAGACTTCTGAAACTGTCAGACTCTGGTGTGAATAGGCCCCTGTGCTTTTAATGATATTCACGATTATGACCTCTGCATTGCATAGAAAGTGGGAGATTCAAGTCTGAACTCCCACTGAAGAAACAGTCATGATTTGCATCATTTTTCCCATAAATTCAGCACATAGAACTTTTTTTGGGAGAATCACCCCTTAAGCCTTCACTGAAAATGAACTCTTCATTGAACATTAACTCTTTAACTGAACATTAATTCTAATTCTTCAACTGATACTACCTGGTTTAGAACAAAATGGTCAGGACTGATTTTGATGTATATTCGACCTTCATGGTTCTTCTCTTAACATGGAATTTAATCCAGATAAATGCGAGGTGATGCATTTTGGAAGAAATAATGTAGGTGGGAGTTACACGATAAATGGTAGGCCTATTAAGAGTATAGAAGCACAGAGGGACCTGGGGGTGCAAGTACACAAGTCCTTGAAGGTGGCAGTACAGGTGGAGAAAGTGGCGAAGAAGTCCTATGGTATGCTTGCCTTTATAGGAAGGGGTATAGAATATAAAAGCTGGCGTCTAATGTTGCAGTTGTATAGATTGTTGGTTCGCCCACATTTGGAGTACTGCGTCCAGTTCTGGTCGCCTTACTACCAGAAGGACGTGGAGACCCTGGAGAGAGTGCAGAGGAGGTTTACCAGGATGCTGCCTGGTATGGAACTATGAACTATGGATACTGAGCTATGAGGAGAGATTGGGCAAATTGGGGCTGTTCTCCTTAGAAAGGCGGAGAATGAGGGGAGATCTAATAGAGTTGTATAAGATCATGAAGGGTTTAGATAGAGTGAACAGAGGCTTTTTCCTCAGTTGGAAACAAAAATTACGAGGGGCCACAGGCTTAGGGTGAAGGGGGCGCGAGGTATAATTTGGATGTTAGAGGGAGGTTTTTCACACAGAGGGTGGTGGGGGCCTGGAATGCACTGCCAAGTAGGGTGGTGGAGCCAGACATGCTAGAGTTGTTTAAGGCTTACTTAGATAGGCACATGAGCAGACTAGAGATGGAGGGATACAGGATACTGTTCTAAATAAAGATCAAGAGCCTTGGGTTGTCCCTGGGAATCAGTTGATTCCTGTGGACCTTGCAGCATATTTCATGGCTCACTTGTCTTACTTCTGAGCTTCTGGGCATTCTATAAATGTCTAAGTTTTGTATGTTTATTGATGTCTTTTCTTTTACTTCTCGGGTGATTCTGTCCGCCTTATTGTCCAACAAGGGGCATACACGCGGTGGGTTGTGCAAAGGCTGCTCTTGGATGTTGCTTCGAGAGTTACCTAGTGCTTCACGTCGTTAGTGTACGCTTAAACTGGACCATCTGATGGGCAACATGACAGCTCAGTGACTATCACTGTTTGCTGTGCAGATATGTGGATTTGGGCCAGTGTCTGCGGGAGTTCGCACATTCTCCCCGTGGGTTTTCTCCGGGTGCTCCGATATCCTCCCACACCCCAAAAATGTGCTCTTAGGCTGATTGGTGTAACCAGTTGTCCCTAAATTAGTCTTCCCTCAATCTTCCCCAATAGGCGTAGACAAAGGTCATAGGTAGAGGAGGGCACTCATAATGTTAAAATGGCGGCGTGGTCTCATTGGGCCGAAGGGCCTGTTTCCCGTGCTATGTTGTTCTTTGTATGTTGTTCAGGACACTCTTGCAATGGTTGATCTCTGAGTTACCTCTGGAGACAAAGGGCTGAAACATCTCGTCTTTACCCTTAAACTGTCGTAACCTTCCCGAAGGTTCTGTGGCACTCAGCCAATGGTGTAACCAGGAACCAAACGCATTGTCTGACCAGGCCAATGGAGTTACTCACAGTTACTCCATAATGTTTAGCTTAGATGGTATGTAGATCACATTGCCTTAACCCATAAATGGGTTTGGCAGGAAATCGCAGTACCAAAGAGTCTAGCCTTATGCAAACATGCTCCCTTATTTGGTCAACAAAGGAAGTGTCAGGCCACAGCTCACAGACCAGATCACAGCAACAGCAACTTTGCAGCTTGCATCTGTGCTTGATTATAGCTTGACCAAAAATCCCAGCATACTTAAGTCTTATTCACAATTGCTCTTTAAAGCCAACATTGCCATTATTGTTGTTAAAATCATTGTGGTAGTCGTTCTTTGTCTGTCCGTGGCATGAGACAATCTGTGGTATGAATGGCCTTACAGACCATACTAAATCTCTAACTATCACCAGTCTACTTTCAGCCACTTCATCCCTGCAGTCCCATCAGATCAACAGCAATCCTGGAATTCAGTGGGAAAATTTCATCCCCACATTCCAAGAATGGAAATATTCCAAACTCCCTTCAGGGTTTGTTTCCATACCATTATAGTTAGGTCAGGAGCTCCAAGGTGTTTTATGAAGTCTGCCTGGATCATAAGTTTTGCAATCTGAATTTGGCTAAGATAAGACACAGGTTTAAGGTGCGGGGAGGAAAGTACAGAAGTGATGTTAGGGGTAAGTTTTTCACTCAGAGGGTGGTGAGTGAATGGAATCGGCTGCCGTCAGTGGTGGTGGAGGCGAACTCGCTGGGGTCTTTTAAAAGACTTCTGGATGTGTATATGGGGTTTTATGGGATTGGGGGTTATAGATAGGTGTTGATGTGATCGGCGCAACTCGTGGGCCGAAGGGCCTGTTTGTGCTGTAGTGTTCTATGTTCTATGCTCTATAAGCATGAGATGTTTCACTTCAGGTATGATTCATATGACCCACTAGGGATCTTTTATCAAACAAACATAAGAACATACGAAATAGGAGCAGGAGTAGGCCATCTGGCCCTTTGAGCCTGCCCCGCCATTCAGTAAGATCATGGCTGATCTGTCGTGGCTTAGTTCCACATTCCCGCCCTCTCCCCATAACCCTTAATCCCCTCTCTTATCAAAAACCCATCAACCCGCGTCTTAAAAATATTTAGCGAGGTAGCCTCCACCACTTCAACGGGCAGAGAATTCCAGAGATTCACCACCCTTTGAGTGAAGAAGTTCTTCCTCAACTCCGTTCTAAACCACCCCCCTTTTATCTTGAGGCTGTGCCCCCTAGTCCTACTGTCCTTTCTGAGCGGGAAGAGTCTCTCCACCTCTATCCTATCCATCCCATTCATCATCTTATATGTCTCAATGAGATCTCCCCTCATTCTTCTAAATTCTAACAAGTACAAGCCTAGTTTATTCAGCCTCTCCTCATAGCTCAACCCCCTCAACTCCAGCATCAGCCTAGTAAACCTCCTCTGCACTCCCTCCAAGGCCAAAATATCCTTGCGTAAGTACGGTGCCCAAAACTGCACACAGTACTCCAGCTGCGGCCTCACCAATGCCCTATACAGCTGCAGCAAGACCTCCCTACTTTTATATTCAATCCCCCTCGCTATGAAGGCCAGCATCCATTCACCTTCCTGACCACCTGCTGCACCTGCAAGCTGGGTTTTTGCGACTCATGCACAAGGACCCCGAGGTCCCTCTGCACCGTCGCCTGCTGCAGTTTTTCTCCACGTAAGTAATAATCCTTCCTACCATTATTCCTACCAAAGTGGACCACCTCGCACTTGCCAACATTAAATTCCATTTGCCATTTCCTGGCCCATTCGCCCAGCCTATCTAGATCCTTCTGCAGACTCTCCCCACCCTCCGCACAATTTGCCGTTCCACCAATCTTGGTGTCATCAGCAAATTTCGACTACAGTGAATAATGGAGGGGCATGTGATGTGTTGTTTCTGTATGATGTGGGAACTGGTGGACCCCAGGGTCCTCCCAGGTGACCACGTCTGCAGTAAGTGCAGGTTACTGGAGGAGCTCCAGCTCAAGGTAGACGAGCTGGCCTCTGAGCTACAGACGCTGAGGCTCATCAGGGAGAGAGAGGGTGCCATTGTCAATGGGGTGCAAGTGACATCCACCCCCCCTAGACTGGCTAACTCTAAGGGTCAGGAACAAGAGGGGGCTGCTGAGAGGAGGAAGGGGGGTGGGGAGAGGAGGAAGGGGGGTGGGGAGCGGAGGCCTCAGCCTCTCAATCTGCATAACAGGTTTGAGGTTCTTGCTTCCAGTGTGGACGAGGACGAGGGAGGTGAGGTCGGTGAGCAAACTGCACACGGTACAGTGATGCAGCAGGGCATAGGCAAAGAGAAGGTGAAAAGGAACGTAGTAGTAGTTGGGGATAGTGGGGTGAAGGGTATTGACACTGTCCTTTGTCACAATGACAAAGTCCACAGAAGGGTGGACTCGGGACCTGGTGCTCGGGTCCGGGATGTCGCATCTGGGCTGCAGAGGAACCTGGAGTGGGAGGGTGAGAATCCAGTCGTTGTGGTACATGTGGGTGCCAACGACGTAGGCAAAATGAGAACTGAGGATCTGGGGAGGGAGTATGAAAAGCTGGGAATGGAATTAAAAAGTAGAACCGACAAGGTGGTTATCTCTGGGCTACTGCCTGAACCGAGTGCAGACGGGCGTAGGGTTGACAGGATTAAGGAAGTGAATGGGTGGCTCAGGGATTGGTGTGGGAGGAATGGGTTTGAATTTATGGGGCATTGGCATCAGTATTGGGGTTGGTGGGACCTGTTCGGGCGGGATGAGGTGGGTCTGAACCGTGCTGGGACCAGAGTCCTGGTGAATCGTGTAAAGAGGACTGTAGACAGGGCTTTAAACTAATTGGGGGGGGAGGGTGCGAGGGTAGGTGACATTAAGAGGCCTAAAGTTAAGGAGAGGGTACAGGTAAGGGTAGAGGCCGAGGATGTCCCAATAATAAAGGGAGTAGGGGGCGTGAGTATGGTTGGTGGCATTCCGGCAAATAGGGTCCAGGTGAAGGCTGGGATGAAGGCACTTTATCTGAATGCACGAAGCATTCGGAATAAAGTGGATGAGCTGGTGGTGCAGATCGGCACAAATGGATATGATCTGGTGGCCATTACAGAGATGTGGCTGCAAGGTGACAGGGACTGGGAGCTGAATGTCCGGGGGTATCAAGTGTTTAGGAAGGATAGGCGGGAGGAAAAAGGGGGTGGCGTAGCTCTGCTGATTAAGGATAGCATCAGGGTGGTAGCAAGGGATGATATTGTAGCCAAAGAGCAGAAAGTAGAATCGTTGTGGGTAGAGATTAGGAACAGCAAAGGGAGGAAGACGCTGGTGGGTGTCGTCTATAGGCCCCCGAATAATGATCTGGAGGTGGGGCGGGCTGTTAACGCGCAAGTAAGTGCGGCGTGCAGGAATGGGACGGCCGTAATTATGGGGGATTTCAATCTGCATATTGATTGGTCGACCCATGTTGGACGTGGGGGGCTCGAGGAGGAGTTCTTGGAATGCTGCCGGGATAGTTTCCTTGAACAGTGTGTGTTGGAGCCGACGAGGGAGCGAGCGAGCTATCTTGGATCTGGTGTTATGTAATGAGGCGGGTAGAATCAGGGACCTTGCGGTGAAGGATCCTCTTGGGGAGAGTGATCATTGTATGGTGGAGTTTCTGGTGCAGATGGAGGAGGACAAAGTGGGTTCCCGGACACGTGCCCTTTGTTTGAACAGAGGGGAGTACGGTAGGATGAGAGAGGAATTGGCGAATGTGGACTGGGGGAGCGCGTTGGAAGGTAGGTCTGCTGAGGAGCAGTGGAGGATTTTTAAGGAGATCTTTCTTGGTGCTCAGCAGAAATTTATTCCGATGGTCAAAAAGGACTGTAGGAGGAGAGGTAATAAGCCGTGGATAACGAGTTTATTTAAGAATACAGTTAACATATAACAATAACGTTTACCAACTACAAACCAAAAAAAAACATGATATTGTGTAACCTTCACAACTGTATGAAATGTTCCAACCAAACAAACTTCCTTAAAACGTACCCCTGCCACAGGTTTAACACAGAAATTAGAATGCTCATGTGATGTTGGACTTTCGTCCTTTGGTTGCAGAATTTGACATCCCAGCCTTTTAACTTCCAGCAGAGGTCGAGATAATGCCACTGTGGCCTCTAGCTTTCAGCCAGCATACCACTGCAAGAGACAGAATTCTTACTCCAGGAAGGGAAAAAGACCTGCTTCCAGCTAGCCAGCAGAATCTATAATGCCAGGGGGAGAGAGAGAGAGAAAACTGCCTGCAACTTGACAAACAGAACAGCATCTGACTCTGAACCAAAACTGAAAGTTAATCCTTGGATTCTTCTGGAGAGGAACCACTTGACTTTGACTTATCAATCTTCCACCTAATAATTCAAAAGGCCGTAAAATCCCAGACACTGCATGAAGCCCAGAGTAAAAAATAGACAAAATTTTAACCATTGAAGCAGCACTAAAGGGATTGCTAAGCAGGCAGCTGGTGCCACAATGAAAAAGTCTTTTTACAATCTGCACAGAACATGATTTTTAAAAGAAACATTTCTTAAAGGCACACTAGCATCACAATTCTTACATTTCACACTGATAGGCCAATCAGGACAACCTTCTTGGGAGTTTTGAAATGGCATAAAGTCCATTAAAAGACAATGAAGTCCATCATCCTACATTCATAAATAAGAATTGCCTAAGATATGAAGTATATTGTAAATTAGAAGTGCTTGATTGGTCTTCCCTAAAGGAAGCAATGAGGGAATCTCAGTGGCTCTCCAGCCAGTGGATAAGACTTCTATTTTCTTGATTATATTCAATGTGTGGGCCTCAAACAGGTGTCAAGCCCATTATTTGTAAATACAAAAATATTTTTGACTGCTTCACCGTTAGGTAAAGGAAATACATTTCTTTGCCTTCCTCAACCCATCTTTGTTTAACATAGCCAAAGTTTGAAATCCCAGTTAACCACTAGTTGAATAAAGCCACAAGATTCCATGATTTTAAACAAACAAAATAAACTTTACTCTGCAAAGTCAGAAAAGTAAAATAATTTGCTATTTCCAACTTACTCTCTGACGTTTAGAATTAACATGAGGTTAAATATGATTTAACAGGCAAGCTGTGGTCAGACACGCCATACTGTTGGTTAAATGGCAGATACAACCAAGACAGATCCCACAGATTGCTCAACAACCCACTAGTGACTACTGTGAGCCACGATATCTCAGTAAAACTCAGGAGGGATTTCAGCTCTTCTCTTTCAAAGATCTAGCCTCTTATTTCCCTCAAAGTCTGCTCCAATTTAGACAGCCTCAGTGACTATTCATCTCCCAATAGTTCGATCTCTCCTACTGAGACTGTTTCACAGGAACTGCAAAGCTGCACTCCTGCCTCTAATTTTTTACCATTCATTTTTACGGGATGTGGGCATCACTGGCCAGGCCAGCATTTATTATCCATCCCTAATTGTCCTTCAGAAGGTGTTGGTGAGCTGCCTTGAACCGCTGTGGTCCCTTGAGATGTAGTTACACCTGTAGTGCTGTTAGGGTGGGAATTCCAAGATTTTGGCCCAGCGATAGTGAAGGAATAGTGATATATTTCCAAGTTAGGATGGTGAGTGACTTGAGACAAATCTTCAGGTGGTGATGTTCCCTGCTATATGTTACTCTTGTCCTTCTAGATGGTAGTGGTCATGGGTTTGGAAATTGCTACCTCAGGAACCTTGGAGAGTTCCTGCAGCTCATCTTATAGATGGTGCACACGGCACACTATTCTTCATTGAAGGAGGGATTGAAAGTTTGTGGAAGATGTAGCAGTCAAGCATGCTTCAATGTCCTGGATGGCGTTGAGCTTCTTGAGTGTTAATGGAGCTACACTTCTCACCAGGCAAGTGGAGAGAATTCCATTACACTCCTAACTTGTGCCCTTTAGATGGTGGACAAACTCTGGGGAGTCAGGAGATGAGTTACTCACCACAAGATTCCTAACTTTGAGCTGCTCAAGTAGCCATAGTATTTATATGGCTTGTCCAGTTCAGTTTGTAGTCTAAGGTAACCCCTGGGATATTGATAGTGGTGAACTGAGTGATAGTAATGCCATTGAATGTCATGGGGCAATGACTAGATTCTCTCTTGTTGGACATGGTCATTTCTTGGCAACTATGTGGCATGAATGTTACTTGCCACTTGTCAGCCCAAGCCTGGATATTGTCCAGGTGCTGCTATATTTAGACAAGAACTGTTTCAATATCTAAGAAGTCATGAATGATGTTAAATATTGTGCAGTCATCTGCAAACATCCCCCACTTATTACCTTATGATGGAAGGGAGCTCATTGATGAAGCAGCTAAAGACAGACACAATCTTAAGGAACCCCTGCAGTGATATCCTGGAGATGAGATGATTGACCGCTAACCACGACAATCATTTTCCTTTACTGGCACAATTCCAACTCTCACACAAATTGCTAGGTTCACAAAGCTGGCACTGCCCCTGGTTTTCTCTGAACCCCAGTCTCCTGGCTGCATCAATCTACAAATGGCTTGCAGGGCTTCTCCTGAGTCCTAACCCTCTCTAAGCACAGGATCAGTGACCTTTCACCAACTTCACAACTCCCCAGGACTTCTCTTGAGCCCTAACTGCACCAAATGGCTTGCATGGCTTCTCTGTGTGCTGCAAACCAAACAAGGTGCAAACTCTAACCAAAAGCTGAACCAAATAGCCCCCAGCCTTCTCTTGAGTTCTAACTGCCTGGAACCTACAAACAGCACCGTTTCAAATCTTCCCCAGCTGTGAAGCACTCAGATACATTGAAACCAAAAAAAGTCTTAAATTCTATCCATCTCCATGACACCATGGTCTTGTTGCACAGTGAGTAGCATCCCTGACTCTGAGCTTGAAGGTCCAGGTTTGAGTCCCACAAGGAAGGTGCGTTCATAATGTGGACAAACAGGTTGACTGTCAACCTGCAAAATCCTTCCAAATGTGCCAGTGGCTGGCGGTAAGAGTGGGAGAGTCTCTTGGTCAGCCACACTTGCTGTTGAATGGCGTCCCTCAGGCTATAAACCTCTGGCAACAGACTAGCGACCTGTTCCAGGAATAACTAGCTATGGAAACAGATGAATGTCTGCCTAAGTGTGTCACGGTGTGCAGGAAGAGTATTGGAATTGGAATCCATAACAACATACTCTTTCACTGAATGCTTTTAATCAAATTTAGATCTAACAAAACATTTCTCTGGACTGCACTTCTTTGCATGCAGTATAAGCATCACATCTCCAGCTCTCTTTCTAAATGAGACCACCTGCTGTTTCATTGCTGTTACCTTTCTAGCTATTGAACAACTGGGCCATGTTGACTTCAAAGTTAAATAAACTGCAAACTGCTTTAGTTGCATTTATCCTATTTTCTTCAGTAAAACTTTAATCTCTCCAGAACTACGTGGGCGGCATGGTAGCACAGTGGTTAGCACTGCTGGTTCACAGCTGCAGGGACCTGGGTTCGATTCCCAGCTCGGGTCACTGTCTGTGTGGAGTTTGCACATTCTCCTCATGTCTGTGTGGGTTTTCTCCGGGTGCTCCAGTTTCCTCCCACAGTCCAAAGATGTGCGGGTTAGGTTGATTGTCCATGTTAAAATTGCCCTTAGTGTCCTGAGATGTGTAGGTTAGAGGGATTAGTGGGTAAATATGTAGGGATATGGAGGTTGGGCCTGGGTGGGATTGTGGTCGGTGCAGACTCAATGGGCCAAATAGCCTCTTTCTATACTGTAGGGTTTCTATGATTCTATTTCTAACTAAACATTGGCCAGAATTCTCTGGCTGCTCACATTGGTGGGCAGGATTCTCTGGTCCCGCTACAGTGAACGGTGATTTAGCTGAGCACCGAATCCTTTGTCCTCACTTGCAGCAGCAGCAGGGTGTGAACAGCTGTAAAATTCCGACTGTTGCATCTAAAATGCTAACATAAACCATGGACTAGATATTCGCAACAAATTAAAGTACCTCACACTAAATATGAGGAACATAGAAACAGATGTTAAGACCTCACAAATGAAATGGGATGCAGAGCGACTCAAGGTTTATGTGCCCTAAATAAATGGCCACTAAGCACCACACACACTCTGGGAATTAGTCGTCTTAGCACTGATATGCAAAGGAAAGAAAATAAAGGACTGCTGGGTCTTTTTGTAGGAGCTGGTTACAAGGTAATATTAGATTAGAACTAATCAGGGGCTTACAGTGTAATATAGTGTGATTAAAATTTATATTGATGAGTGGTGTACAGAGTAACATTGGAGGAGAGAATAGTAACTAATATTAGAGTGGGGGTTACAGTGTAGTATTGGAGGAGAGGTTATTGAGTAATTTTGTAGGGTACAGAGTAATATTAAGTGGCGACTGCAGAATAATTTGAAGTGTGGGTTATGTAGTAACATTGGAGGTGGAGTTTACAGAGTAATATTGGATGGCATTTTCAGGGAAAACCAAAGGCGGATAAATTGTTCTTCAGTTCTTAATTGGGGAATTATGAGTGACTTGAAAGTGAAGTAACTGATGGGGAAACATCCTCCACTGACTGTATCTGAATTGAATCAGTTAAATACCCTTTTTTCTCAGGTTTTGTTGAGCTTCAGACTGAAGGATCAGATGTACATTTAATTGATGATTGTGGCAGCATCCCATTCCTGGATTACAAACATTTTGCTGCCCGAACATTCTTTCCTGAGGTAACCTTTATAACTTTATCTTTTTTCAACACATTTCATATTTACAGCGATTAAATTATTTTAGAGCAGGGTTTTGATGATGCCTGTGAACCTGTCTCTTAAGTGACTGGGCTTACATTTTGTCCTTTTTATGCTTTCTGTAGCAGGGAAATGGAGAATATGTGCCCAACTTTATCAGAGATCCAATCATCACTGCATCTCCGGTATGTTTTGTACTTATATCCATAACAATTACTTTCTGGAACTTTCTAGTTTGAATTATTGTGTACAATAGAGTTAAAATTGGTCCTGCATGTTAACTCCATAACTAACTGGAGTTTAAATTAGATGATAGTGAATATGAACAAAAGAACAAAGAACAGTAAAACACAAGAACAGACCCTTCGCTATCCAAGCCTGCGCCAATCACATTTACCTATCTATCCAACCACTTATATCCCTCTATTGCCCGTTTGTTCATATGCCTGTCAAAATGTGCCGAATGTAACTACCTCAAGCACCTCAATTGGCAGTGCATTCCAGGCCCCTACCACCCTCTGTGTAAAAAAAAACACCACACATCTCTGCTGAACCTTTCCCCCTTATCTTTAATTTGTGCCCCTTTGTAATTGTCATTTCTGCTGTAGGAGGGTGGAGGGCAGGGGAATGGCGAGGAGAGGAAAATGGAAAGGGAAGGGGAATGGAGAGGGAGCATGGGTAGTGAATGGGAAGGGTGGAAAGGGAGAGGGGAATGGGGTGGGGAATGACAAATGGGGTGAGGAATGGGGAGGGGGAAATGAGGTGGGGAATGGCGGGGTGGGGAATTGGGTGGGGAATGATGAGGGCAGGGTAAGGGAAGAGGAGGATGGGGCGAGTGTTACAACTCGCTCATATTACCCTTCACACGCACTGCACTCAACCCACTGCGCTTTTTCATTGAAGCCAAAGAACAGTCATTCTCCTTCGTTTGATGTTTTTCCATTGTGAGAGCCTAATTTTCTTGGAGGTGGGGACCCATTTTAAATGACTGTTAAAGCGTCCAGTAATAGTGGATAAAATAACTCTCCAGCTCTTGGCTAACAGGAAAATGTGGGTGGTTCATGAGAAGAAAATGGGCACCCTGCTCAAGGTGTTCCCAATTAGAATCCCTACAGTGCAGGAATAGGCCATTCGACTCATCGAATCTGCACCAACAACAATCCCAGAGCCTTTCCTTGTAACGCCACCTATTTACCCTGCTACTCCATCTGACACTAAGGAGCAATTTGGCATGGGCAATTAACCTAACCTGCATGTCTTTGGACTGTGGAAGGAAACCAGAACACCCGGAGAAAATCCATGCAGACGTTGGAGGCACTTATCATTCTGTGCCCTCGGCCCATAAGTTGGAGTACCAAGTGCTGCCTCCTATCCTAATGACTGAGTTTGCCCCTGCACAAGTGCAGGTGGGGTATTCTCCTCTAGGGCCACATTGGCCCCAAATCCAGAGGGTATTCGCACAAATATCTAAGCTGTCTAATGTCATGACTTCTACCACCTAAAAGGACAAGTGTGGTAGGTACATGACAAGACCACTCATTATCCTGACATGGAACCCTATTGCTGTTCCTATACTGTTGCTGAGTCAGAACCCTGGAACTCTCCCCACACAGCACTATGGGTGTACCTACATAACATGGACTGCAGAAGTTCAAGAAGGTGGCTTACCACCGCCGAGGGAAATTAGGCACAAAATTAGAATAAAAGAAACAGAATGGATGGCACAGTGGTTAACACTGCTGCCTCACAGCTCCAGCCACTGGGTTCAATTCCAACCATAGGCGACCGTGTGGAGTTTTCGCATTCTCCCCGTGTCTGTGTAGATACTCCAGTTTCTTCCCACAGTCCGAAAGACATGCTGGTTAGATGCACTGGCCATGCTAAATCCTCCCTCGGTGTACCCGAACAAGTGCCCGAGTGTGGCAACTAGGGAATTTTCATAGTAACTTCAATGCAGTATTAATGTAAGCCTATCTGTGACACTAATAAATAAACTTTTTTAAAAACTGTCAGAGAGTCGGTGCAGACTTGATGAGCCAAGTGGCCTCTTCTGCACTATAGGGATTCTAGGAGAAGAAGAAGACACTAGAGTAAAAGCGATGTACTGCAGATACTGGAAATCTGAAATAAGAATGGAAAATGCTGGAAAAACTTGAGCAAAGATAATGAGGGACCTAGGAGATTGTGACAAAGATGTGTGGGGCACAAGACAAAATAAGTGTAACGGCATTGCCTGGTGACCTTCACACACCATAATACTACCATGGTATGTAGGAGCAGAAGTAAGCCATTTGACCATCAAGTCTGCACCACATTTGATGAGATCATGACTGATCTGATGTATCTTTCCTTTGATAAGGAACCAAGTTTTTCATAGTATTCCAGCTGTGGTTGAACTGGTTGAGCAAGATTTCCCTTTTTTTGCCACTGGCAATGCACACCCACCTGGGCCACTGGCAATGTATACTCACCTTGTCCATTGGCAATGTGTGCCTACCTAGTTCACTGGCAATGTGTACTCTCCTTGTCCACTGGCTATGTGTACTCACCTTGTCCACTGGCTATGTGTACTCACCTTGTCCACTGGCTATGTGTACTCACCTTGTCCGCTGGCAATATGTACTCACCTTGTCCGCTGGCAGTGTGTACTCACCTTGTCCGCTGGCAGTGTGTACTCACCTTGTCCACTGGCAGTGTGTACTCACCTTGTCTGCTGGCAGTGTGTACTCACCTTGTCCACTGGCAGTGTGTACTCATCTTGTCCACTGGCAGTGTGTACTCACCTGGTCCGCTGGCAATGAAGATCAGCTAGATCAAGATGAGTGAAGTCCAAGGTAGCAGTAATGTCATCCAACATGTTGGAAATCACCTGCAAAACAATGAATAGACACTCAGAAGGAACTCTGTCAGCAAAGGCCTTTACTTAGCCAAAGAAAGCAGTCGTCCTTTTTCAGTCTTTAAAGGCTTTTCAGATTATCAAGTTTGCAGAACAGTCATTACAGGGTCCATTCAGTTTGAGAAATTCAGCTGTTAACACTGAGGAAAAGGGTAAATTTACAGTTGTCTCTTAACATATTCAAGTAACAGACCAGACAGGTTCACTGGGTGTTTTGTTTGCACCTCCAAACACACTCCTGGTTAAAGGCAAAAATGAGCAGGATCATGTCTGGTTTCCTACATGCCAGGCTCACAGACACCCACCTCTCCAACCCACCCTACACACTGGATGTGATCTTGTTGTAGGTAAAATAATACCTCGAAGACTGTTAGTGAGTCAAAATACAGTGGTTTTTATTTCAAAACTCTGGGGTTTATTCCAGAATTTTGGGAGAAGCAGGGACTACCAAACTTCTCTTAGAACACAAACACAAGTGGGCATTTATATATCATGAGTCTTAGTGTTAATCACGATTCAAAGTTCCAATTCCCACCAGACCTCGTGTCTTCCTTCCTTGGTCATGATTCAGGCCCAGATTTAACCAGGAACCACAGTCCTGCAGTCACGACACAGGCTTCAACCTGGTCACGATTCAAAACCCCTCTGCAGCAGTACCGGCATCCCTGTCTTTGAAGTTACTTGTGCGATTGCGGCTGTCGCAGCAGGACTCTTCCTATTAAAAGCCGGTATTGCGATCTGCCATCAGCAGCTGTCAAAAGCTGGTATTGTAAACTACCATCTGTGTAACAATGTCCAACTAACACAAATAGGTAAGATTTGCAAAGTCTACAAAATAACAGCCACATTAAACTATCTGTCTTTATACAAATGAGAGTTAAAGCATGTAACACATGAACAAATAACTTATATTATTGCCAGGAGCAGTATAAGCTTGAGAGGATCAGTCATGATGAAGCATTATGCTTGTTACATATTCTAGGTACAAAATTCATTAACCCTTTCCCTTCTGGGAGATTTTGTTATGGATTTGCAGCAGATGGAAAGGATTGAGTATGTGAATATTAAGGAGGAGGATGTGTTGGAACTTTTGAATTCTATCAAGGTAGATAAGTCGCCGGGACCAGATGGGATGTACCCCAGGATACTGTGGGAGGCGAGGGAAGAGATTGCAGAACCCCTGGCGATGATCTTTGCGTCGTCAATGGAGACGGGAGAGGTTCCAGAGGATTGGAGGATTGCGGATGTAGTTCCTATTTTTAAGAAAGGGAACAGAGATAGCCCGGGAAATTACCGACCGGTGAGTCTGACCTCAGTGGTTGGTAAGCTGATGGAGAGGCTTCTGAGGGACAAGATTTACGAACATTTGGAGAGGTTTGACATGATCAGGAATAGTCAGCATGGATTTGTCAAGGGCAGGTCGTGCCTTACAAGCCTAGTTGAGTTCTTCGATAATGTGACTGAACACATTGACGAAGGAAGTGCCGTGGACGTAGTGTACATGGACTTCAGCAAGGCGTTTGATAAGGTCCCCCATGCAAGACTTCTTGAGAAGGTGAGAGGGCATGGGATCCAAGGGCCTTTGGCCTTGTGGATCCAGAACTGGCTTGCCTGCAGAAGGCAGAGAGTGGTTGTGGATGGGGCTTTTTCTGAATGGAGGTCAGTCACCAGCGGAGTGCCTCAAGGATCTGTTCTGGGACCCTTGTTGTTTGTCATTTTCATAAATGACCTGGATGAGGAAGTGGAGGGATGGGTAAGTAAGTTCGCTGATGACACGAAGGTCGGTGGTGTTGTGGATGATCTGGAAGGATGGCAAAAGTTGCAGCAGGACATAGATAGGATGCAGGACTGGGCGGAGAAGTGGCAGATGGACTTCAACGCGGATAAATGTGTTGTCGTCCATTTTGGCAGAACCAACGGGATGAACGAGTACACTATTAAGGGCAGAAGTCTGAGTAGTGTTGAGGAGCAGAAGGATCTTGGGGTCCGGGTCCACAGGACTCTTAAATCGGCCTCGCAGGTGGAGGAGGTGGTCAAGAAGGCGTATGGTGTACTGGCCTTCATTAATCGAGGGATTGAGTTTAGGAGTCGGGAGGTAATGCTGGAACTTTATAAGACCCTTGTCAGGCCTCATTTGGAGTATTGTGCGCAGTTCTGGTCGCCTCACTATAGGAAAGATGTAGAAGCTATTGAAAGGGTGCAGAGGAGATTTACAAGGATGTTGCCTGGACTGGGAGGCATGCCTTATGAAGTTAGGTTGAGGGAGCTGGGACTCTTTTCCCTGGAGAGACGAAGGTTGAGAGGCGACCTGATAGAAGTTTACAAAATGTTGAGAGGAATAGATAGGGTGGACTCTCAGAGGCTATTTCCCCGGTTTGAAATGGTCGCTACGAGAGGACACAGATTTAAGGTGCGGGGAGGGAGGTTCAGAAGTGATGTTAGGGGTAAGTTTTTCACTCAGAGGGTGGTGAGTGAATGGAATCGGCTGCCGTCAGTGGTGGTGGAGGCGAACTCGCTGGGGTCTTTTAAAAGACTTCTGGATGAGTATATGGGGTTTAATGAGATTGAGGGTTATAGATAGGTCTGTAGGTTGGTAGGTGATGTGGTCGGCGCAACTTGTGGGCCGAAGGGCCTGTTTGTGCTGTAGTGTTCTATGTTCTATGTTCTATGTTCAGGTACAACATTCATTCACCTTTTCCCTACTTAAATCTTATCACCCGTTCACGCCACACTCCAGCTGCAGTGAAGACAGAGATTTTGGTGACAAGCCAAATCTCCATTCGCTGCAGCAGGATGGGAAAATCCCACTGGTATGAATGATGAAAAAATTCCTGCCATTATGATTTTAGAAGGCATTTTTCCATTAATACTGAAAATACCTGATCCACCGTTCTAGATTAATATACAAAATAACCTATGTATGAAGAGATTTTATGCAACCATCTTCCCATTACTGTTTTATTTGAAGCAGGCACATGGAGATGACAATCTGAATGAAGGATATAACGCCTTGTACGACTTCCTGAGTAACAAACAGTTTTTGGTGACTTTAATACACAGTCTTGATCAACAAAAGGATTTCTCCATTAAAGACAGGTTAGCTAATCGAT
Source organism: Carcharhinus amblyrhynchos (assembly GCF_965287045.1). Lineage (NCBI taxonomy): Eukaryota > Metazoa > Chordata > Chondrichthyes > Carcharhiniformes > Carcharhinidae > Carcharhinus > Carcharhinus amblyrhynchos. Next base: position 4,567,948 of record NC_137342.1, on the reverse strand, counting down.
ATCTCTATCGGTTAATTGCTTTTCAATACAGTTAGGCTTTCTTTTGTTCCCTGGGTTGATTCTCTCAAAATGCTATTGTCATTGTCAATATGTGATACTGAGAGAGTGGTTCAGAGGGTTTAACTAGAATTAACTGTGTTTTGTATCAGAACAAATGCACTCAATAATCACTTTTCCTTTGGTTAATTCTTTATATTCATATGGGGCTTCGGGAGGAAGGAGTTACTAAAAATAATTAATTGTCTGTTGTGGTGGATATAGAGATGGTGGAGATTACTGGGACAATTGCATATGTTCGTTTCCAAAGGTAAACAAGCAGGTAAGGAGGGATAGAGTGACTTTCCTCCTTTCCCACTCCTTGTTTGACCTTAACAAGTGTTATTAAAAGGATAAACTTGCCAATTCAGAGAATATTTACCTGTTTACGTGCTGTGACTATAAAGAGTGACTCCAAGAGTCACTTCTAGGCTACAGTTCAGTGTCCAAAGTGATTATATCCAATGCTCGTTCCACACCCAATTGAATGCCCAGGTGATTGGATGTTTTGTTACTGGGGTCAAGAATTGGTCTATTTACACTCCTCCAAGGTGATTGTTTCCGATGAGGTTTTCTGGACAGGCTGACTCAATTTTACTGGCTTGGAAACTTGTAAGGTACAGTGAAGTAAATGTTCATTCATCTTAGTAGCTGTTGTTTTAAGTCACTTTTTAAAAGAATGTTGGTGTTCACTCCTTTTCAAACTCCACCAGTGTTTGTCAACCCATGGCTTTATAACAACATGATAACAGTACTGGCATTGATAGGAACTTAAATAGAATTGGTGATGATCAAAACCATGGAAATAAGCATGCAGTCCCTCCAGCCTGTTCTGTGATTCAACTAGATTCTGGCTGATCTGTGTCTTAGACCTGTTTCCGACCTTAGCTCCAGATCCTTTGATATCTGTTGATTTCAGGCTTGAAAGCTCCAATTTACATGCATGGACCTTTGAGTGAGAGAGTTACAGATTTCACTACCCTTTATTTTAAGCAATGCTTGAAAGTAATTGCATTGGAAGTAACTCAGAGAGGATTCACTAATCTGATTTCTGGGATGAAGGGTCTGTCTTATGGAAAAGCTTGAACAGGTTGAGCCTCTACACAATGGAGTTTAGAAGAATAAAAGGTGATCTTATTCAAACACATAAGATCCTGAGGGTTGCCAGAATAAATGCTGAGAGGATGGTTCTCTTTTTTGCAGAATCTAGAACTAGGAGGTAGAGTTTCAAAATAAGGAGTCACCCATTTAAGATGGTGATGAGGAATTTCTTCTCTTAGAGGATCGTTAGTATTTGGAATTCTCTCCCACAGAGAAGAGTGAAGGCTTGGTCATTGAATATATTTGGGGCTGAGTTAGACAGATCTTTGATTGACAAGGGAGTCAAGGTTATTAGAGTACAGGCAGGGAAGTAGAGTCAGGTTACATCTCTGTTCTGATGTAACCTGACTCTCATTAACCACCAGGTCAAGCTGCAGGGCCAGAATGGTCTACTTCTGTTCCTATTTCTTATGTTCTTATGCTTCTTGATTTCATTCCTGAATGGCTTAGCTCTAACTTGAAGGCTATACCCATGTGTTTGGCTTCCCCTCTGGAGAAAACAGATCACTCTAAATCTTCTAAACTCAAGGGAATACAATCCAGCTTTAATTTAACCTGTTATGCCCTGGTATCTTACATGTTCACTGATGTAAAACTCTATCCATGTGTTGGCGTTCAAGAGAGTAAACACTGAACTGGACTCTTTGACTTTAGAGCAGTATCCAAACACTGTCATTTGAATTCCTAGATGCCACTCTAAAAATGCCAACTATTTGTCATTAACAGGTGTAAGTTCGCTTCGTTCCTCACCATTGCATTTCACAGTAAATTAGTTTATCTGACGAGTGTGCTTGATCACCTCCTCAAAGACTTGATGGATGGATCGACTGCCCAGCCAAAGCTGCTGTTACGTGGCACAGAAACGGTGGTTGAGAAACTGTTAACCAATTGGGTGTCCCTGTGCATGTACGGCTTTCTGAGGGTAAGGACTATTCATGGTGCGCTTTGGAGTCATGGTGCATGGTGGGTATAATTTTGGCTATTGTAAAGTCCCTTCTTGCAGTTCAGTTTTCAAATCATCCTGACTTATTCTTTAATTCTTGGATTGTGCAAATCACTAACATTTATTTCCCACCCCTAACTGCCGCAAGAAGGTGGTGGTGAGCCAGTTTTTTGAACTCCTGGGTAGCAGTTTGACAAACCTGAGCACTTGTTTTGGTACTTTTTGAGTTAGCCATATTGGTGTGGGACTGGAGTCACATGTAGTCCAAACTGGGTAAAGACAGCTGGTTTCTTTCCCTGAAGAACATTGGTAAGTCAGTTGAGTTTTTGCAACAGTCTGACAACCATGATCTTACTGAATGGTAGAGCAGGCTTGAGGGGCTGAGTGCTCTCTACTCTTGCTTCTAATCTTCAGATTTTAAAAAACTGAATTCAAATTCGCAAACTGCCATGATAGGATTATGAACTCAATTTTCCTGGAAAATTGGTTCTGTAACTTACCCACTACACCAATGCTAAATTTACTGACAGCTGTTCCTCTTGTGGGAAGAAGTTGTGTGACCCTTGTGTTACAGTTTGTGTAAATTTTTCAGCAGACACGATGCTGAGTCAAACACTCCAGGATGGTCTTGGGTGTTGAGTTATACCAACTAAAAGCATCTCAGATCTTTGCTCAGTTAGTCATTCATAGTTGAGATCACAGTAAGAATGATATATTTGGCCTCATGACCTCTACGTTAAAGGGAAGTTGTTTTTAATGTCAGCCCGAATTTTTGATCCTGATTGTAAAAATTCACTTAACACTGTTGAGTTCACAGCAAAAAGAGAACTTCCGCTGCAGGCTAAGCTTTCAAAGAAGAGAGAGCTGTATCTGATGCTTACTGAGAACAGGATGTGCTGACAGACAGTTCTCCTTTAACTATGATTTTAATGCCCCAGAAACCAATGAACTGACCACCACCCACACATATCTGTTAACAATCTATCAGATGTTTAGAGGAACTCAGTAGTCTTCCCAATATGCACATGATGGGCAAAACTTGTTCCAGGCTCTAAAGGTCAAAGGGTATGGGGGGAGAGCTGTAGTATGGCATTGAGATGGAGGATCAGCCATGATCAAAATAAATGGCAGAGCTGGCTCGAAGGGCCGAACAATCTCCTGCTCGTATTTTCTATGTTCATGTCCTAAGGTTTTGAAAGGTGCTATAGAAATGCAAGTCTTTCTTTCTTTTAATAATTTGGCTTCATTAAATGGCTGATGTATTTCTCATGAGAGTTGTCGTCTTTCTGAATGTAGGAATCTGTTGGCGAGCCATTATTTAAGTTAGTGTCAGCAATAAAGCAACGGATCAACCTGGGTCCAGTGGATGCAGTCAGTGGTAAGGCATTATACACAATAAACGAAGACTGGCTATTGTGGGAGGTTACAGACTTTAAAACTCTGGTACGTACAATCTTAATGAAAACTCATTTGCACATGTTAATTAATTGTCATTAATTGAATAAAGATGGAACTCCTTGCTGCTACTAAACTCTGGCTTATATGTAATATATGCTGTGTAATAGAGTGGGACCTTAAGCCTACATTCACCATCCGCGGGAAAGGTATATGGGCTCAAAATGTCGAGAGTATTAAAAAGCGTGATTCTTGCAGCGAGATCACGTTTTCTGATATTGAACTAACTTTGCCAGTGGAGTGAAATGGAACATGCTGGAAAAGGCCTGGAACCTAATTTGGTTGCATCAGCACATCATTAATGAGCATTCAGTCTGGGTCTGGGTATTGAACCTGTACCAAATATTCAGCTGGTACCAGCATGGCCATTTACAAGAGCCCTAAGTAAGTGTGAACCTGGCACCGTCAATTCCGTGGGGGATATCAGAGATGAGTGCTCAGGCAACCGTTACTCCCCAGGCAGTCCAACACTCAAGGAGCACCAGTAAGAATGCTGGGGATGCATACAAGTACAGCTCAGGGCCAGGGTGAAGGTCACTGTCACCATCGTGGGGGGGTTGAGAGTGTGTTTGGGGAACTCAGAGACCTTACCTTTCTTGGTAATTGGGTCACCTCCTGCGCTGAGGGAATATGCTGACTGCCAAGCAGGCATCTGCTCTTAGTTTCTCCATTCTGTATTAGTGTTCAAACTGTAGCTGAGTGGTTCTTTGCTGGTGCTGCAAATTGAGTGGAAGGTAGCCACAACAAAAGGTAGTACTGGTTGCAACTGTGAGGTACTGGGGTCTTGCTTTGGGATAGGCCAGTTTGAAGGGCACTGTGGAGGTATCAGTGATAAGAGCTACCTTGCCTCAAGACTCATAAAGACTTTCTCACTTAGGTGAATGCAGTGAAACCTACAATCCTCATTCTATTAATGGTGCGAGACCAGAGAGAATTATTGGCAGGAAGTTTAAATCCACTTCTCTGCAAACTCTCTCAGGACGGGCACTAAGAATGCACTGATTGCTCATATACAAGGCTGCTTAACTGCGCAGCATCAAAGAGGCTGAAGAACGAGACCATCATCTAGGAAATTGCTTGAAAAGCTAATTGCATGCATCAGCTGCGTCTCATCAAAGTGAATGTTATTGCCAGAGCAACTTACTGATGATTCTTGGAGGAGTTTACCATGCCAATTTATATATATCCTGAGTTAGATCTAGTTGCACACTATTCATCCAACTGGAGCGCAGAAAAGCTATGTGGAGATGTGGCTGCAGCATCAGAAGGGATAGTAGGAAGTAGAGCAATAATGGGATCTAGTTGCACAGTCTGGGGTCTGGAACACCAAGCCCCAAGAACGTAGACGAGACTTTTAATAGGAGCCTTAGCAGTACACAGCTCACACTGGACCACACCCTGGCAAGGTAGGATGGTGGTAACTGGTACCACTCCCCCTGTTCAATATCATATTTGGCATCATTTTTGAAGTGTCCTGTCAGGATACAGACCTTATTATCATGCTGTATAGGGCCTGGACTTATGTTCTTTGTGGGTGCTGAAAGGGTGGGAGTTGGTGGACATAAAATATGTGGGTCAGATGTCAAAAGACAATAGAGGCTCAACACTATTCGTCAACTGGAGCACAGAGAAGCAATGTGGAAATGTGGCTGCAGCGTCAGAGGGGATGGTGGGAAGTAGAGCAGTAATGGGAAGCACAAGGGTGGAAGTTACAGACACGTGGTGCAAAGAGGATTAGATTCTGTTATGACTCCTCAGCGCTCATGGTGGTGGTCTTAATCTTTCAGCGCATAATTCATGAAAATCATGAGGCTTGTTGAGTTCTACTTTCTACTGATCGAGATTGACCAGCAGCAGAGACAGTGACATGCTGATGGACGTAGCCAGGACCAGCAGCCTGCACCAGTAACTTACAGCTGCTTGGGGAGCAAGACTGCACATGGCAGAACAATGTTGGAAGCAGTGGCAGCTAACAGTCTTCTGGCATTGGTGTTCCAACCTTCAGTTGTCCGCACTGCAGTACTTGAGAAGACTGCAACTATCCCGGGACAGTGGACCATCTCTACCACATACTGCACAAGCTGGCACCAGATGAAACTGGAGGACAGCCAATGCCTATGGCCATTAAATTTATAGCTGCTGTGAACTTTATTTATGACCACACAATGCCCTTCATGCACATGTGTGCCCGTTTCCCAGGGAGCGCCCATGACAGTTGCGTCTTGGACTATTCACAGATCCTGGCTGTCTTTGAGGGAAATCGAATCCAATGGGGATGTGGGAAGTTTCACCATGGTGCACTTCTGCCTATGGCTAAAGCGACTAGTTGATGTGAGGCAGGTTCTGCCACAAGTGCTGCAGGTGAAGTTGTTACCAGACGTGGTTGTTTTTGGTGTTGATGTCTGTTATCAAGTTGCTGTCGCTGATCACCATAGTGGTGCATTTTATATTCCTTTGTTGTCAGCTAGTGTCTCCCAGGTGCAAAAATCTATATTCAGGACATTCCTTTCATGTTTACAAACATTTCTGAAGCGGAACTTGAACATCTCACTGCTCATCTGCGCCTGGTCACCTCGCCATACAGATAATGCAGGAAATTGCCTCAATGCCAACATACTTGGGAGGTCTGGCCTTTGAGAGAACATTTATCAGTTTGTTTTCCATGAATTTTCCAGAATATGCTAGGAGTGGTAAAGGTGAAAAATGGTCAAAGCTGGAAAGCTTACAACCTTTAAAAAATATTTGGATGAGCAGTTGAAATGTCATAATATTCAGGGAGATTGGACAAGTGTAAATAAATGGGATTCGTTCCTTTAGTGTTGGATATTGTCAGTGCAAACTCAATGGGCCAAAGGATCTTTTCTGCACTGTGTGACTCTTTGACTCCATTGACAAGCGATCAGTATAATCGGCAAGGAAAATCTCATCCCTCCCCCGCATCATTTACCAAGACAGCCTAGAATGTGCAGTAATGATCATTCATTGGGTTAATGAGTGAGCCTTCAATTTCCAAACTGACTCAGAGACAGGAATTTAGACAGAACCACAAGAAAATAGTTAATAGGACATGGGAAAGTTACAGAAAGTGTGGTTAAGGGGGTGTCATGCATAAAGAGATGATAGCATGAATACATGGGAGCCATGTACAAAAGGAGAGAAAGTAATAACAGATGGTTACTGAGCTGTACTCCTCATGAGTTATCACTCTTAGAGAATTGGAAAGGTTCATTGCTAGCGTTGTGATTCAGCAATAATGCTCTCACATATTGACCTAAATTTCAAATCAAATCACGTCCAGAGGCTTGAGCACATAACCATTATCGTACTGAGGGAGTTTCCAGAGTTTCTATCTTTCAAATTAAGGTTACATTGAGGCTGTGTCTGTACTCTCAGACAGACACAAAAGTTGACTGGAAACTGGTGAATTTCCCAGTTAGCAGGTGTCCAGATCAACATTTCTCCCTCAACCAAAACCTAAAGTAAAATTTTCCGGTAATTATTTCATTGCTGTTTGTGACAGCTTTATATAGTAAAACTGACCAACACATTTCCTAGCGTACAGAGTAACCACAGTGCAACAAAACGAGTATTTCATTGGCTGAAGTTGTGAAAGGCAGAGGCACAAGTTCTTTCTTTTTGAGCTCTGACTTCAGAGGATCAGTAATCACTGTTCTGCTTTTTTCTGTTGGTCTAATGTTTTAATTCTGCAAAGTCATGTTTCTGACAAAATGATGAAGTTACCTACATCAGTTCCTTTTTTATTTAACCACTTAGCCTCTGTCTTGTGTTAAAGTATGGGGAAATGGTTCCATTTACAAACTGTAGTACATTATTTTTTCTTTTACTCATGTGGACAACTGCTCCCGACTGCTGCGTGCATTTTGCACAAGGAAACGAAGGGATATCTTGCATTTATACAGCATGTTAGTATCTCTCCAAAACTCTCTCAAACCACATTGCGCACAACAAGTTACCTCAAACTGAAGTATAGGCAAACATGAGAGATACTTTCAATATAGTTGAATCCTGCGTTGAAATAAGTAACCAGTGGCCATAGATTTCCCAGTTTAATTCCAAATTATACGTAAATTAACACCTTAGTTGAAAGACGTTGGGGGTGATTTAGAGCCCACACACACTATCTGCAGTAATGGCGGCGTTTGTTCAAAATTCAGAGATTTGTGCCGGTGAGTTTCTTAGCTCCAGTCTTCCTGGCCCCTCAGTTGTGATGTGGCCTGAAACTTGCCATGGGACTGCAGAATGCTCATTTTAATACATTAGCATTTCATTAGCTGGAAGTCTGTCCAAGATTCCCACCATCCCCTCTCATCAGATATTCAGTGGGTGCTAGCGTGGCCATTTACAACAGGTCTACGGAAACCAAGGGGGGTTTCAGAGATGAGTGCTCAGGCAGCCAGCACCCTCTGTGGTGTGCTCTGCTCAGGGGGCATTGGAGAAGACTTGGGGGACACGGATAAGTTCAACTCGGGGCCAGGGGTGGAGGTCCCTAAATTGCCATTTCAGGGAGAGGGGTTGGGAAGGGTCCATTGCAGGCCTTCTCTATCCTTCAGGTCAGTGTGGCCCCTGCTCTAAAAGGGGTTGCAAAGGCTGCCTGTGTCCTCTTTCCTGGGTTCCTGTCCATATCACAGCTTCAGGAATGCCCTTCCTTAGTGAGGGCTGGCAAGAGGATGGGAGAGACATAACACTGTCATTCTCACACTCCATAGAGATGAGACGTCCAGTGAGCGCGGTGGTTCCCCCAAGCTTGGCAATAATAACAGAATGGATGAACAAAGTGAAACTTATTGACAAATATTCAGAATAAAATGGTGACCTATATTTATCCAGAGGTATGTCGCTCTGAATGGGGGCTGTCGGATGGGCCAGGGATGCCCAGGGTCCCCTGGCTGGAGGCCCCAAGATTATATTCCTGCTGATTCTCTTCCCTTCAGGTTCCCGGGGCCCCCTGTGCTCCTTCATGGGATGGGGAGCAGTGGGAGTGAGATCCAGAAGCCCTGCTATCCTCTGGTGCTGACAGTCATGAATTCCCACCAGTGCCTGCACTATGCAGTTGAAGCCTTGCACGTTGGGGCGGACACCTTCAGCCATGGGGTGCACATGCTGCACTGAGGTCTCCACTGTGGATGCCAACCTTGCAGTGTTGGCCTGAGTACACTGCAGTGACTCCACCATCTCCTTGGATAGAAGCAATGGGACTCTTTGCATCGGCCTTGCAGTCCAAGGAGAACTGCTGTCATCCCTTCCTAATACTCATGACTCTGTCTTTGCAGCTCCAGCAGCTGTGGGATGAATGGGCCCAGAGGCTCATCATCACCCTGAAGCTCAGCAGAGTCCTGGGCTCTTGCATTCCTCCCAGTGTTAGTTCCCTGGGACATTCCTGCCTCTGTGATCGTCAGTTGTGAGGTGGTCACCATGAGTGACTCAGGAGACTGCCCACCGAGGTCTGAGTATCTGTGCTGGTGCTGAGTGCGGGTGACAGCTGGGATGCATTCTCCACAGTGGGGTCCAGCTGTTCCAGGTGGCGCGAAGATAGTCTGGCCTGTTTTGGTGGTCAGCTTGTGAGAGGGAGCACATGGCATCAGTGCATTACATAAGACACGGTGGGAAAATTGTTCACTCACTTGAGCCTTGAGAAATGACAGCATTGTATTGAGGTTTCTCACACTTCTTTGCTGTTCTCACTTCACTAGCAGCACAGGCACGCTCTTCCTCCTCCCCGGCCAGCTTAAGGGCTCACTCCTCAAAACGTGAGCGGGTTCGCAGCTTGGGCATAACTCCAGCTAGCTACGCTCACTCATGCCTATTGTGCTACAGTTTGTCCTTCAGTGACACAGATAGAGAGGGTGTAGGTGGGAGTGTGGACATTTAAGACAGTGATGTGGTATGGCAGGCACAGCGTTTGGGTGGTAGCTGGAGTGTGTGGAGCAGAGCAGCTACTAGGGGAACAAGGTGATTGTGGGAGGGATGGAGGGAAACTGGTGCCTGTTGCTGGCAGAAGCCAAGGCTGAGTGTGAAAGGTGTTAGAGGTGCGAGGGGTCCAGTGGGAGAGCGGGGGTGGTTTACTTAACCTGGCTGAGCTAAGAAGGCTATTCAGCTTCTTCCGACAATGCCAACCTGTCCTATTCTGTACTGCACTTGGGCGGCATGGTAGCACAGTGGTTAGCACTGCTGCTTCACAGCTCCAGGGTCCTGCGTTCAATTCTTGGCTCGGGTCACTGTCTATGTGGAGTTAGCACATTCTCCTCATGTCTGCGTGGGTTTCCTCCAGTTACTTTGGTTTCCTCCCACAGTCCAAAGATGTGTGGGTTAGGTTGATTGGCTGTGCTAAGAAATTGCCCCTTAGTGTCCAGGGTAGTGGAGGTTAGAGGGATTAGTGGGTATAATATGGAGGGATATGGGGGTAGGGCCTGGGTGGGATTGTGTTCGGTGCAGACTCAATGGGCCGAAGGGCCTCTTTCTGCACTGTAGGGTTCTGTGTTCTGTGCACTCAGCAGGACTGCCACTGCAGCCCAGATGGGGATGGCCACCCTGCTGGACAGCTGTCTCCTGGATTGTGGGTATAGGGTTTCAGCCTCTGCACCACTCCATCAAGCAGTCTGGTGACCAGCAGTAATAATGATTACCATCTCCTCCATTAGGGGAAGACATACAGCTATACCTATCACTCACCAGTGTGATAGGTATAGCTGTACCTACTGCCTGCAGTTGTATGCCATCTTTTTCTGCAACAGAGAGGGAACTGTGTCAGAGAGTGTAGTGTGATGCGTTTGTATAATGTGGTTGTTATGGATATATAATAGGCTGTGTGCAAGCTGTAAGATGCGGGTGAGAGATTTGCAGGAAGACCATGTGAGAAAGGGTGGGGTGAAGCTATGAGTGTTAGATCAGATTCTTGGTTGATCAAGAATGTTCGTAAATGAGTGGTGAAGTATATGATGTGTTTCTCAGCGTGTGAGCTTTTGGTGCAGTTGACGGGAAATAACATTCACTCATGTGAGGTAATTGATGGCGTTTTATGCAAGTCTTCAACGTGAAACTCCTGACAGTGACTGTCACAGCTACTGCTCCCAATTCCATTGTAAACTTTGTCTGGAGGGTCTCTTTTGCATAGATGACCTTTCTCCCCTGCACTGGATCATGCTGTCTACCATGTTGGGCTATCGCTGAGTTTTTCCCAGAACAGAATCAATTGTAGAATGACTTCCTCCACCTACTTCAGCCAGAATACACCTCTCCTTTAGGGCAAACTAGCTTTAAATGGTGAAGGCATCACAATTTTACATTCCTTGCTCAGGCATGCAGCCATTCAATAGCGTGCAGGGTTCTGGCTGCATACAACAATCATGTAAATTAAAAGGCAGGAAAAAGTTTCTGAAATATCGCAATCCCCAGACCTATTTGGGAGTTACCGAGTTTCATGGCTGACACCTCTGACTGTGTAGTATCCCTTAAGTACTGCACTGGAATGTGTATATGAGTGGCTCATGAATCCCAACCTTCTGAGCCAGAGGTAGGATTGCCAGCAACAAACAGAAGCTGACATGTGAGTACACTGTACAGCTCAGAGACATTATGAGGCTTTGTTGTGGATCAAGCTCAATGTTATGTTTCCTGCCCCATGAGTGATTGGTGGGGGTGGGTTAGTGTTTGAAACTTGGCATAAATCAATGTGATGTCAGTGCTCCGTTTCCGAACAGGAACAGAGGGAGGCCATTCAGCCCCTTGGGACTGTTATTGCTAGTCAAACAGATCATGCTGTTTTGTATCTGATAACCATCTTGCTCTTAATTTGTTATTCCCTCACCTAACAAAAGTCTCCCAATCTCAGTTCTAAAATGTCCAGGTGAACTCCAGCTTTATCAGCTTTCTATGGGAGAGAGTTGCAGAACTTGTGTATGTTTTTGCTGAAACTATCCCTGAATGGTCTGACTCTAATTTTATGTTTATGTCCTCTTGTTCTGGACTCCCCACCAGAGGAAATATTTTCTCTCCCTCTACCCTGACTCCTTTAATCATTTAAATACTTCCATTTGATCACCTTTAACCTTTTAAACTGAAGGGAATACAAGTCCAGTCTATGTGACCTGTCATCACACTTCACCTCTTTGTCCCAGTATCATGTTGGCGAACACAAAAAGCTGGAACCAATATCAGGTTTGGACCTCATTAGGATGCAGTGGGCATTCTGTCCGGTTCACAACTGGGAGGCAGGAAAATCTGGCAACTTCTTGAACAAACTCTGCTAGAAGATGCCAGTACAGTGATGAGTGAGCTAATTGAGAAAACTCTGCTATCGATGTTCATATGGTGTGTGGGGTGGAGGAACAGTGCCTTATTACCATCAGACGGTAGACAACAGTCTGAGTGTGAAGCCAGGAGGAGCAGTGCTGCTGCACCAGGTATAACCTGTGAAGCAGATAATGTCCAATTCTTCTCCAGTTATTGCAATCAGTCTTACAGTCTTTTTATTTCTCACTTGACTTGTGTGTAACTTGAATCAACAACAATTCTGACATGAACCCCAGGAATATTCTTCAACAATATTCATAAATGATGAGTGTGACATGATGTGTGGAACTTTATCAGATATCTTCTGAAAATCCACTTTGTGGGAGCTCCCAGCAGTTCATAGTCTGAAAGATCACTGTGACATTTTGCACAGGTTAATGCCATAATGATGAAATGATGAAGATTGTTTTAAATGTGTTGGGCCTTATTACTGTGTGATCTCTCTCCTGGCAGAAACTGGATGTTTCATTTCAGCTGAACACTGAGGCTGATGATGACAGTGATCTGGACAGCCAGCCCAATATTGAAGTAGATGTTTTGGATTGTGACACTATAAGTCAAGCAAAGGAGAAGATTTTTGAGACGTTCTTCAACAAATTTGGTTATTCACAGAGATTCCAAATGGAAGACATTGACCTGGGTAATTTCTCTCATGCATTTTCAATTCAATTTTAATTTAAATTTCCTTTACAAGCCTGGGGCATCTAAACTCATGATGCGGATATGCCGGCGTTGGACTGGCGTAAACACAGTAAAAAGTCTGACAACACCAGGTTTTAGTCCAACCTATTTATTTGATAATATACTCACAAGCTTTCGGGGTTAGCCCCTTCGTCAGGTGGCACCTGACGAAGGGGCTAACCCCGAAAGCTTGTGAGTATATTATCAAATAAATAGGTTGGACTAAAACCTGGTGTTGTCAGACTTTTTACTGCATCTAAACTCAACAGATTCATGCAAATTGCAATGCCCCTTGCTGCTCCAGTTCACGTTCTGAAATAAAACCTAATGTTTCAATAATAAAAGGCTTCTGGCTTTTGGCCATTCAGTTTAACATCCGGTGGGGTACTCGCACCAATGGGAGTGGACTAATAAAAATCTCCCCATTGAGTCAGGTGGCTCAATGGCTTCTCCACATGTGACATAAAAGGGTCTTTGTTACAAGTGTAAACACAATACTTTGTGTTTATATAGAACCTGTAACAAAATAAAGCCATCCAAAGGCACTTCACAAATTATAATAAGGCCAAAACTTCCTATGTGAAAGTCCTGCCATATGCCAATCAATGGCAATGTAATGTGGTATTGGGGCTGCTGGAGTCAGCAGGGCCGAGCCCTGCTATCCTGAAAATTCAGGGCTTGGAATTCTCTCTGTAAATCTCTCCACCTCTCTTTCCTTAAAACCTGCCTCTTTGGCCAAGCGTAGGGTCATCTAAACTAAGTAGTAGAGGTGGAGAGGTTTAGAGAGAGAATTCCAAGCTTTGAATTTTCAGGGTAGCAGGGCTCAGCCCCTGCTGACTCCAGCAGTCCCTATACCACATTACATTGCCATTGATTGGCATAGGCAGGACTTTCACTTAGGGAGAACCACCACTTTGGAGAGCACTTGGCCAGACATCACTGCAGTGGTCGGAAGAGGGACTGCAGGGAGCTTCTTCGCACTAAGTCCCGAGAACTGGAGAACATGGTATGTGGCAGGCCCCAGGTTGGAGAAGGTAGGGAACCCCCTAGGGAGTTGCAAGGGGGGTAATCAGGATCATGGAGGATAGGACAGGGGCACGGAGGGACTGGAGCTTAAGAGTAGGACACTCCCTGTCAGCACAGGGCTTCTGACAGAGGTTCCCTCACCTGAAATCCAACTACCTTTATTTGAACATTTCCTCATTGAACTGTCATCTGCCTGCCAACCAGAGAATTGAGACTGGGCAGGAAACAGCCATTAAGTAGCTACTTAAAGGCCTTATTTGGGACAGGGGTGGGTTTCCCGAGGACTTGCCTATCCCAGTACAAAATGGCCATCAGGTCAGGGCAGGTGAGAACCTGAATGGAATTCCACCCATGCATTTTCACACCCCTCCCCCACCCTCTCAGAACCTGCTGGGGTGGGGGAAGCATAAAATTCTGGCTCAAAGCTTAGGGGGTCAGGCAGCTGAAGGTACAGCTTCCAAGTTGTGGAGCAAAGAAAGTGGAAGATGCACTAGAGGCCAAATTCCAAGGAGAGTAGCGATCTCAGTAGGTTACAGGGCTGGGAAGGTTACAGTGATGTGAGGCACGAGTTGGCCTTGATAAATTGGGGAGAATTACTTAAAGGGATGACAGTGGATAGGCAATGGCAAACATTCAAGAAAAGCGTGGAGGAATTGCAGCAAATGTTTATTCCCATCTGGCACAAAAGCAAAATGGATAAGGGCCATCCATGGCTTACAAAGGAAATTAGAAAGAGTATCCAGTCCAAGGAAGAAGCATACAGATTGGCCAAGAAAAATAATGACTGGGAGCAGTTTAGAATTCGGCAAAGAAGGACTAAGGCATTGATTAAGAAGGGGAAAATACAGTACGAGTGTAAGTTAGCAGGGAACATAAAGATTGACACTAAGAGTTTCTATAAATATATGAAGAGAAAGAGGTTGGTGAAGACAAATTTAGATGAATGTATAATAGGGGACAAAGAAATGGCTGAGCAACTGAATACATGCTTTGGTTCTGTCTTCACAAAAGAAGACACAAATCAGGTGCTAGAAATGTTGGAAGATGCAAGATTTAGTGAAAGGGAAGAACTGAGGGAGATCAATATTCATAAAGAAATGGTGCTGGGAAAATTGACGGGATTGAAGGTGGTTAAATCCCCAGGGCCTGATAATCTACATCCCACAGCACTTAAGGAAGTGGCTCGAGAAATAGTGGATGCATTGGCCGTCATCTCCCAGGATTCTATAGACTCTGGAACAGTCCCTGCAGATTGGAGGGTAGCTAATGTCACTCCAACATTCAAAAAGGGAGGCAGAGCAAAAACAGGGAATTATAGACCAGTAAGCTTAACATCGGTAATGGGGAAAGTTCTCAAATCCATTATCAAGAACTTTATAGCGGAGCATTTAGAAAGTACTGGCAGGATCAGACAGAGTCAACATAGATTTATGAAGGGGAAATCATGCTTGACAAATCTGTTGGAATTCTTTGAAGAAATGTGCAGCAGGACCTGGGTGTCCTTGTGCACCAGTCATTGAAGGTAAGCACACAGGTGCAGCAGATGATAAAGAAGGCAAATGGTATGTTGGACTTGATTGTGAGAGGTTTTGAGAACAGGAACAGGAATGTGTTGTTGCAATTATAGAGAGCCTTGGTGAGGCCACACCTAGAATATTGTGTGTGGTTTTGATCTCCTTTTCTGAAGAAGGATGTTCTTGCTCTCGAGGAAGTGCAGCAGAGGTTTATCAGGCTGATTCCAGGAATGGTGGGACTAATGTATGAGGAGAGATTGACTAGGCTTGGATTGTTTTCACTGGAGTTCAGACGAATAGGGGAGATCTCATAGACACTAATAAAGTTCTAACAGGACCAAACAGGGTAGATGCAGTGAGGTTGTTCCCAATGGTGGGTGTGTCCAGAACCCGTGATCACAATCTGAGGATTCAGGTTGGACCATTTAGGATGAAAGTGAGGAGACATATCTTTACCCAAAGAGTGGTGAGCCTGTGGAATTCATTACTGCAGGAAGTAGTTGATGCCAAAACATTGAATGTATTCAAGAGGCGGCTAGATATAGCACTTGGGGAAAATGGGATCAAAGGTTATGAGGAGAAAGCGGAATTAGGTGATTGAGTTGGACAATCAGCCATGATTGTAATGAATGGCAGAGCAGGCTTGAAGGGCCAAATGGCCTCGTCGTGCTCCTAACATCTATGTTTCTATGCAATACTGGGAGAAATAGGTTGTCTCATATCCTGTTGGTCATAGAGGAGAGTAAAGAAGAATGAAAGCTTGCAACATGTCAAAACCATAACGTTGTTTTCATATCTTCTGATAACTTCACAACTTGTAGATAAACTCGCTTCATTGTTTTACTTTCCCACTGTGGTTCACCTTCAGTTGAGGATGTGGAGGAGACAATATCATATTTATCCTTCAATTTGCTGAAAACCATTCTGCAGTTCTTTTATCTCAGAGTAGACCTCACCACCATATCAAATCTGATCACTGAGCAAGGAGGCGGTTTACCAAATGCTGCACAATTTATTTATTATTATTTGATATCACAAAACTTGAATATTGCTGAAATAAGAGACACATTTCCGAAGCCTTTCATCTCACACTCATCAGGACAAACACAAGAATACAAAATTGCAAACGATCAAAGCACTATACTGCAGAAGAAAAGGGTGCTAATAGATTGGCAAGTTGGTTTTGATGAACCTCCCACGCTGCTACAAACAACAAATGCAATTAAATTCCTGTCTTGTGGCAGTGCTTTAGGAGCTGATGCCATTCCAGCTGAGGTCCACAAGGCTGGAGGTCAGTGCCTGGTCAAGAAACTCACTGAGCTCTTTCAGTCAATGTGGGAGCAAGGAACCATCCACAAGAACACAAAGGTGCTTCTTTGTCCACCAGTAGAAGTGGAAAGAAACTTACCACAGTCAGGGATGTGTCTCACTTCCCTGCATTGCTGGTATAATCTTCACCCCTTGTCATGCCACAAACTTCACCACTTTCACTTGAGGTGCCTTCGGAAGCTACTGAAGATCAAATAGCAGAACCAAATATTAGACAGTGAGGCTTTCACCTGAGCAGGCAGGCCAAGCATCCACATCACACTGAGGTAGTCACAACTGAGTTAGACTGAACATATAACCCAAATCCTTAGCACCTGCTTACCAAAGTAAATAATCTGTAGTCAGTTTGAGTCAGAGGTGTGTTCTCATGCAGCTTACAGGAAGTGCTAGAAAAATACTCTGAAGGTTTCACTTTTGGGGTTTAACCTCGAGTTAACTCCTGAGAGAAGCTTGCCCAGAATCTCTGCATCTGGTGCCACCAACTAAAAAATGGTGGGGACTCCTTCGAAAGCAAGCTGATATCTGAGGCAGAAAATACGAGGTGAGGGTATCTCAAGTAACCCATCTGAAATTCGGTTGTCTGCTACATCCTGTCCTATTTACAGCAGAACATACTAGGTGCAGTCAGCTCAGCAGCCTCTGGTGTACTCACTGAAACCTGAGCCAACACCCCAGATGATGATGGTTATCTTTACCTTGCAGGATGAACAAGGATTGGTGTTTACAGGCAGTACAGAGAATAATCATATCTGCTTGGTTAGATTAGCCCAGTCACTGATTATTTTACTGTTTCTGTATTGGTTCTAGAACTTGTTAAGGATGGAGGAAACCAAATACTACAGGATATCGACCAGTCATCACAAGTTCTGGAAAATGGGATAAAGAAGTTAAACACAATTGGTCACTATCAGGTATGAGTCTGTTCAAGGTCCAACTATTGCACTAATCAATTAGCAGCAGTTTTACTTTAAAGGAGATCAGAACATGGAAGGGGTGAGCAGGATGTGGAAAGGAGAGAACACGGTATGGCGAGGGGAGAGAGAAGGGCGTTCACACTCATATATACTGACACACTCACATCCAAACACAGCTCTGCCCTGAATGTGGGAGAGGGGAGAGCAGGGTATGGGGCAAGGTAGAGCAGGGTGTAGGAGAAGGGATCCAGTTATAGGATTTGGGCAGAGCAGTGTTTGGGAGTGAGTGTGTCAGTATATAGGGAAGTGTGTTTAGCTGAATTGGCTGGTCAGCTGGTTAGTGATGCAGAATGACACCAACAGTGTCTGAGATGTGGTGACTCTCAGGTTAAAACATCTCAAAAGGTAGAGCAATCTATGTTTATCTAGGACCATGGTGACTTTTGAGTGTGAGTGTAATGTGAGTGTATGAGCAGAATTTTACAACATTTTGTCTAAGCGTCGGGCAGGTGTGGAACTGGGCGAGTTATTGGGTGCATTCTCAGGCCTCTCCACATTCACTCTGGCTGCAAAATTTTGATCAAGTCCGTTGCTCACTGCAGAAGTATGTGGGCAGGGTTTAACGCACCCAAAAGCCTGTAGAGAGAGGTAGTGTGCATGTGCAGGCCTCTGATGCTGCACATGCACATTAACAGTAGCAGGGGTCTGACAGACAATGAGAGAGCTGTCAGGCCCCTGCTACTGCAGACAGCCTGAAACTGCACCCCCCCCCCCCCCCATTGAGGACCTGCCACGCTCCCCCCCAATCGCTTGCAGAGTGGCAGCGAGTCCCTAGCCCCACAGGCCACACCCCCAGGCACTGCAACTCCCTCTTTACCCTCAGCCTCTCCAGGAAGCCGCAATGGCCTACGGTTCCACCTGCAAGGCCAATACAATTGCTCCCGGTTCATGGGGCACAGATGTATTCCTCCCTAGCGAGAACCTCTCCCAGCGAGACCATAAAGGCAAGCGAGCCCGGACAATTGAGTGGCAGGCTTGCTAACGCATTGAAATTGACATTTCAATAAATTTAAATAAATTAACCAGCCTATCTCCCGCAAGAGACTGAATGGGCCGGAAATTCCATATGTCGAAGTGTGAGTCACTGTGTGTGTCTGTGTCTGTGTCTGTGTGTGTGTGAGAGAGAATGAGAGTGGATGTGTGTGTGTGTGTGTGCACGTGCACACGTGCAGATACAAATGTTAATACGAGCAAACAAATAGGAGCAGAAGGCCATTCAGCCCTTTGAGCCTGCTCCGTCATTCAGCCCCTCAAGCCTGCTTCATCATTCAATAAGATCATGACTAATCTGATTGTGCTCCCTAAAATAGTACCCCCTAATTCTGGACAAGAGAAAATATCCCTTCCATCTCTGCCTTGTCCATATCTTTCAGGATATTATATACTTCCATCTCTGCCTTGTCCATATCTTTCAGGATATTATATACTTAATCAAGTCACCTCTCACTCTTCTAAACTGTAGTGAAAACAAGCCCCACCTGTACAACCTATTCCCATCAGACAAATCATTCATTCAATCCAGTAAATCTTTGATCCGCCTCCAATGCATTTACATCCTTTCTTAAATAAGGAAATCAAAACTATTCGAGACACAGTCTCACCAATGCCCTACATAACTGGAGCATAATATTCTTACTTTTAATGTACAATTAATCTCAAAATAAAGGGTGTATACAAGTCAATGTGTGTGTAAATAAGGGATTGCTTTTTGTGTTTTTTTGTGTGTTTGTGTGAGAAGGAATGCTTGTGTGTGTCTTGAGTGTGAGAGTTGAGATGAGCGTGAGGACCAAACTTTCACCATCAATCCAGGAATTTCAAATCAGGAAAATTTCCTTTAAATTCTCCTCCTGTCCTTTTTCGTTTTTGGGAGATCAGGATGGGACGGAGTCAGAGGTAGCCATGGAGGTGGGCGAGTTCCAACATAGGCTGGTTAGAAGGATTGCCTCAGTGCTCTAAGACTTTGGCCTAGTTGCATGAAAGTCTGATTAATCCTCTAGCCCCTTCCTTCACCCACCTTCATCTCTGTTCCATCTCATAACCCCCATTCCCCTTCATACACCCCATTCCCTTCTATGCCCCCTAGTATTCATAATGGGCAGACCTCATGAGCCAAGTGGAGATGGAAACAAAATTGAATCACTAACAATCTAAGAGCACTTTCACTGTACCTTTGATACTGAAAAAAATCTCATTCTTGAAACCCATTCATAAATTCAAATCTGCTCAAATGGTCATTCTGTTATAAAAACAAACATCTGTTTAAAACAGCAAAGGCTTCTAAAGCTTTAGCAGCATCTTAAAACTGTCAGCCAACATGTGAATAGCCCACTACTGAGATGTGATTTGGGAGCTCTTGAAAGTCAGCCAAGCATTCATAATAATAATGCTTGGGAAATGTTAACAGTTAGGTCTATTGAAACTGTAGCAACAGATAGCTTTTGTTTTCTAATTTGCACCAGATCAGTGCATTTCAACAGTAGGTAATAGCAGCTTTTTATTCTAATTGACAGCTGTAGTCTGGTTTAATTCATTTTTAAAGGGGTGGGGATTTAAGTTGCTTCAGATCATGTGATGTAAAGCGACCCTATCCAGTCTTCAAGACTATTTGTGTCTCTCCATAAAATCATGGCTCCCAAAATGTGGGTTAAGATCCTTGGAACAGCGACATTGGGGTTTGTATGAACCAAGCATTAATTTCAAATGGAGCTGCTGAGTTCACGTTTCGCACTTCTGTGATTTATACACACCCCTTCCATTGTAGGCAGCAATGGGATTTGCAAACATTTGGCATGGGACTCGTATATCTGTGTCCTGTCTGCCATTTTTAAAGGCCTCTGGTGATTCTGCAAAAATCTAGCCCTGAGCATTAGTGTGTCTGCACACACATGAGTATGAGGGTTAGTGTGTGTATGTGCAAGTGAGCGTATGAATTACTGTGTGTATGTAATTGTACGTGTGTGGGAATATTTGGTGTCTGTAACTATATTTTCATATATTCCCATTCAGATTACAGCTGTATCATCATTAGTTGCAATTAGAAGATTAAACCGAGCAAAAACAGGTAAAATAAATCACTAATCCTTAAAAGAATTGCATTTCTCTCTTTAGTCTCTATTCAGTTGACTTAACAATTTATGTTTCTGTGAAACACTTGGAATATTAAAGATTTTAAACAGTGAGTTTTTTCTGTCCATTGAAACAGCTCATTATATCATTGGATTTCAGAATATCATTTTTTTGGTAGCATTTACTTCTCTGTGTCTTAAAGACTCTTGAATATTTTTAATCTTGTGATTCCTTCAATATTTTTATCTGTTTTTACAATGAATCAACACTGAGGAGATTGTGTTTTTTTTCTTATTTCTCATTACCTGAGGGTAATGAAAACCATCCACATACAATGTGTGCCAGTCTGTTGGGATTTTAACAAGTTGGCAGTTACTGTGTTACTGCTCACCCAATAAGTCAACCAATTTTTTAAAAAATTCAATTTCATCACCTACCAGGATGGATTTGAATCCCTAACCTCTGGATTCCTAGTCCAGTAAAAGAGCCGCTCAAATGTCACATCCCTAGAATATCAACCTCGCCCAACTCTGTGATTGTTTTAAAACTGAGATATATCTGAGTGAAAATTCTTCTAAGGTTCATATATAGATCTAACAATCAGTCACATGTACCCCATATTGAATGCCATTTAACCAACAGATCTATTGAAAGAGACATGTGTTTCATTTTCCAACCTTGCTTGTTTTCAGTGCAAAATCCACAACAATAAATTCTGTAATTATTTAAGAGACAAGAACCAACTCACAAATTACCCTCTTTCATTTACTCTAGATAGTGGATCTGCAGACAAACTTTGTCACCTGGTATGTATTTCACATTTCAGCTTAATTCATTCTCATGATTTCCAGTGATTTGATCTTTTTGTTCATCGATCATAAGATTTGATCATCTTATCTTCTTTAGATTTCACCACATTCTGCATCTGCAGAACCCCCTGTGCCAGATGAAGGCAAACAAAAGTTCAAGGTGAAAGAAATGTATCTACCAAAGCTGCTGTCCTCAAAGGTACTGTTACATCTGTTACTCACCAAGTAAAATCAGCTGTGATTTTCCAAATGGTTTGAAATCTAATAGCTACCTATTTCCCTCAACAAGCTACTGCAGAGGAAAGAATTTGCATTTATATAGCACCTTTCATGATATCATAATGTTCCAAAGCACTCTATAGCCAATGAAGTAGTTTTGAAATGCAGACACTGTTGAAGTAGAGAAAACAGCAAATAATTTGTGCACATGTTCCCATAAACAGCAATGAGATAATGACCAGGTAATGTTTAGCTGGTGGATAAAAATTAGCCAGGACATGGGGAGAACTATCCTGCTCTACTTTGTTAGAATATAACCAATGGTAACATGCTGTGAGGGTCAGGTAGACAATGTAATCAATGACAAAATGATGTGGTGGTCAGCTGACCGGCTGACCCAGGAATTGAGAGAGCTTGAGTAGCCCAGGGTATGGCCGCAAGTGTCAGAGTAATGATGTTTCTTTATTAAACTCTTTTCTTTGATTTACTTTTTGAAATAAGATACTTTTATTGCCTGCAACTGAAAAATTCCTTCCGCTGGATGAACATACAGCCATTGGTAGCCGTAGTGCCATAGGTTATTTCAGGTTCCTGAGAGGGCCTTGGTTTAGCCTTTCAACCAATCTTAGTTGTAGTAAAACTATCAGTACTCAGCACTATTACTCCTGTGAAACTGACAGACGTTTCTGGAGCGTGCACACGTGTCACTAAAAATGGAAATCCAGGGCGGCACGGTAGCACAGTGGTTAGCACTGCTGCTTCACAGCTCCAGGGACCTGGGTTCGATTCCCGGCTCGGGCCACTGTCTGTGTGGAGTTTGCACATTCTCCTTGTGTCTGCATGGGTTTCCTCCGGGTACTTCAGTTTCCTCCCATAGTCCAAAGGTGTGCGGGTTAGGTTGATTGGCCATGCTAAAAAAATTGCTCCTTAGTGTCCTGGGATGTGGAGGTTAGAGGAATTAGCGGGTAGATGTGTAGGGATAGGGCCTGGGTGGGATTGTGGTCGGTGCAGACTCGATGGGCTGAAGGGCCTATTTCTGCACTGTAGGGTTCTAGGGTTCTAGAAGTCGCTGTCGCTAATTCTAAGCTTCTCTTGACTCCGGTTACAAAGCAATGTTAAGAAAGAGGGAATCCACATCACAGAGAGTGTTGGATCTTTATGGGCATTACATTCAACATCAGAGGAGAGTCTCATTGCTTCATTGCTAATCACACAACCTGGCCTTTAATTAGGTGAGGTGATTGAGAGATAAATAACAGCCAGCACACCAGGGCGAACTCTCCCATTCTTCTACAAAATACTGCCATGGAATCTTTTATGTCCCTCAGAGAAGGCAGATGTGACAGTGTAACACACCCTCAGTATAGCACTGCAGTGTCAACCTGAATTAACGGCTGAAGTTGCTGGTGTAGGATTTCACCTTGAGGCCAACTGACTCAAAAGGTGAAAGTACCACTGTTATCAATGTATTTGAATTTACTGGATTGTTAATCCAGTAATTAAAGTAGAACACTGCCATCCCCTCCATGCCAGTTTTGTTTCCTGATAGTTTTACAGCATGACAAGAGGCCCTTCGGCCCATCATCTCTGTGCCAGTCATCAAAGATCTCTTTATTCTAACCCCATTTTCCAACACCTGGTCTGTAGCCTTGTCTGCTTTGAATTTCATGTGCTCGTTTAAAAGCTTCTTAAATGTTGTGAGGGTTCTCTCCTGTGCCAGGTTCAATTCTAGCCTTGGGTCTCTGTCTGTGTGGAGTTTGCACGTTTTCCCTGTGTCTGCCTGGGTTTCCTCCGGGTGCTCCGATTTCCTCTCACAATCCAAAGTGCAGTTAGGTGGATAAACTGTGGTTAATGTGTAGGATTATCGGGGATAGGGCAGAGGGAAGGGCCTGGGTAAAATACTCTGTCAGCAAGTTTGTGCAGACTCAATCAACCAAATAATCTCCTCCTACTTTGTAGGGATTCTGTGATTCTGCTATCCTTTCAGGCAGTGAGTTCCAGATTTCCATCACCCTCTGAATCCCCTCTAAATCTCCTGCCACTTACCTTAAATCCATGCCCCCCTGGTTATTATCCCTCTTCTAAGGGGGAAAGTTTTTTCCTAACTATCTTATCTATCTCATTTCACTCTTGAGAACTGTGTCCGAGCTGTTTTTTTTTATTGCTGCAAGGACAGCTTTCTCCCTTGTCTTCACTTCCTCTTGCTTTCTTCCTCACTTTTTCTCTCTATGCCTCTCTCTCTCTTGCTCTCGCTCCTCGCTCCTCCTCTTCTTTTTTGCTTTCTCACTCTCTCCATTCCTCTCTCTTGCTCTCCCCCCCTCTCCTTCTCTGCCTCTTTCACCCACTCCCCTTCTCTCTCTCACTGTCTCCATCACTTTCCCTTGCTCTCACTCTCTCTTGCTCTGTCCCTCTCACTCTCGTCTCTCTCTCTCTCCCTCTGTAGTTTAATTATATTGTAAATTTGTTGTAAAATGTTAGATAGATCAACTCTGCTCCTCTTCATGCCCCTACCATGAGTGTTTTCTTGTTTCAGGTTGCACTTCACTCTTTTGTTGAGGACCTTTTTACGAGCATCTGGACTATGCCAAATAACAAGGCACCAGTGGCCATTAGGCACATCTTTGACATCTTGCATGCTCAGGCCAACAATAAGAAGATCACTGATCCCGATGTGTTACATATATGGAAGACTAACAGGTACTGAATGTCACATGTTGTAGGGGCATTATTAAGGTTTCTGTTACAACTTGCCTGGTTCACCATTTTAAAAATAGTGAATATGATCTGAGCATCTTGAGAAGAGGACAGGACGATCATAAGTCATTCAAGGCTTGAGGGTCTTCAACTCCCCACTTCGTGCTGAAGGAAGAAGTTCAGACCGGTTACCATCTGTCCAGGGGACTGGCTGATGGGAGTTGCCTCACTTGGGATTGGGAAACACCATAGAAAATACTTGAGGTTCAATATAGGTAAAATCAACACTGGCATTCTGCTGGCTGCACCGTTCTTTTCTACATAAGAACATAAGAAATAGGAGCAGGAGTAGGCCATCTAGCCCCTCAAGCCTGCCCCGCCATTCAATAAGATCATGGCTGATCTGAAGTGGCTCAGTTCCACTTTCCTGCTTTCTCCCCATTACCCTTAATTCCCTTGCCTACCAAAAACCTATCTACCCGTGTCTTAAATATATTTAGCGAGGTAGCCTCCACCACTTCAACAGGCAGAGAATTCCAGAGATTCACCACCCTTTGAGTGAAGAAGTTCCTCCTCAACTCCGTTGTCTACATATTGACAGTTTTCTATTACTTGGGTAACCAGCTCTATTTAAAGATGGCATTGGCAGCTAATCAGTCAGCCTTGGGTTCATTGTGGAGGATGGATTTGGAAAAGACCCAGAATTGGGGAAATCCAGCTCAAAGCTGAGTACACATCCTTTTTTAATGATTGCAGCTTTAACCTTGTCTATTCAGCCATGGAGTTCTAATTTCTATAAAGAATGTTTGGACAAGAAAGATAGCCCTGCCCTTCTCTCTGCCCAGACACTGCTGACCCACTGCCTCTTTCCAGCATTTTGTTTCTAGTTTTTGCCTACTTTTTCGTAAATTGCACGAACATGTGGAGGCTGAATGTTGTGTAATCCATTGTGGATATGGTCTTGCATATTCTCTGAATGTATTCCAATCCCTTGGTTCTCCTTCTGGCCTGCTAATACACGGGGGCGAAATTTGCCGTCCCTCCTGAACACAAGAATTGTAGCGGGCGAGACACGGACTGTAGAAAGGTCTGTTGAACTTGGGCGAACGCAGCTGGAAAATCCTGCCCATGGTGTTTCTGATCATTTTGTGTTTGTGCTTAAATTATTCCTTCCCTCTCTCTACTGCCTGCTTCTGTTTAAAAAAAACAGGGAGTGGTCAAGAACAATGTATGTGCCATAGAGATGGAGTATATCAAGTGTCCAAATGATGCAAGTCTACTAAAATGAGGACTTGAATAAGTATTGCATCTTTCCAAGATTACAACAGTGAGGCACTTCACTGGCAGTAATATACATTGAAACGTTTGGCAGTTGTGAAAAGCCCTATATAAATGCAAGGCTTTGTTACTTTCTCAATCTCAGGACTGTCCCACAGTGTTTGCCAGTTAAACACTTTTGAGGTATAGTTGCTGTTGTAGTGTAGGAAATGTGACAGCCAATTTGTGCACAGCAAGCTCCCACAAACAGCAATGAAATGTAATCTGTTTCAGTCACGTTGGCTGAGGAATCAGTATTGGCCAGAATACAAGGAAAGCTTTGCTTTCTTTCGGATAGTGCCATGGGATCTTTCATAGTCACTTGAGAGGATCGCTGTTTAATTTCTTATCTGTAAGACAGGTGATCAGTAGAGTTAGTTTTCATCTTCACCACATGGGCAGCTGTTCTCTTGCCTGTTATAAACCCTGTCCGTCCCACTGATTCTCGGGACAGTGGTATGTGATGTACAGATGGGTTCTAACAGGTTGAATCTGTCTGATTACCAGGTGTAGAAGTGGATCACTTTCCCCAACTTTTTGATTTGTTTTGATTTATTATTGTTACATGTATTAACATACAGTGAAAAGTTATTGTTTCTTGTGCACTGTACATTCAAAACATACCATTCATAGAGAAGGAAATGAGAGAGTGCAGAATGTAAAAATTGCATTAAAGCATTGTTAGAGTTTTAAAGAGTTAGAATGAAGTTTTGGAAGCATAGAATGAGAGTAAAAGATAGAATTAGAAGGTATGCTGGACACAGCTTGTAAGAAATTTCCTCGCTCTGGCACCATCTTGGAAAAAAGAACTTCAGACTCCCACTCCCTTTGGAAAGAAATGTCTTATTAGTAGTGTAATGATGCCAAATTTCTCTATCCCATGTAGATTCAGTGATAACATTGTTGCATTGAAACAGCACAGAGGAGGATCCAAAACTGGAACTGTGACTAATCAACACTGCAAAGAAGGGCAGCACTGGCAGCTAAATATTCCTGGCTATAAATGTTTTAGGCGTGACAGAGGGTCAAAAAGAGGTGGGGGAATGGCGTTGTTAGTTAGGGAGCACATCACAGCGGTGCAGAGGGAGGATAATATAGAGGAGTTAGGAATTGAGTCGCTGTGGGTGGAGTTGAGGAATAGGAAGGGAGCGATTACTATGCTAGGGGTGTACTACAAACCATCCAACAGCCCTCAGGCAGTGGAAGAAGGTAGATGTAGAGACATTTTGGACAGGTGTAGGAAGAACAGGGTTGTTGTAGTGGGAGATTTTAATCTCCCTGGGGTGGATTGGAAAGTGCCTAGAGCTGGGGGTTCGGACGGGGAGGAATTCGTAAAATGTGTATTGGAACGTTCCTTGCAACAGTATGTAGATGGCCCGACTAGAGAAGGGGCTGTACTGGATTTAGTTCTGGGTAATGAGCCAGGTCAGGTTGTGGAGGTTGCAGTAGGTGAACATGTGGCTAACAGTGACCACAACTCTGTCTACTTTAGGATATTAATGGAAAAAGATGAGTGCTGTCCTAAGGGGAGGGTGCTAAATTGGGGGAAGGCTAGCTACAGCCAGATCAGGCAGGAACTTAGGGATACAGACTGGGATAGGCTGTTTGAGGGCAAGTCCACGTTCAGTATGTGGGAGTCTTTCAAGGGAAAACTGAATTGGTTGCAGGAAAGACATGTGCCGGTTAAGAGGAAGGATGGGAAACGTAGGATTAGAGAGCCGTGGATTACTAGGGATATTGAGGACTTGGTCAGGAAGAAACGAGAGGCGTATGTTAGGTCTAAGCAACTGGGAACGGAGAGAGTATTGGAGGAATACAGAGAGAGTAGGAGGGAGCTCAAACGGGGAGTTAGAAGGGCAAAAAGGGGACATGAAATGGCTTTGGCAGACAGGATTAGGGTAAATCCAGAGGCATTTTACTCCTATGTCAGGAACAAAAGGGTGGTTAGAGGAAAAATCGGCCCTCTCAGGGACAGAGGAGGGGAATTGTGCTTAGAGTCTGAGGGAATAGGGGAGATCCTGAATGAATACTTTGCGTCGGTATTCACAAAGGAGAGGGGCTTGATGTCTGGAAGGACATGGAGGGAGGGAGCTGTAGACCAGTTGAAGGAACTATCCATTACGAGGGAGGAAGTGTTAGGGCTTTTAGGTAGCATTAAAACTGATAAATCTCGGGGGCCTGATGACATTTATCCTAGACTGCTTAGGGAGGCGAGAGATGAAATTGCTGGGCCTCTGACGCAAATCTTTGTCTCTTCTTTGGACATGGGTAAGGTCCCAGAGGACTGGAGGATAGCGAACATGGTACCATTGTTTAAAAAGGGTAGGAGGGATAACCCTGGTAACTATAGGCCGGTGAGTTTGACGTCAGTGGTAGGCAAGTTGATGGAGAGGATTCTTAGGGATAGGATATATGAGCATTTAGAGTGTTGCGATCTGATTAGGGGTACGCAGCATGGCTTTGTTAAGGGGAAGTCTTGCCTTACGAATCTGGTAGAATTTTTTGAGGAGATGACAAAAACGATCAACAAAGGACAAGCCGTTGATGTCGTTTATATGGATTTCAGTAAGGCGTTTGGCAAAGTCCCTCATGGTAGGTTGGTTGAAAAGGTTAAGGCTCATGGAATACGAGGACAGGTATCTAGATGGATTGAGAACTGGCTTGGTGATAGGAGACAGAAAGTAGTAGTGGAAGGGTCCTTTTCTAGCTGGAGGTCTGTCACTAGTGGTGTGCCTCAGGGCTCAGTACTGGGACCTCTTCTATTTGTAATATACATAAATGACTTGGAAGAGGGAATACGTGGTGTGATCAGCAGATTTGCAGATGACACTAAGATGGCTGGATTGGCGGACAGTGAGGAGCAGTGTCAGGCAATACAATGGGATATAGATAGGCTGCTATATTGGGCAGATAAATGGCAGATGGAATTTAATCCTGACAAATGTGAGGTGATGCATTTTGGGGGAAATAATGTAGATGGGAGTTATATGATAAAGGGTAGACCTATAAAGAGTATAGGAATGCAGAGGGATCTGGGGGTGCAAGTGCACAAGTCTTTGAAGGTGGTAGTACAAGTGGAGAAGCTTGTAAAGAAAGCTTATGGTATGTTAGCCTTTATAGGAAGGGATGTAGAGTATAAGAGCTGGAGTCTAATGTTGCAGTTGTATAGAACGTTGGTTAGGCCGCATTTGGAGTACTGCGTCCAGTTCTGGTCGCCTTACTACCGGAAGGACGTGGAGACCCTGGAGAGAGTGCAGAGGAGGTTTACCAGGATGCTGCCTGGAATGGAAGGACTGGGTTATGAGGAAAGATTGAGCCAATTGGGGCTGTTTTCCCTTGAAAGACGGCGAATGAGGGGAGATCTAATAGAGGTATATAAGATTATGAAGGGTATAGATAGAGTAAACAGTGGTAAGCTTTTTCCTAGATTGGAAACGCACATTATGAGGGGCCATGGGCTTAGGGTGGGGGGGGCGAGGTATAATTCGGATGTCAGAGGGAGGTTTTTCACACAGAGGGTAGTGGGTGTATGGAATGCTCTGCCAAGCAAGGTGGTGGAGGCAGGCACGCTGGAGTTGTTTAAGAATTACTTAGATAGGCACATGAGCGGGATGGAGATGGAGGGATATAGGAGACTGTTTAAATAGGGTTTAGGAGCCTTGGGACGTCCCTGGGAATCAATTGATTCCTATGGACCTTCCAACATATTTTCTGGCTCACTTGTTTCACTTGGGGATTCCCTTGAATGTTTGTATAAGGATGTGGACGGTATTGATGTTTTTCTCTTTTAATCTGCAGGTGCTTCAGTCCGCCTTGTTGTCCAACAAGGGGCTTAACACGATGGGTCGTATGAGGGCTGCTCTTGGTTGTTTCAAGAGTGGCCTAGTGCTTCATGTCGTTAGTGTACGCTTAAACTGGACCAGATGCTGCGTAACACAACAGCTCAGTGACTATCACTGTTTGCTGTGCAGATGCATGGATTTGAACCAGTGTCTGCAGGAGTTTGCACATTCTCCCCGTGCTTGCGTGGGTTTTCTCCGGGTGCTCCAGTTTCCTCCCACACCCCAAAGATGTGCTGTTAGGCTGATTGGTGTAACAAATTGTCCCTAAATTAGTCTTCCCTCAATGTGGAATGCCATAAGCATAGACAAGGGTCATGGGTGGAGGGGGGACTCATAATGTTAAAATGGCAGTGCGGGCTCATTGGGCCGAAGGGCCTGTTTCCCGTGCTGTGTTGTTCTTTGTTCTTAGTCTGCTTCAGCTACTTAGATCCAATCACTGGGGATCAGCATGGAAAAGAACAAGACAAGAACACCTCAATGTTCTGATATTTGATAATGACACTGTCAGCTTTTAATATTATTATTCTTCCTTCTCCAGCCTTCCTCTGCGCTTTTGGATAAACATCCTTAAAAATCCTCAGTTTGTGTTTGATATCGAGAAAACCCCACATTTGGATGGCTGCCTGTCTGTCATTGCACAGGCCTTCATGGATTCCTTCTCTTTAACATCACACCAGCTTGGGAAGGTAATTATGTTGGAGCTGATTTAGCTGATTTTAACCATTTGGGGGAGAAAAGGAACCGCCTTTCAGCTGCTTCCAACCCATTACACCCCTGTCCCGTTACACCCCTGTCCCGTTACACCCCTGTCCCGTTACACCTCTGTCCTGTTATACCTGCATCCATTATACCCCCCACCCAATTACACCCCCATCCATTAAACCACCAACCCATTACACACTGTTTGTTACACCTTCTATCTGTTACACTCCCACCCCATTACACCCCTGCCCATCCTATTCACATTCACTACACCCCCTCCTCTTGTACTTTACACCACCACCCCAATACACTTTTGTCTGTTATACCCCCTGCCCATTACAATCCCTGCACATTCAATTTACATTTGTTACACTCTCTTCCCATATGCCGCACTCCTTTAAACCCCCTGCCAATTCCACCCTTGCCTATTAAAACAGGGTTTCAGAGGAATATTTGTAGCACAATCAATGGCTCCGCTGAGGGGATGTGTGGGGGGAAGATGAACTGGGGGTGGGATTTGAGAAACATAGATAGGTAAGTGGGGAGAGATGAACAGGGTGGCAGGTGAGTGGGAATGGGCGTTGGTAGGTGCTGCATATCCCAGAGTGGACCGTAATCCTAGGGAGTCTGGGAATGGGGAGGCCCAATCTCAGCTTTCAGGCCATTTGATACAGTCTGAAAACGGCTAC
Organism: Carcharhinus amblyrhynchos; assembly: GCF_965287045.1. NCBI lineage: Eukaryota > Metazoa > Chordata > Chondrichthyes > Carcharhiniformes > Carcharhinidae > Carcharhinus > Carcharhinus amblyrhynchos. Next base: position 4,537,241 of record NC_137342.1, on the reverse strand, counting down.
ATTCACAACCCGGCTGGTGAGTCAGAACAAGAAGCCCCAGCTGGGCTTTGTATGGAGGAGTCTCTGGACATCACTAGAGAGAGCGGGGAGAGCTCAGGGTATGGAAAGCCTCAGGTTTCCATGTGAGACCTGGAGGTGCATCACCTCGCACAAGGAAACAAATGTAAACCTCTCAAACAAGCATACGAAGAGCAGGAGTAGGCCACTCAGCCCTTCAAGCCTGTTATTCAATAAAATCATGACTAATATGGTTATAAGTTTACATCTCCTTCCCGTCCTGATAATCTTTCACCCTTTTTAATTCAACTCTGCCTTAAAAACATTCAAAGATTCTGCTTCTACCACCTGTTGAGGAAGAGAGTTCCGGAGACTCTCAGCTCTCTGAGAGAAAAAAATTCCCCTCATCATGTCCAAAATGGGTTTATTTTTAGACAGCGGCCCCGAGTACTAGATTCTTCCACAAGAGGAAACATCGTCTCCAAATCCACCCTGTCAGGACTCCAGAGGATCTTGTATGTTTCAAACATGTCATTTCTTACTCTCCTAAACCTCAGAGGACACAAACCTAACCCATCGGATTGTTACTCATAAGATAGCACATCCAATCCAGGTATCAGTCTAATAAATCTTCTCAGAACTGCTTCAAACACATTTACATTCTTCCTTAAGTAATATCAGTACTGTTCATAGTACTCCAGATTTGGTATCACTAATGCCCTTTTGCTATGTTTGTATTCAGTCACCTTTGCAACAACTTCTATTAACTTTCCTAATAACTTGCTGTTCCTGTATACTAACCTTTTGCAATTGATTCACTAGGAACCCTAGATCTCTCTGCATCCCAGAGCTCTGCAGTCTCTCACCATTTAAATATACTTTCTTTTATTTTTCCTGTCAAAAGGGACAGCTTCATACCTTCCATTTGCCAGGTTTTTGCCCACTCACTTAATCTAGTTAACCTCCTTGTACGCTGTTCACATCTTCCCACCCTCTCTGTCTATGTATCATCAGCAAATTTAGCAACTATACCTTCTATATTTCCATCCAAGACCATTTAATAATTGTAAAAATTTGAGGCCCCAGCACTGATCCTTGTGGCACATCTCTTGTTATATCTTGCCAACTAGACACTGGCTCATTTATTTAAGTTCTCTGTTTCCTGTTAGCATGTCAATATATAATTCCCTATAACTTGAGCTTTTATCTTTTGCAACAACCTCTGATGTGGTGCCTTATCAAGTGCCTTCTGGAAACCTAAGTACAGTACATCCACTGGTACCCCTTTGTCCACAGCACATGTTGCTTCTTCAAAGAACTCCAAAAAATTGGTTAAACATAGGCTGAAATTTTCCAGCTTTTGGGATGGCACAGTGGCATAGTAGTTAGCACTGCTGCCTACAGTGCCAGGGGTTCAATTCCGGCCTTGAGTGACTTGTCTGTATGGAGTTTACACACTCTCCCTATGTCTGTGTGGATTTCCTCCCACAGTCCAAAGATGTGCAGGTTAGGTGAAATGGCTATGCTAAATTGCCCTTTAGTATCCAAAGAAGTATAGGTGAGAGGAATTAGTGGGGTAAATATGTGGAGTTACGGGATAGGGCCTGGGTAAATTGCAGTATTGGAGAATTGGTGCAGAATGGTCTCCTTCTGCACTGTAAGAGATCTTTTGGTGCAGTCTGATTCTTTCCTGCCAGCAGGATCTTCTGATCCTGTAGACAGTGACCCTCCCTTGTAGCAGAGGCTGCAGACAAGGGGAAAAGCCGTTGACAGTGGCAGGACCAGAAGATCACACCTCCAGCTAATGGCAGGCCACCTCCTTCGCTACTGCAAAACATGCTGTGGGGGGAGGATGGAAATCCCGCCCATGATTTCCCTTTCACAAAGCCGTGTTGATTCAGCCTGATTATCTTGAAGTTTTCCAACTGTCTTGCTGTAGTGTCTTTATTAATAGTCTCAGACATTTTTCCTATTAGCAATGTTAAGTTAACTGGTGTCTAGTTTCCTGCTTTCTGCCTCTCTCTATGGCCCAGGATTCCCTTCTCAACCACTCAAACCTGATTGGAAATGAATGTTTTTATTTATATGCCTCTCTGGAACTAATAGAAATTGGAACCTATGTTTCTCTGTTATATTGGACTTGATGTTAATAGCTTGCCGGATGTTAAAGATAGAAGGATGGTAGGAGATGAGGTCCTTAATGCGATTATTGTCACTAGAGAGGTGGTGCTTGATAGACTAACGGGACTGAAGGTGGACAAGTCCCCGGGACCGGATGGAATGCATCCCAGGGTTCTGAAAGAAATGGCAGAGGTGATTGCGGACGCCTTAGTAATTATTTATCAAAATTCACTGGACTCTGGGGAAGTGCCGGAAGATTGGAAAATGGCTAGTGTTATGCCACTGTTTAAAAAAGGTAGCAGACAAAATGCAGGGAATTATAGGCCGGTTAGTTTAACATCCATAGTTGGAAAAATGCTAGAATCCGTCATCAAAGAAGAAATAGCGAGGCACCTAGAAAAGAACGTTTGATCAAGCAGACGCAGCACGGATTTGTTAAGGGGAATCGTGTTGAACGAATTTATTGGATTTCTATGAGGATGTGACTAGTGCGGTAGACAGACGGGAACCGGTGGATGTGGTGTTGTTAGATTTCCAAAAGGCGTTTGATAAGATGCCTCACAAAAGGTTGTTGCAAAAGGTTAGGGTGCATGGAGTTGGGGGTAAGGTGTTAGTGTGGATAGACGATTGGTTGTCTAATAGGAAGCAGAGAGTTGGAATCAATGGGTGCTATTCTGGTTGGCAGTTGGTTACTAGTGGAGTGCCACAGGGATCGGTGCTGGGGCCTCAACTGTTTACCATTTACGTAGATGATCTGGAGGAGGGGGCTGAGTGTAGGGTAACGAAATTTGCTGATGACACGAAGATGAGTGGAAAAGCAAATTGCGTGGAAGGTGCGGAAAGTCTGCAGAGAGATCTGGATAGGCTGTGTGAGTGGGCGAGGACCTGGCAGATGGAGTATAATGTTAGCAAATGTGAGGTTATCCACTTCGGTAGAAATAATAGTAGGAGGGATTATAGGGCAAAAAGCTGCAGCATGCTACAGTGCAGAAGGACCTGGGGGTCCTTGTGCACGAGTCGCGAAAACCCAGTCTGCAGGTGCAGCAGGTGATCAAGAAGGCGAATGGAATGTTGGCCTTTATAGCGAGGGGGATAGAATATAAAAGCAGGGAGGTCTTGCTGAAACTGTACAGGGTACTGGTGAGGCCACAACTGGAGTACTGTGTGCAGATTTGGTCGCCGCACTTGCGGAAGGATATATTGGCCTTGGAGGGAGTGCAGAGAAGGTTCACTAGGCTGATACCAGAGATGAGGAGGGATTGAATAGACTGGGTCTGTACTCGTTGGAGTTTAGAAGGCTGAGGGGGGATCTTGTAGAGACATATAAGATAATGAAGGGGATAGATAGGGTGGAGGTAGAGAGATTCTTCCTGCTTAGAAAGGATAGCAGAGCTAGAGGGCACAGACTCAAGATAAGGGGGGGACAGTTTAGATTGGAGTTGAGGAGGAACTTCTTCACTCAAAGAGTGGTGAATCTCTGGAATTCTCTGCCCATTGAAGTGGTGGAGGATACCTCGCTGAATATCTTTAAGTCACAGGTAGATAGGTTTCTGATAGACAAGGGGAATTAAGGGTTATGGGGAGAAAGCGGGAAAGTGGAACTGATCCACTTCAGATCAGCCATGATCTTATTGAATGGCGGGGCAGGCTCGAAGGGCTAGATGGCCTACTCCTGCTCCTATTTCCTATGTTCTTATGTCACTTCCTTCCCTTATGTTGCTTTGTTTCTGTACTTTGTGGTCAGTTATGAAGAAGTCTCAATGGAATGCTTTAAAACGGAATTCAAAATTTACACTTTAAATATATATATTATGTTGCGGTAGATTACAAATACTTGTGCCATTAAGTGTATCAGAACAGGGATAGGCCATTCAGCCCCTCAAGGCTATCCCCCTTTTCAAACAAATCTTGGTTGCTCTGTATCTCAGTCAAATTACATTTGTCCACCTTTAAAATTCGTGCTTGCGTGGGTTTTCTCCGGGTGCTCCGGTTTCCTCCCACACCCCAAAGATGTGCTATTAGGCTGATTGGCAGTAATAAATTGTCCCTAAATTAGTTTCCCTCAATGTGGATGGCCATAAAACAATAGATAAGGGTCATGAGTGGAGGGGGGGGACTGTTAGTGTTAAAATGGCGGTGTGGGCTCGTTGGGCCGAAGGGCCTGTTTCCCAGGCTGTTTTTGTTCTTTGTTCTTTGAAATTTTTTATTGTTGGATTGTGTGATCGATTCTGCTTTTCCTGCTGTAATTCAATGTTTAAAATTATTTAGTAGGGTCACCCAGGACCGGATGGAATGCATCCCAGGGTTCTGAAGGAAATGGCAGAGGTGATAGTGGATGCCTTAGTGATTATTTTCCAAACCTCGCTGGATTCCGGGGAAGTGCCGCAAGATTGGAAAACGGCTAATGTTACGCCACTGTTTAAAAAGGGTAGCAGGCAAAAGGCAGGGAATTATAGGCCGGTTAGTTTAACGTCTGTTGTAGGAAAAATGCTTGAATCCGTCATCAAAGAAGAAATAGCAAGGCACCTTGAGAAGAATTGTTTGATAGAGCAGACGCAGCACGGATTCGTTAAGGGGAAGTCGTGTTTGACGAATTTATTGGAATTCTATGAGGATGTGACTAGTGCGGTGGACAGAGGGGAACCGGTGAATGTGGTGTTTCTCGATTTTCAGAAGGCGTTTGAAAAGGTGCCGCACAAAAGGTTGCTACAGAAGGTTAGGGGGCATGGAGTTGGGGGTAAGGTGTTAGCGTGTATAGAGGATTGGCTGTCTAATAGGAGGCAGAGAGTAGGTATCAATGGGTGCTATTCGGATTGGCGGTTGGTGACTAGTGGAGTGCCCCAAGGATCGGTGCTGGGGCCTCAGCTATTTACCATTTATATAGATGATCTGGAGGAGGGGGCTGAGTGTAGGGTGTCAAAATTTGCTGATGACACAAAGACAAGTGGAAAAGCAAATTGTGCAGAGGGTGTGGAAAGTCTGCAGAGGGATCTAGATAGGCTAAGCAAGTGGGCGAGGACCTGGCAGATGGAGTACAATGTTAGCAAGTGTGAGGTTATCCACTTTGGCAGGAATAATAGTGGGAGGGATTACTATTTAAAGGGTGAAAAGCTGCAGCATGCTACAGTGCAGAGGGACCTGGGGGTCCTTGTGCAAGAGTCGCAAAAACCCAGCCTACAGGTGCAGCAGGTGACCAGGAAGGCAAATGGGATGCTGGCCTTCATAGCGAGGGGGATTGAATATAAAATTAGGGAGGTCTTGCTGCAACTGTACAGGGCACTGGTGAGGCCGCAGCTGGAGTACTGTGTGCAGTTTTGGTTGCCGCACTTACGCAAGGATATTTTGGCCTTGGAGGGAGTGCAGAGGAGGTTCACTAGGCTGATACTGGAGTTGAGGGGGTTGAACTATGAAGAGAGGCTGAATAGACTGGGCTTGTACTCGTTGGAGTTTAGAAGGATGAGGGGAGATCTTATAGAGACGTATAAGATGATGAAGGGGATGGATAGGGTAGAGGTAGAGAGATTCTTCCCGCTCAGAAAAGACAGCAAGACTAGAGGGCACAGCCTCAAGATAAGGGGGGGTGCAGTGTAGAATGGATTTGAGGAGGAACTTCTTCACTCAAAGGGTGGTGAATCTCTGGAATTCTCTGCCTGTTGAAGTGGTGGAGGCTGCCTCGCTAAATATATTTAAGACACGGGTAGATAGGTTTTTGGTAGGCAAGGGGATTAAGGGTTATGGGGAGAAAGCGGGAAAGTGGAACTGAGCCACTTCAGATCAGCCATGATCTTATTGAATGGTGGGGCAGGCTTGAGGGGCTAGATGGCCTATTCCTGCTCCTATTTCTTATGTTCTTATGTCACAAGTAGGCTTACATTAACACTGCAATGAAGTTACTGTGAAAATCTCCTAGTCGTCACACTCCGTCGCCTGTTCGGGTACACTGAGGGAGAATTTAGCATGGCCAATGCACCTACCCAGCACATCGTTCGGAATGTGGGAGGAAACCCATGCAGATTCAGGGAGAACATGTAGACTCCATACAGACTGTGACCCAAGCCGGGAATAGAACCCGGGCACTGTGAGGCAGCAGTGCTAACCACCGTGCCACCCCAATGGGAAGCACTTTGGAATCTCTGGAGTCAGAAGGTTATGGATTCAAGTCCTATTCCAAAGCCTTGAGGACACTCCAGTGTAATACTGAGAGGGTATTGAACTGATAGAGGTGATACCTTTTAAATGAGAGTCTGTAAATCTGGCTGTCCTCTCAAGATCCTGCAATATTATCTGAAGATGGTCAGGGGAGTTCTCCCAGGTGTCTTACAGAATTTTTAGCCTTCAACCAATGTCACAAAACAGATTAGTCATTAGTACATTGCTGTTTGTGGGAGTTTGCTGTGAACAAATCGGTTGCCCCAATTCCTACATTACAATAGTGACTACTGTTTAAAAAAAAACACCTCATTATCTGTAAAATACAGGGACATCCTGAGGTTTTGAAAGGCTTTAATTAAATCCAAGGTCTTCCTTCTCAGCACTCTCCAACCAATAAAGTGCTTTACGCCAGAGACATTCCACGCTACAAGGAAGAAGTGAAAGCCTACTACCGACAGATTGCTGAAATGGGCACAGTGACCAAGGAGGAGATGGAGATCTTTCTCACTGAGGAATCAAAGGTAATTAGAGGTATCTTATGATGCGTCATTCACTTCATCCCACTGGTCAGGACAACATCCTTAAACAACATGATCATTTTCTTTCAGAAGCATGAGAATGAATTTAAAGAAAGGGATGCTACGATCGAACTTGGGAAATATATCCAAAAGTATTCTGTTCAGGTGAGGAGAGCATACAGCTTTGTATCTGTGGCAGTGGGTTCAACCTTTATACATCCTATAGTTTTAAAGACTGCTTCAAACCTGGTAGGCCACTAATCACAGGTACTGGATCTCCAGCCACCCCTCCTCCAGCTGGTGTTAGCTAGGTCGGGATGGGCCGGGGGGGGGACCTAAAATCTGCAGATCTTTGATACCAGGCATCTCCATTGTCTGGCTCTGGGAGAGGGGGAGGGTTGCTTCACTTAAGCAATGGCAGCTTGTACCTGAATCATGAGAGGCATATCTCAGCTCATGGCATTTTGGGAAGATCAGAAATTGTGACCAAGGTGAAGGACTGTAACAATTTGGTTGGAGAATGTGAGTCCTCCTGTGTCCAGTACCAGGTTTCCAGTACATTCCAGATCAGAGGTATGGAAGCTTCCCCCTCTGAGTCTGCCTCCCAGCCATGCTGCTGCCTTTGCTTGAGCTTGATGTGGAGATGCTGGTATTAAGAACATAAGAAATAGGAGCAGGAGTAGGCCATCTAGCCCTTCAAGCCTTCCCTGCCATTCAATAAGATCATGGCTGATCTAAAGTGGATCAGTTCCACTTTCCCGCTCTTTCCCATAACCCTTAATTCCCTTGTCTATCAGAAACCTATCTACCCGTGACTTAAATATATTTAGCGAGGTAGCCTCCACCACTTCAATGGGCAGAGAATTCCAGAGATTTACCACCCTTTGAGTGAAGAAGTTCCTCCTCAACTCCGATCTAAACTGTCCCACCCTTATCTTGAGGCTGTGCCCTCTAGTCCTGCTATCCTTTCTAAGCGGGAAGAATCTGTCTACCTCTACCCTATCCATCCCTTTCATTATCTTATACGTCACTATAAGATCCCCCCTCATCCTTCTAAACTCCAACGACTACAGACCCAGCCTATTTAGTCTCTCTTCATAGTCCGGTGTTGGACTGGGTTAAACACAGTAAGAAGTCTCACAACACCAGGTTAAAGTCCAACAGGTTTATTTGGTAGCAAATGCTACTAGCTTTTGGGGCTCTGCCCCTTCGTCAAGTGAGTGGGGAGTTCTGACCACAAACAAGGCATCACAAATATGGTGGCACGGTAGCACAGTGGTTAGCACTGTTGCTTCACAGCCCCAGGGACCTGGATTCGATTCCTGACTCGGGTCACTGTCTGTGTGGAGTTTGCACATTCTCCTTGTGTCTGCGAAGGTTTTCTGCGGTTGCTCCAGTTTCCTCCCACAGTCCAAAGATGTGCGAGTTAGATTGATTGGCCGTGCTAAGAAAGAATTGCCCCTTAGTGTCCTGAGATGCTTAGGTTAGAGGGATTAGTGGGTAAATGTGTAGGGATATGGGGCTAGGGCCTGGGTGGAATTGTGGTCGGTGCAGACTCAATGGGCTGAAGGGCCTCTCTGCACTGTCGCGTTTCTATGAACAAAGAACAAAAACAGCCCGGGAAACAGGCCCTTCAGCCCAACAAGCCCGTGCCGCTATTTTAACATTACCAGTCCCCCCCTCCACCCATGACCCTTATCTATTGTTTATGGCATTCCACATTAAGGGAAACTAATTTAGGGACAATTTATTACCTCCAATCAGCCTAACAGCACATCTTTGGGGTGTGGGAGGAAACCGGAGCACCCGGAGAAAACCCACACAAGCACGGGGAGAATGCGCAAACTCCCACAGACACTGGCCCAAATCCATGTGTCTGCACAGCAATCAGTGATAGTCACTGAGCTGTTGTGTTGCCCAGCATCTGGTCCAGTTTAAGCACACACTGACGACATGAAGCACTAGGCTACTCTCGAACATTCAAGAGCAGTACGACCCATCGCATGTATGCCCCTCGTTGGACAACAAGGTGGACCGACTTAAAACCTGTGAATTAAAAGAGAAAAACATCATTATCATACCACATCCTTTTACATTACCAGGGACGTCCCAATGCTAATGAACCTTATTTAAAACAATCTCCTATATCCTCCCATCTCCAACCCACTCATGTGCCTGTCTAAGTTACTCTTAAACAACTCCAGCGTGCCTGCCTCCACCACCTTACTTGGCAGAGCATTACATACCCCCACTACCCTCTGTGTGAAAAACCTCCCTCTAATATCTGTGTTATATCTCTCCCCCCTCCCTTAAGCCCACGGCCCCTCGTACTGTGTGTCTCTAACATAGGAAATCGCTTACCTCTGTTTACTCTATCTATACCCTTCATAATCTTATGTACCTCTATTAGATTCCCCCTCAGTCGCCGTCTTTCAAGGGAAAACAGCCCCAATTTGCTCAATCTTTCCTCATAACCCAGTCCTTCCATACCAGGCAATATCCTGGTAAACCTCCTCTGCACTCTCTCCAGAGCCTCCACGTCCTTCCGGTAGTAAGGCGACCAGAACTGGACGCAGTACTCTAAATGCAGCCTAACCAAGGTTCTATACAACTGCAACATTAGACTCCAGCTCTTATATTCTATATCCCTTCCTATAAAGGCTAACATACCATAGGCTTTCTTCACAACCTTCTCCACTTGTACTGCCACCTTCAAAGACTTGTGCACTTGCACCACCAGGTCTCGCTGCATTTCTGTACTCTTTATAAGCTTACCCTTTATCATATAACTCCCCCCTACATTACTCTGGCCAAAATGCATCACCTCACATTTATCCGGATTAAACTCCATTTGCCATATATCTGCCCAATATACCAGCCTATCAATATCCCGTTGTATTGCCAGACACTGCTCCTCACTGCCCGCCAATCCAGCCATCTTAGTGTCATCTGCAAATTTGCTGATCACACCACTTACTCCCTCTTCCAAGTCATTTACATATACTACAAAGAGAAGAGGTCCCTGCGACACACCACTAGTGACAGACCTCCAGCGACAGACCTCCAGCTAGAAAAGGACCCCACCACTACTACTCTCTGTCTCCTCTTAGCAAGCCAGTTCTCAACCCATCCAGATACCTGGCCTTGTATCCCATGAGCCTTAATCTTTTCTACCAACCTACCATGAGGGACTTTATCAAATGCCTTACTGAAATCCACATAGACGCCATCAACGGCTTGTCCTTCGTCGACCGTTTTTATCACCTCCTCAAAAAATTCTACCAGATTCGTAAGGCAAGACTTCCCCTTTACAAAGCCATGCTGCGTATCCTTAATCAGATCGCAACGCTCTAAGTGCTCATACATCCTATCCCTAAGAATCCTCTATCAACTTGACTACCACTGACGTCAAACTCACCGGCCTATAGTTACCCGGGTTATCCCTCCTACCCTTTTTAAACAACGGTACCACGTTCGCTATCCTCCAGTCCTCTGGGACCTCACCTGTGTCCAAAGAAGAGACAAAGATTTGCGTCAGAGGCCCAGCAATTTCATCTCTCGCCTCCCTAAGCAGACTAGGATAAATGCCATCAGGCCCTGGAGATTTATCAGTTTTAATGCTACCTAAAAGCCCTAACACTTCTTCCCTCGTAATCGATAGTTCCTTCAATTGGTCTAAAGCTCCCTCGAAGACCGTACCAGACATCAAGCCCCTCTCCTTCGTGAATACCGACGCAACTTATTCATTCAGGACTTCCCCCATTCCCTCGGGCTGTAAGCACAATTTCCCTCCTCTGTCCCTGAGGGGACCGATTTTTCCCCTAGCCACCCTTTTGTTCCTAACATAGGAGTAAAACGCCTTTGGATTTTCCTTAATCCTACCTGCCAAAGCCATTTCATGCCCCCTTTTTGCCCTCCTAACTCCCCTTTTGAGATCCCTCCTACTCTCTCTATACTCCTCCAACGCTCTCTCCGTTCCCAGTTGCTTAAACCTAACATACGCCTCTCGCTTCTTCCTGACCAGGTCCTCAATATCTCTCGTAATCCACGGCTCTCTAAACCTACCTTTCCCATCCTTCCTCCTAACCGGCACATGCCTTTCCTGCACCCATTTCAATTTTCCCTTGAAAGACTCCCACATACCTAACGTGGACTTGCCTTTCAACAGCCTATCCCAGTCTGTATCCCTAAGCTCCTGCCTAATCCGGCTGTATCTAGCCTTCCCTCAATTTAGCACCCTCCCTTTAGGACAGCACTTATCTTTTTCCATTAGTATCCTAAAGTAGACAGAGTTGTGGTCACTATTAGCCACATGTTCACCCACTGCAACTTCAACCACCTGACCTGGCTCATTACCCAGAACTAAATCCAGCCCCTTCTCTAATCGGGCTACCTACACACTGCTCCAATACACATCTTACGAATTCCTCCCCGTCCGAACTCCCGGCTCTAGGCACCTTCCAATCCACCCCAGGGAGATTAAAATCTCCCACTACAACAATCCTGTTCTTCCTACACTTATCCAAAATGTCTCTACATATACCCTCTTCCACTGCCTGCGGGCTGTTGGGCGGCCTGTAGTACACCCCTAGCATAGTAATCGCTCCCTTCCTATTCCTCAACTCCACCTACAGAGACTCAATTCCTAACCCCTCTATATTATCCTCCCTCTGCACCGCTGTGATGTGCTCCCTAACTAACATTGCCACTCCCCCTCCTTTCAACCCTCCCCTGTCATGCCTAAAACACTTATACCCAGGAATATTTATCTGCCAGTCCTGCCCTTCCTTTAACCACGTCTCTGTCACTGCCACCACATCTAAATTCCTCACGAACATTAAGGCCTTAAGTTCATCCATCTTAGCTGTCACACTCCTTGCATTAAAACAGATGCACTGAAGACACTCAGGCCCACTCAGAACCTCCTTCTCCTGGGAGATTTTCCCATCATCTAGACTTACCCTGTCACCCAACTCACTCCCCATCCCAGTCTCTACTGAGCTATCTGTCTCTTCCCCATCCCCCCTCCATATTAGTTGATTCCATATGATTCAAATAAATCCGTTGGACTTTAATCTGGTGTTGTGAGACTTTTTACTTTGCTTGAGCAGGGAGATGCTTCACTCCCAACCATGTATACCCAGGGCTGCTAAGCCTGGTCTGGTCTTTGCTTGGTTTAGAGCTTTTGCCTGAGCCCTAAAGGGTGAGTGCTATAAACCCACAGACTTTTGGGCCTTTTATATTTAAAGTTCATAAAACGTACTGTTATGTTTTACATCTTTTTAACAACACAAAACAAAGAGAACTGCATTTACTCAGTACATCATTAACACTGACTTGGACAGGTTATGTGCTGCACGTTTTATGTAGAGTCAGTTCATGATCACTTCTGAATTTGCTTTACAGTTGAAAAGTAAACTGGAGAATGAAGGTATGCAAGAAATGAGTGAAGGCATTTTAAAAATAAAAGAATATTTTAACAACAAATCAAAGTGTGGATGGGAGTGAACATATGTTCTGGGACAAATACTACAAAAGAGGCAGCCATAAGGGAAAAAAGCAGGAGGTATTTCCTTTTATTGATCCTGCCATCTCTGCTAACGTTAAAGCAAACACTTCAAGCGAGACCAAACCCCAGGAGAAAGGCCCGTTGTCTGCTTTATCCTGCAGCAGCACCACCAGAGAGTTCAAGACTTCCATTGAGGAGCAGCATCGCCTACTTTAGGCTGCTGATGGATGGTGTTGTTGAATCAGAAGTAACAAAACAATTCCTCTAAATTCAGATTTATTTGTGTTGTTTGTTTTTCTGTTGGACAATAATTATGTGAAGATTCCCATTTTGTCTTTTGGAAGTTCTGTATATTTTGACATGTTTACTAAAATCAATTTCTGAAAATAGATAATTGTTCAAAACAATACATTTTTCACATCATAAGACTGCTATTTTTGCTTTAAGAAAAATAACTATGTTACTGTTAAGATCAAAGGTCTATATTTTAAACAATGTGTTTTTGCACAAGTGTTAATTAAAACACAAGTAGAAGAGGTGATGTTTGAATACCAGATGGTCTATCTTTCATCTGTGGCCTTCTCTCCTTTTTAATATTCTACTTTTACTAACAAGAATCACAAACTATGTTTTATTATTGCAACAACAGACTGTGACTAGATATATAGTTATAATTACTGGTTTGTTTGATTGTGTAACTGTATTGTCATACAGTCAGCAATAACCTTTGGTGCATAATGCAATCAATGTAAACAAGCTATCCATACGTGACAGTACAGTTCAGCTATAAATCCTAGCATTAGATACAGCTGCTTACTAAGCATCTATTTTATTTGAAGATCGTGGTTGATCCGAATAACTGAGTGTCCCACATAGCGTCGCTGCTCAGAGTTCAGAGCTGTCCCCCTTCCCCTCTTGCCTCGTGAGAAGGAAGGATTTAATTTGAAAATAAGCTGAAATGGCAGTTAGGATGTAGGATCTTATATACACAGTTAAATTAGAAAAATACCAATTGGTAAATAGTTTAACACAGGCCCAAACTCGGAGTGATTGAAACTGCTAAGAGAAAAAAAAAATTTGCAAACAGCATCATACAGCCACTGCACAAACCTCAATTCCCTACCCTCCCTTCCCAGCCCTTTTGAGTGCTGTGTTGTTGCCCCTGCCCCCTCCCTCGGGTCTCTCTGTACGGGCAGCAGTGACCTCCAGCATCAATGCACCTATTGGTGCCAGCATCCTCCTGTTGTCAATCGCCCATGGGAGATGTTTGCCATTATACCTCATAACTCAGCAACATCCCATGTAATTTTTCAGCATTAATACACATTTTTGCTGTCACTCTGTGTTATTGATTCTCTAACAATTTAATGAGCTTTGATGACATTTCCTGTCACCATTTGCATTGACTGATATTCCTCTGTTGGTAATTGTATTCCAAAAAGTGCTCTATTAATCTTGTTAATTTGTCTTTGTGCCTTTACACACAATTTCATGTTCACTCAAGTATTAGTATGTACATTGCCTCATTAAGACAGTAAATGTGATAAATTACTTTGTTCTATTTCCCAATTCAACTAGAAAATTACAGCAAGTGCAATAAAATTCAACTTGTCTCCCTACAGTTTATCCTATTTTGAGTTTCCTCAATACAATTTCACTGTTCTAGGTATTAACAACATCCAGTCCTTATCAAATACAGCTGAGAGTTTCTAACCGCTCAGTGTACTTTGGTTGAAAAGCAACATTTCCCAATTGTGGCTCTGTGCTGTACCTACATAGTGCTAAATTTTGTGCTTTATGCACCAGGACACCCAGATCCCTCTGTACCAGAGTTTTGAAATCTGTCTCCATTTAAATAATATTCCAATTTTCTATTCTTTCTGCCAAAATGGATATTATCCCACATTATACTCTCATCTTCAAGTTCACTCACTTAAACCTAGCAATATCCCTTGGTAGACTATTTTCCTTTCCCACCTTGGTATCATTGGCTATAGCTACCAAACATTTGATCCCTGCATCCAAGTCAGATATAGATGATAAACAGTTGAGGCTCCAGTACTGATCCTTGTGACATTCCAATTGTCACAGCTTGCCAACCCAGGCTTGAGCTCCTGTAGATCATAAACAGGCTTGCTGCACTCTCGCCCAGATTATTTCACAATAAATCTGTCTGTGAGGTTCATGATGTGTTTAAAATACGTAACCCAGTCCTATAATGGCTTCCCCCTCTCAGAGTCCATTTATGTGACAACATGAATCACATTGGCTTTGTATCCAGGTAGAAATGCTAATTACCCATCCTTTGGAGTCCCAATCCCACTCTATCTTGAAATTAAGTGCAGAGTTTTAAACAGAACTGTTTATAAAACATCACATTCCTAACAATTCCCTTGAACTTGGAGACTATTCATATCAGCACAGGTGCCTTGGTCACTGTTTATGAGTTTGAATATCTTGCACTTTCTTCCCAGTAGGATACCTAGCTCCCCCTTTAATCTAAACATGGAAATCACTCAAGAGATCACAGGACCCCCTTCAGTCCTCCATTTTATCCTGTATTGAAGAGACATCCCAAACTACAGCAATCTTATAAAACCTTGCATTTGTAACAATGGGACCGTTAAGTTACAATCAGGGCATGGGGTCAGTATAATACTTGAAATGTAACAGATAGGATTTTGCCTTGAAGCCAAAACAATTGGTCCGCAAGAGAGACTTGGTGACTGTGGCTCATTTATACTATCAAAGCATTTGAAAATATTCCTGTACTCTGTAAACCAAATAGTTCTTGGTAACAAGACAGATCCTTGGTCATGCTACTAGCACTTCCAGAAGCAGTGATTAACCTCTGCAAATAGCAATGGTTAGTTAACCTTCTGGGAGAATTTTGCATCTATCTCGCGAAGGAATTCACCAATGAAATTTCATATTAAGCCACCCCACCTTTATCATTAACAAGGAAACATCCATGCAGCATATGCCCACAACTATCATTATGTTTACAATCATTCTAAATTACACACTTATTGTACTCTATGTCAAGTAAATGAACATTTTTGTTTGATGCAGACGTGATGGAGTTTACTGCAAAATAGATACAAGAATATGTTGTATTGATTGAAAGATCTGATCTCACTGTACATATCACGCCAAGAGCTAGGTGAGTTGAACATTTGGCAGCCAAACTTCAGTCTCAAATTCAAATAGATCAGGTGGACCTGTTGTCCTGATCTCAGTAGCTATCTTCCCACCAATCAGGGGTCTAAAGTTCTAAAGTGGTCTTTAATGGATCTTTCTAACACTTTGCCCACTCCTGCCACATTATTCAAACCATTTGCCTTAGAGACAGTTTTCAGAATTCCATAATCTGGTGTGATCAGATGTTCAGATTGACAGTGAAACCTTCAATGGGATTGTAATATCCGTTTTATAAACAGAGACGCGTGCATACAACACACAAATACAGACAAGTATTGAAATGTCGATGATTTTTCAAAGTCACTGTACAGTCATACCAATTAAGAATTTAAGTTTTGAATTGTACAAAAACGGTTATCAGAGCATTAGGAATAATAACCAGCATCTTCAATAACTTGTTTTTATTAGGAATAATAATTTATTTTTAAAAAGCTCAAAACAAAATGGTGAGTGACAAACGTGTCAAAAAATAATTTGACACAAGTTAATAATAAATTAAAATGTCAAATTTGGAACAATTATGTATTTAAAAATGAAAATATAATGACTCGATAACACTGCTGCTTCTGTTCTTGGCGAGGGCTTTCTAACTGTGCCAATATGTATTAACCACAGAATGAAGGCCCTAGATTGTGCTTGCAGCTTAATTAATGCAAGTATTTGCAGACACACCACAACACAATTCAGTAGTTGTCGAAATATAAAGAAAGCTGGTAAAGCAGTTCAAAGTAATTTTTAAAATGGATTCAGACAGGCACACACATCATCACAATCAAATAGAGAACATTCTTGAATTTGCAATGCTTTTGTTCATTAAAATTGTATTTGATCCTCTATAGGAATTCCATAATACTCCATTTTCCACTTTGAAAGCTTATTTAAAAGTTTTTTTATTAGTCACAAGTAGGCTTACATTCACACTGCAATGAAGTTACCATGACAATCCCCTAGTCGCCACACTCCAACACCTGTTCGGGAGAATTTAGCATGGACAATGCACTTAATCAACGCGTCTTTTGATCTTGCGGGTCGAACCAAGTAAACAAACTTAAATTACGTTCAGACAAAGAAAAAGGGGGCAGCTCCCCAAAAGGAGGGGGAACAGCCCGAACAGAACTGCGGAAGGAAACCGGAGCACCCGGAGGAAACCCATGCAGACACAGGAAGAACGTGCAAACTCCACAAGCCAGGAATTGAACCCGGATCCCTGGCACTGTGAGGCAGCAGTTCTAACCACAGTGCCGCAGAAAACTTAAACAGAGCAATGTTTCCTTGCATACTGCTGGAGATTTGAGCTTTGGCGAAAGAGCTTTGATTTCTTGTTAAGCTACATTCATAAACTAGACTACTACTGTGGGTTCATATGTGTGTGTTATAGCTCCATGGTTTGCAGGAACAATTCGATTTAGCCAGGAATCTCCAAAGTGGTGCCTTTTTGCTTCAAGCTAACTTAAATAAGTCGAGGAATAAGCAAGTTTTATTCCTGTTAAAAACTCACTTTTCTCCCTTTCAACTCTCCTCCATTCCATCGAATTCCCATTGTTTTAGATTTGGGAATTATAAAAATCTCTTAAGCATTCACTGAACATCTGGAATCTGATCTTCTTCCTTTTTCGTTTCAATTATAATTTCAAAGGCCCTTTTTGAACTTCCTCTTGCAGAGTAAACAGAACCAAACAAGTTTAGTAAAGCTGGCAAAAAGGGAGCAGAATTCCAGAAATGAAGCCTGACCACTACTATATTCTGAAAGAGAAAATAAATTCATATTTTGGGTGGGACAGTTTTTCTGCTACGATGAAAGTTAACACATGAAACAAAATCCCAGCTTTCTTTAGAAAAACCATAACAAAGGAACAACGGGGACAGGAGGGAACCTCTACTCCATTTACCATTCAACCAACATCATAGCTCATCTGTATTTCAATTCAATTTTCTTGCCTCTGCTCTGTTTTCTTTGATATTCATATCAACCAAAATCGATTAAAATCTATCAGTGACCTTGCAAATTATTATTGAGTCAATGGGCAAGGGGGGTTCGTAAGTGAGTTCCAGGTTCTATTATCTTCTGTGTGACTGAACTTCGAGTGGTAATCATGAAAATGTTGAAAAGGGCAACTCCTATTATTAAACAGCAAACACCCAAAATGGTTAAATAATCAACTCACCAAAGGCCATTGTTGCGTAGATCACAGATGCTAGAGAATTGGGATTAAGATGTGGGGATTAAGGAAACAGAACTGGAAGTATAGGAAAATGCCCATAACATCCCAGGTGTGAAATATATTTTCAGAGCTCCATGTCATAAATTCCAACATTACCTTTCCTGCAGCATATAGCTGAATAAACAGATCATTATCAATTTGGCAGACTGAGATTAGTGGGTACTGTAAGCATCAGTGCTTGGGACCCAGCTATGCACTAATTTTGATGTTTACTGGTAACACAAAACTTGGTGGGGATGAGATGTGAGGAGGATGAAAGAGGTTTCGAGGGGATTTAGACAAATGAGTGGGCAAGCGCGTGGCCGATGGAATACAACATGGAAAAATGTGAACTTCTTCATATAGGTAGGAAAAACTGAAATGCAGTGTATTTCTTAAATGGGAGAGATTGGAAAGTGTTGATGTCCAAAGGGACCTGGGTGTCATTGAAAATTAACATTCACGTGCAACAAGCAAGGCAAATGGTATGTTAGCCTTTATTGCAAGGGGATTGGAGTGCAGGAATAAGGAAGTCATGTTGTTAAAGAGTCTTGGTGAGACTACACTTGGAGTACTATGTGCAGTTTTGGTCTCCTTACCTAAGAAAGGATACTCTGGGCACAAGGAGTGCAATGAAAATTCACCAGACTAATCCGTGGTATGGCAGAATTGAGGAAAAATTAAGGAGCTTTCCCTAGAAGTTAGCAAAATGAGGG
Organism: Carcharhinus amblyrhynchos; assembly: GCF_965287045.1. Classification (NCBI taxonomy): domain Eukaryota; kingdom Metazoa; phylum Chordata; class Chondrichthyes; order Carcharhiniformes; family Carcharhinidae; genus Carcharhinus; species Carcharhinus amblyrhynchos. The sequence goes on along the minus strand of NC_137342.1, from coordinate 4,518,826 downwards.
ATGATCTGATTGAAGTTTATACAGGGTAGATGCAGGAAGAATGTTTCCCCTGGTTGAGGGGTTCGAGAACCAGGGGACACAGTCTCAGAATAACAGACAGGCCATTTAGCACTGAGATGAGGAGGAATTCATTCACTCAGAGGGTGGCAAATCTTTGGAATTTTCTACCATAGAGAGCTGTGGAGGCTCAGCCACTAAGTCTGTTCAAAGCAGAGGTCAGGAGATACCTAGATACCAACGACATTAAGTGATATAGTGCTGCAGGAAGAAGGCATTGAGGTAGATCAGCTCTGATCTACTTAAATGGCGGAGTAAACGCGAGGAACTGAATGGTCTTCTCACTTCTATATTCTAAATATAGACTTCCCAAAATGCTGTCACTGTTTCATTTTCCTTTGAACTTCTACAAGTGCAGAATCATCAGAAAAATGGCAGAATGTCTCCTTAACAATATCATCACTAAGTTTTGTACATGAGATAGAAATGAGGTGAAATAACTGTAGACTTTTTGTGAGATATCATTACAGTTCAGCCAATCTACGGACTGCAGTGCACATAGAATCAAATCAGAACTTTTTCAAGGCACAAGAAGCTATTTGTAAAAACACTGTGATGTGTTATGTAAACATGCTATGTATAGCTTGCTCAACCTGTGGAGAATTCTTTCCAAATTCAAAACTGTGCAATAGTTGGCAACAATAAATGATCACAAGTCAAGAAGAGCAGAACTAATCCAAAGATTTTTGAAGTCTCATACAAAGTGCATCCTCACATGGCCGTGAACATCTGATCAATCCAGAGCACCAAGTTCTTGTAACTGCTGTTTCTGATTAGTCTCCAGTTCCTCCAGTCGCTTGCGGAGCAGGCACAGCTCTCTTTGATGCTGCTCTTCCTTAAAGGGAAAATGTTATTCAATTTTTAAAAAGTGTACAATTATGAAACATTGGTTAAGACCTTCAAAAGATGATGTAATTCACTTTATTGTGCTTAAATAGTCATCTAAATCAATTAGCTCACTAAAAGAACTAAAATTACCTACTCCAATTTGAGACAAATGACACCTTCACATACAGTCTCAACTTTAGGAAACTTTCATTCAGTAATGCCACATTATCTAGGAGGTTAACAAGACAGAAAAACAGGGATGCCCGTTTTACTAAGTACTACCTCTGCTTTCAAAACTGGCAAGAGATTTTTGTTAGCCAAGGATTTTAAGGGATATGAAGCAAAGTTGGTTAACTGGGTTGAAGTGCAGATCATTAGTCATCAAAGCTGATCCATACCTCCATCAGGAGCTAAGTGGCTTACTCCCATTCCCACATTTCTATCGCCAAAACATGATCTTCCCTTTCCTGCACTATATGAAAGTGGCTTCTCTCCTCAAAGTTACGTTCAATCTGTTCAAGCACTAATAAGCAGCATAAATGTCAACAAAAACTCCACAAACATAAGAACATAAGAAAAAGGAGCAGGAGTAGGCCATCTAGCCCTTCGAGCCTGCCTTGCCATTCAATAAGATCATGGCTGATCTGAAAGTGGTTCAGTTCCACTTACCCGCCTGCTCCCCCTAACCCTTAATTCCCTTATCAATCAGAAATCTATCTACCCGTGGCTTAAACATATTCAACGAGGTAGCCTCCACCACTTCAATGGGCAGAGAATTCCAGAGATTCACTACCCTCTGAGAGAAGAAATTCCTCCTCAACTCTGTTCTAAACTGAACCCCCCCCCCATTATTTTGAGGCTGTGTCCTCTAGGTCTTGTTTCCTTTCTAAGCGGAAAGAATCTCTCTACCTCTACACTATCTAGCCCCTTCATTATCTTGTGAGTCTCTATAAGATCACCCCTCAGCCTTCTAAACTCCAACGAGTACAGGCCCAATCTATTCAATCTCTCCTCATAAGCTAACCCCCTCATCTCCGGTATCAACCTGGTGAACCTTCTCTGCACTCCCTCCAAGGCCAATATATCTTTTCGCAAATAAGGGGACCAAAATTGCACACAGTACTCTAGTTGCGGCCTCACCACTACCTTGTACAACTGTAGTAAGACCCCCCTGCTTTTATATTCTAATCCCAACATGTCTGAATAAATGTAAGAAACAAGGCTTGGTGAATAAATATTTCCTTTATAAACCAAATGAACTATTAACTTGCTTTAAGCTGCAGGGACTATTTGTATAATTAATAATGGCTAATGACCATCAATCCCAAGAGTCACTTTCTCTTGTATAACAAACAACTCTAGCAAAGATTTAACATAAATGTCAGATATCTACCTCTTCTGCCACATGCAGGGTGACCTCTCAAAAAAAAAACTCCTCACTCTTTTGGGAACATTGGAACTCCATAAGAAATAATTGCAGGAATTGGGCACGAAGGCAGCCACAGTTCTCCCCCTATCCGCCAACTCCCACTTTTAATCTTGATTCCAATCTTCCATCCAATCCCGATTCCATTAGAATCCAAACATCTATGATCTCAGCCATAAATAAACTGGAGTAGACCTAGCTCGCATTAAGCTGATGTTTCTCTACACCCTAGCTATGACTCTAACACTACATTCTGCACTCTCTTGTTTCCTTCTCTATAAATGCTTTGTCTGTGCAGCGCGGAAGAAACAATACATTTCACTGCATAGTAATACATTTAATAATAATAAATCAAATCAAAAATCTGAATGGAACAATTTCTCAACCTTGAATGACCCTATACTCTCTGGGGTTTTAGGTGAATGAGAAGATGATCTCATTGAAACATGTAAGATTCTGAGAAAGTCTCTCCTTGGCTGGAAAGTCTTATTCTGAGACTATTCATTACCTTAACCCTAGATTCGCCTGCCATTGGAACATCTCAGCATCTACCCTGCCAAACTCTCTTAGAATCTTACATGTTTCAATGAGATCACCTTCTCATTCATCTAAAACTCCACTGACCACAAGGTAATTCTTAACCTCGTCTCACAAGACAAATCTTTTATCCCAGGGATCAATCTAGTGAACCTCTGTTGTGCCCCCTGTAAGGAAATGATATCCTACCCTGGGTTGAGAGATCAAAACCACATACAGCACCCCAGCTATGTTGTCACCATTGTTCTATACAAATGCAGCAAAACTTTCTCACTTTTGTACTTCGGCCGTCTTTGCAATAAATGCCAACATACCATTTGCCTTCTAATTGCTCGCTGTACCTACATGTAACCTCTATGTGTCATGAACAGGGACAAACAATCTTTCAACAGCAACATTTCATGTGTTTGGTACTGTTTTATAAAAATATGCTTTACCATTTTTCATGCAAAAGTGCATAACTTCCTCTTACCCCTGATTATACCCTATCTACTACTTTCTCTTCCGCATACCATTGATGGCCCTTTGCAGATCCCTGGGCTCAGGTTTTCACCAAGTCTTGGAAAAAGATGTTGTATACACATTTCTGACAGATCCTATTTTCACCAGTCAGAGCAAGGGGCTGGGATTTGATTCACCAATGGGAAACCTAGACTCAGCAGGTCATTTCAGCTCAATGCTCAGTTTAAACAGACCCTATTTTCACCAATAGAAAGGGCACAGAAGTTATGACTTTATAAGAGCAGTCGTAAGTGCTGTTTAGGTGGGAGGAGGTGGGTGGGGGAAGAAAAGCTGTTGAACTGTTGTCCGGGTGCTCCGGTTTCCTCCCACAGTCCAAAGATGTTAGGTTGATGGGCCGTGCTAAAATACTCCTAAGTGTCAGGAGGACTGGCAGAGTAAATACATGGGGTTATGTGTGAGACTGTGGTTAGTGTAGACTTGATAGACTGAATGGCCTCCTTCTGCAGTATAGGGATTCTATGATTCTATGTAAAGTTGTAAAGTTATTTAAATGTCCAGCCCTTTAAAAATTGAAGAAAACCAATCTGTGTCAGAAGACAAAAAATGCAAACTGTAAAGTTCTTAAAATCTCCAACATTATTCTTTTTTAAAGGTTGCATGTGTCAGCGAGAGTAGAAATAAATCTGTTCCAGCAATTACAATAGTTGTTTTTTGGCATAACCCTAAGGCCTATTATTATAAATGCTTGGTTGTGTTCCACAAACTGCCACAGCAATCACCTGTTCCCCATATATCTGAAAGAGAGAGATATGGGAACACCATAATACATCTGCTGCTTTTGTCTTTCCAGGTGGAAAGTTTGGAAGTTGCTATCAAGGGAACCATGGTAAGTTTTGCAGTGTATCTTGTACCTAGTACACACCGCTGCATTGGTGATGATGGAAGTGAATATGGTGAATGGGATGTCAATCAAGTTGGCTGCTTTGTCTTGGATGGTGTCGAGTTTTGCTGGAGTTGCACTGGTAAGTACAGCATATTTCATCATACTCCTGATTTGTGCCTTGTGGATGGTGGACAAGCTTTCAGACACATGGATTGAGCAGGGACAGGAATGGCTGTTGCAGGTTCCAGGGTTTAGATGTTTCAGTAAGATCAGGGAAGGTGGTAAAAGAGGGGGAGGTATGGCATTCTTAGTCAAGGACAGTATTACGGTGGTAGGAAGAACATTTGATGAGGACTTGTCTACTGAGGTAGTATGGGCTGAGATTAGAAACAGAAAAGGAGAGGTCACCCTGTTGGGAGTTTTCTATATGTCTCCGAAAACTTCCAGAGATGTAGAGGAAAGGATTGCAAAGATGATTCTGGCTAGGAGCAAAAGTAACAGGGTAGTTGTTATGGAGGACTTTAATTTTACAAATATTGACTGGAAACGCTACGGTTCGAGTACTTTAGATGAGTCAGTTTTTGTCCAATGTGTGCAGGAGGGTTTCCTAACACAGTATGTAGATAAACCAATAAGAGGCGAGGCCACATTGGATGAACCAGGCCAGGTGTCAGATTTGGAGGTAGATGAGCACTTTGGTGATAGTGACCACAGTTCAGTTACGTTTACTTTAGCAATGGAAAGGGATAGGTATATACCGCAGGGCAAGAGTTATAGCTGGGGGAAAGGAAATTATAATGCAATTAGGCAAGATTTAGGATGCATTGGATGAGGAAGAAATCTGCAGGGGATGAGCACAATTGAAACGTAGAGCTTGTTCAAGGAACAACTACTGCGTGTCCTTGAGAAGTATGTACCTGTCAAACAGGGAGGAAGTGGTTGAACGAGGGAACCATGGTTTACTAAAGAAGTTGAATCTCTTGTGAAGAGGAAAAAGACTTATGTAAAGATGAGACATGAAGGCTCAGTTAGGGCACTTGAGAGTTAAAAGTTAACCAGGAAGGACCTAAAGAGAGAGCTAAGAAGAACCAGGAGGAGCCATGAGAAGTCTTTGGCAGGTAGGATTAAGGAAAACCCTAAAGCCTTCTATAGGTATGTCAGGAATAAAAGAATGGCTAGGTAAGATTAGGGCCGGTCAAAGACAGTAGTGGGAAGTTTGCATGGAGTCCGAAGAGACAGGAGAGGCGCTAAATGAATATTTTTCGTCAGTATTCACACAGGAAAAAGACAATGTTGTCAAAGAGAATACTGAGATGCAGGTTATTAAACTAGACGGATTTGAGGTTCATAAGGAGGAGGTGTTAGCAATCCTGGAAAGTGTGAAAATAAGTAAGACCCCTGGGCCAGATGGGATTTATCCTAGGATTGTCTGGAAAGCTAGGGAGGAGACTGCAGAACCTTTGGCTTAGATCTTTATGTCGTCATTGTCTACAGGAATAGTACCAGAAGACTGGATGATAGCAAATGTTGTCCCTTTGTTCAAGAAGGGGAGTAGAGACAACCCTGGTAATTATAGACCAGTTAACCTTACTTATGTTGTGGGCAAAATTTTGGAAAGAACGATAAAAGGTAGGATTTATAATCTTCTAGAAAGAAACAATTTGATTAGGGATAGTCAATACGATTTTGTGAAGGGTGAGTCATGCCTCACAAACTTATTGAGTTCTTTGAGAAGATGACCAAAGAGGTGGATACGGGTAAAGCAGATGATGTGGTATATATGGATTTCAGTAAAGCATTTGACAAGGTTCCTCACGGTAAGCTATTGCAGAAAATATGGAGGCATGGGATTGAGGGTGATCTTGCAGTTTGGATCAGAAATTGTTGGTGAAAGAATGTCATGATGTGGATATGCTGGCGCTGGACTGGGGTGAACACAGTAAAAAGTCTGACAACACCAGGTTTAAGTCCAACTGATTTATTTGATAATAAACTCACAAGCTTTCGGGGTTTGTCCCTTCATCAGGTGAATGGAGAGTTCTGACCTCAGACAGAGCATATAAAGCACAGACACTTTACAGATTACTGATTAGAATCCGAATCTTTACACCTAACCTGCTGTTCAAGTCCTGAAGTGGCCGACAATGTGACTGGAAGGAGCACTGATCACAGGTTAATGAGATGGTTAACCCCCGTGACTTGCCTGGGTTTGCAAAACCTCACTTACTGTACTGTCTGGAGACAATACACATCTCTCTAACCTGTGATCAGTGCTCCTTCCACTCACATTGTCGGCCACTTTAGGATTTGAACAGCAGGTTAGGTGTAAAGATTCGCATTCTAATCAGTAATCTGTAAACTGTCTGTGCTTTATATGCTCTGTCTGAGGCCAGAACTCTCCATTCACCTGACGAAGGGACAAACCCCGAAAGCTTGTGAGTTTACTATCAAATAAATCGGTTGGACTTAAACCTGGTGTTGTCAGACTTTTTACTGTGTAGCTGAAAGAAGACAGAGGGTTGTGGTTGATGGGAAATGTTCATAGAACATAGAACACTACAGCACAAACAGGCCCTTCGGCCCACAAGTTGCGCCGATCACATCAATACCTACCAATCCATAGACCTATCTATAACCCCCAATCCCATTAAATCCCATATACTCATCCAGAAGTCTTTTAAAAGACCCCAGCGAGTTCGCCTCCACCACCACTGACGGCAGCCGATTCCATTCACTCACCACCCTCTGAGTGAAAAACTTACCCCTAATGTCACCTCTGTACTTGCCTCCCTGCACCTTATATCTGTGTCCTCTCGTAGCGACCATTTCAAGCCGGGGAAATAGCCTCTGAGAATCCACCCTATCTATTCCTCTCAACATTTTATAAACCTCTATCAGGTCGCCTCTCAACCTTCGTCTCTCCAGGGAGAAGAGTCCCAGCTCCCTCAACCTATCTCCATAAGGCATGCCTCCCAATCCAGGCAACATCCTTCTAAATCTCCTCTGTACCCTTTCAATAGTTTCTACGTCCTTCCTATAGTGAGGCGACCAGAACTGCGCACAGTACTCCAAGTGGGGCCTGACAAGGGACTTATAAAGTTGCAGCATTACCTCCCGACTCCTAAACTCAATCCCTCGATTAATGAAGGCCAGTACACCGTACGCCCTCTTGACCACATCCTCCACCTGCGAGGCCGATTTAAGAGTCCTGTGGACCCGGACCCCAAGATCCTTCTGCTCTTCAACACTGCTAAGACTCCTACCCTTGATAGTGTACTCGTTCATCCTGGAGTTCAGTTACCAGTGGACTGCAAGGATCTGTTTTGGGGCTACTGCTGTTTGTCACTTTTATAAATGACCTGGATGAGGGCATACAAGGGTGGGTTAGTAAATTTGCAGATGACACTAAAATCAGTGGAGTTGTGGACAGTGTGGAAGGATGGGAACCGAGTGTAGGGTGTCGAAATTTGCTGATGACACCAAGATTGGGGGAACAGCAAATTGTGCGGAGGGTGTGGAGAGTCTACAGAAGGATCTAGGTAGGCTGGGCGAATGGGCCAGGAAATGGCAAATGGAATTTAATGTTGGCAAGTGCAAGGTGGTCCACTTTGGTAGGAATAATGGTAGGAAGGATTATTACTTACGTGGCGAAAAACTGCAGCAGGCGATGGTGCAGAGGGACCTAGGGGTCCTTGTGCATGAGTCGCAAAAACCCAGCTTGCAGGTGCAGCAGGTGGTCAGGAAGGAGAATGGGATGCTGGCCTTCATAGCGAGGGGGATTGAATATAAAAGTAGGGAGGTCTTGCTGCGGCTGTATAGGGCATTGGTGAGGCCGCAGCTGGAGTACTGTGTGCAGTTTTGGGCGCCGTACTTACGCAAGGATATTTTGGCCTTGGAGGGAGTGCAGAGGAGGTTTACTAGGCTGATGCCGGAGTTGAGGGGGTTGAGCTATGAGGAGAGGCTGAATAAACTAGGCTTGTACTCGTTAGAGTTTAGAAGAATGAGGGGAGATCTCATTGAGACATATAAGATGATGAATGGGATGGATAGGATAGAGGTGGAGAGACTCTTCCCGCTCAGAAAGGATAGTAGGACTAGGGGGCACAGCCTCAAGATAAAGGGGGGGCGGTTTAGAATGGAGTTGAGGAGGAACTTCTTCACTCAAAGGGTGGTGAATCTCTGGAATTCTCTGCCCGTTGAAGTGGTGGAGGCTACCTCGCTAAATATTTTTAAGACGCAGGTTGATGGGTTTTTGATAAGAGAGGGGATTAAGGGTTATGGGGAGAGGGCGGGAATGTGGAACTGAGTCACGACAGATCAGCCATGATCTTATTGAATGGCAGGGCAGGCTCGAAGGGCTAGATGGCCTACTCCTGCTCCTATTTCTCATGTTCTTATGTTGCAGGTTACAGAGGGACATATATTTCTTACGTTCTTATGTTCTTATAAGCTGCAGAGCTGGGATAAGAGGTGGCAAATGGAGTTTAATGCAGAAAAGTGTGAGGTGATTCTCTTTGGAAGGAGTAACAGGAATACAGAGTACTGGGCTAATGGTAAGATACTTGGTAGTGTAGATGAGCACAGAGATCTCAGTGTCCATGTGCATAGATCCCTGAAAGTTGGCACCCAGGTTGATAGGATTGTTAAGAAGGCGTACAGTGTGTTAGCTTTTATTGGTAAAGGGATTGAGTTTTGGAGCCATGATGTCATGTTGCAGCTGTATAAAACTCTGGTGCCGCTGCACTTGGAATATTGTGTACACTTCTGGTCGCCGCATTATAGAAACGATGTGGAAGCATTGGAAAGGGTGCAGAGGAGATTTACCAGGATGTTGCCTGGTATGGTGGGAAGGTCTTATGAGGAAAGGCTGAGTGACTTGAGGATACAAAGAACAAAAACAGCCCGGGGAACAGGCCCTTCAGCCCAACGAGCCCGCACCGCCATTTTAACATTACCAGCCTCCCCCCCCCCTCCACCCATGACCCTTATCTATTGTTTATGGCATTCCACACTGAGAGAAACTAATTTAGGGGCAATTTATTGCCTCCAATCAGCCTAATAGCACACCTTTGGGGTGCAGGAGGAAACTGGAGCACCCGGAGAAAACCCACGCAAGCACGGGGAGAATGCGCAAACTCCCACAGACACTGGCCCAAATCCATGTGTCTGCACAGCAAACTGTGATAGTCACTGAGCTGTCGTGTTGCCCAGCATCTGGTCCAGTTTAAGCACACACTAACGACATGAAGCACTAGGCTACTCTCGAACATTCAAGACCAGCCCAAGTACGACCCATTGCGTGTATGCCCCTCGTTGGACAACAAAGCGGACCGACTTAAAACCTGTGAATTAAAAGAGAAAAACATTATTATCATACCACATCCTTTTACATTACCAGGGACGTCCCAATGCTAACGAACCTTATTTAAAACAATCTCCTATATCCTCCCATCTCCAATCTACTCATGTGCCTAAGTTACTCTTAAACAATTCTAGCGTGCCTGCCTCCACCACCTTACTTGGCAGAGCATTCCATACCCCCACTACCCTGTGTGTGAAAAATCTCCCTCTAATATCTGTGTTATACCTCTCCCCCCTCACCTTAAGCCCGTGGCCCCTCGTACTGTGTGTCATACATAGGAAATCGCTTACCTCTATTCACTCTATCTATAGCCTTCACAATCTTATATACCTCTATTAGATCCCCCCTCAGTCGTCGTCTTTCAAGGGAAAACGGCCCCAATTTGCTCAATCTTTCCTCATAACCCAGTCCTTCCATACCAGGCAACATCCTGGTAAACCTCCTCTGCACTCTCTCCAGAGTCTCCACATCCTTCCGGTAGTAAGGCGACCAGAACTGGACGCAGTACTCTAAATGCGGCCTAACCAACGTTCTACACAACTGCAACATTAGACTCCAGCTCTTATATGCCATACCTCTTCCTATAAAGGCTAACATACCATAGGCTTTCTTCACAACCTTCTCCACTTGTACTGCCACCTTCAAAGACTTGTGCACTTGCACCCCCAGGTCCCGCTGCGTTTCTATACTCTTTATAGGCTTACCCTTTATCATATAATTCCCCCCTACGTTATTCCGGCCAAAATGCATCACCTCACATTTATCAGGATTGAAGTCCATTTGCCATATATCTGCCCAATATACCAGCCTATCAATATCCCGTTGTATTGCCAGACACTGCTCCTCACTGCCCAGCAATCCAGCCATTTTAGTGTCATCTGCAAATTTGCTGATCACACCACTTACAAGTCATTTATATATACTACAAAGAGAAAAGGTCTCAGTACTGAGCCCTGCAGCACACCACTAGTGACAGACCTCCAGCTAGAAAAGGACCCCTCCACTACTACTCTCTGTCTCCTCTTAGCAAGCCAGTTCGCAACCCATCTAGATACCTGGCCTTGTATCCCATGAGCCTTAATCTTTTCTACCAACCTACCATAAGGGACTTTGTCAAACTTCTTACTGAAACTTCAGTACTGATGTTTTCATTAGAGAGAATAAGGTTAAGAGGTGACTTAATGGAGGCATATAAGATGATCAGAGGATTAGATAGGGTGGACAGTGTGAATCTTTTTCCTCGGATAGTGATGGCTAGTACGAGGGGACATAGCTTTAATTGAGGGGTGATAGATATAGGACAGATGTCAAAGGTAGATTCTTTACTCAGAGTAGAAAGGGTGTGGAATTCCCTTCCTGCAATAGTAGTGGACTCATCAACAATAAGGGCATTTGAAGGGTCAATGGGTAAGCATATGGACGATATTGGTGTAGGTTAGATGGGCTTTAGATTTGTTTCACAGGTCGGCGCAACATCGAGGGCTGAAGGGCCTGTACTGCGCTGTAATGTTCTATCATAGATAGAATCATAGAACCCTATAGTGCAGAAAGAGGCCCTTCGGCCCATCGAGTCTGCACCGAACACAAGCCCACCCAGGCCATACCCCATATCCCTATGTATTATACCCACTAATCTCTCTAACCTATGCATCCCTGGACACTAAGGGGCAATTTCTTAGCATGGCCAATCAACCTAACCCGCACATCTTTGGACTGTGGGACGAAACCAGAGCACCCAGTGGAAACCCATGCAGACACGAGGAGAATGTGCAAACTCCACACAGACAGTGACCCGAGCCAGGAATTGAACCCAGGACCCTGGAGCTGTGAAGCAGCAGTGCTAACCATTGTGCTACCGTGCCACCCAAATGTTCTATGAAGCTTTGGGAAGTCAGGAGGTAAGTTACTTTCTGCAGAATTCCCAGCTCTAACCTACTCTCATAGTTCAGTGTGTCTTCAATGGTAATCCCCAAGATGTTAATAATTGGAGATTCAATGAGAGAGAATGGAGATTGTCTCACATTGGAGATGGTCCTTGCCTAGCACTTATATGATATTGTGTTACTTGTCACTTATTAACCCAAGCCTGAATGTTATCCAGGTCTTGCTGCATATGGATACGTATCTAACGAGTCGCAAGTGGTGCTGAACATTGTGCAATCATCAGTGAATATCACCACCCACTTCTGATCTTATGAAGGAAGGAAGGTCATTGATGAAGCAGCTGAAGATCATAGAAACCCTACTGTGCAGATGATTAGGCCTTGGACACTATCCTGAGGAACTCCTGCAGTGCTGTTGAGACTGAGATGACTGACCTCCAACAAGGACAGCATCTTCCTTTCTGCTAGGATGGTGATAAAGAGGGTAATGATGGCAGTGCAGGAAGGAATTGCAAGACTGTTTTCTAAATGACTTGCAATCTGTGCAGGATGTAGTCAAGAGATGTGGCTAGAAAGGCATTGAGTCCAGGGCAGCAATGTGCAGATTAGGTTTTCCACAACAGTGGAAGAAATGTTTTAGAGATAGAGAAAAGTGGCCTTGGTAATGGAAGGGAATGGGGAAGGGTGCTCAGTTCATTGTTGAGAAGTACTTGAGATCCCATAGTTATGGGTTTAGCCTAAAATGGCAGCCGAGGAGGTTTGTTAGAGTGAAGGCCAGAAGCTACCAAAGCTTAGGAGGATAACTTTGACTGATGAAAAGAAATTAATTCAATTGCTTAAAATTGGACAACCGCTGGGTATTTACCCTCTTAGCATCAAAAGAAAGAAGCATAAAGGTAAGTTGTTGCACCTTGTACATTGGTGTATATGTGGAAGCTTACCCTTTGCTTTTAATTTAAGGGGTACTTTTTCATAGGATCACTCAGCACAGAGGTAAGAAATTCAGCCCATCACATCTGTGCTAGCTCTTTGAAAGCCAATTAGTCCCAATTTTCAGTTCTTTTCCGAAATGTTTCTTTTTGCTCGAAGAGTTTGCCAAAATGATCTAAACTATAAAACTAGTGATGTTCAGACAAAGCTCCTCTCATAGCAGAGCTGACAATGTGATTACAACAAGCAATGAGTAAGATGCTCTTTCAGACTCGGTACAGACTTGATGGGTCAAATGGCCTGCTTCTGCACTGTATGGATTCTATGATTCTAAATTAATTCAATACAAAATTACAATTGGTAATTTTTAGAATTAGGTACCTGAATATTTATGAATGATGCTTCTGTGCCTTGGACCAAAGTAGATGATAGAAAATTAGTCGAATTACACAAACCAGTAGTTGAAAAATTTGGTCCTAAGATGAGTCTTCGGAATTCATTGTGTCTACGCTGTAAATCCTTTAATCTTTTCTGAAGCCTCATATGATTTTCATAAGGAACATTTTGTCTGAAAAAAGAGGTGATAATTCAAAAGGTTGAACATGGTGTCCAACAGATTATAGCTTCTATGTCCCATCCACACAAAAGTCTAGATTTATTCCACACTGTTATTACTGAGACTTGTAATGCTCATACAAACAACCAGAACACAGGGAGAAAACAGTTTTCTGAAGAAATGTAGAAATGTCAATAGAAAGTTGTAAATGTTTTAATTCCCTGAGTCAGCATTAATACATCATTACATTTTGTAGTTTATTCCAAGTCTTTCATGACTATCTGTGGAGAAAGAATATTTGGAACATTGTCTCACTTTTGAACTGTGTAAAGTGCATGGTTTGGAAGTAGTTACATGGGCCATCTCCATCAGTTTGCAATGTCACGCCGCCTATCATAATTTCATTGGGTCTGAAAGCAAAAAACTAGCTCTAACTCCATTATCTGCACTTCTTAACTCTCTGGCCTGTCAGCTACACTACATCTCTGTTCAACTCAGTGGTTATCTTGCCTCTCCCAGCAAAGTAATGGCCTCACCACCTCCCACTCTCACTATACCCCAACACCTACCTTCACAGTAGTCCACAGACTACCTGCTATCTAACCAATCTGCTTAGCTAATACAAGATCTGGCTTGAGCACTTCAGGCAGTTCAATCTCACCCTCTCCATGACCAAATCCTATTACTTCAGGAATATTCCGGACGGAAATCCATAGCTCCCCTCTTCAAAGCAAACCTTCTGCCTCTATTATCTCTGATTCTATGCAGGAAAACTCACAGACCTTTTCCTTTCAATCAAGGCTATTCCTTGGCTGCTTTGCCTCACACAGAAGTATTACAGTGCAGAAGGAGGCCATTGACCCCACTGTGTTTACACCAGCGCTCCCAAATAAGCAGCTCACCCAGTGCCATTCCCCTGCTGAGAATCATAGAACATTACAGCACAGAAACAGGCCTCCTGGCCCTTCTTGGCTACGCCAAACCATTTCTCTGCCTACTCCCACTGACCTGCACCTGGACCATTTCCCTCCACACCCCTCTCATCCATGTACCTGTCCAAGTTTTTCTTAAATGTTAAAAGTGAGCCCGCTTTCACCACTTCATCTGGCAGCTCATTCCACACTCCCACCACTCTCTGTGTGAAGAAGCCCCCCTAGTATTCCCTTTAAACTTTTCCCCCTTCACCCTTAACCCATGTCCTCTAGTTTTTTTCTCCCTTAGCCTCAGTGGAAAAAGCCTGCTTGCATTCACTCTATCTATACCCATCATAATTTTATACACCTCTATCATAAGAACATAAGAAATAGGAGCAGGAGTAGGCCATCTAGCCCCTCAAGCCTGCCCCGCCATTCAATAAGATCATGGCTGATCTGAAGTGGCTCAGTTCCACCTTCCCGTTTTCTCCCCATAACCCTTAATCCCCTTGCCTACCAAAAACCTATCTACCCGCATCTTAAATATATTTAGCGAGGTAGCCTCCACCACTTCAATGGGCAGAGAATTCCAGAGATTCACCACCCTTTGAGTGAAGAAGTTCCTCCTCAACTCTGTTCTAAACTGCCCCCCACCCCCCTTACCTTGAGGCTGTGCCCTCTTGTCCTGCAGTCCTTTCTGAGCGGGAAGAATCTCTCTAACTCTACCCTATCCATCCCCTTCATCATCTTATACGTCTCAATAAGATCCCCCCTCATCCTTCTAAACTCTAACGAGTGCAAGCCCAGTCTATTCAGCCTCTCTTCATAGTTCAACCCCCTCAACTCCAGTATCAGCCTAGTAAACCTCCTCTGCACTCCCTCCAAGGCCAAAATATCCTTGCGCAAGTGCGGCGACCAAAACTGCACACAGTACTCCAGCTGCGGCCTCATCAGTGCCCTGTACAGTTGCAGCAAGACCTCCCTAATTTTATATTCAATCCCCCTCGCTATGAAGGCCAGCATCCCATTTGCCTTCCTGACCACCTGCTGCACCTGTAGGCTGGGTTTTTGCGACTCATGCACAAGGACCTCCAGGTCCCTCTGCACCGTAGCATGCTGCAGCTTTTCGCCCTGTAAGTAGTCCTTCCTACTATTATTCCTACCAAAGTAGATAACCTTACACTTGCCAACATTGTATTCCATCTGCCAGGTCCTCGCCCACTCGCTCAGCCTACCTAGATCCCTCTGCAGACTTTCTACACCCTCCGCACAATTCGCTGTTCCACTTATCTTTGTGTCATCAGCAAATTTCGCCACCTTACACTCGGCTCCCTCCTCCAGATCATCTATATAAATGGTAAATAGCTGAGGCCCCAGCACCGATCCTTGGGGCATTCCACTAGTCACCAACCGCCAATCTGAATAGCACCCATTGACACCCACTCTCTGCCTCCTATTTGACAGCCAATCCCCTATCCACGCTAACACCTTACCCCCAACTCCATGCCCCCTAACCTTCTGTAGCAACCTTTTGTGCGGCACCTTATCAAACACCTTCTGAAAATCGAGAAACACCACATCCACCGGTTCCCCTCTATCCACCACACTAGACACATCCTCATAGAATTCCAATAAATTCGTCAGACACGACTTCCCCTTAATGAATCCGTGCTGCGTCTGCTCTATCAAACAATTCTTCTCAAGATGCCTCGCGACTTCCTCTTTGATGACGGATTCAAGCATTTTTCCTACAACAGACGTTAAACTAACCGGCCTATAATTCCCTGCCTTTTGCCTGCCATCCTTTTAAATAGTGGCTTAACATTAGCTGTTTTCCAATCTTCCGGCACTTCCCCGGAATCCAGCAAGGTTTGGAAAATAATCACTAAGGCATCCACTATCACCTCCGCCATTTCCTTCAGAACCCTTGGATGCATTCCATCCGGTCCTGGGGACTTGTCCACCATCAGTCCCTCTAGTCTGTCGAGCACTACCTCTCTAGTAACAATGATCTCATTCAGGCCCTCCACTCCTACCATCTTTCCATCGTTAACACCCGGCAAACTATTCGCGTCCTCCTCCGTGAAGACCGAAGCAAAAAAGTTATTCAAGGCCTCAGCCATTTCCTCATCCCCCACCACTAAATCCCCCCTCTTATCCTCTAAGGGTCCAACATTCACCCTAGCCAGCCTCCTCCTTTCTATATATTTATAAAAATTCTTACTATCCTTTTTTATATTTAGCTTTAGCCTAGATTCATCGTCTATCCTTCCTTTCTTTATCAAATCTCCCCTCATTCTTTTACGCTCCAGGGAATAAAGTCCTAACCTATTCAACCTTTCTCTGTAACTCAGTTTCTCAAGTCCCAGCAACATCCTTGTAAACCTTCTCGACACTCTTTCAACCTTATTAATATCCTTCCTGTAATTAGGTGACCAAAACTGCACACAATACTCTAAATTCAGCCTCATCAATGTCTTATACAACCTCACCATAACATTCCAACTCTTATACTCAATACTTTGTGTAACTCAGCACACTCTTCCTTTTCAGATAAGTCTAATTCCCTTTTGAATGTTTCTTGACCGTTTCAGAGTAGAAACAGTTTACTTCCTTAACTACCTCAGCCAGGTCCCTCTTGCCTTTAAATACCACTATCAAAACTCCTCTCAACCATTTTTTCACCAAGGGAAACAGTCTTAACTTCTCCAATGTGTCTTCATAACTGATGTTTATCATCCCTGGAGTCATTCTCGTGAATCTTTTCTTCACTCTCCCCTCACATACTTCCTAAAATGTGACAACCAGAACTGCATGCAATACTCCAGCTGAGGCCAAACTAGTGATTCACACAAGCCCAGCATATGCTCCTTGTCCTTGTATTCTATGCGCTTATTAATAAAACCCAAGATACTGTATGCTTTACTAACTGCTTTCTCAACTTGTCCTGCTACCTTCACTGTTGATGCACATATTTATCTGGTCCCTCTCCTTTCTTTCTCCCATCAATCTCCTACCCAACTGCATTTCAAAACTTTGTGTCTTTTACCCACCACCCCCCATCCATCAATCAAACTCATTTCTGCCACATATTCAATCACGTTTCCCCAATCTTGCACACACGACCACCCACCCGCGAGCTCCCTTTCAATCTAGGTCCGAATTATTTATACCTCCTTTTCATTCTTGCTGTTGCTACCAATCTCACCATGACTTTTGATGTTTCTAACCCATACAAAACTAACACTGATCCATCTGGAAATGTTCACCCTTGAATGTCACCAATGTTATTTGTAATCTGCTCTTTTATTCCCCCAACATTATTGAATATATCATTGTCATCCAACTAAATTTTTCCCTATCAGCCACCATTTAAATTCCTCTAGAACCAGATTCTTCAGCTTGTCACAGTCAATAAAATCACCCTGCACCCTTGTGACTGAAATTTGCTGCCTTTTTGGTGTTTTTGCTACTGTTGACCAATTTACTTTTCACCATTGTCACTGGCATTATCATTGGTACTGCGGTCTTGCAGTTGCATTTGCCCCATCCTGCGTAAGCAGTGCCCCTCTTTGCAATCTCTTCCCTACATTATAATAGATTACATTTCAAAAACGTTTCTCTGGCTGCAGAGTAGGTTGGGACATCCTGAAGTGTGAACAGAAATGAAAATCCTTTCATTCTCTCCTTACCATAGCCATAACAGTACCTTCACTGTGCTTCAGGGTTCTATCCTTAGTGCTGGCCAATGCGTTATGTAGATGCTATTTCAGATGATCATCCATAAGCATGAGTTCAGTTTCCACAAGCATTATGACAGCAACAAATGCTACTCTCTCTTTAACCACCATAAACTCCAGATTTCCTGTCCTTCTATCCGACATCCTGATCAGCATTACGCAACCTTTCTGTACCACAAACTGACCCTAGCCTGCCTGATTGACTGTCCTGGCTGAAAAAGCCAGCATTGCAGATCCTCAGCAATGTTTGACAATGAGATCAATTTTCAATCTCAAATCCAATTCTTTGCCAACACCATTTTACCCCACTTCACAATCCATGATCCACTTACACCTTTCTCTTCCTCTACAGCTGAAACACTGATCAACTGTATTCCACAACCCAGTTTCTGCCGCTTCCTCTTTTTTAAAACAATCCAAGTTTCTTTTGACTTTGAGCAGAAAGTTATGGTCACTGGGTGAAGGAAATTCCGCTGCAAGCAGAAGCATATAGAGGAACTGAGAACCAGATTTTTTACTGAGAATCTCATCTCCGGTTCTGTGGGCTGTATAGCCAAACTATTAAATCTATATGAGTCACACAAAGTATTAAATATATAAAAGCAGAACGGCCACCAGAGCTTCAGAATATAGAATTTTGAGGGGTTAATTGAGATACTTACGATGTTGGAAGGATTTTATAAAGATTAATACACTAGAACAGCACAATTCTGCTGCCTCACTGCACCAGGATTAAGCCTACTTGTGACACTAATAAATAAACTTAAAATTTAACTTCCATGGATGAATCAAGAATGAGGGAGCATAATCTTACAATTAGAGCTCGCTCATTCTGAAGACAAATTTCAAGCATTTTTTCACAAAAAGGTGAGTGGAAGTATGGAACACTATTCATAAAAGTCTGTTCTTATGGCTCCAGCAACACCTGTTCAGCCAATCAGGGGAGCAGGATCCCGCACCAGAATCAGCGATTGGAAGCTTGTTAATTATGTACAAGTGAGTTCCCGTCCATCAGTCTTGGCAGCCGACAACTGATTCATCCACTGGTCCTCAGCTGCTGGTTGGAATGTCCCAGCGCCATGTTTAAACATTAGTCTAGCACACTCATATCATTCTCTCCAGTCCCCGGTTTCAAGAAGTCTGTCCTTTGATCCAATCATCACCCCCACCCCACCCCACCACACCCCCACCCCCAGCCCCCCGCCCCTCTTGCCAACTGAACCCATCACCTGTGAGACACCAATGTCCCACTTGGACCTCTAAGCACTATATCTGGAGTCTTCATCCATCCCCTTTACAGTAAACAATGTGGTTATCCATTTAACCCCCTTGCTACTTTGGGGAGCGGAGAGCACCTAACCTGTGAGAAACACTCTTCTAGGAGAGGAGGATAAAAAGGAATGGGAGGCTCGGGCCCCTCGGGAGGGCGAGGCACAGGGGCCTGTGGGAGTCAGTATTCTAGGGATGGAGGATAAAGGGAGGGCAAGGCTTGGGGTGGGACAAGGTTCAGGGCTCTCGGTGAGCCTTGAGGGACAGCTATATTATATATTAATTGACGAGGGAATTAAATGTATTTTCTCTAATTCTGCAGAAGATACAACGTTAGGTGGGAAGGTGAGCTGCGAGGAGAATGCAGGAATACTGCAGCATGAATGGGACAGGCTAAGAGAGCGGGCATATGCATGGCAGATGCAGTATAATGTGGATAAATATGGGGTTGGTAGCAAAATTAAGATGACAGATGATTACTTGAATGGGTGTAAATTGAGAGAGGTGGATACTCAGCAAGACTCCTTGGTGTCCTACTGCATCAGTCACTAAAAGTAAGCGTGCAGGTATGACAGGCAATAAAGAAGGCAAATGATATGTTGGCCTTCATAGTGAGAGGATTTGTGTATAGGTGTAGGCATTTTTTACTGCAATTGTATAGGGCATTGGTGTGCAGTTTTTGATGTCCTTACCTGGGGAAGCATATTCTTGCTATAGAGGGAGCGTAGCAAAGATTTACCAGGCTGATTCCTGGGAAGGTAGAACTGTCATATGGGGAAAGATTAAATTGTTTAGGATTATATTCACTGGAGTTTATAACAATGAGTGGGGATCTCATAGAAGCTAACGGATCAGGCAGGAATTTCCCGATGGTAGAGAGTCCAGAACTAGGGGTCACAGTTTGAGGATAGGAGGTAAACCTTTCAGGACTGAGGTGAGGAGACATTTTCATCAACAGAATGGTGAATCTGTGGAATTCACTGTCACAGAAAGTAATTGAAGCCAAAACGTTATGTAATTTCAAGGAACTGGATATAGCTCTTGAGGCTAAGGGGATCAAAGGATATGGAGATGGGGGAAAGGCGGGATCAGGATGTTGATTAGCCATGATCATAGTGAATGGCGGAGCAGGCTTGAAAGGCCAAATGGCCTACTCCTGCTTCTTTCTATGATGTGGAGATGCTGGCATTGAACTGGGGTGCACACAGTAAGAAGTCTCACAACACCAGGCTGAAGTCAAAAGAACAAAGAACAAAATCAGCCCGGGAAACAGGCCCTTCGGCCCAACAAGCCCGCATCGCCATCTCAACACCACCAGCCCCCCTCTCCACCGGTTATTTGGTAGCATGAGCTTTCGGAGCGCTGCTCCTTCATCAGGTGGGCGCTGCTCCTATATTACTTCCTCACCTCTTGAAGGAGCATCGCTCCGAAAGCTCATCCTACCAAATAACCTGCTGGACTTTAACCTGGTGTTGTAAGAATTGTTACTGCTTCTTTCTATGTGTGTTTCTATGTTTGGAAGCTTTTCATGCTGGCTTGTTGGAATCCAATCTTCTCTCTGCCTTTCATTGTTCATCATCCTCATCCACCTCCTTGTCCTCCCACCCCTCCCCTCACCCTTCTTCCACATTGCCACCCCTTATCTTCTTTAGGCCAGAACCCCTAGTCTCACATTGCACTTCATCCCCAAATAAACTTAAGACCTTTGTTACAGTGGCAGCATGGGCCCCACATCCCAGTTCTGTACAGATAGACACTGGTGTGTGGCACTGCTGGGAGGGGGGACCTCTACACTCACCAACCCCGGCCACTGTGCTGCTCCGACTCAGTTGTTGCAATCACCTCAAAATCTCTAGTGAATTAAGGATCATAATGTGCATGCCACTTGTTAGTGATCAGTTTGATGCTGGCGTAAATTCCAACTGGGTGTGACACGAGATTGGAAGGCCTGATGGGATGCCGCAAGCAACTGTTTTAATGAGCATTCATATGAAGGTGTTTGCCCACCTGCCAGCAGGAAGAGAAACCCGGACATTAACTTACCACTGGGGGAATTGCAATGTGATTTTATGCTGGTGCGTTTTGTTGCCCCCTGTCAGATTCACCGTGCCCAACTGCCACCCACACCCTCCGCGGGTTGGTTGAGAGAATTCCACCCTAACTTACTTGTATGTGTGCTTCTCAATTTCTAGTTCTTCTTTCTTTGCCTCCAGCAATTGTACTTTTTCCTGTAATCTTTTCTGCTTACTTTCATTCAGTGTTTTCCTCTGTAAAAATAGAAACAAGGAGAGATAGAGGCCGCTATTTTACCATTTTTATTCTAAGTGCTGGGCGGACTTGAAACTGGGAGTGTTTCAGATCTACTTTCTGGACGTTTGCAGGTCCCCCATACACACTCTACCTGAAAAAATATCAGCAAGTCTGTAGCTCTCTGCAGAAGCCTGTGGATGGGGCCTAATGCACCCGAAACTCTGCAGAGGGAGGTAGTGCGCATGTACAGGCCTCTGAAGCTGCACATGTGCATTAGCATAGCAGAGATCTGACAGAAAACAGAGAACTATCAGGCTCCTGCTAGGGCAGGCAGTCTGAAACAGCTTCCCTCCCTGCAATCGTAGAGGCCCGGGGCCCAAGATATAGCTTCCGCTGACCCCCACCGCGCCCCCCCCTCCTTCCCCATCAATCACGGACACACCACTCTCCCCCAGTTGATTGCTGCAGAGTGGCATTGGGCCTCCTCTCCCTCCCTCCACCCCCACCAATCACTGCAGAATGCCAGCAGGCCCCCTCCCCAATTAGCTCTAGCCCATTAACCCCCTCCCCACAGGCCCCACCAGGGGGGCTGGATGACTAAGTGCTGAGCTCACCAAGCAGATTAAAACAGCATTATAATACATTTCCATATATTAACCTACCATTTCCAGCACAGGCTGACCGCACCGGAAAAGGGGCGCTATAAATGGCACCGGTCGCGCTAAATGCTCTGCAGCTGACTTTACCACCATGTCACACCCAAAAATGGGCACAACGCAATGGTAAAATCGTCCCCAGAATTTCTGTGGCAAGGGTGGATTTCATACAAATTTGTGGTGATTAAAGGAATGTACAAGACCTTCTTTTGAGCTAAAGCAGCACGCTGCAGTCGATCTTTGGCCTGGCAGTACTTCTCCTCCAGCTCTGCATTACGATTCTGTAACTCACGTCTCTCTTCCGCCCACTCTACGCGCCTGTCCTCCACCAGTCTGTACAAAATAATATATAGGTAATCCAACTGTCCCATTTGGAGGGTTACTGTACAGCACAAATGTTTACAAAGTAAAACTTTAAAGAAAATCAGCTGGACTAAGAAACTACTTTGTTCTGTCAGTAAAAAATAAATTTGCATTTATTTAGCACTGTTCACAATCACAGGCGTACCAAAGCACTGTACAGTCAATGAAGAAAGAATTTTCAAGTGTAGTCACTGCAATGCAGGAAACGCAGCAGCCAGTTTCATACAACAAGTTCCTGCAATTGGTAATGGAAAAATGACTGGATATTGCAGTTTTGGTGCTGGTTAAGGCTAGGACACAGGGAATAACCCCCTGCTTTTATTTTCAACATAGCGTTGGGAGGGTTTTACATCTCCGCAAACTGGCAGACAGGACCTGCTTTAATGATTCAACCAGAAGAAAAATCCATCATTTAAATATTTTACAGTCATTATACTTTAAGTACTGCAGTCCATTATAGATGATCCCTTTGATGCATAGTGACAAAACAAAATTACGGTTAGCAACATATTACTTCTCATTGAGTGAGTAAATAAAGACTCAAAAAATCAAGTGAGTTTACTGCAATTAAAAAAAAGCATAATGCCACGGCATAGATTTCACCCTTTGCTTCCAGTTAGCTGTTTTGTGGTTTCCTGAAACCAAAATCAGCTTCATTGTTAAGCTCATACACCCTTTTTTAACATAATCGTGGGTGGGTGTGAAAATGTGCAAGGGAGTCCGAAATATGCAACTCTGACACTTGTGGATCACTGAACAGATTTTGCAGTTAAGTGGAAGTGCAATAATGGAAAAACAGAAGTGAAAGAAGACAACCAATGATGTTTGTGCGCCTTAAAAAAAAACAGCTGGCAATTCAACAACAAGCAAGGGGGAAGGGGGCCACTGGAGCCTGACTTTGTAGCTATGTTCTCCCACCAATTACTATTTAAGGTCGATCTTTTTGCTGCCTTAATTTGGTGCCAATAAACATTTCCAATAGATATCCATAGTAGTGTGACAATGACTACACTTATGAAAATTTTTATTTGGTTTTAAGGTAAACTTGGGAACATCCTGATATGAAAAATGCTATATAAACAGAACTTCAGGGAGTCAGTGCAGATTTGATTGGTTGAATGACCTCATTCTGCACTGTAGGCATTGTACTGCTCTTCTTTCCTGAGAACAGAACATGCGAATACATGTGCATTTTTATCACATGGTCACTGAACACTGAACTGTACCAAGTGCTTTGAGCTACTGGGATGGGGGGAGTGAAGGCAAGGGACTTCAGTAATAACAGGTGAAATTATTAGGGGAAACTGCTAGAACTAGATGCAAGGGAACTCTGCATTCTTATTGACTCTCCCCATCTTATTAATTCAATGATTGACACATGTGCATTCTATACAATGACAGAATTAAGTCAGTACTAAAAAAGACATCTTTAAATGGAATTACATATGAATATTAAAGAATATGAAGAATCACATTTGTTTTTCCCCTTTGAAATCCCAAGGTATCAAACATGCTGCAGTTGTCATGTACTTTTTCGGAAGTACTCTTCCTTAAAGCTCTTAATAATTCAGACAAACTTTGAGGGAAGAAAGATAACATGGTCAGAGAATACATAACACTCTCCTCAAGTAGCGTAATTCATATTGTGACTACATTCCAAACTATTAAAAGATAGGCAGTAATTAAATTGTATCCAGTATTCTAATACAATTTATTGTTGTCAGTGCCCAAGGCAATGATGTAATTGAGTAGCAGAAAGCACTACAATGATAGTCTTCATGCATCCAGAGAACACCACCACACTTATTCACTGCTACACCTGACTGGGGCAAGTGTTCCAGCTATTAACTTAAAAAGGCTTTGTGTAGAGAAGTCAGTTCCACATTTACTACAGTAAACAGGGAAAGATACCAAATGTGCAACTTAACGGTTAGAATATGTCACAAGAAATAGCTGCTTACTTTACACCTTCTTGCTGTGCCCGCTCTGCTTGGCTTCTTGCATTCCGTATTTCCTCTTTTAAACGTTCCAGCATTTCTCGCAGCTTGTTATTGGTCTCAAGTAAATCATTCTCTGACTGTGAAATAGTGTTAAGTTGCATCTGGAGTTCACCAAGTTGCTTTTGGGAAAAAGAAAAATCAAATAACTTGGTTCCAAGTGAAATGAAATTGAATTTTAAATGCAACCTACTCTCTTCTGAGATCATGTTTATTGTTCAGAATTGCTCTGTATTTAGGGACTTTTCAACATGCAACATGTTACAAAGGTTTTTTCCAGCAAAGTCTCAATAAGAAATATTACACACAGTTCAAAAAGTGGTTTAAACGCGGTAAGAAGTATGCATTACGGGATTTGAAAAGTAACTGATCAGAAATTTGTTCTAACATAAGTAATTTTGCAAGCTTTCAGCAGCTATTGGAAAGAATGAGCAAGGATTCTAAAATTAAATTCTGCAAAATGCTATTATAAATTTAAGTCACGGGTAGATAGGTTTCTGATAGACAAGAGAAATAAGAGTTATGGGGAGAAAGCGGGAAAGTGGAACTGATCCACTTCAGATCAGCCATGATCTTGCTGAATGGCGGGGCAGGCTTGAAGGGCTAGATGGCCTACTCCTGCTCCTATTTCTTATGTTCTTAAATCGGCTCTGTAGCAGATATTACAATGGGGTGGAACAAATATATATCACAGACAGAATTCTTCCCATTCCATAACTTTCCCATTTTGGGAAGTCTCTTCAGTAATATAACTAAATCAAGAGGATTGTTGAGTGATTTAGTGAGGTACCTGTCTTAACTCTGCACTGTCATTCTTCTCTTTTTCAAATTCTTCTGTTTGAAGCATTTGCTGTTGAAGTTTTGACCTACAACATAAAGCAGCAAATCAGCACCAAAATTTACAATGCACTAGAAGAGTACTTTCCATGCAAGTCCTTTAATCAAAAGCACAACAGATCACTTTGTTTACTGAGCAGCTGAGGAATATCTTTGTATTCCAGGTAGTGGAAAAAAGGCCCTGATGGTGCTTTATGAGATGCAGCCAAATGTTAAACCAATTGTCCACCATAAAGGTTCAAGGCTGCATCCTGATGTGTGCCTCTACTCTTTCGGCAATTTCTCCCCCTTTCAGCATCTTGTCTTATTCCACCCCTTTTGTCTGTCCTTTAAAATCCCCGTTGTCTACCAACCATGCAAGTACCATTTGAGTTTTTCACTGAGATGGTTTCTATTTATTTACTGATCATAAGTAGGCTTACATTAACACTGCAATGATGTTACTGTGAAAATCCCCTAGTCACCACATTCCAGCACCTGTTCGGGTACACTGAGGGAGAATTTAGCATGGACAATGCACCTAACCCACACATCTTTTGGACTGTGGGAACAAACTGAAGCACCCAAAAAAAACCCATGCAGACAGAGGGAGAACATGCAAACTTCACACAGAGTGTGACCCAAGCTGGGAATCGAACCAGGTCCTTGGCACCGTGAGGGAGCAGTGCTAACCTGGAGGTTTGCTCCTCTCCTCCCTCAGTCTCTCCACTGAGCATTCCCCATCCTCAACAATTCCAACTTCCATCACATCATGCTATCTCTTCCAAGTTCACTGCCCTCTTATCCTCCCTAAAATGTCTCCTTTTATCTAATTATCTCTATCCCTTGACACGCTCCCATTGTCTCAATCATGGATAAGGCCAATTTTTGTCCACTTCTTGGTTTCGCTATCCACTTACATTGACTTTTCTCTCTTCCCTCTGGGTCCAGCTGCAAAAAACTCTCATCCAAGTCACTTATGAATTAACTTTTAAGGTCTAAACAGTCCAGACTTTGACCCTTCATTCACCATATCTCTGCAGCCACCAATCTGCTCAATCACTTACAACTTTGTTCCCTAATCCCTACTGAAAGCATTCTTCTCTCTCACCCCCGAATGGCTCTCTGATCTGCTCCCTGCAGTTGAAGGGATGCATCATTGAACTTTTATGGTGGGGAACTGGTTTAACATTTGGTTGTGCCTCACAAAGCACCATATCAGGTCCATTCTCCACCACCTGGAATACAAAGATATTCCCCAGCTCCTCTTCTCAATAAAAACAATTTATTGGATTTAGCTAAAATACAACACATTGGATATTCACAGAATTCTCAACCCTAGAGGGCTGTGGATGCTCAGCCGACGAACATATTCAAGGCAGAACTGGTAGACTTATGTGGATCAAGGGAATCAAATGAAATGTAAATAATTGTGGGAAAATGGAGTTTGGCAGTCATTCATAAGAACATAAGAAATAGGAGCAGGAGTAGGCCATCTAGCCCCTCGAGCCTGCCCCGCCATTCAATAAGAACATGGCTGATCTGTCGTGGCTCAGTTGCACATTCCCGCCCTCTCCCCATAACCCTTAATCCCCTCTCCTATCAAAAACCCATCAACCCGCGTCTTAAAAATATTTAGCGAGGCAGCCTCCACCACTTCAACGGGCAGAGAATTCCAGAGATTCACCACCCTTTGAGTGAAGAAGTTCCTCCTCAACTCCGTTCTAAACCGCACCCCCTTTATCTTGAGGCTGTGCCCTCTAGTCCTCCTGTCCTTTCTGAGCGGGAAGAGCCTCTCCACCTCTATCCTATCCATCCCATTCAACATCTTATACGTCTCAATGAGATCTCCCCTCATTCTTCTAAACTCTAACGAGTACAAGCCTAGTTTATTCAGCCTCTCCTCATAGTTCAACCCCCTCAAATCTGGAATCAGCCTCGTAAACCTCCTCTGCACTCCCTCCAAGGCCAAAATATCCTTGCGTAAGTGCGGCGACCAAAACCGCACACAGTACTCCAGCTGCAGCCTCACCAGTGCCCTGTACAGTTGCAGCAAGACCTCCCTACTTTTATATTCAATCCCCCTCGCTATGAAGGCCAGCATCCCATTTGCCTTCCTGACCACCACAAGGACCCCAAGGTCCCTCTGCACCGTCACATGCTGCAGTTTTTCGCCACGTAAGTAATAGTCCTTCCTACCATTATTCCTACCAAAGTGGACAACCTCATATTTGCCAACATTAAATTCCATTTGCCAGTTCCTGGCCCATTCGCCCAGCCTATCTAGATCCTTCTGCAGACTCTCCACACCCTCCAGCCATGATTTTACTAAATGATGGTTCAGATTTAAGTAGGCTTGGCCTACTCCTACTCCTTCTTGTGCTCTCATATTATAATGCACTCACAGCAGATTATTTATGATTCCTTACAAATTCAAGATTAGAAGATAAGTGATTAAGATTTATCTTTTCTTTTGATACAAGTTCCAAAAGGAAACTGCTTGCATGCTGTCCTTTTATCCACTGGTCCAGGCTTAATTCAAGCTGACTGACAGGGTTGAAGTTTCTCTCTGCTGGTTGAGCAGTTTGATGGGCACAGCATACTGCATCAATGCCACAAGTCAACTGAAATAGACAATTTCTCTTGAAGCTCAGGCTCAAGGTCAGCTTGTGTGGGAAAATAGAAATTTTCAAAGATGCACAACCTGCTTCAATGATCTACCTTCCATCATAAGGTCAGGAATGGGGATTTTTGCTGATGATTGTATAATATTCAACATCATTCATGGCTCCTCAGATCTGAAGCAGCCTAAGTCCAAATGCAGCAACACCGGGACAATATCTAGACTTGAACTGACAAGTGGCAAGCAAAATACATGCCACACAAGTGCCAGACAATGACCATCTCCAACAACAGAAAATCTAACCATTGCCCTTGACATTCAATGGCATCACCATCATTTAGTCTTCCACTATCAACATTCTGGGGGTTACCATTAACCAGAAACTGAATTGGACTAGCCATATAAATACTGTGGCTACAAAGGCAGGCCAAAGGCTAGGAAACCTGCAGTAAGTAACTCACATCCTGTCTCTCCAAAGCCTGTCCTCAAGGCACAAGTCAGGAGTTGATGGAATATTCCCCCTTCGTCTGGATAAGTGCAGCTCCAACAATACTCAAGATGCTTAACACCATCTATGACAAAGCAGCCTGTATAATCCTAATCAAGAACATTCACTACTTCCACCACTGGCACACAGTTGCAGCAGTATATACCATCTACTGCAGGAACTCACCAAGGCACCTAAGACAACATCTTCCAAACACACGATCACTATATTCTAGAAGGACAAAGCAGCAAATATATGGGAATACCACCCATGTTCCTCTCCAAGCCACTCACCATCCTGACTTGGAAATGAATCACTGTTCCATAACTGTCGTTGGGTCAATATCCTGGAACTTTCTCCCTAACAGCATTGTGGATATACCTACACCATAGATTGTAGCAGTTCAAGAAGGCAGCTCACCACCACTTTCTTAACTAGGGATGGGCAATAAATGCTGGACTAATCAGCAAGGTCCACATCCTCTAATGAATAAAAAATAAGGGAACACCTTTTTGTGTTAACGCACCTTAACGCACTTTACTGCAATAAAACAATGGAAGTATCCAATGCTGGGTGATTAAAGTGGGAAGGATCAGCCTTGCTCAGCCCTGACATTCGCCCACATTCCCCCAAAAGACACAATTTTTAAAAATCTTGCAAATAGTTTCCATCTCAAGAATTGCACAAAAATATTTGTATAAAAAAAGACATCGTCAAATGTTTTTATGATGCAAAAGTATTTCAAAGTCAAGCATTGTGAAATTACTGAAAGTATAGATCCGTACTGTATAGTTTTAGCGCTCCATTTCTAACCTGAGGTTCTGGACCTCCCTCTTGGACGCTTCCTCTGCTAACTGTACAACTTTCAGCTTCTCTTCCAAATGCTCCTTTTCAGAATGAAACGTTATGTCCTGCTCAGCCTTTAGTCTTTCCAGGTCAGCAACTTTATTCTCTAGCTCTAACCTTTGAATAAGTAAACAATTTAATTATGTTTTCAACACGAACAAACTGGGCATGTCACTAGATTTCATATGAAGCAATTGGAAGTTTCATGTACAAGAGACGGAACAAAACATATGTGGCAGTGCATCAGTACAAGTAGAATCATAGAACCCTACAGTGCAGAAAGAGGCCCTTCAGCCCATCGAGTCTGCACCGAACACAATCCCACCCAGGCCCTACCCCCATATCCCTACATGTTATACCCACTAATCCCTAACCTACGCATCCCTGGACACTAAGGAGCGATTTCTTAGCATGGCCAATCAACCTAACCTGCACATCTTTGGACTGAGAGGGGAAACCGGAGCACCCGGAGGAAACCCACGCAGACACGGGGAGAATGTGCAAACTCCACACAGACAGTGACCCGAGCCAGGAATTGAACCCAGTACCCTGGAGCTGTGAGGCAGCAGAAGTTAGCACTGATGCTTCACAGTTCCAGGGTCCTGGGTTCGATTCCTGGCTTGGGTCACTGTCTGCGTGGAGTTTGCACATTCTCCTTGTGTCTGCATGGGTTTCCTCCGGGTACTCCAGTTTCCTCCACAGTCCAAAGATGTGCAGGTTAGGTTGATTGGCTATGCTAAAAAAAAAATTGCCCCTTAGTGTCCAGGGATGTGTAGGTTAGAGGGATTAGTGGGTATAATATAAGGATATTGGGGTAAGGTTGGGGTGGGATTGTGTTCGGTGCAGACTCGATAGGCCGAAGGGCCTCTTTCTGCTCTGTAGGATTCTAAGTAGCACCTGACATTCAGTTCCACTGACTTGAATAGATCTGATTATGAGGCTTCTCCCCAACCATTTCCAAGTTCAGCATCCTCTCCCCTTCCCTGCCCATTTCAGAAAAAGTATATCATTATATGACAACTGTTGATTAGGAGATTGGGTAAAACTCTGGTAAATATTTTATTTTGTATAAAATAATGCTTTCCTCCCACCTCATACACCCATGTGACTGCCAGTGACTGTATCGTGAGCCCCCACCAAACGTGCAGGAAGTGCGCAAGTACAATACAAGTCAGCTGGTTTACCTTGCTCATGTGGAAGTGCAGTTGTCTCTTAACCTTGTCAATTTCAGTAAAGTTAAGATTAGGCATTCAGCATGTGCAGAACCATAGCACAAAACTAGCCATCCAAGGTTAAGCACACTGGATTCAGATAAACTTCCACTGTGTACCAATAGAGAGGTGTTCAAGTTCTTGAAAAGAATGCGCGGGGAATTAAGTATAACCTTACACTCTACTTTCAACAGATTGCCAGTATTTTCATAAGAGGGTCGATTGTGAGAAAACCAATAAAAAGCCATTTGTACCTGAAAAAATAGTAAATATAAACAGAGACATTGATCAGTACAAGTTTCCAGAACATTACTCACTTTTCATCTTGGAGTGCTGTAAGTTTCTGGAAATCATCTTCTTTAGCTGCCTGAACCTTCCGTATAAGCTCTCTCTCCTTTTCTGTCAACAGCCCTTTGTGTCTTTCAATATTGGCCTTGAGAATTTCAACATCGGACTGCAATCCTGCAGAAACAATATGTACGTTTTAAAACAGCTATTTTTTCATAAGTCACTAACTGAGCAATTTAAAATGAGACAAAACACCTCGCCCTCCCAAATAGATGGCAGTAATTCCAATTCATAGGAATTGGTTAAAATCTTGGTCATTTCAATTTAGCTCTTTTAGCAGCTTTTTCAATTTAGCAGCTTTAGACAATACAAGCAAATTACCTGTGGCAATTTGAGAGGGATTAACTTTTGCAATAACTCCAGTCCCACCTAACTGAACATAACCAATACATTGTTAGTAATGGACTCTTACTTGTAATGTCATTGCCAAAGTTCTCCAAGGATCTTTGGTCCTCTCATTCACCTCATCAATGCACAACGGGCTCGCTTTAAAAATAATAGTGATGGCATTCAGCACTATCTCTCCTTCACTTTAGTCAAATTGCCAGTCAACACTAATCTTGAATGAGTCATAAGTTGCTCCAGCTCAAAGTTCAAAAGACTGACTCTTCTTCTGCTTGGTCACTGTCTCAGGCTGAAGGTGACATTGGCATTGTTGTTAAACATTTCAACATTGAGCTGCATCACGAAGACTATTTACTTCAAGCATCACAATAATACCTGTCTTAGCCACTATGCTGCTGAAATTCTCCACGTCCAAAACTACATCCTGTCCCACCTTGTTCTCCATGAACTATATTGTATCCCAACACATTCAACACATTACATTTTTGCTTCCTTTTCCTTTCCTTTAAATTGCCTCAAAATTGCTTCAAAATCTGAAAGTTAATACAGAGGTAGAGTGGGCAGCTGAACCAACATCAGTTGGTTTACATTATTGCCCAAAGGCACAATTTTACTCCCAAAGTTTCTTTTGCATTTTGAAAATAGCCAAAGGTTACAGGCCAGTGGGCAAAACAATTATTACATTACCATCAGAAAATCTATGGTTAAAAAAAGCAGTGTGTGAATCAAATAGAAATTAGTAAATATACCATTCATTTGGCTTTGCATATTATCTCTTTCTCTCTCAACTTCCCCTTTGGTTCTCGCTGCTTCTAGTTTGATGTTTGTAACTTCCAGCTTATGAGAGTGTTTACATTCTTCAAGCTGTAACGATTAAAAATATAATTTAGGTCCTCCAATCTCTTTATATGCTGAAAAGTTTATAGTACTACTTACAATTCTTCAGTGTTCAAAAAAACTTTACTAAAATGCCCCTAAAACAAAGAACCACACAGAAACTGGCCCTTCGGTTCAATGCTGCGCCAATATGCAGTTTCTATTCCTCTGTTCACTTCCCGTTCACATGTCTGTCAAGATTGAATATTGTTAATATGCCTACACATCACACCACCGGCAGTCTGTTCCAGGCACCCACCACCCCCTGAATGAAAAACTTTCCCCACACATCTCCCCTAAACTTAGCACTTCTCAACTTAAACCTGTGCCCTCCTGTAGTCGAGCCTTCCACCCTGAGAATTAGCCCCTGACTACCCACCTTATCTTTGCCTCTCATAATTTTGAAGAGGTCAGTTAGTCATTGGCAACTTATTGGAGAACTGCCATACGGAAGTGAAGATTTCAGCTCTCTCTATACTGAGGTAGCTGATCACGGATGGTCATGGAGATGCTACTGCTGGGCTCAATCAAGGTTTCCATGTTCCCCCTCTGCCAAAACCCAACTACCCCCAATCACTCTCCAGTGACTTCCTTCATGGTTCAATGGCCTACTGATTCTATCCATACAGGCATGGAAAACCTGGACATGTAGCACACATGAAATCACATTTGACCATGAGGTGGTGGTCTCCAGAGTGGAGGAAGGAAAAATAGAAGATGGATGTGGACGTGGAGAATGCAATTTCTCCTAACTTGAACTGGCATAACTCTTGTTATAGAGTGCATCAAATACCTCAAAGGAAATTAAACCTCATATTTAAAGTTATATTTTGTAAAATTTCATATAATCACACTTCCATGCAGGTTCTTAAACACAGGGTGGAATTGAAACTGGAAAATAAATCGAATGTCACAGATGCAAGCTGACTTCGATAACATTTTTTTGGAGGTTAATGACTAACTGCTACATAATGTTGTACAATAAACAACAAGTGAGATGAAATCTACAATGATCTGACGCAACTAGATAAAGTTCCAATGAATCCGGTGCACACATTCTTTATCAAGTCAATAACTCACTTTGCTTGTCAAAGTATTAACCTCTCGTTCTGTCTTGTACAACTTGGTAGTCAGCTGGGTATTCTGTTCAAGAACTAGCTGCAATTCCTTCTCCAAACGCTCCTGCTGTAGTTTAATCGACTGCTTCTCTGCCTGGGATCAACAAGAAAGATAAGTGGCAATAAAACACACCAAATAGAGCAAATTAGTAAAAAAAAAAATCAACTAACAGCTTCAAAACAAGCCAAGAATATAAGCCTGTGGTGAGGCCCACTGGCTGGCAAGAACAGAATAAGAACATAAGAACAAAGGTACATTTTTGTTCTATTATACAGCACACGAAGAGTTACAACAGCATTTCTGAATTACAATTTGGACCTTTTATCTATGAGAGGTGAACCTTCTATTTTTATGCAAAGTCAATACATAAGAACATAAGAAATAGGAGCAGGAGTAGGCCATCTAGCCCTTCGAGCCTGCCCCGCCATTCAA
Organism: Carcharhinus amblyrhynchos; assembly: GCF_965287045.1. Lineage (NCBI taxonomy): Eukaryota > Metazoa > Chordata > Chondrichthyes > Carcharhiniformes > Carcharhinidae > Carcharhinus > Carcharhinus amblyrhynchos. The sequence goes on along the minus strand of NC_137342.1, from coordinate 4,485,610 downwards.
TAAGATCATGGCTGATCTGTCGTGGCTCAGTTCCACATTCCCGCCCTCTCCCCATAACCCTTAATCCCCTCTCTTATCAAAAACCCATCAACCTGCGTCTTAAAAATATTTAGCGAGGTAGCCTCCACCACTTCAACGGGCAGAGAATTCCAGAGATTCACTACCCTTTGAGTGAAGAAGTTCCTCCTCAACTCCGTTCTAAACCACCCCCCCTTTATCTTGAGGCTGTGCCCCCTAGTCCTACTATCCTTTCTGAGCGGGAAGAGTCTCTCCACCTCTATCCTTTCCATCCCATTCATCATCTTATACGTCTCAATGAGATCTCCCCTCATTCTTCTAAACTCTAACGAGTACAAGCCTAATTTATTCAGCCTCTCCTCATAGCTCAACCCCCTCATCTCCGGCATCAGCCTAGTAAACCTCCTCTGCACTCCCTCCAAGGCCAAAATATCCTTGCGTAAGTACAGCGACCAAAACTGCACACAGTACTCCAGCTGCGGCCTCACCAATGCCCTATACAGCTGCAGCAAGACCTCCCTACTTTTATATTCAATCCCCCTTGCTATGAAGGCCAGCATCTCATTCGCCTTCCTGACCACCTGCTGCACCTGCAAGCTGGGTTTTTGCGACTCATGCACAAGGACCCCGAGGTCCCTCTGCACCGTCGTCTGCTGCAGTTTTTCGCCACTTAAGTAACAGTCCTTCCTACCATTATTCCTACCAAAGTTGACCACCTCGCACTTGCCAACATTAAATTCCATTTGCTATTTCCTGGCCCATTCGCCCAGCCTATCTAGATCCTTCTGCAGACTCTCCACACCCTCCGCACAATTTGCCGTTCCACCAATCTTGGTGTCATCAGCAAATTTCGACACCCTACACTCGGTTCTCTCCTCCAGATTATCTATATAAATGGTAAATAGCTGAGGCCCCAGCACTGACCCCTGGGGCACTCTACTAGTCACCATCCGCCAATCCGAATAGCACCCATTGACCCCCACTCTCTGCCTCCTATTTGACAACCAATCCTCTATCCACGCTAACACCCTACCCCCAACTCCATGTCCCCTGACCTTCTGCAATAACCTCTTGTGAGGTACCTTGTCAAACGCCTTCTGAAAATCAAGAAAGACCACATCCACCGGCTCTCCGGATAGGCTGAGAGTTATATTGGGACAACAGCTTGTTACAGTCTAAGCTTAGCATCCCCATGATATCTAATGTCTATATTGTAAAGAATAGCTACACAGTGGTGGGTCCAGAAATGTAAGAAAGGAACACAAACTGAACATTTGTTTCCAAGGGCTCTAGATCAGTTATCCCCCTTCTCTACCTAGAAGTCAGGTTTCACTTTCCAGTATTTCAGATTTCGCATTCTGCCCTTGAAACCAATTGAAGCCATCGTTTTGAACCATCATGTTTCTTTGGAGACACATTTATAATTCTTGAGGTGTAGCTCCAAACTACAAGAGGTCAAAAACAAAGAGGAAGACATAGGCTGAAAGGCAGCTTTGCAAGGTAGTCTTTGGAAGCATACGTTCCTAAGGGAAGTAATTTAATATTCTTCTATATTCATTCATATAATAGGGTCGAGCCAAGCAGCGTGCCTTAATGACTATTATCGTGGCTCTGACATCCATCATTATGAAGTGCTTCGAAAGGTTAGACATGACATGAATCAATATCGGCCTCCCAGATTGCCTGGATCATTTACAATTCCCCCATTGCCGTAACAGCTCCATAGCAGATGCCATCTTCCTGGCCCTGCACTCAACCCTGGAACACCTAGATAACAGAGACACCTATATCAGATCCTGTTTACTGACTACAGTTCAGCGTTCAACACCATTATTCCTACAAAACTCATCTCCAAACTTCATGGCCTGGGGCTCAGCTCTTCCCTCTGTGACTGAATCCTAGCCTTCCTAACCCACAGACCACAATCAGCAAGGATAGGCTACAACACCTCCTCCACGATCATCCTCAACACTGATGCCCCACAAGGCTGTGTCCTCAGTCCCTTACAATAGTCCTTATACACCTATGACTGCGTGGCCAAATTCCCCTCCAACTCAATTTTCAACTTTGCTGATGACACTACCGTAGTGGGTCAGTTCTCAAACAATGATGAGACAGAGTACAGTAATGAGATAGAGAATCTAGTGAACTGATGCAACGACAATAATCTCTTCCTCAAGATTAACGATGCGACAACAATAATTTCTCCCTCAACAAAACTAAGCAAATAGCTATCAACTTCAGGAAGCGTAATGGAGGACAGGCCCCTGTCTACATCAATGGCAGCGAAGTAGAAATGGTCGAGAACTTCAAGTTTTTAGGTGTCCACTTTACCAACAACCTGTCCTAGTCCCTCCATGCCGACACTATACTTAAGAAATCCCAGCAATGCCTCCACTTTCTTATGAGACTAAGGAACTTTGACATGTCCGCTATGACACTCACCAGCTTCTGCAGATGCACCACAAAAAGCATTCTTTCTGGATGTATCACAGCTTGGTATGACTCCTGCTCTGTCCAAAACCACAATAAACTACAAAAGTCGTGAACAAAGCTCAGTTCATCACTCAAATCAGCCTCCCATCCACTGACACTGTCTGTACTTGCCACTGCCCCAAAAATGTAGCCAGCATAATCATGCATCCCATACACCCCAGACATATTCTCTTCCATCTTCTTCCGTCAGAAAAAAGATACAAAAGTCTGAGGACATACCAACCGACTCAAGAACAGCTTCTTCCCTGTTGCCATCAGACTTTTAAATGGACCTACCTTGCATTAAGTTGATCTTTCTCTATAACCTAGCTATGACTATAACACTACATCTGCACTCTCTACTTGCCTTCTCTATGTATGGTATTCTTTGTCTGTATAGTGCAAAAAACAATACTTTTCACTGTGTATTGTGTTCATTGTGACAATAATAAATTAAACCAGGCATAGAATCCTTATAGTGCAGAAGGAGGCCATTTGGCTATCAAGTCTGCACCAATTCTCTGACAGAGTACCTTACCTAGGCCCTTTCCACCACCCTATCGCTGTAACCACACACATTTACTGCGGCTAATCCATCTAATCCACATATTTTGGAACACTAAGGCACAATTTAGCATGGTCAATCCACCTAACCTGCATATTTTTGGATCATGGGAGGAAACTAGGGCACTGGGAGGAAACCCATGCAGACATGGGAAAAATGTGCAAACTCTGCCAGTTATCCAACACCAGAATTGAACTCTGGCTCTGGCACTGTGAGGCAGCAATGCTAACCATTGTGCCACTCATTCAATATCTAGCCAACAAACAAAGCCTGATAATGGAATTGAGAGCACCTGCATAATTAGGCAAATTTGATTCACTTAAAATTGTAAGTTACGTCAAGAAGCCACAACCTTGTGAATATAGGCAAAATGTTCCAGCTATGTATCTGATAGATACCCCAAAGAGAGAGATTCAAATATTTATCACTGCGCGTGCAGAGTGGGCTCTCACTATAGTAGCTATAGAGCAGTACATACAGATCTGGAATTAACCTTGTGTTGGTGTCAAAAATACTCCTAATGTTGTGAGATATATTCAGACTAACCAACCTGAGTATGCACTGAAACCTCAGAAAAGCTTCCACTACAGACTAAAATTCCATAAATTAATTGGAAGTATACTGATTTAGTAATGAATCACTCCCAATACCTTATTAAAGCAGCTTTTCATTAGTTTCTCTGATCATGTGTAGATCAGGCATCCTTTAAAATCACATGCTAATGACCGAACTTTAATGTTTCAATGAAATGTAGAAGGGTGACTTCAAAGTAGACAAATGAATTCAGGATCTCCTCAGTTACAAAGGTCTCAAAAGGGATGCAAACAGCATAACAAGTATGCCTGCTGTCATCAGCTTCATAACTTGGTATGCAATGGTGAGCCTAAAACTTAATCTGCATTTGGATTTTTACAGTGTCTTTCACAACCTCAGGGCATCACAATGCATTTTGAGTAAGTAAAGTAGTTTTTAGCTATGATCACTTCATAATATAGGAAGCAAGGCAACTAATATGTGTACAGCACTATGATAACAAACAGATCAACTGTTAAGGGATCAATATTGGCTAGGGCATCAATGAGAACTCGTAACAGTAGAATGGAAAGTGTTAGAATCTATTATTAAAGACATGGTAACAGGACATTTAGAAAACCACAATATCATTAGGCAAATTGAAGAGACTTTTTAAAAGGAAATAATATTGGACAATTAGACTCTTTATAAAGGGAAATATGTTTTGACAAATATATTAGTTTCTTAGAGGACGTAGTTAGCAAGGAGAATCCAATGCATGGGATATATGTGGAATTTCAAAAGGTATTTGTTGAGGTCTCACACAAGTGGTTGAGGAATGTATAAAAATGCTTGGATTACAATCTTTAGAGAAAACTGATTTTTGATTTAGCTGAAGTTTATAAATTGATTCGTGGCCTTACGACCTCTAAGCCGGGAAAGTTCTTTATCACAATGACAATATTTTGCGTGGTTCAACATCTTGATGGTCACAATTCTGTTCTCCCACATAGAATTGTTAATACTTGCAATGTTTTGCCTGATTTTGTTGTCAATGCTGAAAATGTACCAATCTTTAGAAGATTTGTCAGAAATACAGTGTGATCGCTATGTATGTATTGTCTGATATTGCTGTTGTTGCTTTTAATACTGTGCCTAAATGCTTGCACTGTATGGTAATTAGGGAGTTGGGGTCCAAACTGAAGAGCAGGACCTCCAGGGTGGCATTCTCTGGGCTGCTGCCTCGTACCAGCAGGGCTAGGAATAATGAGATCATGCAGCTGAATGCATGGCTGAGGGATTGGTGCAAGGTAGAGGGCTTTACTTTTGTAGACCACTGGGAAGTATCTGTGAGAGAAGGGCACCTGTACAGGAGGGATGGGGAAAACTTGAATGGGAGGGGGACAAATGTCTTAGCACGGAGGTTAGCTGGAGTGTTTAGGCAGGGTTTAAACTAATAGGAAGGGGGGGTGGGGATGAGACGGATAGCTCATTAGACACTGGGGTTGGGAGTGAGTTGGGTGAGTTGGGAGTGAGTAGGTTTGGGTGAAAGGAAAATTATCAGGGGGAAGGAGGTTCCGAGTGGGCCTGGTGGGTTGGACTGCGTCTGTTTCAATGCGAGGAGTGTGACGGGTAAAACGGATGAGCTTGGGCCTTGATGTTTGTGAGGAATTTAGATGTGGTGGCAGCGACGGAGACGTGGTTAAAGGAAGGGCAGGACTGGCAGCTGAATGTTCCTGGGTATAAGTGTTTTAGGTGTGACAGAGGAGGGTTGAAGAGAGGTGGTGGGGTGGCATTGTTAGTAAAGGAGCACGTCACAGCGGTGCAGAGGGAGGACAATATGGAGGAGTTAGGGATTGAGTCACTGTGAGTGGAGTTGAGGAATAAAAAGGGAGAGATTACGATGCTAGGGGTATACTATAGGCCACCCAACAGCCCGAGGTCAGTGGAGGAAGGTATTTGCAGAGGCATTTTAGATAGGTGCAGAAAGAATAAGGTGGTTGTAGTGGGTGACTTTAATCTTCCTGGAGTGGATTGGAAGGTGCCTAGAGCTGGAGGTACGGATGGGGAGGAGTTTGTAAAATGTGTGTTGCAAGGGTCCTTGGAGCAGGATGTAACTAGCCCGACTAGGGAGGGGGCTATACTGGATTTAGTGTTGGGTAATGAGCCGGGGCAGGTGGTTGAGGTTGCGGTAGGCGAACATGTGGCTAACAGTGACCACAAGTCTGTCTACTTTAGGATAAAAATGGAAAGGGATGAGTGCCGTCCAAAGGGGAGGGTGCTGAACTGGGGGAAGGCGAGCTATAGCCGGATTAGGAGGGAGCTGAAGGACACTGATTGGGAGGTGTTGTTAGCTGGCAAGTCCACGGTTGGTAAGTGGGAGGCTTTCAAGGGCAAACTGATAATGTTGCAGGAAAGGCATGTGCCGGCAAAGAGGAAGGATGGGAAAGGCAGGATTAGAGAGCCGTGGATTACAGGGGGTATTGAAGACTTGGTCAGGAAGAAGAGAGGCATATGCTAGGTCGAAACAACTGGGAACGGAGAGAGCGCTGGAGGAATATAGAGAGAGTAGGAGGGAGCTTAAAAGGGGAGTTAGAAGGGCAAAAAGAGGGCATGAAATGGCTTTGGCTGATAGGATTAAGGAAAATCCAAAGGCATTTTACTCTTATATTAGGAGCAAGAGAGTGGTTAGAGGGAAAATTGGTTCTCTTAGGGACAAAGGAGGGGATGGGGGAGATCCTGAATGAATACTTTGCGTCGGTATTCACGAAGGAGAGGGGTTTGGTGTCATGTAATGTCTTGGAGGGAGCTGTAGATCATTTGAAGGAAATATCCATTACGAGGGAGGAAGTGCTAGGGTTTTTAGGTAGCATAAAAACGGATAAAGCTCCAGGACCTGATGGTATTTATCCCAGGCTGCTTAGAGAGGTGAAAGATGAAATTGCTGGGCCTCTGACGCAAATCTTTGTCTCTTCTTTGGACACAGGTGAGGTCCCAGAGGACCGGAGGGTAGCTAATGTGGTACCGCTGTTTAAAAAGGGCAGTAGGGATAACCCTGGTAATTATAGACCTGTGAGTTTGACATCGGTGGTCGGAAGATTATTGGAAAAAATTCTTAGGGATAGGATGTATAAGCATTTGGAGCATTGCGATCTGATTAGGTATACGCAACATGGCTTTGTTCAGGGGACGTCTTGCCTTACGAATCTGGTAGAATTTTTTGAGGAGGTGACAAAAACGGTTGACGATGGACGATCTGTTGATGTCATCTATATGGATTTCAGTAAGGCGTTTGACAAAGTCCCTCACGGTAGGCTGGTAGAAAAGGTTAAGGCACATGGGATACAAGGACAGGTAGCTAGATGGATTGAAAACTGGCTGGGCAACAGGAGACAGAGAGTAGTAGTGGAAGGGTCCTTTTCTGACTGGAGGTCAGTCACCAGTGGTATGCCGCAGGGCTCAGTACTGGGACCTCTCCTCTTTGTGATATATATAAACGACTTGGAAGAGGGCGTACGTGGTGTGATCAGCAAGTTTGCAGATGACACCAAGATGGCAGGATTGGCGGATACTGAGGAAGATTGTCAGGTGACACAGCAGGATATAGATAGGTTGGTATATTGGGCAGATAGATGGCAGATGGAATTTAATCCTGACAAATGCGAGGTGATGCATTTTGGAAGGAATAATGCAGGGAGGAGTTACATGATAAAAGGTAGACCGATTAAGAGTATAAAAATACAGAGGGACCTGGGAGTGCAGGTGCACAAGTCTCTGAAGGTGTCAACACAGGTAGAGAAGGTTGTGAAGAAAGCTTACGGAATGCTAGTCTTTATAGGAAGGGGTATGGAGTATAAGAGCTGTTGTCTAATGTTTCAGTTGTACAGAACGTTGGTTAGACCGCATTTGGAGTATTGCGTCCAGTTCTGGTCACCTTACTACCGGAAGGACGTGGAGACCCTGGAGAGAGTGCAGAGGAGGTTTACCAGGATGCTGCCTGGTATGGACGGACTGAGTTACGCGGAAAGATTGGAAAAACTGGGGCTCTTCTTCTTAGAAAGACGGAGATTAAGGGGGGATCTGATAGAGGTGTATAAAATAATGAAGGGAATAGATAGAGTCAACAGTGGCAGGCTTTTCCCTAGATTGGGGACAACTATTACGAGAGGTCGTGATCTAAGGGTGAGGGGGGAGAAGTATAATTTGGATACTAGAGGAAGGTTTTTCACGCAGAGGGTCGTGGGGGTATGGAACGCGCTACCAAGTAAGGTGGTGGAGGCAGGCACGTTGGACTTGTTTAAGGTTTACTTAGATAGACACATGAGTGAAACAGGGATGGAGGGTTATAGAAGACGGTATTAAAAAGGGTCAGAGCCTCGGGACAACACTGGAAATGTAATATTACATGTTAATGTTTTGTCTCTTTTAATCCACAGGTGTCGGTCCATCTCGTTGTCAAACGAGGGGCATGCACACGGTGGGTCGTGCGTGGGCTGCCCTTGGAGGTTCTGAGAGTGGCCTAATACTCCGTGTCGTTGTGTGTGCTTAATCCTGGACCAGCAGATGGGCACCACAACAGCTCAGTGACTATCACTGCTAGCTGTGCAGATACATGAATTTGGGCCTGTGTCTGTGGGAGTTTGCGCATTCTCCCTGTGGTCGTGTGGGTTTCCTCCGGGCGCTCCGGTTTCCTCCCACACCCCAAAGATGTGCTCTTAGGCTGATTGGTGTACCAAATTGACCCTACACTATTCTCCCCTGAATCTGGCTACATTAGGGGTACCATTAGGGGTTCTGGAGAGAGTGCAGAGGAGGTTTACCAGGATGTTGCCTGGTATGGAAGGACTGGGATATGACGAAAGATTGAAGAAATTGGGGCTCTTTTCCCTTGAAAGACGCCGACTGAGGGGGGATCTAACAGAGGTATATAAGATTATGAAGGGTATAGATAGAGTAAACAGAGGTAAGCTATTTCCTATGATAGAGACACTTAGGACAAGGGGCCATGGACTTAAGGTGAGGGGGGAGAGGTACAACACAGATATTAGAGGGAGGTTTTTCACACAGAGGGTAGTGGGGGTATGGAATGCTCTGCCAAGTAAGGTGGTGGAGGCAAACACACTAGAGTCATTTAAGAGTAACTTAGACAGGCACATGACTGGGTTGGAGATGGGTGGATATAGGAGATTGTTTTAAATAAGGGTCATTAGCATTAGGGCGTCCCTGGTAATGTAAATGGATATGGTATGATAATAATGTTTTTTCTCTTTTCATTCACAGGTTTTAAGTCGGTCCGCCTCGTGTTCAACGAGGGGCATACACGCGATGGGTCGTACTGGGGCTGCTCTTGGTTGTTCGAGATTGGCCTAGCGCTTCATGTTGTTAGTGTGTGCCTAAACTGGACAAGATACTGGGCAAGACGACAGCTCAGTAACTATCGCTGATTGCTGTGCAGACACATGGATTTGGGCCGGTGTCTGTGGGAGTTTGCGCATTCTCCCCGTGCTTGCGTGGGTTTTCTCCGGGTGCTCCGGTTTCCTCCCACACCCCAAAGATGTGCTGTTAGGCTGATTGGCAGGAATAAATTGTCCTTAAATCAGATTCCCTCAATCTGGGTGGCCATAAAATATTAGACAGGGGTCGTAGGTGGAGAGGGGGACTGGTGGTGTTGAGACGGCGGCGCGGGCTCGTTGGGCCGAAGGGCCTGTTTCCCGGGCTGATTTTGTTCTTTGTATTCACATACACACGGGGCAGGATAGGTGTAGGAAAATGCTTTGTTGAAATGGTGGCACGGGCTCATTTGGCCAAAGGGCCTGTTTCCCGTGCTGGGTTGTTCTTTGTTTAATAAAGATGAATAAATAACTAAATACTCTCTGGTGTTTAATAATTTAATTAAAATATATAAAATTCTTAGAAGGCTTAACAGTGTATATATGGAGAAGCCATTTCCCATTGGCTGGAGAGTCGAATTAAAGATCACAGTCACAGGATAAGGTGTCAGCCATTTAGGACTGAAGGTGAGGAGGAATATTTCCACTTACACAGTTGCAAATCTTTCGAATTCTCTACCTTAAGGGAGCTGTGGAAGCAATGAGTACATTCAAAATCAAAAACCAGTTGATTCTCTGGGCACAAGAGGAATCAAGAGATCTGGAGCTGTTGCAGTAAAATACAATTGATGGAGAAGTTCAACCATGATCTTATTGAATGGCGAGGCAGGCTTAATGGGCCGTCTGACCAATCCCTGCTCCTATGTTCTCATAGTCTAACCTACCTCCAAAGACTTAATGACAGTCTGGGTTTCAACTAATTGTCGCATTTGTATTCGCTGCACATTTTCAGCTTGCATGCCAGAATTCTCTCTCTCAGCTCGTAGCTCAGCAATCTCAGCCTCCAGGCTCTTGACCTTCTGGCAGAGTTGGGCTTTTTCCCTCAAGAGTGCTTCCACACGTTTACTGTCTCTGGTGGGATCAATACTCATCATCTGCTCATGTAGAGCCTCTTTGTCGGCTTCCAGTCTAGCAACCTGAGAAAAGAAATAAAGCCAGGCAGTAATTAAAGATTCCTAAAGTATCACTATAAAGTTTTGCATACCCAGCACTATAAAACAAAAGAACAAGTCAAACATTAGTTAAACTCACTGAAATGATAATGCTCCCAGATGGGCAGGAGATGAGGGGCAATAGGGTGTTAAATTTTGATAAGAGAAAAATCAGAAACCTGATCTTGACTCACAAACATATTTACTTTCAGTTTAGCTGGGACAAGCTGAGACACCGTAAAAGGAGTGCATGAGGCAAAGGTTAGTTGGTAATTCAAATATACTAATGATGCTGCATGCCTTGAATGATAATAGAATTTTGCACTTAATGACATGGGTCAGGTTTCTCATAGCTCAGGAAACAGTCGGTATTCAGGAATATTAAATCTCATTAGAGCTATCATTAACTTCTACCAGTCTTTTTTCCCAGTATTAATCCAACTCAAGTCTTGCTGACAGAATGAGTCCCTCTCCCCTTGCAGATTCTCTCTTGTAATCAGAAGCCAGCTGCAGAGTAGAGGAGGTATAAACAGCCAATAATACATTCAAGGATGCACAATTGATGCATAGAAATAATTCAAACATATGGCTAAGTGTGTGAGCAGTCTCAGATTCTTGTGGTTCTACAGGAAAAAAGCTCTAATTTTGTGATGCTCTACAATGAATTCAGGTGCTGTAGATTGGTAGGTGCGACAATTCAAGAGATGTGTATCAATAAAGGATGGTTTTCTGAAGCTGAGAGTAAAAATACAATGTCGAGCAAATCTACTCCTCAGCTATCTATGATCTAGGAATGTTTTAAGCTGATACTCTTGGAGCAACATTAATGCTCCCAGGATGGGCAGGAGGTGAGGGTTATAGGGTGTTAAATTTTGATAAGAGAAAAATCAGAAATATGACCTTGACCCACAGGTTTACTTTCAGTTATTTTCAGTTTAGCTGGGGCAAGCTGAGACACAATGAAAGAGGGGTGCGTGAGGCAAAGGTTAATCTGTAATTCAAATATACTGATGATGCTGCATGCCTCAAGTGGTAATAGAATTTCACACTTAATGACAGGGGTCAGGTTTCTCATAGCTCAGGAAACACTGCACTGGAGGGAGATGAGATTAGCTGATGCCAAGAGGTAAGAGTCTTTCCAGCAAAACCTTGGGACAGAAAAAGCAAAAGTAAAAGTATCAACCCCCTTCCCCAACCCACCACCACACACCACTTCAATTTCCAAACCAAACTCTCAATCTTGTTGGCTGCAGTGTGATAAAACAGAGAATAAAATTCAAATTAGGGTCTCTTGTTTCACACTGTGTCAATTCTGTTACCAGATTTTTTAAATTTCTCAACCTGGAACTGCTGAGGCCAATTGCAGTGCCGCACCTCCCAACTTGTATCCTGCCTGACAGCAACTAATGCAGCTGTATGATTCAGTTTTTCAGGGAATAAACTTATAACCATCTGGTGATGCCTATTTCTAGTGTTTTAAAGCCATAAATAAATTATCTCAACAAAAATAGAAAATGCTGGAAAATCTCAGCAGGTCTAACAACATTTGTGGAAAAAGAACAGAGCCAATATTTCTTATTTGGATGACTGTTTGTTAGAGCTTGGACAAAGGGACATCCAGACTCGGAATAATGATTCTACTTTCTCTCCACAGATGCTGTCAGACCTTCTGAGATTTTCAAGCATTTTCTGTTTTTGTTTCAGATTCCGGCATCCGCAGTATTTTGCTGTTAACAAATTGCCCCATGCTGTGTCAGTAAAGTTAACATAATCTTGAGAAAATTACAGCTGAACCACAAATCCGCAAAGCACAAAAATCAACAAGTGTAACACTGATTCTGGTGTTCTAGCGTAAACTTCATCCAGTAAAAATGCTGTCTACATAGTCGTGGATTCAATTCTTTTCATTAATTGCTACTTAAGTTTGCTGAATACACTGGATCATTATAATGCAAAGATTCAAAAGCATCCTATAAAATGCTCCATTGTTGATGAAACATACACAGAAAATAGAAGCCCGCGAGCTTACTCTGCCATTCATTTTGATCATGCCTGATCGTCAAATTCAATACCCTGATTCTGCCTTGCCCCATAACCCTTGATATCTTTAGCCTCAAGAGCTATATCTAATTCCTTCTTGAAATCCGGATAAATGTGAGGTGATGCATTTTGGCCGGAATAACGTAAGGAGCAGTTATATGATAAAGGGTAAGCCTATAAAGAGTATAGAAACGCAGCGGGACCTGGGGGTGCAGGTGCGCAAGTCTTTGAAGGTGTAAGTGGAGAAGGTTGTGAAGAAAGCCTATGGTATGTTAGCCTTTATAGAAGGGGTATAGAGTACAAGAGCTGGAGTCTAATGTTGCAGCTGTATAGAACATTGGTTAGGCCGCATTTAGAGTACTGCGTCCAGTTCTGGTCGCCTTACTACCGGAAGGACGTGGACACTCTGGAGAGAGTGCAGAGGAGGTTTACCAGGATGTTGCCTGGTATGGAAGGACTGGTTTATGAGGAAAGATTGAGCAAATTGGGGCCGCTTTCCCTTGAAAGACGGCGACTGAGGGGGGATCTAATAGAGGTATGTAAGATTATGAAGGGTATAGATAGAGTAAACAGAGGTAAGCGATTTCCTATGTTAGAGACACACAGTACGAGGGGCCACGGGCTTAGGTATAACACAGATATTAGAGGGAGGTTTTTCACACAGAGGGTAGTGGGGGTATGAAATGCTCTGCCAAGTAAGGTGGTGGAGGCAGGCATGCTAGAGTTGTTTAAGAGTAACTTAGACAGGCACATGAGTGGGTTGGAGATGGGAGAATATAGGAGATTGTTTTAATTAAGGTTCATTAGCATTGGGACGTCCCTGGAAATGTAAAAGAATGTGGTATGATACTAATGTTTTTCTCTTTTAATTCACAGATTTTAAGTCAGTCCGCCTTGTTGTCCAAAGAGGGGCATACACACAATGGGTAGCTCTGGGGCTGCTCTTGGATGTTCGAGAGTAGCCGAGTGCTTCAAGTCGTTAGTGTGTGCTTAAACTGGACCAGATGCTGGGCAACACGACAGCTCAGTGTCTATTACTGTTTGCTGTGCAGACACATGGATTTGGGCCAGTGTCTGTGGGAGTTTGCACATTCTCCCTGTGCTTGCCTGGGTTTTCTCCAGGTGCTCCAGTTTCCTCCCACACCCCAAAGGTGTGCTATTTAGGCTGATTGGAGGTAATAAACTGTCCCTAAATTAGTTTCCCTCAGTGTGGAATACCATAAACAATAGATAAGGGTCATGGGTGGAGGGGGGCTGGTAACGTTAAAATGGCGGCGCGGGCTCGTTGGGCCGAAGGGCCTGTTTCCCAGGTTGTTTTTGTTCTTTGAGATCACATGTTTTGGTCTCAACTACTTTATGGTTGCAAATTCCACAGATTCACCACTCTCTGGGTGAAGTAATTTCTCCTTTTCTCTAAAAAGGTTTACCCCTTATTCTCAAACTATGACCCCCAGTTCTGGACTCCCCCACCATCAGGAATATTCTTTCTGAACCTACTCTGAGTTTCCATGAGATCCTCCCTCATTCTTCTAACGCCAATGAATCCTAACTGACTTAGTTTCCCCTCATGAGACAGTCCTGCCATCCTAGGAATCAACCTGGTAAGCCTTCACTGCACTCCCTCTATAGCAAGAGCATCTTTCCTCAGACAAGACATCAAAACTTCACACAATTCCCTATATGTGGCCTCACCAAAACCATATACAATTGCAGTAAAACATCCCTATTCCTATACTCGAATTCTCTCACTTTAAAGGCCATCATACTATTTGCCTTCTTTACTATCTGCTGTACCTGCACACTTGCTTTACACGACTAACACATAAGGGCACCAAGGTCTCTCTGAGTATCCACCTCTCTCAATTTACGCCCATTCAAATAATAACATTTCTGTTTTACTACCAAAGTGGATAACCTCACAGTTATCCACTGCATTTGCCATGCATATGCTCACTCATTCAGCCTGGCCAAATCATGCTGAAACATCTCTGCATCCTCCTCACAGCTCACTCTCCCACCCAACTTTGTATCATCTGCAAATTTTGATAATACATTGTTCCCCCATCTAAATCATTAATATATGCGAACAGGTCGAGTGGTAGTAAAGATCCTCACTCGTCACTGCCTGCCAATTGGAAAAAGACCCATTTATGCCAGCTCTATGCTTCGTGTCTACCAACCAGTTTTAGATCTATCTCAAGATATGACCTACAATCCCTTGCGCTTTAATGTTACACAGTAATCTGCTATGTGACATCCTATTAAAAACCTTCTGAAAATCTAAATAAACATCTGTGCCACACGAATGCCAGGTGACGTCCATCAATCATTGCCCTGTGACATTGAACGGCATTACCATTGCTGAAATCCCACTATCAACAAACTGGGAGCAAAACACTCTGCGGCGAATAACATCTCCTGGCCCCCACCCCTGCAAAGCTTGTCTACCATCTACAAGATATAAGTCAGGAATGCAATGGATTACTCTCTACTTGCATGGATGAGTGCAGTTCCAGCAATGCTCAAGAAGCTCAACACCATCAAAGACAAAGCAACCCGCTTGATTGGCACCCCCTCTGCAAACATTCACTCCCTCCATCACAGTGGCAGCAATGTGTACCACCCACAAGGTGCACTCATCAAGAATCCGCAAAACCCTCGGTTGCTGCCACCTAGTTGCACAAAGACAGCAGAGACATGGCAACACTGCCACCTGCAGGTTCCCCTCCAAACCACACACCATCCTGGCTCGAAAATATATCACAGTTCATTCACTGTCACTGGATTAAAATCCTGGACCTCCCTCCCTAACGACATTGTGGGTGTACCTACACCACATGGACTGCAGCAGTTGAAGAAGGCAGCTCATCACCACATTTGCAAAAATAATCTGGGATGAGCAATAAATGCTGGCCTAGCCAGTAATGCCCATATCGCATGAATAACTATTAAACAAAAGTACTGCACTGGAGTGTCACCCTAGACTGTGCTCAAGTCTCTGTTGCGGGGCTTGAACATAGGATGTAATTCAGAGTCAAGGGTGCTACCAACTGAGGCAAGGCCATATATTCAACTTGCCCAAAACAGAATAAGCCCAACCAAGAAAAGAGAGAGAAAATCAATTAAATTTCAGGAGAATCAATAAAACATCACCAAGTTACCACACTGACAAGTTATCTTTGCATTACTATATGTTTATTTGTACATCATCCAATAACTTGACAGCTCCACGCCTACAGTTTTCAAAAGAATGTTAGTGCAGGCAGGCTTAAGTCGCTAATGTCCATTAGCTCTTTATCTGTCAAAGATAGAACAAATGCTAATCATGACCACTTCAAGAAGCAGCGTTGATGGAGACAGGGGTGGGCTTGTGAAGTTGAAAGTTATAAAATCTGAGGAGGGAACAAAATTTGCTGTCCTGTCTTGGGTATTCGAGCCCAACATGCAGTGAATACCTCTTGATAACCTCATGTTTTGAAGATGACTGAATTTAAATGCTCTTAAAGAAAATACCTTGAGCAATATTTTCAACTATGTGGAGATGCTGGTGTTGGACTGGCGTAAACACAGAAAGAAGTCTAACAACACCAGGTTTAAGTCCAACCAATTTATTTGGTAGTAAACTCACAAGCTTTCGGGGTTTGCCTCTTCGTCAAGTGAATGGAGAGTTCTAGCCTCAGACAGAGCATATAACAGCACAGTAATCTGTAAACTGTCTATGCTGTTATACGCTCTGTCTGAGGCCAGAACCGTCCATTCACCTGACGAAGGGGCAAACTCTGAAAGCCTGTGAGTTTACTATCAAATAAATAGGTTGGACTTAAACCTGGTGTTGTCAGACTTCTCACAACATTTTTAACACCATATGCCAGATAGGAACAGGACATGTGTTCGAATTAAAATCAAGAACAATGATCTACTTGACCAATCCATGATGTACACACACCTGCTCTCAGTCAGGCTTTGGACACAGAGGACCATTGCCCCAGGCAGACAGGGAGCTCAATAACATTCAAAATGTGGGTGCTAATTATGTATTCCAGTTTGATCAGGAGCAGCATGCCCAATGCCCAGTGTCGATATCGCCAGGGATAGGGTCCCCAAGCTGTAAGAACCAAGTAGTAAGTGGATCCAGATGAGAGCCAGAAATGTTGGTCAGTAAGATTTTTTAAAAGAAGAAAACATTGTCTCCTTGTGGGTCACGAAGAGCAGGATCATTGCTTGGGGATGCAAAGAAAGACACTTCCACTGCAACCACCGATCCCAATCCAATCCAGCCACCATTCCTACATGCTGTCAGCCTCATCACTAATATAATAATTGGGCAGGATCTGGCCTGGTCTATTTAAATGAGAGCCTAGAATTAAAACAGCCCTGGCCTTACTTTGGGAAAGCTAGGCTACCTTATGTCCACCATGTGTCCAGAGTTAAAAATCAGGCTCCTTTATATACAAGTACATCAAATAATGCTACCACAATCAGCTACAAGAATAAAAAGAGATAATGAGAAAGGTAGATATATGCCATTCACTACAACTGGAGAGAGAGAGAGGGAACATAGAACAAAGAACAATACAGCACAGGAACAGGCACTTCGGCCCTCCAAGCCTGGTGTGTCCGCAGGCTGAATACCTGATTGAATCCCTCCCCACACTGAGGGCAGGTGAACGGCCTCTCCCCAGTGTGGCTACACCAATGAACTTCCAGCTCAGATGGGGCTCTGTATCTCTTCCCACAGTCTACACATTTCCATGGTTTCTCCATGGTGTAGGTGTCCTTGTCTATCTCTTGGGTGGACAATCAGTTGAAGCCTCGTCCACACACAGAACATGTGTACAGCCTCTCCCCACTGTGAATGATATGATATTTATTCAGGCTGTGTAACTGGTTAAAGCTCTTTAGTCAGTGCACTGGAACACACTCACTCAAGTGTGGCAGTGTGCTGGTGTTTTTCCAGTCACACTGATGTTTGAAATCTTTTCAAATTGACAAACCGGACAATCATTTCTCCTTCCAAATTCACAGGCCGGTAACAAAGACAAAAGGCAGATAACTATAGGCTCGTTCACTTAACTTCTGTAGTAGAGAAAATGCTTGAATCTATCATCAAGGAAGAAATAGAGAGAGAAGAAAAATGTAGAAAGGAATGCTGAGACAGATGGTTCAATGACTGGAAAATTAGATTAATCTGGAGCCAACTCGGCCTGCGTTTTGAACTCATAGGAACAAGAGAAATGGCTTCCCCAATACAAACCTTGATCAATAACATATCTTTGCCTCCAACCACCTCAATAAAACCCAAATCAACACAGTTATGAGGGTAAAAAACAAGAAACATCAATTCTTAATTGTGAACCATAAATTTAAAAAATACATTCAAGGGAATGAACACTTTTGGTTCAAAATAGTCACTAATCCCTTCTGCAGTACATATATAATTGAAAAATAGTATGCAAATTTAACATGGTACAGAAGCACTGTATTGCCTCCCTTCATCTCAGGGCATCCCTTTAACCTGAATAGAGCAGGTTCATAGAATGCAACAACTTTGGGGAGTGAGAGCTCCACTCCAACACCATTCAACCCACCAGGTAAGGACAAGAGCACCAATGTCTTGAGAGCAACATCACCTGCAACTTCATCCAAGACACCATCCAGATAAAGACATACAATCATAATTCTCTCATCATTACGGGATCACCTATAGTAGAATTCCTTATCTAACATCATTGTAAAAGCACCATTAAGAAAAGTTGAACAAGTTAGACCCATCCATACCCATTGGAGCTTAGAAAATGAGAAGTGATCTTTAGATCTTGAGGGGACTACATAAAGTGAATACTGGGAGAATGTTTCACCATGTGGGGGGAGCTAGAACTTGGGGACATAATTTTTTTTAAAAGTCTCCCTTTTAAGATAGAGATTAACAGATTTTTTTTTCCTTGGTGAGATTCTTAGAATGTGGAATTCTGTTCCCCAAAAAGTAATGGAGGCTGGGTCATTGAATTTATTCAACGCTCAATTAGATAGCTGTTTGTTAGACAGGAGGTCAAGGGTTATTTGGTGCAGACAGGAAATTAGAGCTATGACTGCAACCAGCTCAGCCATGATCTTATTGAATAATGGAGTAGGCTTGAAAGAATGAATGGAGCTATGTTTCCATCTTCTCAACTTGCACCCTCAGTTTGAGGAAATCCAAAATCACCATCATGTCAGATATGAAGGGAGGGGTAATCTCCTCAGTATCATTAACATCACTGCAACAATATGCTGCTAGTTGAGTCATCAGGATGGGAATTCAGTAAAACGTTAATCTATGTTTGAAATGTAAATATAAAAAGAGAAAATATTTAAGGATAAAAAAAGCTGCAAACAGAGCCCATTAAGCAAAAACCCCATTATTTTTCATATCAGATAAAGGGAGAAAATATTTAAAAAACGAAGGAGAGATTACATCGGTAGTAGAGAACATGCCAGAATCTATTACAAAGGATGTGATAAATAGACACTTCGATAATTAGAATCTGGGCATAATCAGCATAGATGTGCAAATGGGAAATCGTGTTTAGTGAACTTGGAGCTTTTTGAGGATGATAAAATTGACAAAGGAGCGTCGATGGATGTCGCAAAATAAAAGGACATGGGATAGGAGATTACGTACTGTCATGAATTGAGGATTGGCTAACAGGCAGAAAATTGAGAGTAGGAATAAATGGGTCATTCTCACGTTGGCATGCTGTGGCTAGTGCAGTACCATGCAAATCAGTACTTGGGCCCCAGGTTTTGGACAGACTTAGGCAGGAACATGGGAGATGAAATATAAAGTGGGAAAATCTGAAGTAATCCACTTTGGCAGAAGGATCAGATGTGCAAAGTTGGGTATTCTTGTCCATAAGTCTCTGAAGGATAGAACACAGGTGCAGCAAACTATTAGGAAAGCTAATGGAATGTTAGTCTCAATCGCAAGAGGACTTGAGTAGAGGAATGGTGAAGTTTTGCTTCAATTGTATAGAAGCTTGGTTAGACTGCACCTGGAGTATTGTGTGCAGTTTTAGGTCCCCTTACCTCAGAAGAATATTATTCCCATAGGGGGAGTGCAAAATAGATTCATCAGACTTGTTCCAGGGATGGTGGGACTGTGATATGATGAGAGATTGGGCAAACAAGGCCTGTATTCTCAAGAGTTTCGAAGAACAAAAAGCGATCTCACTGAAACCTACAAAATATTTAAAAGGAATATGCAAGACAAATGCAGATAAGAACCAGGGGACACTATTTAAAAATAAGTGAGATGCTACTTAGGACCAAGATGAGAAGAAATTTCTTTACAGAGGGTTGTGAATCTCTACACCAGGGGGCCATGGAAGCTCGGTCATTGAGTATGTTTAAGGTAGAGATTGATAGATTTCCGACTAACAATAACGTAAAGGGTTATGGGGATGGTGTGTATTGAACCACTGAAGTGCCCAATCAGCCATTATCATATGCAGAGCAGGCTTAGCGAGCTGAAAGTCCTACTCCTGCTCCTAGGTACCCAATTGTGTGCTGAAGCTTATGATGTTATTATGGGGAGAAACAGATGCTCACAGATAAATATCCTTGTAATAAATTCCTCTCTGATTCTAGGGAATCAAGGTAGTTATGTTTACTAAAAACAAATAGCACTAATTGGCAGGTAATTGATACTGGGCAAAAAGCTTGGGAAATTTCCAGAGGTCAGGAATAGAATTTTGTGGCCGAACACAAGAATCCTAGTGGGTTACTGCATGCAACAGAATCAAAATGATTATTTGACAACAGATATCAGCATTCACAATCGGACCTGAAACAAACTGAATGACTTTGCAAATAGGAATTTATAGTGGAACCGTTCAGGTAGAAGACTGACCTCAGCTTCAAATCGGATCACCTTCTCATCCAAGAGCCGCTCATACTCTTCCTTTTGATGCTCAAGTTCTGATTTTAGGAAAGTGTATTCGTAACGCAACTTATTGTATTCTGCTCTGTACCTTTCAGCTTCCTAAAACATTGAAAGATCTCCAATTTTATACATTTATCAAATAAGCATATCATTTTAGTAATTCCAACAAAATTTCTAATAGATAGATTTTTCTTCATTCCCACCTCCTCCTGTTTCCTGAAGCGCTCCCTCATCGGTGCCTCCAGCTCTTGTTGGATTTGTGCTTTTAGAAGCTCCAGCTTTTGGGGTGTTAATACCTGCCAGCAATGAGAGTGAACATAGAGAGAATATCAGATGAAGAATGTGGAGTTATACTAAAGAATGGTTTTGCTTAATACCTATTTCTTCTGTTTATAGACATGGCCAGGTTTCTATATTTGCCGCATTCTTTTGGTTAAGTTATAATATAATTAGGTTTCTGGTAAAGTCAGTCACAAGCATTATGATTTTATCACCCACTCTTTTTATTTGTCAGCCAGATTTCTGAAATCCCTTAGAGAAATCAAAATCTTTACTCTCTAGCATCTGATCAGTGGAACCATTTTCACAGAGCTATGCTATCTTCAAGATTCCTAAATCACACATTGAATTCTTCACAAGTTTGTAATTCAATCCATAAGAACTGCTTATGAATTTCACCAAAAAGCAGATTCACATACAGTCTTATCCTCGCCAGCATTTTCCTTTTCTCATATAAAGCAGTGAAGTTTTTTTTAAACTTTAATTACCAATAAATTTAGGAGCAATTAACAGATAAATGAATCAACTGTGACATCAGAAATATTAAGCATCACAATTTGCCCTACAGTATAAATAGCAAAATAACTATATGTATTTTAAAATATGTTGCTAGATCCAGAAGTAACTGTTAAAAATCTCTCAATGTACCTTTTGCAGCATCCAATAATTTCCAAGATTTTTGCTTTCTGCAATCTTCCCACAAAGCCATTCCACGTTTTGCCACTTGTATGTTCTCAATGTACCTTCCCTTTAATGTTTCCTAAAGAACTTATTTTTCATCATGTCAAGGTGTATCAAAGCATTTCAAAGCTAATAAAGTGCTTTCAAACTAGTAATGCAGGATTATACAACAATCAAGTTTGACACAATAAGATTCTATTAATAACAATGTGATATCTGGGTTTAGATATGTTATTTGAGGAAAAAACAAATATTGGTCAGGACACTTGGTGAACCCCCTGCTTTTCCTCAAAATCGTATTTTTTTAGACCCCCTCAGAGAGGGAAAGGGGGTTTAACATCTTAACCAAAATTGTCTGCACATCACCTTCTTTGTTTTTATTCTAATTCAATCCAATCAAGTCCGATTCAAAGTCTCAACAAGTTGAGGCATTCTCGATCCAAGCTGACAAGACAGGGCTCTCACCTCCTGTCATGGGCTTGATCTACATGATCCAAGCTGATTGGAGTAGGCATAGCTCCTCCTCCAAGGCTTGATCTCATTTGCATCTTAGCCAAAAGGCTGAGATGCCGCTTTTAAAAATTGCTTCAAATGAAGCTGAAATGTAACATAATGACTTCAACCAAGCACAGCATGTCAATACTACACTTGATCTTAGCCAAAAGGAGAACTAAGTTTTTCCCATCATTCTTTAAAACCCAATCATCTGATGTTCAGAATCAGCCACATGACTCTTCTCTGTTCAGATTAAAGGTCACTGATCTGAAATATTGGGGGTGATTCTCCCAAAAATGCTGAATTGGCAGGAAAACTGGTCGAGATCATGACTGTTTTTCAGTGCAACTTCAGACAGGAATTTCCCCACTCTGTGCAATCCGAGGTCACAATTGTGAATCTCATTAAAAGCTCAGGGGGCGGAGCCTTCTCACACCCAGAGTCTGACAGTTCTGGAATTCTGCGCATGCACAGTGGCCCCAATCTGTCAGTCTCTCCACTTGCTGGCCAGTTTGACGACTGGCCAGCCCAGGACCCCCTCCCACGATCCCTGTGTGCAATCCCCGACCACTACCCACCACACAGGAGCGCCCCAATGTTCTGCCCCCACCCCCACTTCCAAACACCCAGCAATGGCGATCCCCTCCAACTCCTCCACCTCAACAGTGACGATCCCCCCATTCCCCTTATCCCAATAGATGATCCCCCCCACCCCCCCACGACGGGAGGCAGACCCTCTCCAAGAGAGGCAACGGCCCCCCACAACCCCAGCCCACCCCGATCGCTGGCGTCCCTCCAGCCCCGACCAATCCTGTCTGCAGAGTGCCAGAGGAACCCTCATCTCCGCCAATCTCCCCCCTCAGGCCTCGTCCACAATAGGCCCCAATCCCTTGGCACAGCCTGATGTCCGGTGGGTATTGCCAGGAAGTGCAGGCTGGCACTGCCAAGGTGCCCATGCCCAGAGAGCCCCACCCCCCACCACCCAATCCCCTGGGGCCCCGCATGCTCCCCCTTCACTTCTACTAGTTCCCAAAGTGTGGGGAGCTACTCTAAACCCTGCCGGAGTGCCTGGCAGGATGGGAGATGCTATCAGGCCTGGCAAGTTCTGTGCCGAGCACAATAATCACATTTAAAATACATTAAAAATAGATTTAAATGACTTACCTCTCTTCCTGCTAGTTTCCAGCACAGCCCTGACTGCAACTGTTCTCTGGCTGTGGGAGACATGCATGCATCAGGAACGCATGCACGAATCCCGCAAAATGGCCGACATGCAATTCTCCCATCCTGATGCGCCAAAAACATGTGCGTCGGGATGGGAGAATCGCCCCATTAATTCTGTTTCTCTCTCCTCACAAACCTGCCTGGCTTGCTGACTGTTTTCAATGTTTTTTGTTTATGTTTCACTAGTTCTTAATTGCTATAATGTACTTTGGAACTCCTGACTTCGTGAAAAGCACCATATAAAAAAAGTTATTTTGTGGTCTGCCAGAATACTATATCTTCCACTCGCTCTCTAGTTTAGTTAACTAATTATCTGCTTTTATTTATTTCTATTGCAGTGACAGAGCATGTCAGGGACAAGAATGCTCTCAGGTTCTTAGTTCTCCTTACTATATAAATGCACACATTTCCCTTCTTGCTTTCTCATACCTGCATGAAACATAAGATCCTGAGGGGTCTTAAGTGGGAAGATGTGGAAAGGATGTTTTCTCTTGTGGAAGAATCTAGAACTGGGAACATTGTTTAAAAATAAGGGGTCACCCATTGAAAACAGAGGAGAAGATTTTTCTTTCTCTCGCAGGGTAGTGAGTCTTTGAAATTCTCTTCTTCAAAAGGCAGCAAAGGCAGAGTCTTTGAATATTTTTGAAGCAGAGTGAGGTAAATTCTCGATAAGCAAGGGGTAGGTGGGAATGTGATGATGAGGTTACAATCAGATCAGTCATGATCTCATTGAATAGCAGAGAAGGCATGAGGAGCTGAGTAGCTTCCTCCTGCTTCTAATTTGTATGTTCACATGCACATTCATACGTAACCAATATTTTCAGAAACCTATTTTATAATTCACAGTTATACCAATTTTTTTCTATTGCCTGATTTTAATACAGTAGTAATTTTTTGTTCAAAAAACTGGTCACCTCACCTGCATTTTCAATTCCTCTTGCTCCCTTGTTTTGTCTAATAACTCCCCACGCAGTTCAGCTAGTAGAAGCTGAAATTTCTCCTGGATGCTTTGTTTATCCATGTTTAGTCGTTTTAATTCATGCTGAGCTTTTGTGTATTCATCCTGCAACCTGCAACAAGCAAAATTTCAACTTTTTTTCACACTGGTGCAATCACCAATGAGCGCTACTTTCAACCAACTTTGATTCCATAATCCATCAAATTGAAATTGACCCTACGAACTCAAGCATGCAGACTGATAAAATGTTTTGTTTCATCACTGAATATTAGGTGATATGATAGATTTTGAATAAGTAAGAATATTCATCCCCCAATTGTTTCTTCTTCAGAATAAACAACCACAAAGTTCTTCAACCTCTTCATGGCTCAGATATTGAGCTTACAGTATCCAAAAGTTTTCCTCTTCTGTATACTCTCAACAACAATTTTCAGTTATATAGTCCCTCTAACATAATAACATTCCACCATGCTTTACAGGAGAATAGTGAAGCAAAATCTGACACTGAGCTCCGGTTTCCTCCCACAGTCCAAAGATGTGCGGGTTAGGTTGATTGGCCATGCTATAAAATTGTCCCTTAGTGTCCTGAGATGTGTAGATTAGAGGGATTAGTGGGTAAAATATGTAGGATATGGGGGGTAGGGCCTGGGTGGGATTGTGTTCAGTGCAGATTCAATGGGCCGAAGTGCCTCTTTCTGCACTGTAGGGTTCTATGATTCTATGAGGAGATATTAGGACAGGTGACAAACAGCTTGATCAAAGGGATATTTCAAGGAATATCTTGAAAGGAGATACGAGAGATTGGGAGGCAGAGCAGTTTAATAAGGGAATTCCAGAACTTAGTACCTTGGCAGCTGACGACATGGTCTTCAATGGTGGATCAATTAAAGTCATGATGTGGATATGCCGGCATTGGACTGGGGTAAACACAGTAAAAAGTCTGACAACACCAGGTTTAAATCGGTTGGACTTAAACCTGGTGTTGTCAGACTTTTTACTGGATCAATTAAAATCAGGATTACTCGAGAGGCTAGAATTAACGCTCCAATATTTGAATGTTTTTGCTATAGTACAGTATCTAACTACTACACACCTGACCATATCAGTATCTTCTGCAGATTTCTCCTCACTTTCTAATTCTACGTTCATGATTCATCAACAAACTTTCTGATTAGCTTCTTTTAAAGCAGCTGCACATTGTGCTGTTGGTCTCAGTGCACAATTCAGGAATATCCCCAGGGCCTTTACCCAATAGCCTAAAGCTGTGTGTTTTAGGCTTCCTTTGTTTACTGCATTTCCTCAGTCTTCCTTCTCCATATTAAATGCTGTTTGTCATGTAACAGCTGACCTTCCTAATCTAGCTAGATATGTTTGTATTTCAGCACCACATCAACAACCAACTGCAGAAATCGGGCCACATTTCTATCCCAAAATCCTAAATATCCGTAAATAGTAATGACCATTCCGTGTCACCTCATTAGTAGCCCCTGTCACATTCATTCACGAACACTTTCTGATTTCTGTTACTTAGCCAATTTTTAATTCACCTCAGAAGCCTGTCTCATATTTCACACCTTTGCACAACTCTATTATCTAAATGGATGAACCCAATGAATGCTTACTGCTTGACAATCACCAGACAGGGGTGTTCACTTCCTGTAGGGGAACACTTCAGCTGTCAAGGGCATTCAGCCTCTGATCTTCAAGTAAGCTTTCTCCAATACGGCCTTGACGACACATGACAATGCAGAATTGCTGAGAAGAAACTGATAATCAAGTTCTGCACACATGAGGATGACCTCAACCAGGATCTCGGGCTCATGTCACACTATCTTTAACCCCCACAACCTGCCTGGGCTTGCAAAATCTCACTAACTGTCCTGGCTTGAGACAATTCACCCCTCTTTAACCTGTACACCCTAGCTATGACATAACACTACATTCTGCACACTCTCGTTTCCTTCTCTATGAATGGTATGAAACAAGAAACAATAATTTTCACTGTATGTTAATACATGTGACAATAATGAATCAAATCAAAGATAAAAACTTTGACAAAACATCTCTCTTTTTTTCAAGTTTTGTACTATTGAAAGACTATTTATATATCTTTAGAGATCTAAGTACTGGAATCTCAGATAACTCCCTCTTTGCTTTTTCCTGATGGGTGTTTGAAAGTTGAGCACACTGCTTGTTCACATGCATAATACTGAACTTGTTCAAGTTAAACATAATTTACCAGTTACAATCTCAATCTTTCAGCACATTAAGATTTGCCTGAACCAGTAGTGCACTGTTTATAGTCCTAAGACTTGTGAAGTAAAGTTGCAAGTCCTGTACTCCACACCTCCATCCAGATCATTAATAAAATTTGCAGAGAGCAATAATCTCCAACACCAATGCCTAAAGCACACTATTAGTGACCAGGGTCCAAACTGATCCAAATCCATCTATAACAATTTCAGTATACATCCTGCCAGCCAGTTCTCAATCTAGTTCAATAACATAGACTTCAATTTTAGAGAATCTTATCAAATGCTCTTCAGAAGTTTAAGTAGCCAGAATCTGCTGGATTTCTAATGTCTACTAATGTTGTAACTTCTTCAAAAAGTATACGAGATTTGTAAGACATGACCTTTCTATGAAGCCCTGTTGTATGTAACTAATATGCTCCTGTCTATCCTAGCGATCATATATTGCATCCTACTGATTCTCTCAAGTATCTTTCCTATAACTGATGTGAAACTAATCGACCTATAAAATGTGTACCATGTAGCCTCCTTCCAGTCCATGGGAACCATTCCAGAGCTATTGAAAATATAGGTTATGCATTCACACAGCATGTATCCCATTTCCTTAAAGATCCTCAAGTGGATATCATTGCTCTATTTTTGAGATTTTAATTTCTAATTTAATATTGCTAATTTATTATAATCAATTGTTTTTAATCTAATAATTGAGCATCAATTTCAAAACCTTTGCAAAATACACATTTAATATTTCTACCACACCCAGTAAACAATGTCCCTTCCCTTTAAAGCTCAGCTGTTGTGCATTGCCAGTTTTTTCAGATGTCCTTTAAAATGGTTTGCATGATATGCTGCTGCTTCACAGCTTCAGGGACCTGGGTTCGATTCCCGGCTTGGGTCACTGTCTGTGTGGAGCTTGCAAGTTCTCCTCATGTCTGTGTGGGTTTCCTCCGGGTGCTCTGGTTTCCTCCCACAGTCCAAAGATGTGTGGGTTAGGTTGATTGGCCATGCTAAAATTGCCTCTTAGTGTCCTAAAATACCTAGGTTAGAGGGATTAGTGGGTAATAATATGTAGGGATATGAGGGTAGGGCCTGGATGGGATTGTGGTCGGTGCAGACTCAATGGGCCAAAGGGCCTCTTTCTGCACTGTAGGGTTCTATGATTCTATATTTATTATAAAACAAGACCTGTGCAGTACCTTCCAAGCAGTGGCAGCCAGACATGCACACAACTCAGCAAGAACATTGTTAGTGAGTCCTTTCTAACCTGTCCTTGAACATCCTTCAATGGCCTAATACAGTCTTAACATTTCAAGTAAAATCATGCAGCATAGCAGGAGGCCATTCTGCCCATCACTTTACAAGAGCTATTCAATTAGTCCAATACCCTTGCTCTTTCCAAATAGTCATGTATTTGTTCAATTGTCTTTTGAAACTTAAGACTGAATCTGTTTGCACCAAAGTTTTAAGATTGTTCCTTGCTGATCTAAGTTCATTGGATAAAATAATTTTTACCTTCTTGTCCTTTTTGCCAATTATTTTAAAATCTGTATCCTCTAATTACAGGCTTTGCTAGCAGTGGAAACAATTTTTTTTTAGTCACTCGATCAAAACCCTTCTTAACTAATTAAATCCCCCCCTTAACTTCCCTGTCCTAAGGAAAGCAACCCCAGTTTTTCTTGTTTTTCCACAACACTGAAGTCTATTTTCCACTTCTACACGCTCTTCAAGACCTTGCCATTCTTATCAGAATTGCCCTTCTAACCACAGGGCCATAGTCAAATGTCCAGTGCCAAGTACTCCCAATATCAGATTTACAGCATCTGCAATTTTGTTTTGCTTTTAGCATACCTTGTGTGTTCAGCCTTCAGCGTCTGATAGTTGGTTTTGTGATGTTCGCATCTCATTCGCTCATCAATTAACATTTTCTGCAACTCTGTATCAGTCCCACAAAGGCCTGCTCCTGCATTTAGCGGAGACGGCTGATTAGACAAAGCCTCCATTGCAGACTGCAGGTGACCAGAAGTCTGTGCTAGAAAAGGACGATCCAACAAACCAGGAAACAAATAATTCCCTCCTAAGAATACTTTGAGTGCATGGGATTCCTCCCTTCCTGAAGCCACCTGAAATCAACTGTCACAAAAAGACACAAGCATCAGTACAGTCAGCTCATCACTTCCATTAACTGTTCCAAAAAGATAAGCATTAAAATAATGGGCTCATCGTTATTCAGGTTACAGAAATTATTGAGACGTACAATTAAAAAAGTTAATATGCAGCTGATTCTATTGGCACTATAGTACCGAGCCATACATGCCAGGCAGTCTTCTGATTTAGCCTTATGGGGCCTTTGGTACAGTTTCTTTGCTTCTGCATAGGTGAGGATAGGGATGGGGAAAAAAATCAGAGTTCCCACTCTGGATTCCATCTGAAATATCAACTGCATATACAATCAGACGAGTTAAAACATTGTCTTTGATGGCCTCCATATTGAATGACCCAACTATACTTTATTACCTGAGTTCAGGTGTGGAGGTGGCAATTTTAGCAATTTATTGGAGCGCTACCAACAACCATAGAACTATAATAGCTTCTGGAAAAGAGGGTTGCATTTTGTTAGAATTAATTTTCTACTGGATCAAAAAATTGTAGGGAAGGCTGTTCTACAATTCTTCTCTTCAGCTTTCAATAGTGTACCTCTGTACAAGTGGCTGTTTATTTTGTTTCTCCACTTGAATAACCCAGTAGAACTCCGGGAGCAGCTCACTCCTCCACATAACCTCCCCTTTCTGGACAGGACATGCATCAATGAACAATCACACCAAATCTGAGTACAGCATCACCACCCTACCCACTTAGAGATCAGGTTGTTACTTATGAAATTTATTTTGTGTATGTTTGTATAGTTTTGATATGATTATGTTGTGCAGTGAATTGAGGATTTTTAAAAATTCATTTTTGGGTTGTTGGCATTGAGTGCCTGTTCTTAATTTGTGGTGGTGAACCACCTTCTGAAATTGGTGCAATCCATGGTAGGTACATCACAGTGTTGTTAGGACAGGAGTTCGAAGATCTTGAGCCAACTACAGCGATATATTTCCAAGTCAGGATGGCATGTAACTTGAAGGTAGTAGTGAGGGAAATTTGGGGTGGGATTTTAAGGCCTTGCTCATCCCAAAACCATAAAATCCCATCTCAGATGGCACAGTGGTTAGCATTGCTGCCTCACAGCACCTGGGACCCAGGTTTGATTCCCAGCTTGGGTCATTGTGCACAGTCTGCATGTTTTCCCCAGGTCTGTGTGGGTTTCCTCCAGGTGCTCCGGTTTCTTCCCACAGTCTGGGTATGTGCAACGGCTATGCTAAATTCTCCCTCAGTGTACCCGAACAGGCACCAGAATGTGGTGACTGGGAAATTTTCACAGTAACTTCATTGCAGTGTTAACGTAAGCCTACTTGTAACACTAATAAACAAATTTTAAACCATGTGTCTGCTGCTCTTATCCTCCTAGGTGGAAGAGGTTGTTGGTTTTAAGGCAATCGGGTTGGGCATTGCTGGCCCTGCCAATGATGTACACATTCCACGTAGGAATAAAAAAAACTGTCCTGATTTTTATCCAGTTATTCTTTGGGCAAGGAAGGATTACACTTCTCATAAAGGAAGACCGACATTGAGTTCCCGTAAGTCTCAGTTCTGTGTATTCCAACTAGAGAAAAGCGAACAGCTTTAAGGTGACATTGTCCGATTTTAGCATTTTGTTTTCTCTTAACTTTCCTCAATTTGCTTTCAAATTGGACACGCTACCGAGATGAAAACAGAACTGAAATCAAAGTGGGCAGCGCAGATGGACATGAGTTAAAGGGAAGTTGTTGTAGTAGGTTTAAACGGAGAATATATGCGAATGGAGGAGATTCTCTCATGTTTGCCCTGGCACCCGGATCATTCACCTCCCAGCCACAGCTAAGGGAAGGCGCTTCTAGAACTCACCGAAGCCGGCTGGTTGCCGAGTGTCAGTGGAGAGGCGACTGGATATAGAGCTGCCGATCCCCCACACCCGCCACAGACCAGCTTCCCAGCCCAGCTCGGCCCGTTACCCCGGCAACGGTCAACGGCTTTCCAACTGCCGTCCGCCCCCCCCCCGCCCCGGGCTGATCTTTGGGCAGCACTTCAGGTCACCTCCCGCGAACGGTCTAGGCCCCGGTTCCTGCCGGCCCCGGTTACCTGGGTCCCTCTCACCCCCTCCCCCACTAGCCCTAGTGTCACCGCTAGTCGTTCGCCGAGAGACCGCTGCCACTTCCGCCCCGGGCCGCCCGCCCGCGTGCCCGCCTGTCGGCACCGCGCAGGCCCCCAGCCTCCCAGGGCCGACCGCCCACCCGCCTGCCAGCACCGCGCAGGCCCCGAGCCTCCCAGGGCCGGCCGCCAGCCGGCACCGCGCAAGCCCCGAACCTCCCAGGGCCGGCCGCCAGCCGGCACCGCGCAGGTCGCGCGGAAAGTCAGTGAGCGCGTGCGCACAACCGTCACTCTCCTCAGTCGCAAAGCTGTGTTCAAAGTGCCATCTTCCTCTCTCTCTAGGCTTTAAAACCAACCATAAAACTCTCCTGTTTCTCATTTTTTATTGACCTACCCAACACTAGTATTGAGGGAGCTCTACGTTGTCAGAAGTGCCATCCTTTGGATGAGATGTTAAAGCAAGACCTTACAGGTGGATGCAAAGGGCCCCTCAAAGCAGAGCAGGCAGGTTTTCCAAGGTGTTCTGGCAAATATTTATCCCTCACCAGCATCACTAAAACAGATTGTTTGGTCATTGCCACATTGCTTTTGGGTGCTGGCAGATTGGTTACCATTGATCCTGCTCTTCAGAAAAGTCATAAAAAGTACTACAGAATCATTGTGGCTTCCATGACAAATGAGGTATGATCAAGGTGAGAGTGAGTCGTTGAGTGGATTCCTAACTTGTCGGGCATCTGTTGGTCACTGTTCAGAGTTCACACTGAGTTGTAGATAGCAGAGAGGTATGTGAGCAATGACGTAACTGGTTATAGTGGTGCCTCTGTAATCTCCTCCACCCCCAGAGCTCCGAGATGTCTGTACCCTTCTAATTCTGACCTCTTGTGCATTCCCGATTTTAACCATTCAACCCATTGGTAGGTGTGCCTTCAGTTGCTTCAGCATCAAGCTCTGGTGAAGCAGTAATGTTTTCTTACATTGAAGGTGCTATAATCTGACCACTGGTCTTGCTTCAATTTGAGACTTCACAGCAACAATTGATTGATAACCGTCCTGAAAGATGACCCTATTATAGCTGTTGCAGATCATAGAACCCTACAGTGCAGAAACAGGTCCTTCGGCCCATTGAATCTGCACCAACCACAATCCCACCCAGGCCCTATCCCCATATCCCTACACATTTACCCGCTAATCCCTCTAACCTACACATCCCAGGACACTAAGGGGCAATTTTAGCATAGCCAATCAACCTAACCCGCACATCTTTGGACTGTGGGAGAAAACCGGAGTACCCAGAGGAAACCCACGCAGACACAAGGAGAATGTGCAAACTCCACACAGACAGTGACCCGAGCCGGGAATCGAACCCAGGTCCCTGGAGCTGTGAAGCAGCAGTGCTAACCACTGTGCTACCGTGCAGCCCATTGTCTACATTTAAAATGGTCATCTCAGCAAGTGCAACAGATGCAGTGATTTGTCCCATGGAAATGTGTCAGCAATTAAGCATTCATAAGTTCTCTAATGCAAAAAATTGTCAAAGCAAGCTTCACTGTAAGAGCCATTGCATCGCCAGCTGAAATCTGCCTGGATTTGAGAGACAAAGAAATGTTCACATTCCCAGTGACTGGTAAGCACCCTCTATAAGTTCACAAATCCCAGCTTCTGTTTTATATTGAAGTCTGTATCCTCCAGACAGCATCCAGAGATTTCTGAGGAATGGTTGTTTATCATTCTCATTGCTGTCCCTCACCTGTCAGTGATAGGTAGCTTACTAAGATATGATTGCTTCAATGAATCATTGTCTACTTTCGGTGTGCCTAAGTGTTGAATGTTGAAGGGAGTGATGGCAAAAGTTGAAGCTGTGAATTGTGTTTTAATTTAATGTTGGCAAGTGCGAGGTGGTCCACTTTGGTAGGAATAATGGTAGGAAGGATTATTACTTACGTGGCGAAAAACTGCAGCAGGCGACGGTGCAGAGGGACCTTGGGGTCCTTGTGCATGAGTCGCAAAAACCCAGCTTGCAGGTGCAGCAGGTGGTCAGGAAGGCGAATGGGATGCTGGCCTTCATAGCGAGGGGGATTGAATATAAAAGTAGGGAGGTCTTGCTGCAGCTGTATAGGGCATTGGTGAGGCCGCAGCTGGAGTACTTGTGCAGTTTTGGGCGCCGTACTTACGCAAGGATATTTTGGCCTTGGAGGGAGTGCAGAGGAGGTTTACTAGGCTGATGCCGGAGTTGAGGGGGTTGAGCTATGAGGAGAGGCTGAATAAACTAGGCTTGTACTCATTAGAGTTTAGAAGAATGAGGGGAGATCTCATTGAGACGTATAAGATGATGAATGGGATGGAAAGGATAGAGGTGGAGAGACTCTTCACGCTCAGAAAGGATAGTAGGACTAGGGGGCACAGCCTCAAGATAAAGGGGGGCGGTTTAGAACGGAGTTGAGGAGGAACTTCTTCACTCAAAGGGTGGTGAATCTCTGGAATTCTCTGCCCGTTGAAGCGGTGGAGGCTACCTCGCTAAATATTTTTAAGACGCGGGTTGATGGGTTCTTGATAAGAGAGGGGATTAAGGGTTATGGGGAGAGGGCGGGAATGTGGAACTGAGCCACGACAGATCAGCCATGATCTTATTGAATGGCGGGGCAGGCTCGAAGGGCTAGATGGCCTACTCCTGCTCCTATTTCTTATGTTCTTATGTGTTCCTTTTCAGCGGCAAATTCAGGTCTGTGATGAAAATATGGGATTTGCTTCACTTCGTATGTCTGGACGCAAGGTATGGTCATTGGCAGCACTACAAAGCCATTGTTAATGTCACACTGTCAGGGACAGTGAACAGAAGCATTGTAAACATTGAAGCTGCACCTCAGACCATGAGCAGATCCAACACCAAATGACTAACTATGCACTGGGATGAAACAGACAGGAGCCGCGTGGTACAATATTGGCTAAGAGACAAAAAGCAAATAGTTTTGATGAACAATTGATTGTCAGATTGGTGGAAAGTGTGAAGTGGTGACCTCATAGATTAGTATTAGAGTCATTACTCTTTAATATTATCAGGGTCTTAGAGAGGCTGCAGAAAACATTTACTGTAATAGCATCTGGAATAAAAGACTCAGTTACATGGCAAGACTAAAGAAACTGGTTAGTTTCCTTGAGAAGCTTAAAGAGATAGAACAAGAAAAGAACAGGCCTTTCAGCCCTCCAAGTCTGCACTGACCATGCTGCCTGACTGAACTAAAACCCGCTGCCCTTCCAAGGACCATATCCCTCTATTCCCATCCTATTCGTGTATTTGTCCAGACGCCCCTTAAAACTCACTATCGTATCTGCTTCCACCATTTCCCTCAGCAGCGAGTTCCAGGATATTTGATAGAGGTGTCCAAAATTATGAATGATCTTGATAAAAGTAAAAAAAATACAGTTTTTAGTGGCAGGAATGTTGGCAAACATAGCACACATTTAAGATGATTGGCAAAAGAACCAGCGGTGACAGGTGATAAAAATATTTCAAAGAGTGATTGCTATATATTTTATACCAGATCTATGCAGAGATAACAGTAGTTTTACTTTACAGGTGGGATTTCCCATGGCTCCACCACCACCCCCCAAAACCCCCAATGGGGTGTTGTGCCAGCAGGAAGGCAGCCTAACATTGGCCGTTGACAGGATATTCTGGTTCTGGCTCTGTCTGTGGGGTGGGGCTGAGGTGCCTTATAGATCCCGATAATCACATTTTGATTTGACTCATCCTAAGTTTCCTTTGTACTTTTTGTTTCCGTTGGGGCCGTTCCCCCTCCTTTTGGGGAGCCGCCCCCTTTTTCTTTGTCCGAACGTAATTTAAGTTTGTTTACTTGGTTCGACCTGCAAGAACAAGAATTACTGCAGTAGGGGTTCACTGTCGGCAGGACTGGAAGATCCCACCAGTGGGAACAGCCAGAAAATTTCAGCTTCTGTGTGTAATGGGTTTTATTCATTGTATATTGAAATGTCTTCTCCTGGCTCCAGCTCTAGCACCCAGCTGTTTCCACAACTTTGTGTAGTTTTCTGTAAGTCCACACCTAGGCTTAACCACTCAAGCATCAACTGTAAACAGACTCTCATAATCTTACTTAAAACAATTGAACACTACAGTTATGCTAAATTGTCTAGTAACTTTCAAATGAGAATTTGATCAGTGCTTAAATTTACAGGACAAGGGCAGCGAACTGTGAATATTTGGACAGCTCTTTTAAAGAACAGGTTGTTGGCTGTCCCTTGATTCAATGATGAAACTCAAGGTCATGAGTTTCTTCTGAACCCACAGACCTTTGGGCACGGGGCATTGGGGGTGGCACAGAGCACAGTGGTTAGCACTGTTGTTTCACATGTCAGTAACCAGGGTTTGATCCCCAGCTTGGGTCGCTGTCTGTTGGAGTTTGCACGTTCTTCCCATGTCTGCTTGGGTTTCCTCTGGGTTTTCCGATTTCCTCCCACATTCTGAAAGACATGCTGGTTAGGTGCATTGTCCCGAACAGGCGCTGGACTGTGGCAACTAGGGGAATTTCACAGTAACTTCATTGCAGTGTTAATATAGGACTTAGCTGTGACTAATAACTAAACTTTAAACTTCAGAATGTGCCACAAGGTAGTGGGATCCAGAGTGCAAGATATGCTTCCTTTTCTTTCCATCTCTGCCGCCACACTGCCTCATCATTAAGACGTCGTGGCTCAGAGCATGAGGTAGCTTGATAGACAAGTTGTCACCGTTTTGAAACGATTGGCCAATCATTAATGTCAAACAAAGGATCAGATGTTCTCCTTCAGGGCTGTATTTTTCAATAATTCTATAACTTTAACACTGGCACAGGCTTAATGACATTTCCTGAATCTCCCACCTCCAGACTGACCATCACTTTTGAATTGTGAGTAAGCTGAGTTTACAATCACGAGCACAATGTCATTACACGGGGAATTATTTGTTGACCATAACTTTGAAGACCAGCGTCTTATCATTGCAGATTTCCATGCTGGCTTGTGCTCTTTGTCACCCTGAATGCTTGCGTTATTCAGGGCTGGGTTAGCCGCACATCAGTTCCAAATATACATTAACTTGTTTCTTGTACCCCAGTGAAATGCAGAAGTCAGAACTCAATTTCTTCAGATAAGAAACTATTTAAGTGAGTTCACGTATGTGTGTTTGGTGATAAATATCTCCTGTCCACAGCATTTGCCACATTCTTAAAAATAATGCTGAAAACAAAGACATTTGCTAGCTGCAGCTGCCTGTGGTATTTGGCACAGCGAAAATACTGTTGTTGACATGGCATTAACTGCTTTCTGCATGTAATAAACATTTTGGGTGTGATTTTACATGCCTATTCTCTGTGGGCACAAATCAGGGTGGCATGGTGCACAGTGGTTAGCACTGCTGCTTCACAGTGTCAGGGACCTGGGTTCGATTCCTGGCTTGGGTCACTATGGAGTTTGCACGTTCTCCCCGTGACTGCATGGGTTTCCTTCGGATGCTTCGGTTTTCTCCCACATTGTGAGAGACTTGCTGGTGAGATGCAGGCACTGGACTGTGGCAACTAGGGGAATTTCACAGTAATTTCATTGCAGTGTTAATGTAAGCGTTGTTACTTGTAACTAATAAATAAAAAAACTCCTGTTATGGCTGTTAAATTTCACAAGAGGGCCATAATGGAATTTGCGTCAGGAAGATCTCAAGTTCATAGAAGAATCACAGAATCCCTACAGTGCAGAAAGAGGCCATTCGGCCCATCAAGTCTGCACTGACAACAATCCCTCCCAGATCCTATCCCCGTAAGTTGAGATCTTCCTCACCCCACCTACCAGTGACATGATCTGGGTATGAACCATATTTGCATGATTTCAAATATTATGATGTCACACCGATGGGACCAACTTGTTGAAAGCGTTTTAAGGAGGAGAAGCGCAATGCCTGTGTGGGAGGGGGGTTCACCCAGTAGCGCAATATGGGGGTACCCTGATCTTCGAGTGATCTGGGGAGGTACCTGCTCTGTGAGTATGGGGGGGAGGGGTCAGGGTGGTGTGCCCTAATCTCTGAGCACCCCTCTGCATCCAAGGGTCTGGGTGTCCACCAAGAATCCCGATGTCTGGGTGGGGCCCAATGCCCAGGGGGCGGGTGCCTGATTCCAGTGAGATGGTTCCAATTTTCTGTGGGGGCAAAGATTGGGGCCTTTATCTTAACTTTTGGGTTAGGTCACCCTGATTTCTGAGGAACCAGCCTTGCCAGCTTTATCAAGCCCCAGTCCACCAGAGGGACTATGCAAACCATGCAGAGTGTCAGATGGTCTGATGAGAAAACCTGGCTGTGTTTCTGGAGAGAAACATGCCAGTTTGCAGCCGGAACCTGATGCTTGGCCATTAGTTTGGAAAATCCTACCCTTTAAGTTTATATTTAATTTAGAAATGATCTGCACTGGCTTAGTCCTCATAGTCATAATTGTAGGAGTGGAAAATGGCATCAAGACTGCAAAAAATCCAAGTCCTAATTTACTCAATATGTTAAGACTGATTAATATACCATTTATTGTAGACTTGGCGATGAAATTTTTTTTGAAAAGGGAGAATTTGGAAAAAGCAAATTTGAGAACAATGGGAAAACTGTCACTGATTGGCTAGTTCTAAGGAATAAGCAATGGACAAAGTTGGAAGAGACCTCGGAGCCCATTATGTCTGAGGTGCAACCAAAACAGCAAATAGGATTTGGACCTACGTTTGTTGCCTATCCCTGCTTGTCTTGAGTAGCATGCTAGGTCATTTCAGAGGGCATTTAAGTGTAGCCTGATGGGTATTCATAAAGACACCAGCAAAGTCTGATGGTTAAAAGGGCTAACTCTGTATCAGGCTAAGAACTGTAGGAGCAGCAAAGAACAGGATGTGCAGCTATGGACAATGGCTTTTTCTGTGCCTTGGGCAGACAGTGATTGAATACAGACCCCTGTGTGCCATACTCCTGAGAGAATTAGGACACCTGACACAGGCACAATGCACAGGGCGGCACAGCTGGTTAGCATTGCTGCCTCAGTGTCAGGGATCTGGGTTTGATTCCAGGCTTGGGTCAATGTCTGTGTGGAGTCTGCATGTTCACTCTGTGTCTGCATGGGTTTCCTCCGGGTGTTCCGGTTTCCTCCCACAGTCCGAAGAGGTGGATTGGCAATGCTAAATTGCCTCTTAGCGTCGGGGGATTAGCTAGGGTAAATAATAGGGATAGTGTCTGGGTGAATTTGTGGTCAGTGCAGACTTGATGGGCCGAATGGCCTCCTGCTCTGTAGGATCTATGTATCATGAACAAAAGGCAGTGATAAATTAATGCCTATCCAGTGTGTACGTTACTGGAAGCATGATCAAGTTGCCAGCAGGCTCTGTGTAAGAAGAAGAGACAAACTGACATTGACAACAGTAACCTGGGATCAATCAGTGTAGAAGAAGTAACACGCCCCCAATTCTGGGACTCAGAAAGATTGGAACTAAGTCCATCAGGGGGAAATCTGATCAATTCACCTTGTCATTGGTAGTATCTGTAAGTCTGAATTGTGAACTTGGATGTTTTAAGGTTTTGATGCCTTTTGAATGCTTTGTGTGTAACTAAGTCAGAGGTTAATTACTTTGTGTGTAATGAAGTTAAAACAAAAGTTAAATACTTGGGCGCAGTCTTTCCAAACAAAATCTAAGGGCTGAATGACCGAGAAATCGGAAATTATTCACACCAGTTTTTCTGGCAAGCCACAGACTGCAACTTTTCGATACAGTGCAGTGAAAGACCCGCTGAAATGGAACCTCTGGGCACGTGGCTTTCCCAAAGTGACCACAGCTGTACAGCGTTAATAAGGGAGAGTGGCATATAAGCATGAACGATGGACTTGCATGTAGTCACGTCAGGAGATGGCACTACAATAGCCATGCCATGGTTCTGGGAGGGGGAATTTACTGGATGCTGTGGAAGAAAAGCGGGCAACATGCCTCCCCACACACGGGTATCAACCCAGGGGCCGGGCCGGCAGTGCAGCCTGGGAGACTGTGCCAGTTGCTGTCAGCGCCTGTGCACCAGCATGGAGAATCAGTGACCTGTGCTGGAAGAAGATGAATGACTTTCTTCGGGCAACAAGGGTGTGTGTCCATGGCGTCCTGAAATCAGGCTCGTTTGTGGCACATGGAATGACCACTTCAATGCATCCTTAACACTTCATGGCCTTCCACCACCTGAACCCCCCAACACCTTTGGCATTCCCCCCTCTCCTTGCCATCACAACCCCTGCCAGCCAAGACCCGGTCCTGACATGCACCACCTAATTGCCCCAATCGCCAACAACCCCTGGCCCTTTCAGCCATCAGGTTTTAAATTCCCCTTTCTGTCCCCACAGAATAACAGGGCCCATAACCAGTGAGAGTGGGAGCGAACCAGAAGTAGGGTCTTTGAGCTGTGTCTCGTTAGGAGCATGCAGTGGAATTGATGGGGGAGGGAGAGGAAAGAATAATGAATGACAGCTAAGTCCGCATGCGACATGGACATGAGCAACTGCAAAATCTTCGTTCATATGACATAAATCAAGTTAGTGGCAAGCTGTCCAGACTCCTGTCCCTCCCTTGCACTGAACTATGTGTCCTTTGTTGTAGCAAATGATCCATATGTGCCTGGCCCATCTGGAGTCACCGTACCCCTTGCTGCTCCCACTTGACGCCCCACAACAGCAGTGATGACACCTTGGAGGAAGGCCACGAGGAATCCTCCGAGGTCAGCACAATTCCCTCGACACAGCGTTTCATAACATAATCCTCCAGCACAGACACTATCACCAGTGAGGTTTCTGGAACGCTTACTGATGTGCACGATACAGCACTGAGATGTACATCGGGTGGAGGTAGGAACGTTCAGGCCTCAGGCACCCAGAGGTCGACTGGAGACAAGGAATCAGCTGGCCCCAAGCCAGATCCGTCATTCTGAAGCTGCTCAAGATGCATCAGCAGCATTGGGGGAACACTGTAGCAAATGCAAGGCTGTTTGGTGCCCATTAAGACTTCTGTTCCAGGAGGTGGTATCTGCAGTGGGGGAGGAAATGGTTCCCATGGTTGAAAGGATGCAGGGCATCTTGGAGAGATAGCAGGCCATGGCGGAGACACAGTAAGCCAAGCCACGGGTCTTGGAGGCATTCTGGACACACAGCTGGCTGTGGCTGGGCTTTTGTAGGCATTCTGGAAGTGCAGCAGGCTATGGCTAAGGGCTTCAAGAGCTTGGCTCAGTCTCAGAGGACTAATGCTGAGGGGCTCCAGAGCTTGGTCTGATTGCAGAGCACTGTCACTGAGAAATTCCAGGGCTTGCATAACATGGGGCATTTGCAGGTTGGCCTCGAACTGGCAGAACCAGGTGCCACTGAGGCTTCTCCTGCTCCTATTTCTTATGTTCTTATGTTCTTATGTTCTGGAGCCCATTCCAACTGTCCCATGCAGTGTCCCAAAGTCAATGGGCACCCCAAGGAAGGAAGGATGGCTGGAGCCTATGCCAGGCCTTCCACCCAGGAGACCCCGGATATCTCGAGACTGTCCCCCTTTTGTGCCACCAGAGCACCTCACGGGCAGCTGGATTTTTAAAAATTCATTTGTGGGACTTGGGCATTGCTGGCTGCCACTATTTATTGCCTATTCCTATTCGCCTTCTTTGAATACAAGTGAGTGGCTTTCTAGGCCATTTCAGAGGGCAGTTGAGTGTCACACACATTGCTGTAGTACTGGAGTCACATGTAGGCTAAACCAGGTAAGGCTGGCTGATTTCTTTCCTTAAAGGACATTAGTGAACCAGATGCATTTTTCCGACGATCAAAAATGGTTTCACGGTCATCAGTGGACTCTTAATTCCAGATTTTTCTTTGTTGAGTTCAAATTCCACCATCTGCCTTGGCGGGATTCGAATCGGGTCTCCAGAACATTAGTTGTGTTTCTGAATTAATAGTATAATAAGAATACCACTATGCCATCGCCTCCCATGAAGGATGAACAGGGTGGCACGACTACATCGGTATTATCTGTAAGTTGGTTGGGGCACTCCAGGTCTTAGCTCGCAGAGGATGCCCATCCAGGGTATTACAGGGCACAGAACACAGCTGATCACCTCCACCTCTGATGTATATCCTGGGAGCCACTCAGACGTAGTGGTAGGCCTCATAAAATTAAGAAGTTGTAGGATAACCAAGAAGGGGCAGATGAAGGACTGTATTCATTAGGTTTAGGCAAGTAGGCACTGTGCAGAATTGTGCACAGTTGTTTTATTGTACTGTTGAATATCACCACTTAATATTGCACTGTTAGTTTCACCAATAATGTTATTGCACCCCACAGCTGTGACTAATCGTGCTGTTCGATAGAGGCCCTTTGACCCATCGATCATGTGCTCTCCAGTTCCCGGCAATTGTGCCAAATCCCTGCCTGCCTGCCTAGGAACTTCAAACACACATGCCAAGCAGCCCCAATAGCCAGGGCTCCGTTGGACCACAATGACAGGTGGCTTACTCTGGCATCTGCAGCATCCACCCGAACCTGGGATGACTACCCACCCCCCCCAGATCTTCCTTCATTGTTATGCCCCCAAGGCATTGCACTGTACAGTGGTCCTCAACCCTCACTCAGAGGTGGTCCTCGGTGCCAAGGTGCAGTCAGAGAACAGGTAGGAGTTACACTTGTGTTTCCCCAAGGCTGTATTACAATGTGCTGCATAGCAAGTCCCCATCAACCTTCTGCCGGGACCAGTAACTTGTTAACATGGCCAACCTAGGCCCATCACCCTGGTGTGATGTCAATTGGACCCATGGAGTGGTGGTGTGGACAAAGGAGGTGGGGGAAGAGGAGAGAGAATAGGGGTTACAACTCCCAGGGAGTGGTGGGCAGTTGGGGGGGTGGAATCACAGTTGCCGGACTAGATGCCAGCTGTTGAGTAAACCTTGCTGCAGTGAGAGCCTCCCTCGCTGCCCTGTCCTGCCCTGCCGGACCCTTGCCAAGCACCGCCAGTCCTCCATCCTCTGCTCCTCTTGATCTCTTCCTCCATATCCTCTTGGACCCACTCCTCCTCCTCCATTTTATGCAGCAAAAAGTGGCTGGGAAGATACCAAATCACTTGGTGCCGGGCGCAAATATGATTTTTTGGCTCTCACCCTATTTTCTGCCTTGCCATGCTAATTGACCAGCACAGATGGGTGGAAAGTTCATGCCCAATTTGTGTATAACAAAGTTTGATGCCTGATGTAATTTTGTAACTTGGTAAAGTACAATAAAAGAAATTTGTTGTATAATAATTCAAGAATTTGAGTGTCTTTGTCCACGGCATCAGTTGACACAAATTCAAGGGCTATATAAGAATCAACTATATTGCTAACACTTGAGAGTAATGTTTCATAGAATTCCTACAGTGCAAGAGGCCCATCAAGTCTGCATTGATTCTCTGAAAGAACACTCTAGCTCAGCCTACTCCCCCACCTTATCCCCTCACACATTGATCATGGCCAATCCACCTAAACCGCACATGTTTTGAACTATGGGAGGAAACCAGAGCACCCAAAGGAAATCCACACAAACACGAGGAGAACTTGCAAGCTCATGTTTTTAAAAAAACTTAATTTATTGATTTAATTGATCCCTTATAATAAACACTCTTCATATAGATCAGAGAATCAATCTATAGTTAGTGCACAGAAAGAGGTCATTTGGCTAGCTGTGTTCATGCCAACTCTCTAAAAGAGCAATTAGCTAGTCACATTCCCCTAACTTTTCCCCATAGCTGTGTAAGTCTTTTCTGTTTTGTTTATCCAATTCTCTTTGAAAGTCACAAATGAATCTGCCTAAACCACACACCCAAGTAGTTCCTTCCAGATCCATACCACTTGTGCGTGAAAAATGTATTCCTCATGTTGCTGTTGGTTCTTTTGCCAATCATCTCAAATCAGTGTCTCCTGCTTCTGGATGCTCCAATGCAAATATTCTCTTTCTATCCACTCTGTTTAGTAACTTCATGAATTTGCATCTTCTATCAAATCTCCTCTCAAGCTTTTCGAAGGAGAACAACAGCTTCTTCCAACACCAGCTTCTCCATAACTATTAATGTGACAAAGTCCCTCATCTCTGGTACTATATATCTGCACCTTCACATCTTCACATTCTTGCAAAGGTGCAGTGCCCAGAATTGCACATAACACTCCAGCTGATGTCGAACTAGAGTTTAATAAAGATACTTCATAACTTCCTTGTTTTTGTTGTCACGAACCATGCTGATGTTATCTGTGAGAGTGTTCCAACTTGAAACACCAGTTTGGGGTGGTGTATAGTTTTATGTTTAGAATGGTAAGAAGAGTCACGTGAATCCCAGTAAGAAGAACCAGTCAAGCCATCGTATAACTATTATTAAAGACTATGCACTAAAAGAAATGACATATAAAAATGAACAAGACAACAATATTCTTAAGACAAATAAGTGTATGAATCAGTAAACACATACAGTTTACGTAGAAATTGTCCCATTGTTCCAAATTATATCTACAATTCCTGAATTTAAGACTTCCCCCTTCCCAAACAACATCCAAATTAAATCAATCTATATTTTACCAATCAGAGGCTAAAGGCCGGATCCGGACGTAAAACGGATCCAAGCCCGGAATCCTCATTCCAGTGCGCCCATACACTTTTTGCCGGCTCCGGTCCGATCCGTGCTGTGGGTGGGGCTTAATGCTGCCAGAATGATTGGAGCTCTGAACTGCGCATGCGCAGTTCGAAAAAGATCTGAAACAGCGCGCCGGGGCGCAAAAGACAAAACAGAGAGCCGGGGGCTGGGGGAGATGAGCTGTGATTGGACCCCCCTCTGGGAGGCAGGCCCCCTCCCAGCAAACAATTACCCTGCTGCCCCCCCCCCTCCCCCCAACAGTCAGACCCGCCCCTCCCGGAGGCAGGACCCCCCCTTGACAGAGCACACCCCAAACCTACCTCGATTGGTGCTCTCCCGCCACCATCCTTCTGACCTGCACTCACTGATGTAGAGATGCCGGCATTGGACTGGGGTAAACACAGTAAGAAGTCTCACCAGCATCACCTATTGGACTTTAACCTGGTGTTGTGAGACTTCTTACTGCACTCGTTGGACCGCCTGCAGCACCTTCCTGGCCTTCTGCTGGTGTCTGCCGAAGGAGGGGGGGCGGGCTCAGATGGATCTCTGGTTGGCGGGGAGAAGGGTGATGGAGGATGGTTGGGGGGGGGGGGTGGACTTGGGAGAATCTCCAGCCCCCTCACCCCCCTCCCCCCCCCCCCCACCCAACCAGAGTTCCATCTCAGCTCACCACCCTCCTCTGGCAGACACCATCGGAAGGCTAGGAAGGTGCTGCAGGCTGTCCAACAAGTGACGAAGAAGTCTGACAACACCAGGTTAAACTTTAACCTTGGTGTTGTGAGACTTCTTACTGTGTTTACCCCAGTCCAATGCCAGCATCTCCACATCAACGAGTGCAGGTCAGAGGGATACTGGAGGGAGAGCACCAATTGAGGTAGGTTGTGGGTGTGCTCTGCCTGGGGT
The DNA here is from genome assembly GCF_965287045.1 of Carcharhinus amblyrhynchos. Taxonomy (NCBI): domain Eukaryota; kingdom Metazoa; phylum Chordata; class Chondrichthyes; order Carcharhiniformes; family Carcharhinidae; genus Carcharhinus; species Carcharhinus amblyrhynchos. The sequence continues at coordinate 4,441,854 of NC_137342.1, read as the reverse complement.
GGGCTTGCCTCCCAGGGGGCGGGGTCTGCCTCCTGGGGAGGTCTGACCGTTGGGGGAGGTGTTGGCTGCCTCCCGAGGGGGTCTGACCATTGGGAAGAGAGGGGCTGCCTCCCAAGGGGGGGTTTGATCAAAGGGGGTGTGGGGTAGGCTGCCTCCCGGGGGGGGGGGGGGGGGGGGCACGGGGGTGGACCGTGGGGGGAGGGGTGCTTTGCCAAGGAGGGGCCTACCTCCTGGGGGGGTCCGATCGTGGGGGTGGGGGTTCTGCCGGGGGCGGGGGGGGGGGCGCAGTGGGTGGTGTCTGCTTCCCAGGGAGTTCAGATCGTGGAGGGGGGCAGGTCTGCCTGGGGTGGTTAGCGGGGCGGGGGGGTCTGCAAAGGGTATTCAAGGAGTATGGGCTTCGGAGGTTCCCTGCAGAATAGGAATTCACTTCAGATTTTTATTCTGCAGGTTGATGACAGCACGGATCTGGAACGGAACCGAAGACGGTAAAGTGGGGTTTGACGGTAGAGTTTGGCGCATGGTTCATTAAATCAATTTAAATGCATGCTAATGTCAGGCCTCCCGATTGGGTCCGCACCCACATCGGGTGTCGGTAAAGGTGCGATCTGCTCGGTTTCGGGTGCAGATTGCCTTACAGGCCCGGTGCCCAAATTTACTGCGATTTCATGCCCGTTATCAGGCCCTATTATAAGTCAAATCCATCTTATTGTTATCACTCAATACAAGATTTAGAATCAAGCCTGGGAAATGTCTCTTCCTGAGCTAGCGAACCGCCTTTACGAAGGTTTCTGCACTGTGCTTCCTTGTTATGAGTTGTGGACTGGCCTTTCAATTGTTAGAAGTAAACTGCTCTGTCTGCTTCTGGCAATCATACAATTTCTCTTCTTTGATACTTCATTATGTGTATTTGGCTGTCTGCATCTTTCAAATTCTGTGACTCTAGAAATTAGCATGTGTATAATTCCACTGACCTCAGTCATCTAGGTAAACTGTTTCCTACTAATGGAGCGATTTGCACTTGGGTCAGTCTAGATGCCTGCAAATCTTGTTATTGGGAATACCACATCTTTTGAATTCTGGCCACTGCTATTGCTAGGCAGATTTCTATCTGTTGCTGTATAGAATGCATGGTATCACATCTTAAGAACATAAGAAATAGGAGCAGGAGTAGGCCACCTAGCCCTTCGAGCCTGCCCCGCCATTCAATAAGATCATGCCTGATCTGAAGTGGATCAGTTCCACTTTCCCGCTTTCTCCCCATAACCCTTAATTCCCTTGTCTACCAGAAATCTATCTACCCGTGTCTTAAATATGTTCAGCGATGTAGCCTCCACCAATTCAATGGGCAGAGAATTCCAGAGATTCACCACCCTTTGAAGAAGTTTCTCCACTGCCCCACCCCCCTTATTTTGAGGCTGTGCCCTCTAGTTCTGCTATCCTTTCTAAGCTGGAAGAATCTCGCTACCTCTAACCTACCTAGCCCCTTCATTATCTTGTAAGTCTCTATAAGATCCTCCCTCAGCCTTCTAAACTCTAACAAGTACAGACCCAGTCTATTCAATCTCTCTTCATAAGCTAACCTCCTCATAGAACATAGAACATTACAGCGCAGAACAGGCCCTTCGGCCCACGATGTTGCGCCGACCAGTTAAAAAACAATGACCCTCTAACCTAAACCAATCCCTTTTCATCCATAAACCTATCCACGGATCTCTTAAACGCCCCCAAACTAGGCGCATTTACAACTGCAGCAGGCAGGGCATTCCAATCCCTCACCACCCTCTGGGTAAAGAACCTACCCCTGACATCCGTCCTATAACTACCTCCCCTTAATTTAAAGCCATGCCCCCTCGTGCTAGCTTTCTGCATCCGAGGAAAAAGGCTATCACTATCCACCCTATCTAAACCTCTAATCATCTTATATGTTTCAATAAGATCCCCTCTTAGCCGCCTTCTTTCTAGCGAAAACAACCCCAAATCCCTCAGTCTCTCCTCATAGGACCTCCCCTCCATACCAGGCAACATCCTGGTAAACCTCCTCTGCACCCTCTCCAAAGCCTCCACATCCTTCCTATAATGTGGGGACCAGAACTGCACACAATACTCCAAGTGCGGCCGCATCTCTGGTATCAGCCTGGTGAACCTTCTCTGTACTCCCTCCAAGGCCAATATATCCTTTCGCAAATGCGGGGACCAAAACTGCACACAGTTCTCCAGTTGTGGCCTCACCAGTGCCTTGTACAGTTGCAGCAAGACCTCCCTGCTTTTATATTCTATCCCCTTTGTTATACAGGCCAACATTCCATTCACTTTCTTGATCACCTGCTGCACCTGCAGATTGGTTTTATGCAATTCGTGCACAAGGACCCCCAGGTCCCTCTGCACTGTAGCATGCTGCAGCTTTTTGCCCTTTAAATAATAATCCCTCCTACTATGATTTCTACCAAAGTGGATAACCTCACACTTGCTAACATTATACTCCATCTGCCAGGTCCTCGCCCACTCACTCAGCCTATCCAGATCTCTCTGCAGACTTTCTGCGCCCTCCACACAATTCGCTTTTTCAGTCATCTTCGTGTCATCAGCAAATTTTGTTACCCTACATTCAGCCCCCTCCTCCAGATCGTCTATGTAAATGGTAAACAGTTGAGGCCCCAGCACCGATCCCTGTGGCACTCCACTAGTCACCAACTGCCAACCAGAATAGCACCCATTGATACCGACTCTCTGCTTCCTGTTAGACAACCAATCCTCAATCCACGCTAACACCTTACCCCCAACTCCGTGCATCCTAACCTTTTGCAGCAACCTTTTGTGAGGCACCTTATCAAACGCCTTCTGGAAATCTAAAAACACCACATCCACCGGTTCCCCTCTGTCTACTGCACTAGTCACATCCTCATAGAAATCCAATAAATTCGTTAAACCTGACTTCCCCTTCATGAATCCGTGCTGCGTCTGCTTGATCAAACCGTTCTTTCCTAGGTGTCTTGCTATTTCTTCTTTGATGATGGATTCTATTATTTTTCCAACTACGGACGATAAGCTAACTGGCCTATAATTCCGTGCCTTTTGTCTGTTACCTTTTTTAAACAGTGGCATAACATTAGCCATTTTTCAATCTTCTGGCACTTGCCCAGAGTCCAGCGAATTTTGATAAATAATTACTAAGGCATCTGCTATCACCTCTGCCATTTCTTTCAGAATCCTGGGATGCATTCCATCCGGTCCCGGGGCCTGTTCCCGTGCTGTAATTTTCTTTGTTTTTTGTTCTTTGAAACCAGAGCTCCCGGAGAAACCCAGGCAGACATAGGGAGAGCATGCAAACTCCAAAAAGACAGTGACCCAAGCCAGAAATCGAATCCGGGTCCCTGGTGCTGTGAGGCAGCAGTGCTAACCACTGTGCTGCCCTGAATGGGACATCTTGTTAAACTAAAGTATCTGTTTACTAACCAACACATTTGGAGAACTGCATCTGTATTTACTGGCTATGTTTGCTGTTAGTGTTGAGTAAATTTGACATTGTAGTATGCGTATTTTTCACATCCCACTGTAGCTCTGAATTGTTGAATATTCAATCTTTTAGATAAATAATTTAAACCAATGTCCATCACCTTAAACAAATGTTGTTTGTTGAAGTTAACTTGTGTAAATTGGCTGCTGTGTTCCCCACAATAATTACATTCAGAAATGCTTCATTGGCTGTAAAACACTTTGGGAAGTCCTGAGGTTATAAAGGATGCTATATAATTGCAAGTATTTCTTTCTTCTTTCTGCAATCTTCAAGTTCCCTCCACACATTGACAGTATTTAATGGAGCCAAACCCTGCATCAGGAAGGCCCACAACTTAACTGCCAATTGGGCAGTGGCAGCCTCCCTCAGGATCAAGAACTCCAGGAGCAGAGATCCTGCTTGCCTAGAGCTGCTAGCCAATTGGAGGTCAGTATCTGTCCAATACTCAGCAGCACTACAAGGAAGGTGATTGTTGTCACCACCTGAGGCCTAGGACCAATAGCATATTGAGTGATGGGGGGGAGGGGGTGTTAGTGTGAACAGCAAGGATAGGGAGTTGGCTCTCTGGAGCACCCCTACTTCACCCATCCTGATGTGGGGTCCCTTGATCAGGCACTGAGTGCCTTTGAATGAGGCCCCCCAACCAGGGAGCCTGCGAACAATGGCACCAGGGTTTGCTGTTCAGGCTGTCTACATAGCAAGTCCCCTGCCCTCTGCTGGGTGAATATGGAATGAGGTATCTAATTGGGCATTAATTGCACCCTTAGGATCCAAGTTGGTAGTGGGGTAGGAAGGCCATTTACGGATCCTGTTATTCTTCAGGCAATTGCGATCCATTTAAAGGGGAAGCAATCAGTGTTCTGTTCAGTGAGCAGTTTGTACGTATAGGCAAAAACAAGCAAAATTCTGTGGAAAGATAAATTAGGCAGAAATAATGGAACAGAAAGATTATACTTCATGGAATGTACTTTATATATATTCATAAGTTAAAAATCATATACTGTACAATGTGTTTTAAAATTGGTTTGCCAGAGTTGTGCCTTACAAGTAATCTAAAACACAATTTCACCAAATCATTTTGCGTGATGATTCTGCTTTGCAACATCCAATCAAAAGAATATCAAAATAAGTTTCATTTCTGAATCCCTGACATTGCTAGAGAGGGAACCCGTTACTTTCCTTATTAGACATATTTGGGTGTGTCACAGTTAACTAACCATCCAACGCTTAAAGCAGTCTCTTAGCACCATGGAATTCCAAAACACTCAATACAAACATTTTACATCAACTTCGCCAGGACCCATAGAAAAATAGCAAATCAATACAGGTCAAAGTAACAAACAAGAAGAATTTGTGAAATCAAATCAACATAGATAAACTCAATAAACAAACTGCAAATTTTCTGTTTTTTTTCTCTCTGTAGCCAGTCTTTTTGGTATTCATAAAATTATTTTTGCTAGAAATGTTTATGTTTGAGCAAAATATCTACCTTGGTCCCACAGAGTTCCAATTACAGATGGATTTTGTTGGTGAATATGGAAAAGGAAAAAGATTGTGTAACATTGTTTTATAGGAAAACAAGCACTTTGCAGGCATAATGGTGGTTATAGTGTGTTACAGTTCTCTCAGGAAGTCTGAGTTACTGTGGCAACATGCACTTTTACATACACACTGTAGTCTAGAGCTATGGATTGTGATGGTAGAGACTCCAATTTCCTTTCCCATCACATGGCTGATCAAGGATCTCTCCCATTCTTATCATCTGCCATTGGCGTGTATTGGAAAGATTTGTAGGATTACAATCAATCTTTTTTACTGTATTATGAACACATCTCCCTTGGACATCAAGTCCTATGGTAGGAACTAAACCTGGAATTTCTGATCAGAGGCAGGGATGCTACCCATTGTACCACAAGAGGTGGCATAGTGGACAGTGAAGAAGGTTATCTATGATTGCAACTGGATCTTGATCAGTTGGACCAAAGGGCTGACGAATGGCAGATGGAGTTTAATTTAGATAAATGCGAGGTGATGCATTTTGGTAGATCAAACTGGGCAGGAGTTACTCAGTTAATGGTAGGGCATTGGGGAGAGTTACAGAACAAAGAGATTTAAGGAAAAAAGTTCATAATTCCTTGAAAGTGAAGTCACAGGGGGACAGGGTGATGGAGAAGGTATTTGACATGCTTGGTTTCATTGGTCAGAACATTGAATACTTGAGTTGGAACATATTGTTGAAGTTGTACAAGACATTGGTAAGGCCACATTTGGAATACTGTGTTCAGTTCTGGTCACCCTCTTATAGAAAGGACATTATTAAACTAGAAAGTGTGCAGAAAAGATTTACTAGAATGCTACCAGGACTTGATGGTTTGAATTATAAGGGGAGGCTGGATTGATTGGGACTTTTTTCCCTGGAGCGTAGGAGGCTGAGGGGTGATCCTATAGAGGGCTATAAAATAATGAGGAGCATAGAAAGATAGATAGTCAACATCTTTTCTCAAAAGTAGGGGAGTCTAAAACTAGACTGTAGGTTTAAGGTGACAGAGGAGAGATACAAAAGGGTCCAGTTGCAATTCTTTCACATACAGGTGATGAGTGTCTGGAACGAGCTGCCAGAGATAGTAGTAGAGGTGGCTGCAATTTTGTCTTTTAAAAAGCATTTAGACAGTTTCATGGGTAAGATTGGTATAGAGGAATATGGGCCAAATGCAGGCAATTGGGATTAGCTTAATGGTAAAAACTGGGCAGCATGGACAAGTTGAGCCAAAGGTCCTGTTTCAAACTCTGATTCTAAAATTTTCTCAACGGGTGTACATTGTCAATGGAAAACTATAATGCAAGTTCCTCGATCGCATACCCACTGACATTCACAGAGAGCATGGATTAGAGAATTGCGTTACAAGTGCTCAATTAATAAACTTATATTTCCATTGAGCTCCTACATTTCCTATCTTATTCATATGTACACATCTCACGACACTACCCAAGTTTGAGGATGAAACATCAAACCAAACTACCAGAAGATAGTATCTGACAAACAGTCCCATAATAAAATGACAGATTTTTGCTTCCAGTTGTTCCATGAGATTGAAGATATTGCTAATGATTAAGTAGAAGCAGGCTCATTAGCCAGATGTGGATGGATGTACATGTCACTGGGATTTGGTATGCTCCTCCAAGTAACTGTTTAAGTCAAGCCAATGCCTTAACACATATGTTGTCATTGGCTGGACAAGCAGCAGAAAACTTACCAGTGATTAATTCTGGTAGCTGCACAAGTTTTAGCCAGTTAAACAAATGGAATATAGCTATCCACACTGTCTTTACATCTTGACTCTTACATACTGTCAGTGTGTTGTAAATGTTGGTGCACACCATATCAGACGAACAGAAACTCAATTTGTGGGAAATTCAGAATCACTTGGTTCGGGGTTTCTTAAACATTCCCACACTTATTGGACACAGCTAAGTGAAAACAAAACTCAAAGCCCTAAAAACGCTTCAATAAACTAAATTTAGTTTTGAATTAATCATTTAATTAGATATCTAATTAATAAATGATTAACATCTGCACTTTAAAAGCAAATTCTGAAAAAAAACAAAGCCCCTTCGAATGCAATTTTCAGAAAATTCTCTTTCATCTGTAAGTCATCAATAGATTTTACTTATGCAATACAGAGGCACTATTTTATGAATGTAATTCAGATCACATTACAATCATAAATTAAAAAGGCGGCATGGTGGCACAGTGGTTAGCACTGCTGACTCACAGTGCCAAGGACCCGGGTTCAATTCCAGCTTTGGGTCACTGTCTGTGTGGAGATTGTATTTTCCCTGTGTCTGCGTGAGTTTCCTCCCACAATCCAAAGATGTGCGGGTTAGGTTGACTGGCCATGATAAATTGACCCTAGTGTCAGGCGATTAGCAGGGTAAATATTTGGGGTTACGGGAATCGGGCCAGGGTGGGATTGTGGTTGGTGCAGACTCGATGGGCCAAATAGCCTCCGTCTGTATTGTAGGAATTCTGTGATTTAATGATTAACAGGATTATTTTGTGTGGCCTAGCTCTTAGTGTGAATTTCACAAGGTGGGTCACAAAATCAGTGCTTTGTTCAACCCTGCTTCTTGCTGCATTGTGATAGGTATGTACCTTTATGGAAGCATTTCATAAACTGCCGTCCATCATGATGCACATGAGACAGGAAATGACATATAATCCAGTTACTGTAGACAGAATACACAACAGTCATACAGGTCAAACATGTCTACATAACTTCACTTGTTACTATTATTTGTATATAGTACTACCTTCAAATAATGAATCCACATTATTGTTTTATCAATCCTTGTTATGTGATTGATATGTTTGTGATTAACAGAAGAATGTAACACTTCTGTTTAATCAGGCCATACACTGAGAGCAAAGCCTTGCAAGATTGCCCCTTAAAAGTATAAAGGAGGACTCTTCAATAAAAGTTCTACCTGGGCAATGTCAAAGCCTTCTGTATTTAGATGTGATCTAATGTGTTACCTCTATTGGAGATGCTTACAGTTGAATAAATAACTAACCCTGGTCCTATGGAGTTCTAGTTAGATGGAGTGTACTGGATAATTTACAACTGTGAAAAATACAATACACGTGCCTTATTGTAAGGTATATTAAATGACTATACTACAGTGTATTTAGAATAGATCTGTTCAAAATATTTTTTTGTTCACACATGGGATGTGGGCATTGCTGGCAAGCCAGTATTTATTGCCCATCCCTAATTGCCCTTGAACTGAGTGGCTTGTTAGGCTGTTTCAGAAGGTATTTTTGAGAATCAGCTACATTGCTGGAGTCACCTGTAGGCCAGACCATGTAAGGACGGCAGATTTCCTGCCCCAAAGCACATTAATGAACCAGATGGTGTTTTTACAACAGATTTCCTTCCCTACAGGATATAGTAAAACAGATGGATTTTACAACAATTGGCAATGATTTCATGGTCCTCATAAGACCTTTAATTCCAGATTTTGATTTAATTCAAATTTCAACATCTGCTGTGGTGGGATTCAAACCTGGGCATTACCCTGGGTCTCTGGATTACTAGTCCAGTAATAATATCATTATGCTATTGCCCACCCATAAACAAGTGTAATTAGATCTGACAACCCTCCACCTGCCCCAAAGAAATTGCTTGCATCTGGATGTATTTTCATTTAGTTTCTCCTGGTGAGGCAGGTGTGCAGTTCAAAGTTGGAATATAAATACTGATTCAAGACATTTAACTCTATTCTGGTAACAAAAGTCCATTTTTCACGATAAGCTTGACAAATAGTTTATAATGCCCCAGTTGACAGAAACCTTCATGACCTGATAGGTTGAATGAAGTGATCAGTTACATTTGTTGCTGGGCACAAGTCAGTCTTTGCCTGATCTCCCTGTAGTTCACAAATTCAGCTTTACGCATCCATTCAGCAGTGAAACTCAGAAAAATGTAATCCTGGTATTGGAAACTACAACGACCTCTCTGCCCCATCCTACTCTCCTTTCACCAGTTGATACATAAAGCAGCAAGTGGTCAGAAACCACTGATCCCTCCATATTCATACTGATCACTGTTTTGATCTAAAGATCAGTTCAGATCTAAGAAGTTGCACTCAGTATAGGGTCAAAGGGTGGCACAGAAGACGATGATCAGGGGCGGTAAGAGATGTTGGAGCTGATCTCGCCACAAAATAACTTATTGGACATGTTAAATAAAGTGCTTTGCCAAAGTCTTTCAGTGTTCGTGGTACACTAATGTCGAGGTAATTGTACAAATGTTTCCTGTCCTTAATTCTATATATTGTCCTTTGTTCAAATGTTTTATTACAGAATAGTATAATTCATCACAATCTCAAGAAGCATTCCAAATTACAGTGAATTCATAAACTATGGCCCATGAGACACTGAATCTGATCCCATTTTCTCCAAAAGATGAAAACGAGGAAGATTGCAGAAATCGTACATACGACATGCAAACGGCTCTTCATGAGAGGGATACTGAACTTGGCAATGGTAGAGACACAAACCAGGATGACAGTTATGATAGCCAGAAGGATGTTGATACATTTTCCGAGCAGCACCTTAGCATTGGCATTTTCAATCTGAACCACTTGCTGTTGCTGTTGATGTAACTCCAAGGTGGCGAGTCGTGTCTGGCATGATCCCAAGGCTTCCTATACAAGGACATGGAAACAGAGGACACTTCAGTGGCTAAAATAGGTCACACAAGGTACAATTTGGGATGAATATTAGAACTAAAAATAGCTCTGTTAAACAAAATGAACAAGTGTGGGATAAAAACAGAAAATGCTGGAAAATACTCATTAGGTCCAGGATCAATGGAGAGTGGAACAGAGTAATGGGCCTGATTGTAACTTTGGGTAAATAAAGGTGTGATAGCATGGCACACTTCTTCCGTTGTCAAAACACTTCAGGCTTAATTAGCAGCAAAGTTATTTATTGATAAACAGAAACTGTGTACAGGGATTTGCAGCTCTGGGCTGCCCTGGAAGCAGCTTCCCTGGCTGCTCTAGTCCTTATATGCTTACTACATGACTCCACCCTTTGGGGTAATCACTTACTCTCAGTTCCCATTGTTCTCACAAACCAGGTAACCCTATTCTGCTGTGCATTCTTAAAGAGACAGACCCCACAATCACGACAATGGGTTAAACTCAGGCCTCTTATAATGTTTCAGGTCAACGCCCTTTCATAGAACCTTCACAGGTATGGGAAAGTAAGCGAAAGCTGTGGGTTGGCTTTGACCAATATTGTAAAACCCACTTAACTTTAAGATCTTGGTCTACAGGTGAATATTTGAATCAAAGAATCCCTACAGTGCAGAAGGAGGCCATTTGGCCCATGAGTGCAGCATGGCTTGGCTCCCCCTAAGCTCAGCAATTATCTTGTGATCCTTTACTCTACTGTTGCATCCACTCTGTGTGTCTCCCTCTCACTACACCCCAGCTTCAGCAGCAAGCATATCAGCTATGAAATGCCCAAGCAAAGCACCCCCTCTCTGTCTTTCTCTGCACCTCACCCAAAATGTAAATTACTGTTGGTAACTTGAGTTGAAGTTTCTTTTCAGTCGAAAGTGCATTTTCCACAGGCTGCATCTGTTGTTCAGAATCAGTGAAGTTCAGCCAGGCCAGTGCAATGTTCCAGTGAAGCTCAACGCAGACTGGAGGAACTGCATCTCATCTTTTGGCTAGGCATTTTACAGGCTTCTGGTCTCAACATCGAACTTCAGATAATTAGCTCTACCCCACCTCGACCCCTTTGTTTTCATTTCATTTTATTTTTAACTGTTCTCCATCTTTTACTTCTTAATTATCTTTCTTTATTTTCCTTCCTCCCCACTCTTTCCCCCTATTTTGTCCCCCTTTCCTTACCTTATCTCCCCCTTTCCGTCTCCTTCCCCCCCTTTTCTCAATTTTACTTCTCTCCCAACTATTCTGCTCCCTCCCCCAACATCTTCATCTGTCACAGCTTACCCTGTAAGCTATTGAAAGGGTGCAGAGGAGATTTACAAGGATGTTGCCTAGACTGGGAGGCATGCCTCATGAAGTTAGGTTGAGGGAGCTGGGACTCTTTTCCCTGGAGAGACGAAGGTTGAGAGGCGACCTGATAGAAGTTTATAAAATGTTGAGAGGAATAGATAGGGTGGATTCTCAGAGGCTATTTCCCCGGGTTGAAATGGTCGCTACGAGAGGACACAGATTTAAGGTGCGGGGAGGAAAGTACAGAAGTGATGTTAGGGGTAAGTTTTTCACTCAGAGGGTGGTGAGTGAATGGAATTGGCTGCCGTCAGTGGTGGTGGAGGCGAACTCGCTGGGGTCTTTTAAAAGACTTCTGGATGAGTATATGGGGTTTAATGGGATTGGGGTTTATAGATAGGTCTATACATTGGTAGGTGTTGATGTGATCGGCGCAACCCGTGGGCCGAAGGGCCTGTTTGTGCTGTAGTGTTCTACGTTCTATGTTCTATGTACCCTCTGATTTCAGCTTCTAATCCATTTGGCCATTCTGCCTTTTATTCTCTCTATGGAGTGCCATTAGCAGCCTTTTCCCTTTTTTTGTGGCTATGATTCATCTTTCATTCCTTCACCCTGCAGTTTAAATATCTCCCACTTTCTCTGCCTTTTAGCTTTGACAGAGAGTCATCTGGACTCGAAACATCAGCTCTTTTCTCTCCCTACAGATGCTGCCAGACCTGTTGAGATTTTCCAGCATTTTCTCTTTTGGTTTCAGATTCCAGCATCTGCAGTAATTTGCTTTTTTCTAGGGCTGGGAATTTCCTGTTTTGCTATTGTAATGGGCGGTGCTGTAGCACAGTGGTTAGTACTGCTGCTTCACAGCTCTAGGAACCTGGGTTCGATTCCCGGCTTGGGTCACTGTCAGTGTGGAGTTTGCACATTCTCCTCATGTCTGTGTAGGTTTCCTCCCACAGTCCAATTTAGCTGATTGGCCATGCTAAAAATTGCTCTTAGTGTCCTGAGATGCGTAGGTTAGAGGGATTGGTGGGTAAATATGTAGGGATATGGGGTTGGGCCTGAATGGGATTGTGGTCGGTGCAGACTCGATGGGCCTCTTTCTGTACTGTAGGGTTTCTGTGATTTCTATGTAATTTGACCAACGTTGTGGCAGAAACCAACTGCTGCATAAGAGTGCTTGTTACCATCAAACCAGAAATCGTTACAGCAACAGAGTGGAATTCACAGACAGTGAGAATTGATCCAGAGTTTGTCAGGATGTATAAAACAAGTGACAGTGAGTTGACATCCATGGAAATAAAAATTCAGGACAAATATAAAACATGCCACTGACATGCTATCATTCATTTAATGTATTATACAAAGTCAAGATCCAGTCCCATGTCATCTAAGATCAATGTCGAGATTGGAAGATTAATTGGTGAATGTCGTGAACACCCAATAACGGATCCATCCCATGGCGTCAAAAAACTCTAAAAGTAAAGTGTGTACAATGTCCACTCATTTTGTAAAATAAGGGTTTGCATTTATGCAGTCCCAAAGCACTTCTCACTAAATGACCGACTTTCACTTTTCTGTAAGTACAGTCAAATTTTGCTACGCAGCCAAAAATGTGGCAGCCAGTTCCTGCACACCAAGATCCCACATGAAATGAAGGAGGCGGATGAGCACCTCTGAAGAAGCCACATAGGAGATATTAGGTGGGAATTCCAGTGCTTAGTGCCAAGCAACTGAAGGCATGGACGGCAATGGAACAAAGGAAGTGGGGAATGGGCAGGAGGCCAGTATTGGATGTCCAATGTGAGCTCAGTGCGTTGCAGGACCAGAGGAGGTTACAGAGATATGAAAGAATGAGTCTCTGGAGGGAATTGAAAACAAGGACAACAATTTTAGAACTGAGACATTGCCGAACCAAGAACTAGGCCACTGAGTGCAGGAGTGATGAATGAACAGATTTTGATATCAGTTAGGATACAGGCACATTCCACAGCACAGTTCCAAAGCATCAGACTAGAATCATGACTCAAAAGTGAGAGACCAAGCAATACAGCCAAACTGATGGTCTACATTTTTTTTAAAAGCCTGTCATTTATTTGATTCTTTCTTGGTCAATAAGAAGTTCTATTTATAATCAATCACATGACCTAATGATCTTTACTGCTCAGTTCATTCGAAATTGAGTTTTTATTTCTGTTTTAAATTTGCTTATTTCTTCCTTTCAAATCCTCTTTTGGTATCACGCAGCGCTCCTGTATTGAGAGCATGGAGCGCCAACAGGAAAACAGCAGAGGTCAGCTCGAGAGGGAAGTGAACCAGAGAGCAGCTTCACAGACATAACTCCATTTTAATCTGTCCCTTTGCTGTCTTTGCCGTATCATGCCTGTAATCGTGATATTGGAAGCAAATAACTGCAGAGAACGTTCTGAGATAATCTTTAAGAGAGTAGGAAATGCTTCATAGAATTAAACTAGTTCAACAATCTTCGATTTTTTTAAAAATAGAAAGATAGACCCAACACTCTGATAAGATATCAAAGCATCTGAAATTCTGAAAATCATCAAGAACAGTAAATGACAGACCACAGTGTGTTGGTCAGCATCTGTGAGGAGAGCAAGGAAGATTAGATTCTAGATATGAAAACCCTCTTTGTAACCAAGAAATGAGAGACTGAATGGTACAGTAGCCCTATCAGAAGACAAACTAGGGGAATCTTATCTGTTTCGGAGATTCAGCATCTGCAGAATGTTGCTTTTTCCTATGATGTGTTAGGAATGAACTGTGCACGTCACACCTAACTGAAATTATAGGTCAGTGATAAACTATTTTTTGTTCCAGATAGGAGCTTTTCATTAAAGCAATCACATTTAATGCTGAGTGGAGATCTTGTGGTGCAGTGGATAATGTCCTTCCTCTGAGCCAAAAGCACTGGGTTCAAATCCCACCCCAGGACCTGATGGCCTAATTGGTTGAGTATCGACCTGCCAATCCTTCCATAAACAGAGTGGGAGAGCCTCCTGGTCAGTCATGCTTGATGCGGAGTTATAAGCCCCTGGCGACAGTCTAGCTAGCTCTGGGAATTACTAGCTACAAAAATAGATGAAAGTCTGCCTTAGTGCACCACTAGATGCAGGAAGAGAATTGGAATCTAATGTTGAAGGTAGTTGTAAATCATCAGATAGAAGTAGTCCAAACAACAAAACTTGTGTTTACATACTGCCTTTAATGTCGTAAAATGTTCCTTTCACAGCACCATCATTGAACAAAACTTGATAACAGGTCACACAGAAGATATTAGGACAGGTAACCAAAAGCTTTGTCATCGGGGTAGGATTTAAAGAGCATCTTAGCAGAGAGAAGTGGAGAGTGTTGGGGAGAGAATTCCAGAGCTTAGGACCCAGATAGCTGGAAGCATGGCCACCAAGGAATCAGTGAATGTTGAAGAGGTTAGAATTGGAGGAGAGCAGAGACCTCTGAGGGTTGTCAGACCAGAGAAGGTTACAGAGATGAGTTGGGCTGGATTGAGACAATGGAGGGATTTGAACAGGAGGATCAGAATTTTTAAACTGAGGCACCAGTGTAGGCTGGCAAGCCCAGGGTGATGCAGTTACATTGCGAATATATAGCATCATAGAAACAGCACTGCACTCTTACAGTTCATTACAGAGAAGTGCATACCTGCATGTCACGAGCTCGCTCGTAGGACTGATAGGCAACCTTTTCCTCAATGCTCGCCAGCTCTTGTTTAAGATCAATCGTCTCATGCTGATGGAGTTCAGTGAGATCATTCAGCTGATCTTCCAGACGTGCTGACCTAAAAGCAAAACCAATCTTCTGGTTTGCATTTGAAGTGACCATTTGATTATAAAAGAAAGACTTGCATTCTTATAGTATTGTGATCAGGTAATCTTTTTGACTGTTAGTGGTTAAGAGATAAAAAATAGCTTCTCCCCTGTTGCCAACAGACATTTGAATGGACCTACCTTGCACTAAGTTGATGTTTCTCCATATCTTAACTATGACTGTATCACTACATTCAGCACTTACACCCATAATACTACATCTCTCCTTTCCTTCTCTATGAATGCTATGCTTTGTCTATATAGTGTGCAATAAGCAATACTTTTCACTATATACTAAAGACACGTGACAATAATAAATCAATGAAATCAAGATAAATATTGGCCAGGGCACCAAGGAAAATTCCCCTTGCTGTGAAATATTTTACTTTTCTGAAAGGACAGATGTTTTAAGAGGGTCATAGGAAAGATAGCTGCTAATTTAGCATGATTGATGCTCAGAACTTAAGAGCTGGGCTTGAACCCATTCAGAAGTAATGCTAACATCTTGGTACGTTCACTTCACTGTGCACAGTGCAATTTGAAATCACTCAATTATTCTCTGAGAAAATGTATGTTCCCGAACCCCTGAAGAATCTGAACACTTTTAAATCACATCAGCAGAGTGCCCTATGATACAGCTCCATCGGGTGGTTAGATAGCAGATTACATGCTCAGAAATAGCCCGACAAAAGACAGAGCCACCTTAATTAGAGAGGAACTCTCCTCACAACAGACAAAAGGTTAGGGTTAGACAGAGAGAGGACATGTTCCCTTTTCCTCTTGATCTGCCCTTTGTGTTCAGCTCACATTCAACCCTTGTTGCCCCTTGTGATGCCTTGCCCTTACATTGTGGCTTGTTATATTCTTGTCCCCTGGAGCTTTTCCATTTTTATTCATGTTAGTCTTTTTTTTGTCTGAAGTAGTACTTGTGTACTTGTGTGGAGGAAAAAGAGAAAAGAGTCTTTTGTTTGTGGACACATGGGGGAAGGAGAAACTTGAGGTAAGGGGGGGAGTCTAAGGGAGTGAGGCTTGCCTGGACAAAAGGTTAGGATAAGGGTTAAATGACTTAGAAACATTGAAACAGGAGGGGGCTGCCTGACATTAAAAGTGTGCCCCTTTGTTCTGAGTGCCTCCACCAGAATTTCTTTTCTCTCTATCTACTCTATTAAATCCTTCCATCATCTTAAAATCCATAAATAGAGCTTCCCTTAATCTCCGAAACATGGTGAATGTACCATGTTTATGTGACCTGTATTCCATATACCAAGCTTCCAAAATTCCATTGCCCTGTTCCAGGTCATGAGGGTGCTGATGAGCTGAAAGTCAACGAGATTCAGAGTCATTGCAGCAAATAAGGTGGCTATTCGGCCATTGGGTCCATGTTGGTCAACGTAAGGAGTACTTCATAAAATATTCACCCACCTAAGCCATTTTTTAAAAAAACATGTTTGTTGAGACACTGGGAAAGATTTCCTTCCAGCCTTTTGCAATGGTAGTATTTTCTGAAAGGACAGATGTTTTAAGAGTGTCATTAGAAAGACAGCTGCTAATTCGGTGATTCATTGATGCTCAGGACTTAGGAGCAGGTCTTGAACCCACACAGAAGTACTGCTAACATCTCAGTATGTTCACTTCACTGTGCACAGTGCAATCTGAAATCACTCAATTATTCTCTGCTGATGTTCTAGAACACTAGTCATCTCCTATATTTAAAACTTCAGTGAGGCTGAGCATCCTATCCATCAAATTAAATATATGTGCACATGGTGGGATTTAATTTTGTTAGGCCCTTGGAGACCAGGAGCCAGTGTAGGTCAGCAAGAACAGCGGTGAAGTAGACTTTGTGCGAGCTAAGACATGACATGATAGTCTTGGGCATGGTTTACTGAGATTCAGTAGGAGCATGCAGTGGGATACGGTGTTCTAGTGCATGAGTCACAAAAGGTTTGTATGCAGGTGCAACAATTTATTAAGACGACTAATGGAATGCTATCCTTTATTACAAGAGAAATTGAACATAAAAGTAAGGATATTATGCTGCAGTTATACAAGGCATTTGGAGATCTTGAATATTATGTGTAATATTGTTCTCCTTATTTAAGGAAGGATGGTAGATGATAGATGGTTTCTATGATGTAAATATGTTTGAGGCAGTTCAAAGGAGATTTAGAAGAATAAAGAACAAAGAAAAGAGCAAAGAAAATTACAGCACAGGAATGGGCCTTTCGACCCTCCAAGCCTGCCCGACTGAACTAAAACCCTCTATTCTACCGGGGACCATATCCTTCTATTCCCATCCCCTTCATGTATTTGTCCAGACACCCCTTAAAACTCACTACCACATCTGCTTCCACTATCTCCCCCAACAGCGAGTTCCAGGCACTCACCACCCTCTGTGTAAAATAAACTTGCCTCGTACATCTCCTTTAAACTTTACCCCTTGCGCCTCAAACCAATGCCTCTAGTAATTCCACCCTGGGAAAAAGCTTCTGACTATCCACTCTCTGCATGCCCTTCATAATCTTGTTGACTTTTATCAGGTTGCCCCTCAACCTCCGTCGTCCCAGTGAGAACAAATTAAGTTTCCCCAACCTCTCCTCATAGCTAATGCCCTCCACACCAGGCAACATCCTAGTAAATCTTTGCTGTACCCTGCCCAGAGTCTCCACATCCTTCTGGTAGTACAGTGACCAGAAGTGAACACGATATTCCAAGTGCTACCTAACTAAGATTCTATAAAGCTGCAACATGACTTGTCATTTTTAAACTCAGTGCCCTGGCCAATGAAGGCAAGTGTGCCATATGCCTTCTTGACTACCTTCTCCACCTGCATTGCCACTTTCAGTGACCTGTATACCTGTACACTCAGACCCTTTTGCCTACCAGTACTCTTAAGAGTTCTGCCATTTACTGTATATTTCCTATCTTTATTAGACCTTCCAAATTGCATTACCTCACATTTGTCCAGATTAAACTCCATTGGCCATCTCTCCACCCAAGCTTCCAACCTATCTACATCTGTTGTATCCTCTGATGGTCCTCATAGCTATTTGCAAATCCACCAACCTTTGTGTCATCCGCAAACTTACTAATCAAGCCAGTTACATTTACCTCCAAATCATTTATATGTATTATGAACAGCAAAGGTCCCAGCACTCATCCCTGAGGAATGCCACTTGTCACAGCCCTCCATTCAGAAACACACCCTTCCCCTGCTACCCTCTGTTCCTATGACTGAGCCAGTTCTGTATCCACCTTGCCAGCTTACCTCTGATCCCATACGACTTCACTTTCTGCACCAGTCTGCCATGAGGGTCCTTGTCAAAAGCCTTACTGAAGTCCATGTAGACAGCATCCACTGCTCTACCTCATCAATCATCTTCGTCACTTTCTTTATTAGATTGATACTTGAAATGAATGGGCTGTCTTATGAGGAAATGTTAGATAGACTGGATTTGTTTCCATTGGAGTTTGGAAGATTGAGGGGTGACTTGATGAAGTATATAAGATCCTGGATAGTCTTGATAGGTGGACATTGACCTGACATTTCCACTTGTGGATGAATCCAAAACTAGGGGACACTGTTTTAAAATTGGGGATCATCCTTTTAGAACAGAGAAGAGATTTTTTTTCTCTCAGGATTAAATGACTTTGGAACTCTGCCTCAGAAGGTCGTGGAAGTGGGGTCATTGAATATTTTTACGGTGGAGGTAGATAGATTCTTGTTAGGCAAGGGAATCAAAGGTTATTGGGGGTAGATAGGAATGTAGAACTTGAAACACAAACAGACCAACCATAATAATCTTGTGGAGCAGGCTCAGGGGGCCAAAAGGCCTCCATCTGCTCTTATCTTATATGTTCGTATGTGAGCAGACCCATATAACAACAACTTCTGGGTATTTACCTGTCTGATTCAGTTCTCCTGGGCATATCATGGGCACATGTAATCTGACATTGTCTTGGTACATCTCCTATATTTAAACCTTCAGTGATGCAGAGCAGTGCAGGCTGAGCAGCCTATCCACCAAACTAAATATACGGTGGGGTGTGGGCACGGTGGGATTTCGGCCTTTGGAGATCAGAAGCCAGTATAGGTCAGCAAGAACAGAGGTGAACTGGACTTTGTGTAAGTTAGGACATGACATGATAGTTTTGGGCAAGATCAAGTTTATGGAGGGTGGAAGATTGGAGGTCGATTAGCAGAGTGTTGGAATTATCAAGTCTAAAGGCGATAAAAGCACTGATGAGGGTTCCAACGGCAGATGATCTGAGGTTGGGGCAGAGCTGCCAATGTTAGGGTGTTGTAAATAGTTATACTTGGTGATGGAATAGATGGGAAATGGAAAGCTCTTCTCTCGGTCATATAGTACACTGTGGTTGTGAACAGTCTAGTTTACCTTAGAGCAGTGGTAGGAAAACAGCAACCCCAAGGCCAAATGTGGCCCATCAGGGTTTTGAGCGTAGCCCACAAGGCATTTTATTGATGGTTGCCCAGGTGCAGAGTTGCCACATTCCGCTGATATCCATCTGCACAGTTTTTTTCCTACTGGTATGACTGAAGTGAGAAGCACATAAAACAAGGGCAAGTGTACTGATTGCTTACAATATTGACTGCGAGAGCTGTGTGCTTCCTCTGCATCCAACATTCATCCAAGTATTTCTTTTGTTTTTATCATTTGAAGTTGATGACAGTTCTATTAATATATAAATTATTAAGCATTTACTATAATTTGTTGTGAAATATTCAACATGTATTAGATAAATTTAATCTTGTTCAAGGGTCATGATTAGTGAACAAGCCTAATTTCAATCTTGTGGCCCACTGAGATGAAGGAGGGCCATTCATGCGGCTCACTCACTAACCTAGGTTGCCCATCACACTGCCTTAGAGGGTCAGCAAGGGTCAGGGAGGGGAAAAGAGTTTGTGATGGGGACTGAAGGTAAACGCTTTGGTCAGGAGGAAATTGGGGCAGAACCTATACTGGATTTTGACCAAACAGTCAGACAACACAGCTCACTTCAGCATCACAATGATGCCCTAGACAAAAGGAATGCATAAATAGTAATATTGCAGGCAAAGGATACCGTGTGAATCACTCAGATCCTATCGCACAATCCTAGAATGTAGCAAAATAAAACTCTTCAAAAAATGATTACCTGTAGTGCTCTTCTTGTAATGTTTGAGTGATGATGCTAAAGTCATTATTAAATTGAACTTTTAAATTTTCAATGTCCTCTGACAGCTGTGACTGTGTTTCCTTCATTTCTCGGAGCTCATCCAAGATGGCAGTCAGTTTGTCCTGCTCTCTTTCCAGTGAGTTGGATTTTGGGCTTGCTGTAAAATCAGAGATACCATTGCTATCTCCAGAGACGCTCCCACTGGAGCACTCATCATCACTAATGTACTTTGTCTTAGACACCAGTGTGGCGCTCCCACTGAAGGGCCTGGGCCCACCTTCTCGCCGGAAGTCTTCCATCGAGTTCTTCAGGTGTGCGATATTGTCGGCGCTGCCAAACTTGTTGCGGATCAAGTTGGCGATTTCTCGTGGTTTGTTGAAGACAAAGAACGGGGGCGTCAGGGTCACCCCTGGGAGGCCCTTTCCACCTTCCATGCTTGGGCCTCCCACAGTCTCATTTGCAGGCCTCGCAATGATGCCACTCCCCTCCCGCAACCTCTCCTTGGAATTTCGCGACCCGTTTTGCTCCACATCTTTCAACTTCCGGTGGTAGTGGTCAAATTTCTTCTGCAGCCCTGCAATGTTCTGGGCAGATTTCTGGTTCTTCTTCTCAAAGACCTGCTTGATGCGCTGTGCCTGCTGCTTGTCTGCGTTGTTTACCAGCTTGAGGTACTCGGCCACGTTCTCGTCCCGGAGCTCTTGCTCAATGCGCAACTGCTCAGTGATCTTTAGAATCTTCTGTTTCAGCTGGTCCACTGTCAGTCGGTCTCGTTGAAAATCCAGCAGCCCATCTGTCATGGTAAGATTCAGGTTGGTGTCTGAACCCCCTCGACGCATGTTTCCTGGCAAACTGAGCCTGCTCATCTCTGTCTGATCAGCCTGAAAGATCAATGAACCAGATGGGTAATTATCAGGACTGCTATTCATCCTCAAAGCCATTGAACCTTATGATTCCACAGTCAGTGCTCCCTCAGATCTGGATTCAAGTTCCACTCCTGACACTTGAGCTTATAATCCAGTGGACACTCCAGTGCAGCGATGAGGGAGTGCTGCACTGTCAGATGTGTCATCATTTGGATGAGATATTAAATGAAGGCCGCATCTGCCTAACGTGGATGTAATTGATCTGTGAGGAACCAAGACCTCACCCTGTATACTTTTTTAATAGAATATATGGAGATATGTTCATTGCCAGCTCAAAAACACTCAAACTGAGCGAAGACCTAAAGTGGCTGAATCTATGTCTGTCTGTGACCCTGAATAAAAGGAAATCCCAATGCGAACCTTATTATCTGTGAAAAGTCATTAACGGCCTCCATGGACCAGATTCAAACAGAACTATACAAAGGCCATCTATATTTCATAACCCAGGTTTACTCAACAAATAGATTATTTGGTTATCATCACATTCCTGTTTGTGTGAGCTTGCTGTGTGCAGATTAGCTGTTGTGTTTCCTGCCTTACCTGAATTTAAATCCCTCTAGTTTGAGAACTCAAATTCAATTTGGAAACGCCTAGGAATGAAATGCTAATTTCAACAAGAGGTAACAATCAAGCTGTCAAGTTCTGATTAAAAACCCAAATGATTCACTAATAAATCCAAGAAAGAATTCAGGAGGAATGACTTTACTCCAGGGAATGATGAGACCGTGGAACTCATGGCCAAAAGAAGTGATTGGGCTGAATTGCATTCATGGATTGGAAGGGAAATGAGATAAACACAGAAAGGTGGCAGATATTGAAGGATATGTCGGCTGGGGCAAGGTGAGGTAGAGTTGGAGGAGGTTGGTGTCAACACTAGTATGGTTCAGTTAGGCTGAATGGCCTATTTCTGTGGTGTATATACTTTCCCCTTTAGGGGAGAAAATTTGCCATCTTACCCAGTCTGTCCTATATGTGACTCTTAGCTCACACCAACATAGTTCACTCTGAACTCCACTTTGGTGGTCTAGCTCACATGCAGAGAGTGTGCAACAAATGCAATTGCCGATGGCAACCACCTGCTAAGAATGGATTAAACTCCCTATCATATACAGTTTTCTGTTTCTCAGTGTTCTCCATCTCTCTTGATGGGGAAACACTATGTGGATACCAGCTCCTCTCTAAACACTCACTCACAGGGCTAATCTTCATCTGTGCATCTGGACATGAGAGCTGTCAGTAGCAACTCTCCCAAGGGTCGAGGGGGGATCATAATAACTTTTAATCTGCTGACCTTCTCTTCTTCCGACATGCACCAACACCCACTTTCCAGCTGGGACCCAGGATTGGGTTGACCTGGCTGATTTCTCTCTCATCTCCGACTCAGGACTGTGAGTGTTGCCCATTTGCAGCGATCTCATTGCTGCTGAGAATGCAGTCTATATTCTGGACTTCCATACCCCCTCATCCTCCTATGCTCCAGGGAAAAAAGTCTCAGCTTAACCAGCCTCTCCTTATAATTCAAATTTTCCACTCCCAGAAATATTCTTCTAAATCATTTTTGCGCCCTTTATAGTTTAGTAACTCCTTCCTATCGCAGGGTGACCAGAATTGTACGCAGTACTCCAAGTGTGGCCTTATTAATGTCATGTACAATTGTGACATAACATCTCAATTTCTATACTCAATGTTCTGACCGATGATGGCAAGTGTGCCAAATGCTCCTTCACCACCCTGTCTACCCATGACGCCACTTTCAAATATCTATGCACCTACTCTCTCTGTTCAACACTCCCCAGGGTCCTACCATTAACTATGTAAGTCTTGCCCTGATTCATCTTACTAAAATGCAACACCTCACATATATCTGAATTAAACTCCACCTGCCATTCCTCAATCCACTGGCCCAGCTGATCAAGATCCCGCTGTAGTCTTAGGTAACCTCTTCACTGTCCACTACACCACAAATTTGGTGTCATTTGCAAACTTACTAACCATGGCTCCTATATTCTCATTTTTTTTTAACATAAATGACAAACAACGGTGGCACACCCCTGGTCACAGGCCTCCAGTCTGAAAAACAACCTCTACCACCACCTTCTGTCTTCCACCGGCAATTCAATTGGCTAGTTCTCCCCGGATCCCATGTGGTGACCTTACTGACTAATCTACCATGCAGTATCTTGTCAAAGGCCTTGCTAAAGTCCATGCCAACAACGTCTGCCACACTGCCCTCCTATTTTATTTTTTACCCCTTCAAAAAACTCTTGTCAAATTTGTAAGACATGATTTCCCAAGCACAAAGCCATGCTGACTATCCCTAATCAGTCCTTGCCTTTCCAAATGCATGTAGACCCTGTCTCTCAGAATCACTCCAATAACTTACTCGCCACTGATGTTAGGCTCACCAGTCTGTAGTTCGCTGACTTTTCCCTCTCACCTTTCTTAAATAACGGCACAACATTTGCCTCCTTCCAGTCTTCTGACACCTCACCTGTGGCTGTCGATGATACAAATATATCTGTTATGGGCCCTGCAATTTCTTCCCTAGCTTCCCACAATGTCCTAGAATAGACTTGATCAGGTCCCACGGATGTATCTACCTTTATGTGTTTTAAGAATTCCAGCACCTCCTTTTCTGTAATGTGGACTCTTTTCAAGAATCACTATTTACTTCCCCAAGTTCCCTAGCTTCCATCTCTATCTTCATGGTAAATACTGACGAGACATATTCATTTAGGATCTCACCCAGTGGACCGTGGCAAGTAATTTAGAATCTCGAATCATAAATCGATACAATACAGAAGGATACAATTCAGTTCATCATGTCTTCTGGTTCTCTGAAAGAATAATTCACCTGGTGTCATTCCTTTTCCATGAGAGCCTGCAATTTTTTAGCCTCTGGATAATAATTCAACACACTCTCAGACAGTACCTTCCGGATCTTAACCACTCACTGTGTAAAGAATACTTTCTACTTTTGTGGATGAGTGCACGTCCAACAACATTCAAGAAGCTCAATACCATCCAGGACAAAGCAGCCCACTTGATTGCTACTCATTCCACAAACATCCACTCCCTCCACCACTGACGCACAGTGACAGCCATGTGCACCATCTACATGATGCACTGCTGGAACTCACCAAGGCTCCTTCAATAGTACTTTCCAAACACACAACCACTACTATCAGAAGGACAAAAGCAGCAAATACATGGGAACACCACCACCTGGAGATTCCTCTCCAAATCACACACCATCCTGACTTGGAAATATATCATGTTCACTGTTGCTTAAGCGAAAATCCTCCCTCCCTACAGCACTGTGGTTGAATCTAGACCTCAAGGAACTGCAGTTTTTCATGAAGGCAACTCACCACCACCTTCTTGAGGGCAACTAAGGATGGACAATAAATGGTGAACTAGTCAATTACACCCACATCCTGTAAAATAAATGTAAAAAAAAGCCTGTTCTTACAATTTCTGGCAGTTTCCAGCCCCCTGATTACCATTTGTGATCAGAATTGAACGATTTCAAATATTACAACCCCATTCAAAAATTAAGAGGAATAAACTCAATAATTACAGGGCAGTCAGTGTAATCTCAATGGTGGGATTTGATTTGATTTGATTTAATACTGTTAGGTACTGGGATACAGTGAAAAGTAGTGTTTCTTGTGCACTATACAGACAAAACATACTGTACATAGAAAAGAAGAGGGTGCAGAATGTAGTGTTACAGTCATAGCTACGGTGTAAAGAAAGATCACCTTAGTGCAAGGTAGGTCCATTCAAAAGTCTGACAGCAGCAGGGAAGAAGCTGTTCTTGAGGCAGTTGGTACGTGACCTTGGACTATTGTATCTTTTTCCCAAAGGAAGAAGGTGGAAGAGAGAATGTCTGGGGATGCGTGAGGTCCTTAATTATGCTGGCTGCTTTACCAAGGCAGCAGGAAGTGTAGACAGAGTCAATGGATGGGAGGCCGGTTTGCGTGATGGATTGAGCTATACTCACGACCTTTTGGAGTTTCTTGCAGTTTTGGGCAGAGCAGGAGGCATTCCAAGCTGTGATACAACCAGAAAAGATGCTTTCTATGGTGCATCTGTAAAAGTTGTAAGAGTCAAAGCTGATGTGTCAAATTTCTTTAGTCTTCTGAGAAAATTGAGGCATTGGTGTGCTTTCTTAACTATAGTGTCAGCATGGGGAGACCAGGACAGGTTGTTTGTTGGAAAATATTTAGCGACAATACTCTGGGGGAAAAATTCATTTCCACTTGGAAAAGCATGGGTTAATAAATGAAAGTCAGTTTGGATTTATTAAAGGAAAATTGTGTTTATCTAACTTGATACAGAAATGGATAGGCTTGAAGAGAGGAGCGTAGTTGGGGCAGTGCATGTTGACATTCAAAATGTCGATAAAATACCACGTAATTAACTTGTCAGCAAAATTAAAGCCAAAAGGATTAAAGGGACAGTAACAGCATGCACATAACATTGGCCAAGTGATAGGAAGCAGAGGATAGTGGCGAATGGTTGCTTTTCAGGCTGGATGGAGATGTACAATGGAGTTTGCCAGGATCACTGCACCTTTTGATTCATATTAATGACCCGCACTTGGGCTTAATGGGTATAATCTCATAGTTTGACATTGCCACAGAACTCAGAAATGTAGCAAACGATATGGAGGCGAGTAAAAGACTTCAGGAGGACATAGATAGAGAGGTGAAATGGCAGATGAGATTTAATGCTGAGAAATGTGAAGTGCTATATTTTGGTAGGAAGAACAGGCAACACAATATGAAATAAATGATGCAATTTTAAAGGGGACAGAGGGACCTGGGAGCTGTATTTCACAAATTATCGAAGGTAGTAGGAGATGTTGAGAAAACTGTTACAGTCTCTTTGGCTTTAATCGTAGAGGCATGGAGTACAGAGGTAAGAAAGTCACACTAAACCCATATAAAGCACTGCTTAGGCTCAGTTGGTGTGTGGTGTTCAATTCTGGACATAAGGCTTCAGAAAGGATGTCAACCAAGGCTCAGGGGGATTTATTTGATTTGATTTATTATTGTCACTTGTATTAGTATACAGTGAAAAGTATTGTTCCTTGCATGCTATATAGACATACAGAAGGAAAGGAGACAGTGCAAATGTAGTGTTGCAGTCATAGCTAGGGTGTGGAGAAAGATCAACTTAGTGTGAGATAGGTCCATTCAAATGATTGATGGCAGCAGTAAAGAAGCTGTTCTTGAGTCGATTGGTACATGATCTCAGACTTTTGTATCTTTTTTCCGACAGAAGAACATGGAAGAGAATGGGCGGGATTTTGTGACCTCGCTTGGGCGAGGCTCGTAAAATCCTGCCTGAGGCCAACAGTGAACTCTGTTCTGCGAGTCTCGCCTGCCCCGTGATCGGGGTGGATGAGGTGATAAAATTTTGGCCAGAGTGTCTGGGTTTCATGAGGGTCCTTGATTATGCTGGCTACTTTTCCGTGGCAGCGGGAAGTGTAGATGGAGTCATTGGCTGGGAGGTTGGTTTGTGTGATGATTGGGTTACATTCACAACCTTTCGTAGTTTCTTGCTGTCTTGGGCAGAGCAGGAGCCATACCAAGCTGTGATACAACCAGAAAGAATGCTTTCTATGTGTATCTGTGCAAGTTGGTGAGAGTTACGGCTGACATGCCTTAGTCTTCGGAGAAAGTGGAGGCATTGGGGGGCTTATTTAATAGGGCTTTATTTATTTAATAGGATGGAACAAGCAATGAGGGACTTTGGGTATGTGGAAAGACTAGAGATTGTTCTTGCAGCAAGGAATGTTAAGAGGAGATTTAAAAGAGGTGATAACAATTACAAATAGGTTTGATAGACTAAATAAGGAGAATTTGTTTTCATAGACAGACATGGGCGGCATTGTGGTTAGCACTACTGCCTCATAGCACCAGAGACCCAGGTTCAATTCCTGGCTTGGGTCACTGACTGTGTAGAGTCTGCACGTTCCCCTTGGTTCTGCGTGGTGCACCATTGCTCTGGGTGCTCCAGTTTCCTCCCACAGCCTGAAAGACATGCTGGATAAGTGGATTCTATTAGATGCCATGCTAAATTCTCCCTTGTGTACCCGAACAGGCGCTGCACTGTGGTGACTAGGGGAATTTCAGAGTTAACTTCGTTGCAGTGTTAATGTAAGCCTACTTGTGACACTAATAAATAAACTTTAAAAAGATCAATAAGCAGAGATTTAAGGTGATTGACAACAGAACCAGAGGTAGTATTATAAAATAGTTTTTGAACATAGTGAGTTGCTAGGCACTACCTAAAAGGAAGAATATCCAGCAATAACTTTTGGGTGAGAATTAAGCAATTACTTGAAGTGAAAATTTTCTGGGATATGGGGACAGAGCAGAGGAGGGTTACCAAGGAGCAAAATGACCGAAAGACTGTCCGCGCTTTATCAATCTTGGAGACTGAAAAATGTCAGGAAGATGTACAGTCTCTCCCTAAAAACCCCCCAGAGCAGGGTTGATGGCAGGCTTTCTGACACAATTTAAACTTTTAAAAACATATCAACTCTTCTAAATATTCAGCTGACCAAGGTATCAGTTGTGACCACCCTGAGTCAGCAGCTCGTGAATTCAAATCCCACGCAGGAGCAAGAGCACATAATCCAGTTTCACACCCCAGCGCCGTTCTGAGGGCGTACTGCATTGTCAGGCCCAGTCCACCCGGACAGCAAAAAGAACCCGGGGCACTATGAGCAAGCGGGATCGCCCCAGTGCCCTGGTCAATATTTATTCCCCAACCAACATGATTAAAAACAGATGATCTGGTCATTACCCCTGTGCTGTTTGTGGGATCTTGCTGTGTGGAAATTGGCTTGTGTGCTTCCCGTATTGAAACTATGACTCCAGACAATTCAAGGGGACTATGAAACGCTTTGGGATGTTCTCAGATGGTGGAAGGAGCTACACGAATCCAAAGTTTTTATTTTTTAAAAAAGTCAGTGTAAAGAATTAGTCTAGGGAATTACATGGTCAGCTACACTCTGCGATCGACACTCAGTTCCGATGCTAAACCACACAAAGCGAGTGAAGAAATATTTAGACGCACTCAATCACATTCAGTCTCACACATAATAGCGTTGTCCCGAGAGAGTCATTATTTTATATTTTGCTGGATTAAACTAACAACACCTTGCTGACTGCTTCTGCTCAGACCTTGCTCCTGTACCTTAGTGCTGGAAACCCTAATGCCCTGATGTTCAATAGCACAATAAAACAAAATAACACACTCCGACACAAATATGCAATCAAAAAGTAACTTCTGAATCAAAAAGTCCTTTGCTGTTGCTGTTCAGCAGAGACATCTGCTGCGGGCTGTCACGGAGGATCTATTTTTCAATTCCTATCTGCGGCTTGTAACTATGCAGGGACAATCACTGTCAACTTAAACCATTCGAGTTAAACTAGATAATAAATTGTTTCAAACACCAATAACTCCTTATCACTTAAAAGAAAGTACTCCAGCCTGAGCCAAGTCTCCTTACCTTTCTCCCAAACAGTTGCCTCTGCACATTTCCCTCCTCATTCTCAGTGAATAGGCTCTCTGCCCTTGGCTCCGGATATTACAAGAAAACTTGTCCAACCGGTACCTGTTCCACGATAACATGTAAAAAGTACCTAGGGCCGCCAAGTAGTTCCAGAGTAAAGTGGAGCAGGTTTCAGTGGCCCTGGATTCTGCCTGGCAGGAAAACTCAACCCGACTCCCGAGCCACTAGTTCCTGCTCCGCATCTCCAGGTTTTCACGCTGCCCCTCTCCTGTTTCGTTTACATAAGTTAGATGAGACAGAGGGCATTGAAGCGGGCCTTTCCCACTTTATATGGGCGAAACTTTTCAGGGTAACTCTCTTATTCCTTTCCCACTCACATATTTGTCTGACTTTCCCCTAAATGTACCTATGCGATTTACTAAGATCCCTGTGGTAATGAGTTCCACATTCTCACCACTCTTTGGGCAAATAAGTTTCCACAGAATTCCCTATTGAATTAGTTGGTGATTATCTTACACTGATGATCTCTAGTTTGTTTTAAGTTCATTCATGAAATGTAGGTGTCACTGGCTAGGTCAGCATTTATGCCTATCCCTAATTGCCCCTGCACTGAGTGTTAAGCCATTTTAGTGGGCATTTAAGAGTCAACCGCATTGTTGTGGGTCTGGCGTTACAAGTAGGCTAAACCAGGTAAGGACGGCAGATTAGAGATGCATTTGATAAGGGATTATCAGTGATCATGGGTCATTTTAACCTGACAGGTTTCTTTGGTATCACAAGCCACAAGCTTTCGGAGCGCTGCTCCTTCATCAGGTGAGTGGGAGTTCTGTTCATAAACAGGGCATATAAAAATACAAACTCAATTTACAAAATAATGTTTGGAATGTGAGTCTTTACAGGCAATCATTACAGTAAAGACTCCGAAAGCTTGTGGCTTGTGTTACCAAATAAACCTATTGGATTTTAACTTGATGTTGTGAGACTTCTTACTGTGCTTACCCCAGTCCAACGCCGGCATCTTCACATCACGATTTTAATCTGCACGTAGCTTGGGCAAATCAAATTAGGCCATAATACCATAGAGGAGGAAATCCCAAAGTATATACGGACGGGATGGTTTTCTTGTTCAGTATGTGGAGGAATCCTTGTTGTGTCCAACGAGGGGCATACACGCGATGGGTCATACTTGGGCTGCTCTAGGTTGTTCAAGATTGGCCTAGTGCTTCATGTTGTTAGTGTGTGCTTACACTAGACCAGATACTGGGCAAGACGACAGATCAGTGGCTATCACTGATTGCTGTGCTGACACATGGATTTGGGCCGGTGTCTGCGGGAGTTTGCATGTTCTCCCCATGCTTGCGTGGGTTTTCTCCAGGTGCTCCGGTTTCCTCCCACACCCCAAAGATGTGCTATTAGGCTGATTGGCAGTAATAAATTGTCCCTAAATTAGTTTTTCTCAATGTGGATGGCCATAAAACATTAGATAAGGGTAATGGGTGAAGGGGGGACTGGTGGTGTTAAGATGGCGGCGCGGGCTCGTTGGGCCGAAGAGCCTGTTTCCCAGGCTATTTTTGTTCTTTGTTCTTTTGTTCTTTGTTTGAATCAACTGGAGAGCAGGCTATATTAGACTAGGTACAGTGTAGTGAGAAGGGAATCATTGCCAATCTAGTTGTAGGAGACCCCTTGGGTTGAGCGACCATAACATGATAAAATTTTTTATCAAAGTGGAGAGTGGAGTTGTTGATTTGGAGGCTAGGGTGCTGAATCTTAATAAAGGAAACTATGAGGATATGAGGTGTGTGTTGGCCTTGATGGATTGGGGAGAGTTACTTGAAGGGATGACAGTGGATAGACAATGGCAAACATTTAAGGAACACATGGGGGAACTGCAGCAACTGTTCATTCCTGTCTGGCACAAAAGTAAGATGTATAAGAGGGCCAATCCATGGCTTATAAGGGAAATTAGAGAGATTATCTGATCCAAGGAAGAAGCATACAGATTGGCCAAGAAAAATAATAAATCTGTGGATTGGGAGCGGTTTAGAATTCAGCAAAGAAGGACCAAGGCATTGATTAACAAGGGGAAAATACAGTACAAAAGTAAGTTTGCAGGGAACATAAAGACTGACACCAAGAATTTCTATAGATATGTAAAGAGAAAAAAGTTGGTGAAGACAAATGTAGGTCCCTTACGGACAAACGGGGGAATGTATAGTAGGGGAACCAAGGAATTTCTGAACAACTGAATACATACTTTGGTTCTGTCTTCACAAAAGAGGACACAAATCAGATGCCAGAAATTTTGGAGAATGCAAGACTTAGTGACAGGGAAGAGCTGAGCAAGATCAGTATTGGTGGAGAAATGCTGTTGGGAAAATTGATGAGATTGAAGGCAGATAAATCCCAAGGGCCTGATAATCTACACCCCAGAGTACTTAAAGAATTGCCTCTAGAAATGCTAGATGTATATGTAGTCATCTTCCAGGATTCTATGGAGTCGAGAACATCCCTGCATATTGGAGGGTAGCTAATGTCACTCCAATATTCAGAAAGGTAGGTAAAGAGAAAACAGGGAATTATAGACCAGTAAGCTTAGCATCAGTAGTGGGTAAAATTCTGGAATCTATTACCAAGGACTTTATAGTGGAGCATTTAGAAAGCAGTGGCATGGTCAGACAGAGTCAGCATGGATTTATGAAGGGGAAATCATGCTTGACTAATTTGTTGAAATTATTTGAAGGTATAGCTAGTCGAGTTGACAAAGGGGAGCCAGTATTTTTGGACTTTGAGAAAGCTTTGACGAAGAGATTATTGTGCAAGATTAAAGTGCATGGGATTGGGGGTAGTGTATTGCAATGGATAGAAAATTGTTGTAAAAAGTCTGACAACACCAGGTTTTAGTCCAACCTATTTATTTGATAATATACTCACAAGCTTTCGGGGTTAGTCCCTTCGTCAGGTGAATGGAGAGAACTCTCCATTCACCTGACGAAGGGACTAACCCCGAAAGCTTGTGAGTATATTATCAAATAAATAGGTTGGACTAAAACCTGGTGTTGTCAGACTTTTTACTGTGTTTACGCCAGTCCAACGCCGGCATACCCACATCATGACTACTATAGAAAATTGTTGGCAGAGAGGAAACGAAGAGAGGGAATTAATGGGTGTTTTTCAAATTGGCAGACAGTAACTAGTGGGCTACCTAAGGGTGGGGTGCCTAAGGATTCAGTGCTGGGACCCCAGCTATTCACAATATATATTAATGATTTGGATGAGGGAACAAGATGTGACATCTCAAAGTTTGCCGATGATACCAAGTTGGGTGGGAGAGTGAAATGTGACAAGGATAAGAACATAAGAAATAGGAGCAGGAGTAGGCCATCCAGCCCTTCAAGCCTGCCCCGCCATTCAATAAGATCATGGCTGATCTGTCGCGGCTCAGTTCCACCTTCCCGCCCTCTCCCCATAACCCTTAATCCCCTCTCTTATCAAAAACCCATCAACCCGCGTCTTAAATATATTTAGCGAGGCAGCCTCCACCACTTCAATGGGCAGAGAATTCCAGAGATTCACCACCCTTTGAGTGAAGAAGTTCCTCCTCAACTCCGTTCTAAACCGCCCCCCCCTTTATCTTGAGGCTGTGCCCCCTAGTCCTACTGTCTTTTTTGAGCAGGAAGAGTCTCTCCACCTCTATCCTATCCATCCCATTCATCATCTTATATGTCTCAATGAGATCTCCCCTCATTCTTCTAAACTCTAACGAGTACAAGCCTAGTTTATTCAGCCTCTCCTCATAGCTCAAGCCCCTCAACTCCGGTATCAGCCTAGTAAACCTCCTCTGCACTCCCTCCAAGGCCAAAATATCTTTGCGCAGGTGCGGCGCCCAAAACTGCACACAGTACTCCAGCTGCGGCCTCACCAGTGCCCTATACAGCTGCAGCAAGACCTCCCTACTTCTATATTCAATCCCCCTCGCTATGAAGGCCAGCATCCCATTAGCCTTCCTGACCACCTGCTGCACCTGCAAGCTGCAGAGATCCTTCAGAATGATCTGGACAGGTTGAGTGAGTGGACAAATCAATGGCAGATACAGTTTAATTTAGATAAATGTGAGGTTATTCACTTTGGAAGCAAAAACAAGAAGGCAGATTACGACCTGAATGACTGTAAATTGGGAGAGGGGTGTGTGCAGCGGGACCTAAGTGTCCTTGTGCGCCAGTCACTGAAGGTAAGCATGCAGGTGCAGCAGGCGGTAAAGAAGGCAAATGGTATGCAAGTGGTTTTGAGAACAGGAGCAGGGATGTGTTGTTGCAATTACACAGGGCCTGGGTGACACCATACCTAGAGTATTGTGTCCAATTTTGGTCTCCTTTTCTGAGAAAGGATGTCCTTACACTCGAGGGAGTGCAGCGAAGGTTTACCAAACTGATTCCGGGGATGCCTAACTAATGTATGAGGAGAGATTGACTAGGTTAGGATTGTTTTTGCTGGAGTTCAGATGAATGAGGGGGGATCTCATAGAGACTTATAAAATTCTAAAAGGGCTAGACAAAGTAGATGTAGGGAGGATGTTCCTGATGGTGGGGGAGTCCAGAACCAGGGGTCACAGTCTGAGGATTCAGTGTGGGTAGACCATTTAGGATGAAGGCGAGGAGACATTTCTTCGCCCAAAGAATGGTGAGCCTGTGGAATTCATTATCACAGGAAGTAATTGGTGCTAAAACATTGAATGTATTCAAGAAGCAGGTAGA
Source organism: Carcharhinus amblyrhynchos (assembly GCF_965287045.1). Lineage (NCBI taxonomy): Eukaryota > Metazoa > Chordata > Chondrichthyes > Carcharhiniformes > Carcharhinidae > Carcharhinus > Carcharhinus amblyrhynchos. Next base: position 4,408,588 of record NC_137342.1, on the reverse strand, counting down.
TATAGCACCTGGGCCGAATGGGATCAAAGGTAATGGGGAAAAAGAAGGATTAGATTATTGAGTTGGATGTTCAGCCATGATTGTAATGAATGGTGGAGCTGGCTCAAAAGCCAAATGGCCTCCTCCTGCTCCTATCTTCTAAATTTCTATTTCCTTTTCTAAAGGATCATTAGTGAACCAGATGAGTCTTTTGACAATCAACAATGGTTTCATGGTGATCATTAGACTTTTAATTCCAGAATTTTACTGAATTCAAATTTCCTCTGTGGTGGGACTCAAACCCGGGTCTCCAGAGCATCACCCTGGGTCTTTGGATTACTAGACTAGTGATAATACCAAGAGGAAACATTCTTTCTGTATCCAGTCCATCAAAACCTGTCTGTTTTTGCATTCCGTCCCTGTAAATAATCTTTGCACCCCTTCTGGTATCTCATTATCTGTTTTACAATGTGGCAGCCGTAACCACACTTATCCTGTTTTAACCATTCACATTTCATTGGATCTCAAAGCTGTCATTTATTTCTCTCATTTTCTCACGATGCCTCTTTTTATCTGCCTGAAATGTCAGCTCTGTCTCAGCGGGGATTCTCTTTCATCTCTGAATCAAAAGGTTTTCGGGCTCACGTCCCACCCAGAGACTTGTAGGTATACTCTAGGCTGACATTGCAAGGCAGCAGTGAGGGAGGTGCTTTCCTTCGGGTCAGAGGTTAAATCCAGCACCCCTCCCCTCCCCCACCTCTCAGATTAACATAAAAGATCCTGCGGAACTATTTTGAAAAAGAGTAAGGGGGTTTCCCCTAGGATATTCTGGTCAAAATGTATCACTCGTCAACATCAATAAAACTGATTCTCTGGTTATTTCATTAAATATTTAAAAGTTTATTTATAGTTTATAGTGTATGGTATAGCTTAAAGTTTATAAGTGTCATCAGTAGATTTACACTGCAATGAAGTTACTGTGAAAATCCCCTAATTGCTACATTGGTATACTGAGGGAGAATTTAGCATGCACAAACCAGCACATCATTCAGACTGGAAGAAAACCAGAGCACCTGGAGGAAACCTACACAGACATGGGGAGAATGTGCAAACTCCACACAGACAGTGACCCAAACCAGGAATCAAACCCAGGTCTCTGGCGCTGTGAGGTAGCACTGTGCCACCATTCCGCCTATCTAGCTGTGTGCAAGTTCACTGACACATTTCCAACAGCGGTCACACTTTAAAAAGCACCTTATTAGCTGTAAAGCACTTGGAGATATCCTGAGATTGGTCAGCAACTATTGCCCCAACTCTAATTGCCCTTGAACTGAGTGGCTTGCTAAGCCATTTCAGAGGGCATTGACCTGGGTCTGGAGTAATATGTAGGCCAGATCAGGTAAGGAAGGCAGATTACCTTCCCTAAAGGGTATTAGCAAAGCAGATTGGTTTTGACGACAATGGTTTCATGGTCATTATTAGACTCAGTGAATTAGAATTCCATCACCTCAAACCTGGATCCCCAGAGCATATAATCCAAACAGTGCTGAAGGAGGCCTTTTGGCTCATTGAGTCTGCAGCAACTCTCCCACAGAGCATCTTACCCAGACCCACTCCCCGGATCCAATAGTGCAGATGCTGCAAATTTGAAATAAAATCCAACAGGTCAAGTAACATTTACAGAGGGGAAAACAGAGTTAATGTTTTGGGTTGTGCAATAACTCGAGGCAACTCGGTATGGCAGGTATAAAATAAGATTTATTTGACAAGAAAAAACTCTTTACAAGTAAAGAATTTGTTTTAAGTTCATTTATTAGTGTCAGAAATAGGCTTACATTAACACTACAATGACGTTACTGTGAAAATTCCTAAGTAGCCACATTCCAGCTCCTGTTCAGGTACACTGAGGGAGAATTTAGCATTATCAATACACGTAACCAGCACATCTTTTGGAATGTGGGAGGAAACCAGAGCACCTGGAGGAAACCCACGCAGACATGGGGAGGACGTGCAAACTCCACACAGACAGTGACCTAAGCCAGAAATCTGGTCTCTGGTGCTGTGAGGCAGCAGCGCTAACCACTGTGCCATCATGCTGACACAGCACGGTGATTTGTGATTTGCAACACAACATTACAAGTCTGCAACCAACTACTCCCCAGTCTGCCCTGCTGACTTCCAGTCTTGGGGATGCATGCCCTCGCTTTCAATTGACTGAGGTTCACATGTTCACTCTCCATTGGTTCTGCCCCATGGACCTGCGAAGGACCACCTCTTAAAGGGGCCACATTACAACAAAGAACCAAGAAAAGTACAGCGCAGGAACAGGCCCTTCAACTTTCCAGGCCTGCATCAATCATGATGCCTGCCTAAACTAAAACCTTCCATTCCCATCCTATTCATGCATCCATCTAGTTGCCCCTTAAATTTCGCTATCGTACCTGTTCCCACCACCTCCCCAGGCAGACATTCACCGCCCTCTGTGTAAAATACTTGCCTCGCACATCTCCTCTAAACTTTTCCCCCCACACCTTAAACCTATGTCCCCTAGTACTTGACTTTTCTACCCTAGGAAGAGCATCTGACTGTCCATTCCGTCCATGACACTCATGATTTTGTAAACCTCTATCAGGTCACCCCTCAACCTCTGTCGTTCCATTTAGAACAAACTGAGTTTGTCCGACCTCTCCCCAGAGCTACAACCCGCCAGACCAAGCAACATCCTGGTAAACCTGCGGTACCCTCTCCAAAGCATCCACATTCTTCTGGTACTGTGGTGACCAGAATTGTATACAATATTCTAAATGAATAAATTTTTATACTCAATGCCCCAACCAATGAAGGCAGTATGCCATATGCTTTCTTGACTACCTTATCCACCTGTGTTGCCACTTTCAGTGATCAGTGGACATGCACGCCCAGATCTCCCTGCCTGTCAATACTCCTAAGGGTCCCACCATTTACTGTATAATTCCTACATGCATTGGACCTTCCAAAATGCATTATCTCACACTTGTCCGGATTAAACTCCATATGCCATTTCTCCGCCCAAGTTTCCGACTGGTCTATATCTTGCTGTATCCTCTGACAATCCTCTTCACTATCCGCAACTCCACCAATTTTGTGTCATCTATGAACTTACTCATCAGACGAGCTACATTTTCCTCTACATCATTTATATATACTACGAACAACAAAGGTCCCAGAACTAATCCCTGTGGAACACTGCTAGTCACAGCCTTCCATTCAGAAAAGCACTCCTATACTGCTATCCTCTGACTTCTATGCCGAGCCAGTTCTGATCCATCTTGCCAGCTCTCCCCTGATCCCGTGTGACTTTTGTACCAGTTTACCATGAGGTATCTTGTAAAAGGCTTTACTGAAGTCCATGTACACAACATCCAATAACTTTCCCTCATTTATTATCTTCGTCGCTTCCTTGAAAAACTCGATCAAGTTAGTGAGGCATGACTTCCCCTTCACAAAACCATGCTGTCTGTCACTAATAAGTCCATGTTTCCAAATGTGAATAAATCATGTCCCTAAGAATCTTTTCCAATAATTTCCCTATCACTGACGTAAGGCTCGCTGGCCTGTAATTTCCTGGATTATCCTTGTTGCCCTTCTTAAACAATGGAACAACATTAGCTATTCTCCAGTCCTCTGGAACTTCATCTGTAACCAATGAGGATGCAAAGATTTTTGTCAAAGCCCCAGATTGATGACGTTTCATCACAAATGTTGAAAGTTAAAATTGGAGTTTGTCACACAGTTTGTACTCACTGTGTAACAAACTCTCACTGTCTGTATTCACTGTGTAACAGACTCATAGTCTGTATTCACTGTGTAACAGACTCTCAGTCTGTATTCACTGTGTAACAGACTCTCACAGTCTGCACAGCAGCATGCTGCAATTTTTTACCATTTAAATAATAATCCATTTTGCTGTTATTCCTACCAAAATGGATGACCTCACACTTACCAACATTGTATTCCATGTGCCAGACCCTTGCCCACTCACTTAGATTATCTATATCCCTTTCTAGACTTTCAGCATTCCCTGCCCACTTTGCTCTTCCACCCATCTTGGTGTCATCTTTGAATTTTGACACACTACACTTGGTCCCCAACTCCAAATCATCTATGTAAATCGTAAACAATTGCAGTCCCAACACTGATCTCTGAGGCGCACCACTATCACTGATCACCAACTGGAAAAACACCCATTTACCCTCACTCTTTCTGTTAGTTAACCCATCCTCTATCCATGCTAATACGGTAGCATGGTTGGGCAGCACGGTAGCACAGTGGTTAGCACTGCTGCTTCACAGCTCCAGAGACCTGGGTTCGATTTCTGGCTTGGGTCACTGTCTGTGTGGAGTTTGCACATTCTCCTTGTGTCTGCGTGGGTTTCCTCCGGGTACTCCGGTTTCTCCCCACAGTCCAAAGATGTGTGGGTTAACTTGATTGGCCATGCTAAAATTGCTCCTTAGTATCCTGAGATGCATAGGTTAGAGGGATTAGCAGGTAAATCTGTTGGGATATGGGGGTCGGGCCTGGGTGGGATTGTGGTCAGTGCAGACTCGATGGTCCAGATAGCCTCTTCCTGCACTGTAGGGTTTCTATGATTTAATACATTACCCATAACACTGTGCACCTTTATCTCTCACAGTCTGTACTCACTATATAACAGATTCTCTCAGTCTGTATTCGCTGTGTAACAGACTCTCACAGTTCATATTCATTGTGTAACAGATTCTCACAGTCTGTACTCGCTGTGTAACAGGCTCTTACAGTCTGTACTTTAGTCAAAGGACTCTATTGCTGTTTGGATGCCAACTTCAGCAAGCAGAACTAATAATCTTCCAAATCATATGACAACTGTTCACTGCTGCCTTTTCTATTGTGTGCTTTAAATCCTTAACGTGTAATCAAATATTAGCATGAATATCCATCCCTACAACATTGAAAGATCTGATTTGTTACTGAAGGTGCGTAAATATGTTAGCGATATCAATGTTCCCTACCAATGCAATGAACTTGCATTTATATAGCATCTTTCATAATCTGAGAGCATCCAAAGAGCATTACAGTTCATCAGTCGCTTTGAATGTAGTCACTGCTATAATGTAGAAAATATAGCAGCCAATATGTGTATAAGATCTCACAAACAGAAATACCATCACCTGTTATAGTGACTTTGGTCAAGTGATAAATGGTTGGGAGAACTAACCGCCTACATTTGGAATAGTGGGATCTTTTACTCCCACTTTTTTATTCCAATTCAATCCAATCCAATCAAGTCCAATTCAGAGTCTCAACAAGTTGAGACACTCCCGATCCAAGCTGACAAGACAGGGCTCTCACCTCCTGTCTTGGGTTTGATCTACATGATCCAAGCTGATCGGAATAGGCATAGCTCCTCCTCCAAGGCTTGATCTCATTTGCACCTTAGCCAAAAGGCCAAGATGCCGCTTTTAAAAATTGCTTCAAATGAAGCTAACATGTAATCCAATGATCTCAACCAAGTACAGCATGGCATTACTACACTTGATCTTAGCCAAAAGGCCACTTTAGACGACCGGCAGAGACTCTGGTTATCATCCCATCTGGAATGCATCACCTCTGGCAAAGTAGAACTCCTTCAACGCTGCATTGTATTGTCAGTCTTGACTCCAGTTTCTAGGCTGGGCCCTGAACTACCGTGTGACTCTGAGTCTGCCACTCTGCCACACCTAACAATTTCATTTGATCTGTGTCACTGAAATGTGTTGCTGCAAAACGGTTTTTGAAAACTGTGCTTCAAAAAAACAAAAGTGCTGTGTTTCTACGTAACGTGATCAAGCTCACTTTTGGAAAGAAAGGTTCTTTGGTTATTTTCCAGAAGAAATGTGCAAAGTGACTCTGCTGTGACAGGACATCACAATTGTACTTACTGCTGTTAGTACTGCCCGAAAGATATTTGTTTACTGTAAAATAGAACAGTCTGGTTCACGTGTGGTGTTTTAATCAGAAGATAAGTTGTATCAGTTACTCATTATTTTCCTTGTAACCAATCTTTGAAGGAAAATTATCAACAAGTATGTTTTTTGTTTGAAACTGGGTTGGGCTTTTGAAAAGCACGCTATTGCCTGCCCTTCTTTCGTTTGACTCATTGCCAAGTCAGCCCTCAAATGCTGCAACCTCCCCCGGACCCCAGACTGATGTCGTCACAGTTACCTGTGTGGAATGTTGTGGAGCTAGCAAACTGAAGTTATACTGAAGGCTGTGTGTCACACTCCTGCCAAGCACACAGAGCTCTGTGGTTGTGAGCAGTCGGGTTTGGCAAACTTTCAGGATTGTCCCAGAACCTCCAAGAATTACAGATCCATGTCCAGGGCATTTATATTTTTCCAAGACAGTTTTATTTATTATTAAAATATTGGAAAGAGGGAAGAAAGTAAGTAACAGTCAAGGATCACCAACTAGAAAATGAAAAGTCAATTCTGATTGGCGTGAGGAAAGTCAGATGACTAATGGCAGGTGGGTGGGGGCAGGCCAACTGATGGTGAGAGACAATTTGATGAAACCCCCAGGAATATGTCCAACTGGATTGGCACCGTAAGGTGTCAGGCAAGTCACGAAATGTCAGGCAAGTCATTAAATGTTTAGGACACTGAGCGAACATCAGGTAAGTTACCTTACAAGTTTAACAGTAGCTGGTGCAAAGAGAAACAGTTATAAATTGATGCCAGATGACAGCAAGTTGGAACTTGGCATTCAGACACCTTAATGAAGTGAATGGAAAATTACTTAGGGTGATGAGCTGCACGGGTCCCAGTCAAGCAGGAGTGCATCGAGTATGTATAAACCAGGTGGAGGAAATTGGGCAAAGTGTAAATCGGGCAGGGTGTAAATTGGGCAGGGTGGAAATCGGGCAGGGTGTAAATCAGGCAGAATGTAAATTGGGCAGGGTGTAAATCGGGCTGGGTGTAAATCTAACAGGGTGTAAATCGGGCAGGGTGTAAATCGGGCTGGGTGTAAATCTAACAGGGTGTAAATCGGGCAGGGTGTAAATCGGGCAGGGTGTAAGTCGGGTAGGGTGTAAGTCGGACAGGGTGTAAATCGGGTAGGGTGTAAATCGAGCAGAGTGTAAATCAGGCAGGGTGTAAATGGGCCAGGGTGTAAATTGGGCAGGGTGTAAATCGAGCAGAGTGTAAATCTAACAGGGTGTAAATCGGGCAGGGTGTAAATAACACAGGATGTAAATTGGGCAGGGTGTAAATCGAGCAGAGTGTAAATCTAACGGTGTAAATCGGGCAGGGTGTAAATCGGACAGGGTGTAAGTCGGGTAGGGTGTAAGTCGGACAGGGTGTAAATCGGGCAGGGTGTAAATCGGGCAGAATGTAAATCGGGCAGGGTGTAAATCGGGCAGGGTGTAAATCTGGCAGGGTGTAAATCGGGGAGGGTGTAAATCGGGCAGGGTGTAAATCGGGCAGGGTGTAAATCTGGCAGGGTGTAAATCGGGGAGGGTGTAAATCGGGCAGGGTGTAAATCAGACAGGGTGTAAATCGGGCAGAGTGTAAATTGGGCAGGGTGTAAATAGGGCAGGGTGTAAATCGGGCAGACTGTAAATAACACGGTGTAAATCGAGCAGGGTGAAAATCGAGCAGAGTGTAAATAAGACAGTGTAGATCAGGCAGGGTGCAAATCGAGCAGGGTGTAAATAACACAGGATGTAAATTGGGCAGCATGTAAATCGGGCAGAGTGTAAATTGGGCAGGGTGTAAATAGGGCAGGGTGTAAATAACACGGTGTAAATCAAGCAGGGTGAAAATCGAGCAGAGTGTAAATTAGACAGGGTGTAAATCAGGCAGGGTGCAAATCGAGCAGGGTGTAAATAACACAGGATGTAAATTGGGCAGCATGTAAATCGGGCAGGGTGTAAATCGGGCAGGGTGTAAATCGGGGAGGGTGTAAATCGGGCAGGGTGTAAATCAGACAGGGTGTAAATCGGGCAGGGTGTAAATTGGGCAGACTGTAAATAACACGGTGTAAATCGAGCAGGGTGAAAATCGAGCAGAGTGTAAATTAGACAGGGTGTAAATCAGGCAGGGTGCAAATCGAGCAGGGTGTAAATAACACAGGATGTAAATCTGGCAGGGTGTAAATAACACGGTGTAAGTCGAGCAGAGTGTAAATAAGACAAGGTGTAAATCGAGCAGAGTGTAAATAACACGGTGTAAATCGAGCAGAGTGTAAATAAGACAAGGTGTAAGTCGAGCAGAGTGTAAATAAGACAAGGTGTAAATCGAGCAGAGTGTAAATAAAACAGGGTGTAAATCGAGCAGAGTGTTAATAAGACAAGGTGTAAATCGGGCAGAGTGTTAATAAGACAAGGTGTAAATCGGACAGAGTGTAAATAAGACAGGGTGTAAATCGAGCAGAGTGTAAATAACACGGTGTAAATCGAGCAGAGTGTTAATAAGACAAGGTGTAAATCGAGCAGAGTGTAAATAAGACAGTGTAAATCGAGCAGAGTGTAAATAAGACAAGGTGTAAATCGAGCAGAGTGTAAATAAGACAAGGTGTAAATCGAGCAGAGTGTAAATAAGACAGTGTAAATCAAGCAGAGTGTAAATAAGACAGAGTGTAAATCGAGCAGAGTGTTAATAAGACAAGGTCTAAATCGGGCAGAGTGTAAATAAGACAGGGTGTAAATCGAGCAGAGTGTTAATAAGACAGGGTGTAAATCGAGCAGAGTGTAAATAACACGGTGTAAATCGAGCAGAGTGTTAATAAGACAAGGTGTAAATCGAGCAGAGTGTAAATAAGACAAGGTGTAAATCGAGCAGAGTGTAAATAAGACAAGGTGTAAATCGAGCAGAGTGTAAATAAGACAGAGTGTAAATCGAGCAGTGTTAATAAGACAAGGTGTAAATCGGGCAGAGTGTAAATAAGACAGGGTGTAAATCGAGCAGAGTGTTAATAAGACAGGGTGTAAATCGAGCAGAGTGTAAATAACACGGTGTAAATCGAGCAGAGTGTTAATAAGACAGGGTGTAAATCGAGCAGAGTGTAAATAACACGGTGTAAATCGAGCAGAGTGTTAATAAGACAAGGTGTAAATCGAGCAGAGTGTAAATAAGACAAGGTGTAAATCGAGCAGAGTGTAAATAAGACAAGGTGTAAATCGAGCAGAGTGTAAATAAGACAGAGTGTAAATCGAGCAGTGTTAATAAGACAAGGTGTAAATCGGGCAGAGTGTAAATAAGACAGGGTGTAAATCGAGCAGAGTGTTAATAAGACAGGGTGTAAATCGAGCAGAGTGTAAATAACACGGTGTAAATCGAGCAGAGTGTAAATAAGACAAGGTGTAAATCGAGCAGAGTGTAAATAAGACAAGGTGTAAATCGAGCAGAGTGTAAATAAGACAAGGTGTAAATCGAGCAGGGTGTAAATAAGACAAGGTGTAAATCGAGCAGAGTGTAAATAAGACAAGGTGTAAATCGAGCAGAGTGTAAATAAGACAAGGTGTAAATCGGGCAGAGTGTAAATAAGACAGGGTGTAAATCGGGCAGAGTGTAAATAAGACAAGGTGTAAATCGAGCAGAGTGTAAATAAGACAAGGTGTAAATCGAGCAGAGTGTAAATAAGACAAGGTGTAAATCGAGCAGAGTGTAAATAAGACGGTGTAAATCGAGCAGAGTGTAAATAAGACAAGGTGTAAATCGAGCAGAGTGTAAATAAGACAAGGTGTAAATCGAGCAGAGTGTAAATAAGACGGTGTAAATCGAGCAGAGTGTAAATAACATGGTGTAAATCGAGCAGAGTGTAAATAAGACAGGGTGTAAATCGAGCAGAGTGTAAATAAGACGGTGTAAATCGAGCAGGGTGTCAAATGGGCAGGGTGTAAATCCGGCAGGGTGTAAATCAGACAGGGTGTAAATCGAGCAGAGTGTTAATAAGACAGGGTGTAAATCAGGCCAGGTGTAAATCGAGCAGGGTGTAAATCGGGGAGGATGTAAGTCGGACAGGGTGTAAATCAGGCATGGTGTATATCAAGCAGAGTTTAAATAACACAGGGTGTAAATGGGGTAGGGTGTAAATGGGGTAGGGTGTAAATCGGGCAGGGTGTAAATCGAGCAGGGTGTAAATCGAGCAGAGTGTAAATAAGACGGTGTAAATCGGGCAGGGTGTAAATCGGGCAGGGTGTCAAATGGGCAGGGTGTAAATCCGGCAGGGTGTAAATCGAGCAGAGTGTAAATAAGACGGTGTAAATCGGGCAGGGTGTAAATCGGGCAGGGTGTCAAATGGGCAGGGTGTAAATCCGGCAGGGTGTAAATCAGACAGGGTGTCAAATGGGCAGGGTGTAAATCCGGCAGGGTGTAAATCAGACAGGGTGTCAAATGGGCAGGGTGTAAATCCGGCAGGGTGTAAATCAGACAGGGTGTAAATCGAGCAGAGTGTTAATAAGACAGGGTGTAAATCAGGCCGGGTGTAAATCGGGCAGGGTGTAAATCGGACACAGTGTAAATCAGGCAGTGTGTTAATCGAGCAGAGTGTAAATCGGGCAGGGTGTAAATCGGGCAGGGTGTAAATCGGACACAGTGTAAATCAGGCAGTGTGTTAATCGAGCAGAGTGTAAATCGGGCAGGGTGTAAATCGAGCAGAGTGTAAATCGGACACAGTGTAAATCAGGCAGTGTGTTAATCCAGCAGAGTGTAAATCGGGCAGGGTGTAAATCGGGCAGAGTGTAAATCGGGCAGGGTGTAAATAAGACAGGGTGTAAATGTAACAGGGTGTAAATCGGGCAGGGTGTAAATCGGACAGGGTGTAAATCGGGCAGGGTGTAAATAAGACAGGGTGTAAATCGGACAGGGTGTAAATCGGGCAGGGTGTAAATAAGACAGGGTGTAAATGTAACAGGGTGTAAATTGAGCAGAGTGTAAATTGGGCAGGGTGTCAATTGGGCAGGGTGTAAATGGGCCAGGGTGTAAATCGGGCAGGGTGTAAATCGGGCAGGGTGTAAATCGGACAGGGTGTAAATCGGGCAGGGTATAAATCGGGCAGGGTGTAAATCGGGCAGGGTGTAAATCGGGGAGGATGTAAATCGGGCAGGGTGTAAATCGGGCAGGGTGTAAATCGGGCAGGGTGTAAATCGGGCAGGGTGTAAATCGGGCAGGGTGTAAATCGGGGAGGATGTAAATTGGGCAGGGTGTAAATGGAATAGAGTGTAAATCGGGCAGAGTGTAAATCAGGCAGGGTGTAAATCAGGCAGGGTGTAAATCAGGCAGGGTGTAAATCAGGCCAGGTGTAAATCGGGCAGGGTGTAAATCGGGCAGGGTGTAAATGGAACAGAGTGTAAATCGAGCAGGGTGTAAATCGAGCAGGGTGTAAATCGAGCAGGGTGTAAATCAGGCATGGTGTAAAGCGGGCAGGGTGTAAATCGGGCGGGGTGTAAATCAAGCAGAGTTTAAATAACACAGGGTGTAAATGGGGTAGGGTGTAAATCGGGCAGGGTGTAAAGCGGGCAGGGTGTAAATCGGGCAGGGTGTAAATCGGGCAGGGTGTAAATAGGGCAGAGTGTAAATCGGGCAGAGTGTAAATAGGGCAGGGTGTAAATAGGGCAGGGTGTAAATCGGGCAGAGTGTAAATCGGGCAGAGTGTAAATCGGGCAGGGTGTAAATCGGGCAGGGTGTAAATCGGGCAGGGTGTAAATAGGGCAGGGTGTAAATAGGGCAGGGTGTAAATCGGGCAGAGTGTAAATCGGGCAGGGTGTAAATCGGGCAGGGTGTAAATCGGGCAGGGTGTAAATCGGTCAGGGTGTAAATCGAGCAGGGTGTAAATCGAGCAGAGTGTAAATAAGACAGGGTGTAAATCGAGCAGAGTGTAAATAAGACAGGGTGTAAATCGAGCAGAGTGTAAATAAGACAGGGTGTAAATCGAGCAGAGTGTAAATAAGACAGGGTGTAAATCGAGCAGAGTGTAAATAAGACAAGGTGTAAATCAAGCAGAGTGTAAATAAGACAGTGTAAATCGGGCAGGGTGTCAAATGGGCAGGGTGTAAATCCGGCAGGGTGTAAATCCGGCAGGGTGTAAATCAGACAGGGTGTAAATCGAGCAGAGTGTTAATAAGACAGGGTGTAAATCAGGCCAGGTGTAAATCGGGCAGGGTGTAAATCGGGCAGGGTGTAAATTGGGCAGGGTGTAAATCGGGCAGGGTGTAAATCGAGCAGGGTGCAAATAGGGGAGGGTTTAAATCAGTCAGAGTGTAAATCGAGCAGAGTGTAAATCGGGCAGGGTGTAAATCAAGCAGAGTGTAAATAAGACAGGGTGTAAGTCGGACAGGGTGTAAATCAGGCATGGTGTAAATCAAGCAGAGTTTAAATAACACAGGGTGTAAATGGGGCAGGGTGTAAATCGGGCAGGGTGTAAATCGGGCAGGGTGTAAATCAAGCAGGGTATAAATAAGATGGTGTAAATCGGGCAGGGTGTAAATCAGAATCGGGCAGTATGCAAATCGGGCAGGGTGTAAATCGCTAAGGGTGTAAATCGGGCAGAGTGTAAATCGGGCAGGGTGTAAATCGGAGAGGGTGTAAATCGAGCAGGGTGCAAATCGGGGAGGGTGTAAATCAGTCAGAGTGTAAATCGAGCAGAGTGTAAATCGGTCAGGGTGTAAATCGGGCAGGGTGTAAATCGGACAGGGTGTAAATCGGGCAGGGTGTAAATCGGGGAGGGTGTAAATCGGGGAGGGTGTAAATCGGGCAGGGTGTAAGTCAGGCAGGGTGTAAACCGAGCAGGGTGTAAATTGGGCAGGGTGTAAATCGGGCTGGGTGTATATCGGGCAGGGTGTAAACCAGGCAGGGTGTAAATCGGGCAGAGTGTAAATCAGACTGGGCGTAAATGGGGCAGGGTGTAAATCGGGCAGGGTGTAAGTTGGACATGTTAATGAAACAGGATGTAATCAGCCTGTCAATTTGTGATTTACTATTTTATGCTGCATCCAAGATTAATTAAGACCCCATGAGCTTTGTATATTTATCTCAAGGAGATTTCACTTACAGGTATTTAAATAAAATCAGGAGCTGAATCAATTTGCTGCACCCAATTTATGATATTAATTTTCATCCAACCTGAAGCTACCTTGTCATGTTTAAAACAATCTGGTATCAACCATATTTTCTATTTATTTTTTCCCATGCACCGATGGCATAGCCAACATTTGTTGCCCATCCCTAATTGCCCTCAAAAAGCTGATGGTAAGCTACCTTCTTGAATTGCTGCATTCCTATTGTTGTTGCCTTTGTGGCTTGCCCCAGGAAGCTGAGATTGGAGAAGGCCATTGGAGGAGGTCACAGTATATTCAGGATCTAAAATAACTGTAATACAATCAGAAGTCTCACAACACCAGGTTAAAGTCCAACAGGTTTATCTGGAACCACAAGCTTTCTGAGGACTGCTCTATCAAGTTTAATACAGACAACCACAGACACTGAAATGGCCCTTATCAAAGCCATAAATTGTACTCTTTGTCACTGTAACCATGGCAACCATCCCTCCTCATCTTCTTGACCTCTCTATGGTCTTTGATACTTTTAACAGCATTATCCTTTTTCACATAATAACTTTCAGTTATGTCTCACCACCATCTCTCTGGACACCTCACTCATTTGTCAAACTGCTTGTCTAACATCCAATATTGGATGAGCAGGCATTTCCTCCAACCAAATATATTGTGAAGACTGAAGCTCCATTACCTAGAAGTTGTTACTTACCCTCCCTGGCAACCTCCTGATGTTGAGCCAAACTGTTTACAACTTGATGTTGTGCTTGACCCTGAGGATGAGCTCTAACCACATAGCTGCTCCACCACCAAGACTGCTACTCCCACCATCCTAACATTGCATGACTATCCACCCCTTCCCCAAACCCACCTCTGTTCATCGACAGTTGAAAGTCCTATTCATACCTTTGTTTACCTCCAAACTTGACTATTCTAATGCTCTCTCAGACAGCTTCTGTCTTCCACCCTATATAAATTATTACCAATTCAAAACTTTGCTGTCCACAACTTAACTCACTCTATGTTTTGTTCTTCATGACCCCTGTGCTCGCTGACCTACGTGGCTCTCTCTCCATGGCCTGTCTCTTCCTTGTCCCTGTAATCTCCTCTAGCCCTACAAGCCTTTGAGGTCTGTATACTTCTCTAATTCTGGCTTCTTGAACAATCCTAATTTTAATCACTCCACTATGCATTCTGCTATCTGAACTGCTCTCTCTTCCTTTAAGACGCTTCTTTGAACCTACCTTATTTACCGGGCTTTTAGTTACCTGTCCTGATATCTCCTCCTGTGGCTGCATGTGAAAAGTACTTTTATTGATATCCTTCTTGTTAAGTACATAGGGATACATTACTAAAGCTGCGAAATAAATGTAAGTTGTTATTGTTGCACTAAAGTTGAAGTTTAATTGCACAATAAAGCTCTGTTAAACTTGCAATGAAATCAAACACAAGTGATACAGTGCTTGTCCGAACTGGTTCCGAAATTTTTCAGTCTTTCAATCACTGGAACAGGATGTGCTTTTAGTTTCAATGCAAACTCTGTTCCAACAGTGAAAATAAATCATCTATCCTGTTGGTTATTAACAATAAGAGTCAAACTATTCTCACATCTCAGGTCAAAACAACCAGGCCCCTATTTGCAGGGAATATCAAATGATAGGTAAACTTCTTTCTTTGACAAGACTATCACACATAGAATGTTATAGCACAGATGGAGGCTATTTGACCCAGTGTGTGTGTGCTGGCTCTACGAAAGAGTTATCCAATTAATTCCATTCCCTCACTCCTGCCCCATAATCCTGAAAACACTCTCCTTTTCAAGTTTGCAGAGCAGACTCAAAGGGCCGAATGGCCTACTTCAACTCTGCTGCCTTATGGTCTGTGTCCTATATCTGATGCCCAGTTTCCTTTTGGAAGTTATGGTTTGAACTTAAAGTTAATTTAAAGTTTAAAGTTTATTTATTAATGTCACAAGTAGGCTTACATTAACACTACAATGAAGTTACTGTGAAAATCCTCTAGTCGCCCCACTCCAGTGCCTGTTTGGATACACTGAGGGAGAATTTAGCATGGCTAATGCACCTGACTAGCACATCTTTTAGACTGCAGTAGAAACGGGAGCACCTGGAAGGAACCCATGCAGACACGAGGAGAACGTGCAGACTCCGCATAGACAGTAACCCAAGCCAGGAATCGAACCCAGGTCCCTGGTGCTGTGAGGCAGCAGTGCTAACCACTGTGCTAATCCCAATTGCCCACATTTAGCCCATATCTCTCTATACCCATCTTACCTATGTAACTATCTAAATGCTTTTTAAAAGACAAAATTTTACCCACCTCTACCACTACCTCTGGCAGCTTGTTCCAGACAATCACCCCGCTCCCTGTGAAGAAATTGTCCCTGTGGATACTTTTGTATCTCTCCCCTCTCACTTTAAACCTATGCCGTCTAGATTTTGACTCCCCTATCTTTGGGAAAAGATATTGACTATCTAGCTGATCAATACCCCTCATTATTTTATAGTTTTGTGTTATTTGCTCAATCAAATCCCCTCATGGTTGTGAACACCAGCCTGAATGTAAAACTTTTCTAAATTTATCAATGAGTTAAGGTTCATAGATAGTACCTCAAGATGTTCAATTCTCATTAGTAATTATTTATTTTTAAGAAGGGCAAGGATTCGCTCAGAAAAATATAAAGAAGTGGTGTCTAACTTGGAACAGTAGGAGAGATTGGAGTTACTATTGACTACCACGAGGGGTCACGGGCTTAAGGTGAGAGGCGCGAGGTATATTTCAGATGTTAGAGGGAGATTTTTCACACAGAGGGTTGTGGGGGCCTGGAATGTAGTGCCAAGTACGGTGGTGGAGGCAGGCACACTAGAGTTGTTTAAGGCTTACCTAGATAGGCACATGAGCAGACTCGAGATGGAGGGATACAAAAGAATGTTCTAGTTAAGGATCAAGAGCCTCAGGACATTCCTGGGAATCAATAGATTCCAATGGGCCGTCCAACATATTTTATGACTCACGTGTCTCTTACGTTGGAGCTACTGGGGATCTTCCGTGAATGTCTGTATAGGCTGTTGTATGTTTATTGGTGTCTCTTTTTTGCACCCACAGGCGATTCAGTCCGCCTTGTTGGCCAACAAGGGGCATACACGCGGTGGGTCGTGCGAGGGCTGCTCTTGGATGTTGCTTCAAGAGTTGCCTAGTGCTTCACGTCATTAGTGTACGCTTAAACTGGACCAATTGATGGGCAATACAACAGCTCAGTGACTATCACTGTTTGCTGTGCAGTTACAAGGACCTGGGTCGGATCTCTGACTTGGGTCGGTGTCTGTGGGAGTTTGCGCATTCTCCCCGTGCTTGCATGGGTTTTCTCTGGGTGCTCCGGTTTCCTCCCACACCCCAAAAATGTGCTTTTAGGCTGATTGGTGTCAATAAATTGTCCCTAAATTGGATCTCCCTTAATCTGGCGCACATATAATTCTCTAAATTTGCACCCCTTTATTGTGGGGTCTATGAGATGTAGACAAAAGTCGTAGGTAGAAAAAGGATTGGAATGAGGCACTCACTGAGTGTTTAAACGGGCGGCGTGGGCTTGTTGGGCCGAAGGGCCTGTTTCCTGTGCAGTGTTGTTCTTTGTTTCTTTGTTTACGTAACTTATTACACACAACTTTATAAAAGCTGTATTCACTCTATATAAGAATGAGAATGACAAAATTTCATTGCAGGCAACATTGAAGTGGCAGTGCAGCACTGTCTTTGACGAAAAGAGCTTTAAATTAGTTTTTGAGAGACACTTATAGAATTGCTCCTCTGATGGCCTCGTAAACTCAATGCAAAGAACTTCTCTCTTTGACATCTCAGCCATTGTATGGTTTGGAAAAGCTCCCTGTGCTCCATAGATGCACCATGTCAAGTTAGGAGGAGACCCCCATTCATATCAGACAAATGCAGTAGTGGTGGACAAGGGGAGTGTTTGTTCTGTGATTCATAACTACCATCCCGTGACTCATCTCTTTCTTTTCCATAGCCCAGGCTTGTGAGGTCAATTGTCGTCTTCAGTGACTGTCCTAGAGGTGCTGACTAATGCAATATTCACTAAGTGTTAACATTGGCTCCTTCTGAACAAAATGTTCTTATGCTATTACATGATGGGGCACACAGTCAGCCTGAGACTAGCAGAATCCTGTTTAAAGAATTACACAATGATCACAACACAGAAACAACTTTGTGATGTTTATCTCAGTACCACATAATCTCCCTGCTCCCCTTTTCTTCAACCATTGATCTAGCCTACTGTTAAATGCTGACCTGGTCTCTGCTTTGCAGTCGACACAGCAGTGCAGTACTGAGGGAGTGCTGCACTGTCAGTGGTGCCATCTTTCAGGTGATATGTTTAACTGAGATGTTTAACCCCACGGCACTGTTTTGAGAAGAATGGGGGAGTTATTCCCGAGTCCTATATTCCTGTAATCTGTAAAACGGATTAACGAGTAATTTATCCCTTTGCTGTTTGTGGGACTTTGTTAGATTTACTTTTGGCCAATGCATTTGCTACATTGCAGCAGAGACTGCATTTCTAAACTTCTGATTTTCTGTGAAAGTACTTTCAGATAGTTTGAGATTGTGAAAGACACTCTCTAAATGCAAGTTTTTTTTCCATTTCAGCCACTTGATTTATAGAACATAGAACACTACAGCACAAACAGGCCCTTCGGCCCACAAGTTGCGCTGATCATATCCCTACCTACTAGGCCTATCTATAACCCTCAATCGCTTTAAATTCCATGTACTCATCCAGAAGCCTCTGAAAAGACCCCAGCGAGTTTGCCTCCACCACCACCGACAGCAGCCGATTCCACTCACTCACCACCCTCTGAGTGAAAAACTTACCCCTGACACTTCCTCTGTACCTGCTCCCCAGCACCTTAAACCTGTGTCCTCTCGTAGCGACCTTTTCAGTCCTGGGAAATAGCCTCTGAGAATCCACCCTAACTATACCTCTCAACATCTTATAAACCTCTATCAGGTCTCAACATCTTATCAGCGAGAGTTT
Organism: Carcharhinus amblyrhynchos; assembly: GCF_965287045.1. Taxonomy (NCBI): domain Eukaryota; kingdom Metazoa; phylum Chordata; class Chondrichthyes; order Carcharhiniformes; family Carcharhinidae; genus Carcharhinus; species Carcharhinus amblyrhynchos. The sequence continues at coordinate 4,390,499 of NC_137342.1, read as the reverse complement.
CTTTGTAGTGAATGGATAAGTCCATTCGGTAAAGATGAATTTGCAGAAGATATTCAAAATTCTGCATCCTATTCCTTCAGCCTGACATCAAAATTGAAAGCATTTTTATTTAGAAATGAAATCAAATGCAGGTGTGTATACTTTGAGACAGCTATCAGCTGTGGAATCTGATGCTGCATTTTAGCTATCCCGAGTTTTCACACCTTGTGAATTCATTGTAAGAAAGACTTGCATTTCAATCGCACTTTCACAATCTCAAGACGACCTACTTTATATTCAATAAAGTATTTTCAAGTATGGTCACTGTTCTAATGCAGAAAACTCAAGAGCCAAATTATGTACAACAAACCCACACAAACAGCAATGAAGATAATTGACCAAATAATCAGCTTCAGCAATGATGGTGGAGGGCTCAAAGCCCTCTGCTCTCCTTTGGAATAATGCCATGGGATCTTTTGCATCTGCTGGAGAGGGCATATATGCTTTGGTTTAGTTTCAAATGCAAGAGACTGCACCTTTGGCAGTGCAGCACTCCCACATTTTCAAGTTGCCAGAATCGAATCGCCAACTTTCTGACTCAAATAGAACAGTGGTACCACTGAGCATGAAGATATACACAACAAATAGTGGACTGCCAAAACACAGAAACGGTTTGGCTTTTGTGTTTGGGAAGCCGGGGCTTGAAACAGAGTAGGTAGTGAGTGTTACACGTTTATGACAACCGAATTTTCCACACTTCCTCTCCCACATTGACACAATGGAAATTATAGTGCAACCTCCTTATCAGTAAGCAATGCCTATTGACAGTCTTAGTTACCAGTTGAAAACAGTCCCCAAGCTTTTCCTTGACACTGCTATGGCAATAAAAGAATGAAACTAAAAGCAAGCTACACAGATTACAGTTAGCCTTCAAGGTCATGAACTGAATTCCTTCTTATACAGCATGTATACCCAAAGATTAGAAGCTGTTGAAACTATTTATGTCACTGAAGCAAACAGGAATGGTTAAAGTACAGCATGAGCAGCAGATAAGATCCAAGAAAATACAAACAGAAACCTTGGGACATAGGTTGCTGGGCAGTCATGCCATTAGAATGACGCACTAGTGTTGCACGTCATGATTAAACCATTAAAAAAACACAGTAATTTACAGAGAAACACCATGAGTTCGAATCCTTTGCAAATTACTGGATCATTAGCCTCATCAAAGCTGACAAATGCTTGTTCTCGCTGTTTGAATTTCTATTCAGAGAATACATAAGCAAGGATTTACGTAAGTTCCACATGAAATCTTAGGTTTCATTGTGTACAATTTGGAACATCCCATTATAGGAGGAATACCTTTCTCGGTGCTAAGAAAGATGGATGTTATCAGAGATGAGGGTTGTTCTAGAAAGACTTAGGGCAGAATTTTCCTGAATATTAGCTGAGGTTGGTAGCAGGTGGGAAAAGAGGCATTGAAGTCATCTCCACCAACAATGCACTATATCATCTCAGACCTTAAGGTTAAAGTTTATTTTATTAGTCACAAGTAAGGCTTACATTACCAGTGTAATGAAATTACTGTGAAATTCCCCTACTTGCCACATTCCGGCACCTGTTTGGGTCAATGGACCTAACCAGCACATCTTTGGACTGTGGGAGGAAACTGGAGCACCTGGAGGAAAACTACGCAGACAAAGGGAGAATGAGTAAACTCCACTCAGACAGTGACCCAATCTGGAAAGCGAACCCAGGTCCCTGGCGCTGTGAGGCAGCAGTGCTAACCACTATGCCACTGTGCTGCTCTGCAGATCTAGTAAAAAAAAGGCAAGGGACAGGTTACGCAATGTTACATAGGCAGGAGCTTGCCCCACCAGTAACTTCATTTTTCGAAGATTGGGGCACCAATTTTAAAGGCAGCCGCAGTGCGCAAAAGTTGACAAGTAACCCCCACCTACCTCACAACCTCCTCCTGCCACTGCCCAGGTACTGCCCCCCTGAGCGATGCATTCACCTGAGCTCCCCAGGGAAGTCTGCTCACCAGGTGCACACTGCGGGAGATCAATGGTCAATGTGAAATGGATTCTGTTACAGAAGGGGGGCGTTGGTGACGGCATGATTCAGGCATATAGACCTGATAATGAAGTATTAAAGTATGGAAATGATGTATGCCAGGAATCCCACTGTGTCACTGATGGGGAGTGAGAATAATTATGTCCCACCTTTATGTCAGATGTCATTTGGACTGATCATGAGATTTTCTGCTCCCATCACAAAACCCACCTGAAAAACGGGAGCAGAAAATCCCAGTCTTAGAAAATGAAGGGCTTTTTAAAGTTTAAAGTGTATTTATTAGTGTCACAAGTAGGCTTGCATTAACACTGCAGTGAAGTTACTGTGAAAATCCCCTAATTGCCACACTCCAATGCCTATTTGGGTAGACTGAGGGAGAATTTAGTAAGGCGCTGTGTGAGGCAGCAGTCCTAACCACTGGAACCGGGCAAATTAAAGGGGAGATGACATAAAAAAATCTTCAATGTTAAGTCAGGTTATGATCGGGTAAAAAGTAGGACTATTTTCATTGGTCAATGAGACAGTAACAAGAGGCAACAGATGCAAGATTATCATGAAAAGAATTAAAGGAGGGAAATAGAAATGTTTCTTCAAACAGAAGACAATTAAGATTCCAAAAGCTTTGTGGTAAATTATCAACACTGTTAAAAGAAAATTAACAATTTTGAACAAAAGAATATTTGATGGCATAGTAATCGGGAACTGATATTAGAGTAGGTGGAATATTAAAATAAATGAGGAATGAAATGGTAGGTTTCTACCAGAAGAGAGTATTATAAAGTATTCGGAAGTCAGTACAAGAGTGGGAATTAGACTGGGTGGGGGTATTATAGAGTATTGGGAGTGAATAAATGAGTGGGATTAGACTGGATGGAGGATTATAGAGCACTAGGGAATGAATAGGTGAATGGGAATTAGATTGGATGGGGATATTATAGAGTATTGGGATTGAGTAGGAGAGTGAAATTAGACTGGGTGGGGGGTATATAAAGTATTGGGAGTGAGTAGGAGAGTGGATTAGACTGGGTAGGGGATATATAGAGTAATAGGAGTGAGTGTGATTAGATTAGGTGGGGGTATTATCGAGTATTGGGAGTGGTTAGGTAAGTGGGATTAGATTACCATAGAACCTTAGAATATTACAGCTCAGAAGCAGGCCTTTTGGCCCATCTTGTCAGTGTCGAACCATTTTTTGCCTAGTCCCACTGTCCTGCACTTGGAACATATTCCCTCCACACCCCTCTCAGCCATGAACCTGTCCAAGTTTTTCTTAAATGTTAAAAGTGAGCCCGCATTTACCACTTTATCCAGCAGCTCATTCCACACTCCCACCACTCTCTGTGTGAAGAATCTAACCCCCCCCTCCACTAATATTCCCTTTAAACTTTTCTCCTTTCACCCTTAACCCATGCCCTCTAGTTTTTTTCTCCCCTAGCCTCAGTGGAAAAAGCCTGCTTGCATTCACTCTATCTATACCCATCAAAATCTTATACACCTCTATCAAATCGCCCCTCATTCTTCTACGCTCCGTATTGGGTGCACATTATGAGGTATGGAAATGCAGGAAATAAAATATAGGCATAGTAGAAGCTATGAAGGAAAAAGAGAGTAAGACTTATCTACATGAGCAATAAAACATTGTTTTGACAGGTCAGATGGCTTGTATTTGCGCTGGCATATTCTATGGTTCTGTAATGAGCCAAATCTTCAATTAGAAAGCGGTGCTATTTTCTTTTGGTTTCCAAAATGTGACAGAAGATAAAAGATGAACAATCGGGAGGATGGCCTGGTGCCATTTCAATTTGGCATTCCCTGATATATGACCTCAAACCACTCTTCAAGTTACCTATCTTTGTCCTGCCTTCCATCTCATTGCTTCACCACTGGAAAGGAAGATGTGAGGTAAAATATATCAGTCCGGCTATACCCGCACATTTTGTAGTAGTTAATTCCAGAGAAGCACTAGAGTGTAGACTTTCTGGCGGCTGCTTATTTGAACAATCTTGTATAAATTATGGAGATCTTAAAAAGGGGGAGAAAATATTTTTACATGAGAGGATAGTGCACAAGTGTGAGATACTCAGTGTGTACCAGGCACAAGATGTGTGCATTGCTTTATGGAAACTTCCTTCACTGAGACAACAGCATGGCTAGTTCCTGCATCTTATTAGCCTTCTGAATCTGAAGATTGCAAGTTCAAGTTCCACCCCACAACCATGCCACATATTCTCAGCTGATACTCAGCTGATAGCGCATTATTTCATTTGTAGTCCCTCAGAGGATCTATCACTCCTTTAAGTTGTGGAGTTGACCCACACTGCTGAATATCTACTAATGATCAATGATCAAAAGTGCATCCCCACTTTTAAATGTGACTTGGAATTATGGGCTGCAATTCTTCCATCCCGCTGTGCTAATTTTTTAGTGTAAAACAAAATTATGGAAAATAGTCAGTCAGCATGAAGGATTCTTTCAAAAAGTTCATTCAAAAAGTCCTCTACATACCCCCAATGCATTTCATCCATCCTGAGCACTCATCATGTCCCCTATGCCAATCTATGCACTCCATGCACCCCCTAGGGTGCCTCATGCCTCCTTTGCAAAGCAATGTCACTCCTTCCATAGCCTCTCATGCCCCCATGCCAATTTATGGTGCTCCACCCAAACATCATGTCCCCTCATGACTCCTGTACCAAGCTGAGGCACAGTTTAGGCTGAGAGCCCAGAAACATATTACTCTTGAAACATCACAGCCTCGGAGAAATTGTTGCTTGATTGATAGCTCAGGCTCCCTGATCTCTGCTGTCAATTTCACAATGTTTTCAATTGCTTACATAAGAACATAATAAGAACATAAGAAATAGGAGCAGGAGTAGGCCATCTAGCCCTTCGAGCCTGCCCCGCCATTCAATAAGATCATGGCTGATCTGTCGTGGCTCAGTTCCACATTCCCGCCCTCTCCCCATAACCCTTAATCCCCTTGCCTATCAAAAACCTATCAACCCGCGTCTTAAAAATATTGAGCGAGGTAGCCTCCACCACTTCAACAGGCAGAGAATTCCAGAGATTTACCACCCTTTGAGTGAAGAAGTTCCTCCTCAACTCCGTTCTAAACCACCCCCGCTTTATCCTGAGGCTGTGCTTGTTGTTTCTGTTATTGATACTTTAAATGGTTTGGATGATTAATACAATTATTGTCATGTGTGAAATTACTTTTTATTTACCTATTGAAAAATAACTAACAAACGTTTTTTGTCACTCTGGGGTTTGTTGGTTCTATACAGTGTACAGCGGGTCAATGTGCGTGGAAGTGCCATAGCTTGGCCTAAGGGCATGAGAGAACATTGGGTGGAAAGCAAAAACTTGGCATCGGAGGCATGATGGGCCATGTGGTTTGGGTGGAGCGCAGTAGTTTGGCATGAGGTGATATGGGGACTGTGTGGAGGGTGACGGAGTGTGAGTGTGAGGGCTAAAGGATTTTACTGTTTTTATTATAACTAGATCAAAACAGTCCCCCTTCAAACCAACCATCCTGACCTGTAACTATATCAGTCGTTCCTTCACTTTCACTGGGTCAAAATCCTAAGACTCCCTCACCAACAACACAGTGGGTCAACCTACGCCACATGGACTGCAGTGGTTCAAGAAACCAGAACTAGAGGGCATAGCCTCAAAATAGCGGGGGGGGAGCAGTTTAGAACAGAGTTGAGGAGGAACTTCTTCACTCAAAGGGTGGTGAGTCTCTGGAATTCTCTGCCCATTGAAGTGGTGGAGGCTACCTCGCTGAATATATTTAAGTCACGGGTAGATAGATTTCTGATAGACAAGGGAATTAAGAGTTATGGGGAGAAAGCGGGAAAGTGGAACTGATGCACTTCAGATTAGCCATGATCTTATTGAATGGCAGGGCAGGCTCGAAGGGTTAGATGGCCTACTCCTGCTCCTATTTCTTATGTTCTTATTAAGAAAGCAACTCACAACCACCTTCTCAAGGGCAATTAGGGATGGACAATAATCATGGGCCAGCCAGCAATGCCCACATCACATGAATGAATAAAAACAAATACCTGCCTTTGCCTCTGATCCCCTTTCCTGGGTTGGTGGCCTGAAACCAGCCTGCCCTCCTCCCCGCTCCTCCATTCCACTTCCTAGCAATAGGACCCTGCCTTTGCAGGAACTTCCTCCTGAGGCAGCCAACCCAAGCTGGGAATTTTCCCAACTCCCATCTGGAGGATGAGAATCTAGGCCAATGTCTTTAATACGTGGTGATCAGAGATAATCTTTCCCTGGATAAATACTGCACTTTTTTTTGTACTTTGAAAGGTCCAGTGAATTCAATTGCATTGTATTGTAGGGTTGGTTAACTTGTGTTAAATTTTAATAGGATACAAAAACAAATCTGGTTTATGTAAGGCACCTGACACAGATTTGAAGCTTAGGTCTCCTGATGTGAAGTTCAGGTCTTTAATGACTACAGCTTCTGTTCCAAACTGTGGCATTTTAAGAGGATATTTGACAGGGTAATTTTAACTTCATTCTTTGTTAATTCTGGTAGTGGTTCATTGCTACTAATTCCTGATTTCCTTTAAATAATTTATTAGGTTCAGGGACATCTATCACTCCTTTAAGTTGTGGAGTTGACCCACACTGCTGAATATCTACTTATGATCGAAAGTGCATCCCCACTTTTAAATGTGACTGGGAATTATGGGCTGCAATTCTTCCATCCCATTATGCTAATTTTTTAGTGTAAAAAACGGTTACGGAAAATCCCGCATCGGCTGATTCGCAGGGTTTGCATGAGTGTTCGCGCCCCACCAGCAGCTCCCAATGTCAGATTTCCAGCTGCAACTGCTCAGGCAGGGAGATGTGAAAATATTTTAAGGAACAATTTCCCTATGATTTAAATGAGATTTGAGGGCCAGAACTGAAGATTTTGGGGCTAGCATGTCTGGAGACTTCAGTCCTGGGCTTGCTAGCCTCTCCCACTCTGCCAGAATGTTTCACAATGTTACAGTAGCTCCCCACTTTCAGGAAACTGGTGGCCCAACATCGCTGGAGTGAAGGGGGGGCAATTGAAGGCCCCTGAGGGAGTCATGCGGTGGGGGTGGGTGTGCTCCCTGGACATGGACACCCAGGTAGTACCAGCCTGTTGTCCCTGGCACTGCCCAAGGGGCAAAGTGCCAATGTCCAGGGGGCACCTTAGCACTGACCTTCGGGCATGGGGCAGTGCCAAAGGGGCAGAGCCTATTGGGGTGGGGCAGTCCCGCTGCCACTCTGCCTAGGGATCGGTCAGGGCAGGAGGAAGGCCAGTGGTGGTCTGGGGGTGGTGGGGGGTTAGTCTGCTGGGGGGATTGGAAATGCAGGGGGAGTCACTGTCGGGGGTTAAATTGGCGGGGGAGAGGTAGAGAGATTGGGGTGAGCTGAGAGGAGATAATCGGGGCTGGGCCCAGGAACAGTCAGGGGGGCCAGAGATCAGGTTGTGGGAGGACAATTGAGCTGGCCAGCATAGAGAGGGAGGCAGTTAGTGCAGACCATTTCGCATGTGCTGATCTCGGCACTGACCGATCGGTGCATGTGTAGTGGCCTGCACAGTGTTTTGATTTCAGCCTCTCCAGCAGGAATAGGCCCCACTCCCTGAAATTTAATGATATTCATGCTGGTGGCCTCTGCAGAGCACAGAATGTGGGAGATTCTTGTCTGAACTGCCGCTGAAAAAAAGAGCGTTAATTACTCCAGTTTTCACGCAAATTCGACACTGATTTTTTTGGGAGAATTCTGCCCATTGTTTTAAAACATGTCCTCAAAACAGAATTGAGCAATCATTCTAAAGAATGCAAATTATTGGTGAGAAAGATCAGGCACAAATTGTGAAACTATTTCATTGAACAGCTAGCAAACATTCATAGCAGCAGAGAGGTTAGAACTTTGGTTACAAAAATAATGAATACACCTCATTTTCCCACTGCAGTGAGTCATTTTGTTTGAGATGAGGGAAACAATCCCTTCTGAATCCTAATTTCATGATGAAGCCACTCATAATGTCCTCTTTAAAAGTCTAATTCCCAGTGTCTGTTGCTATCTGTAATTTTATCTCCCTCTGTTCACAGCCAGAGGGGAATCATTGTTAACTTTCCAAAGCAGTACGTTCATAGTGCTTAAGGATTGCCAAAATAAACTAACAAATTGCTTATTATTGACTCTTTGGGGAACGAACTTCAATGTCTAGCTCATTAATATGTTGATATGTTTCTTTCTGCTTTAACCATTCAATGATTCTATTTTTTCATGGGCTGTAAATATAGATATGAGAGTCGCTGGCAAGGCCAGCATTTGTTGCCCATCCCTAATTGCCCTAGAACTGAGTGATTTGACATGTCATTTTAGAGGACTGTTAAGAGTCGACCACATTGCTGTAGGTTTTTTAGTTGATTTATTATTATCATAAGTAGGCTTACATTAACACAGCAATGAAGTAACTGTGAAAATCCTCTAGTTGCCACACTTCAGCGCCTGTTCAGGTACAGTTAGAGAGACTTTAGCATGGCCAATGCAACTACTAGCATGTCTTCTGGATTCTGAGAGGAAACTGGAGGAAACCCACGCAGACATGGGGAGAATATGCGAACTCCGCACAGACAGTAATCCAAGCTGGTAATTGAACCCAGGTCTCTGGAGCTGTAAGGCAGCAGTGCCATGTCACCGTGCCACCAGTTCTGGAGTCACTTGTAGGCCAGACCAGATAAGGACAGCAGATTTCCTTCTCTAAAGGATATTAGTGAACCAGATGGGTTTTTCTACTCCGATACATTAAGGAGTTGACCAACACTGCCTTGGCTCTGGAGTCACATGTAGGTCAGACCAGGTAAGGATGGCAGATTTCCTTCCCTAGTGAGCCAGATGGGTTTTTACAATAATCAATAATAGTTTTTATATTCAAAGATAGTTTTATATTCCATATTTATTAATCAAATTGAAATTTTACCAGCCGCTATAATGGATTTGAACCCCATGACAAAATTAAAAATAGGAAGTCACGTCTGTTCATCTGATCTTCCCAAATCCAAAATGCCTGATCATATGACATGACAACACTCATATTGCCACGTGCCAAGTTCGTCAGGGTTAGTACGACTGTGGTTTGCAGCTCTCTGGTTTTGCTCTCCAAATATTTAATTTTTGACACAATTTTTTCCAAGGAATTTTTCGCTATTAGAATCTAACCAACCAAAATTCACACTTTCATCCTCAATAAAGAATCTATCAAGTGAGAAAAGGAATACATGTCTAAGAATCTGTAATCTTCTGCAAGTTTAATTCACCTTCATTACTTCTATAAGTCTATTATCCCATTTATACACATTTGCGTTTCGATGTTACTACAAGTTCACAAAAGATTTTGGACCATAATGGAAATAACTTGCATTTAAATAGCATCATTCATGACTTCAGGATATCCCAAAGTGTTTTAAAGTCAGTGAAGAACTTTTTGAATTGTAGCCAGTGTTGTGACTATTTTTACACAGGAAGAAGTCTCACAACACCAGGTTAAAGTCCAACAGGTTTATTTGGTATCACAACATCATGACTATTTTGTAATATAGGAAACTTGGTATTCAATTTGCACACAGCAAGGTCCCATAAACAGTAATGAAAAAATGACTAGAAAATTTGTTTTATGAGTTGATTGGGCAATAAAACATCAGCCAGGAGACTGGGGAGAGCTGCCTCGCTCTTTCCTCAATAGTGTCATGAGATTGGGAATTTTTATATCCACCTCAGTTTAGCATCTTATCTAGAAGACAGCACCTTTGAACATGCAACACTCCCTCAGTAACATCAGCCTGGACTTTCTGCTCCAGTCTCTGTGATGCAGAAGCGAGAAAGTTATTTGGAAGAATCATGTGCTTGCCCCAAAATAGTGTTGAGATGACAGTCAGATCAGCCATCATCTTAATGAATGGTGGAGCAGGCTTGAGGGGCTGAATGGTCTACTAGTGCTCCTAATTTGAACATTCGTAAGTAGCAGAGGAGATGTCAGGGGTAAATTTTTCACTGAGAAGGTGGTAAGTGAGTGAAATTGGCTACCATCGATGATGGTGGAGGCGAACTTGCTGGGCGTCTTTTAAGAGACTTCTGGATGAGTACATAGAACATAGAACATTACAGCGCAGAACAGGCCCTTCGGCCCACGATGTTGCGCCGACCAGTTACAAAAACAATGACCCACTAGCCTATACCAATCCCTTTTCGTCCATAAACCTATCCAGAGATCTCTTAAACGCCCCCAAACTAGACGCATTTACAACTGCAGCAGGCAGGGCATTCCAATCCCTCACCACCCGCTGGGTAAAGAACCTACCCCTGACATCCGTCCTGTAGCTACCCCCCCTTAATTTAAAGCCATGCCCCCTCGTGCTAGCTTTCTCCATCCGAGGAAAAAGGCTATCACTATCCACCCTATCTAAACCTCTAATCATCTTATATGTTTCAATAAGATCCCCTCTTAGCCGCCTTCTTTCCAACGAAAACAACCCTAAATCCCTCAGTCTCTCCTCATAGGACCTCCCCACCATACCAGGCAACATCCTAGTAAACCTCCTCTGCACCCTCTCCAACGCCTCCACATCCTTCTTGTAATGCGGGGACCAGAACTGCACACAGTACTCCAAGTGCGGCCGCACTAGAGTAGTGTACAGTTGCAACATTACACTGCGACTCCTAAATTCAATCCCCCTACCAATAAACGCCAAGACACCGTACGCCTTCTTAACAACCTTATCTACTTGATTCCCAACTTTCAGGGATCTATGTACACACACACCTAGATCCCTCTGTTCATCCACACTATTCAAAGTCCTCCCGTTAGCCCTATACTCGACACATCTGTTGCTCCTACCAAAGTGAATTACCTCACACTTCTCCGCATTAAATTCCATCCGCCACCTCTCGGCCCAGCTCTGCAACCTATCTAAGTCTCCCTGCAGACTATGACACCCTTCCTCACAATCTACCACACCTCCAACTTTGGTGTCATCAGCAAATTTACTAATCCACCCAACTATACCCTCATCCAGATCATTAATAAAAATTACAAACAACAGTGGCCCCAAAACAGATCCCTGAGGCACACCACTCGTAACTGTACTCCATGATGAATATTTACCATCCACCACCACCCTCTGTCTCCTATCTGATAGCCAATTCCTGATCCAACTTCCTAGATTACCCACAATCCCATACATCTGCATTTTCTGCAGAAGCCTACCATGGTGAACCTTATCGAACGCCTTACTAAAATCCATGTATACCACGTCAACTGCCTTGCCCCCATCCACCTCTTTGGTCACCTTCTCAAAAAACTCAATAAGGTTAGTAAGGCACGACCTACCCGCTACAAAACCATGCTGACTATTTCTAATCAATTCATTACACTCCAAATAACTATAAATCCTATCCCTAATAAGTACGTGGGATTTAATGGGATTGAGGGTTATAGATAGGCCTGGTAAGTTGGGATATGATCGGCGCAACTTGTGGGCCGAAGGGTCTGTTTGTGCTGTAGTGTTCTGTGTTCTATGTTCTACGTACTTTACAAACAAATTAATATAGATTGGTATTTTTTCCTAGACTATGACTGGGCAATAGGGAATCTCCAAAACTGACTGTAGATTCCAATAATCCGTGATATCACCTTGGAGTGTTCACTGCCAACATCACTCAAACCTCACAGAATATACTGTGTGAAGCAATTCTCCCCTCCCCATGCCCCACTGCCTAATCACTGAGCTACCGCCAGGGATTTAATTTGTTCCAATTAGAAGGATATTATTAACTGGGTTTATCACTGACTTCAATGCCAGCTGATTATGGAAGCTGAAAAGATTTTATTAAAACAGTAATGCCTATCTGATGTTACATCATATTTAGTGGCCACTTATTACAGCTACTTCCTGATTAAATGAGTTGTGGTTAACATGGACTTAAAAATAATCTAGGGAAAAGATAGCTAAGCCAATATTACACATATTTAATCAGTCATAAAGATCTAGAGCCGGAAGAGTGGTTCACAGCTATTGCTGAACGTAGACAGGAAGAACATAAGAACGTAAGAAATAGGAGCAGGAGTAGGCCAACTAGCCCTTCGAGCCTGCCCCGCCATTCAATAAGATCATGGCTGATCTGTCGTGGCTCAGTTCCACATTCCCGCCCTCTCCCCATAACCCTTAATCCCCTCTCTTATCAAAAAGGTAACCTAGAACATAATACTAAATAGTAACGTAGATTTCAAAACGGAAAGTCTTGCTTGAATGACATGGTTGAATCTTTGAAAATGTAAAAAGGGTAATACTGTAGATGTAATTTAACTAAATTTCCAAAAACCTTTGATAATGAATAATTGCTAGGTAGAGGTGAAGAAACTATAGAATTATAGAATCCTTATAGTACAGAAGGAGGCCATCAAGTCTTCTCTGACACTCCAAAAGAGCATCTCATCCAAGTCTATCCCCAAAACCTCATGCATTTACCCCACTAATTCCCCTAACATTTACATCTTGGGTTACTAAGGGGCAATTTAGTACATGGCCAGTTCACCTAACTTGCATATCTTTGGACTGTGGGAGGAAACCGGTGCACCCAGAGGGAACGCGCGCAGACATGGGGAGAACATGCAAACTCCAAACAGATAGTCACCTAAGACTGGAATCAAACCCTAGTCCCTGGCACCGTGAGGCAGCAATGCTAACCACTGTGCCACCCAAAGAATGGATTGCTGGCTGACTGTAAGACAAAACGTCAAGGGTAGGGATAAAGGATATTTATTCAAAGCGGCAGAGGTGGGAAGTGGGACCCAACACAGATCAGTGCTGGAGCCACTGCTGTTTATAATTTACATAAATATTTTAGAATTTGCATTCAAAAGCACAATTTCAAAGTTTGCGGTTAACAACTTTGGTGGGCGGGCGATAGTCAATACTGAAGAGGGCTGTAACAAATAACAAGGGAGTAACAAACTTGCAGAATATCACTGGCAAATTGAGTGGAGGTATTGATAGTTTGGTAAGAAAAAATAAGGAGGTCACATGTTACTTGGAAATAGGAATCTAAATGGGGTAGAGGAGCAAAGGAATCTCAAAGTACAAATACACAAATCATCAAAAAGTAACAATGCAGGTTAGTAAGGCCATAAAAACCAAGCACTATGGGTTTATTTCTAGAGGAATTGAATTGAAAGGTAGATAAGTTCTGCTAAATTTGTACTGTACGTTCGTCACCCTCTGAGTACTGTATGCAGTTCCAGTCTACATATTAGTGGGTGGAAAAGGTGTAACAAAGATTTATATAAATATGAGGTTATACATGCCATGAAAGGATGAACATGTTGGGTTTCTTTTCTCCTGAAAAAAAGGCCAAGAGGTGATCTAATAGCCACTTTGTGATTATGAAAGGTTTTGGTACAGTAAGCCAAAAGAGAGTGGTTCCTAACAACAAAGTGTGTGTACCCACGCCATAAAGACAGCAGTGATTTAGTAACAAATGAAACAAAGCTTGTGGGGACATGCAGAACTTGAGACCATCAATATAAAATAGTTCCCAAGAAATCAAGTCAGGAATTCACAAGAAACTTCTCTGCCCAGATAGCAGCAAGAATATGAAACTCGTGACCACAGGGACTGTGGTCACGAGGCTGTTTATTAGGAAGCTAGTGAAGCAGATGAGGGAAAAGATTTGATTTGATTTATTATTGTCACACGTATTAGCATGCAGTGAAAAGTAATGTTTATTGCACGCTATACAGGCAAAACATACCATTCAGAGAGAAGGAAATAAGAGAGTGTAGAATGTAGTGTTACAGTCATAACTAGGGTGTAGAGAAAGATCAACTTAATGCAAGGTAAGTCCATTCAAAAGCCTGACAGCAGCAGGGAAAAAGCTGTTCTTGAGTCAGTTGGTTCGTGACCTCAGACTTCTGTATCTTTTTCCCGATGGAAGAGAGAGAGTCTGAAGTACGTGAAGTCCTTAGTTATGCTGGCTGTTTTGTTGAGGCAGCAGCAAGTGTAGACAGAGTCAATGGATGGGAGGCTGGTTTGCGTGATGGATTGGGCTACATTCATGACCTTTTGTAGTTTCTTGCAGTCTTGGGCAGAGCAGGAGCCAAACCAAGCTGTGATACAACCAGAAAGAATACTTTCTATGGTGCATCTGTAAAAGTTGGCGAGAGTCGTAACTGACATGCCAAATTTCCTTAGTCTTCTGAGAAAGTAGAGGCATTGGTGGATTTTCTTAACTATAGTGTCAGTATGGGGGACCAGGACGTGTGGTTGGACACTTAAAAACTTGAAGCTCTCAATCCTTTCTACCTTGCCCCCATTGATGTAGACAGGGGCGTGTTCTCCTTTACGCTTCCTGAAGTCAATGACAATCTCCTTCATTTTGTTAAAATTAAGGAAGAGATTATTGTTGCTGCACCAGTTCACCAGATTCTCTATCTCATTTCTGCACTCTGTCTCGTCATTGTTTGAGTTCCAATCCACTACGGTGGTGTTGTCAGCAAACTTGAAAATCGTATTGGAGGGAAATTTGGCCACACAGAGATTTGGCCCCACGAAGAGAACCGTGGATTATGCTGACAAGAGTTAGATGAGGAAAGATTGAGAGAGGAACCAGCATATATACTGGTGGGGCTGAATCATCTGTTTCTGTGTTGTTTGTTCAATGTATTTCTGGGGAAACTATTCATAGAATCACAGAGTCATCACAGCAAGGGGCTAAGTCTCTCTAGTGAACAATCCAGTCGGTCCCATTTCTGGCCCCAACCTTTTGCTAAGTTTCTCCAATGAACAATTCAGTCAATCCTATTTCTGTCTCCTCCCCTGTCGCTTTAGCCCTGCAAGTTTATCTCCATCACATTTTTCCATTTATCTTATGAAATTGCTGATTATTTCCTATTCCAGTCAGTCCGGATCATTCCCACTCGCTGCATAAAAATGTTCTCACCTCCTTCATAACTCTTGCCGAAATCCTTAAATCTGCTTCCCCAAAATCCTTGTACTATCAGCCAATGGATATCGTTTGTCTTTGTCACCTAGTCAGAATCTTGTACACCTCTATCAAACTTCAATCTCCTTTGCTCCAAGGAGAACAATCCCAGTTCCATCAGTCCAGCCTTTTTGTTGAAATCACCCCGACTCCAGAACCTTTCTGATAAATATCCTCCACACCCTCTCAAGGACCCTCACATCCTTCCTAAATTATGGTGACCATAACAGGACACAATTGTGGCCTAACCAGAGCTTCATAAAAGTTCAGCCTAGTGTCCTTACTTTTGAACTTATTGGTCAGTATTTAATGGAGGTGGTGGGAGTCTCTCCCAACAGCTGTGAAGCAGGCAGGAACTTTGCGTTGACGCTTTTTGGGAAAACTTGTGGCATTAAGTGCCACTCAGGCTGGACGGTGGCGGTTCATTCCTGAGATTGAGAACCCAGGGTGGAAATGCTACCCAACACAAGAACTACTAATCAGAGGCAAGCAGTTCTACTGAACAACAATACCATTGAACAGGCAGGGGTCTGATCCCAGTGTGAGATCCACCCAAGGTTTATTATCATTGCTGCCTCCCAGGCCCCACGTGACTGATGGTGGGAGGAGGTTGCAGGAGGGGGGTGGGGAGGGGGGTGCGCAGGGGAGAGCAAGGTCAACAGCAAAGTCAAAGGGAGAGCTCTTAGCAGAGTCCCTCATTCCTGCTGCCACTTCCCTTGACCAGGCACTGAGTGCCTTTGAACGAGGGACCCTCCCCTCCCCCGGAGTCCACAAGCACATAAGCAAACTTCTTTCAATTTATAAAACTATAAGACAAGAAACAAAAGTCACTTAGCGCTTGCTGCAGAGAGGGATGGAGGCCTCATGCCTGTACAGCTTGGGGAGCAGAAGATTCAGTGGTATCTAGGCAACCCTCTTCACTTGGTTCTGAGGCACATTGAGCACCAAACATTGTCCCAGGCTTTAGTGGTGGTGTATCAGCACCAGCATCTGCGCTGGCAGCAGCCATGGGTCCCTGAAGTCTCTGAGGAGTTTTCAGTCAACTATCCTGCAACAAAGAGTTAAGGTGCCAGTGCTTCCCTTCTTCCTGCTCACATCTGCTCTGCTGTGATTTCCGTACTGCCTCTCATTCTTTGAGCTATTCAGCAACTCTACTGTAAAGTGCAATGTTCAGGAGGATTCTGGTGCTCACTCAGCAAGTACATTAGCACACTCTGGAATCTCTGTGCCTCTAGGTTAAAGAAACAAACAAGACTCTGCAGGATATCTCCTGCCTATGTTTGTAGTTCTGTTATCTTTCTGGTGGGGTGATTATCAAAAACCAATAAATAAAAAACACTCACATATTTGGCTATATTGTAATTTAGTTCTCCTGATCTGCTTCACTGGAACTTCAGAGCTTAATGTCAGCGATTGAAAATGTGCTGAGGTTGACACAAGCTGGGATTCAGATGCAGAAACTCGCTTCTCAGCCTTTTGGTTATGATCAAGCATATGACCAGGAGTAACCTCTTGTCTGGTTGGATGTCGCATGCCTCTTGTGGGACCATGAATTGGATTCATTTGAATTTGAATTGGTTTTTGGAGAAAGCAAGGAGATGGATTTGGGGTTTGCCCTGTCTACTCTGTGCCTTGGCTTTGCAACTCTGAGAAAGGAGTAAAGTTTAAAAAAAAGATTCACATACAGAGCAACTTGGTCCCACAATCACTTCTCTAGCCTTTGCTCCCATGTCCAGACCATCTTTAACCTTTATTCAATCCACTTACCAACATCTCTAGGCACTGCACTACAATCGGCCTCTTCTCGTCAGTCCAACGGCAGTTTAGTGAATGAAGGAACGAGAGCTTTAAACAGGGCTCTCAAATCGCAAACAGGATTGCATTGCTTGTATTTGTGGGAGGTGTGTTTATTTAATCATTTATAAGTTCCCAGTGGCTGAGACTGTCTCAGTGCCAGCTTATGGAGAGGTTCAATTCCTTTAAATCCTATTGCCGAGACTTACACTGGGTACCAGAACGTTCACCATTATAATATGGATCATCTGATTGCAAAGCATTGCCAAAGTAAGAATGACATGGATAGAAAGAGTAATGAGGTCCTGCAACGGTGATTTAGGGAGTTAGGTAGAAGATTGAAAATCAGGACCTGTAGGGTAGTAATCTCAGGATTACTCCCCGTGCCACGTGTTAGTGAGGCTCGGAACAGGGAGATAGTGCAGCTGACCACGTGGCTAAAGAATTGGTGTAGGAGGGAGGGTTCAGTTTTTTGGATCATTGGGATGTCCTCCAGGGAAGGTGGGGCCTGTAGAAGAAGGACAGGTTACACGTGAACTGGAGGGGCACCAATATCCTGGCTGGGAGTTTTGTTAGATTCGGGTGCGTTTAAACTAATGCGGCAGGGAGTGGGAGTCAGAACAGTGTAGAAACTGGACTTGAGCATGGGACCAAGTTCAGGCTAGCTAAGAGGAAGAGCAGACAGGAGGAGATCGAACTCAGTGGGCCCAGCGGTCTGGAGTGCGTCTGCTTCAATGCAAGCAGGTAAGACAGATGAACTCAGAGCCTTGATTCTTATGCGGAACTTGGATGTAGTTGTGATAACAAAGACTTGGTTAAAAGAGGGAAGGATTGGCAGCTAAATATTCTGGGATATAAATGTTTTAGGTGAGACAGAGGGGAAAGTCAAAGAGGTGGGGAAGTCGCAGTACTGGTTTGGGAACATATTACAGCTGTACAGAGGGAGGACATCTTGGAATAATCATGTAATGAGACACTGTGAGTAAAACTCAGAAACAGGAAGGGGGTAGTCACTATGGTGGGAGTATACTACAGGTCTCCCAACAGCCCACATAAGTTGAAGAACAGATATGTAAGCAGATTCTGGACAGATGTAGAAATAATAGGGTTGCTGTAGTAGAAAACTTTAATTTTCCTCATATTGACTGGAAATTCCTTAGGTCTAAGGGTTTGGATGGTGAGGAATTTGTTAAGTGTGTCCAGGAAAGCTTTTTGGAACAATATGTGGATAGTCCGACTAGAGAGGGAGCTATACTGGACCTAGTACAAGAGAATGAACCCAGCCAGTTGCAGTGGAGGAACATGTGGTGAACAGTGACCACAATTCCTTAAGTTTTTGGATACTAATGGAAAAGGACAAGTGGTATCCTAGGGTTAAGGTGCTAAATTGGGGGAGGGCTAACTATTTGGAGGCTGTTGTTTAGGAGAGGCTGTTTGAGAATAAATCCACATTTGGTATGTGGGAGTCTTTTAAGGAGCAGTTGATCAGAGTACAGGACAGGGATGTACCTGTGAAAAGGAAGGATAGAAAAGGCAGGATTCTGGAACCATGGATGACCAGGGAAATTGTTAGTCTAGTCAGAAAGGATGCACACATGAGGTCTAGGCAATTAAAAACAGATGAAGCATTTGAAGAATACAGGGAAAGTAGAAAAGAGCTGAAACATGGAGTTAATAGGGCAAAAAGGGGGTAATGAAATGTCCTTGGCAGACAGGATTAAGGAGAACCCCAAGACATTTTATATATATATGAGAGACAAGAGGGTGGCTAGAGAAAGAGTCGGTCCACTTCAGGACAAAGAAGGGAAATTATATGTAGATCCAAAGGAAGTGGATGAGATCTTTCATGAGTACTTTGCATCAGTATTCACAAAGGAGAGGGACACGTCGATTGACAGTGTCTTGGAGGGGTGTGTAAACCCTTTAGAACAAACCATCATTACAAGGGAGGAAGTGTTAGGTGAATTAAAAAGCATTAAGATAGACAAAACCCCAGGGCCAGATGGCATTTATCCCAGATTACTGAGGGAGACAAGAGATGAAATTGCTGGGCCTCTAACAGAAATTTTTGTTTCTTCGTTGGTTACTGTTGAGGAACCAGAGGATTGGAGGATAGCTAATGTTGTCCTGTTATTTAAAAAGGGTAGCAAGGATAACCCAGATAATTACAGGCCAGTAGGCTTGACATCAGTGATAGGGAAACCGTTGGAGAAGATTCTTAGGAATAGGATCTATACACATTTGGAACTGAACGGTCTTGTTAGCGACAGAAAGCATGGTTTTGTACATGGGAGGTCATGTTACTAATTTAATTGAGTTTTTTGAGGAAGTGACAAAAATGACAAGGGAAGGGCTATGGATGTTGTCTACATGAATTTCAGTAAAGCATTTGACAAGGTCCCTTGTGGTAGGCTGGTGCAAAAGATTAAATCTCACGGGATCAGCGGTGAACTAGCTAAATTAATTCAGAACTGGCTTGGTCGTAGAAGACAGAGGGTACAATGGAAGGGTGTTTTCTGAATGAAGGTCTGGTACTGTGTTCCACAGGGATCAGTGCTGGGACCTCTGCTGTTTGTAATATATATATAAATGACTTGGAAGAAAACATTGCTGTTTTGATTAACAAGTTTATGGATGATACTAAGATTGGCAGAGTAGTGATGAAGATTGTCAGAGAATACAGCAGAATATGGATAGACTGAAAAATTGGGCAGAGAAATGGCAGTCGGAATTTAATCCAGACAAATGTGAGGTGATGCATTTTAGTAGATCCAATTCAGGTAGGAGCTATAAAATAAATGGCAGAAAAATCAGGAGCATAGACACACACAGAGATCTTGGAGTTCAGGTCCACAGATCCTTAAAAGTGGCAGCAGTTGCAAAAGGTGGTGAAGAAAGCGTATGGCATGCTTGCCTTCATCGGTAGGGGCATTGAGTCTAAAAGTTGGCAAATCAATAAATTCTTTACTCAGAGGGTAGTAAGAGCATGCCTGCCTGCAGCAGTAGTGGACTCACCAACTTTAAGGGCATTCAAATGGTCAGTGGACAGGCATATGGATAACATTGGAATAGTTATTCTGGAGGGGCTGAAAATAGATAAGTCCCCTGGTCCGGATGGGATTTACCCCAGGATTCTCTGGGAGGCAAGAGAAGTGATTGCAGAGCCTCTGGCTCTGATCTTCAGGTCGTCGTTGGCCTCTGGTATAGTACCGGAAGATTGGAGGTTAGCGAATGTTGTCCCATTGTTTAAGAAAGGGAACAGAGACTTCCCTGGGAATTATAGACCGGTGAGTCTCACTTCTGTTGTGGGCAAGGTTTTAGAAAAAATTATTCGGGATAGGATTTATAGTTATTTGGAGAGTAAAGAATTGATTGGAGATAGTCAGCATGGTTTTGTGGCGGGTAGGTCGTGCCTTACTAACCTTATTGAGTTTTTTGAGAAAGTGACCAAAGAGGTGGATGGGGGTAAGGCAGTGGACGTGGTGTATATGGATTTTAGTAAGGCGTTTGATAAGGTTCACCATGGTAGGCTTCTGCAGAAAATGCAGATGTATGGGATTGGGGGTGATCTAGGGAATTGGATCAGGAATTGGCTAGCGGATAGGAGACAGAGGGTGGTGGTTGATGGTAAATATTCATCATGGAGTTCGGTTTCGAGTGGTGTGCCTCAGGGATCTGTTTTGGGGCCACTGCTGTTTGTAATTTTTATTAATGATCTGGATGAGGGTATAGTTGGGTGGATTAGTAAGTTTGCTGATGACACCAAAGTCGGAGGTGTGGTAGATAGTGATGAAGGGTGTCATAGTTTGCAGGAAGACTTAGACAGGTTGCAGAGCTGGGCCGAGAGGTGGAGGATGGAGTTTAATGCGGAGAAGTGTGAGGTAATTCACTTTGGTAGGAATAACAGATGTGTCGAGTATAGGGCAAACGGGAGGACTTTGAATAGTGTGGATGAGCAGAGGGATCTAGGTGTATGTGTACATAGATCCCTGAAAGTTGGGAGTCAAGTAGATAAGGTTGTTAAGAAGGCATACGGTGTCTTGGCGTTTATTGGTAGGGGGATTGAATTTAGGAGTCGCAGCATCATGTTGCAACTGTACACAACTCTGGTGCGGCCGCACTTGGAGTACTGTGTGCAGTTCTGGTCCCCACATTATAGGAAGGATGTGGAGGCTTTGGAGAGGGTGCAGAGGAGGTTTACCAGGATGTTGCCTGGTATGGAGGGGAGGTCCTATGAGGAGAGGCTGAGGGATTTGGGGTTGTTTTCGCTGGAAAGAAGGCGGCTAAGAGGGGATCTTATTGAAACATATAAGATGATTAGAGGTTTAGATAGGGTGGATAGTAATAGCCTTTTTCCTCTGATGGAGAAATCTAGCACGAGGGGGCATGGCTTTAAATTAAGGGGTGGTAGTTATAGGACGGATGTCAGGGGTAGGTTCTTTACCCAGAGGGTGGTGAGGGATTGGAATGCCCTGCCTGCTGCAGTTGTAAATGCGCCTAGTTTGGGGGCGTTTAAGAGATCCGTGGATAGGTTTATGGACGAGAAGGGATTGGTTTAGGTTAGTGGGTCATTGTTTTGTAACTGGTCGGCGCAACATCGTGGGCCGAAGGGCCTGTTCTGCGCTGTAATGTTCAATGTTCTATGTTCTAGTTTAGGTTAGAGGGTCATTAGATTGGTTCCACTGGTCGATGCAACATTGAGGGCTGCAGGGCCTGTACTGCGCTGTAATGTTCTATGTTCTATGTTCTCATGTTACAGTTGTATAAATTGTTGGTTTGGCCACATTTGGAATAGTGTGTCCAATTCTGGTCATTTACCAGAAGGATGTGGAGGCTTTGGAGAGAGTGCAGAAAAGGTTTACCAGGATGTTGCCTGGTATGGAGGGTATTAGCTATGAGGAGAGATTGAATAAATTGGGATTGTTCTCCTTGGAAAGACGGAGGCTGAGGGACGACCTGATAGAAGTTTATAAAAGGATGAGGGGAATAGATAGCGTGAACAATTGGAAGCTTTTTCCCACGGTTGAAATGACAATTGCAAAGGGGCACAAGTTCAAGATAAGGGGGAAAGGGTTCAGTGGAGATGTGGTGGGGGAGGGGAGGGGGGGAAGAGTGGTGGGGGCCTGGAATGCACTGCCAAGTGAGGTGGTTGAGGAGTTACGTTAGCCACATTTAAGGCTTACCTGGATGGGCATATAAACAAACGGGGAATAGAGGGGTATAAGCAGTTGGTTTAGATATGACAACGTGATCGATGCAGGCTTGGAGAGCCGCAGGGCCTGTTCCTGTCCTGTACTGTTCTTTGTTTCTTGTTCTAAGGAGTACAAATAACTTCAACTCAGGATCCAGAGTGTCAGCGCAACATTTACACATTGAAAGTTACAAATGTAAAACGTTTGTTCATTCACAAGGAGTTCCAAAGTTCAGAATGAAATACTTTTCCAGTTCCCAACTTTGACCCTGGAGTTTGCAATAAAATGTAATCTCTAACAGAGATAAGTTGTCCGCTAGCGACTTTCTGCATGGCTTGGAGCAGCCCTGTCTCAACGACATAGGCTGGGATTTTCTGGGCATTCGTGTGCCATTGATGCTGCATACGAGGAAGGAAAATTTGGCACTCGGGGAATAGAGGGATATAAGCAGTTGATTTAGATAGGACAACGTGAAGGACCGAAGGGCCTGTTCCTGAGCCATACTGTTTGAGGTACAGTCCTATAGGTGAGATAGTAAACTGAGGCCCTGCTCCTCAAGCTGGATGTAAAAGATCCTGTGGCATAACAGAGGAGCCCTGGTTAATAGAGATCCCTCAACTTAGGGGCGGCATGGTAGCACAGTGGTTAGCACTACTGCTTCACAGCTCCAGAAACCTGGGTTCGATTCCTGGCTCGGGCCACTGCCTGTGTGGAGTTTGCACATTCTCCTCGTGTCTGCGTGGGTTTCCTCCGGGTGCCCTGGTTTCCTCCCACAGTCCAAAAGATGTGTGGGTTAGGTTGATTGGCCATGCTAAAATTGCCCCTTAGTGTCCTGAGAGGTGTAGGTTAGGGATTAGCGGGTAAAATATGTAGGGTGTGGGGGTAGGGCCTGGGTGGGATTGAGGTCGGTGCAGAATCGATGGGCTGAAGGGCCTCTTTCTGCACTGTAGGGTCCTGGGATCTATGATTCTAACTAACTAACGCCAAGATATCTGGTCATTTTTATCATTGCTATTTGTGGGATCTGGCTCTTCATGCTACACTTCAAATATACTTCAGTAGCTATAAAGTGACAGGGGCTGTCCCAAAGCTGGGCAAGGCATTTATAAATATTGCTTCTTACTTTCATTGCAGAGCACAGCACGATACTGTTCCAGTGCATTGTTCCTCTGAGCTGTTCTTTAAGTCTTTTTTTGCACACCTAGTTCTTACTTGCTCATGCCTTCAGACTTTTTGTTAACCCAAAGCAGCAAGTTTCCATAGTGACACGTTTGCATCAGACACACCTCCATCCCACTCTCTAAACTTGTTTTCTGTTGCACTGCAGCTTTTAAGAAGACACAAAACTCCAGACATGGGCTCATTAAAGCCTGGCCTGTTTGTACTCTTTACCCTCAGACTCTAATTCTCTGAGTTAAAGGCGAATGTAACATTAGCTGAAACAATCTGAGTGCCTGCCTGGGCAGCAACAGCAGCAATGCTTCCCCCACCCCTGCTTAACCCTAACCCACTCAGTTAAGTCTGCTGGAGGGGGCAGTGGGAGGGGACAATGTCAAAGGGGGTGACCAAGGCCCTGGGGAGAACAGCATTAACATGGAGCAAGGAGCAGCGCAGGTTGCCCCACAGTGGTTAGACTGCTGCCTCACAGTGCCAGGTACTGGGTTCAATTCCCAACTTGGGTCACTGCATGTGTGGAATCTGCACATTCTCTCTGTCTACGTCCGTTTCCTCTGGTTGCTCCAGTTTCCACCCACAATCTGAAAGACGTGCTGGTTAGGTGCATGGGCCATGTTAAGTTCTCCCTCAGTGTACCAGAACAGGCGCTGGAGTGTGGGGACTAGGGAAATTTCACAGTAACTTCATTGCAGTGTTTATTAAGTCTACTTGTGACACAAATAAACCTAAATTTAAATATTCACATAATGTACACTGCACCTGATGAACATTTATCTTTGCATAAAACACACTGCTGATTTATAAGTACCTGGAAAGTTCCCATTCATTGAATTTTCAGAAACTTACTGAAATGATCTCTAAGTCTAACATTTTACAAAGTAGACCTTCCGATTCTGGCAGTAAGCAT
The DNA here is from genome assembly GCF_965287045.1 of Carcharhinus amblyrhynchos. NCBI lineage: Eukaryota > Metazoa > Chordata > Chondrichthyes > Carcharhiniformes > Carcharhinidae > Carcharhinus > Carcharhinus amblyrhynchos. The sequence continues at coordinate 4,366,334 of NC_137342.1, read as the reverse complement.
TTTAGTGAAGACAAATAAAGTGTGAGGCTGAACAAAGACATCTTTTTATTTTACTGATAAAGTAATTGGGGTTTTCGCTATAGACTAGTACAATTTGACTGCTCTTGTACACTGCATGCAAATAGAATAATGCAAATGTTGATCTATTTATGGTATTCCAATTAAATTTTCACTATACATGTGTTTATTTCTTAGAAGATTTTTTCTTAGAATCTCTACAGTGCAGAAGCAGGCCATTTATCCCATTGAGTCTGCACCGACTCTCTGACAGAGCATCCCACTCAGACCCGATACCTAAAATCCCACGTATCTACCCCACTAATCCCTCCAACCTATATTATGAGCGAATTTAAAATACAAACTTCAGTGTGCTTTCCAAATCATCTTTGTATAGGAACAGGAGGAGGCCATTCAACCCCTCGCCATTCAATTAGATGGTTAATCTGTGCTTCATCCCTATTTACCCATATTAGTTCCATATCCCTTATCTTACCTGATAAATATCTATCAAAGTAAGAAGTCTCGCAACACCAGGTTTAAGTCCAACCAGTTTATTTGATAAACCAGTGTGGAAGGTTCTGATCAGAACCTCCCACACACCTGACGAAGGAACACCGTTTCCGAAAGCTTGTGGGTTTACTATCAAATAAACTGGTTGGACTTTAACCTGGTGTTGTGAGACTTCTTACTGTGTTTACCCCAGTCCAACGCCGGCATCTCCACATCATAAATATCTATCAAACTCAGACTTGAAAATTTCAACTGGTCTCCATTCTTTTTTGGGAGACTGAGATCCCTTTGCGTAGAAAAAGTATTTCTTGATTTAATTCCTTTTAAGATTTTCCTGTTTGTTCTGAACTCTCCAAACCAGAGGGAATAATTTTCCTCTATCTCGTATTGAACTTATTTATCATTTTAAACATTCTCATGAGATCTGCCCTCACTTTACAGCTCATGGATCCCAGCTAATAATACAATATTTTATCCTCATAATTTAACCATTTCAATCCTGATATCATTCTGGTAAATCTTTGCTTCCCCCCCTATATCCTTGCTGAGGTGCTGTGTCATAGGAACATGAGTAGGTAATTCAGCCCATCAGATCCATTTCACCATTCTCTGAGATCATGGTTGATATGTGCCCTAACTCCATATACCTGCCTTTGTCCTATACCCCTTAATCCCTTTGCTTAACAAAAAGGCATCTATCTCGGATTTAAAGTTAGCAACTGATCTAGCACCAACTGCTGTTTGTGGAAGATGTTCCAAACCTCTATTACCCTTTGTGTGTGTAAGTGCTGCCCAGCATCTCTCCTGAACGGTCTGGCCCTACTTCTTAGACTATGCCCCCTAATCTCCAAACAGTGAAAATAGTTTATTTTTATATACCCTGTCTTTTCCTGTTAATATCTTGAAAACTTTGATCAGATCATCCTGTAACCTTTCAAATTCTACAGAAAACAGGCCTAATTTGTATATTCTCTCCTCATAATTAAACCCCTGAAGTCCGGGTATCATTCTTGTAAACTTATGCTGCACTCCCTCTAAGGCCAATATATCCTTCCTAACGTATAGGATCCAGATGTGCTCTCAGTACTCCAAGTGGGATCTAACCAGGGTTTTGGAAAGCTGCAGCGTAACGTCTGTGTCCAGTTATACTCCAGTCCTCTTTATACAAAGACCAGTATTCCATAAGCCTTTTTAGTTATTTTCTGCACCTGTTTGTGGCATTTTAAAGATCTAAGCACCTGACCACCCCCCCAAGTTTCTTTGCTCATCGACTGTATTTAACTTCAATCCCCACAATAGGCAGCCCCGGAGTTTAATCTTTCACCCCTTTTACTCTCTCCCTAAGTGCTTCTTAGACCTTCCCTTTAAGAGATTCAGGCTGGTTTTAAATGGCTGGTGTCAGAGAAGTTGAAATTCTCTCCTGTACCAACATTGTACAGGCAGACAGGCAGTAAATAGTTAGCTGTGGCTCTGTGCTAACCCTCAATTCAGAGTCAGAAGGTTGGGTGTTCAAGACCCACTCCAGAGGCTGACACTCCAGTCAGTACTGAAGGAAATGATGGGTGGAATTTTCCACTCTGTGTACAGAGTGCTGGCTGAGGTGAGAATTACCAACATCTAGCTCTCCTGCCAACAATCAAGTTTCACTCCACTTTCTCAGGTCACAGAAAATCTGGCACCATGGTTTTTGCCGTCACGCTGGGCTGGGGCAGGGCTGTTCGAGCTGAAAAGACCCACCCCCTCCAAATAGAGCTTTGCAGAGAGTCCACATCAGCACTGCCCCCTGAAAGAGTGGCACAGCTAGGATGGCCAGGGTGCCAGGGCTGTCCCACTCTCCCAGAGGCTATACTAATCTTTGCACCCCCAGTAGGTTTCCCATGAGTGCTGGGCAACGCAACAGCTCAGTGACTATCACTGTTTGCTGTGCAGACACATGGATTTGGGCCGGTGTCTGTGGGAGTTTGCGCATTCTCCCCGTGCATGTGTGGGTTTTCTCTGGGTGCTCCGGTTTCCTCCCACACCCCAAAGATGTGCTATTAAGCTGATTGGAGGTAATAAATTGTCCCTAAATTAGTTTCCCTCAATGTGGAATGCCATAAACAATAGATAAGGGTCATGGGTGGAGGGGGACTGGTAATGTTAAAATGGCTGCGCGGGCTCGTTGGGCCGAAGGGCCTGTTTCCCGGGCTGTTTTTCTTCTTTGTTCTTTGTTCTTGTTTGTAAATACCTGTTGGAAACCTCACTGATATGACGTCATGTCAGCGAGAAGGAATTCCTTATGTGAAGGGAGCACAAGCACATGCCAATTTATTTAAATGTACTTTAATGAATTTTCCACCATATCTGTCATTGGCAAGGAGGTGGGACCTCATCACTGAGATTCTCATTCCTGCTGTCTTGCGAGATTTTTCCGCTGCCATCATCATTTTCAGTAACAAGTCTCACAACACCAGGTTTAAGTCCAACCAGTTTATTTGATAGTAATCCCATTCTAATCAGTATTCTGTAAACTGTGTGTGTCTTCTTTGCCTTTCTCTGATCAGAACCTTCCACACACCTGACGAAGGAACGCCGTTTCCGAAAGCTTGTGGGATTACTATCAAATAAACTGGTTGGACTTAAACCTGGTGTTGTGAGACTTCTTACTGTGTTTACCCTAGTCCAACGCCGGCATCTCTACATCATGATCGTCGTTTTCCCCCATGGCAAATGCTAGCAGAAAATCCAGCAGAAAGCTTTTCAACTGAGATGCTAAACCATCCCTGATTCTCTCCCTCTCAGGGAAACATAAAACTTTCCAGGGTCCTATTCAAAGAAAGGCACATCATTCGGTCCAGTCTTTCACCATGGAAACGCTGACCTAGAAATTCAATTGCAATCAGAAATAGCCATGCAGGGTTGGGATATATGTGCAGCACCCAAAATTGGTGCTGACAGTTTATTCTGATGAGGCAGACTTACATCCAACTCTGAAAGAGGGGACTTGTATTTTGAAAGCATCTTTCGCAACACCCGTATATCCCAAATTGCTCTACTGCTAACAATGTACTTATAAAGAGTAGTCGCCTTCGCTATTGCAGGAAACACAATGCCAAGGGAGTGCACAGCAAGAATCCGCAACAACGTGATCAATGAACAGATCATTTGCTTTAATAATGTTGACTGACGGTTAAATATTAGCCAGGACACCTGGGAAAACTCCCCTGCTCTCCTCTGCCTTCCAGACTCAATATTGTATTAAATAATTTCAGATCCTAACCACAATCTTCATTTAATCTGATACCAGCTCTTGGTGATGACTCTGCTCTGCCCATTTACATGTCTAGACTCATCTTGTCTTCCTGCACTTGGTTCATGAGATTTGTCTTATGCTATTGGCATTTAACATCTCCTCTTCCCCCAATTCCGCACTTACTTCAAACTTGGATTTTCCCTAATTCATCCACCTTGGGCTGGATTTGATATTTTTCAGCGAGGTGAGGGAGGTGGAATGGAAAGTGAGCAGTACGCTTGGCCCTGTCACGCCATCACATTGGCAAATCAAGTGTTGGGGGACAGATTAGCAGTAACAGGGGAAGGGGAGGAGGGGCTCCGAGCCCAACCTAGAGTCTAGGCCTGGGATTTTCATAGAATCACAGAACCCTACAGTGCAGAAAGAGGCCCTTTGGCCCATCGAGTCTGCACCAAACACAATCCCACCCAGGCCCTATCCCCATATCCCTACATATTATACCCACTAATCCCTCTAACCTACGCATCCCTGGACACTAAGGGGCAATCTCTTAGCACGGCCAATCAACCTAACCCGCACATCTTTGGACTGTGGGAGGAAACCGGAGCACCCGGAGGAAACCCACGCAGACACAAGGAGAATATGCAAACTCCATACAGACAGTGACTCGAGCCGGGAATCGAACCCAGGACCCTGGAGCTGTGAAGCAGCAGTGCTCACCGGTAGCACTGTGGCTACCGGTTAGCACTGTGGCTCTGTGGCAGGATCTGCCGTGGGGATACAGCAGGTCAGTCAAAGCCCATTGACTCTTGGTGGGTCTGGACAATTCCAGTAACAGGTGAGGCCAGAAAATCCCTCTCTAGGTCATACATCAAACTGGTTATACCATTAACAGCAAGTCAGTCAAGGCTGCAAATTAAAGGGCCCTTACTCTCTCAGTTTTCCTTTATTTCTTATGGAAGAGTCCAAAAGTTAAGAATGAGCCAAAATTCCTTTCAGAAGTTGCCCCCTTCCCCAAGTAGGACTTGCTTCTACATTCAAACATGGTCTCAATGTCAGCCCTTTACACCAACCCCCGTGGAACCTTGCCAGAGCTGCCATCAAACACTTGCAAACTCTTTCATGTCTAATGCCTGGAAATTGCAGCAAGCATCAAAAAATTGCAGATCATTGGATTATTAGAGAGTTTAGCAATTGGTCATTTCAGAATGGCAGATGGGTTATCAGAGTGAAGGGATGCACCTATAAAACTGAGATGAGGACAAATCTCTTCAGCCAGAGTGGTGAATCTGTGGAACAGAAGGCAGTGGAGGTTAGGTCATTGAGTGTCTTTAAGATAAAGATAGATGGGTTCTTGATCAATAAGGAGATCAAGGGTTACAGGGAAAAGGCAGAGAATGGGGATGAGAATCATATCGGCCATGATTGCATAGCAGAGCAGACTCGATGGGCTGAATGGCCTACTTCTGCTCCTATATCTTATGGTTTCTGATTTCTGCACCCACTCACATTGCATAACTTCTGAGACTGGCGCAATGCCAAGTCAGGAATTCGCTGGCCATTCACGCCTCGCTGCCATTGCAAGGAGGATGGAGAATTTGATGCCAAATCCCCAGTCACTGCAGCAGCTCCAGAGAATCCCGTTAGTGTGTGCTTAAACTGGACCAGCTGGTGGGCAACATGACAGCTCAGTGACTATCACTGTTTGCTGTGCAGATACATGGATTTGGGCCAGTATCTGTGGGAGTTTGCGCATTCTCCCCGTGCTTGCGTGGGTTTTCTCCAGGTGCTCCGGTTTCCTCCCACACCCCAAAGATGTGCTCTTAGGCTGATTGGTGTAACAAATTGTGGAATGCCATAAACATAGACAAAGGTCATGGGTGGAAGAGGGAACTCACAATGTTAAAATGGCGGCGCGGGCTCGTTGGGCCGAAGGGCCTGTTTCCCGAGCTGCGTTGTTCTTTGTTCTTTGAACGGCCAGAGAATCCCACCTCAAGCCTATCTTTTCTGATTTATTCCCCCTATCCAGTTATCCTCTCTGCTGTTCAGCTAGGAGGTTGATTGGACATTAGTCAGAGGTTGGGATTTTTCTGGATATCAGCAAAGGCTGATGTCGGGCATTAACCCTGGCACACCCTGACACTGCCCTGATGAGAGTCATTGCTGACATGCCAAATTTCCTTAGTCTCCTGAGAAAGTAGAGGCATTGGTGGGCTTTCTTAACTATAGTGACGGCATGGGGGAGGGGGGTGACCATGACAGGTTGTTGGTGATCTGGACACCTAGAAGCTTGAAGCTCTCGACCCTTTCTACTTCATCCCCATTGATGTAGACAGGGGCATGTCCTCCACTACACTTCCTGAAGTCAATGACTATCTCCTTTGTCTTGTTGACATTGAGAGAGAGATTATTGTCTATTTTCTGCTCCTGGTGCCAAACCCGCCCAACGCAAATGGTAGCAGAAAGTCCCAGCCTTAGAATGATAAAGGAGGCCATTCTGTCCACTATGTTGGTGTTAGCCCACTGCAAAAGCAATTGAGCTTGTCCGATTCCATCTCTTTTTCCTATCGCTCTTCAATTATTTCCTCTTCAGGAAATTATCAAACTTCCTCTCAGAAACCTCAATTGAAGGGCTCCTAGCTGTAACCAGTTTACTTTCTTGTTAATATTTACACAGGCATAGTGACAACTTCAAACTTAGATTTATTTCTCAATCAACATAACTAAAACAGGCAATCTGGTCATGAAGCCTGTGGCTGTTGTGGGAGCTTGCTGTGCCTATCCAAAGGTTGCCACCAACCCTCCATGACCACAGTGACATTACACCACTGGCTCTGAAGTGCTTTGGGACATCCTGAAATTTTGAAAGTCACAATGGAAATGTAAAACAAAATACTCTGAATGCTGGAAATCTGAAATGAAAACAACAAATGCTGGGAAAATTCTGCAGGTCAGGCAGCAGTGGTGGAGAAAGAAACAAAGTTTACATTTTGGGTCAGAAGAGTCCCTCCAAGTGGACCCCAGAAGCTGGCGTGTGGTGGGCAGATGGAGAGTGGGTCGAGATTCTCACTCAATATGAAGCTCACTCCAGCAGTTTGAGCATATGCAGAATGCACAGTTGCCTACATTGCATCAATAGCCAGCCAAGTGATAATCAGTCTGGCTGGTAGAGGAGTGGGCAGGGAAGGAGTGGGCAGGTATGGTCACCCTGGGAGGCAGGGGAGGAGAGGAAACATGATGAAAGTGGGGCAGTGAGACCCATCTATCCTGTATCATTTGTAGTGACCATTTTGAAATGTCTGTAATGGAGAAAAGTAAACAATATTAAGCTTGGTAATCCTGGGAGTTTTCTCTGGGACTGTTGACTAAACTCTTAATTCATCCAATTTAATCAATGATAAAAATGAGAGAGAGATTGGTGATGACAGAAACATTGTTGTGATCACACCAGTACAATTAACCCATCCTTTTTCTTTCAAACACTGATGGAGTCGCGGCACAGTTCCAGAATGTTCTCTCTCTACTTCAATTTTGTCCATATGTTAATATGAATGTGTTAAGTGGATTTCATCCTCAAACGCTCAGTCTTAAATTAATGAAGGCTGCAAAAATGTACTCCTGACCATATGTGAATTCATGAATTATGGATGATATAGAATCGAGAATGATACAAATAATTTGCAAAGGTTTCCTTACCCAAAATCATTCATAATTGATCTTATTTTGTGGATTAATTATCTTGTGCATAATTAATGTACAGGATAAACCATACAGTAAATTGCTTTGCTGGTTGAAGGTTGCGAATGTACAGTGGGCTCCTGCGATACCTTTAAACACTTAAGGTAGTCAGAGAGAAACTTTCCTTTTTCTCCCCTCTATGTGGGGGATCTTTTAATCAGTTTATCAGATCTCTCAGCAAGTCACATGGTTTCTGATGAAGTGGAATGTGGTTTATATATTGTTTTGCATCATGGTTGTGCAGGCCAGGCTGACAGGATCAAGGAGGGGCTTTTCCTGTTCAGCATTGTTTGATTTTTCACAATATTCCCAGTACTGTGTTTGCATTACATCCAATGTGGGTGTGAGGACATTTGAACCTAGAGCAGTGATGGGGAACCGAGCTAGTAAGTCATCTTAGAGGGCTACAAGATTGAAATCAGGCTTGTTCATTAACCATGATTCCACAAATAAAACTAAATCTATTTAACACATGCCAAATATTTCATAACAAGTTATAGAAAATGCTTAATAATTTATATGTTCATAGAACTGTCATCAACTTCAAATGATAAAAACAAAAGAAATATTTACACTTTGGACACAGAGGGAGCACCCAGCTCTAGCAGTCAATGTTGTGAACAGTCAGCACACATGTCACTTCACTTGTCCTTGTTTTTTGGGTATATCACTTCAGTCATCAATAGGAAAAACTTTGCAGTTGGAGGCCAGCAGAATGTGGGAACTCTGCGAAAGGGTAACGGACAACCAATGTCTTGTGAGCCACATTCAGAACACACATGGACTGCATGTGGCCCCTGGGCTGCAGGTTTCCCATCACTGACCTAGAGGAACTCCTGGGACAGGACAGTGGAAGGTCTCTGTTGGTATCAATGTGCAATTAGTTTGGTACCTGAAATGCTTGGATTTTGCATCAACATGAAACTGATGAAATACAGATACTATTGACTATTCGAGCTTGTTCCATCATTCACTAAAGTCATGGCTGATCTTTACCACAACTCCAAGAGGTGGCAAGGTGGCACAGTGGTTAGCACTGCTGCCTCACAGAACCAGGGTTTGACTTTGGCCTTGGGTGACTGTCTGTGTGAAGTTTGCACATTCCCTCCATTGCTGTGTGTGTTTCCTCTAGGTGCTCTGGTTTCCTCCCACTGTCCAAAAGATGCGCAGGTTAGTTGGATTGGCCATGCTAATTGCCTCTTAATGTCCACAGATGCGTAGGTTAGGGGGATTAGCATTGGCAAATGCATGAATTAAAGGAATAAGGCCGAGGGAAGAACCTGGGTGGAATGCGCTTTTGGAGAATCATTGCAGACTTGATGGGCCAAATGGCCTCTTTCTGCATTTTAGGATTCTATAGTTCCATGTTCCTGCACTATCCCCATGACCCTTATTCCCTAAGAATCCACAAATTCCTGCCTTAAATACATTCAGTGGCTGAACAACTACAACCCTCTGTGAAAGAAAATCACAACCATTGATTAGCAACCATTTGAGTGAATTAATATTACTTCACTTCATTTCAGTTCTAAATGGCTGACCAATTATTCCAAGACTATGTTCTTGATAACCCAGTAGGGAAAACAATTGCATCTACCCTAGATTACCCCGCAACATTGCTATTTCAGTATTTTACAGAAAGTCTGTGAAACAAAGGTTTTAGTCTTCAATTATAAAACAAAGGATTGGCTGCTCTGATTGTTCATCTGTGTAGCTCTATAGAAAACAGTGTGGTGATATCCTGGCTGAAACTGAAATATTTACAGGCGATTGGAACATAAATATTCATTTAAAGAAACCTCTTTCAACCTCTTATCTAGCATGCTATTCTTCATCACACCCACTTGACAAACTCAGCAGGAAAAACAGTTTAAAGGAATTGGAATTGGGAATATTCTGCCTTGCAGCTGACAACTGATAGAACTTAAGAAATTTATTGTAAATATAGAGGCTGTTTAATTAACCCTCTTGGTGCCATGTTATACTCCTCTCTCTCTCTCTGTCTGCCTCCCGAGGGCTGTTCTCAGTTACCTCCCCACCTCCTTCCTCCTACCTGTTTCTCTTCCTTTGGATGTTTTCTTTGCTGAAGATTCTGCAGGAAGGTTGGTTCTGCTGTTGTTAAACCAGCGCTTGAAAGGTTACACAACGATGTGGACATGCCGGCGTTGGACAGGGGTAAGCACAGTAAGAAGTCTCACAACACCAGGTTAAAGTCCAACAGGTTTACCAAATGTTGTGCTACCTAAATAAATGTGTTGGACTTTAACCTGGTGTTATGTTACGCAATGTCATTCACAGCCTATTTACAAGTCACTATTGTCCAGAGGCCATTTCATAGAGAAGGTGTTGACTTAGGTGCCAGAGTTAGAGTTTAGAATTTATGCTGAAATGATTCAGTGATATCACAGTTTGTTGATCCTTGTCTATGTTGATATTTTTATATTTTCACACACACATTTCCCCTTTCCCAGTATGGCCTGACCGTGGATGGATTCATAGGCTGATTAAAAGTCTGACAAGCTGACATCATCTTTGCGCTGACAGAGTAGCGGGTGCAGTATGATGGAGGGGTTGATAGGGTCCCAGAGCCCACTCGAGTGAACCCCATCGTGACAGCCGCTTGGAAGAAATTTCCAGCATTAGACACTCAACAACCTGTTGGTGCAGGATGCAACCAAAGACAATCTTTACGCTTATGCACAGAATGAAATATTATAAGTATATATCTAACTCAACCCTCATTTCAGTGTCCGCAAATGTCTCTTAATACATGCTCTAATTGCAACCCAATCAATGCCCTCCCCCTGCATATAGTTAACTACAATTGACAGACAATTAATTATTGCCTTTTTGTGTGGAAGAAATGCTTGTATCAAACTGCTCCATTGTGGGAGCACCTTCACCACACAGAGTTCAAGAAGGCCACTCACCTCAAGAGTAATGGGCACAGTAAGAATGTTGTTGTGAGACTTCTTACAGCACCAGGTTGAAGTCTAAATGAACCTAACAGGTTTATTTAGAATCACGAGTTTCGGAGCGCTTCTCTTTCATCAGGTGAGAAGCTCAAGCAAGAGTCATGGGGATGGACAATAAATGCTGATCTAGCCAGTAATGTTCACACCAGAGAGTGAAGGAAAACTGCAGGGTCCGCTCCATAGAACCATAGAATCCCTACAGTGCAGAAGAAGGTAATTTGGCCCATCGAGTCTGCACCGACTTGCCAAAAGAATATTTGACCAAGGCTCACCCCACCACTATTGCCATGCATTTACCATGGCCAATCCACCTAAACCACACATATTTTGGACTGAGGGAAAATCAGAGCACACGGAGTAAACATACACCTGTTCTTGCAAATTGTGAGTGCTACAATAAATATTAAATCATTTTTGAAATAAATACCATGGCGGGGGGTGGGATTTTACGGTCTCGCTCATCCCAAAACTGTAAAATTCTGCCCGAGATCAATGGATCTTCCCATTGTCCACCACTCACCCACTCCGATTCCCATGGTGGACAAAGCAGTAAAATCATGGCCCATGTTACTGAACTGATAAATCTTCTGTCCTGGGAGGGGGTAGCTGTCAGCTCCTTCCTCCACTTTATCACACTGCAAAATGATGCCTGAGCACATTCGAGTCCAACCATCCAAATTTTAAAGTTTATTTATTAAAGATACAAGTAGACTTACATTAACACTGCAATGAAGTTACTGTGAAAATTCCATAATAGGCTTGCATATTTCTGTTTCAGTTAAATAGAAGGGCCTCAAGGGAGCAGCACACTTTTTAGAAAATAGGGAGGTGACTGAATCATCCTGACAAGTGTCCTTGGCATTTTAAAAAAAATTATGATGTGGAGATGCCGGCGTTGGACTGGGGTAAACACAGTAAAAAGTCTGACAACACCAGGTTTAAGTCCAACCGATTTATTTGATAGTAAACTCACTGTGAGTTTACTATCAAATAAATCGGTTGGACTTAAACCTGGTGTTGTCAGGCTTTTTACTTTAAAAATTATAACAGAGCAAAGCTGGTTTTCACTTTTCATCGCTTACCCCAGAAAGGGAGTCTCCTAAATATGATTTTGTGAAAACCTTTCCTGCAGTATTACTGGTCATATCACAAAACCCTTTCCAACCACTTCCTTATATCATTCCTGTTAGACGTTCAGTTTTGTTACAGTATATACCTAAAGCATTACTTGATGGTGAATATATAACAATGACAGACACAGGTCTCTCAGCCAAACTACCGATAATCTACTCAACCAGAGAGAACAAAAATCTGGTCATTGTCCCATGTCCATTTGTGCTGTGCACAAATTGGCAGCAGTGACTGCACTTCAACAACTTCACTGACCCTGAAATGTTTTGGGATGTTCTGACATCATGAAAAGTGCTTTACATGTGCAAGTTTTTCATTTATCATCCTCTTTATAAAGTGAGCTGTATCACATTCTCATACAGTATAACTACAATTGTATTCTCCCCTGTGTGCATTAACTACCCTTCCACTCATACAGCACTGCCTGCTGGGGCCCTGCAAGGAGCAAACTTCAACCATGGTGACACTGAATGATCTATCTTTTCCCTGTGATGAAAGATGTGAGATATTCTACCACATCTAACAAATGTTGCAGCTTTCCCGCAAGGATGTGACCTTGCCTCAAAACAACGGATAAAATATTTACCAGAAATAAAGTTATTGACCTTAACAACAAACCCGAGCTAAAACACAATCTAAAGGTTGTTAGTATAAATTCAATGAGACCTCATTTTCTAAGGGTAAGTGGGTGAGACACAGCTCATGTTGCAATGACGATAGAAATCAAAGTCCCAAAGACACCAAATCCCCAGCAAATACTTCAAATTATCACCTCTCTTTGTTTTTCATTTAACACATTAAGAAATAATAAAATTATAAACATAACTATTTTCAGAAAGCAGGGTGATTCTTGTAAAAGAGGTGGTAATGAGCCAGCTGTTCCTTCTACAACTTTTGCATTTTTATTTCCACTGGGGAGTATCTCAGACATTTCCCCCTTGCCCCTCACCACCCACCACCCCTCCCCCCCCCGCAACAAAAGCAATAATACCAATAATCCATGAAACCTTACAGTAATATCAATTAACTCAATGCATCAAAGACACATGGAAAGTAACATTGAGAGCAGAAGGATGGAGGGGGAGCACTAAGGAATCTGAGGCGAAAGTTGCTAATTGATGCTAATTCTTTGAAACGTTAAAGTGATCGTAGAAAACAGAGACTTGTGATTATTTAATGCTTCTCAAAGCGTTTTGTAACCAACAAAGTACTTTTTGAGGCGTAGTCATTGTTGTAATGTAGGAAACGTAGTAGCCAACTTGTGTGTAGCAAGATCCCACAAACAGCACTATGATAATGAGCAGACAATCCCTTTTAAAGTTTTGAAGCTTATTTATATTGTCATAAGTAGGCTTACATTAACACTGTAATGAAATTACTGTGAAAATTCCATAGATGCCACACTCCAGTGCCTGTTCAGGTACGCTGAGAGAGTATTTAGCATGACCAGTACACCTAACCAGCACACCTTTCAAGAGTGTGGGAAAAAACCAGAGCAAATGGAGGAAACCCACACAGACATGGGGAGAATGTGCAGACTTCACAGCGACAATGATCCAAGCCAGAAATCAAAGGCAGGTCCCTGATGCTGTGAAGCAACAAGATTAACCACTGTGCCACCGTGCTACCTTTCAGTGATGTTAATTGAGGGTGTCCAGGACACGAGGAAATCTCCACAGTTCATTACATTGTGAAGAAATTATTTACAGACACTCAAGAAGGCAGACGTGGCCTCAGCTTAAACTTTCATCTGAAATACAGCAGCAAAACGCATAGAAAATTGTCCCAGTGTGCTTCAGGAAAGGTGTAAATAGGAGAAAATCAAAACCCAGGAGGAGATATTAGGCAGGGTGAACAAAAGCTTGATCAAAAAATGCATTTGAATCACAGAATTGTAACAGCATTGATTGAACCTGTCGTCATCACACTCAGACAGTACATTCCAGATCCTAACCATACTCTCTGACAATACATTCCAGATCCTAACCACTGGCTGTGTGAATCTGTCTCCACCACACTCTCAGACAGTTCATTCCAGATCCTAACCACCCGCTGTGTGAATCTGCCTCCACCACACTCTCAGACAGTTCATTCCAGATCCTAACCACCCTCTCAGCCAGTACATTCCAGATCCTAACCACACTCTCTGACAATACATTCCAGATCCTAACCACCCGCTGTGTGAATCTGCCTCCACCACACTCTCAGCCAGTACATTCCAGATCCTAACCACTCGCTGTGTAAATCTGTCTCCACCACACTCTCAGACAGTACATTCCAGACACTTACCCTCTGTAGTGTGATATTGCAGTTGCTTTTTTCACAAATTGCTTTAAATTTCTATCCCATCAATCCTTTCACAAGTAGGAAAGTTTCTCCTAGCTATCTTGTCCAGACCCCTCAGGATTTTGAAGGTTGATACATCAACTCCATTTCCTACCCAAACCCCATATCCCTTGACTTTCTTAATAGTCCAAAAATATAATAATCTCGCTTGAATGCACTCATGGACTGATTCTCCTCCACTCTACGAGTTTCTCCTCATATCTGTTCTGAATGGCCCACTCCTTACTCTGAGTTAAGACCATAGTCTAAACTTTTCAGCAAAACGATCCCTCTAATAATTTGTATATGTTGTAATGAGTTAGAACTTCCACCCCAGCCCTTCCTTCAGCCATTTCCCCCTTTACTCCTCAATCCAATAAGTTCTAAACATCAAGATAGTTGGGTAGTTATTAGTGAAAATATGGTCTAAGAGTCACTATCCATTTCTGACCTGAGCAAATATTATTCATGCACTTACTCATGATATTTAAATCAGCAGCATCAGTTCAGCTTTTACCCAATTTCCGTAGACTCCATGCCCATTTCCTCAGTAAATACGGATGAAAAAAACCCATTTAGTATCTCCCCCATCTCTTTTGGTTCCATACACAGTCTACCACTCTGGTCTTCAAGAGGACCAATTTTATCCCTCACTATCTTTTTGCTGCTAACATACCTGTAGAAGCTCTTTGGATTTTCCTTCACTCTGTCTGCCAAAGCAACCTCATGCTTTCTTTTAACCCTCCTGATTTCCCTCTTAAGTAGCTTCTTGCATTTTTTATACTCCTTGAGCATCTGATCTGTTCCTTGCTGCCTGTACATCTTTTGATTCACTTAAAATCCAAATATCTATTGACCTTGCTCTTCAGTTTCTCAATGGTTGGGTATTTTTAACCCTCTGGAGTGCAGAATTTCAAAGATGACAATCCTTTGAGAAAAACATTTCTTCTCCTCTCAGTCCCAAATGCTGGCCCTTATCCTGACATTATGGATGGGACTTTTATCCCTGGACTAAATCCTGTGGCGGGACCAAGTTTAGGGAGTGTTTCCTGCTAGGAATTAGCGCCATATTGCATAATTGCGGTTTCATTAAGGATGCATTAAGAAGCTTTGCAATGTTTCGTGTGGCAGAATGAGCTGGAAGGCTCAAGTTTCACTATCCTATCTGGGCACCATTTTTAAAAAGTATCAAGACTTAATTGACCCAATGTTGAAGAAAGAAGATAGACTACCAGGAACACTCTGAATCTGGAAGATGGACTTCATCGATGACACTGAAGCTAGGAGATCCACCTGATAGATGCTCTCCTCACCCATTGCTGTGTGTTCCAGGGGCCACGGTCCCTGGAAATCAGGATGCAGGCCCAGGGCCTTCCTCAGGTAAATGCCAATATGTACCCACCTTGTTGATCCAGATGTGGTCTGGATTGGTGTCGTTTCTCACTGGTGACGGGATGCGTGGACTGGGGTGAGGGGGTTCTGACTGGACAGTTACCTGCATCCAATTAACGGAATACTAAATGGTGGGAATTGGGACCTGGCTTAGTGAGCGGCAATACAAAATCTCACTGTCATTTTTACAGGAAACAGGCTTTTCAGCATCGCCCCAAGTCACACAGTTATAAAACAGTTATATCCTTCTTTGTGTAAAGAGACAAAAACTATACACAGTCATCCAGCTGTGCTCTCACTCAATTGCAGCAAGACCTGGGAGCTGAGAGTGGGCTGAATGTCAGACAGACTGGGACATGCCCTCCAGCTAGAGACTCATGATTCCTGGATAAAGGAAACCTCAACATTTGACCTTTGTGTTGTTGAATGCAGTGACAGAAAGTAATTGAAGGTTGAAAATTTATTTATTAGTCACAAGTAAGGCTTACATTAACACTGCAATGAAGTTAGTGTGAAATTTCCCTAGTCGCCACACCTGGTCAATGCACCTAGCCAGCATGTCTTTTAGACTGTGGGAGGAAAGAAAAGTATGGAATGTTCTAGCAAAGAGCACGCAATGAATGGCTGACTGCATTGAAAGATTGGAAAACATTTATTCTCAGAATGTCAGCAATTATTTTTTTCTGCCCTCTCTTTAATCATCCTGAGAAGGTGAGTGTAGGCGTCTTAGAATCATAGAATCCTGCAGTGCAGAAGGAGGCCATTCGGCCCATTAAGTCTGCACCAACTACAATCCCACACTAGGGGGCAATTTAGCATAGCCAATTCACCATCTTTGGAGTGTGGGAGCAGGAGCACCCGGAGGAAACCCACACAGACATGGGGAGAATGTGCAAAGTCCACACAGCGAGTGGCCCAAGCCAGGAATTGCACGTGGGTCCCTGGCACTGTGAAGCAGCAGTGGTAACCACTGTACTGCCGTGCATTCTTCTTGGAACTATTGTGAGATCTGTACAAACAAGTATAATGTAACACCTCACTCTGACCCCTCTGTCCTCACTTTCATACACTGTTCTAAATAAACCCAAAATAAGCTTGAACAGTATCTCATCTTTCCATCTGGCACTTATCAGACTCAGTGTAAGGTACATCCTAGCTATTGGCAGATTGTTGGTAATGGTTTTGCTGTAACCATTTACATCTCCTCTTGGCACATCTTTCCTTTGTCCCATTACCATCCACGTTTGCCTTGCACCGTCACCCCTTTCACCATTGAATAATTCCTGCCTTCTACCCTATCCTAGCCTCTCCTCTGTGATCTTTCCCCCTTTTCCTGTACTAGTTTTAAACCTGTTACATCGATGCTGTTCTCCCAGTTCTGATGACAGGTCACTGATTGAAAACGTTAACTCTGTTTCTGTCTCCACAGATCTGCTGAATATTTTCAGCATTTTCCGTTTTTATGATGTGGAATCTGAGGATGTTGACCTGACAACATTACAGCCCTTGTTTTTCTCAGTGGCAGAGATTGCAAGGGGGTGGGGGTGGGGTGTAACTGGTGAATTGCTACAGTTCATTCTGTAGATTTTACACTCATGCAGCTACAGTGCGCTGGAAGAGAGAGGGAGGTGAATATTGAGTGGAATATAGTGCTGGCCCATCAATAGGGTGAACTGTTTCCTCGTGGATGGTGTCAAGCTTCTGAACTTTTTTATAACTGCAATAATCTAGGATGTGCTGCGTTTCCAACAGAATAGAACATAAGAACATAAGAAATAGGAGCAGGAGTAGGCCATCCAGCCCTTCGAGCCTGCCCCACCATTCAATAAGATCATGGCTGATCTAAAGTGGATCAGTTCCACTTTCCCGCTTTCTCCCCATAACCCTTAATTCCCTTGTCCATCAGAAATCTATCTACCCGTGACTTAAATATATTCAGTGAGGTAGCCTCCACCACTTCAATGGGCAGAGAATTCCAGAGATTTACCACCCTTTGAAGAACTTCCTTCTCAACTCTGTTCTCAACTGCCCTCCACCTTATTTTGAGGCTGTGCTCTCTAGTTCTGGTTTCCTTTCTAAGCAGGAAGAATCTCTCAACCTCTACCCTATCTAGCACCTTCATTATCTTGTACGTCTCTATAAGATCCCCCCATCAGCCTTCTAAACTCCAGTGAGTACAGACCCAGTCTATTTAATCTCTCCTCATAAGCTAACCCCCCTCATCTCTGGTATCAGCCTGGTGAACCTCCTCTGTATTCCCTCCAAGGCCAATATATCCTTTTGCAAATGAGGGGACCAAAAGTGCACACAGTACTCCAGTTGCGGCCTCACCAGTGCCTTGTACAGCTTGCACCTGAAAGGGAGTGTTGTGTTTTCAGTTGTGGTCCAACATAACAGGTCTGCACAGGGTGTCTCAATCCCTTTTCAAAGGTTTGGAGGAACTTGCTAAAATGCTGGCCTAAAGAAGGCAGAAACTCAACGCATCATCCCTTGAGTACCAAGTAACTCTTCAAGTCACATAATATATGTGAGCAATAGGTAAAGATGTTGTTAACACATATATTTGTAGACCATAGAGAAATAGCTTGAAGTTAAATAGATTGGATATAGTTAGGCATATTGATAACCCACTTTATGGAAACAACTGTGAGTTTAGTCACAAACATAGGACATAAGGTTCGATGCTGCTAACACAGCAATAATTAGGGATAATAAAAAGACTGCCTGTAATGTAGAGATAACATCAGAGATGTGATGTGCAGTGAAGCATACACCACATCCTGCAGGAATGTAAGAGGCCCACGTTATAAAAAGCAAATGGTCTGCAAGATGTGTTGTTTATACAACTAAGCATAAAAGGGGGAAGGGGTCACTGAGATAGTCGGGACAGCAGTGATTAAGTTGGCAAAGGATTGATTACTGCCAATCTGAACTGGACATGTAACAGTATTGGATAAGATGGATGAGTTTGCTAATGCACTCTTGTGATAACAGGAGACATTGTTAGATGGGATAGGAACTTAGGGCACCTCGAGCCAATAGGAGAATGTCAACACATAGATGGGACAGGGACCACCAATTAGGAGAGAACATCACATTGCAAAGCCATCACAATGCTTGTAAAAAAGGTATAAAATGTGCTGTAAATCTATGTGAGGTGTGCCTATTTCGCTAGACACCCGGTCTTGCAAGAACGTCAAATAAAATCTTGCTCCTTCAGAACTTGACTTGACTAAATTGTTTAACTGTGAGCTGTGTTTCTCACAATTGGGGGCTCGTCCGGGATCCTAACATCCCTGGTAGGGAGGTTGCCGGTGGTAACTGGGAAGACGCGTCCCGTTCCAAATTGAACGGTCCCAGGTGCTCATCGGTGGGCTTCTCTGCCACTGACTGTTAAGAATCCTAGGAAAGTTGTTCTGAACGAGTAAGTGGGATACGATAGGCACCGTCGTGTGGTCGGGCAACGCTGTGCACGGACCAAGGTAAGAAAAGTGACTTTTAAGTATTGCCTTGGCGACCGGGTCGTGGTCGGTAAACCATGGAAAAATGGGGGTAGTTGGAAGAAGTCCCCCGGGAAAGGTGTCAGGATTGGGGCCCCAGGTAACATCCCTCCAGAAAGTCCGTTGGGAAGGATGTTGGAAGGTTGGAGCACTAGTAGCTGTACTAGGGATAAAAACAAGACGACAATGAGAGGATATTGTTGTCTTGTTTGGGTGAAAGAAGCAATCCGGAGTCCGTCTGTCTTCTGGCCAAAGTACGGATCGGAGGAGGATTGGGTTTGTCATATTCTTAATGAATATGTGAGACAGAAGCAGCCGGTGTCCCAGAAAGGAATTGACTATGCAAGTTGCTGGATAATGTTAATTTCGGGGCTGCGGGGGAGGTTATGTGATGAGGAAGCAGAAAGAGTAGAGAGAAGTATGTCAGTGGAACTGGGAACCCTGACATAGGCTTTTACTGAGGTGCGGGGTGAACGCTAATAGCAGTTATGTATTTGGAATTGTGCATGACTATATGACTGTTTGAGAGAGAAGGGGATTTGTCACGGCATGGGGCACCCAAATCAAACAGGTCAAATTTATTAGAGGCCAGTGAGCTCCCACCAGTAAAGGGTTAAAAAAAAGAGACAAGCAGGCTGACTCTGTATGGTACAGAGAGAGAGAGAGGCTGTAACTGTGTAATTGAGACCCTCATGTGATGTAATAGGTATAGCCAATCAAAGTGAATTGCTTTAAGTTTACTAAATTATGTAGGGATCGGACAGAGATTTGAATTCTGCCAAGTGGGAAAGGTGGCATTACATTGCATCTTAAAGTTGTAAGGAGAGTTAACCAGTTAGGCAAACAGTAGATTTGATTTTGTACTTGCCTGTGTTGGTTACAAAGGCAGAGCTGTAGAAATAATTAAACATGTAGATTGCACATTAGAATGCTTTCAGTATTTCTTCGTGCATCTGTGTTCCAAGTGATGTTTTGTTTTATTGTACCAGAATTGTAAGAATGTGCAAGGGTCTTGATTTAGTGAGGATATTTAAAGGTGATAAAAATAAATCTTATTTTGGATTTTCTGAATCAGGCTTTTGTTAAATAAACTGCTGTACTTTGACTCACAATTGGATTCAGAGGTATCTTTACCTACAAGAATTGGTGCTGAAACCTGGGATCTGTTTACGGGTCCGGTTGAATGGCCACAACCGGAGCTCCGGAATAGATTACCGAATTTAAGGGAGTGAATCAAAGTACAGTAGGTGCTCATCTGTGATGAAAGAGTGTGAGTGTGTGAGAGGTCTGAGCTGAGCACGTGCAGATAAGGAGGTGTCTGTCTTTACACCTAGCCTTAGACCAGTTGTGGAGAGGGTAGCCCCCTACGCGAAGCTCAGAAGTTTGAAGTGAGTGTAAAGGCTAGAAAAGGATGCCTGGGATGTGATGTTCAGACGTGAGTAAGAAAGAAAGCCGGCTTAATAGTGTGAGCTTAAGGGTGTAAGCTCACGAGTGTAAGCGGTGGTACGGAGGGGACTGATCACCCCTGATAGGTATCACCGGACTGTGATAAGAGCGACCTAGGGGTGGGATCCATTTCACCCACTAGATCAACAATGGAAATGATTGGGAAAAAAAGGACGGAACTAAGATAATTGGAATTCTCTTAGTTTGAATTAATTAAACAGGTTTAAACTGGATTAATTGAACACATCTCAGTCTTGGGTAAAAAAAAATTGGGCTGACGACAAGGAGAGAATTAAAACGTCAGAATCACAGATTAGAGAGTTAGAAAAAAAGAAACCAAACAAAGAAAATAGCAGTATTGTTAATACATCAGTTAGCTGGACTAATTGAACAAGTAGTCACTTCCACTAAGAAGTGGAGTGGGGATAAAAAAAAATTCAGAAAATAGAAGGGTGGAGTGAGAAGCCACTTGATGAATTGTTAAGAGAAGCACAGAAGGTATTTGTGAAGAGAGATAATGAGACAGAGAAACAGAAGGCAAAGATAATGGTAGCGACCGTAGATGAGATTGTGAGGAAGAGGGTAAATCCCCTAACTGAGGAAAGGACACGAGGGTATCAGTATGTTGAACGGAAGGTGTGCGGAAGTAGAAAAGGTGGGGCACTAAAAGGTGGGGTAACACAAAAAAAACCCAAAAGGGGTGTTATCACTGTGGAATGGTTGGACATTTTAGAAGACAGTGCCCTGAATTACAAAGAGAAGAGAGGGTAGTGCCTCTCATGAGTATGGATGAAGATTAGGGAGGTCAGGGGTTCCTACCCCCGGGAATCCACCGGGAACCCTTGATAAATCTGCAGGTGGGTCCCCAACAAGAAGATGCGGTGTTTCTGGTGGATACGGGGGCCACTAGATCCTCTCTGAATTATATACCGAGAGGAATAAAGTTAATCGATAAAAAAATTAATGGTATCAGGAGTGAAAGGGGAAGGTTTTACAGTCCCCATGTTTGAACCGATTATGCTTAAATATCAGACTGAGCGGATAGAGGGTCAACTCTTATACATACCAGCAGTTGGCAGTAATTTATTAGGCAGAGACTTAATAATTAAATTGGGTTTGGCAATTGGAGTAGAAAAGAACCAATTAACAGTAACCATTGGCAGTATTAACAGACGAACAGGAACAGCAAATAGACCCGATAGTCTGGGCAGGGGAGGAAAACCGAGGGGGATTAGACGTTCCTCCTCTGCAAATAAATTTAAAAAAGAAGGAGAGACGGTGTGTGTTAAGCAATACCCTATACCTTTGCAAGGAAAAAAAAGGATTACAGCCAGTAATTGAAGGATTGGTTAGAGATGGACTGTTAGAACCCTGCATGTCCCCTTATAATACCCCTATATTGCCTGTAAAGAAGCCTGATGGAACGTACCGCCTGGTACAAGACCTAAGGGCCCTGAATCAGATAGTGCAGACACGACACCCCGTTGTCCCTAATCCTTATACTTTATTAAGCAAGATTCCTCCTGATCATGGATGGTTCAGTGTAGTAGACCTAAAAGATGCATTTTGGATATGCCCACTGGTGGAAGAAAGTCGAGACTTATTTGCTTTTGAGTGGGAAAATCCTATCACAGGACGGAAACAACAGTTCAGGTGGACAGTGCTCCCACAGGGGTTCACAGAGTCCCCAAATCTTTTCGGTCAAGTCTTAAAGCAGGTGTTAGAAAGATTTAAAAAGCCTGATGAAATCACGTTACTACAATATGTAGATGACCTACTAGTAACAGGAGGAGGAAAGGAAAAGGTAATAGAAACCACAAATAGCTTATTGAATTTTCTGGGACAACAGGGATTCAGGGTGTCAAAGAAAAAGCTGCAGTACGTAGAGAAGGAAGTTAAATACCTTGGACACCTAATCAGTGAGGGAAGGAGAAGAATAGATCCAGAAAGAATACAAGGAATCCTAGATCTAAATATACTACGGACTAAAAAGGAACTTAGGAGGTTCTTGGGATTAGTAGGATACTGTAGATTGTGGATCAAAGGGTACGCACAGAAAACTAAACAACTATATTTGAAACTGTTAGAAGAAGAACCTAATGTTTTAGAGTGGACAGAGGATCTAAGCTGATAATAGAAACGAAACTCCCTTGGACTAAGTGCTTACCAATAGCACTTTTGCATATTTGTACACCTCCTCGAAAGGATTTGGGTTTATCCCCCTATGAAATGCTATTTGGACTGTCTTATATGGGAGCAGTCGGGGAGTTACCGGTTCCTGAAATGAATGATCAATTTTTAAAGAAATATATACTGGGCCTGTCCTCCTCGATATCTTCCCTTAGGAAACAAGGATTATTGTCGCAGACTCCAGCCCTCGACTTCACGGTACATACAATTCAACCAGGAGATCGGGTCCTGGTAAAGTCATGGAAAGAAACTAAGCTGCAACTGGAATGGGAGGAACCATATCAAGCACTCCTAACAACTGAGACAGCAATCAGGACTGCTGAAAAGGGGTGGACACATCATACTAGAATCAAAAGGACTGGTAAAACCTCCAGATAATTCCGACACGTGGAAGGTCGAACCAACTGAAGAACCTTTAAAGCTGAAATTTAAAAGACTCTAAATAATCAATTTCTAGTAGCGGCGTGAGCGCGGGAAAGAAACTGTTTTGAATAAGTTCTCTCCTAAAAGGTAACGAGAAAGGGATAGAATGGAAGGGGTAACCTGGATAATGCTTTCCTTCCTCTTGTCTCAGAAAGTACTTACAAGTATGGGATATAATTCAGATAAATTAGAAAAGGAAAGGAAAAATACTATAAGCTCAATTACGATTCTGGATCTCCCTACAACATAGGTGGTAGAAACTGACCTATGTTCTTTGGTAGTGTGTGGAGATCTGGTGAGCCAGCGAAAATATTCGGTAGAATCCTTACAATTTTATGCTGATGGAAAATATCCTTGGGGTGGACTCCCTTCCATAATATCCCTTCATCAGAAACATATGCAGTCCAGATCAGAATGCTTAGACAAGAAATGCAATCCTATATATATAACAATAAAAGGGACCAAATGGACCAACAAAATAAACGGTCCAATTCTAGATCCTAAGAACCTCTCCTGGTACTCTATAGCTGGTGGACCCTTCCTTACGGTTAATTGGACCAGAGACTATCAACTGCACCAGGCAGTATTTAGAATCAGGGTAAAGGAGGGAGGAAAAGACAGCAAATTGAAATGCTGTTTCCAAATCTATGTAGATAAAAATTTGAAAACACCCGACCGAAATGATCAGGTTCCCCAAAATGACCCAAGGGCAGTAAGAATGGTAGAAGTAAACAACCTAAAACAAACCCTTGAAATAGAGACTGGGTATGAGGAGACCAATGCCTGGGTGGAATGGATCAAATACACTGTAAAAAGCTTAAATAAAAGCAATTGCTATGCCTGTGCGTCTGGGAGGCCAGTGGCTCAAATAGTACCCTTCCCTCTGGGATGGAAACGCAACAGAAGAGGTATGGAGTGCATGTTAGCCCTGTATCAAGAAAAGGAAGCATGAGGCAATCCGAACTGCACATCCCTATCCCTGATGTTCCCTCCCGTGGAAGCAAAGAACTTAAAAACTCCCCCTCAGTTTCTCACTGCTGTTGTGAATCACACTTCATGTGTGAACCGACAAGGGGCAGAGTTAACTCATTATATGGGGGAGTTAGAAACATGCTCAGAAATCAGGAGCATTACAGAGAACGGAATGGGAGGGAACTATTCATCATTGAAAATCCCCAGAGCAGATATATGGTGGTATTGTGGAGGAAGGGTACTGAGGCCAACTCTACCCCCCCAGTGGAAAGGTACATGTGCAATTGTCCAATTGGCTATACCATTTACCTTGGCATTTGAAGAATCAAAAAGGATCAGGAAAAATAAGAGATCAGTGATAGGAATTTCTTTTGATGAAAAGATATATCTAGATCCCATAGGAGTGCTTCGGGGAGTCCCAGATGAATTTAAAGCTCGAAATCAAATTACAGCTGGGTTTGAATCCTTGTTTTGGTGGGTGACAATAAATAAGAACGTAGATTGGATAAATTATATATATTATATACAACAGAGATTCATTAACTAAACCAGGGATGCTGTCAAGGAGTTGGCGGAACAACTAGACGCCACTAGTAGAATGGCGTGGGAAAATAGGATAGCCTTAGATATGACGTTAGCAGAAAAAGGAGGTGTATGTGTAATGTTGGGGGGAAAGTGTTGTACCTTTATCCCAAATAATACGGCTCCTGATGGCTCTATAACCCGAGCCTTACGAGGACTAACAACCTTAGCAGAGGAAATAGCAGAAAACTCTGGGGTAAACAACGTATTCACTGTCTGGTTAGAATCCTGGTTTGGAAAATGGAAAGGAATGGTGGTGTCAGTACTAACTTCCTTAATAATAATGGCAAGGATATTGATAACCGTGGGATGTTGCATAATCCCCTGTGTAAGGGGACTGGTCCAAAGGCTTATTGAAACAACACTAACAAAGAAAATGTCTACGGTAGATCATGGAGAGAGAATGAATTTATTGAAAATTGGAAATGAACTGAATGATGAAGTAAATAAAATAGCAGAACAAATGCTCCAGGAATTTGAAATGTGAGGATGGATGGATGTGTCAACAACAAATTAAAAAGAAAAGGGGGGAATTGTGAGCAATAGGTAAAGATGTTGTTAACACATATATTTGTAGACCATAGAGAAATAGCTTGAAGTTAAATAGATTGGATATAGTTAGGCATATTGATAACCCACTTTATGGAAACAACTGTGAGTTTAGTCACAAACATAGGACATAAGGTTCGATGCTGCTAACACAGCAATAATTAGGGATAATAAAAAGACTGCCTGTAATGTAGAGATAACATCAGAGATGTGATGTGCAGTGAAGCATACACCACATCCTGCAGGAATGTAAGAGGCCCACGTTATAAAAAGCAAATGGTCTGCAAGATGTGTTGTTTATACAACTAAGCATAAAAGGGGGAAGGGGTCACTGAGATAGTCGGGACAGCAGTGATTAAGTTGGCAAAGGATTGATTACTGCCAATCTGAACTGGACATGTAACAGTATTGGATAAGATGGATGAGTTTGCTAATGCACTCTTGTGATAACAGGAGACATTGTTAGATGGGATAGGAACTTAGGGCACCTCGAGCCAATAGGAGAATGTCAACACATAGATGGGACAGGGACCACCAATTAGGAGAGAACATCACATTGCAAAGCCATCACAATGCTTGTAAAAAAGGTATAAAATGTGCTGTAAATCTATGTGAGGTGTGCCTATTTCGCTAGACACCCGGTCTTGCAAGAACGTCAAATAAAATCTTGCTCCTTCAGAACTTGACTTGACTAAATTGTTTAACTGTGAGCTGTGTTTCTCACATATATGTACAATCTGCGGTTATTTCACATACTTTCCCCCAGATCCCATTCAGACGAGGAATGTTGAAAAGCTTGAGGTAAATTATTCTGTCAAGTGTTTCTAGAAGCATCTTGGCTGTGTGCCCACATGATTCCCACCTGCTATTAACATAAATAAATGTAAATATTTATCCTGCAGTTTGTGGAGATTTCAGCTTTATATAAATAATATCAATGCTGTCAAATACCCTGCATCATCTGAACTGGATTACCCAGTTTCCATGACTAACATTAAATGATTTCATAAAGAATCTAACCAATGAGTTGCACCGTAAAGTGTCACCCGGGACATTCAGAGCTTTGAATAATAGCCTTCCAACAAAGAATTATTTCAAGGTCGCATCTCTTTCAGTGGTTAGGGGAGGCATTGTGGGGGACATGAAAACTCAGGGCTTTAAATATAAGGTAGTCACTTCTCTATAAAAAGTGGCAATTCAACAACAACTTACATTTTTACAGCACCACTAACATCGTAAAATGGTACTTAAGGTACCAGAGAGTGCTGGGACTGTGTAACTTGCTACCAAAGCAAGACAGAATCACAGAATCATAAGATCCCTACATTCGTCCTAACGAGTGCAACGACTCTCTGACATATCATTTTACCCTGACCCTATCCCCGTAATCCCATGTACTTACCCTGCTAATCCCCCCATCTGAGATATCTTGGAATATTAAGGGGTAATTTAGCATAGCCAATCCACCTAACATGCACGTCTTTGGATTGTGAATATTAAGATGAATCATACAAAATTATAAAATTTCTCACTTGCTGATGGTACAAGGACCAGCAGATGCAGATTTAAGATTTTGGGCAAGACACACATGGGGGGATATGAGGTGGATCTTTCTACGCAGTGAATGCCAATGTCCTGAAACTCACTGATGATGAGGATGTTGGAAGCTGTGGTGATCAAAAGGAAATCAGATGGACAATTGAGGGAACTAAATTACATTACTATGCTATTTTGATATATTTTCTGTTTAAGGTGGGGTTGCTTTAGGAGACAGTGTTTTGTTACAAAAATCAATTTTCCTAGTAAACAAGTGGAAAATGTGTTTCTTTGTAGAGTTACTGGACCTTTTGTTTATATTGGGTCTCCTGGGATTATAGACTAAGTATGCAGATTCATGTGAGTTTTTGATTAACAAGAACAGAGTCATATGATTAATGGGAGGAGCTAAGCTTTCAGGAAAGCCAATTTCAATTTCATTTTAGAATACAAGGAGTTGTTGCCTGGGCTGCCAGAAGAAAGCAGTGTCTCTGTCTCTCTCTCTCTTTCTCCCAAAGGCTTTCTGAAATCTCCAGGACTGTTAGTTTAAGTCAAAGCAAGTATGTCTGTTAACTAATTTTAAAGACAGGTTTGAGTCGAAAAGAGAAATATTCTTTGATTGGAACTAATAGTGATAGGTTAGCAGTTAATAATTGTATCTTGTCGTGTTTAAGTATTGTTCAATTGGTAAATGTTAAGGCAGTTCATTTGTTATAATTAAACTGTGTTGTTAAATAAAGTTTGTTTTGATTAAAGCTTGTTAGTTTGTCAGTAGAATTACAATTGGAATGAAACATCATATCCTTACAATGCCAAAGTAGAAAATTATTGGAGTCTAGTATGGCTTTGTAATGTGCCTTGGGGTTTCTGATCCTAGCAATCGAACTAGAAAACATTTTAAATATTTTTTCCAAAATAATTTTGAAGTTTATTGATGATAACTAGAAATGCCCAGTTTTTGAGATAAGCCCATTTTCAGCTGTATTAATCAGACCTCACCATTTTATCGCAGCTAAATACGTCAACAAAGCAAAATTGAAACAATGAATTCTATTTTGAAATGCTTTCCAATTCTGTTGGTCCCTGGGGCATTTTGCATTCAACAATTTGCAAATGAGTTTGAGTGTAAACCGGAGAAAAATGTTTTTCAAAATGCTGCTATGTTGGGCACAATGTGCACCAAAATCACTGATTAGCTATTGTAACGATTTAATCTTATTAGACAGAGTGTATCATCCATCAAAAAGCAGTTATCTGGAAAACACTGTGCTCCGAATAAGATTGTCTTGGAACAAAAACATTGGAAAGGAGGATGGTTTATGTTGGAAGTTGCTATCATTTATCTGGTACTCCTGGATCTTCCAAACTCATAAATAAACCCGACAGCCTTGAAATAAATTGTCTGATCCACCTGGAATGTAATCCTGTAGAGTGGGTCACCCATCATTTTAGAACCTGCCCAATGATCAGCCCACAATGGTTTGGAAATCAGGCAGGTTCTGCAATGAGTGCTGTAAACAAGAAAGTTGTCTCACTGTGATTCCAATATGATTTCCATTTCACTGAGCAAAATACATGTTGCTTCAGCAGGATCGTTGGATGAGCTCTCGCAGATTATCTCCGTGTTCTGTCTGTAGTCAAATCATAAACCCATCTTTAGAAGCCAGTTTACAATTCACTTTATATAGTGTGTGTGCAAAATCCTCCCCTCTGATCAATCGCACACATTTGCCATCCACAGCGCTGGGCAACTTAAGAGACATCACCCTCTCAAAAAAGGACAATGCAAATTATCTTTTTCCTCAAGTGGGTGTAGAATGGGAGAAGAATTGGTTTGCGTAGCATCGCTTTGGACGGGTGTACAGACTTATGCCGATTCCCCAGGGACAGGCAGAGTGTTACCTGCCGAGTGTTTCTCTCTGATGTTACTGAAGAAACCCACACAGACTGCAGAGTCGGTACTGGCCCAGAGAACTGCCTGCCCCCAGGGAATTGACATAAATGGGGTAATGCCACTTCAAACAGTGCTATACTCATGAACATTTTCCCAATATAGAAGCTCATAGAAACTGCACAGTGCAGAAGGAGGCCATTTGGCTCATCAGGTCTGTATCGACCACAATCCCACCCAGGCTGTATCCCCTTAATCCCATCTGTTCGCCCTGCTAATCCCCCTAACACTAAGGGGCAATTTAGCATGACCAATCAGCCTAATCTGCACATCTTTGGACTGTGGGCAGAAACTGGAGCACCTGGAGGAAACCCACGCAGAAACAGGGAGAATGTGCAAACTCCGTATGGTAGGTTTTAACATGAGCCACTGGGTCATGTTAAAACCTAGGATGGATATCACTCCTCACCTGAATGCAGTGTATTTGTATATACTCACAAATAGTTAATAAAGTAGTTAACATACAGAAGACTACAAAGACACCTTCTGTAAACAACACAAACTCAACACTTACTAAACTGTGGTGACTAGAATGGAATAGAATAACCTAATTGTGACTTAACCAGAGCTTTGTAATGGTTTAGGGTAACTTCTCTACTTTTGAATGCAATGTCTATTTATTGAAGCCAAAGATCCCACATGCTTTGTTAGCCACTCTCTCAATATATCCTGCTATCAGAAAACATCACACAAATGATGTGTTTTTCATGTATTTATATGGCATGTCCACAAGAAAAGCCCACTGCCTAGTGAGTTAGGGCAGATTATCTTATAGATGGAGTAAAATTATTATCATTTTAAGATGAGCCATTGTAGCCACAGATATCACCATAGGGCACGAGTGGGAGACATGTCTTTCGACATTGGTTTATGCCTTTCATCAGTTGACAAGTGTAGTTGGTGAAGTCCATAGTACAACTAAAGATTGATACACATTCACTCCCTGCTCCCTCAGTCTCTGCAAACCCTTTAGAACCAGCCATTAATTCTGCATCGCCTCTCCCTATCCCTTCTACCAAAATGCATCACCTCACACTTCTCTCTATATTACATTCCTTCTGCCACTAGCCTATTTTTCTAGCCTATCTATGCCCTATTCCAGGTAATTTGTATCATCTTCACTGCTTACCATTCCTCCTACTTTGGTATCATCAGCAGATTTGATCCATATAATTTACACATACCAAAATGAGCGGGGATCTGAGCGCTGACCACCTGAGCACTGTCTACCACCCTCCAGCCTGGAAACCATTTACCACAACTCACTGCTTTCTGACCTCAAGCCAAGTTTTTTTATCCCATTGGACATGAACTTTCTTATCCTAATAGGCCCAATTTTGTTAGCCAGACTTTTATGTGATACTTCTTCGAACGTATTCTTAAAATCCAGATGCCAAGATCCACCGCAATCCCATCATTAACCTTCTCTATTACTTCACTAAAAAATTCAATTGGATTAGTCAAGTACAATCTGTTTCTTACAGATCTGTTCCGGGTCTCTTTAATCAATTTAAATCCCTCTAAGTACCTTTTGTTTCTTCCCTGATTATTGTTTCTAAAACCTCACCTACCACTGCTGTTTAGTGGCCAATAGTTGCTTAGGCTGTCTTTTCAGGGTGTGATATTTGTCATGCTCCAAATCGTCTGCCACCTCTCCCGTTTTAGGGAAGATCAGAAGATTATGGCGCATCCATTCACTGTCTCCATTTTCTAATTCCTTCAGCAAGCTGGGATGCAAGCCATCCAGGCCACATGACTTATCTACTCTAAGCATAGCTAGCCGTTCCCAGTACCTCATTCTTTTCAACTTTCACACTATCCATCACCTCCAGTATTTCTGTTTCTACTGATATTTTATCAGATTTCTCTTTCTTGGTAAACACCAGTATAAAGAACACATTTCTAGCCTAGCCATGGACATCTAAGCACCTACGCTTAATAGAACCCACTCCTCCTCTTATGATCTCACTATTTACGTCCTGGTGGAAGATTTTAGGGTTTTTCTTTATCTTAGCTGTCATTCTAATCTCCTTTTTCTCTTAGTTTCCTTTCTCAAACTATTACATTCAGTTTAAATCTTACTTGAAGAATCCAGCTGACATGCATCATGCACCCTCTATTTTTGCTCATCATATTCCCTATCACCATCATCCAAAGAATCCTGTTTTTGGTTCCCTTTATTTTTCATCCCCGTTCAAATGTATCTAGCCTGTGCCTGAAACATTAACTAGTATCTGGCTTGAGTTACTGACATCAAACCATAGTGATTCTAATGGATGAGATTTAATGATGATGGGTTTGAAAACGGGGCTGGCGGTGGGTGGGGGTGGGGGGCAGGGGGCAGCGGGGTGTCATGTTAACTCCAATGGGTGGTTTGGTGTCTATGGGGCTGCCATATTTTGCCAGGGTAATCTGACCCCTGACCTTGGGAGATGGGAGGTAGAAACACAGGTGGGGACCATGGCACACTATCATGGAATGCTGCAGTGCAGAAAGAGGCCCTTCGGCCCATCGAGTCTGCACCGACCACAATCCTACCCGGGCCTTACCCCCATATCCCTACATATTATTACCCACTAATCCCTCTAACCTAAGCATCTTCGGACACTAAGGGGCAATTTTTGCATAGCCAATCCACCTAACCCGCACATCTTTGGACTGTGGGAGGAAACCGGAGCACCCGGAGGAAACACACACAGACACGAGGAGAACGTGCAAACTCCACACAGACAGTGACCCAAGCTGGGAATCGAACCCAGGTCCCTGAAGCTGTGAAGCAGCAGTGCTAACCACTGTTCTACCATGCCATCTAATTCAGTTAGGGGTGATACATTGGTGTCCAACAAGGAGCATACACGCAATGGGTTGTACGAGGGCTGCTCTTGGATGTTTCGAGAGTAGCCTAGTACTTCACGTCGTTAGTGTCCGCTTAAACTGGACCAGATGTTGGGCAACACGACAGCTCAGTGACTATCACTATTTGCTGTGCAGATACGTGGATTTGGGCCAGTGAACATAAGAACATAAGAACATAAGAAATAGGAGCAGGAGTAGGCCATCTAGCCCTTCGAGCCTGCCCCGCCATTCAATAAGATCATGGCTGATCTGTCGTGGCTCAGTTCCACATTCCCGCCCTCTCCCCATAACCCTTAATCCCCTCGCTTATCAAAAACCCATCAACCCGCGTCTTAAAAATATTTAGCAAGGCAGCCTCCACCACCTCAACGGGCAGAGAATTCCAGAGATTCACCACCCTTTGAGTGAAGAAGTTCCTCCTCAACTCCGTTCTAAACCGCCCCCCCTTTATCTTGAGGCTGTGCCCCCTAGACCTACTGTCGTTTCTGAGCGGGAAGAGTCTCTCCACCTCTATCCTATCCATCCCATTCATCATCTTAGACGTCTCAATGAGATCTCCTCTCATTCTTCTAAACTCTAACGAATACAAGCCTAGTTTATTCAGCCTCTCCTCATAGCTCAACCCCCTCAACTCCGGTATCAGCCTAGTAAACCTCCTCTGCACTCCCTCCAAGGCCAAAATATCCTTGCGTAAGTACGGCGACCAAAACTGCACACAGTACTCCAGCTGCGGCCTCGCCAATGCCCTATACAGCCGCAGCAAGACCTCCCTACTTTTATATTCAATCCCCCTTGCTATGAAGGCCAGCATCCCATTCGCCTTCCTGACCACCTGCTGCACCTGCAGGCTGGGTTTTTGCGACTCATGCACAAGGACCCCGAGGTCCCTCTGCACCATCGCCTGCTGCAGTTTTTCGCCACGTAAGAAATAGTCCTTCCTACCATTATTCCTACCAAAGTGGACCACCTCGCACTTGCCAACATTAAATTCCATTTGCCATTTCCTGGCCCATTCGCCCAGCCTATCTAGATCCTTCTGCAGACTCTCCACACCCTCCGCGCAATTTGCCGTTCCCCCAATCTTGGTGTCATCAGCAAATTTCGACACCATACACTCGGTTCCCTCCTCCAGATCATCTATATAAATGGTAAATAGCTGAGGCCCCAGCACCGACCCCTGGGGCACCCCACTAGTCACCAACCGCCAATCCGAATAGCACCCATTAACCCCCACTCTCTGCCTCCTATTTGACAACCAATCCTTTATCCACGCTAACACCCTACCCCCAACTCCATGCCCCCTTACCTTCTGCAATAACCTCTTGTGAGGTACCTTGTCAAACGCCTCCTGAAAATCCAGAAAGACCACATCCACCGGCTCCCCTCTATCCACTGCCCTAGACATATCCTCATAGAACTCCAATAAATTTGTCAGACACGACTTCCCCTTAACGAAACTGTGCTGTGTCTGCTCTATCAAGCAATTCCCCTCAAGATGCCTCGCTATTTCCTCCTTGATGACGGATTCTAACATTTTACCTACAACAGACGTTAAACTAACCGGCCTATAATTCCCTGCCTTTTGCCTGGCACCCTTCTTAAACAACGGCGTAACATTAGCTGCTTTCCAATCTTCCGGCACTTCCCCGGAATCCAGCGACGTCTGGAAAATAACCACCAAGGCATCCACTATCACCTCCACCATTTCTTTCAGAACCCTCGGATGCATTCCATCCGGTCCTGGGGACTTGCCCACAATCAGCCCCTCCAGTCTGTCGAGCACCACCTCTCTAGTAACAACAATGTCATTGAGACCCTCCACTCCTACCATCTTTCCATCACTAACACCCGGCAAATTATTCACGTCTTCCTCTGTGAAGACCGAAACAAAAAAGTTATTCAAGACCTCAGCCATTTCCCCATCCCCAACCACTAAGTCCCCCCTCTCATCCTCTAAGGGTCCAACGTTCACCCTAGCCAGCCTCTTCCTTTTCATATATTTATAAATACAGTGTCTGCGGGAGTTTACGCATTCTCCCCGTGCTTGCGTGGGTTTTCTCCAGGTGCTCCGGTTTCCTCCCAGACCCCGAAGATGTGCTCTTAGGCTGGTTGGTGTAACAAATTGTCCCTAAATTAGTCTTCCCTCAATGTGGACTGCCATTAGCATAGACAAGGGTCATGGGTGGAGAGGGGACTCATAATGTTAAAATGGCGGCGTGGGCTCGTTGGGCTGAAGGGTCTGTTTCCCATTGCTGTGTTGTTCTTTGTTCTTTGCTGCCTCACAGCGCCAGGGACACTGGTTCGATTCCCAACTTTGGTCACTCTCCATGTGAAGGCTGCACGTTCTCTCCGTGTCTGTGTGGGTTTCCTCCGGGTGCTCCGATTTCCTCCCACAGCCCAAAGACGTGCTGGTTAGGTGCATTGGCCATGCTAAATTGTACCCAAACAGGTGTGGAGTGTGGCAGCGAGGGGATTTTCACAGTAACTTCATTATGATGTTAATGTAAGCCTACTTGTGACATTAATGATAAACTTTTAAAGCAATGACCATAATTAGTACCCGGACTCAGTTACTGAACAGTAGGGTATTGATTAATAACCTGATCTGCGCTTGTGAACACTAGACTATGAACTAGCAACCAATCTCAATTACTGAATATTGAAACGAGTGAGGTTTTTTTTAAACAGGATTTAACAGTTTTTGCAATGTGATTGCACTGTCTGAACTCACACTGCTCATTCTTATTGACGCTGTGTCATATCGCTGTGCTTGAGCAGATCCTGACTGTGGTAAATAAACCACAAACTGTTACACAATCCCAGACACAGCAGATGCTCAACATGACAGGATTACACATGTCATGTGTTGCAATCTTGTTCAGAAGGGGGATTTCGCTACTGCCGACAACCTTCTACCAAATGAGCTCTGACATGCTTTTCATGAGAAGTTCATCATTTCACCATGTAATCATAAAATCCCCGTTCGGTCCATCAAGTCTACACCGACTTTACAAAGAAACATCCCATCCAGGCCCTATCCCCATAACTCTGCATATTTACCATGGCTAATCCCCTTAACCTATACGTCTTTGGACACTAGAGGCAATTTAGTATGGCCAATCCACCTAACCCACACGTCTTTGGGACTGTGGAAGGAAACCAAAGCACCCAGAGGAAACTTACGCAGACATGGGGAGAACGTGCTGACTCCACACAGTGAGTCACCCAAGGCCAGAATTGAACCCGGGTCCCTGGCAGCGATGCTAACCACTGTTCCACCGTGCCATATTTATCAATGATAGGTGTACGGTCATCCACTTTGGACCTAGGGAAAACAAACTGAACTATTTCCTTGATGGTGAGAAACAGGGAAGCACGATGGAGCAGGGATTTGGGTTCAAAGGAAAGTGAATTATCATTGCAGGCTGTGTCCTGTTCCCTATACTCTAAGGGAGAAAATACAGCAAGGGCTGAAAAAACTTGAAGCTGAGAACATCATCTCTAAGGTAGAGCAAAGTAACTGGGATACTCACATAATGACAGTACCTTGATCCGATGGTAGTGTAAAAATATATGAGGATTATAAGGTAATTTTAACTCAGACACTGGAATGTAACCTACCTGATACTTTGCCAAATTTTGGAAAGTTGTCAGGGAGCCAGATCTTTTCAAACTTAAAGCCAACTTTCTGCAGCTTGAATTAGGGATGGCACGGTGGCACAGTGGTTAACATTGCTGCCTCACAGCACCAGGGACCCAGGTTCAATTTTGGCCTGTCTGTGCAGAGTCTGCACGTTCTCCTCGTGTCTGCATGGGTTTCCCCCAGGTGCTCCAGTTTCCTCCCACGGTCTGAAAGACGTGCTGCATAGGTGGATTGGTCGTGCTAAATGCTCCCTTAGTGTATCCAAACAAGCGCTGAAGTGTGACGACTAGGGGATTTTCACAGTAACTTCATTGCAATGTTAATGTAAGCCTTCTTGTGACACTAAATAAATAAACTTTAACTTTTACACAATAGCCCAAGTCATTTTTGACTATTAATATACATATTGATCTAATTCGGTTTCATAGACCATCATCTGGTGTTTCTGGAGCCCTCAGAATTTTCCAAGAGGTTAAGACCCGAAGGATATTTGCAAGGGATTCAGGGAGCAGTATGCTATTTGGGCAACATACTTATTTCAACTCCAAACAGGCAGACTCACAGTGACAGGCTGAACAAGGTGCTCCCATGTTGGGAAATGCTTGGGGTTCCAGCAAAGGCACACAAACCTGAAATATTCCAAAACACTGGGCCATAGGAAGTGTTGTATCTGACCAAGAGTGAGGTTTGAGCAATATGAAATGTGCCGCACACCCTCACAGTATTTCAGAGCTCAGATTGTTTGCGGGTCTCATCAATTATTAGAATAAATTCATACCAAATTTAACAAATTTACTATATCCATTGAATGAACTTTTAAGGAAGGAAGTTCCGTGGAATTGGATGAAGGAGTGTGACAGAGAATTCCAGTTGTGTAAAAGCCAATTGGTAGATAAGAACATGAGAACATAAGAAATAGGAGCAGAAGTAGGCCAACTAGCCCTTCGAGCCTGCCCCGCCATTCAATAAGATCATGGCTGATCTGTCATGGCTCAGTTCCACATTCCCGCCCTCTCCCCATAACCCTTAATCCCCTCTCTCATCAAAAACCCATCAACCCGTGTCTTAAAAATATTTAGCGAGGCAGCCTCCACCACCTCAACGGGCAGAGAATTCCAGAGATTCACCACCCTTTGAGTGAAGAAGTTCCTCCTCAACTCCGTTCTAAACCGCCCCCCTTTATCTTGAGGCTATGCCCCCTAATCCTAATATCCTTTCTGAGCGGGAAGAGTCTCTCCACCTCAATCCTATCCATCCCATTCATCATCTTATACGTCTCAATGAGATCTCCCCTCATTCTTCTAAACTCTAACAAGTACAAGCCTAATCTATTCAGCCTCCCATCATAGCTCAACCCCCTCAACTCCGGCATCAGCCTAGTAAACCTCCTCTGCACTCCCTCCAAGGCTAAAATATCCTTGCGTAAGTACGGCGACCAAAACTGCACACAGTACTCCAGCTGCGGCCTCACCAATGCCCTATACAGCTGCAGCAAGACCTCCCTACTTTTATATTCAATCCCCCTCGCAATGAAGGCCAGCATCCCATTCTCCTTCCTGACAACCTGCTGCACCTGCAAGCTGGGTTTTTGCGACTCATGCACAAGGACCCCGAGGTCCCTCTGCACCGTCGCCTGCTGCAGTTTTTCTCCACGTAAGTAATAATCCTTCCTACCATTATTCCTACCAAAGTGGACCACCTCACACTTGCCAACATTAAATTCCATTTGCCATTTCCTGGCCCATTCGCCCAACCTATCTAGATCCTTCTGTAGACTCTCCCCACCCTCCGCACAATTTGCCTGTCCACCAATTTTGGTGTCATCAGCAAATTTCGACACCCTACACT
Organism: Carcharhinus amblyrhynchos; assembly: GCF_965287045.1. Taxonomy (NCBI): domain Eukaryota; kingdom Metazoa; phylum Chordata; class Chondrichthyes; order Carcharhiniformes; family Carcharhinidae; genus Carcharhinus; species Carcharhinus amblyrhynchos. The sequence continues at coordinate 4,329,535 of NC_137342.1, read as the reverse complement.
CGGTTCCCTCCTCCAGATCATCTATATAAATGGTAAATAGCTGAGGCCCCAGCACCGACCCCTGGGGCACTCCAGTAGTCACCATCCGCCAATCCGAATAGCACCCATTGACCTCCACTCTCTGCCTCCTATTTGACAACCAGTCCTCTATCCACGCTAACACCCTACCCCCAACTCCATGCCCCCTGACCTTCTGCAATAACCTCTTGTGAGGTACCTTGTCAAACGCCTTCTGAAAATCCAGAAAGACCACATCCACCGGCTCTCCTCTATCCACCGCCCTAGACACATCCTCATAGAACTCCAGTAAATTTGTCAGACACGACTTCCCTTTAAGGAAACCGTGCTGCGTCTGCTCTATCAAGCAGTTCCCCTCAAGATGCCTCGCAATTTCCTCCTTGATGACGGATTCTAACATTTTACCTACAACAGACGTTAAACTAACAGGCCTAAAATTCCCCGCCTTTTGCCTGGCACCCTTCTTAAACAACGGCGTAACATTAGCCGTTTTCCAATCTTCCGGCACTTCCCCGGAATCCAGCGACGTTTGGAAAATAACCACCAAGGGATCCACTATCACCTCCGCCATTTCTTTCAGGACCCTCGGATGCATTCCATCCGGTCCTGGGGACTTGTCCACAATCAGCCCCTCCAGTCTGTCGAGCACCACCTCTCTAGTAACAATGTTTGTACGTTACAGTGTACCCAAAGAGCATGTGATGCCTCTCTGTATGGGTAGGTGCTGTGATCTCACCTGGTGAGGCCAGACAGATTGCATTTGCTTCCTCAGTGCCAGTTTATGAAATTCTGCCCGGTCAGAACAAGAACAATTTGATTTTTGAACTGAGGTGATATTTAATAAGCACCTGTATGGTTGTATATTTCAGAGTCATCACTAACCATAAACCATTGCAGTCTGTTCTGAATCTAATATCTCCATTACCAACTTTAGCTGCAAGATGATTTTTTTGATTTTGCCTGCTATAAATATTACATTAAATACAAAATGTTTGGAAGATGATTGTAATGTTGGTGTGATGTCTAGATTACCATCCTCTCAGAGGTACAGGCAACAAGGAAAATGTGTTTTCTCATATACAAATTGGTCACAACCGACGAAGTTGTGGAAGGAATAATAGGGTATTTATTGTTAAGGATTTACAACTATATCACAAATGGGTGGCTAGATATTGGATTTAGAAAAAAGGCCAATTTTTTGCTGCATCAGAATGAGATGTCACTTTGTAAAGGTTGTGTTATGTGGGGAACCAGATTTGCAAATGCTGAAAGGTGCAGATCGCAAACGCTGCGCGATCTTCATGATCAACTCTTAGGGTTGAGCTTGACAAAGAGTCTAGCGAGAAACTACCTTTGCTGGCCAGGATTAGATAAGGACAGTGAAATAGTGTAAAGTATGTCAGGCAGTAGAAAAGAAGGTGCCATCAGTACCTTTGCAACCATGGGAATGACATACTAGGGCGTAGCAGAGATTAGACATTTATTTAACAGAATTAGGATACCAGCTATTCATTGTGATGGATGCGTTCAAAGTGGGTTAAAGAGACTCCAATGAATGGAACAGCATCTAGCAAAGCTCTCGATATCTTTCATAGTTTGCTGCTTATATGTTTCCTGAGACAGTTAGGTCTGACAATAGAGCTTGGTTGGAATTCTCCCCCAAAAATTCTAAGTGTTGATTTTGCGTGGAAACTGGAGTAATTCATGTTTTTTTCAGAGGGAGTTGAGACTAGAATCTCCCACACTCTGTGCACTGCAGAGGCCAGCAGCGTGAATATCACTATAAATCAATGGACGGGACCCATCCAGGAGCCAGCGAGCCTCTTGCATAAGCAGTGGCCCCGAACTCTCAGCCTCCTGGTTGCTGACCAGGTCGACTGCTGGCCAGTCCAGGAACCCTTCAATGCTGCCCCTCCAAACCCCTCATGGCTCAATCGCAGGCCCCCTGACCATTCCCAGCCATGACCCCCGCACCCCTGTTCTGGACCTCCCTGATCTCCAGCACCCTCCCTAACAGTTAGCCCCTCCCCAGCAGTGTTGATTTATCCGCCCCCTCCCCTCCCCCCCAAGCATACAGAATCTCACCTGGCTGCCTCCCTCCTTACATGACCGATCCCAGTGCCAGAGTGGCAGCAGGATCCCCCAGCCCCACTGATTGCACCCTAGGCCCTGCTCCCTTATGCCCCAGCCCCTTCACATTGCCAAATGCCTGTGGGCATGGGCATTTTTCCCCTTGGGCAGTGCCAGGGCTCAGGCTGGCACTGCCAGGGTCCCAAGGCTCTGGGCCACCACCCCCTGCCACCCAACTCCCCGGGGGGGGGTGGGGAGGGGTGCCAATTGCTCTCCTTCACTCCAGCAGGATCAGGCCGCTAGCTCTCCGAAAGTGGGGAACTAATATAATCGCTGCTGGAAAGAAACGTTCTGACGGGTTAGGAGAGGCTAGTGGGCCCGGAGACTTCCGTTCCGGGTTTGCTAATAGTATTTAAATGATATTTAAAATATCATTTAAATGCTTGCCCCACCTCTCCGCCGATTTCCAGCGCAGAGCAGATTGTGCCAGGAATTTGGAGCTGGGAGGCGCCAGCGGGACACTAAAATATTAGTACAGCGGGTTGGGAGCATCACAGCCCTTAATTTTGTTCAGAATTCATGAGAGTGAACAGTGTAAAGCATACCCGAGCTCTGGTGCAGCATCCTGCTTTCAATGGAGCCATGCGGTGCAAATCGTTAAGTGTGCTCTTGCAAAGCAAATGCTTGATACAAATCTGAATAAACATCAGTTGTCACTGCAGCACAGACCCACAGTGTTTTTGTTTATTTCTCATAACACACCCACACTAGTACCAACAGCGTTGAATTGTTTCTTAGAAGGCAGTCCAGGTTTTCATTGCCGAAGACACATTTAGCACAGTGTGTAGAATTGAAACAATCCAGCTGGAAAGAGATTCCTGCTAGGGGTAGACTGAGAGAAAGAAATCTGAAATCAGACCAGAAGATTAAGATGAGAAATCATCATCATCAGCGGTTGAAGGGAAAGGTTGTGAAAATACGTGGTTCTGGCACACGTTTGGATGTGACAGTGCTGCTTCCACCATCTCCCTGGACAGCCTGTTCAGGCCACTTTCATGATGTGTCCACTCTGCTCACGTAAATCTTGTGCCCCAGGAGAGAATCTCTGGGTCCTCCAAGAGGCCTGAGGAGGATTGAGAGGGCAGACTATTTCACAGTGTTTAGAAGTTTAGAGTTTAGAAGGCTGAGGGGGGATCTTATAGAGACTTACAACATAATGAAGGGGCTAGATAGGCTAGAGGTCGAGAGATTCTTCCCGCTTAGAAAGGAAACCAGAACTAGAGGGCACAGCCTCAAAATAAGGGGGGGTGGGGGCAGTTTAGATCAGAGTTGAGGAGGAACTTCTTCACTCAAAGGGTGGTGAATCTCTGGAATTCTCTGCCCATTGAGGTGGTGGAGGCTACCTCGCTGAATATATTTAAGTCACAGGTAGATAGATTTCTGATAGACAAGGGAATTAAGGGTTATGGGGAGGAAGCGGGAAAGTGGAACTGATCCACTTCAGATCAGCCATGATCTTATTGAATAGCGGGGCAGGCTCGAAGGGCTAGATGGCCTACTCCTGCTCCTATTTCTTCTGTTCTTATGTTAATATGATCACTGCCAGGATAGGGAGTGGTCACCAAGATAAACTCCAGGCTGCGGAGGGCGATGTTTACATGTATCGGTCATGTTTTTCGTCCAGAGGATCCCAAAAAGAAGGGAAGTTGGAAAGGATCAAATCATAGAATGTAACAGGTCAGATACGAGTCAAGTATTGATAGTTACTCCAGTGCAATCTGTGCCAGAAATTAGTGTGAGTCAGACTTCAGATCCAAGTCAGAGCCAGACAAACATATCCGATGAAGTGGACTGTAAGTCAAAATTAGTCTTTGTTGGGAAACCTTCCCAGACTCAGGTCAGGGTGGAACAAGGATTTTCCACAGTTCTAAAAGTAAGGACCAAAAAAGGAGATATCTTCTTAGAATTGGGAAACCAGCAGTTAAGTTGATTTGTAAACAAAGGAAAACATAGAAATGCATTGTTTGTTATGGAAAATGCATTCAGAAATAAAGAGATGGATGATAAAGTTATGACACATGCTGTATAGGGCATTGGTAAGGCCGCAGCTGGAGTACTGTGTGCAGTTTTGGGCGCCGTACTTACGCAAGGATATTTTGGCCTTGGAGGGAGTGCAGGGGAGGTTTACTAGGCTGATACCGGAGTTGAGGGGGTTGAGCTATGAGGAGAGGCTGAATAAACTAGGCTTGTACTCGTTAGAGTTTAGAAGAATGAGGGGAGATCTCATTGAGACATATAAGATGATGAATGGGATGGATAGGATAGAGGTGGAGAGACTCTTCCCGCTCAGAAAGGACAGTAGGACTAGGGGGCACAGCCTCAAGATAAAGGGGGGGCGGTTTAGAACGGAGTTGAGGAGGAACTTCTTCACTCAAAGGGTGGTGAATCTCTGGAATTCTCTGCCCGTTGAAGTGGTGGAGGCTGCCTTGCTAAATATTTTTAAGACGCGGGTTGATGGGTTTTTGATAAGCGAGGGGATTAAGGGTTATGGGGAGAGGGCAGGAATGTGGAACTGAGCCACGACAGATCAGCCATGATCTTATTGAATTGCGGGGCAGGCTCGAAGGGCTAGATGGCCTACTCCTGCTCCTATTAATATTGTATTGTAAGGAGGGAGGAGTAAAATAGCGCCACCTCCTGACCATTTGTGCAATCGTGTAGAGAAAAACCGGATTAAACCAGACTCTTTTACCCCTCCCTCAATGTTGTCCACATGAGTGGTTTTGTCAATGACGTCTCCTCCACAAAGAGTTTGAACATCTGGATCTCTCTCCCTAGAAAGGCTGTAAGTGCCTTATTGGAGCTTTCCAGACTGACCATAATATGTTTTGTTTTGAGCAAGGATATTAAGAGGCATGTTTGGGTAATTGGGGATATGGTACAGATTGGCCTTGATCTACCTGAATGGCAATAATGGCTTGGAGGGAATACATCCTCATCTTTTTCTTACATTTCAGCTGGTTTCCCAACAGCTTGACTTTCAGAACTAACATCAATGGGGTTTGCTAGATGTTTCTGACTAGTAGCGACTCTTTTCATAATGATCTCTGCATCGCTGGGTCAAACACTGTTCTGCTTGGTGCATTTAAGGCACCATTTTTCCTTCTCTGCAATCCTAGCAGGAAGGCTGAGGGGCTGAGGTCACGAGCTGCTCCAAATCCCTGCTGAGAGCAATGGATCAAAATATCGGAATTCCAAAATCAGTGAAATGTGGTGAGGTGTAGCAGCCACTGTTTAGCTCCCTTTAATGTGTCCTGAAATTCTGGGGATGACCCTTCAGTTGAACATCTTCACCAGCACTAGCCTCAAGCTTCTCCCAATCAGCACTCATGAGGATCTATCCCCTTCACCACTGCCACAAGGAAAATTTGATTGAGTCACTTTCTGTCTACTTTTACCCCTAGTACATTCCTGGGTCCACCTTTGTAAAGTGTCACACCATAATTACACACTCTGTTAGGGTACAAGAGCAGAAACTCCAAAGCATTTTATGAATCCTGACTAGATCCCAACAGTTTTTCTATTTTGGCATTAGTGAGAGGATAAGGTGTTTCATTCCAAATGTGATTCTATTGACACACACTAGGAAGCTTTTAGCAAAACAAATTTTATTTAACATTACAGTTTGACTATAAGAAATGAATCAGCGTAACTTCTACCAATTGTAATACTTAAACATAACAAAATATAATTCTTAACTGCTAATCTCGATCAGTTCCAATTTAAGAAATATTCCTCTTACATACTTAACCTCCTCTTCAAAATAGTTAGCAAACAACACATGCTTACATGTTTTGACTTATTAACAGTACTAAAGCCTTTGAACACCACTGGAAAAAGAGACAGAGAGACACTTGTCTTCTGACAACCCCAAATAGCAGCCTCCAGAGAGCGAGAGACAGAGACACCTATTGCTTCTTTCAAAACCAGGCACAAACTGTTTTAAATTAAAAATGAGCTGTGTTTTTTCCTAAAAGCTTAGCTTCTCCATCAAGAACATGACAGTTTCTGTTATACCACGTAATCAAAATCCTACTCTGAAACCTCAGGGGAAAAAAAATCAAATAAACAAAAATGTATTAACTCAGATTAACACAATCACATCCCCAGCTAAAATCAATCATTAGTCTGCATTCTCAGCATGAGTTGCCTGTTTTGCAGACAAATTGGCACCGTGAAAAACAGCTGAATTTTAAACATACTCCTCACAAGAAATATGATATAAATACATTTCTTACATCATACATCACACCTCCCTGTAGAGAAAGTGCAGGACTGTCACACCGGGGCAAATATACACGAGGCCCTGTTAATGTAGCGGTTTAGAGAGGCAATGACCTTGTGGTATTATTGCTAGACTATTAATCCAGAAACTCAGTTAATATTCTGGGAACCTGGGTTCAAATCCTACCATGGCAGGTGGTGGAATTTGAATTCAATAAAAAATATCTGGAATTAAGAGTCTGCTGGTGACCATGAAACCATTGTCAATAGTTGGAAGAACCTAGTCTGGCCTATATGTGACTCCAGGGCCACAGCAAAATGGCTGACTCTCAACTGCCCTTGAAATGGCTTAGCAAGTCATTCAGTTCAAGGACAACTAGGAATGGGCTACAAATGTTGGCCAGCCAGCAAAGCCCAAATCCCATGAGTGAATTTTTTTTTTGAAAATAGCACAGGAAGTCAGTGCATCACAAGGAGGGATGTTTTGGCTAATGGCCATAGCAGTTTTTAAAATTCATTTGTGGGACGTGGGTGTTTCTGGCTGGACCAGCATTTATATTCCATCCCTGGTTGCCCTTCAGAAGGTGGTGGTGAACTGCCTTCTTCAACCGTCGCAGTCCACATGAGGTAGGTACACCCACCGTGCTATTAGGGAGGGAGCTCCGGCAGTGAGATACAGGCCCCCTCCTCCTCCCACTTCCACATCCAGGATGTATTTTGATGAAAGTTTTCCCACTTAGCTGCTGGTTGGGTCACATGTGAACCACATCTTCACGAGCGCTGTCAACACTGGCTCTGATTGGGACAGCCCAATGTTACAAATCATAGAATCATAGAACCCTACAGTGCAGAAAGAGGCCCTTCGGCCCATCGAGACTACACCGACCACAATCCCACCCAGGCCTTATCCCCATATCCCTACATATTATACCCACTAATCCCTCTAACTTACGCATCCCTGGATGCTAAGGAGCAATTTCTTAGCACAGCCAATCAACCTAACCTGCACATCTTTGGACTGTGGGAGGAAACCGGAGTACCTGGAGGAAACCCATACAGGCACGAGGAGAATGTGCAAACTCCACACAGGCAGTGACCCGAGCCAGGAATCGAACCCAGGACCCTGGAGCTGTGAAGCAGCAGTGCTAACCCACTGTGCTACCGTGCAGCCCCATTTTTTTTCCTCCCTTTTTGAATGGGACTTCAATCAATATGTAAAACCCCTTTTTCGGGCACAGGCTCTGGACACCATTTACCAATATGGCGAGTGACGGCATCTCTGGTGTGCAATGACCCCATGTTGCAGTACACCCTCCTTGTTGGATGCTTAGGTGCCCATTTTGTGCCTGAAAAATGGACACAGCATTGTTCAATTTCTAAACGCTGTTAGCTGTAAATCTGGCGCATTAAATGCTGATGAAGCAAAGTGACGGCTGAATGATTAATCTTATGTTTTAAAAACTGCTGCTCCTCTTTGGCAATCAATTCAATTACTCAGTTCAGTCCCACAGTCGTGGACCTGGGCTGTCCTCTCAAGTTGTTAAGTATTTCAGTTGCCATGGTGATTAAATTAATGGAGCATTTTCAGCAGATATCGAGAGAAAAAGCCCATCTAGTCACCCACTGATAGCTGAGGTTTGAGAAAAAGTCAATTACATCATGAAAATAGGAGAAAATGTGACGAGCAGAAACAAACAGATCTCAATAGTGGAGAATCAACAGGAAAGAATCCCACATAACCAGAACAACTTGCTTCAATCCACCTCCTGCTGAAAGCTTTACACATACTCAGACTCCTTCCTGATTAATTCAGAGTTCTCTGTACTTTCCCCTCCTTACCCATCTTCCATTCTCTGCCCATATCTGAACTTGCACCAAGCCCTCTTCACCCGCCACCTTCTGATTGTGGGCCTACTTTGGGCCTGCATCATCACCTCGACTTTTCAGATCCTCGTTCTCGCTTTCAAATCCCCCCATGGCCTCATTCATCCCCATCTCCATAAACTGCACCAACCCCACAACCTTCCGAGGTCGCTGCACTCCTCCATTTCTAACCTCTTTTCATCTCTCACTTACTTAGCCCCACCCATGGCAGCCATGCCTTCAGCTGCCAAGAGTCTAAGCTCTGGGAATACTCTGTGAACCTTTCCAACTCTCCATCTTCCCTCAAGATGCTGCTTAAAAACTCTGACCCAGTGTTTAAACACTTGTCACAACGTCTCTTTCTTTGACTCTGTGTTAGTCTCAGTCTGATGACATTCTCTGGGATTGGAATGACTTGCTATGTTAAAGGCACTATACTAATACTGTTTGGAGTCATTGTTGTATATGACTGGATATAGAATCATAGAATCCCTTTGGTGCAGAAGGAGGCCATACAGCCCATTGCGCCTGCACTGACAATAATTCCACCCAGGGCCTATTAATGAGAAAAAAACTGGAAAAGATTAGCTGGTGCCGAGCTAATCTTATTCAATAATGAATAAATCATAATTTTTGCAAAAAATTATACTTGCTAGGAGTGGGTAAAGTAGGCAATGAGGGGTGGGGAGAATCCAGCATTGTATGGTTGAAATAACTTTAAGTCTGGTGTCCCTTCAACAAATTAGATGTATTTACAATAGTACAGAGTACGATCCTGAGGGTCAGTAACCCGGACACTCCACATTCTATATCTTTGCGGGGCTCCTGGATTGCACATCATTAACTGACTCGTTCAGGGAGCTCATATTCTAACAAGTCCACCTCGTGGATCTCGTTAAATTCATTACTTCCCTCCCCCTCTAGGTCCGAGGAACCTTAATGTCAAAGTTTATTTATTGGTTACAAATAAGGTTTACATTAACACTGCAATGAAATTTCTGTGAAATTCCCCCAGTCGCCACACTTCAGCACTTGTTCGGGTCAATTCACCTAACCAACACATCTTTCAGAATGTGGGAGGAAACCAGAGCACTCGGAAGAAACCCACACAGACACGGGGAGTATGTGCAAGCTCCACACAGTAAGAAGTCTGACAACACCTGGTTTAAGTCCAACCGATTTATTTGATAGTAAAATTGCAAGCTTTCGGGGTTTGCCCCTTCGCCTCGTCAGGCGAAGGGGCAAACCCCGAAAGCTTGCAATTTTACTATCAAATAAATTGGTTGGACTTAAACCTGATGCTGTCAGACTTCTTACTGTGTTTACCCCAGTCCAACACCAGCATCTCCACATGAAACTCCACACAGTCAGTGACCCAAGTGGGAATCGAACCCAGGTCCCCTGGCGCAGTGAGGCAGCAGTGCTAACCACTGTGCCGCCGTGCTGCCCTCGCGATTCATTCAACTTGCCTGCGTCTTGAAGAGTTTCAACCCTGGGTCTAGATCCTCTAGCTCTGCATGGGGTGTAGTGGAGCTTCTTTCGTCTCAAGCATTGAGGAACGGGTTCACTCTCTTCACAGGCGCCAAGGAGGCAATGCAGCTAAATCCGCCTTGGCCATTTCGGACGCCAAGGTTCCATTGACCCGAGACAGACAGCAGGAGCCGGCGGGTCCCAGAATTTCTTCCGATGTGCCAGGTATAGATTGTTCCGGCACTGCCTGGGGCTTAACAGCTTTCAAATGGTCTAAATGTTTTTATAAGATGGTATCTCCCGCATGGACTTGGTAGGAAACAGGACCTGTCCTTGAATCAATCATGCCTTGTAACCACGTGGGGCCTTCCCCATGATTCTTTAATAGCACCCTAGGTGTCTCTTCCAGTTGGTGTTGTTGTGGGCTCAGCTTTGTGTTTCTTGATGCCTTCCCACCCTCTTCCCCAAGGCTCGAGACGATTAGGCTCAACCTGGTGCAAAGTCATCTTCCCATGGGTAACTCAGCTGGGGCTATTCCAGTAGTTAAATAGAAGCAAGGGGGGGGGGGGGGGGGGAGCGGGGGGGGGGGGGGGGGGGGGTGCTGGTGGCGTTGTCATGTTGTAATCAAAGAGGAATCTGGACAGTTTGGTGTCCCAGGAGGCTGTGGGCTGTTTCTTTAAACCTACTTTTAACATTTGGACCATTCGCTGATGAGTGATACATCCTAATGTGTCAAATTCCATTCAACTTCATAAAATAAGTGAATTCCTGGCTGGTAGAGGATGCTCCATTGTTGGAAACCAGCACCTCTGGGATCCTGGGAGGAGTGAAGTTTCTCCACTGTGTTTTGATCAATTCACTCTGTGTGTGTTCATCTATTTTGTGTGGGCATCTGTCATTATCAGGAACATTGAACCCATGAATACTGGCCATGTGATCAAGTCCACAGCCTTCCTGGCCATTCCCACGGGTGCTGGTGATAGTTTCTGCCCCTTTTGGCATTGCCAACACTGACCCACGAGTGCAGCTATATCCTTATCCATTTCTGGCCAGCAGACATAGTTCCTTATGAGCATTTTCCTTTTTATCACTCCTGGGTGGCCATGGTGAAGTTTGGCCAGGATTGGACAATGGCCCTGGCTCGGGATCCTCATAGGAGAATGCTACCTTCCATGGTCAGCTGCTCTTGTTGGCTCCAGTATTGGTGGTATGTGTGCTGTAAATGGCCTTTTTGCTTTTTGTCGATACTAGCTGTTTCAATTTCACGAGGACTGGGTCTTTTTATGTCCACAGTTGAATATTATTTGTTGCCGCTGGGAGAGTTTCCAAGAAACTCATTGTCAGCACCATCGGGGTGCTCACTGGGGGTGCCACCAATGGAGTGACTGCTAACAGTCGCTGACTTCAGGGCATCTGCATTGGCTACTCGGCCTCCTGGACGATATTCTAATTGATAATTGTAGGCGGCCAGTAATAAATCCCACTGCTGGATTCAGGCCAATCCTTTAGCAGTCCTTGAGGTCCATGACAATGACAAATTTTCGCTCATACCGATACTGGTGGAATTTCTTAACCTTGAAAATCACCCTTCTTTTTCAACGTGACCATATTTGCGTTCCGCGATAGCCAAGATCCTGGAAGCATATGCGATTGGCATTCATCTCTGTTTGGCCAATACTGCCCCGATTCCATACGGGGATGCGTCTTAGGTCAGTAATAGTTCTTTCCTGGGATCGTAATATTCTTGTGCGTTCAAGGAGGAAAGTTGTTGCTTTACTGTACTGAAAGTCAACGATTGTCTAGGAGCCAGCTCCCAAAGCTGACCCTTGTCTACTCTATAGCCCAGATAGGTCACTTGGGGGACTTGGAATACACATTTTTCCCTTCTTTGCCTCGAAAAATTGACTTAGAATTTCCTCATGGTTCTGTAGGTCTTCTTTATTCTTCTTTCCTGTTATGAGGTAAATAGCCACCTGAGGTAGGCCTTGTAAGCTGATCTCTATTGTTCACTGGAAGATTGAGCAGGCTAACGATACCCCAGATGGCAGACTGACGATATGCCAGATGCCAGTCTCGTGTATTGGTAAAGACCTTTATGAATATAAATTGTTGAATATCCTGGGAATTCTCATCTAGCTCTAAATATATATAAGCGTTGACTCATACCGAGTGTCAAAAAACGAGAGCCCTCCTGCCAACACTGCATATTTATCCAGCTGTGGGAAATGGTTTACCATTTGTTTAAATCCCTGAAAAGGCAAAATGATCCATCTGGCTTCAAAATCAGTATGACTGGTGCTGCCCATTCTGCAGATTGGACTGGTTTGATGGTCCTTTCACACTCTAGTCTCAACTTTTTGCCGTAAGGCAAATAGTACTGGGCGGGCCTTGCAAAATCGTGAAATCCCTTCCTGGTCAACATTGCAAGGTTGCGTTGACTCCTGTGATAGTCCCTTGGCCTTCATGGAAAATGTCAGGTATTTAAACAGGCCTTCACCAAGGTCACCAATTTCTAGCTGAAAGATAGTAAGCCAATCTTGGTGGGTCTTACACAACCAATTTCAGCCCATTAGGCTTGGGCCTGAGCCCTCCACTACAATCATAGGCTTTCATAGAAGACAGGGACAGAGATGGACCCCCACAATTTGCAAAGTTTCCCTTGTATAGGGGCTTAGTCATGCTGAGGTCTTGATTCAAGTTAAGAGTTGGAGTCCAGAGTGAATTTAATGGAACGTTGATTCTCCGACCATCGATACGGCCACACCTGCATCAACCTCAATTAGTACAGGATGTCTAATTAACCATGTTTACCTTGATTATGTCTGATTTGGACATTGCTGTACAATTGAATTGTTTAAAATCAGATGTAGGTGATCCTTCCAGGGTGTGAACTCTCCTGCTCACCAGCCCAAATCTAAGTCTTGTCAGGCTCCCTTGCTGTTTTCACTCTACATTACCGGCAACAATTGCATTGCAGTCTCGGGCTGCATTCTGAAGGGACTTGTAACTGTTTGGTCAAGGTTTGGCTTTACTTTGGGGCCGTGCTGTGGGCAGACCTATGGTTACATGTATCTGGACACTTCCTCATTGAGACTATGTAATCGCCTGCACTCAAGTGATGGAATTGGAGGCGGCTTAGGGTCATAATACTGTCTAACCAGTTTAGTCAATTCTTGAAAGGTTTTAGTTTGCGATGCCTCAGAGGAAGTTAAACTCCAAATGACAGCAAATCCTGAAGCCCCACAGGCAGTCAGAGAAATTACCCATTGTTTGCCAAAATGTCGTTTTCCAGGATAAAGTAACACGTGTTCCCCATATTGGGCCCAGTCCGTAATAGCAAGCTCAAACGAGTCTAGTTTTCCAAATAAAGGTATGATGCATAAGAATGGCTTAACCCCAACTGAGACCAACTGCTACAAGCAAGTTCATTCACAATCGTGTTTTACCTCATTGCCACTGAAATAATTCCACCGAGGCAGCTGTCCCTTCACCAAATTTACATTTATTTACAATAGTTAGTAATACTCAGGTAAGTACAGCCCAGGATGGAGTAGTCCTCTGAGGGCTGGTAATCCGGACACTCCACATTATATACCTCTGCAGGGCTCCCGGATTGGACAGCATTAACTGAGACTCTGAATTAGATTTGATTTGATTGGATTGGATTGAATTGGAATAAAGTATTACAAAAAAACTGCTTCATTCAGAGAGCTCATATTCCAACAGGTCCACCTGATGGACCTTGTTAAAGTCACTGCAATGGAAAACTCGGAGATTTAACTCCACAGTATCTGACTTTTGATCTAATCAGCTTCCCTGCCCAGAAGTCAGTCTGATTGATGGGGAAGCTCAGGCCAGCAGGAAAAATCAGTCGGCGGGGAGGGGGTGCGGGGAGGGGGTGCGGGTTGATCCTGGGGACAACTGTCTAATCTCCAATCCAGAGGGATTTGTATGGGGTGGAGGGGGAGAATCTGATGATGCGGGAGCTGAGGGTGGAGTTACCATGAGGAGGAACTCAAGTTCTCCCTGGCCGCAAGCAGTGCTGTGAAATCAACTGGCCCCTCCCCAGGTTGTAGAAGCTCAGCCAGTCACAGTTAAAGCTGCAATGCAGATTAAATTAAAGGCTTCCAGACTCATTGAGATATTTCAAATACCAACACCGTCTCCTCCTGGATCCACTCCTTATCTGACCTCAGCGAAAGCGGGAAAACACTGGGTTATCTCCAGCTTTCTGACGTGTTCAGAATTTCTGCCTTTTTAAACTCCCCCACCCATCCGCTGATAATCCCACCCATCCCATAGTGAAATCGGTGTCAGAGAGATGAGGAACCGACATTGATGTTTCTGATGCACTAAACCATCTGTTCCTTGCGATAAAACATTTCAATTTTGTTTTCCAACAACAAACAATATCACTTGATGACATCTCATTCAGATCAGACAGAGAGTAAAAATAATCGTTTGTTTTGTGTGTAATTATTTTTGTCCCTTAGATACATATCACCATTTTAAAAATAAATATTACAATTCTTACATTCTTGGCAAGCATTGACTGGAGCTTTGGAACATCCTGTTATTTTTTTCAGAGAATTTTGCATATATTTGAAATGACTGTATAATCTGGTGACAGAATTTGTCCTTGTTAATGAAGCAGATCAGTAAAATATCACTCATTTCATATTCTAAAGATGGCTTGCCAGTTAAGTGCCCATTCAGATTATTAAAAATTACCTCACTTCAGATAATGGCTGACAACAATTTGTGCAATTCTGTAGAAGTCACTATTTACTGGTTCTGGAGAGAAGGACACCAGAACAGGAGGAGGTCCTTTAGCCCTTCGAACAACCTATCCTCCCCCCTTTACCCATATTTCTTAATACTTTCGCTGAACAAAAATCTATCAATCTCAGGTGAAAAATGAATAACCACCTCACATCAACTGGCTCTGACCTTTAGGGGTGATAAATATTGGACGGATGTCAGAGGTAGGTTCTTTACTCAGAGGGTATTAAGGGCGTGGAATGCCCTGCCTGCAGCAGTTGTGGACTCGCCAACTTTAAGGGCGTTCAGATGGTCAGTGGATAGGCATATGGATAACATTGGAATAGTTTAGGTTAGCGGGTCATTAGGTTGGTTCCACTGGTCAGCGCAACATCGAGGGCCGAAGGGCCTGTACTGCACTGTAATGTTCTATGTTCTATGTTAAGCTAGTCCGAGGCACTACAACTAGCAGAAAGAGTTTCTTCCTGTCTGCCCTAGCCTCTCCCCTTGACATCTTTAAATCTTCAATCAAATCACAGTTCCAAAGAACGCAACCTTACTTTTGGTAATCTCAGCTTATCATTTTACACTTGGAGCCCAACTATAATTCTGGTAAATCTACACAGCTCTCCTTTCAAAGCTATTATATCAGATCTGTTGCTTAGAACCCTTTTATTATTCATTCATGGAATGTGCATGTCGCTGGCTAGGTTAGCATTTATTGCCCAGCCCCAATTGCCTCTTGAGAAGATGGTGGTGAGCCACCTTCTGGTACCACTGCAGTTCCTGTGGTGTAGGTACACCACATTGCCATGGGTTTGGGAGGTGCTGTAGAAGGAACCATGGTAAGTTGCTGCAGACAGCAACAGTTTACAGACAGCAAGATCCCGCAAATCCCAGCAAAGAGACAAAAGACCAGTTTTGTATTTTTTGTGGGATTGGGTTAGGAAGTTTCACAATGATTCTGACTTTTAATTGATGATAAATAAGACTGCAGGATGATAAGGTTGAGAATCTGACTTTTCTCTACTTCGCTCATTGATACTCAGACCAGTCTCTCCTGAGGCATAGACACTATAAAAAATATAGAATTATAGAATAGCTGCAGCACAGAAGGAGGTTATTCCACCCATCATGTCTGTAATAGCACTCTTCAAGATCAGCTCTCCCAATTCCTCTCCCTGCTTTCTCCCCATAGCCTTGCAAATTGTTCCTCTCCAGATAATCATGCAATCCCCTTCTGAATGCCCCAATTGAATCTGCCTGTTACACACTCTCAGACAGTACATTCCAGATCCTAACCACTCGCTGTGTGAATCTGTCTCCACCACACTCTCAGACAGTACATTCCAGATCCTGACCACTCACTGTGTGAATCTGTCTCCACCACACTCAAAGATAGTGCATTTAAGATCCTAACTAGTCACAGCGAATCTATCTCCACCACACTCTCAGACAGTACATTCCAGATCCTAACCATTCACTGTGTGAATCTGTCTCCACCACACTCTCAGACAGTACATTCCAGATCCTAACCACTCGTTGTGTGAGTCTGTCTCCAACACAATCTCAGACAGTTCATTCCAGATCCTAACCACTCGCTGTGTCAACCTGTCTCCACCACGCTCAAAGACAGTGCATTTAAAATCCTAACCAGTCACTGTGTGAATCTGCTTCCACCACACTCTCAGACAGTGCATTCAAATCCTAGCCACTTGCTGTGTGAAGAAGTTTCTCCCCTTGTTGCCATTGTTTCTTTTACCAATCATTTTTAATCTGTGCCCTCTTATTCTCAACCCTTCCACCAATGGGAACAGTTTCTCCCTATCTACTCTATCCAGACCCCTCATGATTTTGAATATTTCTATCAAATCTTCTCTCAAATTTCTCTTGGCCAAGAAAAACAGTACCAACCCCTCCAATCTATTCACAAAACTGAGTTCCTTACCCCGGAACCTTTCTTGTAAATCTTTTCTGCACTCTCTCTAATACCTTCACACCTTTCCTGAAGTGCAATACCCAGAGCTGGATACAATACTCCAGCTGAGACTGAGCCAGTTTTATTACAGGTTTATCATAACTTCCATTGCAACTACAGTGTGAGAAAAAGACCAGGGTCCATCTAATTCACCTTCGATAATATTGATAGTCTCTTGATACAATTAATTATCAAGCTGTTGACTAATCCTGACAATCAATCTTATTGATAACAGGCAGGAGGTGAGGAAGATCCTAGTGGTGATGAACTTTGGAAACCAGGGGTATAAGGTCACCTGTCCTCCCAAACAAGTTACAGTTCCCACTTGTCAAGATACTCATGCATTCTGTTCAACATTGCTTCTTTCTGAAAGAAATCGATCTAACTTGCTTTTGGATGAATCAACATAAACTGCTTCTGCAATCCCTAAGATCAAGGAGCCCAAAATAGCGATTGTGGTCGATCAGAAACTTGTTTCCAGTTGACTGATCACTTTCTGCGCACCATGCATTCCACGTATGTGAGTGCGCTTTTCCTCCGCATTGTATATCCGTGAAGTTGATGCATGCATGATGTCTGTGGCCCGGTGGCACAGTGGTTAGCACTGCTGCTTCACACCCAGGTTCAATTCCAGCCTTGGGTCACTGTCTATGCAGAGTCTGCACATTCTTCCCGTGTCTGCGTGGGTTTCCTCCAGGTGCTCTGGTTTCCTCCCACAGTCCAAAGATGTGCTGGTTAGTTTCATTGGCCATACTAATACTCCCTCAGTGTACCCAAACAGGCGCCAGACTGTGGCAACTAGGGGATTTTCAAAGTAACTTCATTGCAGTGTTAATATAAGCCTTACTTGTGACACCAATAAATAAACTTCATAAACTTGCTTGATGTGCACTTTGTACGTTGCACGTACATGATGTGTGCTTTCTGCGTACTGCACATGTAGGGTATCTACGAATATTACACATTCAATGTTGGCTACTTAGATACAGAAGCACATGTTGTGTCCCAAGATTTCACTGGGTTGAGGAGGTGGCATAGCTCTGTGACTACTTCCTTGTTAAATCTGAACCACTTCAGGCACAGCTGCTGTCTCTTTGAATGTAAAAGTATTATTGCCTTTGGAATATTTGAAGAGAGAGAGAGCCATCATTATCCCTCCTCACAGATTTTCCATTTTCTAACTCTTCTGTTCCATCTGCTATAGACTAAAAGTCTTGGAAAATTGGCCTCATTCCTGGGTCCAGGCCTTCTCTAACTGCAAGCATCACAACACTCCCACTCTTCTACCAACTCCACGTGAGTAAAAGGGAGAAAGATATGACCTGCAACTTGTTAAGTTTTAGATCAGGGCCCCATCTTGCCTCTCTGCATTTGTTTTTTCTTGCATAATTGATGTAGACATTGTAATGTGCCTTCAAGGGATATCAGCATGACTTCACTAGAAGGGAAATGCGTCATGCAATCCAGTCTTAGTCTCACTTTTGCTTTGCGTAGAATATACACACACAATTCTGATGCCTTCTAGTTTTATCCCTATTTTCATGTGCCTAGTCTTAATAAATGAGCCCACAATGTGTTTATCAAATCCCTTATGAGTGATTAGTACCTAGTGTCCTGCAAAGTAAAGAAGCCCAAGGCATTACAACACATAATGGTGTTCAGCAGTGATCAGACAAATGGCAGCAAGATTAACTATAGGTACACAACATGGCGAAGAGCTGTAGACCATGACTGATGGAATGAGAAGACCCTTGGCATCCTGGTTAGACCACAACAATGTCGCAGTGTTGGCGAGGGTTGAAAGTGCAGTGCGCCCTTCAGGACCCAATCAGCTAGTTTTGCCCCCAGCCACTCGATGATCGATTTTGGACTCCCCCCCCGTCCCAGAATGGAATCTGGAAATTTTGCAAATTAACAGAAAACAGAGCTTGCCCTGGGAGAAATTGTAGCTAATGAACTGAGATGAGTAAATGAATCAAACTAGGTCACAGTACTTGAGGCTTCTAGGACTATTAAGCATATGGAATTTGAAACGGTGAATTTGTAACTTGGCATCGCATGAAAAGACTGATGTGGATCAGCAGAAATATGAAGTGCACTTTCGACATGTTTACAAACTGTGGTTCAAACCATTGCGATTGTGTGCGTGAAGACATGTGGCTGCATCAGGAATTTGCAAAACTTTCACTAATCACGAGTCTGGGGAACAATTAATGGAGCGAGCTAGACGTATGAGTGACATTTGTTAGAGACAAGGTGATGACTCCAGAGTGACCTGTAGTTGAAGGGATTGTCCTTCATTGTGACTGTTTGTCCTAAATCCCTTAAGCTTCTGCCATTCATCTTGCCTTTATAGGACACCTTGTTGGAGACTGAGTCTCTGTGTAGTGAGCATGTACACTAGGAAGGGTTACTGTGCGGAGCTAGCAGCACTCATCAGCTGTCCAGCCCATAAAGGAAGGTGGAAATGAGCGGCGGAGTGTTCAGGCATTGGGAGAACTCTCAAAATCAAAGCGATTATCTGATTATCTCATTGCCTTCAAGAGTACGCAGTGTAATCGAGGTTTTGTGTGATTGGTCTGCTGAAGTTGACTGGTGGAACTAGTGAAGGAAATGAGGGTCTCGGACAAGTGGTTAGAGGGCTGGTGAGAGCCCCAGGCTGTCTGTTTCTGGGAAGGCCCACACAGCATGGTGTTATTCCCAGTGGTGGAGAAAAGAAGCTGGGGTTGGGGTGGGGGGCTGAAGTCCTACCCACAGAGAGCTGTCAGCCAATCACAAGCTGGCAGCTCTATTGAACAGCAGCGCCAATGGGAAGGTAGTGGCTACTGCCGGTAGAACACCCAATCTTGCTGCATCCCAGACTATTAGCAAGTGATTGTCGAAGGGAAAAGGAGATTCAGCAGCAAGGACAGGGGGTGGCTTTCAGTGGGCTCCCTTCCAGATCCTGGTATTCCTTGATCAGGCACTGAGTGTCTTTGTCCACGGGATGGTCTCTGAATATCTGCCCCGGGGAGCCCCCCAGCAACCCTGCATGGGTATGGCAAACCTGCTCACCCAAAACAACGATAAGGGGCACTGAAGGGAACAGTAATCACCCAAGCGCTCAACTGGCAGCAGCTGAAAGGATGTCCATAAGCTTCCCAGAATGGACATAATTGGGAAATTGGTAAGATCCCCACACTTCTGCCTGAGTGCCAGATTAACTGTCACCCCACAAGAGAGGATATCAGATTCTGGCACCTCTATTGCAATATTTCACTGACCAGCGCAATAAGATTTCCACGACTTAAATTATAAAGTAAAGAATGATTGAATTTTTTGAGAGTTATTGCTCCACTCTGGATGTAAAGATGGAGAAGTGAAAACAAGTTCACAATCCCTAAATCAGCATGTATGAGATCTCCAGTCACCAAGTCAAGCAATATCATCTATTTCACACACCAATCCTTCAGTAGTTTCCATTTATCAAGTCAATGCTTTCAGCATAGTGGGTTATAAATGATCTTCAGTGGCATGGCAGAATGGGCCACAGTGCAACAGCCACATATCATTTTGGAGAAGGAAATCAGAGTTTACGAGGGATGCCCATTCTCAGTCAGCCATCTACCATTCAGGATGGATTGATCGCCTGGCCTGTTTCATTCTGAATCCTCCATCTCTTGTACAATGTTAAGTCTATTCCTTCAAAAACAATGATGTTGGCTTGTTATGAACTCAATTTCCAAGGGATCGGAGGATCTGTGCTCCAATCAGCAGAAACCTATTACACCTTTTCAGTTACTGCATCTGCTTCATATTTATTTGAGGCTCCATATTAATACACAAAATTGAAATAGATGCCCATACTAATGGCTGAAACATCAATGCAAAATGCTGAGTGTTCACAGATGCCTGATGCTGCAGCACCCATTAACTTCTTAGCATCCTCTGATGCAAAAGCCAGTTTTAATCCTCAGTTTGATTGGCACACCAAATGCCTCTCCCAACATCTTTACTTTTCCCTCTTTACATTTCAATAATATAGCGCAC
Source organism: Carcharhinus amblyrhynchos (assembly GCF_965287045.1). Lineage (NCBI taxonomy): Eukaryota > Metazoa > Chordata > Chondrichthyes > Carcharhiniformes > Carcharhinidae > Carcharhinus > Carcharhinus amblyrhynchos. Next base: position 4,309,062 of record NC_137342.1, on the reverse strand, counting down.
TACACTTATGGTTGAGCTAATTTGTAGGATGTGAGTACCATTCTTCTTATGTTCTTATTGGCTAGGCCAACATTTATTGCCCATTCCTAATTGCCCTTGAGAAGGTGATGGTGAGCTGCCTTCCTGAACTGTTACAGTCCCTGTGGTTTATGTAGCTGCAGAATAGGAAGATCCCAGATTGACATTCTGGGCAGGGAAGGTTGGCCAAAGAGAAGAAAAGGATAGGTGGTCACTCATCCCTGATATCCAGTGATTCTTTCTGAAAAGTCAGATTGTGCAGATGTCGAGAGTGAGCTTTGATCAGGATGGGCTGTATTGCTGCACTTGGTTGAAGTCATTAGGTTACATTTCAGCTTCACTTGAAGGAATTTTTAAAAGTGGCATCTCGGCCTTTTGGCTAAGATACAAATGAGATCAAGCCTTGGAGGAGGAGCTATGCCTCCTCCAATCAGCTTGGATCATGTAGATCAGGCCCATGACAGGAGGTGAGAGAACTGTCTTGTCAGCTTGGATTGGGAATGCTTCAACTTGTTGGGACTCTGAATTGGACTTGATTGGATTGAATTGGAATAAAAACAAACAAAAAAAGACACAATTGTCCACAAGGTTCCTCGGGATTCCCTGTGCCTGTGGTCATCAGCAAATCAGCAACTTCAAAGGGAAAAGGGAAGTCACGATCATTTGAATTAATGGTGAATTTCTATTGGAGTGGATTTCTTATGGTGCAATGGATAGCATTCCTACTTCTGAACTGGAGGCTGTAGATTGGACCCTGCTCTGGGACTTGATGGGCCAGGAAGATATGTTCTAAAAGGAGATTTTTTTTATCTCAGGAGAGTCATTGGTGTGTGGAATTCTCGTCTTAGTGGAGGTTTGTTCTTCAAATTTATTCAAAGCTGAGTTAGACAGGCATTTGAGAGTCAAGAGAGTCAAGGGTTATCGGGGGCAGACAAGAAAGTGGAGTTGAGATTACAATCAAACCAGCCATGGTTGTATTGAATGGCAGAGCAGGTTCAAAGGGCTGAATGGCCTACTCCTGCTCCTGTTCCGATAACCTGGCCAAGAAGGTGGATTATCAACCTGCAAATCCTTCCAAATATGTCTAGAGCAGGCAGTAAGAATGGGACAATCTCCTGATCAGCCATGTTTGATGCTGAGTGGTACCTCTCAAATTGTAGCCTCTGGCAGTAGGGTAGCGACTAGTTCCAGAAAAGAAACAAGCCATGGAAACAGACATAGTCACGTATTTTGTCTGTCTCTTCTGCCACTCAGCATGGGGAAGGAGTAATTCAAAGGTGAAATGTCACAGAGCAGCCATCTGAACAGATTGTGGCTGAGTGGTAGCACTCTGTGGGTCTGTGGGCTGGATCCTCCGACCTCACCCACAGCAGGGATTCTTCAGTCCTACTGCAGAGAATGGAGATTTGGCAATGCACCAAGTTCTCGCTGGCAGCAGCGGTGGGGCATGAAGGGCCAGAGAATTCTGGCCTTTGTGTTTCAGCACCACTCCAAAGAAGTAAGCACAAAACCTAGACCAATACTTCAGAGCAGGACTGAGGGAGTGCTGCACTAGCACATTTACCATCTTACAGATGGGACGTTAAAGTGAGGATTAATTTGCCTTCTCGTGTATGTGTAAAAGATCGCACTATTTTGAGAAACAGCTGGAGAATCCCAGCAAATATTTGACCCACAACCAAAATCCCTGAAAATACATTTACCACATTGCCCTTTGCTGTGCACACATTAGCAGATGAATTTGCAACAGCAGCTACATTTAAAGTTTTACCTGGAAAGCACTCTGGGGCATCCTGAGGTTTTGAAAGGCACTATATCAATGCACATGCTTTAACAAAGCTACATTTTATTAATAACTAACACAGTGACACTGTGAGATGTTAATTGTTCCACCTCCGTAATATCACCCATCTCCACTCATCTGCTGCTGAAATCCTCATCCATGTCTTTACTAGAAATTAAAAAATAGAAATAGGAGGCTATTCAGACCCTTGAGCCTGTTCTGCCCGTTTAATGAGATCTTGACCGACCTGTGACCTAGATCAACATCTACAACTTTGCTCCATATTCCTTAACATCTTTAATGAACCAAAACCTATCAAGCACAGAATTAAACTTTACGATATAATCCAACAACAGTTGCCCTTTATGGAAAAAAAGTTTCAAATTTCCACCAACTCTTTGTGCGTGGAAGATTTTTTTTAATAATGTAACTCCTGGAAATCTGGCTGTAAATTTTTAATTTTGCCCCTTAGACTGCAAACATCTGCTTCCCCTTTTCCCTCTGTTATCTCGAAAACGGATCAAAATACTGGCTAACCTTTGAATTTTCAGAGAATACAATCCTCACGTGTGTAGCCTCACCTCAGAATTGAGACGTTGGAGTCCAGTTAATCTCTGAAGTTCCTTCCCTGTATCTCTCCATCTCTCTTAAAACATTTCGATAACCCACCCTAATCTCTGTTTCTGTCTAGGTGTAAAATTCTGTTTGATAACAGACCTGTGAAAAGCCTTTAGATGCTTTGCTATAAACATGCCTGGTGTTTTTTTAAAATACTTCAATAAATACCACCCCGCCTGCCATGGGATCCAAGCGGGTGAGGGGCGAATGACGGAAATGCCCACTGACCTTGGGTGGAAATTACTTGTCTCACTCGAGCAAGTTTGTAAAACCCGGTCCATTAATTCAACTGGTTTCACATGTCACCACAGAATCCTGACAGTGCAGAAGGAGGCCGTTTGATCCATCAAGTCTGCACCAAGTCTCCGGGCAGAATTCTCCTAAAAAAATTCTAAGTGTCGAATTTGCGTGAAAATTGTAGTAATTCACCCTGGTTTTTTTCAGTGGAATCCCCCACTTTCTGTGCATTGCAGAGGCCACCAGTGTGAATGTTATTAGATTTCAGGGCCGGGGCATATTCCCACTGAAGAGGCTGAAATCAGCGTGCTCAATGCCGACTTTGGCACATGCGCAGTGGCCCCGCACTGACAGGCTCCTGCTTTGTTGGCCAGCTCAATTGCTGGCCAGCCCCAGGACCCCCACAACACGGACCCTCTGCCCCTCCCTCCCCTCCCCCCAACAACCTGATCGCTGGCTTCCCTGACCAAGATGTAGAGATGCCAGCATTGGGGTGAACACAGTAAGAAGTCTCACAACACCAGGTTAGAGTCCAACCACTTTATTTGATAGTAATCAGCGTTCTGTAAACTGTGTGTGACTTTATATGTCCTTCTCTGATCAGAACCTTCCACACACCTGATGAAGGAACACCGTTTCCGAAAGCTTGTGGGATTACTATCAAATAAACTGACTTTAACCTGGTGTTGTGAGACTTCTCCCTGACCATTCCCAGACCCAGCCCCAATCCCCCTCTCCCAGCTCGCCTCAATCTCTCCATCCCTCCCTCGCCAACAGTTAAACCTCTCCCCCCTTGCAGGCTAACCCACCCGCCTGGCTGACATCATGCCTCTCGTCACCAGCCCACCCTGATTGTGGCCTCCCTCCTTCCCCAACTGATCCCTAGGTAGAGTGGCAGCAGGATCCCCACCCCCCCATCAGGCCCCACCCCCTGGGCCCTGCCCCATGCCCGATGGGCACCGCCTGAGTCCCCATGCCCACACCCCTCTACCTGATCCCCTGGGGGGCCCCGATTGCCCACTTTCACCGCAGCGGGGTCGGGCTGCTAGTTCTCCAAAAATAGGGAGCTACTGTAAACCCTGCTGGAGTGAAACACTCTGGCCAGGGATTTCAGTCCTGGGCCCGCTAATCTTACTTAAATTGTAGGGAAATTATTACTTCAATCATTTCCACGTTTGCGCACCGATTTCTGGTGTGGAGCACATGCTGCCGGAAATGCGGCGCTGGGAGATGCAACCGAGGCGCGAATGCTCACGCTAACCCCCCGAGCTGGCTGCCACAGGATTCTCCCGGCCCTTTGTGACAAAAAACTAGCAGATTAGGATGAGAGAATCACAGCCAGTATCCCATCCATTCCCTCTCCCCCACCCTATCCATGTAACTGTACATTTTTACCATGGCTAATCTACCTAACTTACACATCTTTGGACACTAAGGGGCAATTTGGCATGGCCAATTCACCGAACCAGCACATCTTTCGGACTGTGGGAGCAAACCAGAGCACTTGGAGGAAACCCACCCAGATACGGGGAGGATGTGCAAACTCCTCACAGACGCCCATGTTGGAATCAAACCCGGGTCTCTGGCGCTGAGGCAGCAGTGCTAACCACTGTGCCACCGTGCTGCTCTCATCCTGAGTGTGGCTGATATTATTAAAAAAAGGGGAGCTGGTGGAATGGCCACTGCTACCAACAGTAGCCAGTGTCAGGTGAAGATTAGCCCAGAGACATTGGGCAGTATTGTTAATAACATCAGTCTTCTCTCGCTGTGGTTTGAGGAGTGTCTGATTATTAGAATAAAATGCAATGGAAGGAGAGCCAGCTGAGTCCAGAGGAAAAGCTTATCTGACAATACCTTACATTGAAGGCAAACAGGTTTGCTTTCTGTCATTTCCCTGCTAAAAGCCAGCTCGTTGTGGGTACAGACTGGAACATCAAATAGAAAGCCCCATGGGCATTATTGCAGCAGGATTTTCTGTCTCACTCCTGTTGCTGCCTTGTCCAAAACACCTGGCATTAGAATTCAAGTCACCAATTGATTGATCAGCTCTTTGAGAGCTTCAATTGTATGACCCCGACTGCATTAACGGAAGGATTTTCATGCTTACAGCTGTACTGAGCTCTCAAGTCTAATAAACTTCTCCAGCTGCTGAGCGAGTGCAGCAGGCTCCTCATGCACAGAGCGTACCATTTAAATAATATGAAATACAGAAGGTTATAATTACCATAATCTCCTTGTGATAGCAATGCTTGTCAGGAACAGGAGGAGCTGTGTCTGCACAGACACTGTCAGGCATTATTCTCCACGCTGGACTCTTGCGGGTAAACTAAATGCTGTGTGGAGAGGGTTTGCAGTGCTAAGTACTGAGGCTAGAACTGCAGCTCAAACATTCAAGCATCTGCTGTGTGTTTAACAAACCCCTCCTCTCGCATAGTATTGCATGTCACTCATTCTCTAAGCCTGAGAAAGCTTCTGGGTTTGGAACTGCTTTGAGCTTATAATAATACAACAGACCATGTCTTATCTCGTTATCTGCTCAGCGTTTTCTGTGCTTTAAAATCACACAAATAACAGCCTTTGCCATCTAACCCATGTTTAATGCGACAGGTCAAAGATCACCTCCCTGTTGGGCCAGTGGCCCCCAGCACCCCCTCAGAGTGAGTTTCCCCATATCGCCAGGAGGTCATCAGGTGAATTTTGAGTATCGGATTTTGGAAGGTTCAGTGTGGTTGGCCTACACCTTTCGCACTCCACTCTGCTTCCAAGATATTCAACCAATATTTGAATTTATCTAGCGCCTGTCACAAACTCAGGATGAACTAAAGCGCCAAATCTGTACAGTGACCTTCTGGAAGGTTTATCCTGTGATGACTGCATCTCCATTGAATACAGTCAGTCACAGAGAACAGAAAGGATAGTGTTTATATAACGCCTTTCAAAACACGTTGTGTGCAATGGCGTAGTGGTATTGTCGTTGGACTAATAATTCAGAGACTCAGGATAATGCTCCAAGGAGCTAAGCTTGAAGATAAAACCTGGAACTGAAAGTCTAATGATGACCATGAAACAAGTCACTCAGTTCAAAGACAATTAGGGATGGGCAACAAATGCAAGCCCAGCCAACGACAGCCACATTCCATGAATTGTTTCTAAATTTGGAGAGAGAGAAAACAGAGTTAACCTTTCAGATTAACATTCTCTCAGCAGAACTGGAGAAACGGAGGTGGAGAAAGGAGGGAACAAAAAGGAGGACAAATAACAAGAGGGACGATGGCATAGTGGTTAGTACTGCTGCCTCACGGCGCCAGGGACCCAGTTTAGGCGACTGACGGTGTGGTGTTTGCACGTCCTCCCCATGTCTGCCTGGGTCTCCTTCAGGTGCTCCGGTTTCCTCCCTCATCTAAAGATGTGCAGGCTATGAGGATTGGGCATGCTAAATGTGCAGGGTACAGGGATGGTTGGGGGGGTGGTGGGGTGATGTGCGGGGAGGAGGGTGAGCCTCGGTAAGATGCTCCTTTGGAGAGTCAGTGCAGACTTGATGAGCCAAGTGGTCTCCTTCTGCATCGTAGGGATTGTCTGGATGATTATTTTTGGAAGGTTTGTGTTATCACATGGATGCAAAAGATCCCACAAGCTGTTTGTATTTGAAGTGAATTGAGTTTCACATATTTCGCTCTCAGTGACCTAGCCAGACTAAATCTGCTTGGATTCATCTGGAAGAGTGGTGGGGGTGAGGTGGAGAGTCTCCAGTTTGCTCCACACCCCCCAGAGAAACACATGGATGGGATTTCTGCTGGAATTATAGTGGCAGATTGTGAGAATTTCCGATGAAATTCTTACTTAGCGGCAAACCTTTACATTGTATCGCTAGACTGCCCTGCAACTTTCTCTGGAGCTTCAGAAAGATTTGCTTTAAAATAGAGACTTGTCAAACAGGCAAGTTTGAACTCCCTTGTCCAAATCCTTTCTGTAGAAGAATTTCTGAAAAGGTCAAAAAACATATCATAGATATTATCCCAACTTGCACCAAGCAACCCTTTTCTGTCCAAAAAAGCTACTGTAAATATTTTAACTGGTGTTAGAATTAGGGATTTTTTTAAGACTATTTAATCTGCACTTTTGAACTTGAGGTCAAATCACTGACTAATAACAGCAGCCAACAATTACTGTAAATCTTTGAATAAAATTCACATCAACAGTTTCTAATGGTGCTTTAGATAATTTGCAGCATCAGGGAATTAATAATTAACACCAACTGCATTCCAATAGAGCACACAATTAAATCACAGGATATTTACAGGTAAGGAAATAATTTTGACTCAACTCACTTTATTGATAACCCGGTGGCAGCACACTCACCTTTGAAGAAGCAGCTTGTGAGTGCAAAGTCCTGTCAAGACTTAAGCCCGTAATTTACGCTGACACTCCAGCGCAGTGTAGAGGGAGTGCTGCAGTGTTGGGGATACAGACTTTTGGATGAGGTGGTGTTAAACTAAAGCTTTGTCTGGGGATGTAAAAAAGTCCCTGGCTCTATTCAAAGTACAGCAGGAAATATCTCCCCAGTGTCCTGACTGATATCACTGAAACAGATCATCTGCTCATTATCACATTGATTTTTATGTCAGAACTTGTGTATAAATTGGTGGTTGTGTGTTTCTTTTTTACTTTTAAATGGAATGTGGGTGGTGCTGGCCAGGCTAACACTATCCATCCCATGAGAAGATGATGGTGAGCCACCTCCTTGAACCACAATAGTCCGTGTGGCGTAGGTACAACCACAGTGCTGGTAGGGAGGATTTTGACCCAATGACAGAGAAGGAACAATATTTCCAAATCAGAAAAGTGTGTAACTTGGAGGGGAACTTGCAGGACGTGGTGTCCCCAGGTATCTGCTGCCCATGGTATTGGCCACAGGTTTGGAAGGTGCTATTGAAAGAGGCTTGGTCAGTTGCTGCAGTGCATCTTGTAGGTGGTATACACTGCATTGGTAGAGGGAGTGAATACAATTCAAAAAGCAACCAATTGGCTGTAAAGTGCTTCGGGACATCCAGTGGTTGTAAAAAGTGCTATATAAATGCAAAACTCTCTTTCATTTAGCAATTTCCTTTCCCAACGCTAACTGTGCATTAAATAGACCCAACCTGATCTATTAATCATTCGAGTGTGAAAATACTTAATTCCTTCTGGCATAAAAATAACAGAACTGATTGATGAAGAGAACGATGAAGGAACTGGGAGAGATAGTGTGCTGCAGCTCAGACTGAAATCTATCAGCTTTAAATATTTATTTTGGACAGGAAACTGCCGTTTGGTAGCAAACTAAGACAACTGTCAGAAAAAGGCCTAAATGTTTCAGAAGATGGTTTTAAAAGAAGTGCGCGTTGATAATATTAGACAGGCATAGCTCCCCCGCCAGTCATTTTAATGTCTGCAGTCGGACAAAGTTAAGAATCGTCACTTAAAGATGAGATCACTAAATCCCTGCTTTTAACTCATTCCTGGAACTGAGAGGTGACAGGGCCAAAGCAAATTTTCCTCCTGTGCCTCATTCCTGTTTCCCGAGCTTGCTGTACACTGATGCGTTACAGCGGTGATGACAGTCCCATGTTTCTCCCATTGTCCAAAGTGGGAGTGAGACTTTCCACAGCTCCAAGCTCCCATATGGAGGTGGGTGTGTGGGTGGGGAGCCGGGGGTGGGGGGTAGTTAGGCTGATGATAGCCATTGTAGCCAGAGGAAGGATGGGGGTGGAACGTTCCAGGGCTGAAGACATTCTATGGCTTTCTTGCTGAAGCATGAGGAGCAACACTTAATGGGGCCTTGTCTGACCCAAAGCTGCATGCTGACAGTTCCTGCTGCACAATTGTACACCCCACAGTTAAAATTACCCCAGGAACTGTGTCATATCAAGAGGCTCCTCGCTGTTGATGAGGGGGAAGCCCCCACACTCCTGAAAACCTGGAACACAGTAGGTTTCACTCTCACCCAAATAGTTCCCACTGAGCAGGCAGGGTTAGAATCCCAGTTTGACAGAGAAAATAATGAAACTGTCAACGTTTCAGAAAAGACAATTTTGCTTGACAAATGTGATTGAAATTTTGAAATGACAGACATATGAAGGATGGGAAATTGGGTGGGATGTGATGTAGGTGGATTTTCAGGAAGATTTTGAGCAGGTACCTTAAAACTCGCCTCAGTGTCCAAGATTTTGATGAACTGCCTATTTTGTTTAATGATCACTTCTGTGAAGCAGCTTGGCACAATTTAATACATTAAAGATGCTTTATAAAAACAAGTTGTTATGGTTGGGTGAGGCGTCAGAGGGAGCAGTGTCCTTTGACATTTGCCAGTCGTTAGATTTATTTTGTTTGATGAAGTCAGATTGTTTCAGTTTAATCTCAGCTGCTACACTTTTACCCCAGCCCTCTCTTTACCCAGTCTAAACGCTCTTTTAAATTACTCTGTCTGAACGAATATCAATGGCATGAAAAATAAAGCAGGATAGGGCATGGCTGTATAGGAAAAGGTTCCCTAATTCACAGAATCCCTGGCAGTTTACAGCTGGTGTTGTTTTCAAGGAGCTCATATTCCAGAACCCCCGGCCTTGTCTAGACTACAGAACAATATCTTCCACCTTGGATCACTGTCGGGTCGCTGCTCTGCTCAAACCTTTCCATGCCTGACACTGCTCCACAACCCAGCTTCTCCAGAAAAGCAGAGTGCCCTTCCCTCAGAGAATTCTATCTTAGCATCCTAGCACTGGGGGTAAGCAGGACACAATTCCTGTTTAACATCATCATGGTTAGCTTATATATTCAAGTCACGGGTAGATAGATTTCTGATCGGTAAGGGAATTAAGGGTTATGGGGAGCAGGCGGGAAAGTGGAACTGATTCACTTCAGATCAGCCATGATCTTATTGAATGGCGGGGCAGGCTCGAAGGGCTAGATGGCCTACTCCTGCTCTTATTTCTTATGTTCTTATGTGAATGTTAATGAATGGGTAGGGTGGTAGGTTGTGGATGAGGTAAGTGGGTAGAGTGACAGAGGTGGGTTGGGTGGGTGAGGCAGTAAGTAGTTGAGATGGGTGAGGGGAGGTGGGTGAGGCAGTAGATGGGTTGGGGAGATGGGTGAGGTGGCAGGTGGTGAGCTGACAAGTGGGTGAGGTGGGTGAGAGGTGGTAGGTGAGGGGCAGTGCGTGAGGGGAGGTGCATGAGGTGGTAGGTGGGTCAGGGGGTTAGCTGAGTGGTCGAGTGAGTAGTCCGTTTGGATGGGGAAGTAATTTGGAAGATTGAGGGGCAGTCGCCAAGGGTTCGGGAGGTGGGTGTGAGGGGGTGGGGGGTCAGTGTTGCAGTTACTCAGGATTTAGCCTACAAGTTTTGTATTTAGTATTTCCTGGGTAATTATCAGGTAAGTAAGTTGGAAATGCCTGGACTCTGAAGCCTCCGACTCAAATTCAGATTCAGAGACTTCTGTGGAGGATCTCGGGAGCAGGGGAATGTCCCATTTGAAGTTTAAACTTCTCAAGGAGGTCAGCACATTGGGATTTATAAAGGGTTTGTTTCTGGGCTTTACAACATCAGAGGCAATCAGCAATTGGAAAACATTCCCATTGTCACTCCCATTGTCCTAAGTGGGAGTGAGACTTTCCACAGCTCCAAGCTGCAATATGGAGGTGGTGTGTGGGTGGGTGGGTAGTTAGGCTGATGATAGCCATTGTAGCCAGAGGAAGGATGGGGGGTGGAACATTCCAGGGCTAAGACACCATAAGGCTCTCTCGCTGAAGCATGAGGAGCAACACTTAATGGGGCCTTGTCTGACCCAAAGCTGCATGCTGACAGTTCCTGCTGCACAGTCGTACACCCCACAGTTAAAATTACCCCAGGAACTGTGTCATATCAAGAGGCTCCTCGCTGTTGATGAGGGGGAAGCCCCCACACTCCTGAAAACCTGGAACACAGTAGGTTTCACTCTCACCCGAATAGTTCCCACTGAGCAGGCAGGGTTAGAATCCCAGTTTAACAGAGAAAATAATGAAACTGTCAACATTTCAGAAAAGACAATTTTGCTTGACAAATGTGATTGAAATTTTGAAATGACAGACATATGAAGGATGGGAAACTGGGTGGGATGTGATGTAGGTGGATTTTCAGGAAGATTTTGAGCAGGTACCTTAAAACTCGCCTCAGTGTCCAAGATTTTGATGAACTGCCTATTTTGTTTAATGATCACTTCTGTGAAGCAGCTTGGCACAATTTAATACATTAACGATGCTTTATAAAAGCCCCATGCACAGGAGAGAAGGTGAGTCAATGTCACCTTCACTTTATCATATAACCCAGGCTGAGCTGCAGTACTGAGAGTGCGGCACTGATGTGGGATTAAACATTAAACTGAGACCACATCTGTTGCTAGAATCTGTGGCACTATTCAAAGAAGAAGAGGGCCATTCTCCCTGGTGTCATCCAGGGAGAGTCGTCCAGACTCGAAACATTGTCTCTGTTCTCTCTCCACAGATGCTGTCAGAGCTACTAAGAATTTCCAGCATTTTCTGTTTTGTCTTCTCCCTGATGTTGTGGCCAGGGGCAGTTTATTCCCCCCAGTGTTGTGGACAGAGATATTCCCCCGGTGTTGTGGACAGAGATATTCCCCCAGTGTTGTGGACAGAGATATTCCCCCAGTGTTGTGGACAGAGATATTCCCCCGGTGTTGTGGACAGAGATATTCCCCCAGTGTTGTGGACAGAGATATTCCCTCGGTGTTGTGGACAGAGATATTCCCTCGGTGTTGTGGACTGAGATATTCCCCTGGTGTTGTGGACAGAGATATTCCCTCAGTGTTGTGGACAGAGATATTCCCCAGTGTTGTGGACAGAGATATTCCCCTGGTGTTGTGGACAGAGATATTCCCTCAGTGTTGTGGACAGAGATATTCCCCCGGTGTTGTGGACAGAGATATTCCCCCAGTGTTGTGGACAGAGATATTCCCCTGGTGTTGTGGACAGAGATATTCCCCTGGTGTTGTGGACAGAGATATTCCCCCGGTGTTGTGGACAGAGATATTCCTCAGTGTTGTGGACAGAGATATTCCCCCGGTGTTGTGGACAGAGATATTCCTCAGTGTTGTGGACAGAGATATTCCCCTGGTGTTGTGGACAGAGATATTCCCTCAGTGTTGTGGACAGAGATATTCCCCTGGTGTTGTGGACAGAGATATTCCCTCGGTGTTGTGGACAGAGATATTCCCCCAGTGTTGTGGACAGAGATATTCCCTCAGTGTTGTGGACAGAGATATTCCCCTGGTGTTGTGGACAGAGATATTCCCTTGGTGTTGTGGACAGAGATATTCCCTCAGTGTTGTGGACAGAGATATTCCCCCGGTGTTGTGGACAGAGATATTCCCCCGGTGTTGTGGACAGAGATATTCCCCTGGTGTTGTGGACAGAGATATTCCCCCGGTGTTGTGGACAGAGATATTCCCTCAGTGTTGTGGACAGAGATATTCCCCCGGTGTTGTGGACAGAGATATTCCCTCGGTGTTGTGGACAGAGATATTCCCCCGGTGTTGTGGACAGAGATATTCCCTCAGTGTTATGGACAGAGATATTCCCCCGGTGTTGTGGACAGAGATATTCCCCCAGTGTTGTGGACAGAGATATTCCCCAGTGTTGTGGACAGAGATATTCCCTCAGTGTTGTGGACAGAGATATTCCCCCGGTGTTGTGGACAGAGATATTCCCCCAGTGTTGTGGACAGAGATATTCCCCAGTGTTGTGGACAGAGATATTCCCTCAGTGTTGTGGACAGAGATGTTCCCCCCGGTGTTGTGGTCAATTCTGCAGCCAACATCACTAAAATCCATCAACTGATGATTATCTCATTGCTGTTTATGGAACGTGCTATGTTTGCGTTGTTACAAACTGTGCCTGAAAAGTTTTTCATTGGCTGTAAGGCACTTTGGGATGTCCTGAAGTTGTGAAAGGATCTATATCAATGGAAATCTTTTCTTCTTGGCAGCCACATCATAGTACACAAGAGGACCAAAAGCATCTCTGTCTGTTACAGAGTAACAAGTGGTTAGATAATTTGAGTGGCACTACACTACACCAGGCCAAGAAGACCAGGGCCCCATGAATTATCACAACCAGTACACGGATTAAACCCACACTGTTGGCATCATTCTGCACCACACTCAAGCATCTAGCCAATTGAGCTAAAATCAAAACAGAGAAGCAGATCTGGCAGCGTCTGTGGAGAGAGAAACAGAGATAATGTTTCTGTGGAAGGGTCATTGTTGACTTGTAATGTTTACTGTTGAGTTGATCCAGTATTTTCTGTCTTTGTTTCAGATCTCTGGCATTTTGCAGTATTTTGCTTTTATATGAAAAGCAATTGAGTTAGCTGAATTAGCAAGCCCCACAGTTGTGGGTTTGCTACAAGGACTACAGACAGACTGTACTTTGAGTTCAACTTCACAGGGCCCTTGGGAAGAGCTGGGCCTTGCCAACAACAGCTGGAATGCAGTCATAAGTAATAGCAAAACAGAACATACCTGATATAACCAAATACAGTAAGTGGTATTCCAGCCTTATTGTAGTTAAATAAAGTTATAAATTAACGTTAAACAAGCCATTTGATCCATCAAGATCCCCACTATCTACTCACCTTAGTCAATGTCCTAAAGGAAAGTTCGGCATCAATAATCATCAACCCTCAAAACATCGAACACAGCAACACCCCAGAATGATCATCAAACTCAAGCTTTCACCATTAAATTGCCTTTGAAAAATAGTTCCGGTCCTGCTCACAGATGATCCTGTTCCTGCTCAGGGTACAATTGCCATACTGATTTAGGACAGCGAAAGGAATATTCTCTGCAGAGAGATCATTCTTTATTCATTTGCTTTCTGAGAAGTTTCAAGATTTGACCATTGAGATTGAACCAATCAGCATTGCTCTGTTTACCATTCTGACAGGTGAGCTGTCGATTGGATTTGAGGCAAATCAAATCAAAACAAAACCTATTCAGAGAGCGGCTTTACCATCTTAAAGTGTATTTATTTCAAAGTTTATTTATTAGTCACAAGTAAGGCTCACATTAGCACTGCAATGAAGTTACTGTGAAATTCCCCTAGTCGACACCTGTTTGGGTCATCTTGCTATTCATATGGCACAATTAATTGTTGAATCTATTAATATCTGTCAATGATTGCACAGAATTTTAGAGAATTCTTTCATTTTCACCACCATCTCCCATGTAGGGGCCTTGAAAACTCATCACATCACACAAGTGCCAGACAATGACCATTTCCAGCAAGACAGGATCTAACCATCACCCCATGACATTCAATGGTGACATTCATACCATTGCTGAATCCCCCCTGTCAACAAACTGGGGGCTACCATTAGCCAGAAACTGAACTGGACTAGCCATATACATACTGCGGTTACAAAAACAGGTCAGAGGCTAGGAATACCGTGGTGAGTAACTCAGCTCCTGACTCCCCAAAGCCTGTCCATTATCTACAAGGCACAAGTCAGGAGAGTGATGGAATACTCCCCACTTGTCTGGATGACTGAAGCTGCAACAACAACTCAAGAAAGTTGACATCATCCAAAATTAAGCGGTCCACTTGGTTGCTTTGGCTTTCACAAACATCCACTCCCTCCACCATTGACAACAGTGGCAACCATGTGTACTGTCTACAAGAAGCACTGCAGGAACTCACCAAGGTTCCTTAGACAGCACCTTCCAAACCCGTGACCTCTACCATCTAGAACATAGAACATTACAGCGCAGAACAGGCCCTTCGGCCCACGATGTTGCGCCGACCAGTTAAAAAACAATGACCCTCTAACCTAAACCAAACCCTTACCATCCATAAACCTATCCATGGATCTCTTAAACGCTCCCAAACTAGGCGCATTTACAACTGCAGCAGGCAGGGCATTCCAATCCCTCACCACCCTCTGGGTAAAGAACCTATCCTTGACATCTGTCCTATAACTACCACCCCTTAATTTAAAGCTATGCCCCCTCATGCTAGCTTTCTCCATCCGAGGAAAAAGGCTATCACTGTCCACCCTATCTAAACCTCTAATCATCTTATATGTTTCAATAAGGTCCCCTCGTAACCGCCTTCTTTCTAATGAAAACAACCTCAAATCCCTCAGTCTCTCCTCATACGACCTCCCCTCCATACCAGGCAACATCCTGGTAAACCTCCTCTGCACCGTCTCCAAAGCCTCCACATCCTTCCTATAATGTGGGGACCAGAACTGTACACAATACTCCAAGTGCGGCCGCACCAGAGTAGTGTACAGTTGCAACATGACGCTGCGGCTCCTAAATTCAATCCCCCTACCAATAAACGCCAAGACACCGTATGCCTTCCTAACAACCCTATCTACTTGATTCCCAACTTTCAGGGATCTATGTACACATACACCTAGATCCCTACACTATTCAGAGTCCTACCGTTAGCCCTATACTCTACACATCCGTTATTCCTGCCAAAGTGAATTACCTCACACTTTTCCGCATTAAACTCCATCCTCCACCTCTCGGCCCAGCTCTGTAACTTGTCCAAGTCTCCCTGTAGACTAAGACAACCTTCCTCACTATCTACCACACCTCCGACCTTGGTGTCATCAGCAAATTTACTAATCCACCCAACTATACCCTCATCCAGATCATTTATAAAAATTACAAACAGCAGTGGCCCCAAAACTGATCCCTGAGGCACACCACTCGTAACTGAACTCCATGTCGAATATTTACCATCAACCACCACCCTCTGTCTCCTATCCGCCAGCCAATTCCTAATCCAATTTCCTAGATCACCCTCAATCCCATACATCTGCAATTTCTGCAGAAGCCTTCCATGGACAAGAGCAACAGATACCAGGGAACACCACCACCTGGAGGTTCCTGTCTTAAGTCATTCACCATCCTGACTTGGAAATATATTGCTATTCCTTCACTGGGTCAAAATCCTGGAATTCCCTTCCTAACAACATGGGTGTACCTACATCACAGGGACTTCAGCGATTCAAGAGGGCAGCTCACCATCACCTTCTCAACAGCAATTAGGGGTGGGTAATAAATACTGGCTGAGCCAGCGACTGCTATTTCTTGTAAAATTAACTTTATAAAACCCGGATGTGGGTGTAATCTTGGAGCAGCAGCCTCAACCCAAACAGGGCACCAACAGGATCACTGTGAGATTGGTCCACCAGCCTCATTTGTGCATTGGCATCTGTTGAAGCTCCAGAGTTGGCTCCCAAGAGGTGAGTATAAAATGTTTGACTTGCCTCATTGTGGAGGCAGGAAGAGCAAGCGTTTTCCTCCTGGCTCCACATTAAAAAAAGCTGGCCACAGTTCCCCCCTCTGCATATCCCCCCAACCCTGTGTTTGTTACGACCCTCAATCCTGGTCTTGGCCTGATGGGTATTCCCCTCCTCAACACCAGTCGGATACAAGCTGTACTTGTGTTCAGCCCCAGGAAATGCTGTAATGTCAAGTCAGGCTTTTGAAACAAGTTAGTGTGAGGTCACAGCTAGCACAAGATAGGAACACCAAGTGGAAGTTTCAAACAGTCGGGAGACTCTGATGTGGGGAGGTGTAGCACTGCGCAGTATGTTGTCTTATTTTGCAAATATAATTTGTGTTGATTGAATTAACTAAATTTTCACATCGTTGTTCACTCACTGTGAAATGAAATAGCTTAATGAGCTGTAGAATGTAGATACACAGCAACGTGAGTCAACATATTCCATTGGTGTGATGCCCTTAGAGCACAGAAGTTAAGGGGAAATTTCATCAAGTTGTTCAGAATTGTAAGGGGTTTTGATAATTTAAATAAAGAGAAGCTTTTGTCACTGCAGTAGAAAGGCAAGTAACCAGGGAACACAAAATAATTAGGAAAATAAGCATGAGGAGAATTTTTTTTACACTTGGCATCTCTTCCATTTCTTCCTGACTTATCCAGGCTACCACTCTTAAAGCAACACTTCCACAAATAATGCTTCAAACACACACTGGCAAATGGAATTTAATGTTGGCAAGTGCGAGGTGGTCCACTTTGGTAGGAATAATGGTAGGAAGGATTATTACTTACGTGGTGAAAAACTGCAGCAGGCGACGGTGCAGAGGGACCTCGGGGTCCTTGTGCATGAGTCGCAAAAACCCAGCTTGCAGGTGCAGCAGGTGGTCAGGAAGGCGAATGGGATGCTGGCCTTCATAGCGAGGGGGATTGAATATAAAAGTAGGGAGGCCTTGCTGCGGCTGTATAGGGCATTGGTGAGGCCGCAGCTGGAGTACTGTGTGCAGTTTTGGTCGCCGTACTTACGCAAGGATATTTTGGCCTTGGAGGGAGTGCAGAGGAGGTTTACTAAGCTGATGCCAGAGTTGAGGGGGTTGAGCTATGAGGAGAGGCTGAATAAACTAGGCTTGTACTCGTTAGAGTTTAGAAGAATGAGGGGAGATCTCATTGAGACGTATAAGATGATGAATGGGATGGATAGGATAGAGGTGGAGAGACTCTTCCCGCTCAGAAAGGATAATAGGACTAGGGGGCACAGCCTCAAGATAAAGGGGGGCGGTTTAGAACGGAGTTGAGGAGGAACTTCTTCACTCAAAGGGTGGTGAATCTCTGGAATTCTCTGCCCGTTGAAGTGGTGGAGGCTGCCTCGCTAAATATTTTTAAGACGCGGGTTGATGGGTTTTTGATAAGAGAAGGGATTAAGGGTTATGGGGAGAGGGCGGGAAAGTGGAACTGAGCCACGACAGATCAGCCATGATCTTATTGAATGGCGGGGCAGGCTCGAAGGGCTAGATGGCCTACTCCTGCTCCTATTTCTTATGTTCTTATGTTCTTAAAGAGGGTTTGTTATCAGGTTTCCTGCACCACACAGCTCCCCAAATTATCAGAAAGTGGCACAACCTGAAAACCTCTTCAACCTTTTGGCTAAGATCAAGCATCAGGTCAAACCCAAGCTGGGGTGCTTGGATTTTGTCCGTCTCTCTTGAGGGGACCATGAATTTGATTCAATTGAATTTTGGTTTTTGGAACAGGCAAGGAGATGGATTAGGGGCTGCCCGTTCCACTCTGTGCATTGGCTTTGTAACTTTCAGAATGAAGTAAAAGTTATTTTTTAAAAATCTGCCTCACTCTCAGAAGCCTTTCACTCCACCCCGTCCCACACCACTAAGTGACACTTCCCAACCATCAGCCTTTCCCTCAGTCACTCTACCTTCCTGCAGGGTAGATTGCTACCCAGTGGCTAACACTAGCAGGATGGGCATTTCCTTTAAACTCTTTATCCAGGTTACTGGTAACAACCTGACCCCTCCTCCAAACTCCCTCCCCCACCTGACGTTATTCATGAAGTAGCTACACTAATGTTCTGATATCTCTGTGCAAACCCACACAGACAGAATGACCCTGCTCCTTCAACCCAAGGAGCGGGATGGGGGGAATGCTAACCCATTTTGATCTTTGACCCTTCTTTGCTGTGGTGTGTCTGCAGGAAGGAGATGAAAGATAGAATCGTAAAATCCCTACAATAAAAAAGGAGGAAGCGTAGACAAGGGTCACGGGTGGAGGGGGGACTCATAATGTTAAAATAGCAGTGCGGGCTCGTTGGGCCGAAGGGCCTGTTTCCCAGGCTGTTTTGTTCTTTGTTCTTTGAGGCCAATCGACCCATTGTGCCTGAATCAACAGCAATCCCACCCAGGCCCTATCCCCGTAACCCCATGTATTTATCCTGCCAATCCCCTGACAATTTGACTTAGAATCTCTATAGCACAGAAAGAGGCCATCCAGCCCATCGAGTCTGCACCATCCACAATCCCACCCAGGCTCTACCCCCATATCCCTACATATTATACCCACTAATCCCTCTAACCTACGCATCTCAAGACACTAAGGGCAATTTTAGCATGGCCAATCAACCTAACCCGCACATCTTTGGACTGTGGGAGGAAACCGGAGCACCCGGAGGAAACCCACGCAGACACGAGGAGAATGTGCAAACTCTATACAGACGGTGACCCAAGCCGGGAATCGAACCCAGGTCCCTGGAGCAACAGTGCTAACCACTGTGCTACCGTGCCGTCTGGGCCATTTAGAATGGCCAATCCACCTAACTACACATCTTTATAGAATAGAATCATAGAAAATCCACAGTGCAGAAACAGGCCATTTGGCACGTGAGAGGAAATTGGAGCACCAAGAGAATGTTCACACAGATAGTGACCCAGGCTAGCTGAACCCCTGTGAGACAGCAGTGCTAACCACTGTGCCACCATGATGAAGATGAACTTGATGGAGAGGATGATGAGGACTAATCTACCTATGAGTTATTGTGCAATCTGTCTGGTGGCACAAAGTAGCAGGAGGTGAGTTACTCGCCACAGGATTCCTAGCCTCTGACCTGCTCTGGTTGCTACAATATTTATATGGCTAAACCAGTTGAGTTTCTGGTCAATGGTAACCCCAAAGATGTTGATAAACTAAATCCTTAAATGAATTAAACTCTTAAACTGTTTCAGTGTATCTGATAACGGATATTCAGTTTATAAATATGTGACACCAAAATATTGTAAATATGTTGGAAATTGGGATGTGATGATACTGTGCCATTTTGCTATCTCTTGTGTTTAAGGTGGTGTTGCTTTAAGAGGCAGTGCTGTTACAAGAGTCGATTTATTTGGTAAACAAGCAGCAAATGCTAAGAACACAGGCTAATAATTTTAGCTCTAAATGTGTCACTTTATAGAGTAAATAGACCTTTTGTTTATTTAAGTTCTCCTGGGATTTTACACAACGTTTGGAGGGTCATGCATTATTGACCCCGTTAATCATATTTTGATTTGATGTTTTAAGTTTCCTTTCCACTTTGTCTTTTGTTTCGGGCGGTTCCTTTCCTTTTGGGATCTGCCCATTTTACTTTGTCGCCTTGTTAATTTGACTTAGTTTATTTGATTGGCCCAAAAAGATCGGTATGGAGAGTCATGTGAGTTTTGATGAGGTTGATTAATGGACAGAGTTATGTGATAAATGGGTGATAAGCTAGCAGGGAAGCCTGTTTCATTTTTATTTTTAAAAATCAAGAGCAGTTGCTGCTGGGGCTGGAAGGAGAAAGAAATGTCTCCCTCTTCCCCAGAGACTTTCTGAGAGCTCCAAGACTGTTAACCTAAGCCACAAGCCAATATGCCTGTGTTTCGCTAACCAATTTTAAAGAATGGTTTAAATCTATACGAGAAATATTGTTTGAATTGGAACTCATAGTGATAGGTTAGCAGTTCAGAATTGTATCTTGTCATGTTTAAGTATCACTCAATTATTAAAAGTTAAGCTAATTCATTTGCTATAGTTAAACTGTGCTGTTAAATAGAACTTGTTTTGATAGAAGTTCCATAGTTTGTCAGTAGAATTGGACCTGGAGTGAAATATCCTCTCCTCATACTAATGCCAAAATAGAAAAATAATTGGGGTCTAATCCGGCTTCATTATATACCTTGGGGTTTCGGGTCTGGTATCCTAACAGAAAGAATACTGACCTTCAACCTCCTTGAAAGATCTTTCTATCCCACTGCAACATCCCCCTCCTCCAGCGAGCATTGTTGATGTTTATTTTACATTGTACATCGTGTTTTATCCATGTCCAGCTCAAACAGTAGAAATCGATGTCATTTAGGTCCTTTACTGAATCACGTTTACAAATATGAGAGGTTAAATGAGCTTGATCCCTCCAGCTCCCTTGTTGCATTACTAATGCACTGTTAGGATTAAATGGATCTAAATTAAATCAAACTGCTCTGATTTAGCCTGCCTTTCCCCACGCAGCAGCTCAACAAAATATAATCTTAACTATCAATAGAAAATTTCACACTGCCAATGTGCGGAATAATGATTTGATGGAGGAAGCAGTTTTGTTTGATGAAATTAATCACTTCAGAACTCTTAGATGCAAATGGAGTTGAATGGATGTTTTTTTGCTTGATGTTGCTGGAGGCCTGAATTGATGTGTATCACAAACTAGCAGCATCACAGGCCATGGCTGTACTTTCCCACCCGTCTTAATGCATTCTCCCTTCAAACTTTCTCACATCTAATCACATGGTGTCAGGATTGTCTCAGTTGCGAACACTTTCACCTCTCAGCCTCTTGTGGGATCCAGTCCCACTCCAGAGCCTTAATACTGGCTGACTGTCAGCGCAGTACTGAGGGAGTGCCACAATGTCGAAGGTACCATTTTTCAATGAAAAGTTAGCCCTCTCAGCTAAAAGAAAAAGACCCTGGGCACTGCTTCAAAGAAGAGCCAGGGGGTCTTTCCCAGCATCCTGGCCAATATTTATTCCTTATTGAACATCTAATGAATAAAATGATCTGATCACAATCACGTCGCTATCTGTGGGATCTCACTGTGTAAAAAAAAGGCCACTGTTTCTGACGTTACAACAGTGACTCTGCTTTAAAAAGCTATTTCAGTGGCTATAAAACGAGCATGTTTTGAGATCATAAAGGACTGATTTTTCATTCTTTCTCTTAATTGCCGTGGGGAATACAGCACCAGACGTTCAACAATAGGGCTGAATTTCCTGAGATTTTGCTGCAATTTGATACAACCTCAACAGAGGTTTGTTGCAAACCCTTAATTTTAAATATTTAAACAGGGTTTCCACTAAAATTAAGCACGGCAGCCAGAGAGGCTTTGAGGTATTTCACCCTAATGACTTCTTTCTTTGAAAAGTGAAACCAGAAATATTTAAATAGACCTGCTACATTTAAACTAGCCTGTGACTATCTTCAACACTATTTATAATTCTGTACACATGAGGCAAGCAACTTGGAACTGGCCAGGAAACCAGAATCTCTAAAAAACACTGACTTGCACTTTTATAAAGCACTTTTAATATGATAAAACATCCCAGCCTGCTCTACAGGAGCATTATCAAACTCTAATTGACCCAAGCCAAAAAAAGAAATATCAGGAAGGGTGAGCTCAGTATTAGTTGCATCTTAAAGGGGGCGAGATGGGGGACGTGCATTGCCATAGTGAATAAATTCCAGTGTTAAACTGGGGTTTAAATAAACCACACCTTACCTTGGCAACCCAAGGTTTGTTATACACCTTAAATTAAAATCAACATTTTGAATTTACTACTCTGAAAAATGCCATGGAAGTGGATTAATTTATCTTATTTCTTCCGTAGCCCATTTACACCCTACCCCATCAGGGTCTCTACACATACAGTTTCCAACACATTTTCTGGCTCACTTGTTTTACTTTTGAGCTTCTGGGGATTCCCTTGAATGTTTGTATAAGGATGTGCATGTTATTGATGTTTTTTGCTTTTAATCCACAGGTGTTTCGGTCCGCCTTGTTGTCCAACAAGGGGCATACACGCGGTGGGTCGTGCGAGGGCTGCTCTTGGATGTTTCGAGAGTAGCCTAGTGCTTCATGTTGTTAATGTACGCTTAAACTGGACCAGCTGATGAGCAACACGACAGCTCAGTGACTATCACTGTTTGTTGTGCAGATACATGGTTTTGGGCCAGTGTCTGTGGGAGTTTGCGCATTCTCCCCGTGCTTGCGTGGGTTTTCTCCGGGTGCTCCGGTTTCCTCCCACACCCCAAAGATGTGCTCTTAGGCTGATTGGTGTAACAAATTGTCCCTAAATTAGTCTCCCCTCAATCTGGTTTCCAATGTGGAGTGCTATTAGCGTAGACAAGGGTCATGGGTGGAAGAGGGGACTCACAATGTTGAAATGGTGGCACGGGCTTGTTGGGCCAAAGGGCCTGTTTCCTGTGCTGTGTTGTTCTTTGTTCTTAATCCCCTGGTTCTGGTGTGTACCAATGTTTACTGGCTCACCATAGTGTTTTTGTAATTTGTTTTCGGTTTGAGTTTTGCTGGCTAATTCAGCATTTATTGTCCATCTCTAATCATCTTGTGATGGTGGTGAGCTCCCTTCTTGAAATGTTGCAGTCCGTGTAGTGTAAGTGCACCCATAGTGCTGTTAGGAGGGAGTTCCAGGATTGTAACCCAGTGACAATGAGGGAATGGTGATGTATTTCCAAGTCAAGATGGTGATTTGACTGTAAACTCTGATGAGATATTTGCAAGTGGTGATGTTCCAATACATCTACTGCCCCTGCGCTTCTCGATGGGCAGAGGTTGCAAGTTTGGAATGTGCTGTCACAGGAATCTTGGTGAATTGCTGCAGTACATTTTGCAGATGGTACACACAGCTGTCACTGTGCGTCGATGTTGAAGGAAATGAATGTTTAAGGTAGTGGATGGGAATCTAATCAAGCAGTACTGCTTTGTCCTGGATGGTGTCGAACTTCGTGGGTGTTTTTTTAAATTTTTTATTCCAATTCAATCCAATCAAATCAAGTCCGATTCAGAGTCCCAACAAGTTGAGAAATCCCGATCCAAGCTGACAAGACAGGGCTCTCACCTCCTGTCTTGGGTTTGATCTACATGATCCAAGCTGATTGGAGGAGGCATAGCTCCTCCTCCAAGGCATGATCTCATTTGCATCTTAGCCAAAAGGCCGAGATGCCGGTTTTAAAAATGGCTTCAAATGAAGCTAAAATGTAACGTTACACTTCAACCAAGTACAGCATGTCAATACTACACTTGATCTTAACCAAAAGACCGAGAAGCGATTGCTGAAATTGCACTCATCCCTCATTTGTATCTATAATATTGGTTGTAAGTTCTCCATTCTTTAGTAAATGCCATGTTCTCACCAGCCTCTGGGTACAACTCAGGGAATACTGCACTGTTGGAGAAGTGGTTATCTCAGATTGTAATGTCAAACATTGCATGGTATTATTCGTAGAACAGTTTTACCCTTATTGATTCTTCGCACATTACAGCATTTATAAGACACTGAAAGTGCTGCATTGACTGGGAAATGATCTGGAGCCTCCAGGGGATGTGCAAGGCATTATATAAATGCAGTCCTTTCCTAACCTTTCCAGGAAGAGACTGAGCTGTCAGAATCTACAGTTAGTCAGTCAGGAAGAATATGTTAACAATTTCACTCATTGCCTCAGCATCTTCAATAGTCCTTTTCTAACCATCCAGTCAGCACTCTCGTCACCGCCAGTAACAAATGCTTCAAGTTCCATTTTAACATCCGCAAATTAAATATCAGCAAAATTTCAGGCGGGGAATGTGAATTTTCACATAAGCAGCACAACTGAAAGTTTGAAAGAAGGAAGTCAGTTCAAAGAATTGAGCGTGGCTTTTTAAACTTCCACCAGTTGAAAATGTGATCTGTTACACTTCCCTTTCCAAAGAAAATAAAAAATTAAATACAAAAGTCAAACCATAGCTACAAATATCGCACAAATGTGAAATAAAATTTAAAAATTTGCTTCTGTTTCTTACCTGCTCTATTGTGATACTCGGCAGTAAATGTCTCTTCATTTCTCTTCAGTGCTGATCCAGATGGTCCTTCGTGCTGTACAGTCCGTGCCGACCAGGTTTAACTTGTGACTATCAGAGCCAACCTCTTCCTCTATTGCTGTATCAGCCCTAATGCAGACCAAGCACAGGTGGGTCTCCAGCCACTAAAGCCACTTTTTGTTGCACATATTTCCAGCCAGGCTTACCCTCGTCGGTCAGCTTATTCGATAGTGTTTTGCTAATAGCAGAAATATAATCAAACCACCTAAACACAGTCAAAATCCTTTTTTCTGACTGCATTCATTCAGCAGGTGAGTCACAACTGGCTGTCAGTGGGACTGCAATCCTTGTCAATTTCAGAGTAAAGAGGCCTCAGTATGTTTCCATAATGCATCTACCAGCAATCTGAAGTACTTGCAGGTTAGTGGTTATGTTCCTACACTAGTAACCCAGGGATGTATTGGAGAATGTGAATTCAGAGCTGGTTTCAGTGAAAATGACCACAGGTTGTTTTAAGAACCCAACTGCTCAACAAGTAAAGGTAAAAAAGGTAACCTGCTGACCTTACCCAGTTTGCTCTATTTGTGACTCCAGACCCACACCAGTTACCCTAAACCCCACTCTCTGAGGTTATATTAAACAAAATGTTCACAAACAGCGAGGATAAATCTGCATTTATCATTCCCAGAAATGGATATTTAAACACTGGTCATGTATTTATTATTAGTGTCACAAGTAGGCTTGTATTAACACTGCAATGAAGGTACTGTGAAAATCCCCTAGTTGCCACACTCTGGCACCAGTTCGGATACACTGAGAAACCCACGCAGACACAGGAACATGCAAACTCCACACAGACAGTGACCCAAACCAGGAATTGAACCCTGGTCCCTGGCATTGAGGCAGCAGTGCTAACCACTGTGCCACCGTGCCGCCCTGTGCATAAGAAAGATTAAATACTGAATTAAGAACACATAGAGAAGGCCATTCTGCTGCTTGAACCTGTTCTGTCACTTAAGATCACAGCTGGCCATTCTGCCTCAGTTGCACCTTCTCCTGCCCCCATCTCCTGAATTCTCTTATTAGCGAAGATCTCAGTTTTGAATCTATTAACAGTCCTCCAAACTTGAGAATTCCAAGAATCATAGTATCCTACAGTGCAGAAAGAGGCCATTCAGCCCATCGAATCTGCATCAAGAGTAATTCCACCCAGGCCCTATTTTTGTGACCCCACACCCTTACCCTGCTAATCTCCCTGACGCTAGGGTCAACTTAGCATGGCCAATCAACCTAACCCACACATCTTTGGATTGTGGGAGGATACCGGAGCACCCAGAGGAAACTGACACAGACACAGGGAGAATGTGCAAACTCCAATGACCCAAGGCCAGAATTGAACTCAGATCCTTGGTGCAATGAGGCAGCAATGCTAACCACTCTGCCACCCACAAGAATTCACAGTCCTGTGAATAAAGAAATTTCTACCTATCTCAGGGGAAGGTAGTGACATAATGGTAATATCACTGGACTCTTAATCCAGAAGCCCGGGATAATGCTGTGGGGCCTGGGTTCAAATCCCATCACAGCAGCCTAAAATGAACATCACATTTCTCTGCGCCCAGATTGTAGTGTAACAAGGTAAAGCTGGTTAGTGAAATAACAAAGATTTATTAACAGAATAACCACACACATTACAGAGCAAGGAAAAGGTCTTGAACTCCACAGGTCCAAACATCTGACTATTGGGACAAGCCCAGGTAAGTTTGAGAGAGTCGATAGCTCAGCACCCGATTGAACCAGTGGAAAAGGGCTATGACATCCCACAGATGCCATGTATTTTCACCTCCACATGGTTTGTTTTATTTTCCATTTCTGGGAATGGCAGATGCAGATTTGTTGCCCATCCCTAATTATTTGCAAACATTTTTTAAAACTTATTTTTGTTGATGTGACCTTCTTCGCTGATTTATGTTGTTAAACTCTCCGGGTATGAAATTGGGCCAGCTAAAGATTATTTTTAGGTGGAATGAAGACCTTGGAATACAGATTGTCTCCATAACACACACATACAGTTCTGAGGTGAACTACACTAGTGTGGGTTTAGTACAGTGACTGGTTACTGGAAGTATGCAGAGTGTTATACACTTTTAATTTAAACACCTTCCAAGCATTCCAGTTTAATGAGACAAACAAGGACAATAATTTAACAGTTTCTTTATTTAACACTTCTTTATGAACTCAAACATAAAAGTTGCAACTCTTTACTGAAATTTAACTCTAATTGAACATGAACTCTCAATTGAACTTTAACTCTTAAACTGCATATTAACTTCAACTGAACACCAACTTAATGAAAGTAGATACCACTGAGTTCAGGGAAACCTTGGCCAAGAAATATCCTCAATGTAGAATCTATCATCTTCTTCTCTGAAGCATCCTACAGGGTACAGGTCTTCTTGTGATGTTATTACGGGCAAACAAAGGCTCACATGTTTATTTATTCACATGCTTCCAGAAGATTCTCTGTCATCCAGCCAATGGATTGACCATAAAGGCCAATTGCATCATTCGATTAGGTCAATCAAATACAACCAGAGCTGTGTATTGATGACTCCAGACCTCATCATCTCTAGATCCCTTTAGTGCACATTGTTTACATTCCAACGCCCAGCTAAGGACCATTTGGCTCAAAGTCTGTAAAGAACTCCTTTCCTGCCAAGGAAAATCTGACACCTTGTGCCCCTTGACAAATTCCAGGCCACTGGCCACGAGAAATCCCAGCATAGTGAAAAAACAACTTTAACCAAAAATCAGGTTTGCTTGATTGAAGATCTTTCAGAATATTAAAAGTTAAATCTTTGCAGGAACTCATCTCCCAACTCCTTGTCTGGGCCTCAGCACCTCCCTCTGATCCTGAACTTCCTAATTCACCGACCACGATCGGTAAGGATAAGGTGATCATCCTTAATACCGGTGCCCCACAAGGCTGAGTTCTCCAGTTCTCAGCGTCAGGGAGATTAGCAGGGTATAGTCCTTACACATCTATGACTGTGTGGCCAAATTCCTCTCCAATTTGATATTCAAATTTGCTGATGACACCACCTTAGTGGGTCGGATCTTAAACAATGACAAGACAGAGTACAGGAATGAGACAGAGAATCTGGTGAACTGGTGCGGCAACAATAATCTCTCCCTCAATGTCAACAAAACAAAGGAGATTGTCATCGACTTCAGGAAGCATAAAGGAGAACAAGCCCCTGTCTACATCAATGGGGATGAAGTAGAAAGGGTCGAGAGCTTCAAGTTTTTAGGTGTCCAGATCACCAACAACCTGTCCTGGTACCCCCACCCCCCATGCTGACACTATAGTTAAGAAAGCCCACCAATGCCTCTACTTTCTCAGAAGACTAAGGAAATTTGGCATGTCAGCTACGACTCTCACCAACTTTTACAGATACACCATAGAAAGCATTCTTTCTGGTTGTATCACAGCTTGGTACGGCTCCTGCTCTGCCCAAGACAGTAAGGAACTACAAAAGGTTGTGAATCTAGCCAGTCCATCACGCAAACCAGCCTCCCATCTATTGACTCTGTCAACACTTCCTGCTGCCTTAGCAAAATAGCCAGCATTATTAAGGACCCCACAGACTCTGGACATTCTCCCTTTCACCTTCTTCCATCAAGTAGAAGATACAAAAGTCTGAGCTCACGTACCAACCGACTCAAGAACAGCTTCTTCCCTGCTGCTATCAGACTTTTGAATGGACTTACTTTGCACTGAGTTGATCTTTTTCTGCACCCTAGCTATGACTGTACCATTACATTCTACACTCTCTTGTTTCCTTCTCTATGAATGGTATGCTTTGTCTGTATAATGCACAAGAAATAATACTTTTCATTGTATGCTAACATATGTGACAATAATAAATCAAATCTAATCAAGACCATTCAGCCACAAGAGTAAGCAGATCGCTAAATTCCATGGATTAGAACCACAGAATTCTTACTATGTAAGGGCCAATAAAGCAAACATTAAATACTATTTAGCCTTTCTTCTAACATCCAGAATTAACATATGTTAATTAACAGGCACAGTATGGTTGATTATAAACTTTAAATTGCACATTAAATGGCAGATACACTAAGACATTTATATGAATTAGTCTACTCAGATTTCAGTGATCACACTTAAGAGCAAAGTCTTCAAACTCTGTCTTCCTCACAAAGACTTTGAGCTTCTCAGCTTCTAGGAGATAATCTGATTCCCCACTGACAGCAGTGCAGAACTAACCTGAGTTCCATGGGTATGGTCTTCACCACCAGTGACAAACATCTGCAGAACCACCTCATCTTGGTCTGGTGTAGATACACAAATGTTATCTCCCAGTAACAGAAACAGCTGCAGCCACTTCTTCTCAGCTCCTGGATTTGGACACTCCAGTCTTCACAGTAAGAAGTCTCACAACACCAGGTTAAAGTCCAACAGGTTTATTTGGTAGCAAAAACCACTAGCTTTCAGAGTGCTGCTCCTTCATCAAGTAAATGGGAGTTCTGTTCACAAACGGGGCATATAAACACAAACTCAATTAACAGGATGATTGGAATGAGAATCCTTACAGTGAATCAAGTCTTAAAGGTACAGACAATGTGAGTGGAGAGAGTGTTAAGCACAGGTTAAAGAGATGTGTACTGTCTCCAGACAGAACAGTAAGTGAGATTTTGCAAGTCCAGGCAAGTCGTGGGGGTTACAGATAGTGTGACATGAACCCGAGATCCTGGTTGAGGCTGTCCTCACGTGTGTGGAACTTGGCTATCAGCCCCTGCTCAGTGACTCTGCATTGTTGCGTGTTGTGAAGGCTGCCTTGGAGAACGCTTACCCGAATATCAGAGGCTGAATGCTCGTGACTGCTGAAGTGTTCGCCAACAGGGAGAGAACAGTCTTACCTGGTGGTTGTCGAGCGGTGTTCATTCATCCGTAGTGTCTGCATTGGTCCTTCAGTCTTCTACAGCTTTCCTGTAATGCACTCATCAACTTGAACTGATCTATATCCTTTTATCTTTCAACCAAGGTTAGTTTGCTCAGTTTTGTTTTCTGAATCCCAGCTTGTTTTTGTTTCCTTAGAAACAGGAGGGTCAGTTGAATTTCTATGTTTACCTTCATCATTTCCCTTTTGCTTTTTCCCTCTTCTGTTCAGTTTCTATTCTACCTAAACAATAAACTTTAAAAAGACAGATTTCCTCACACAGCATTCTACACTAATTTGATGCCATTGTCGAGCTCAATAGTTTGGCTGTCTCTGCCTCAGACTATCAACCAGTCAGCAGCAGGAAGGAAGCTCTATTTAAAGGAATCAGTAACTAGTTACAGATTAGTTACTTCTTGGTTTCTTCTGGCCATTATTTTGATTTTTTAAGTGTTTGATACTTTCTATAATTGCTTGAAGTTGCAGAGGTCTAAAGGGAGTGTGGCAGGTACAGAAGGACATTTTGTTGACTTAGGTGGATAGGAACAACAGGAGACCATTTAACCTTGAGTCTATTTCATCTTTCAATGAAATCATGGTTGGTCTGTGGGCATTAGCTCTTATAACACTGGTTACCCCAAATCTATCAATCTCAGATTGTAAAGGAATAACTGGCCCAGCATCAATTGCTGTTTGGGAAGAGAGTTCCAAATTTCTACCACCCTCTCCATGTGAGTGTACTTCCTAATCTTGCTCCCGAAATGTCTAATTCTTAGTCTGTCCCCTGTGGTACTAGGCATGACAAACAGTGAAATTATTTCTCCAAATCCATCCACCCCATCTGTTCCCCTTAACATTTTGAAAATATTTGTTCCCTGTAAGGGTATAAATTCAACCCTAGTTTATGTAATCTGTCCTTGTGGCTTAATCTTTGGATCAGTTTGATAAATCCAGGCCTCACTCCCTCCAAAGCCAATATATCCTTCTGAAGGTTGTGTTTCCCAGAACTGCTCACTCTACTCCAGATGTAGTTTAACCAAGGTATTGCATAGCTGAAGCATGTCTTCTAACCTCTTCTAGTTCTCTAGATATAAAGGCCAGCATTCTAATAACCTTTTTGATTGTTTTCTGTACCTGTTCTTGATATTTTAATAATCGTTGAACCCCCAAAGTCTCTTCAGATGACCACTATTTCTAGCTCTTCACCATTGAGTGGACTGTTCTTTTTTGAACCAAAGTGGATAAGCTCACATTTGCCTGCACTGAAATCCATTTGCTACAGTTTTACCCATTCATTTAACTGATCAATGTTGTTTTGTAATTTTACACTCCCATCTACACATCTGCTTACAATTTTGCCTATCTTTGTGTCATCAGTTCATTTGGATATATGGCTTTCTACCTCATCGTCTAAGTTTGTACTAAATACTGAATAGCTAAACATAAATCCTTGTGGGACACCACTAGTTATATTCTGTTCATTATCCCCACACTCTGGCTCCTGCTGCTCAGCCAGTTTTTGAACCAGATCAATCATTTCCCCTCAATTTCACTTGCTTCAACTTTAGCTAAACACTCTGTTATGTTGAATATCATCAGTTGCCTTCTGGAAATCCACCAAATATCAACCAAGAACATTCCTGTTGACTACAGTCATCTCCTCAAAAAATTTCAATTAGGTTCATCAGCCATGATGTAGCTGTCATTTTTTTAATTCTTTGTACAGGATGTCACTGGCTACCCCTTCATTTATTGCCCTTGAGAAGGTGATGGTGAGTTGCTTTCTTGAACCGCTGTAGTCTATGTGATTATAGATACACTCACAGCGCTGTTAGAGAGGAAGTTCCAGGATTTTGATACAGCAATATTGAAGAAACAGTGATATATTTCCATTATAAATCCAACCTGATTTTCTCTGATCAACCAAAAATGTTCAGAAGTATTCAGACCATGGCTGGAATTCTGTGTTGCCAGCGGGAACGGAGAATTTGGTGCTCATCCAAATCTCTATTCGCTACAGCAGGACTGGAGCACCCCAGCCACAGACAAGGCCAGAGAATCCTAGCAAATAGACTGTAGTAGTTTCCTTGTAACAGATGTTAGACTGACTACTGCATAATTCACTTCACAGCGCCAGGGACCTGGGTTCAATTCCCGGCTCGGGTCACTGTCTGTGTGGAGTTTGCACATTCTCCCCATGTCTGTGTGGGTTTCCTCCGGGTGCTCCGAAGAGGCGACAGAATGTGGTGACCAGGGGAATTTCACAAGCCTTACTTGTGACTAATAAATAAACTTCACTATTCCGTGGTTAACTTCTTTCCCCTTTCTTAAGTAAGATGGCGCATTTCCAATCTGAATAACTAAAGGAGTTCCACACTAGCCAGTTGCTCCGAGATATCAGTGCACAGGTAGAAATTCCCCTTGGGAAATGAAGAGGGATTGCTCGAAGGAGGATCATCTTCCAGGAGAAGGAGAAAGAGGAAGAGGAAAGGCTCTCGAGGTGAATGAACAATCTGTTGGCAGCTCATTCTGTCACAGATTCAAAGGTTCTGATGACTGGCTTAACTATTCAGTAAAAACTAGTGGGCAATCACAATGCAAGTACAATACTGATTGGGTGCAGCCAGTCAAGTGTCAAATATGTCTCATTCATTCTGCTTCTGGAGGATTAAAGGCCAGACCTCAGCTTCCAGCAGAACACATCTTGGGGTTAATCTGAATCCCAAATGGATAGGTGGACTGTTCAAAACAGATGGGTTCCTCAGACCCCGAGATTCCTTCTTCCAACATATTGTTCAATGTCAGCCATAGCTCAGTGTCATCTCTGCCTTGGAAAGTCATTGGTTCAAGCCCATTCCAGACACTCAATTTGATAAGCTAGGCTCAGCCAGAGGCACTATCTTTCAAATCACAGAACTGTTACAATGCAGAAGGAGGCCATTCAGCCCATCCTAATGGTAGTGCCATTCCCTTGCCTTTTTCCCGTACCCTTGCAAATTGATTCTGTGAGATGTGACTTTAAACCAAGGCTCCACCTGCTCAGTCGGATAAGATATCTCACATCATTATTGGAAAGAAGAGATTAACTTAAGGGGCAGGAGGTTTGTAGGAGGTGTTGAGGAAAAACTTTCTTGCCCATGGAATGGTGGGAATCAGGAACACTGCCTGAAAGGGTGGTGGAGACGGGAATCCTCGCAACATTTAAGAAACATTTAGATGAGCATTGGAGACACCATTGGCTTCAGACCGAGTGCTGGAAAATGTGGATCAGAACAGGTAAGTACTCGGTGGTTGGTGCAGACACAATAGTACAAGAGGTTCTAAAACTCTGATTATAAAGCAGGGATATTTTCGCAGGGTTCCTGTCCAATACTTATCCCTCAACAAACAGCAAGCTTTTTTTCCTCACATTTCTTTATGTGGGAACTTGCAGTGTACAATTGAGAGTCACATTTCCTAACATTACAACAGTGATTATGCTTCAACCATAGAAAATTACAGCTCAGAAACAGGCCTTTTGGCTCTTCTTGTCTGTGCCAAACCATTTTTCTGCCTAGTCCCACTGACCTGCACTCGGACCATATCCCTCCACACCCCTCTCATCCATGAACCCGTCCAAGTTTTTCTTAAATGTTAAGAGTGACCCCGCATTTACCACTTTATCTGGCAGCTCATTCCACACTCCCACCACTCTCTGCTATAAAGTGCTTGGTGACATCCTGAGGATGTAAATAGCACAAAATAGGGTTTAATCAAGTATCTGTACTAAGCACAAGAGGCTGCAAAAACATACACTTTAAAGTGAAATGAACAAATTAATTGCTCTTCCCCCTGTCAAGCATGTTTACAATCAGTTGTGACCTTATGACTAATTTCTTCTGTTTTAACAGCTTTTTAATTCCTAAGGATGACAATAAAGGTTTGCTGAAAGGTTTTTGATGTCACTTCTCGTGTCTGGTATGAAGAAGCTGAAATGAATTTTCCAGAATTTAATTGTATTGGGAGCTAATTAAAACCAGACAATGTTATTTCAGCTTATGTAAGTCTGACTGGGCCATCCTCATCTTAATACAGAGAGGTTAACCAGACAGCACTCTCTTTAATTTCCTTTCATATATGATTAACTCTGCTTTCATCAACAACATTTGCGTTGGTGCACGTAAACACATTATTAAATTTTAAGTTTCTTATTTACTTCCCCACGATGACTGAGGAATTTTTAAAAACTTATCCATTAATAGGATGTGGGTGTCACTTGCCCCGCCAGCATTTATTGTCCATCCCTAATTACCCTCTGGAAGATGGTGCGGCATGCTTGAACCGCTGCGGTCCATACGGTGTACGTACAGCCACAGTGCTGTTAGAGTGGGAGGATTTTGACCCAGTGACAATGAAGGAACAGCAGTATATTTCCAAGTCAGGATGGTGACAGGCTTGGAGAGGAACTTGCAAATACTGGTAGTAGTTCTCAATGATTGAGGTTGTGTGTTTGGAAGGTGCTATCAAAGGAACCTTGGTGAGTTGTTACAGTGCGTTGTAGATGGTGCTCATTGCTGCCACTGTGTGTCGGTAATGAAGAGGCTGAACATTTAAGGCGATGGATGGATGCTGGTTATATGGGCTGCTTTTTGAGTGTTGTTGGAGCTGCACTCATCCAAGCAAGTGGAGTGTATTTCATTACACTCCTGACTTGTGCCTTGTAGATGGTGGACAGGTTTTGTGGAGCCAGGCAGTGAGTTACTCTCCATTGAATTTCTAGTTTCTGACCAGTTCTTGTAATATTTATACATGGCTAGCCCAGCTCAATTTCTGATCAATGGTAACTCCAGGATGTTGATAGTGGGGACTTAGCAGTGGTAATGCCCTTGAATGTCAAGGGGCAATGGTTAGATCCTCCCTTATTGGTGGCACAGTGGTTAGCTCTGCTACCTCACAGCATCAGGGACCCGGGTTTGATTCCCAGCTTGGGTCACTGTCTGTGCAGAGTTTGCTTGTCTGCATGGGTTTTCTCCCAGACATGCTGGTTAAGTGCATTGGCCATGCTAAATTCTCCCTCAGTGCACCCGAAGAGGCGCCAGAGCGTGGCAACTAGAGGGTTTTCACAGTAACTTCACTGCAGTGTTAATGTAAGCCTACTTGTGACTAATAAATAAACTTGTGCTCCTGTTGGAGATAGTCATTGCCTGGCACTTCTGTAGTGTGAATGTTGCGACTTGTCAACCCAAGCCTAGATAAGCTTTACTGTATTTGGAAGTGGACTGCTTCACCCTACCTCTGGAATTCAGCTCTTTTGCCAATAGAATCATAGAACCCTACAGTGCAGAAAGAGGCCCTTTGGCCCATCGAGTCTGCACCAAACACGATCCCACCCAGGCCCTACCCCCATATCCCTACATATTATACCCACTAATCCCTCTAACTTATGCATCCCTAGACACTAAGGGGCAATTTCTTAGCATGACCAATCAACCGAACCCGCACATCTTTGGACTGTGGGAGGAAACTGGAGCACTGGAGGAAACCCACACAGACACGAGGAGAATGTGCAAACTCCACACAGACAGTGACCCGAGCTGGGAATCAAACCCAGGACCCTGGAGCTGTGAAGCAGCGGCGCTAACCACTGTGCTACCGTGCCGCCCATGTTGGAACTAAGGCTGCAATGAGCTCAGGAACTGAATGTCTATGAGTAGGTTATTGCTGAGTAAGTGCTGTTTGATGGCACAGTTGATAACCCCTTCCATCACTTTAC
Organism: Carcharhinus amblyrhynchos; assembly: GCF_965287045.1. Taxonomy (NCBI): domain Eukaryota; kingdom Metazoa; phylum Chordata; class Chondrichthyes; order Carcharhiniformes; family Carcharhinidae; genus Carcharhinus; species Carcharhinus amblyrhynchos. The sequence continues at coordinate 4,274,265 of NC_137342.1, read as the reverse complement.
TAAGGACTGAGAGTGGACTGATGGGGGCAGTAATTGGCCGGATCAGATCACTCCTGCGTTTTGTGTACAGGACATACCTGGGCAATTTTCCACGTTGCTGGACAGGTACTAGTCTTGTAGCTGTACTGGAACAGCTTGGCTAGGGTGTGGCAAGTTCTGGAGCACAAGTCTTCGTTATTACTGGTGGAATATTGTCAAAGCCTGTGGCTTTTCAGTATCCGGTGCCTTCAACCCATTCTTGATTTCACAAGGAGCGAATCATGTTGCTGAAGACTGATGATGCTGGGGACCTTTTGAAAGAGGCCGAGGTCGATCATCCACTTGGCACTTCTGGCTGAAGATTGTTGCAAATGCTTCAGCCTTATCTTTTACACTGAGGTGCTGGGCTCCACTGAGGATAGGAATATTTGTGGAGCCTCCTCCTCCAGTGAATTGTCTAATTGTAATCATTCACGGCTGGATGTGGCAGGATGGCAGAGCTTACATCTGACCCGTTGGTTGTGGAATTACTTAGACCTATCACTTGCTGCTTATACTGTTTGTAGTCCTACGTTGTAGCTTTACTAGGCTGAGACCTAATGCCCTCCTGCACTCTTCAATGGACACCATCTACAAAGTGCACTGCAGCATTTCACAAATGTCCCTTCAGTGATACCTTCCAAACCCATGATTCGTACCATCTCAAAGGACAAGGGTAGCAGATGCATGAGATCACCATCAGTGGCAGCAGATTCCCCTCCAAGTCATTCACCATCCTGATTTGGAAATATATCACTGTTCCTTCATTGTCGCTGGGTCAAAATCCTGGAATTCCCTTTCTAACAGCATTATGGGTTTATCCACATGATGGGGGCTGCAGTGAATCAAGAAGACAGCTCACCTCCACCTTCTCAAGGGCCATTAGGGATGGGCAAGAAATATCAGCCTGGCCACTGACATCCACATACTGTTGAAAAAAATGAAAAAAAAAGACCAGAGTCCATCTTTTACTGTCCTGGTATTCCCATGGTAGCAAATTAGAATTGTTGTTTATTTATAGCCCTCTCTCCGTGAGTCTCCAATAGACCCAAATAGAGAAAGAGGTAAAACCAGGTCTGGGAACTTTAAGTCATCACTCTAACTTGCTACGCTTACTATATGACGTGTCTCAAATTACTCACAGCATCACAAAATATATCCTGAAATGAAGCTACCTGGTTTGCAATTGAATGAATCAACTTCAATATTCATCACCTTCAGGGGAAGCCTGTTGATTATACACTCACTGAAATAATAGCCCAGATTTCCACCCAACTGTGGAGTTCCAGTGTGTACAATGGGTTTCACTCAGTGCTATGTAATGTCTGCTCCATGCTTCAGCTCTGGCACGCAGCCTCTTGCTCTGTAGGTTTGTCTCTTTGAGTCCACGGGCAGGTTGAATCAATCAAGCACAGTGAGCATCAGTAGTAAGCAGACTCACAGGATCAAGCACAGAGCAATTGAACACTATAAGGCGTGGTTTCAGTTATACACATCAATAATGTTGATCGATTTTGGTGGCTAACTGTATCAAGGAATGTGGAAAATGGAATTAAGCTATAGGTCAACCATGATCTATTTGAAAGGTGGAACAGTTTGAGAGGATGAATGGCCTCCTCCTGTTTCTACAAAGCAATCTGATGAATCCATTAACATTGAACATTTCCAGTAGAATCCCAGACTCATCCACTTACATAGATTAGATAACAGTTGGAGAGACAGCAATTCTTCCATCACTGCATTGTAGGCAGCACTCCCACCACTGAATCTAAAGGTTTTGGGTTCAAATTCTGTAAATTTGAGCATATAATCACTGGTTGACAATTCAGTGTGGTACTTGAAAGGATGGTGCACTCTTGGAGGTGCACTCTTTCAGATGAGCTGTTAAGCCAATGCCCCATCTACTCTCTCAGATGGATGTAAAAGATCCCATTGCAAAGAACAGCAGGAAATTCTCTCCAATGTCCTTTCATCCCTGAATCAAAATCAATCATTTAAAATTGGTCACCATCGTGTTGTTGTAGGTGGAATCTTTCCCATAGAGTCCAGATTTCAGAAGTACTCACTCGCTGCAAAGTGTTTTGAGCTGTGTTGAGGTCAGGAAAGGCTCTATATAAATGCAATTCTTCCTTTCATCGGGTTTGTGACTGATGGAGTGCACTCAGTGGAGATAAAGACAGGCCTGGTCACCACAGTATAAATCTTTCATAATGTCAACCCATGTGCCAGCACTGGTCCATCACATGATATTCTGTGAACAGAAGAAGTTATTCATTAAGATGAGATCGAGGAAAACCCAAGTAATAATTTGTCAATCTACTTCAAATGTATGGTAAGAATATTCATCTCCGTGACTCCGTGTGTTGAACCCAGCACCCCAGGGTGGGGTTGTTAGTGCAGTGTCCATTCAGGCTGGTATCACAGTGATGCTGCAGGGGTAACTATTCTGACAGAATGCAGGGTGACATGGGGCAGCACGGTCGCACAGTGGGTCAGCACTGCTGCTTCACAGCTTCAGAGTCCTGGGTTCAATTCCCGGCTCGGGTCACTGTCTGTGTGGAATTTGCACATTCTCCTTGTGTCTGCATGGGTTTCCTCCGCGTGCTCCGGTTTCCTCCCACAGTCCAAAGATGTGCGGGTTAGGTTGATTGGCCGTGCTAAGAAATTACCCCTTAGTGTCCAGGGATGTGTAGGTTAGAGGGATTAATGGGTATAATATGTCGGGATATTTGGGTAGGGTCTGGGTGGGATTGTGTTCGGTGCAGACTCGATGGGCTGAAGGGCCTCTTTCTGCACTGTAGGGTTCTATGTTCTATGCTCTGCATGCTATGTTTGTACAGGATCCATCCAGGCTACGTGATGCTGTTACCCGGTAAAGTGTGTCTGAAAATTGTGTCAACCAACATGGATTTTCCTCAACTCAGTGAGTGTGAAATCAGTCAAAGCAAAAGAATGAAAAATGATGAAAGTAGAGAAGCAATTAATAATTCCTCCGGTGCTATGTGTCAAAAGAAATGAATTGGAATTAAATGTTCATGTCATCAAAGAAATGAGTATTCAGTCACGCTTGACAGAATTTAATCAGACTAATAAACTCGCTGTGTTATCCTCTACATGGCCTCATTTCTAAAAACCGACATCTCCATAGTCATTGGCTGATGGGAGTGTTGGCAATCTTTTCACAAGTGCATGCTGGGAGAGTCACTAACTGGAGGAACAGCTTTGGGATTGTGCTTTGTAACGCTCCTTCGAGTAGTTTGAGGATAGGGGCCAGGTGGAGGGATGTTGAAATAGGAGCGATGTTCACCAGAATACCTGTGACTGCAGACCATGATCCCTCATACTGGCCTCCATCAAAGAGCTGGACTGGCAGTCCCATTGTAAGGTCACTTCATGGGCAAATGGAACCAAGCTGGTGGTAATTAGTGGCATGGAGGAGGGTAGATGTTTTCCATAAGAACAGGATTTACAGCTGAGTTAATCTGTTACTGTAATGTCCTAACTGTGTTAGGGCTGGGGTTTTTCTTATAGGATTCCAACAGTATAGAAGGAGACCATTTGGCTTATAGAGCCTGCACGGCAAGAATCCCACCCAGGCCCTATCCCCATAATCCCACCTATTTATTTACCCTGCTAATCCCCTGATACAACTTAGTATGGCCAATCCACCTAACCTGCACATTTTTGAACTGTGGGAGGAAACTGGAACATCCGGAGGAAGCCCACATAGACAGGGGAGAATGTGCAAACTCCACTCAGACAGTGACTCAAAACTGGAGTTGAACCCAGGTACCCGCCACTGTGAGGCAGCAGTGCTAATCACTGTGCCACCATGCTGTCCATACTTGCACAAAAAGAAAAGATGTAGTTTGCACATGTGGATTCAAAATAACATCAGATTTACTGAAGAGCTGCTCTTTGCTCTGACTCATAGAACCCTACAGTGCAGAAAGAGGCCCTTCAGGTCTGCACCGAACACAATCCCACCCAGGCCCTACCCCCATATCCCTACATACTATACCCACTAAGCCCTATAACCTATGCATCCCTGGACACTAAGGGGCAATTTCTTAGCATGGCCAATCAAACTAACCCGCACATCTTTGGACTGTGGGAGGAAACCAGAATACCTGGAGGAAACCCACGCAGACACAAGGAGAATGTGCGAACTCCACACAGACAGTGACCCGAGCCAGGAATTGAACCCAGGACCACTGGAGCTGTGAAGCAGCAATGCTAACCACTGTGCTACCGTGCCACCCTCTGCACAGAGTACAAACTGAAAGTAAAACAGAAGCCTTTGCAAGACCCTAATAATGTCACCATCAAATCATGTGATGAGCTCTTAAAGCAACCTGCAACCCTTTTAAATATGTAACAATTACTCAGGACAGCACCCTGATGATGGCCTGTCATTCTGATCAAACTCAATATCTCTAGTTGAGGTATTTCTTCCTGTGTCTGAGTGAACACCCGGTCCAAAGTCAAACGTTCTCATTTCTTAAGCATGACCCACTGCACAAGATGACCTGGGATAATGTGCCCTGGGCAAACAACAGATCCATTTATATCAAGGATTCCAAATGAGCCCACTTTGTTCCTGAGGACAATTACTATCAGTGCAACTTTCACTCTTACTTTCACCCTAAAAATAGTGCAAGGCCCATAATTATATCAACAAAATTCAACTAAGTGGTTGGGTTGAGGAGGAATTTCTTCATTCAGAGGGCTGGGGAGGCTCAATTACTGTTTAAGACAGAATAGATAGATTTCTAGTTTATAAAGATATCAAAGGGGATAATGGTGTTGAGGTAGAAGATCGGCGTGTTGGATAGCAGAGCATGCTTGAGGGGCTGAATGGCGTATTCCTGTTCCTATTTTCTGTGTTCCTGAGCTGCGTAAGGAACTTTTAGGGCAGGTGACCAAAAGCTTGGTGAAAGAGATGGTTCTGAAGGAGTAATTGAAGGGAGCAGAGACAATTCGAGAGCTTGAAGGGAATTAGGGCCTAAAATACTGAAGACAAGATGTTAAGGGATGCACCAAGAGTACAGGATTGGAGAAGTACAAGGATCTAGGAGGGTTACAAGGGTAGAGGCAGTTACAGCGATAGGGAGGGATGAGGTCTTAGAAAATAAGGATGTGCATTTAACAATTGTCAGTCAGGGAGTATAGGTGAGCACCGGGGTGATAGGTGAACAAGACTTGCTGGGAGTTTGAATACAGACAGCAGGGCTTTGCACGAGCTCATGTTATTCACCGGCATCTGATTGAATGCCAGTCAGTGTTAGGGGGCGATGTCTATACGTCAGCCTTCAATTCACGCTCCTGTTAACCAGATACAATATAATGGGCTGGTCATGCACCTTGTATTAGATGGTGAACAGCATGCTGGTGCCAGTGATGTCTAAAGAAGGAAAAGGTGACTGGCTAGCAGATTACCCACCTACCCTAGCTAGGTCATTGGATTGTTTGTGACGTTGGTCTCAGTTCTGAAGCTCACCACATGCCCTCCCATACGAGGGGCATTTTACTGAAGCTTCTTCTCATGGACAACCAATAATCATTCTTTCCTCAGAGGTTTGACATGATCAGCACTTCTTTGTTAATGTCAGAATAAGCAGGTGGAAGGTATTGACATAAATATCCTGAGCATATATAAAGAGAGTCCATCTTCCCGAGTATACAGGTTGTCTGAGGTTGCAGTCCGTTTCATTTTTTGAGGGTTGCTCCTTACATCTTGGCTGTAATTCAGCCCCTAGTTCCAGACCTGTGGTCACCTGATGCAGAGGGAAGACCAAGACAGAGGACAAACTGGTAAGGCAGTTCCTGAGCCTGACCAAAATGGCCATTAGCAGACCAAGGCAGCGAATGGGTGAGGGAGTTGACCAATCTCACCATATTCCCCAACAGCAAGTATAGGAATTGAACCCAAGCCATTGGCATCATTGTGCATCACACACTAGCTAGTTTAATTCAAAATATTGATTTTTATTACAGTTGGGGGCAGTTAATTAAATAGATTATTCATTCATTTGTTTATTTGCTATCAATAAAAGGGAACAGCAGGGAAACTGGGTGTTGATCCAGTGTTGATAGGTAGGAAGCAGAGATATGAAATAAACCAACCAACAAGGAAAGGAATTATGTCTCGATTCATACTTCACCATCTGGCTTGGAATCCATTAAACATTCTTCTCTTCCTCCTTGTCTTGCATTTATCCAATTCTTTGTCCATGTGGGCTTTGGAATATACGAACATATAACATAGGAGCAGAAAGAGGCCATTCAGCCACTCAAGCCTTCTCTACTATTCATTAATATCTTGACTGGTCTGTTTTTGTTGAGCTCTGCATTGCCATTTATGCCCAATAACCTTTGAATTCCTTGTCCAACAAGAATATATTTACCAAGACCTTAAAAATATTCAATGACTTGCCTCCAGAGTTCTAAAGTCGCACAACCCTCTGAGAAAAATTGCTGGAATTTTACCAGCTCATAAGATCCCCCCTGAGGCCAAAGGAGAATGTCATTCTGTGAGCCTTACCTACCTTGGAATCGGGGCGGGCGCACAGGTAAAATTCTGACCAATGTCTCCCCATCTCCGTCCTATAAGGACAAAATCTAATTTAAAAACAGTGACCCCTAATTCTGAACTCACCCACAAGAGGAAACATCTGTTCAATGTCCACCTTGTCAATACCATTCAGGATCTCATATACATCATCCCTCGATCTTCTAAACTCTAGTGGAAACAAGCCCAACTATCCTAAGAAGACAGACTGCCCATTCCAAGTATAAATCTAGTCAGCCTCCAAGGAACTGTCTCCAATGTATTTACATCCTTCCTTAAATAAGGAGAGCAAAACTGCACGCTGTATTTGAGATATGATCTCACCAATGTCCTGTATGACTAAAGCATAACATCCTTATTTTTATGTTCAATTCCTCTCATAATAAAGAATAGCATTCTATTGCTGCACCTGCATACTAACCTTTTGTGACTCATGCACAAGAACACGTAGATCCCTCTACACCCCAGTACAGTCATTCTCTGTTTAAGTAAAATCCTGCATTTTTATTCTTCCTGCCAAAGTGACTAATTTCACATTATGCCACATTATACTCCTCCACCTGTTGGATTTTTGCCCACTCACTCAACCTGTCTATATCTGTCTGCAATCTCCTTATGTCCGCTTTACAACATCTGTCCTACCTATCTTTGTGTCACCAGAAAATTTAGCGACCATGCCTTCAATCTCAGTCATTGATATTAATTATAAAAGGTTAAGGCCCCAGCACAGTGCAGGACTCCACTTTTCACACCCCACCAATCAGAAAAAGGGCTGTTTGTACAGTCTCGGTTTTCTGGCTACCAGCTGATATTCAATCCATGCCAATATGTTACCCCTACACCATGAGCTTCTATCTTCCACAATTAACCTTTGATGTGATACCTCATGAAATGTCTTCTGGAAATCGAAGTACAATATGTCTACAGATCCTCTCTATTCACAGCATGTTACTCCCTCAAACAACTTTAAATTTGTTAAACGTGATTGCACTTTTGTAAAACTATGCTGATTCTTTCCGATTACCTTGAGTTTCTCGGAGTGCCCACCTTGGCACCTTCCGCATGACAAATGTCAAGCTAAGTGGCTAATAGTTGCTTGTTTTCTGCCTCCCTCTCTTCTTGAATCGAGGAGTTATGTTTGCTACTTTCCAGTCTGAAGGAACATTTCCAGAATCAAGCGAATTTTGAAAATTAACATCAACGCATCTACTATCTACCACGGCAAGGTAGCACAGTAGTTAGCACTGCTGCTTCATGGCCCCTGGGTTCGATTCCCGGCTTGGGCCACTGTCACATTCTCCTTGTGTCTGCGTGGGTTTCCTCCGGGTGCTCCAGTTTCTTCCCACAGTCCAAAGAAGTGCAGGTTAGGTTGATTGGCCATTCTAAGAAATTGCCCCTTAGTGTCTAGGGATGTGTAGGTTAGAGGGATTAGTGGGTATAATATGTAGGGATATGGGGGTAGGGCCTGGGTGGGATTGTGTTCGGTGCAGACTCGATGGGCCGAAGGGCCTCTTTCTGCACTGTAGAGTTCTATGATTGATCTCATTAAGCACCTCTTTTAAGATCCTGGAATGAAATCCATCTGGACCCAGAAACTTGTCAACTCGCATATCCATCAGTTTGCTGAGTACAGCTTCCATTGTAATTATAATTTCATCAAGTTCCTCCTCCCATCCCCCACAAATACATCTCCTGATCTATAACTTTTACTGAAATATCTTTGTATCCTCTACAGTTCAGATAGAGTGAAATATCTATCCATTTCACCTGCCATTTCCTTATTATTTACTATTAACTCCCCATGCTCACTCTCAAGAGGACCAATACTCACCTTGTTTTCTCTTTTCCTGCTTAAATACCCATAGAAATTCTTTATATCTGTCATTATATTTCTAGCTAGATTCCTCTCATACTTTAAGTTCTTTCTCCTTTAACCTTTTAGTCATTCCCTGCTGTTTTTCATATTCTGAAGAATCATCTGACCTGTACTCATTGCAGTTACATGTTTTCTGTTAAGTATCATGCCTTTTTTAACTTTAGTAACCATGGGCGGCACGGTAGCATAGTGGTTAGCATTGCTGCTTCACAGCTCCAGGGAGCCGGGTTTGATCCCTGGCTTGGGTCACTGCCTGTCTGGAGTTTGCACATTCTCCTCGTGTCTGTGTGGGTTTTCTCCAGGTGCTCCGGTTTCCTCCCACAGTCCAAAGATGTGCGGGTAGGTTGATTGGCCATGGTAAGAAATTGCCCTTAGTGTCTAGGGATGTGTAGGTTAGAGGGATTAGTGGGTATAGTATGTAGAGATATGGGGGTAGGGCCTGGGTGGGATTGTGTTCGGTGCAGACTCGATGGGCTGAAGGGCCTCTTTCTGCACTGTAGGGTTCTATGATTGATCTCATTAAGCACATCTTTTAAGATCCTGGAATGAAATCCATCTGGACCCAGAAACTTGTCAACTCACATATCCATCAGTTTGCTGAGTACAGCTTCCATTGTAATTATAATTTCATCAAGTTCCTCCTCCCACCCCCCACAAATACACCTCCTGATCTATAACTTTTACTGAAATATCTTTGTATTCTTTATAGTACAGAAATATCTATTCATTCCACCTGCCATTTCCTTATTATTTACTATTAACTCCCCATTCTCACTCCCAAAAGGACCAATACTCACCTTGTTTTCTCTTTTCTTGCTTAAATACCTGTAGAAATCCTTTCTATCTGTCTTTATATTTCTAGCTAGATTCCTCTCATACTTTAATTTCTTTCTCCTTTAACCTTTTAGTCATTCCCTGCTGTTTTTCATATTCTGAAGAATCATCTGACCTGTACTCATTGCAGTTACATGTTTTCTGTTAAGTATCATGCCTTTTTTAACTTTAGTAACCATGAGCAGCACGGTAGCATAGTGGTTAGCATTGCTGTTTCACAGCTCCCAGGGACCTGGGTTTGATTCCCAGCTCGGGTCACTGCCTGTGTGGAGTTTGTACATTCTCCTCATGTCTGCATGGGTTTCCTCTGGGTGCTCCAGTTTCCTCCCACTATCCAAAGATGTGTAGGTTAGGTTGATTGGCCATGCTAAATTTGTCCGTTAGTGTACTAGGATGCTTAGGTTAGAGGGATTAGTGGGTAAAATATGTAGGGATATGGGGGTAGGGCCTGGGTGGGTTTGTGGTCGGTGCAGACTCGATGCACCAAAATTTCTATCAAATGCCCCAGGGATCTGTTCTAGGACCCTTGCTGTTTGTCATTTTCATAAATGACCTGGATGAGGAAGTGGAGGGATGGGTTAGTAAGTTTGCCGACGATACGAAGGTTGGTGGTGTTGTGGATAGTCTGGAGGGATGTCAGAAGTTGCAGCGTGACATAGATAGGATGCAAGGCTGGGCGGAGAAGTGGCAGATGGACTTCAATGCAGATAAATGTGTAGTGGTCCATTTTGGCAGGACCAATGGGATGAAGGAATACAATATCAAGGGTAGGAGTCTTAGCTGTGTTGAAGAGCAGAGGGATCTTGGGGTCCAGGTCCATAGGACTCTTAAATCGGCCTCACAGGTGGAGGATGTGGTCAAGAAGGCGTATGGTGTACTGGCCTTCATTAATCGAGGGATTGAGTTTAGGAGTTGGGAGGTAATGCTGCAACTTTATAAGACCCTTGTCAGACCCCACTTGGAGTACTGTGCGCAGTTCTGGTCGCCTCACTACAGGAAGGATGTGGAAGATATTGAGAGGGTGCAGAGGAGATTTACAAGGATGTTGCCTGGATTGGGAGGCATGCCTTATGAAGATAGGTTGAGGGAGCTCGGCCTCTTCTCCCTGGAGAGACGAAGGTTGAGAGGCGACCTGATAGAGGTTTATAAAATGTTGACAGGAATAGATAGGGTGGATTCACGGAGGCTATTTCCCAGGGCTGAAATGGTCGCTACGAGAGGACCCAGGTTTAAGGTGCTGGGAAGCAAGTACAGAGGAGATGTTAGGGGTAAGTTTTTCACTCAGAGGGTGGTGAGTGAGTGGAATCGGCTGCCATCGGTGGTGGTAGAGGCGAACTCGCTGGGGTCTTTTAAAAGACTTCTGGATGAGTATATGGGATCTAATGGGATTGGGAGTTACAGATAGTTCTATGGCTTGGTAGATAGTTCTATGGCTTGTGATTGGCGCAACTTGTGGGCCGAAGGGCCTGTTTGTGCTGTAGTGTTCTATGTTCTATGAACTCAGGCTCATTCTACCAAAATAATAAGATTCTCATTAAAAAGATATGACAGGTATTTTGGGGTTGTTGTGGGTGATGGGAGAGGAGGTTGGATCACCCTGACCAGCCACACTGCCCACACCACTGTCTTGACATGGTTAACATGAACCTTTGACCTCCTCATTGTTAAAGCTGGAGTAACGAGGCAATTGACAGCGACTATCACTATATCACTTTGCGAAGCTTTATCGCAGTTTCCAGTTGCTCACACATACCAAAACACTAAACTAAAATAAATGTAATCTGAAACAGTTCACTTCTAATGTACCATGAATAATCAGACTAAATACCAATTTATTCTGGGTGGCACTGTGGTTAGCACTGCTGCTTCACAGCTCCATGGTCCTGGGTTCAATTCTCGGCTCAGGTCATTGTCTGTGTGGAGTTTGCACATTCTCCTTGTGTCTGCGTGGGTTTCCTCCGGGTGCTCCAGTTTCCTCCCACAGTCCAAAGATGTGCGGGTTAGGTTGATTGGCCATGCTAAGAAATTGCCCCTTAGTGTCTAGGGATGCGTAGGTTAGAGGGATTAGTGGGTATAATATGTAGGGATATGGGGGTAGGGCCTGGGTGGGATTGTGTTTGGTGCAGATTCGATGGGCTGAAGGGCCTCTTTCTGCACGGTAGGGTTCTATGATTCTATTCAGCCTTTTAGACAAGTGCAACCCAGCAGATCATATTTCCATAATCTATGAAATTGGGAAAACCTTGAAACTTTTACAAAAGACTGTTCTCAGAGGGATAGGAAGCTCACTGGAGAATCAGAAGCGAAAACCAGGGACTCCTCAATGAGTGTATTGGCGTTGCAGAGTAAGGGCTTCAAGGAATTAGCCAGAAACAGTCAGCACTTGGTGAGCCTAGGAGCTTGGGAATGACTAATTTCACATGGGATCACCTAGAACTACATTTCAATTCTAACCTTGGTTACAGATGACATGGCCAGTATTTATTATTGCCTTCGAGAAGGTGATGGTGATCTGCCTTCTTGAACCGATGCCATCACTGTGGTGTAGGTACATCCACAATGCTGTTTGGGAGCGTGCAATAGAGTCACTTGTGGCACAGAAGGAGGCCATTCAGATCATTGAATCCATGCTGGTTCTCCATGGAGCAATCCAGTCATTCCCACTCTGTTGCTTGATCCCAGTAATCTGCTCATTTCCTTTTGAAATTATTGTTTCTGCTTCCATCACCTTCACAGGCAGCAAATTCCAGGTCATTACCATTCAGTATAAACAATTCTTCCTCAGATTGCCTCCTACATCTCTGGTTCAAGACATTAAATCTGTGTCTCCTTGTACCATCAGCCAATAGGAACAGCATTTCTTCGGCTACCTTATCAAATTATCTTAAACCTCCCCTCAATGTGCTTGGTTCTAAGGAGAACAGCCCCAGCTTCACTAATCTAACCTCATATCTAAAATCCCCTGTCCCAGGACACATTCTGTAAATCTCCTCTGCAACTTCTCAAGGACCCTCACCTCCTTCCTAAGACCATAAGACATTGGAACAGTAATAGGCCATTCTGCCCATTGAGTCAGCTCCACCACTCAATGAGATCGTGACTGATCTGATTTGATCTTGAATTCCCCTTTCCCGCCTTATCCCCGTAACCCTTGAATCCTTCACTGATTAAAATCTATCTCAGCCTTGAGCATACTTAATGACCCAGCCTTTACTGCAGCAAAGAATTCCACAGACTGTAGAAAACTGGAGAGGGATTTCTCCATTTAAATAATATTCAACTCCTTTTCCCTCCGAGCAAAGTGCATAACTTCACCTTTTCCTACATTATATTCCACGTTCCAAGTTTTTGTCCACTCACTTAACTTGTCTCAAGCCCACTTGTAGACTCTCTGGGTTGGTTCTTCCAGCCATACTCATCCCAAGACCAGAAAATCCAGCCAGAGATTTAAGGATCTTTGTAGGTCTGTGTCCCGCTCACTATGATTCCTGCAGCAGCCAGGATGGGAAAATTCTGCCCTGTGTGCCATCCTTACCACTCTCCTTCTAACCTATTTTTGTGTTATCTGTAAACTTGCCATTAGTGCATTCACTTTCCTCGTCAAGTCATTAATATATATTGTAAATAATTGTGGCCCCACTATGATCCCTGTGGCACTCCACAAGTTACAGGTTGCTATCCTGAAAATGCCCCACTTATCCCAACTCTGTCTTCTGTCGGTTAGTCAATCCTCTATCCATGCTAATATTCTGCCCCAAAACCATAGACTCTATTAAGTAACCTTTTGTCTAGTACCTCACTGAACACTTTTTGCATATCCAAGTATATTACATGTGCTGGTTCCTCTTTATCTATCCTACACATTGTCATCTCAAAAAATTCTAATAAATTTGTCAAAAATAATTTCCTCTTTATGAAGCCACACTGACTCTATGTGATTATTTTCTGCTATTACATCCTTTATAATGGTCCCTAATGTTTCCCAATGATAGATGTTAAGCTAACTGCCCTATACCTGCTTTTAGTCTCCCTCCCTTTTTGAATATGGGTGTTACATTGGCAGTTTTCTAATCCTCTGTGAGTTTTCCAGAACTTAATGATTTTTGGAAGGTTAGTAGCAGTACATTCACTATCTCCTACTTCCTTTAGTATCCTGGGATGCAACCCAGGGGAATTATTTGCTTTTAGCTCCATCAGTTTTCTTTGTTACTTTTTCTCAAGTGATAGTTATTATGTCATGCAAACCTGCCTCTCATCAATTAACTCCACCTACACTTCTCGCTGCCTCAGAAAAGCAGCTAGCATAATCAAGGCGCCCATACATACTGGGCATAATTTCTTCCACCTTCTTCCGTCTGGAAAAAGGTATAAAAGTCCGAAATCACATACGAACCAACTCAAGATCAGCTTCTTCCCCTTGCCATCAGACTTTTGAATGGACCTACCTTAAATTAAGTTGATCTTTCTTTTCACACTAGCTATGACTGTAAAACTATATTCTGCACCGTCTCCTTTCCTTCTCCCCTTTTTGATTTGATTTGATTTATTATTGTCTCATGTATTAACATACAGCGAAAAGTATTGTTTCTTGCACGCTATACAGACAAAACATACCATTCATAGAAAAGGAAACAAGAGAGTGTAGAACGTAGTATTATAGTCATAGCTAGGATGTAGAGAAAGAACAACTTAATGCAAGGTAAGTCCATTCAAAAGTCTGACAGCAGCAGGGAAGAAGCTGTTATTGAGTTGGTTGGTACGTGAACTCAGACTTTTCTATCTTTTTCCCAACGGGAGAAAGTGGAAGAGAGAATGTCCGGGGTGCGTGGAGTCCTTAATTATGCTGATTGCTTTGCCAAGGCAGCGGCAAGAATCAATGGATGGGAGGCTGGTTTTACTCTATGAATGGTATGTTTTTCTGTATAGCGCTAGAAACAATACTTTTCACTGTATATGAATACATGTGACAATAAATAAATCAAATTTCCTCTCCCATTTTTGCACCTTGGTTATTTAATATGTTTGGAATCTTACTAGTGTCATCCATAGTAAAGACTGATGCAAAAGTATTTATTTAATGTCTCTGCCATTTCTTGGTTCCCCACTATTACTTCCCCAGTCTCATTCTCTAAGGGCCTATATTCACTTTGACCTCTCCCTTTTGTATATGTTTAAAGAAGTTCTTACTGTCCACTTTACTCTCAGAGTAATAATAAAGAGGAAAGAGATAATTATTTTTGGTCATCTTTTGTTGGTTTTTAAACCTTTCCAATCTTCCAGTCTGCCACTAATTTTGCTGAATTTTATGTTTTTTCTTTCAGTTCAATTTGATCCTTAACTTCCTTGGTTTGATTTATCATCTGACAAAATCTTTGTTCCTCAGTGTGGTTACCCTGTCTGGATGGGGCACTCATCGTTTCACCTGACTTCAGAATCTGAACAAGAACTCCAACTTCTTTTGTCAATTACACAATCTCCAAAGAGCTTTAAAGGCAAGGAAGTACTTTTCAGTTGTGTACACAGGAGATGTTGTAGAGATTGTGCAGCATGAGAAGGAACATTCTTCAGATTTGAACCAGTCATTTCAGGGGGTTGTCAGGAAGAACAGCTTCACACAAAGGGGAGTGGAAATCTCAAACATGGTAATTGGTGAGGGGAAATTATAACTTTAATGACTGAAAACAATAGATGTTTATTAGGAAATAAAGAGCTGTGAAGCAAAGTAAGTCAAGGTACATGTCCAGCCTTATGCTACCCACATGTGTACAGCTCCTGTTACAGTATACTCCACATGTATACAGCCTCTGTTAGAGTACTACACATGCGTGCAGCACCTAATACAGAGTGCTCCATATGTGTACAGCTCCTAAAAGTACTCCACGTGTGCAGCCCATAGAGTACTACACACGTGTACAGTTCCCAAAATAGAGCACTCCACATGTGTACAGCTCCTGTTAGAGTGCTATAAATGTGCACAGTTCCCAATACAGAGTACTCCACACGTACAGCTCCTGTTAGAGTACTCATCTATGCACAGCTCTTAATAGTGCATTCCACATGTACAGTTCCTCATAGAGTACTTTACGTGTGTACAGCTCCTAATAGAGTACTCCATATGTGCATGGCTCCCATTACAGTGTATTACCTGAGTCACACTGGCAGTACGTGGATATTCCTTCTGAAAACCACAGCTGCTTTTCCTAAGCTGTTTGAACAATTAACTTCACTCTGCAGTTAACACGAGACTAAGTTCAGGATTCTTGGCTGGGAAAAGGAAATCTTTGAAGGTAGCAGGGCAAATTATAAATTGGTGAAAAAAGTGTCCAGAACTCTTGATTTTATGGGTAGAGGTGTAGTATAGAAAAACAATGACAAGGCTATTGTACTAATCCCTTATAAACACTGGTTTGGTGCCAACTGGAGTATTGTCTTCCATTCTCTCAAGAATTAATGTCAGAGCCTTGGTGAGGAGGCAGTGATTTACTGGAATTATACCAGGAATGAGGGTCTTTAGGTATGTGGATAGACTGGAGAAGCTGTGATTGTTCTCTTTAAAGAAGAGGTCAAAGGAGACCAAATAGAGGTATTGAAAATTATGAGGGACTTTAAGAAAGGAGGGAGAAACAGTTTTCCTCTGATAAAGTAGAACAATAACAGGATTTAAAAAATAATTCTAAAAGAACTTAGCGGGTAAATGTGGAGAAATTCCTTCAGGCAGAGGACCTTTCAGATTGAACTGGAGTTTTCCAAAGCCAGTAGGACACATACTTCTAAGTCTAAATCATTGAGTGGGAGGGTGAGCTATGAGGAGAATGCAGAGATGCTTTAATGTGATTTGGTCAGGCTGTGTGTGTGGGCATCTGCATGCAAGATGCAGTATAATGTGAATAAATGTGAGGCCATCCACTTTCTAGCAATAATAGGAAGACAGATTATTACTTGAATGGGTGTAAATTGGGTGGATACTCAACAAAACCTTATGCTTCAATTGCTGAAAGTAAGCGTGCAGTTACAGCAGGCAGTAAAGGCCAGAGGGTGGTGAATGTGTGGAATTTAATCACCACTGAATGTATTTGAGGCCAAAACATTGTCCAATTTCAAGACAAAATTAGATATAGCTCTTGGGGCTAAAGGGATTAAGGGACGTAGGAGGAAAGGTCGGGGGGGGAGCGAAATCAGGATATTGAATTCGATGATCAAGATGAATGCGGAGCAGGCTTGAAGGGCCGAATGGCCTACTCCTGTTTTTAGTTTCTATGTTTCTTTATCTACTACAAATAACAAGAGATCCAGGACTGAGCCCTGTGGAACCCAACTGGCAAGAAGTCTCACAACACCACGTTAGAGTCCAACCAGTGTATTTGATAGTAATCTCACAAACTTGTGAGATTACTATCAAATAAACTGATTGGACTCTAACCTGGTGTTGTGAGACTTCTTGCTGCGTTTACCCCAGTCCAACGCCAGCATCTCTATATCATGAACCCTACTGGTAACAGCCTTTCAATCCCAAAAACACCCATTGATTATACCCTTCACCTCTTGTCTTGAGTCAATTGGATTTTTTTTTTCCATAGAGCTGCCATAGATACAACGGGCCGAAAGACCTTCTGCACACTATGATTCTAAAAAGTGTAGCTGTTTTTCTGCAACCTTTGTTCTCCCAAAAGCAATTGAGAAATAGAAAACTCATGCCCCACCAACAATGACTCACTGCATCTAGAACACACTGTTCCTTCACTTCCCTTCTAATTACAGTTTATATGACACACCAGTCTCCATTTCAATTGATCTGTAGTGATTTGAGAGCCACTAAGAGGACACTGAGGTTCTCGATCTTCCTGAACTTGGGAATCAAAGGAAGCACAGTTGTACGTCACTTACACCCCCTGCTGTTTAAAGTCTGCAAGTGCAAAAGCAACTTTTTAATTCCAATTGCAATAAGTTTAAAAAATGTAGAGCTTGTCATGATCCCTCAATAACTACAGTTACTCTCTACCACTCACTGCTGCAGCAATGGACTTTTGATCACTTACTGTCCATTGAATGTCACAGTCACAGCCTGTGGAATGAGTCACTTTGACATGTAGACAAGCTGCAGCCTGTTATACAATGTTCTGTCCTAATGTGCATCATTATCCTCCAGCCTTAAGGCTCCCATTAACTTTGCATCAGGCCCAGATCTGGACCCTTTAGCTCTGCAAAAGGAAAGTTGCTAAAAGCCACTCCCTCTAGGATAGTAGCTGCCATCATGAGGGTCCATCCCAGCACCTATCACTCAACATCATTCTGCTCAACAAGCACCCCATTGTGAGGTAGGGTGCTTGCATATATTCAGAGGTTGATAGAGGATGGTATAAAGTTATTATAGAATTATGTAAATATACACAAAAACAGGCCATTCAGTCCATGCCACCATTTATGTTCCACTGGCATCTCCCCCCATCTAACTTCTATCAATGCAACTCTCTAACCCATTCACCTTTATGCTTACTGAGCTTCCTCTTTATTGCACCAATACAATTAGAACATAGAACACTACAGCACAAACAGGCCCTTCAGCCTACAAGTTGCACCGATCACATCCATACCTACCAAGCCATAGAACTATCTGTAACTCCCAATCCCATTAGATCCCATATACTCATCCAGAAGTCTTTTAAAAGACCCCAGTGAGTTCACCTCCACCACTACCAATGGCAGCTGATTCCACTCACTCACCACCCTCTGAGTGAAAAACTTACCCCTAACATCTCCTCTGTACTTGCTTCCCAGCACCTTAAACCTGTGTCCTCTCGTAGCGACATTTCAGCCCTGGGAAATAGCCTCCGAGAATCCACCCTATTTATATCTCTCAACATTTTATAAACCTCTATCAGGTCGCCTCTCAACCTTCGTCTCTCCAGGGAGAACAGCCCTAGTTCCCTCAACCTATCTTCATAAGGCATGCCTCCCAATCCAGGCAACATCCTTGTAAATCTCCTCTGCACCCTCTCAATAGCTTCCACATCCTTCCTGTAGTGAGGCGACCAGAACTGAACACAGTACTCCAAGTGGGGTCTGACAAGGGTCTTATAAAGTTGCAGCATTAAATTTGCCACAGTGATTCCCTGTGGTAATGAGTTCCACACTCTCACCACTCTGAGTGAAGAACTTTCTTTCCAACGTCTATTTGATTTCTTGTTGACTATAATGATGGTCTTTAATTTTCCTCCTCCCCACATCACCTTGTCAAAATTTTTATTATCTCCACCCTTCAATCTTCAAAACAGACCCAGCAATTTCAACCTTTCCTGCTGATATAACCTCAGTTCTGGTACCCACGGAAAGTTTTTTTTCACCTTCTGTAGCCCTTGTTATAATGATCGGAGCTGTCCGTACCAGTGGTACGGACAGTCTCATCTAGGCTTGATACAAATTTTTGCAGAACTTCTGTTTCTCAATTTTATTAGCGTAGAAATAATATTTGATTTGTAGATAGGATGGTTTGAACAAAATTAAAAGCAGTTGTATTTGTGTAGCAGTATTCGTGACCACCAGACACCTCAAAGCGTTTTACAGCCAATTAAGTACTTTTTCATAGTCAATGTTGTAAGAGGGTTGCGAAATTGTGAGAGTTTGCTGAGATCAATCTGATAGTGATCAGATAATCTGTTTGTAATGTTGACTGAGGAGTAAATATTGGCCAGGATACCAGGAAGAACTCCGTTGTCTTGCTCAATATTTATTCCTCAAGCACTGAAATACATTATCTGGTTGTGGGAGTTTGCTGTACACAAAGTAGCTGCCTAAATTCCTACATTTCAACAGTGAAATTTCAACACTTGAAAAATATTTAAGTAGTTATGGAAACACTTTTGGGACATTTTGAGATGAAAGGTTCAATGTTGCAAACCTTCATCATATTAGAATTAATAGTTTTTTAAAAATTACAATACACAATAATCTTACCTTTTTCTGACTGTATAACCACATCCAATTTTAAGATAAACTCTATTGAGGGCAGAGGGATGCCAATCTATAAAATGACAGACAATTCCAAGGAAACCGTGTACATTATAATTTTATTGCTGCTGATTGTCCATACAGAGAAAGTCAAAATGGAAAGTATAATTTACAGTAAAGTTGATCCAATGCCTGTTCATTTCCCACTGGTTTGTGGTGGGACCCACTCATGAATCTTCTTGCGAGTAGTTGAATAAGGTACATACTGCCGCGGTGTACCACTCACATTAAACTGATGTGCCTTCCAGATAAACTTCCGGTCAACTGGAGGGTGGGTGCTTGGAGGATTCTCGGTAATGCAATGAATCCAGCAATGCCTAAGATAGTCAGGGAGAATAAAAATGAACAAAATGACCATTGCAGAAACTTCAAAAACACTGAAGTGGTGTCCAGCTGTGCTTAGACATGGCTCCCACTTGGAGAATGGGCCAAACAATCAACAACCTATTCTACAGACAAATACGAGAGACACAATCCACAAAACAAAAGCACTGGCTAACAGATGAGGAAATGTGAGTGCACCCACCTTGTGGTGTCTCACCATCTTACCAACGTAAGATAAATGATCCAACCCAACAAGGCTAAATTGTCCCCAAGTTCAACCCCTTTCATAATCACCATGTGGAGCTGCTCTGGACTCCAAAATCATGATGTGGAGATGCTGGCGTTGGACTGGAGTAAACACAGTAAGCAGTCTCACAACACCAGGTTAAAGTCCAACAGGTAGCAAACACCATTAGCTTTCGGAGCGCTGTTCCTTCGTCAGGTGAATGGGGATCTCTGATCACAAACATGGCATACAAAGGCCCTGTTTGTGTTTGGCAAAACTATTAAAGAATTATTGAGGATATAATGTAGGAAGGATAGAGAGATACAAGTGTGGTATACTTGGAGGCCATTCAGCCCATTCTTGTGCTGGTTCATTGAAACAACATCTACTGAATCTGCTTCACTGCCATCTGATGCATCCCTGATCATAACAAATAACAACACTTATTTTGGCCTAAGAGTGAAAAGTATAAAAATATTGACATGTGCCCACATGTATACAAAGTGCCATTATAAAATTAAAACATTTAAAACTAAAATCAATAGATGTTTGAATACTAAAGGGAATTAAGGGATATGGGGATAGCATGGGTAGGTGGTGTTGGGGCAGAAAATTAGCTATGGCTCTTACTGAATAGCAGAGCAGGTTCAAAGGGGCAAACGGCCTCCTCCTGCTCCTTACGTACAAAGCTTTTCAGGTGCTTCCACCATCTCGGAAGGTTGATTAATCAGAGCAAACCAGCTCAAACAGCAAAACAACAACACAGATGGAAATGGGAGAAGTGCAAAGCATTACAGTTGATACATGAGATATATGTTGCAGCAATGTCCAATGCAATACTACAAGTGTGAAATAGCACATTTTTATAAAGAGAGGAAAAAATGGAAACTAGCACTAAAGCAGAGAGATCCTGGGGTACAGGTACAGAGATCATTAAAAGCTGGCAGGAGAGGCTTCTGGAACAAGGCACTGAGAGCGAGTCAGTTGAAAGTACATAACATAAACATTGCTTAAGAAAAAGACTCGTTGAAGCTTTTCATCTTGTACTCATCAGGACATTTCACAAGAATACCAACACCAGGGGAAACAACAACCTATACTGTGTAAGTGCTGACCAGTTGACAAGGAAAGTCTGATTGGTAGCAGCATTACCATTAATTGCCCAGCATTTTTTGAAAATTCAAATCAAGCAGTTTGACCCTGATTGGTTGAGGCATTGCCCTGAGGCATGAGTCAGCAAATAGCTGTCACTTACTTTGTTTAGATGAAACAGGCGCCATGTGCGTACCTGTTCTTTCTGTCTGCAAAGAACAGCATCTCATACATTAAGATATGTAGCTTCAAATTCAAAATTTGAGCAACAGGTGAAGCTGCTTTTTCATGCTGACACTGTGCAGTAGCAACAAAAGTGGAATTTGCCACTAATGCTGACATCAAAATGAAAAGATGTTCTGCCTCTTACACAGTGGCGTTAGGCAAGTAGGCTGTATGTCCCAAAGGCTGGCAGACAGTATCAAACAGCATGCTCCAGCTGTGGTTCGCAACGAGGCAGGTATTGGCCATCACACTGTGCTTGTCAAAACATCTGATGCGATTTCACAATTGGACAACATTTGCTAGATAATCCTTAGCGTGCTAAGAATTTCACTGACAACTGATTTACGATTGGGCGCCAGGCTGGCAGTGTGGTGCATTTGTGTGTACTGAAAGCTACATACAGCATCACCAGATACTCTCCTGACTTCAACCAACCTGCCCCAACACTCTTGACATTGGTTGCACTTTTGATAGTGGATGCCTTGGTGGTTATTTTCCAAACGTCGCTGGATTCCGGGGAAGTGCCGGAAGATTGGAAAACGGCTAATGTTACGCCGTTGTTTAAGAAGGGTGCCAGGCAAAAGGCAGGGAATTATAGGCCGGTTAGTTTAACGTCTGTTGTAGGTAAAATGTTAGAATCCGTCATCAAGGAGGAAATAGCGAGGCATCTTGAGGGGAATTGCTTGATAGAGCAGACGCAGCACGGTTTCGTTAAGGGGAAGTCGTGTCTGACAAATTTATTGGAGTTCTATGAGGATGTGTCTAGGGCGGTGGATAGAGGAGAGCCGGTGGATGTGATCTTTCTTGATTTTCAGAAGGCGTTTGACAAGGTACCTCACAAGAGGTTATTGCAGAAGGTAAGGGAGCATGGAGTTGGGGGTAGGGTGTTAGCATGGATAGAGGGTTGGTTGTCAAATAGGAGGCAGAGAGTGGGGGTTAATGGGTGCTATTCGGATTGGCGGTTGGTGACTAGTGGAGTGCCCCAGGGGTCGGTGCTGGGGCCTCAGCTATTTACCATTTATATAGATGATCTGGAGGAGGGAACCGAGTGTATGGTGTCGAAATTTGCTGATGACACCAAGATTGGGGGAACGGCAAATTGCGCGGAGGGTGTGGAGAGTCTGCAGAAGGATCTAGATTGGCTGGGCGAATGGGCCAGGAAATGGCAAATGGAATTTAATGTTGGCAAGTGCGAGGTGGTCCACTTTGGTAGGAATAATGGTAGGAAGGACTATTTCTTACGTGGCGAAAAACTGCAGCAGGCGACGGTGCAGAGGGACCTCGGGGTCCTTGTGCATGAGTCGCAAAAACCCAGCCTGCAGGTGCAGCAGGTGGTCAGGAAGGCGAATGGGATGCTGGCCTTCATAGCGAGGGGGATTGAATATAAAAGTAGGGAGGTCTTGCTGCAGCTGTATAGGGCATTGGTGAGGCCGCAGCTGGAGTACTGTGTGCAGTTTTGGTCGCCGCACTTACGCAAGGATATTTTGGCCTTGGAGGGAGTGCAGAGGAGGTTTACTAGGCTGATACCGGAGTTGAGGGGGTTGAGCTATGAGGAGAGGCTGAATAAATTAGGCTTGTACTCGTTAGAGTTTAGAAGAATGAGGGGAGATCTCATTGAGACGTATAAGACGATGAATGGGATGGATAGGATAGAGGTGGAGAGACTCTTCCCACTCAAAGGACAGTAGGACTAGGGGGCACAGCCTCAAGATAAAGGGGGGGCAGTTTAGAACGGAGTTGAGGAGGAACTTCTTCACTCAAAGGGTGGTGAATCTCTGGAATTCTCTGCCCGTTGAGGTGGTGGAGGCTGCCTCGCTAAATATTTTTAAGACGCGGGTTGATGGGTTTTTGATAAGCGAGGGGATTAAGGGTTATGGGGAGAGGGCGGGAATGTGGAACTGAGCCACGACAGATCAGCCATGATCTTATTGAATGGCAGGGCAGGCTCGAAGGGCTAGATGGCCTACTCCTGCTCCTATATCTTATGTTCTTTCCTAGCCAATCAAAAAGTGAATTGACTTTATTATCCTCAAACAGCTTTTTTACCCAACATCCAAACTTTTTGTAACTAATAGAAAATAACTTTTCTTTTAAACTTTAAATGCAATTATGATTTTTCTCCTGGGTTACTCAGAACAGTCTCCAAGAGATGAATCTTTAATCCTCACAGAGTCAAAGATCATCCTGAACAGTTGGCAATCCTGTTGATTACTTACTGTAATGCAAAGGAGCTCACATGTAGAAACTAATGCTTTAAATATGTTGCACTCCTGGTATACACAATTTGGACTAGAGTTGTAGGTGTGTTTGCGTGTTCATGTGCATATGTAATATGTAATACGTAATACATCATGTTGCAACTGTACAAAACTCTGGTGCGTCCGCACTTGGAGTATTGTGTGCAGTTCTGGTCCCCACATTATAGGAAGGATGTGGAGGCATTGGAGAGGGTGCAGAGGAGGTTTACCAGGATGTTGCCTGGTATGGAGGGAAGGTCCTATGAGGAGAGACTGAGGGATTTGAGGTTGTTTTCATTAGAAAGGCGGCGGCTAAGAGGGGACCTTATTGAAACATATAAGATGATTAGAGGTTTAGATAGGGTGGACAGTGATAGCCTTTTTCCTCGGTTTAGGTTAGAGGGTCATTGCTTTTTTAATTGGTCGGCGCAACATCGTGGGCCGAAGGGCCTGTTCTGCACTGTAATGTTCTATGTGTATGCCACAGACTGCGTGCATGTCTTTCATAGAACATTACAGCTCAGAAACAGGCCTTTTGGCCTTTCTTGGCTGTGCTGAACCATTTTTTGCCTAGTCCCACTGACCTGCACCTGGACCATACCTCTCCACACCCCTCTTATCCATGAACCTGTCCAAGTTTTCTTAAATGTTAAAAGTGAGCCCGTATTCACCACTTCATCTGGCAGCTCATTCCACACTCCCATCAGTCTCTGTGTGAAGATTCCCCCGCCCTAATATTCCCTTTAAATGTTTTCCTCTTCACCCTTAACCTCTAGCCTCAGTGGAAAAAGTCTGCTTGCATTCACTCTATACCCATCATAATTTTATATACCTCCATCAAATCTGCCCTCAGTTTCCTATGCTCCAGGGAATAAAGTCCTAACCTATTCAACCTTTCTCTGTAACTCAGTTTCTCAAGTCCCGGCAACATCCTTGTAAACCTTCTCTGCACTCTTTCAACCTTATTAATTTCCTTCCTGTAATTTGGTGACCAAAACCGCACACAATACTCTAAATTCAGCCTCACCAATGTCTTATACAACCTCATAAGAAGTCTCACAACACCCGGTTAAAGTCCAGCCAGTTTATTTGATAGTAATCTCACAAGCTTTCGGAAATGCTCTTCCTTCATCAGGTGTGTGGAAGGTTCTGATCAGAGAAGGGCGTATAAAGTCACACACAGTTTACAGAATACTGATTAGAATGCAAGTCTTTACAGCTAACTGCTATTCAAGTCTTAAAGATGCAGACAATGTGAGTGGAGATAGCATTAGCATAGGTTAAAGAGATGTATATTGTCTTCAGACAGGATAGTAAGTGAGATTTTGCAAACCCAGGCAAGTCATGGGGGTTACAGATAGTGCAACATGAACCCAAGATCCCGGCTGAGACTGTCCTCATGTGTGCGGAACTTGGCTATCAGTCTCTGCTCAGCAACTCTGCATTGTTGCATGTCGTGAAGGCCGCCTTGGAGAACGCTTACCCGAAGATCAGAGGCCAAATGCCCGTCACCACTGAACTGTTCGCCAACAGGATCAGGTTGGCAACTGGTTGGACTTTAACTGGGTGTTGTGAGACTTCTTACTGTGTTTACCCCAGTCCAACGCTGGCATCTCTACATTATACAACCTCACCATTACATTCCAACTCTTATACTCAATATTTTGATTTATAAAGGCCAATGTACCAAAAGCACTCTTTATGACCCTATCTACCTGTGACGCCACTTTTAGGGAATTATGTTCTGTATTCCCAGATCCCTCTGTTCTACTGCACTCTTTGGTGTCCTACCATTTACCTTGTATGTTCTACCTTGGTTTGTCCTTCCAAAGTGCAATACCTCACACTTGTCTGCATTAAACACCATCTGCCATTTTTCAGCCCATTTTTCTAGCTGGTCCAAATCCCTCTGCAAGCTTTGAAAACCTTCCTCACTGTCCACTTCACCTCCAATCTTTGTATCATCAGCAAATTTGCTGATTCAATTTACCACATTACCATCCAGATCACTGATATAGATGACAAACAACAATGGACCCAGCACTGATCCCTGTGGCATACCACTAGTCACAGGCCTCCACTCAGAGAAGCAATCCTCCACTACCACTCTCTGGCTTCTTCCACTGAGCCAATGTCTAATCCAATTTACTACTTCTCCATGTATACCTAGCAATTGAATCTTCCTAACTAACCAGTGTGTCTATTTGTGCATGTGCTTGCCTGTGCGTGCATCATTCAGCCAATCAAGCACAATGTTAGTGAACAAAGTGGAGCACTCTGAAGAATGCATTCTCACAACTGCAAAAACAAGCCTTTAATGATGCTTACCATTCTGGAGGGATCATGCTCCCATCTACTTCCCAATATGTGTTCTTTCCATTCATCTCATTGGTATATTCAACCCATCTATGTCGAGCTAGAAATTGAAAGAATTGATATGATCAACAAACTATCAGAGACAAACTAATCATTCAACTTTTTCCATTATCGTTGGATGTATTGATACAACCCCAATCTGCAGTGCTCAATAGTAATGATGAGACACCGTGGAAAGCATTGATTGGATCATAGCAATAGTTAGGCAGGATCATACCTGGAGTATTGTGTGCAGTCTCCATACCTAAGAAACAATATTCTTACCACAGAGGGAGTGCATTGACTGGTTTGTGACAACACCCAGAATCCTTTGTATATCAAAATTTCTCAATTTATCATTATTTAAATAATACTCTTCCTTTCTGTTTCTCACACTAAAGTGTGTTGACATTTAGATGTGTTGTACTGCACCTGCCATATGTTTGCCCATTGACTCAACTTGTCTAAAACACCCTGAACCTTTCTCGTATCGACTCTCAATTCTGCCCAGTTTTGTGTCATCAGCAAATTTGGAAATTTTACATTTGGTTCCCTCATCCAAGTCATTTATGTTTATATTGTGAACAGCTGGGACCCAAACACTGATCCCCATGGAACCTCACTAGTCACTGCCTGCCACTTGGAAAAAATATCCAGTTATTCGCACTCTGTTTCCTGATTGTCAACCATGCCAAAAGTTACCCCCTATCCCACATAATTTAGTTTTGCCCATTAAACTCTTAAGTTAAGCTAAACCTTAGCAAAAATCTTCTGAAAGACTACATATACATTCACTGGCTCTCCCTTATCTATTCAACTCATTATATCCTCAAAAAACTCCAGTAATTTGTTAAGCATGATTTACCTTTCATAAATCCACACTGGCTTTATCCAATCCCACTAATGCTCCACAAATGTTTTGTTATCACATCTTTGAAAATAGACTCCAGCATCTTTTTCCCACTGTTACAGACTGAGATGAGAAGAAATTTTTCCACACAAAGGGAACTGGAATTTTCTACCCCAGGGATACTTATTGGTGGATTATATTCAAGACAGGGGTTGATAGATTTCTGGATAGTGTGGGACGTGTAGCTGAGATAGAGATCTACGATGATCTTATTCAATGACGTGGAACAGGGTCAAATGGCCTATTCCTGTTCTTAATTCTTATAATCTCAGTAAATGAGGAGGTGTATAACACGCAGCAAAATGCAGTCATTGCTGTAATGCTGGGAAATACAGCAATCAATTCACACAGCAAGGCCCCACAAACAGCAATGACATTGTTTTCATGTTGGGTGGTCAGATTCCCCCTTGAAATAGTGCGCCCAAAGTTTAAACGTCCATCTACAAGGGGAAAATGGAGCCATGGGTTAATGTCTGATCTGAAAGACATGCAGTCCTGACAGTGGAGAACTCACCCCCGAGTGTCAGCCTAGATTATGGGTTGAAATATCTGAAGTGGGACTTGACCCAGAAGCAAATAAGCCATCCATTGAGTTAAGACTGACACAAACAGAATACGCATTGCAAATGAATATTAACTTCACTAATCAATAAACAGGTGCTTACCAAAGAAGTATCGTTTGTCTTCATAATATTTATTACCGTACTTATCTTTACCAACAAACTTCCCAGTTTTTAACTCACTTGTTCTAGAAAAGAGAAAACCCATCATGGTATTAGGCAGAGATGTCAATATTCAGTCTAAAAAAAATCTTCAATTAAAATTCTCAGGTATTTAAAATGGTCATCCTGGGATAATGACATGAGGAACTTATCTCAAACTATTCTGGAATTGGACATGCTAATTTTCATTTGACTTATTATTGTCACATGTATTAGCATACAGTGAAAAGTTTCTTGTGCACCATACAGACAAAGCATACTGTTCATCGAGAAGGAAACGAGAAAGTGCAGAATGTAGTGTTACAATCATAGCTAGCATGCACAGAAAGATCAACTTAATGCAACGTGGGTCCATTCAAAAGGCTGATGACAGCAAGAAAGAAGCCGTTCTTTAGTTGGTTGGTATGTGACCTCAGACTATTGTTATCTTTTTCCTGACGGAAGAAGGTGGAAGAGAGAATGTCTGGATGCGGGCATCCTGAAAAACTGGCAAATAGCTTTCAAAATACAGCACCCCCACCCATCCCACCCCTCAAATGAGCTGACAATGCAAATAATTAAACACCGCACTGCAACTGGGGCGTCAAGGTTAAATATCCTTTAAAAGACCTTGCATTTCTGGATTTATATTTCTTTCTTCTCAGGGTTATATTTTACTTTCCTGTTAAATATAAAAAGCTTGAGTATGATGTACAAGAAATGGTTACAATTAGATTGCAGTATGATACTTGTTGCTTGTACATTTAACTGACATCATACACCATATTCAATTAGTCATATCATAAGGGATGGGAATTCAAGTGCATTGTACACTGAGAAAAGTGAAAAATTATTCACTTTTTCTCCTCACATAATTTAAAGTCTTACTAAGTTGTGGGATGTTAGCATGGTGGCAAGGGTATCTCTAACCACCCTCAAGAACATGGTGATTAGAAATTTCCTTGAATCCCACTGCAGTTGTGTGGTGTAGGTACTCCCACAGTGTTTTACAGAGGGAATTCCAGGTTTTTCTTCCAGATAGGAAATTAGATTTTTAAAAACACTTTCCAGCAATTTCAAGTAAGCAAGTATTCAATACCAAAACATCATCTGTCTACTCTTAAACATTAAAATAAAAAATAGTCCAGCCTCAACTAACTGCTAAGTTTTGTAGCTTTGGAAGGTAACATTCTAAGAACATACCACACACAAACTGCATTGCATCAAGTGCTCCATCCTTCCTCTCACACACACTGTGCCCACATACATGATGTCTCTGGAATTCTCTGCCCGTTGAAGTGGTGGAGGCTGCCTCGCTAAATATTTTTAAGAAGCGGGTTGATGGGTTCTTGATAAGAGAGGGGATTAAGGGTTATGGGGAGAGGGCGGGAAAGTGGAACTGAGCCACGACAGATCAGCCATGATCTTATTGAATGGCGGGGCAGGCTCGAAGGGCTAGATGGCCTACTCCTGCTCCTATTTCTTATGTTCTTATGTCTATTATGCAGCCATTCTCATCCTGCCCTGATGGTGCTGCTCACACTTTTTAGCTTCTCAAACTTTCTCACAATTTTCATGCCTTCAATTTGACGTGCCCAATTTGAGATTTTGGAATATTTCTAGTATCATAGATCATAGAACCCTACAGTGGGGAAACAGGCCCTTCGGCCCATTGAGTCTGCATTGAACACAATCCCACCCAAGCCCTACCCCCATATTCTTACATATTATACCCATTAATCCCTCTAACCTCTGCTACCCTGGACACTAAGGGGCAATTTCTTAGCATGGCCAATCAACCTAACCTGCACATCTTTGGATTGTGGGGGTAAACTGGAGTACCTGGAGGAAACCCACACAGACACGAGGAGAATGTGCAAACTCCACACAGACAGTGACCTGAGCTGAGAATTGAACCCAGGACCCTGGAACTGCGAAGCAGCAGTGCTAACCACTGTACTACCGTGCTGCCCTTCATCACTTTTTAGATTCTGTAGACACTTTTAGTATCTTCATCACTTTTTAGATTTTCAACTCTGCTCTTACCTTACAGCTACATTATCTGACACCCTTATTTCCATTCAAACCTCTCCTTGTTGGTTGGTTTGGTACCCTTCCTTGTTTATTCACTTCACTCTCCCAGTCCCTCAGTCTTGTCCCCCTACCCCCCCAACCCTTCACTCTCTCAGGGTAACCTGCCACCAGACCCCTCCTCCCCTCAGGGTGACCTCCCTCCTCCTCCTCCTCTCTCCCCCCCACCTCAGGGTGACCCTGACTCTATAGCACCGTCGCTCCAATTCCCTGTGAAGCATCAAAATTAATCTACTTCAAGCTGAATCCCCTTCCCCTGTTCTCACCTCAGGAGCTTCCAAAAGGCACCACTGAGTCCGCCGTGACTCCAAAACTGGGCCCAGCCCCGTTTGAACACCGGGAGAATGTCCGCCATTTCTCAGCGGCTTCCAGCAGCCCGACAGCGCCACCTGCGATCAGCTGACAACACTGCCCGACAGCGCCGCCCGCGGTCAGCTGACAACACCGCCCGGCAGCGCCCGCCTGCGGTGAGCTGACAGCACCGCCCGACAGCGACACGCACGGTCAGCTGACAACACCGACCGACAGCGCCACCGCCCTACAGCGCCACCCGCGGTCAGCTGACAACATCGCCCGACAGCGCCAACCGCGGTCAGCTGACAGTACCGCAGACAGCGCTGTGGGAAGAGATAGAGTAAAAAGTCTGACAACACCAGGTTTTAGTCCAACCTATTTATTTGATAATATACTCGCAAGCTTTCGAGGGGTTACCCTCTTCGTCAGGTGAATGGAGAGTTCTGGCCTCAGACAGAGCATATAAAGCACAGACAGTTTAGAGATTACTGATTAAAATGCGAATCCTTACACCTAACCTGCTGTTCAAGACCTGAAGTGGCTGATAATGTGAGTGGTAGGAGCACTGATCACAGTTTAAAGAGATGTGTATTGTCTCCAGACAGACACTTCAGTGGTCACGGGCATTCAGCCTCTGACCTTCGGGTAAGCATTCTCCAAGGCGGCCTTCACAACACACGACAGCGCAGAGTCGCTGAGCAGAGACTGATAGCCAAGTTCCGCACACATGAGGACGGTCTCAACAGGGATCTTGGGTTCATGTCGCACTATCTGTAACCCCCGTGACTTGCCTGGGTTTGCAAAACCTCACTTACTGTACTGTCTGGAGACAATACACATCTCTTTAAACTGTGATCAGTGCTCCTACCACTCACATTATCAGCCACTTCAGGTCTTGAACAGCAGGTTAGGTGTAAGGATTCGCATTTTAATCAGTAATCTCTAAACTGTCTGTGCTTTATATGCTCTGTCTGAGGCCAGAACTCTCCATTCACCTGACGAAGAGGGTAACCCCTCGAAAGCTTGCGAGTATATTATCAAATAAATAGGTTGGACTAAAACCTGGTGTTGTCAGACTTTTTACTGTGTTTACGCCAGTCCAACGCCGGCATACCCACATCATTCAATATGATCACAGCTGATCTGATTGTAACTTCGACTCCTTTTCCTGCCTAACCCTAATAACCTTTCATCCCCTTGCTCATCAAAAATCGATATAACTCTGCTTTCATTGCCTTTTGAGGAAGAGAGTTCCAAAGATTCATGACCCTCATAGATAAAAAAAATTCTCATCCTGCTACTAAATGAGCAACCCTAATTTAAAACCATGACCCCCTAGATCTAGATTCTCCCACAAGAGGAAATGTGCTTTCCACATCCACCTTATTATGACCCCTCAGGATCTTCTATGTTTCTGTCAAGTCATTTTATGTTCTAGCAGATACAATATCCAATCCTTTCCCATCAGACAATCCACCCTTTTCAGGTATTAGTCCAGTAAACCTTTTCTGAACTGCTTCCAATATACATTCTTCCTCAAATAAGGAGACCAATACAGTATTCCAGCTGTGGTCTCTCCAATGCCTTGTACAACTGAAGCGTAACTTCCCTAAATTTGTATTCAATTCCCCTCACAATAAATTATATTCCATGAGCTTTCGTAATTACTTGTAGCTAATGTTTTGCAATTCACATACTCTGGATACCCACATCCCTCTGCAACTCAGAATCATGCAATCTCTCATAACTTCAATAATTCGTTGTTTTTCTATTCTTTTTGCCAAAATTGACATTTTTCCACACTATGTTCCATTTGTCAAATCTTTCACAAAACCATGTTAACAACGATAATGACTACAAAGATCCATCTGGTTTACCAATGTCCTTTAGGAAAGGAAATCTGCTTTCTTTACTCAGTCTGACCTACATGTGTCTCCAGGTCCACAGTAATGTAGTTGACTCTTAACTGTATTGACCCCCCACCCCTGCAAACTACCAGCCCAACTCGAACCTCCTTTTTCTTTACAAAGTCCTTGAACTATATTGCTTTCCGACTCTGTTCCCAGCTTTCTCAGACCTACATGTTTGCATCCTTCCAATCAGGTTTCTTCTATCATGGTTTCAAAACTGCTCTCATCAAAGTCATTAATGATATCCTGCAGAACTGTGAACAAAGGTAAACTTTTCCTCCTTGACCTGTCTGCAGCCTTTGATGTGGTTGATCACAGCATCCTCCTCCAACGCCTTTCCACTGTCATCCAGTAGGGTGAGCTTGCATTATGTGATTCAGTTCTTGCCAGAGAATCACCTGCAATAGCTTTTCTTCTGACTCATCTAGCTATCTCTGGTATTCTCCCAAGGATCTATTCTTAACCACCTATTTCTCATTTACATACTGCCCTTCAGCAATATCAAACACAGGTCAGTTTTGACACATAGAATTACAACATATTGCTCTACCTCATCACCAACTCTCTGTCTTGACTGCTCATCCAACATTCAATACTGGATGAGCAGAAATTTCCTTACATATTCCATACAGTATGTAATGGAACCTGCGAGGGAGCAAGCTATCCTAGATCTGGTCCTGTGTAATGAGACAGGAATAATTAACGATCTTACATTTAGAGCGGCACAGTGGTTAGCACTGCTGCTTCCTAGCTCCAGAGACCTGGGTTCAATTCCTGGCTTGGGTCACTATCTGTGTGGAGTTTGCACATTCTCCTCGTGTCTGCATGAGTTTCCTCCCACAGTCCAAAGATGTGCGGGTTAGGTTGATTGGCTATGCTAAAATTGCCCCTTAGAGCCCTGAGATGCATAGGTTAGAGGGATTAGTGGGTAAATGTGTAGGGATATGGGAGTAGGGCCTGGGTGGGATTGTGGTCAGTGCAGACTCGAAGGGCCAAATGGCCTCTTTCTGTACTGTAGGATTTCTATGATTCTCTCAGAAGAAGCGATCACAGCATGGTTGAATTTAAAATACAGTTGGAGCGTGAGAAAGTAAAATCCAATGCCATTGTCTTGTGCTTAAACAAAGGAGACTTTGGCTACGGTAGACTGGGAGCAAAAACTTTCTGGTGGAGGAACAGTGGAGGACTTTCACAGCACTCAGCAAACTTGTATACCAGTGATAAGGAAGAACTGTAGAAAAAAAGACAATCAGCTATGGATATCTAAGAAAATAAAGGAAGGTATTAAATTGAAAGAAAATGCATACAAAGTGGCAAAGATTAATGGGAAACTAGAGGATTGGGAACTCTGTAAAGGTCAACAGAAAGCCACGCAAAAAGCTATAAAGAAAAGTAAGATGGATTATGAGAATAAACTAGTTCAGAATATAAAAACAGATAGCAAAATTTTCTACAAATATATAAAACAAAAAAGAATGGCTAAAGTAAACATTTAGACGATGAGAAGGGGAATGTAATGACTGGAAATGAGAAAATGGCTGAGGCATTGAACAGGTATTTTGTGTCAGTTTTCACAGTGGAAGACACAAATAACATGCCAAAAATTGATTACAGGAAGGCTATGGTAGGTGAGGACCTAGAAACTATTATCATGAAAGTGTTGGGCAAGTTAATGGGGCTAAAAGTAGACAAGTCTCCTGGTCCTGATGGAACGCATCCCAGGGTACCAAAAGGGATGGTGGGAGAAATAGCAAATGCACTAATGGTAATTTACCAAAATTTGCTGGACTCTGGGGTGGGTCCCGCACATTGAAAAACAGCAAATGTGAAGCCACTATTTAAAAAAGGTAGACAAAATGTAGGTAACTATAGGCCGGTTAGCTTAACTTCTGTAGTAGGGAAAATATTTGAATCTATTATCAAGGAAGAAATTGGTAAGACACAGCATGGGCTCATGAAGGGAAAGTCACATTTGACTAAAGTGGTGGAATTCTTTGAAATGTGGTGTACCTGGATTTCTAGAAGGCATTTGACAAGATGACACACCAAAGACTGCTATATAAGATAAAGGTGCACAATGTTACAGGTAATGTATTAATATGGATAGAGAATTTGTTAACTAACAGAAAGCAAAGAGTGGGGGTAAATGGGCATTTTTCTGGTTGGTGATCAGTGACTAGTGATGTGCCTCAGGGATCAGTGTTGGGACCGCAGTTGTATATGATTTACATATATGATTTAGAGTTGGGGACCAAGTGTAGTGTGTCAAAATTCCCAGATGGCAGAGCAAAGTGTGCAGAGGACGCTGAAAGCCTGCAAAGATAAAGAGATAGTCTAAGTGAGTAGGCGAGGGTCTGGCAGATGGAATACAATGTTGGTAAATGTGAGGTCATCCATTTTGGTAGGAATAACAGTGAAATGGACTATTATTTAAATGGTAAAATATTGCAGCATGCTGCTGTGCTGTGGGTGTCCTTGTGCAAGAATCACAAGGAGTTGGTTTGCAGGTAATTAAGAAAGCAAATGGAATTTTGTCCTTCATTGTTAGAGGGATGGAGTTTAAAATCAGCAAGGTTATCTTGCAGTTGTATAAGGTGTGGTGAGGCCACACCTGGAGTACTGTGTACAGTTTTGGTTTCCTTATTTGAGAAAGGATATATTGACACTGGAGGGGGTGCAGAGGTGATTCACTAGGTTGATTTCGGAGTTGAGAGTGTTGGTTTACGAGGAGAGACTGAGTAGACTAGGGCTATACTCATTGGAATTCAGAAGAATGAGAGGAAATCCTATAGAAAC
This sequence comes from Carcharhinus amblyrhynchos, assembly GCF_965287045.1. NCBI lineage: Eukaryota > Metazoa > Chordata > Chondrichthyes > Carcharhiniformes > Carcharhinidae > Carcharhinus > Carcharhinus amblyrhynchos. The sequence continues at coordinate 4,239,800 of NC_137342.1, read as the reverse complement.
ATACACGATTATGAAGGGAATAGATAAGATAAAAGCAGGTAAGTTGTTTCCACTGGCAGGTGAAAGTAGAACAAGGGGGCATAGCCTCAAAATAAGGGGAAGCAGATTTAGGACTGAGTTGAGGAGGAACTTCTTTACACAAAACGTTGTGAATCTGTGGAATTCCCTGCCTCGGGAAGTAATTGAGGCTACCTCATTAAATGTTTTTAAGGCAAGGATAGATGCATTTTTGAACAGTGAAGGAATTAAGGGTTATGGAGAGCAGGCAGGCAAGTGGAGCTGAGTCCATGAAAAGATCAGCCCTGATCTTATTGAATGGCAGAGCAGGCTCGAGGGGCCAGATGGTCTACCCCTGCTCCTAGTTCTTATGTTGGGAAAACCAAAGTCATTGGGTGGGATTTTGCAGCCAAGCCCCACCCCCACGTGTTTTCAGTGATGGAAGTGGCTCACTGTTGGTTGCCAGTGAGATCTTTTCAGTTCTGCCAATGCCTGGCATTTTGCATGATTCACCCATCATGCCACTGGAGAACCCAGCACAGGGATCACTTTCATTGGACTGGGCGATCCCGCCAGCAGAAAGGGCCAAAAAATCCCACCCAATGTTCTTGGTCTCCACCACAAACTGCACTCCCCAGCCACCAACTCTATTATTCTCCCTAGCAACTGAGACACAAAAACAGACTGTTTGTAATCTTCATGCAATATTTGACCACAAGATGAACTCCTAATCACATATCGGTACCATCATTATTCCCATTTCCATTAAGTTGTCCAGATCTATCCATGTTCTGACTCACTTGCAACTGAAATCCTCATCTATGTTTTTGTTACCTGTAGACTTGACTACACTAACATATTCCTGGCTGACATCCCACACCCTCCATGAATTGGAGGTCATCCAAAGCTCTGTTGCCCTCATCCTAATCGCACCAAATTCTGTTCACCCTGTATGATTCTATGATTACTCCTCTGTTCCCTCTCCGATATTAACTTCTGGTGAAGCAATACCTTGATTTTAAAAGCTTCATGCTCATTTTCAAATCAGCACTTCTAACTGTAATCTCTTTCAGCCCCACGAACTATAAAATATCTGCATTCTTCACATTCTTACATCTGCAATTTTAATCGTTGCACCATTAGCATTTGTTTCTTCAGCTACCTGAGCCTCAAGCTCTGGAATTTCCCTCTAAACCTGTGCATCTCACTTTGTCTTTAAAACTCTATCACTTTGGCCTCCTTCCCTACTATCTCCTCCTGTGGCTTGTGATCGTATTTTGTTTGATAACACCCCAGTGAAACACCTTAGGACACTATGTTGAAGGGATGATGTAATTTACAGACTATTCCTAGTTGTCCTTGAGAAGCTGGTGGTGGGAGATTCAGCAGTGGGATTGCCATTGAAAGTGAAGTTACAGGCTCTTGTTGATGGGAATTGCCTGGTGCTTGTATGCTGCAAATGTTAAGCTCCACTTACCAGCCACTGATGTGCAGGAAGTGTTCATGGACTGCTCCATCGTTTAAAAAATTATGAATGGACCAGAACACTGCCTAAATAGACACAGCAAAACCTGCCCCTAACCACAGGCAATGTGACTGGGGGGGGGGGGCGGGCAGTCAGGCCACAACACAGTATAATCTATAAAATATCACAGACCACTGCAACTGTAAAGAAACATGACTTATATTCAACAATTTGGAATTCCCTCCCTAAAATTATCCTTCTCAAAAGCTACCCCTTTGCCCAGTGCTCCCTACGTGGTTTGGTGTCAAATTTTGTTTGATAATGCTCCTAAGAAGCACTTTAGGGCTTTTTACTACATGGAAGGTATTAGATAAACGCAAGATATTTAGCAATCTAATCGGTATATACAAAATACAGAGAGCTAATTTCACTACGGGCTGCAGCATAAGATGCACCAGGTCACATAAAACGTTCTTTTAGATTACTGTGCCTGACAAAAAGGTCATAATCTGGAAACCGTGACCCATGCTTCCTCTCCCCACAAGCACTGCCTTACATGTCCAGCGTTCCCAGTGAGTGCTGTTTTAACTTGTTTTTTGCATCCTTGCTATTTATGCTCTTTGTGCAATTACATAGGTCACTAAGGAGTCACTAACAAAATACAGAAATGCCAGTTTTAGTTTACTAAGTGTTTTTTTTATCATTCACAAGTACACACAACTCGTTTTTTGCTGCTGCTTTAATACTCAGAATCTTATTGCCATCATCCTAACATGTAGCTATATACAAACAGAGAAAACATCACAGATTCCTTTCCTAATAAAATCAGTTACAATCTGTTTAAAAAAATACAGCCAAAATAGAATTTACACTTGTAGTCTGATTTCCAAGACATTTACAGGAGCATTTGTACAAAAAGCATGGTTGGGGAAGGGGAGGGCGGGGGGGAGAAGAAGTGTCAGAGGCAGGGGCGGTGGGGGGGGGGATACTGATGGTATAAAGATTGAGCTATCACTAGTGTATAACATATAGATATGGAATACAAAGCACTTCAAACTGGAGAGCACACTATCCTCAAGAGGTTCAGGCTACACCTCAATTAATGTGTATAATATATATATATATAACAAATGACAATAACGTTATACACAGCTTTGACAGGACGTAATTTTATGGCCGCTAACACAGGAATATAAAAACGATTCATGATTGTCGTGGCAACAACTATAACTATCATTAGGTGTTAAGCTTCCTCTGTTACCTGCATTACTAGCTGTTTCTCAAGTAATGGAATCGTTTAGCTTTTTTAATCAGTTAGCAACTGATGAATCAAAATGGTGCAATTTAAAATCAATGACATTCGCTTCAATGATTTGCCCCAGCGATACTGCTTAGTCAAACCTATTATGGAAGGAACACATTTCATTAATATAAACTCGAGCAATTGCATTGACCTATCGTACTTTAATGTGATTTTTGAATACACCCCAAAAGGGAACAAACATTGTTTTTGGGAACATGCAAGAGACCGGATTGTGTTCTACACAGTGGGGTGGGAGCGGGGAACTTAAAGAATCAGACACAAAAAGGAGTTTTAAATTATATATTTTCTTTTTTTTATACAAAATAGTCAACTTAAGTTATCCTGCAAAAAGCTGGTGAGAAAGCTAGCAATAGTCAGCAGTTTCATTTGATACGGTTTCAATTATTACCCCCCCATCCCACTTCACAAGCCAAAAATAACCTTACCCTCTCCTTCAAAAAAAACAATGCAGATTCTGGTTGGTGGAAATCTGCAGCAGGTTAAGAATGCTGAATGAGAAAAGCTTCCTTCACCAAAGTCAGCAGTGAAGCGAAACTAACAAATAACATGCCACATATCTCTTGTTCCTCAATACTAGTATTTCTCTCAGTTCCAAGTATCTAACAGGACTCTCTGCAAAATTCTAAAGTCGAATACTGTAAACCACAATTCGTACAGAAAACATGTATTTGCAAATGGCATTCCGAAAAACATTTTGCTGCAGATAAAGTTTCCACTATAGTGCAGCAGAAAACATTGCTGCAACGCTAAAAACTGGCTAACCCTGTAAAATGTACAGACTAAACACCTATCAACCATTTTGATTTTATTGGAACATAAATTTGAAATCCGTTGCTGTACTTGAGGAAATATTAGCACAAAGAAAATGTGTGCAGTCCAAGATTGCCAGGATTTGTACCCACTGGAGGGAACATTCCAGCAAATTCAAATGCAAAAATAGTAAAATTTATTAAAATTGTACAGTTTATGGATCTGCCACTGATACTCTTTTCTGGGTAAGGGAAGTCCATTTTTCTCATGGACTTAGTCCATTGCATGTTAAATCAGACGTCTACTCTGCATTTAGTGGACTTTGATTAGGGAAATGGTTGCAAAACAAACAGCTTGGGGGCGGGGAGGGAGGAACTGGGATATATAATGGAAATAAAACTTTGCATTGTTGTTTTCTCGACAGCCATCAAAGTGCTACAGTAAGTTTTTTTTACAGCTGCTTTCTGAATGCATCCAATTCCTCGAGTCAAATCCATATTCTAATTAGCACTTCTGTGCGTGATTTCAATACAAATGTGAGACTGTTTCCTTGGGATGTTTGCCAGCTGGGCCTAGTTGTGGGTTCACTGAAGATCAGACGGGCTTCAGTGCGCTTACTATTATATGTCACTCTACAATGTACAGGACGACAAAAATCTAACATTAGCTTGGCATGGTAGTACTGCAAAATACAATTTGCCATTTCTCCTGCTTTCCCTTATATTCTTATTCATTAAGAAGAATACAGAATGCGAGTTACATCAGTAAAATTAAGCTACCAGATACAATTAGTCATTTGATACAGACAAATTTGTCAGCTATTCACATAGTTGCCCAATATTTGCCCAAAAATGTGTGAATCCACATCTAAATGCTATGCTATATATAGGAACAGTCTCCAACATGCAACATCAGTGCTTTATCAATGTTAATGAAACATTAAATAAGCCCATATTTCTCAAATGACTGTTTCGTCAAATACAGTCCTATAAAAATTATTTTTAAAAAATTGGGGTAAACACAAATATATGATCATGGCGTTTGTCAACCCAAGCTGTACACGCATTCTGCAAACTGCAGAAACTAACAATTTTTAAAAAAAGGAAGGGATCATTCATGGTCACTTGTTTTTTTATTACAACTGCTATCAAGCACAATTCATCAATGAAAAATATTCACAGTCTACTTTCCATGAATTGTTTTTTCTCGTTTTCTTCTTTTATAAAGACTACCCCGAGATTGCTTTGTACATGAACAACCTGCAAGTGTCTTTCACTGCTGAAGTGAAGGCAAAGAAGCTTCCAGCAGGTCATTGCGATTGTTCATAGGTGTTAAGTCACACTGCAGACCCTGTGATCTGACTGTTGTACTCTGCGGTTTCCATTCGCAATATGTAAGGTATTATACTGTCAATCTGCACATTTCCTATTAGTCCAGCAAAGAACAGTTCCTCAGTGATAGCAGAACTCATCAGTCGTAGTGCAGGCAATCTAAGAAGAAGCCTTGATAATCTAAAAACAGATAGAAACCAGATTATAATTACATCAGTTAAAACCTTCAAATTGCTGTTTGCTGCTTCTGAAAGACACCTTTGGAATATACACTTTGGAGAAAAAAAGACAGCTGTAACTGTTTTCTGTTAATGCTATACAATGTTATTTTAATTCGAAATGCAAATATGTTATGAAGGGCTTCGCTTGGGATACAAGAAGAAATTGGCTTTTATAAAGCAGCTTTCATATTCTAAAAACTTTTCAAATGAATTACTTTGTGAAACAATGGTGTTGATCAAGAGTTTAAAATGATCACTGGGAGACTTGCTTTCTTCTTCGAATGGTATTATGGAGTTATTTACCCAAATGGACAGATGTAGCTTTGGTTTAAAAACATAGAAAATAGGAGTAGGCCATTCAGCCCTTTGAGCCTGCTCTGCCATGCTTTATGATCATGGCTGATCATCCAACTCTAATCTGTTCCTGCATTTCCCTCATAGCTTTTGATGCCTTTCACCCCAAAAGCTCAGCCTAACTCCTCCTGAAAACATGCAATGTCTTGGCGTCAACTGCTTCCCGTGGATAGAGAATTCCGCAGGCTCATCACTCTCTGGGATTTCTCCTCAGCTCAATCCTAAATGGTTTACCTCTTATCCTCCGACTGTGCCCCAAGATCTGAACTCCCCCACCATCAGGAACATTCTTCCTGCATCTACCCTGTTAGAATTTTATAGGATTCCAGGAGATCCTAAAAAAATGTCATTTCATCAGAAATTATTGAAAAAAAAATATGTCCTGGAGCACAATCTTCTAGCTCTTAGTAGGACACATGCACAATAAAACTTGCATCCAATCTGGGATGCACCTTGGAATAAGATCTGGTCCCCTCACGCCTCACCAATATGATCAAAGAGATAACATTACAAACATAGACTGGTCCACTGAGCATGAGAATAGATGAAATAGATTAACATTTGGGGTTACAGCATTTCTCAGAATTCTTAAACCTATTCTGGGTGTTGAAAGCTGGCCAGCATTTATTGCCCATCCCTCGTTGCCCTGGGAGGGCAGCTGAAAGTCAAACGCATTGCTGTGGCTCTGGAGTCACATGCAGGCCAGACTGGGTAAGGACAGATTTCCTTCCCTAAAGGATATTAGTGAACCAGATGGGTTTTTCTGACAATCGACAACGGTTTCACAGTCATCAATAGATTCATAATTTCAGATTTTTTTATTGAATTCAAATTCCACCACCTGCTGTGGCGATTTTGAACTTGGGTCCCCAGAACACTAGCTGAGTTTCTGGATTAATAGTCTAGTGATAACACCTCTAGGCCATTGCCTCCCTCTCTGCTAAAGTTGAAAGACCTGCTGTGCATATCCTGCCTTTGTCTCCAACGACCTCAGTATATAGAAATACCCACAGGGAGTCAGATTTCCAATGTTGTGGAACAACAATACCAGCACAACAAAAGACTATTTGAAAGATTAAATGATATCCTGGTACTTTAACAAATCAGTTATTTCTTGAGAATTTAACCATGCTGATATAAATGCTTTGTTTTCTGTCACAATTGATTACATTGCACAGCATTTGTTTGACTTCATATACTCTCAGCTTTCACTGCTCTGACCTTTTGACCCAACAGAAACAAGTTGATGGTTTTATTGTGTTTCAATTTACAAGGGAAAATGGGGAAGCAACAAGTGAAAAATAAAAACCTGATATGTTGTGTGATAAACTGAGACAGCAAAACTTTCTCGCCATTATATTCCAGCCCTCGAGTTATAAAGGCTAACATCCCCGTAATCTATATGATTACTAATTGTAGTGGCATCTTTGCTGATCTCTACCATCCCTAGCTTTTCAGCATTTCAACAAACATTTGGACCTATTTTGTTTTGGTCCAGTGAAATCTATCTGCCACAGTTTTGCCTGTTCACTTAAGCCATCAATGTCTCTATAATTTTATGCTCCCGCTTACATTATTTATTACACTACCAATCTTTGGGTCGTTGGCAATCTTGGACATGTAGCTGTTCATTGCATTGTCCCAGTCACAAAATGCTATAGTGATCATCTGGGGCCCCAGTGAAGACCCATCATACAGGCTTCAGGAACACAAATATGTCTGACCATTTCTTCAGCAGCTTCCCAAGATTCCTTTAAGGGCCAATGTAGAAATCTAAAATGATTCAGAACCTGGCGGCACATGTTCCCCCTAGTCTTCCACACACATCATAGAAGAATCTGAAACAGGCACAGGCCTTGTCTGCATGTTTAAAGTAGTCCAAAGCTTATTTCAGGCAACAGTTAAAAACAATGCAGAATAATACCGCTGCACAGATTAGATGCAAAGCCTTGCGCTCAGAAATTGGTTTACATTGAGTTTTACACCCCCTAAACAAAACCAAATGCATATTTTTATTCATTCGTAGGACATGGGTATCACTGGCTGGCCAGCATTTATCACCTGTCCCTAGGTGCCCTTGGAGGGCAGTTGAGAGTCCTGGAGGCCAGGCCAGGTAAGGACAGCAGATTTCCTTTCCTAAAGGACGTTAGTGAATCAGTTGGGTTTTTCCGGCAATCGACAATGACTTCATGGATATCAGTAGGTTCTCAATTCTAGATATTTTTAAAAAATTGAATTCAAATTTTGAACCCAGGTCTCCAGACAATCAGCTGAGTTTCTGGGTTAATAGTTTAGTGATAATACCACTAAGCCATCACCTTCCCTTTCTATTATTTATACTTCAGTGTCCTTTGATGAATGTAGCCCAGGCCAAGTCCCAGGGAGTCAGATTAGGCCCATGATAGAAAAGTGAGTTCGACACCGCTTTCCTGTAGTATGCCCAAGTTTAGTAGTTGTAATGAGATAATCCTACCTGTAAGAATCATCTGGATAGGCTTTTGCTTCATAATCCTGAAGTTCCATATATGCCTTCTCTTGAAATTTATCAATTTGTGCTGCATTAATTAGGCCTGGATGATCTAAGGAAAACAAAATAATTATTCTTAAAATGTTGCACAGGTTTATAATCTAAAAAGTGCACATTCACAGGCTTAAACACTTCATATTCAATTTTCAGCAAGAAGAATATAGTGAGGAGAAATATAAACCTCCAACATCCTCTCCTAAACCAACTCAAGGCACAAATGAGGATATTTGAATACGTCAAAGGTTCTCAACTGGGGGCCTATATTCTCCTACGGCTCCATGAGGAGGTTTCAAGGGATCCAGTCTTAATAATTACAGAGTGTAGATTCGCACTTGTAGATGGAGAGGATCACTGAGAATCAGAGTTGAAAACTCAGTGAGATGTCCCTTGCCTGTAGAGAAGGCATCTTCTTAAAAAAAAACTTCAAACTGCTAAGAAATCCCTTGATGATCTTTCACCAATCATCAGATGCATCCTCAGCAATGTTGCACCACCATGTTTTTCTGATGTTACAGTTGTTAGAAGTTTCTCTCAGGAATGCTAATTATACGTTCCTTTCTAGGATTCATTGTTTTAATTTGAGTTAGAGGTACATTTCAAAACATAATCGTCCTACTAAATTCAGTGTTGATAACAATCAAGACATATTTTTGTGCACTTTTAGTAAGAAAAATCAAAACTGATGTGTTTTGACAGTATAATCAAGGCAATGCTTAGCATTACATCTTATTATATGGGATATCAACACTGACAATACATAATGGCTGTCTTTGTTCATTTTCCTGTGTTATGGGAGAAATGCCATTTCCTCTGTATAGAGTCACATGTTGTACATTCTAACATGGCTGTGATACCTGGCTGCTAATCTGCATGTGTGCTCAGAGTGGGCAAGGATGAATTGCGTGTTTCTGTTAGGACAGCATGGTTTTTCTAGCTTGCCTTTTGTCCTTATTTGTTGCTCAAAGGAAACAACACTCGAGATTGCTTCCCAGGTAATTCTTCCTTATGCATTTTTCTCCCAGTTTGTTTGTGGTGGACATGTCATATTTCCTGCATTTCATCAGGGAATCCTTCACTCTTAACTTCAGCCTAATTCCTCAGGAATGGTTTACTGATCCCACATTTTGTGGGGTAATTTTGGGATATAATGGAAAGTGTGTGAAGAAGTCTGCCCCCCAGTAAAATCACAGAACTGTGCAGAAAGAAGCCATTTGGCCCATCGAGGCTGTCCTGACAACAATCATTAGGGATACTCCACCACAGCGGGCACATACAGCTTTGTAAATTAATATTCAGATTGGCATGAAGATCTGTGCCAAGGTACAAATTCATAAAACCAAACCTGATACAATCATCTGTAAAAATAGTAATTTAACTTTCCCCTTAATGAGTTGAATTAAAATAATTTTGCCAGATCAAGAAGTCAAAAGAGAAAGAAGCAATTAAACATTTATTTTAGAAATATATATTTATAAAACCCAACCCTGGGTAAATATTACCTGGCTACCTTACCATTAATTGTAACAATATTTTTTTCCCCTTACATTCCTGCTTCCTAGACTTCCTAGTCTAGCCTTTTCTTTCTTTTTGTTTCTCTTCAAATGTACTACCCCAAAAAGGGAAAGTTTAGGAGAATGCTCCTCGGACTTGGGAGTATCCCGCTACTGGTGAATAACTTCAAAAAGCAAATGGGAAAATACTAGAAACAGCAGTATTTAAACAGGGTTTAGGAAAGGGCAGGGAAATGGCAGAAATAAACATTTTTTAAAATCAGAGTAATCACACGTGCAATGGACTGTAAAATTTCATGACTTGAAATTCAGGTAGATCTAGATATTTAGAGATTGCAGAGCTCTGAGGTGCAGAGGAATCTGGGTATCCTTGTACATGAATCACAAGAGGCTAGTATACAGGTACAGCAAGTCACTGGGAAAGCTAACAGAATGTATCATTTATTGCAATGGGAACTGAATACAAAAGTAGGGAGGTTATGCTCCATCATACAGAGCACTGGTCAGACCACATTTGGAGCACTGTGTACAGTATTTGTCTCAATTTAAGCAAAGTTGTAAATACGTTGAAAGCAGATCAGAGAAGGTTATCAAACCAATACCCAGAATAGGCGAGTTGTTTTATGAGGAAAAGTTGGGCAGGCTAAGCTAGTATCCGCTGGTGTTTAGGAGAGTAACAAGCGACTCGATTGAAACATACAAAATCCTGAGGGGTCTTGGATATGGAGGGGATGTTTCCTTTTGTGGGAGAATCTAGGCTTAGGGTCACTGTTTAAAAATAAGGGGTCACCCATTTAAAACGTCCCTGAAACACACTTCCTGAAAAAGTGATCATTTTTAGGGGGTGATAGTTTATCAGCAGTAGGCAGGATGCAGATTTGAGGTTACTATCGCATTAACCATGATTTTACTAAATGGCAGAGCATGTTCGAGAGGCTAAATGGCCTGCTCCTGCTCCTTGTTCATATGTTTACATTTTAAAATCACTTTTGTTCATTGATCACTTTGTTTTTATAGACTGGAGCTTTACTCACCTGGACTGAAGAGGACAATTGCCTTAAGGTAGGCATACTCGTATCCATCCAGAGACAGTTTAACCATGCTGTTACAGAACTCCTGTAGTTTCCAGATGTGCTCCATCACCACTTTCACACGGTCTGCTGACAATTTATCTGCTCATTAAAAAAATAGCACAACAAACAATATTCTTATCAGCATCACACATCCTAAAACTGAACTGAAAGGAGAAAATAAACCTCACTGCAGGGTGGAACAACCCTACCCACAACATAAGTTTCCATCTATGGCCAAGTTTCACCACTGTCTCCATTACTGCTCTGAATTTACAAACAGGCTACATTAACTCCTCTTGTGGAATACTCTGCCATTCTTCCAAGTCTTTTACAGTCTCCCCTACTTTAGAATGAGAACTTTCAGTCTGAGAAATTATAGGCATGAGTCTGAGATTTACGGTATAGTATAGCACCTGGATGTTAAACCACTACACTGGCACTAACCCTTTTCCAGTGATTCCAATAATAAACCATGCTGGCTAAGACAACCAATCAACAGGGAACTGGTCTGTCAATATTTCTATAAATGCAAATTAATTTGCTGGACTTAATTTCATAGGAACTCAAAGGAACACTTTCAAATATAGCCCCTTGATACCTCACTCATTGAATCCCTACAGTGCAGAAAGAGGCCATTCAGCCCGTCGAGTCTGCACTCTGATAGAGGGTCTTACCCGGGCCCTTTCCCCACTCTATCCCCATATATATACCATGGCAAATTGAGCTAACCTACACATCTTTAGACACTAAGGGGCAATTTAGCATTATAAATCCACCTAAACAGCACATCTTTGGTCTGTGGGAGGAAAGTGGAGCACCCGGAAGAAACCCACGCAGGGGAGAAACTGCAAACTTCTCGCACACAGTCACCTGAGGCTGGAATCGAACCCGGGCCCTGGCGCTGTGAGGCAGCAGTGCTAACCATTATGTCACCGTGCCATGCTGTCACTCAGGTAAAATGCCATCTTAATTGAGGACAACAATTCTGATAATATGCAACTTCTCCTTGCGATTTAACCCTTTTAGCCTTGGCATCATTATATACCTTTATTACTACTTCCAGTCCTTTAACCCCTTTGAGGTGAAGACTGCCATTCCATTAGCTTTTCAAGAAACTTTTTTCCAGTCTTCTAGTTTTAATGATTTATGCAGGCAGGTCCCAAAATCTCTCTGTTCCTGTTCTTAGCTTCTCAGTATTTAGAAAATACTGATCATTCTTCATTCCAAAGCGGATGCTTCTTCTCTATGCTGAATACATTTGCCACAGTTTTACACTTACTTAAACTATCAATGCCCCTTCACAACTTTGTTCCCATCCACACTATTCACCACCGAACTTAACGTCATAGCAATCATGAACATACAACTCTATTCCTTCATATACGTGATGTCTCACAAATTTATTTTCTTAATTACTTTTTGCTATTCTTGCTACATTTGTTATTGCTTTTCTGTCCCATCAGTTGAGTTTCAGTTTCCACTATTCTTTGCATTTAAGCAGACTTTTTCTCAACTCTATGAGCAAGTGTTTCTTTTCTTTATTACCAATGGTACAGACTTCAGTAGTATAGTAAATGATGTATCTAAATTATGCTATCACATATTCTCATCAAACTTTGAAGAACAGTTTTCTGCCTACCTTGCTGGAGGCTTGTTTGCAGATGGTTGACAATTGCTGTGAGTATGGTCGATAAATTCATCACTTGAGAACACTGGGCCAGACCAAGTGTAAAGAGTTCATTCCAACAAGCGCGTACCAAAGCAGTATTATTGTCTGGTCTGTGCAAAGAAGATAGACTAGTTAAAATTCTTAAACATAAAGAGGTGACAAAGAACTAAAACCTTCTGACAAAATTATAGAAATTCATCGGTGAGTACAGTACAACTGAATCTGTTGGCTCATTGGATAAAGGTATCCCTGACCTTTACAGATTGGAAATATCCCAACGTGGATCCCATGATTGCAGGTCACTCTTCAGCAACTCATTGTCTATTCTCTCCACTCCAGTACTTGGGGCCACAGTAAGATATTGCAGGCTGGTCCTTCACAGTTCTGCCCTGACTTCTCTTCAGGTTGCCACCTCCAAAATCCTACTTAAACTTTTAATTGTGTCTGTTCCTCATCACTCTAAGAAGCTTATTTTTCCCACAAATACCAAACAGTTATCAATAAATGACTAACCCGAGAGCCTGGAAAGCTGGAATAGACCTTGCCCAGTGCATTGAAAGGAACAAAAGTCTTGATGCAGACTCGCAGATGTAGTGCACATTCAGGTATTCTGGCATAGGCGATGGCATAGTTAGCTGCAAGTGGAAAATTAATATCAAGAAAACTGATGGTTAGAAAACCTTTTTAAACAGTTTGCAGCTGGTGATATCATACTATCCTTGTTTTACCTGCGCTTCATTTACTACTCAATGAGATATCTGAATGGGCATTTGAATCAACGACATCATTTACGTTAGTCATATTATATTTTGATTTGACAGTCTTTAGCTTTTATTTCATTTTCTTCTGAAGCACTACCTAAAAGGTGACACAACCACAAGTACACAAAATATAACAGACAGGACCATCGACCTTAGAGTCTTTTTATTATTTAATGGGATGTGAACATTGCTGGAAAGGCCAGTATTTATTTATTGCCCATCCCCAATTGCCCTTGAGAAGCTGGTGGAAGTGAGCTGTCCTCTTGAACTGCTGCATTCAAGTGCTGCAGGTACATCCACAGCGCTGTTAGGGAGGCAGTTCCAGGATTTCAACCCAATGATATTGAAGGAATGGCGACATAATTCTAAGTCAGGATGGCAAGTGGCTTGGTGGGGACCTTGCATCTGCTGCTCTGATCCTTCTGCGTAGTAGAGGTTGAGGGTATGGAAGATGCTGTCGAAGGAGCTTAGGTGAGGTGCCACACTGCATTTTGCAGATGATACACACAGTGCCAAGTGTGCACTGGTTGTGGAAAGAACTAATACTTAAGTTGGTGGACATGGTGCCAATCAAGCAGGCTGCTTTGTCCTAGATGGTGTCAAGCTTCTTGAATGTTATTGGAGCTACACTCATCCAGGCAAGTGGAAACCATTCCTGATTTGTGCCCTGGAGATAGTGGACAGGCTTTGGGGAGTCAGGTGGTGAGTTACTCATCACAAAATTACCAGCCTCTGACCTGCTTTTGTGGCCACAGTATTTATATGGCTGGTCCAGTTCATTTTCTGGTCAATGGTAAATCCCAGGATGTTGATTGTGGCAGATTCAGTGATGGCAATGCCTTTGAATGTAAAGGGGATTTGCTAAAATTTCTCTTGCCTGGCACTTGTGTGGTGCAGATGTTACTTGCTACTTATATGCCCAAGTCTGAATATGGCCCAGGTCCTGCTGCATATGGACATGGAGTGCTTCAGTATCTAAGGAGTCATGAATGGTGCATTGCGCAGTGAAAATCCACACATCTGATCTTATGATGGAGGGAAGGTCATTGATGAAGTAGCTGAAGATGGTTGGCCCAAGACACTACCATGAGGGACTCCTGCAGTGACGTCCTAGGGACTGATGTTTCAGCAAACACAACCATCTTCCTTTGTGCCAGGAATGATTCCAACTGGTGGAGTGTTTGCCCCCCAGCTCCTATTAACTTCAAATTTTACTAGGAATCCTTGATAGCACAAATGGTGCATTAATGTCAAGGGCTGTCCACCATAGCTCTTGTGTTGAGCTCTTTTGTCCATATTTGGACTAAGGTTGTAATGAGGTCAGGCCCTGGTCACTCATCAAACTGAGTGTTGGTGAGGAAGCTATTATTGAGGAAATGCTGCTTCATTGTACTATTGATGATCGGGAGTAGACTGATGGGGTGGCAATTGGTTGGGTTGGATTTCTCCTACTTTTTGTGGACAGGACATAACTGGGCGTAAATTAGCATTGTAGCTATGCTTGAACAGCTTGACAAGGGATGCAGCTTGACCTAGAGCACAAGTCTTTAGTACCAATGCTGAAATGTTGTCAGGGTCCATCACTCTCCTTCAATCATTTCTTGATGTCACATCTAATGAATCGTATTGGCTGAAAATCGGCATCCGTGATGCTGGGGATATTGGAGAAGGCCAGGATAGATTATCTGCACTTCTGATTTAAAATGGGAGCAAATGCTTCAGACTCGACTTTTGCACTAATCTACTAGCCTGTCTCATACTTGAGGACGGGGATATTTGTGGAGTCTCCTCCTGCTGTTAGCTGTTTAATTAATTGTCCAACTCTCATCACAACTGAATGTAGGAGGGTAATGGACATTGAAGTCCCCACCCAGAGTACGTCTTATGCCCTTGCCATCCTCAATGTTTCTTCCAATTGATGTTCAACATGGATGGATATTGATTCATCAGCTGAGGGAGGGAGGGCCAGCGAGGTGCACAGTCAAAGGAAATCAGGAGATTCCTTGTCTACGTTTGACCCCAAAACCAGAAAATCCTGCCTGAGGTCAACAGACTGTTCCACGTTCCTACCCTCACCCGCTATGATTCCCATGCCCGCGGAACAGGAAAATTTGCCCCAAGGAAGTGGAATAAGTGGATACAAATTAAATCAAAGATGATGATTATGCCCATGAAAACAAATTAGAAGATAAATGATCATGCAATTCACAATTCCTGACATGTGAAAACACAGTTTAAAAAATCTAAAACATTAGATTTTGGAACAATTCGAGACCATTTAAATCTAGAGACACAAAAAGAATGCGCAGATCATGAAAATCCAGCAAGAATTAACTAGATTACGAATATCCAGACTGTTTCTCTATAATGATCAGTGAATTTTAATAATCCAGGAACATTAAAGCTTCTGTGCTCAAGTTCTGGCGTTTCTGTTGCACTGCTAGAAGATTGCCTCGGTGTGAAAATTAGATTCCTGTAATCACAGACACTAATTCTGTCCCTAATTCAGAGCGGAGAGCTGGGAGTTGGTATTTTAAATACACATAGTCAAGATTCATTGTGCCTGTAAATGCACAATAGAAGTGCCCATTGCAATCAGGCTCCTGAAATAAGAAGCTGCATCTATCTGTTCCACTAAGACAGCCTGGAGGCTCTTTTTGGTCTTTGGCTCCAATGGAAGCCATAACTCTGGTACATTAAGGCAGAATCAAGGATCCATGATCAAAATGCTGCTGTGGGAATGACTGCAGCCAGTTCTGGGGACTCAGGTGGGGTTGATCTGAGTTTTCAGTTGACATAAATTCAGATGAATCCTTAAGAGTCAACCATGGCTCAGTGGTGGAACTCTTGATTCCAAGTCCAAAGGTGAATTCAAGTCCCATTATACAGACCTGAGCACAATCTTCTTTGGCTGAGTGACAATTTTCTTTCCCTTTATACCTCTGTACAGAATTTTGGATCCTTTTTTTTCTTAAAGATGCACTGTAAACACAAGTTATTCTTACCATCATATCGTATTACACTGAAATTTACAACATGGAGACAGGCCACATCAACCTCCTTTTACCTTACTAAATCTAACCTGATCAGCATATTTCTTCCTCACATGTTCATCTAGCTTCCCCTCAAATGCATCTGCTATTCACCTCAGTCACTACATCCATTAGTGAGTTCCATATTTATTACTGCGTTCAAATGAATGTACACAACAGGACACAGAATATAAAGAAATAGTTTGGAATTCCATTGTACAAGCCATAAAAACTCAAAAGGTGTCATAAAACTTTCCATATAAAATTCAGAAAATGTATTGTAACATACCCATTAGAAGTTTATAAAACACAAAGGTAAGTGCCAGGTCAGAATAACTTGAACATGGAATGCACATGACCATACCTTGAAAGCGACGTGCACATCACTGAGAAGAGGCCCCTCAATCTCAACAACAGGAAGGGACTGCTCTCCACTAATTAGCTGGATATTGGCACCAGAAGTATCCATGCATTCTGCCGAGTTCTGAACAGCTTGTCCTTCTGCAGGGTTTAGTGCTTTTGCGAGTGTATCAAATGCTCTGAAATACCAACAGTCAGAAAACACAAGCCTGTGTTATCAAAGTAACTTTCGCAGTCACACTTTCACTTTACTGATGCCATGAGATTGATAATACAAGGAAGACTCGGAACAAATCAATTGATTGAAAAGTCTGATGCTTCAGTGCTGCAATTAACTTTAGTCTATATTTCACCAGTAGAACATAGGCTTGATAGTGAAATCTGTGGTGCAGATCTTACAAATAGTTTCTTTTTGTTACTATTTCCAGGGCAAAAAATAACATTCACTTACATTAAACACTAAAAATTAATTTTTTTTGTTTGTAGTAAGGAGTTTGATGAGTTTCTTTTGTAAACCATATGTTAAACTACAGAGTAATGTCTGAGTGAGATGACTGAAATTACGTGCGTTTGGAATACTTTCAAGTTATTACCAAACTGTGAATGAATGGTAACTACAGAAAGCAGAACTGTTATGTGTACTTTAAAAAAGATTATAGAATTTCCAAAATGAAACAAGCATCTCTTTCTGACCCCTCTTGTCCTCGGTCTCCTATGTTTATCCAATGAAACTTAAGGAAAGATTATGGAACAACCTCTCAGTTTTTTAATTAGGTACTTTACAACCTGCCAGATTCAATGTGCGTTCGATAGTTTTAGATCATAACCACATTTTATAACCATTTTTACAGACAGCACCTGTTAGAAATGATACTATTAAAAACTCGAGACCCAGCTTTTGTCTGTCTCACTCTATTATCTCTTTTTGTCTTGTACGATCAAGCCTTTGTCAATTCATCTCTTCTCCCTTTTCACTTCTTTCCTCCCCTTTCCCCACTTACTCTGCCTCTCAATTGCTTAAAAGTTGTTGGTTTTCCAGCTCTGATGAAAGGATGTTGACCTGATATGTTAACTCTGCTTCTCTTCATAGATGGTGCCTAAGCTGCAGAGTATTTCCAACATGTTGTTTTTATTTTTAAGCTGCTTCAGTATTTGTTACGACTCATCAAGTGATAGTTACCTTGTAATATCACTGGCAGACTGATCGTCTTGTTGCATTTCTGATAAAGAAGCATCTCCATTGCTCAAGGCATCAATTCCCGATAAATCAGCACTACTTTGGGACAGATCCTTGGATTTGCTCAAGTTTGCAAGCGATGTTACAACATTTGCAAGAGTGCTCAAATCACCTTGACAAGTTTCAGCCTGTAATGACAAGAGCAGGTCATGAAGGTTTGTTGAACTGAATATTTAACTTCCAGGATACCATGGAATTTACTGAGTAAACTGGATCAATATCCTACCTTGTTCTCAGCTGTAAGTAACATAGTACTCTCTGTCTTCAGCAGTGGTTGTTGAATGTTAACCAGCATTCCAGGTTCCAGGAGACCTGCAGGCCTGTTTGAAAGAAAGGGTGAGTACCTGCACATGCAACAATACACTCTTACAAAGTTGGCTTCCTTCAGCAGTCAGTCTATTAAATTCCTTCCCAATCACTTCCACTTCACCATTACTGGAGCTCTCCCCAGCACCAGTTTTTAAAGTTTATTTATTGGTCACAAGTATTCACAAGTCACTGCAACGTAGGTACTGTGAAAATCCCCTCATCACTTATTCAGGAGAATTTAGCATGGCTAATTCACCTAACCAGCATGTCTTTGGACTGTGGGAGGAAACCAGAGCACTTGGAGAAACCCACACAGACACAGGGAGAACATGCAGACTCCACACAGGCAGTGACCAAGCCAGGAATCAAACTCAGATCCCTGACGCAGTGAGGCAGCAGTGCTAACCACTCTGCCACTATGCAGTTACAGACCTACAGAGTGAATACCAGGGAATGCAGTATCTTTTCCCCAATACTTGGGTAGCTGGGTTCTCTGAATATGTTACAAAAGCGAAACACTGTGGATACTGGAAATCTGAAATGGAAAGAGAAATTCTGGAAATACTCAGCAAGTCAGGCAGCACCTCTGGAGAGGGCAGCAGGGTTAAAATTCAAGTCAATAACCTTTCATCAGAGGAGCTGCCTACTTGCTGAGTACATGCTGCATTTTCTGGTTTTATTACCTCTGAATGAATTGGCTAGTTTCTGTGAGTAATCTCATGAATTATCTGAAATGTGTCTTCTGATTATATATAAGAATAAAATTATTATAATTGTGCATTTCGAAATGGGATGCTGATATTTTTGAATTTAACGTACACTTTGTGCTGGTATTAGGAAGAACATCAACGGTAGCAGGTGTATGATTCTAGTCAATGAACCTGTGCACGTCTCTGCATTGACTGATTATTACAAATGTCTTCCCTAAAGAGGCCTTTGCCACAGGATCATCATTAATTCTGCAAACAGCACTCTAACCTCATACATTCAAGTTAAAGTTTATTTATTACTCACAGGTAAGGCTTACATTAACACTATAATGAAGTTACTATGAAATTCTCCTCGTCGCCAAAGTCTGGTGCCTCATGTTAATAAAGGCACAACTATTTTTTCAAATCTGAAACTCCGCCCCGAGACCAATTTTTGACCTCAGTGGTTAAAACTAGATTGGTGCTGGCACTGTGGTGTCTTTTCAAGAATTATAAGTTCGTATAATTGAAATGGTACCTTGCGCTTTCTTTGTCTGTTACAAAGGTGGGCGTTGCAGCTAAAGGACTCCGCAAATCCTTCCTGATGTAAATCTTTTCAGTCGAGGCTGCACAGTTTGCAGACTTTTCTCGCGAAACTTCAATTGGTTTCCGCTCACACTGAACAGCTATTGAAAAGCAAACAGAATCACAAAGGTTTGTACAGTCACTCTTAATTTGTGAAAGTGCTCAAACCAATTGGAGTCACAGTCCTTCACTTACAGTCTTGCTTCATCCCTAGTGCCAGGCACCTCTGGAGTCGGCAATACTGGCAGCGGTTTCTGTGGTGTTTGTTAATGACACAGTCCTTTGAACCTCTGCAGAGATAAACTAGGTTTTTTCGAATGCTTCTTTTGAAGAAGCCTTTACAGCCTTCACAGCTCACTGCTCCATAGTGGCGCCCTATAAAGTACGGAAAGCACAAAAGATGAACATCCCAGTACAAAATCATAAGTTAGAAAATGGTGGAGGAAGAATATTACTACATCATTAGCAATGCCAAGCATTTGCAATTTTCCACAAGAAATACTGTAGCAGATATTAGGAAAAGAAGTGGCAAGCATCTCAATCAGCTTCATATAAATGTAAACCTAAGCTCAAGCAGAACTGGGACCACAAGCACAGAAAGTCCAGTGTTCTAAAGTAGAGGGAGCTGTTGATCCAACCATAAGTTGTCAAGCAGATGATAAAACTAAAGGGTCAAGTAAAATGCTGAGATCATTAGCTGAAAAGGGATCATTATAGCCACAGATCTTCTGGATAGCTAATTATATTCATATTGAGTTCTTGAATGGGCAGTACATATCAATACTGCAATCAACAGTCCTGAAACTTAGCTGAAAAACACAACAGCCAAAAATAAAGTGCTCTTTCAATTGTTACCCCCAACTCTTTCCCCTCTAATTCTTTGGAACCTATCATTTTGTGGCTACTCTTTAATCTCCTTCCCTTCATGTCTCCTCAAATATTGAGGAGAATAAAGTCATTGTTTTCAGTCCCTGCGTCAAACTCCACTACCTAGCTACAGACGCCATCCCTCTTTTTGGCAACATTTAAGTCAGTCACATTTGACACTGAAATGAACTTCGACCTCATATCCACCAGACCATCAAGACCACCAGGCACTTCCATTTCCTCAAATGCATCATCATTCTGCTTTCCCTGACTCAGCTCATCTACTACTGAAACCCTCATCCATACCATTATTTCCTCTAGACTCCCACATACTGCCACCGTAAACTTGAGGTCATCCAAAAATCTTCTGCTTATGGCTCAACTTACAGCCATTTCTGTTCTCGTATTACCTGACTGTTTGCTGACATGCAAAGTCTTGATTTCAAAGTTCTCACCCTTGTTTTTAAATTCCTCCATAGCCTTGCCCTCCCCTATCTCTTTTAAACCCTCAACTCTCCGAGATACCTGTGCTCCTCTAATTCTAACCTCTTGTGCATTCCCAATTATTAATGTTCCAGCAATGCCTTCACTTGCCTTGACCTGTAGCTTTTTGAATTTCCTTCCTACATCGTTCTGCTTTTGTACCTTGCTTTCCTCATTTAAGGCACTTCTTAGAAACCTGACTCCTTTAATCAAGCCTTTGATTTTCTGAATTAATATCTCTATGTGACTTGGTATCATACTTGGGTTTTATAAAGCATCTTGGGATGTTTCGTTATGTTAAACGCGTTGTATAATTTGTTGTTGCTTTGCACACTTAACATTGTTGACTATTTGACTCTTCCAGAAAACTGAATGCTTGCCAACAGACACAATCTCAAATTCAAATGCTCTCTTTCCTAAAGGCTGTTACCATATTTCCCACCTCATTGGTCCATAGCCCAGTCAAAGAAGAATATGGGACTGAAGATGAGAATTTGGGTCAGAAAGACCAATCGGATCTCTCAGAACTGATGGAGTACTGGTCAACCATGGACAGACTGTAATATTATAGATACTCAATATGCCTATTAAAAATGAACAGGAATGAACAAATTGAGTCTCCAAATTTAGAAGGTCACACTTCCATCTACCTCAAGAGGAAGTGCAATTAAAATTATTGCATAGTCAAGAAACGCAAGTTAAAAGTATTACTTCAGTGTCATCAAAAGCCAGCTCAAACCAGTTTTTAAAATATTCGTCAGAGATTAAAAAAGCATTTTCTTACCCGAAGCCCTGTCCCCACAAACGACACAAAACTCCAGTGGCGGTTTGACTGCACTCTGCTCTCCTGAAACTGCATCAGTCACAATCTACGAAGGCAGAAATACAAATTCATGTTCTTTTTTCCCCTCTAAGTTCAATGCAGTAAAAGCTTGAAGAGCTCGACATTATGATGACATTCATCAGATTTCCTGTCATTAATTTTAGCGACGGTCTGGAAAAACATGGGAGTTTTGATCAAAGTTATGACAGGGGATTGGGGGAACTCCTGCAGAAATTCCAACTGGAATCATTCACTGGTTTTGAACATTGTAAGTAATTTTCCTCAACTTAGTTCCTGAAAACAGTAGGGCCATTAGCGGGCCAGGAATGTATTGAACTCTGGAGCAGGCTTTACCATGGCTTTTTAATGGAGTCAAGAAGGCAGCCACCAAAACCTTCTGAAGCAACTTGGAATGGACCGGAATTGTTGACAATGCCAAACATTATTGTCCAAAAGAAATCCCAAAATTAAATTCAAAGCAAAAAGTTGATTAAAAGAGGATAATTGTATCATTTTAATTCACTGACAGCCACATACATGCCATTTTTCAATAACAGAGGCTACAATAATGTGTGCGTGTCCAATGTACATTCTCTGTACCTGTATATGCTGTGCTGACCCATCAGGAGATGTAAAAATGAGTTGGTTGAGACCTGCAGAATCCGGTGTGGCCAGGATGACTTTTCCCTGTCCCGAATCAGGTCTAGCTAAAATCACTTTGTTTGATGCTGTACCATCTGAATTTGTTAAGATGAACTGCTTGCTTGCACCATGATCCATTGAGGTGACAATTTGAATCTTCTGGCCTGTCTGCTGATCAGTTACAATCTACAAATAAAAATGTATCGTTTAGTAGCTGACATCTGTCAAATGATAAAATGGGATAAACCATGAATTATGCTGCAACTTTAAGGTTTGTAGTAATTAAAAGATATCAGAAACCAACGTGACAAACAGTAATGTATTTAAAAAAATGCTAACAATGCAGGGGGGGGTAGACACTACATGGACCAGTAACTACCTACATGAGGGGGGAAGCCAGACTTTTAAAATCTGCTTACATAGAGCTACTCCTTTGTAAAGGCTGAAAATAGTATGGATGGAGCAGGTTTTAATGCTCAAGTACATGCAACTGTTAGGCTATTTTCACCAAGTTTAGTAAGAGAAATTCTACCTGAATGCGCTGAGCTACTGTGACACCAGGGTCTGCAGGAACAATCTGAATCCTCTGTGGGGTACTGGTCATTATTGGTCGTCCTATTACAGCTCCTGGAGCTACAGTAGATAATGTCCCTTGAGAGTGGGAGACCTGTGAGGAAGTTGCCAGGAAATATACAATAATAAAAATAGCAGATCTAACTTCAAACTATATATTCTTTTAGTAAAGCATCCCTGTCCATAGCAATTAAAGTGAACTTTTAATGATGATTTGAGCTCAGCATTTCTTCCACATTTGCTCTCTTTTATTCAGTTTCTCACTGGTGCCTTATTATCACATTTCCCTGCTCAGCTGGGAACGAGGGAGCCTGAATTTCAAATGGCTCCACTATTGTAATTGTTGTAAATAATAGCACAGAAGGTAAACTGGAGCCAGGTTGCATTGCATGCCACATCCTGGCCAAAACACAAGTTCTTGTCTATTAAAATAATTTTACTGAGTCAGTAGAAGAAAGTGAAGAGATACATTGCCAAACATATTCATTTCTTGTTTTAATCAGCATGTTAAACAAGGTGGATTTCATTTGTGTGTCAAAGAGCTCTGACATAAGCCCTGCTTCCATTCCCATGATCAGCTTTTTTTTTATTGGGTACATCAGCGGTCTTGGCTGTTTCAGAAATTTATTGCACCATGCAAAAACTGTATAATTTCCATATACTTGATATTTATTATTCATGTAGCTGTGTTTTCTAATGCCACACTCATCATCCAAAATAAATATCCTACTGCAAACACAGATTCATACCTCTCAGTGACCCAGAAAATAAATCTGCTTCTACAAGCTTTATAATTAGATCCTTATATTGCCAACACAGCATGTTGCTCCTTATCAAAATATCACTCTTGTTTCTGATGTATGGCCCCCAGAAGTGTACAGAGCACCCAAGTATTCTCCAACAACCATGTTGAAACCTGTAGGGTAATATGTATAAAACCTGAATGCTCCAGTACTTGATGACCTTTGCTTATGACAGTTTTGCAATGACTGGATAACTTCCATGTTTAGGCAACAATCCCATCAAGATTCTTTACGCGCTTTTCCATTAGGCATTTCTTCATAATGCACATAGTTCACTTCTTTTATTCCAACATCCGTTAGCCACATTAAATCTATCCTAAGCTTTTCTGGTTCTTTTATCTAGCTTTTTTTATGTCATTATCCCAACATTTCACCACTATGCTTGTCACCAGCCAGGTAATTTGGTGTTATCACCAGATACAGCACTATATGTGGTATTACAAAGGGATGAGAATCTCCTTTGCACAGTGACATTATAAATCATATTTCAGCAGATTACCTCAGTTTTTTGTTTCTGGAATCTTCCAGCAGGCTCCTACTTCACTATAAATACCCAACAGAAGAAACCTTCACGAGCACATTTAGAAAGTCATTCTAAAGTGGTCATAAAAGTCACACCCTTATGTCATTCTGGTGTTAAACATGATCAACTCAAAACAGATGCTAGTCACTTACTACTCCAGGAACTTATCCAGTTTTATCATCACTGTCTACTTTCTAGTGCCCACAAATTCTCAATACCAAATTTACCAGAATACTTATGAGCCTTAAGCTTCATCTAAAGTGACGTGCAAACTTTTGTCAAATCCTGTGTGAGTAGTAAGAACTTGAGATTACACCATTCTAAGTTGTTTCAAAGGACTATTATCAAACTAAATTAAACAGCAAGCCACAATGAAATATTAAACCAAGTGACCAAAAGCTTGGCTAAACATTTAAGGATCAATGAGGAGGAGAAAGGAGGCACGAGGTAGAAAAGTTCAGGGAGGAAATTTTAGAATTGAGTTGATGTAGCTGAAGACACAGCCACCAATTGGGGAAGTGATTAAAATCAAGAATATGGAAGAAGCCAAAAAGGAGTAGCAGAGAGTTGAAACACATCACAGAGGAATGGCATCTCCTTCAGTTCCTTCTTGAGAAGTGACTCACTAGGCTGATGGTAAAAACCATCACCTCAAACAAGCAGCCTTTCCCCATTTATGGTACCCCGGGGGGTACCATAAGCACAGACACAGGTCAAGGATGGTGTGGAAAAAATACATTAAGATGGCGGTGCAGGCTTGTTGGGCCAAAGGGCCTGTTTCCCATGCTGTGTTGTTCTTTGTTTAGTGTGGGAGCCATAGCGATCCCTTACACCTGCTTAGCTCAATGCCTCAATGAATAAAACAGATCCAACATTATAAATGCAAACTATTTTGGAATATGTATTCACCTACATGTTATACATGTGCATTAGGTATTCCTATGGATTATTCCCATTAACTAATGTCTCAATGACTAATGATAACAATAGTTATTAAATCTTTGCTGACTCCTCCATGCACATATTTGGTGGGACCTGCTTCTACTGTGTTTTATTGGTATATTTTCCGTGTCAATCATTCTAGATTTGCCACTTTTCAGATGTTAGGTGACTATGGAGCTTAGAGTCAGTGTTTCTTTTATTAATCTAAGGTTTTGACCAATCAGAAAACAGATTGTGGAAATGTGTCTTTATAAACCAGACCAGTGGGGTTTAATTTACACACTGTTTCAAAGGAACTGCTGAATTTACCTTGTGCAATTGGTATTTTAATCACTACTTCTGTAATTTTCAGGATTCCAGACTGCGCTGAGTAAAAACTGGCCCCTAAATGAGTAAACAGCATTTCTCACTGCACAGCACGTTCACAGGATTGACTGCATCATTAGCAGAGTTCTACCATCAGGAATTCGCTGCAAATGGGAACTCTGCACAGAGGGTGGCACCGTTTTTTTATGTTTTTCAAACCTCCAATTGTAATGGAAGTTGAAGTAGACAGTATTCAATAGCTTAGTGCAAGTTAGTGTGTAGGAAAAGAAAGGACTAAAATCTAAATATAAATAATTTAGATTAAATAAGGCAAGGCAGGCCACATATCTGAACTGCAGTATGGGGGAGTTTGCAGACAGCAAGACTTGTCCCGAGCAAATACATCTGCAGTGAATATTTCCGTTCTAAATCTCTCTGGCTCCCAAATCACTGATAGATGACATCCTTTGTGGCTGGACTCAAGAGCCCCACATCATTTGTTGCCTACTTGAAGCTAAGGTGAAGGATATCTTGACCTGGCTTTGAAGGATAACAGAGAGGGAGGGGAAGAATTCATTATTTGGGGTCCATGTTGGGACGAACATCAAAGAAAAGAAGTAGACAATAGATTGTAGAACAACAGGAACTGGGAATTAAATTAAACAAAAGAAAAATAAGGATCTGATGATTATAATCTCTACATTATTACCCGAACTATGAGCAAATTTGGCACTTCAGATTAGGGAGGTGAACATGTGTCTGAAGTAGTGATGTGGGAAAGAGGGGGTTCCATTTCATGGGACACTGACACCAGTACAGGAACAGGAAGGAATCATGTTGTTGGGATAGACTTCACCTGAACTTGTCTGAGGCCAGGACCCTATTGGAAAGGGTAAACACAAGGACCTTAAATTAGTAAGTAGGGAGGGTAGTTCAGTCTAAAAGATTCCAAATAGCTTAAAAACAAACAAGAGAATAAAAGTTACATTTAGAAATTGTGCTTTCAACACCACAAAGGAGAAACTAAAACATGTAGAATTAAGAGGGAGAAAAATGGAGAATGTTTGGGTAGAACATTAGAGAAAGACAGGTTAGGGTGTACGGACCAAATATCTGAATGTAAGGAACAAATTGATTGAATTGCAAATCAATATAAATCATTGCACAGATCCTTGGGAATAATAAAGGTACAAACATCAGCAAAGGAGATAGGAAGAATACAGGAGGGGAATATGAAAAATCTTAAAGAATATGGATATCAAAGCCAACACACAAAAAAAATTACAATTATGTTAGAAAGATGGTGGTCGGAAGGAATATGGACCCCTTAAAAATAGACAACAGTGATGTTGTCAATGAAAATAAAGAAATGTTGAACATAAATAATTATTTTGCTTCAGAGGAAGAAGTCAACATGCCAGATTTCCGAGGAAAATTGCAATGAATCAGGCAAAGACAAGCAACAAAATCACAAGCTTGATAACCATGATGGAAAGACATGTTCCTAAGGAGTGACAAATCCCTGGGACCAGATAGTTTTCGTCCTAAGATTTTAGGAAGGAGATGGGAACATTACACATGCCCTAACTACTAAATTCCAAAGCTCTTTTGATTGAAAAACCAAATTTTAGTTTGTAAAATTGTGTGTGTCGCTATTTAAGAAAGGTGATAAAGGGAAACAAGGGGATTAGGGATGTATTAGTCTAACATCTGTTGCTGAAAAACTACTTGAGTCTACAATTAAAGTTACAACTCTCACCAACTTTTACAGATGCACCATTGAAAACATTCTTTCTGGATGTATCACTGCTTGGTATGGTTCCTGCTCTGTCCAAGACCACAAGAAACTACAAAGGGTCATGAACAAAGTTCAATCCATCACACAAACCACCAGCTTCCTGTCCATTGACTCTGTCTAAAGTTCCAATGCCTCTGAAAAGCAACCAGCATAATCAAGGACCCCACGCACCCCTGCCATACTCTCTTTCACTTTGTTCCGGCAGGAAAGAGATACAAAAGTCTGAGGTTACGTACCAACCGACTCAAAAACAGCTTTTTCTCTGCTGTCATCAGACTTCTGAATGGGCCTACCATATATTTAGTTGATCTTTCTCGACACCCTAGCTATGACTGTAACACTACATTCTGCACCATCTTCTTTCCTTCTCTATGCGCGTTATGCTTGGTCTGTATCGAGCACAAGAAACAATACTTTTCACTGTATACACGTGACAATTATAAATCAAAAAGCTAAGGTGACTGAACACATTGAAATTTTTTTTAGATGATCAGAGAGCCAGCATAGATTTAAATCTGACTGAACTTTCGTTTTTAAAAAATGGTGGCTAAAGTAGTGGACAGCAGAATGCCTATGCATGTTATTATAATTTTTGATAATATTTGCTAAAGTCCCTCAAAAAAATTGTTAGCTAAAGTTGAAGCTCGTGGAACTGAAAGCAAATTATTGACCTAGTTAGGAAATTGCCTGGGCAGAAGTAGACATAAAATAGGGATAATGAGTAGGTACTCTACTTGGCAAGCTGTGACTGGGTGTCCAGCAAGGATTTGTGTTAGAATCTCTATTATTCACTTATTCATTAAAATATGGATAATGGGAAGGAAAGCCACAAATCCAAGTTTGCCAATGACACAAAGATAGGTGGTATTATAAGCAACACAGAAGCCTAAAATTACAGAGATATTGACAGATTAATAAACAGGTGAAATTGTGGCAATGGATTTCAAGATAAGCCTAAAAACACTAGAACAGATGTTTTTAAAAGGTGAAAAATTATAAACATTGGCAGTCCAAAGAGTTCAGGGGAACCCATTCTTTTTGGCAAAACAATTAAACAAAATTAAATTAACTGAGGGACAAATCAAAAGGAGCAGTCCTCAGAAAGAAGGAAACGCCCAAAACGAAAGACAAAAGTAAAAAAAGAAACTTAAAACATTAGGCTAAAATTGGATTAAAGGGGTCAAAAATGCACCCCACAGGGATTCCAGTGCAGAGATCAGCAAAATGTCATCAACAGGCATAGAAAGTAAACAAAATGGACAATGGAGTGCTGATTGTTATACCTAGAGGCCTAGAATACAAGACCAGTAGGAAGTCATGTTTCAGCTATTAGGCCACGTGAAGTTTTCCAATTGTGGGCCCGAGGAAGAATCTAACAACCTTTGAGGAAACACAGCATAGGTTTACCAAAATGTCATGAATTATGAAGATTACACAAACTAGGTTTATATTCCTGAGATTTAGAAGATTAAGGATAATTTGCTTTAAAGAACAACAACAACAAAGAAAAGTACAGCACCAGAACAGGCCTGTCAGCCCTCCAAGCCCATACCGATCACACTGCCTGGCTGAAGTTAAAGTTTCAAGATAGCAAAGGGAACAGATAGAAACTCCACTAGTTGAGGAACTTGGGGCCGTAGTCAAAAAACTAAAAGCAGATCTGTTCTGCCGCTCAATAATGCAAGCCTCAAACACTCAGTATATACTGTCTTTTTACATAGAGAGAGGAAACAAAAAACCCTATCCTGTGTAATTCTCTCAGTTCAGTTCTTTTATTGAGGATTGCTTGGTAAGTTGCTAAGCAAAACTAGCATCTTGAATGAGGAATCACTGTAATTCTATTGTCTGTTTAGCTAGGGCTCCCTACTGCGTTTAATGAATAAACCTACTCCAACAATATAAATCCCTCTGGAAAATGGATTTGGTACAAGTTTTATTTATTAATGTTACAAGTAGATTTACATTAACACTGCAATGAAGTTACTGTGAAAATGCCCTAGTTGCCACACTCCAGCATCTGTTCAGGTACACTGAGGAGAATTTGGCATGGGCCAATGCACCTAAACAGCACATCTTTCAGATTGTGGGTGGAAACCGGAGCACCCGATGAAACCCACGCAGACATGGGGGAGATCATGCAAGCTCCGCACAGACAGTGACTCGAGCTGGGAATTGAACTGAAGTCCCTGGTGCTGTGAGGCATCAGTGCTAACCACTGAGCCACCATTCGCCCATGTATAAAGTAACCTTTCAGAGATTTAATACAATTTCAGACGCTATGAATTAATGGATATTAGAAAAACTGCATTTCAATTTTTGTTACCATACTAATGAGGATTTCTTGTTTCACGCCAAAGGCGCCAAGATACATACATACAAAGGGAAGTTTGTATTAATGTTATTGAACCTATTAATAGAATAATGTGTATGTTTTACAACTGCATACAAGTCGGTTTGACTGTACAGATAAACTATTTATTTCAAATTTGCTGTAATATTTACATGCAGGACAAAAATCAGGCATGCATTTCTCTTTTTACATTCCAAGTTCAGCTCATAACTTAGCAAATGATCTAATTTTCAGTAGTTTCATCAAAAGAAAAATATATGGTGAGTCCACTTTAAGGTTAGGTGTCTGTTGATTTGGCTCAAGATTTTCTCAAGCTAAAATTGGGTGGAGAGCAACTTGCAATAAGGCTGAACACTTTTCTACTGAAGGGTTCTAAGGCTAACATAAATCTGACTGAGGTGAACTGAAGCCTCCACACTGAAAACATTTCACAAAATGTTATCTGACTGGCAAAATCACAATGCAGTAACAACTACTATGCATGTGATTGACTTTGAGCATTTATAATCACTTTCAGTGAAGAGCTGTAACAATAAACTATACCTGCTGCTCAGCTAGTTGCTGAACTAAATCATCAGTAATTGTGATGAGCTTTACTTGAGCCTGTTCAGCCAAGGAGACTGGCGGACTTCCAGCCATAGACACTTGATGCATATGAACCTGTTGTGGACATAAAGCAATTGTTTAGCAAACAAAGACAACAGGAGGAGGCCATTCAGCCTCTCAAGCCTGATCTGCCATTCAACAAGATCACATTTGACCTGCACCTCAACTCTCTATTTGCTTTTGCTAATAACCCCGATAGCTTTACTTAACCAAAGCTATCTCAGATTTGAATATCTTCATCTTTTAGGGGCAAAAGGATTTCAGATTTTCATTACCTTTTGCACAGGAAGAGTGATTCCTGATTTTCCTCCTGAATGGTCAAGTTTTAATTTTTAGACTGCATCCAAAAAGGTAAAAATTAAGCAATTTGGTGTAGCATAGTTTGCCAATTGATAGCCTTGCAAATGGATGGAGACCCATCATCATGGGTCATCTCAATATGGCGGCATGCTGGCACAGTGGTTAGCACTGCTGACTCACAGTGCCAGGGTCCTGGGTTCGATTCCTGGCTTGGGTCACTCTCTGTACGGAGTTTGCACGTTCTCCCCGTGTCCGTGTGCGTTTTCTCCAGGTGCACAGTTTCCATCCACAGAATAAAGACGTATTGGTTAGGTGCACTGGTGATGCTAAATTCTCCCTCAGTGTACCCGAACAGGAGCCGGAGCGTGGCGACAAGGGGATTTTCACAGCAACTTCATTGCAGTGTGAATGTAAGCCTGCTTGCCGCTAATAAATAAATTTTACTTTAATACACCTATTCCAGCTGGCAGTGGGATTCAGCGTTTTGTTTTCATTAGGCCACTAAGTGTAATATTAGGGGGATGGGAGCAGATGCAACAGTGCCATCCTGTGCCAAGTGTCTCACCCTCCATCAGAAGCAGCAGTTGTCAGGCAGTCTGGAGTTCATCCCATTCACTCAGTTGAGAATAGCTGGCTCCTCGGCAGCAACTTCTGCATGGGGAAAAAGTCCCACCAGAGGTTTAACAATTTCAGGAGCTTAGCCAGCACTGAAGTGTTCTTACTCAGGAACTTCACAATTCACATCTAGAGCTGAAAAAGGTGAAGGACTTCTCATGGAGTAGCTCACTGACTAGCAGACATAAGCAGCACAATCTCTTGCAGAGATGAGACCAAAATTAAAAAGACAACACAACCCCTTCCTGGCAGATGCATGTCTCCTCTTCCTCCTATTTACAATCTCTCAAAATCTACTTCTGATGATATACACTTTCATCACAAGAACAGTTTTTTTTGAGCAAGCGCTGATGGCAAAGTAACTATATCTCTCAATTAGCATAAGTGCACTATTTTGCCCAAGTGTGACTGCTACCTAATTAATTATATCTCATAAAAGTAGATTTTTTTTAAACAGTAAATGATCTAATTTTTACATTGGCACATCACTGAGTTCAGTGTATTTTTATGAATATTTTAAACTGCTGCAGTCGATTACTAGAATATAGTCTAGTATTTTTGAAAGATCCCACAGTGGCACTGTAAATTACATTAGAATTGAGAGGAGATACAAAAGGTTTTAAATGTCCAATTAAAATCAACATCAGTTTCCTAACTATTATTTATTATCACCTTGCCAAGAGAGTAAAAATACATTCTAATTCAAATGGTGAAATTATTCCTTAAGCACATCAAATCATCCCAGTTTTCAAGTAAACCCAACTCTCTGCTTCCATATTGTGCCAGGATCAATTTAGAGGCAATGTAATTGTGCATTTTTCACTACACAGAAGAACTGCAATAATGCGTGTGTTTTTGCAGAAAAGGTTATCATGAGATACTCCCCTGTTGCACTGCTCTGAGAGACAATGCTATAAAAAACTGTACAAATCTGTCCCAGTGTATTGCAGTGGGGACTGAGTTACAGTATAAATGCAATGTGCTATAGGTCTGCACGCATCATATTGATTTACAGGTGTAATAACATCAATACAGATATGAAGGTGTAAACTCAAATGATCTAATACCACTTTCAACCTGACAAAAAAGTTTACCTTCTGCTTGTCCTCACAATGCTCTCAGCTTTTGCAGAAGTAAAATTTCTATTGTATTCAAAAGCGGTATTGATGACTCAATTACTTGCTGCTTTTTGGCTTGCCTAAAGAGTGAAAGAAAACTTGCTTTAAAAATGGGGACGGTTAAATTATTACATTAGCTACCAATCAATTCAAATGAGTTATTGAATTGAAATTATTTGTCAGTAATGCATTATTATTCAGGTTCATTTTGTGGGATCCTTTCTTTGCTTCTACCCTTTTTGAAAAATATCTCCTCCTAAACTCAAGATTAGGCCCTTGCTTGAAATTAAGCTCATATTCTTAAGCACTGGGGAAATCTGAAATTAGTAGTAGTGGTTTTCTTATGACTCAGACACTCCAACTGCCACCACAGTAATGCAAGCATTGGGAGGAATAAGGTCTGTTTATTCCAGAAAAAAGAGAAAATGAGAACAGAGCTACTCTATTGAGCCAATACAAGCAAAAGGGACAACTTACATTCCTTTCCAATATTCCTCCTGACCAGGTGCATGAAAAGATCTACCAAAAGGAAGACATTAATATTCCCAACCTATTCAATCATAAAATGTCAATCATGAAGCTGCACAAGAAAAAACTAATGCGTTTTTACCCTGCAGTTGCAAGCTTGTCTATACACATAGCATAACATTTAAAATAAACAATAATTGGGTAATTAAAGCAATTAGGTAGTCAAATAATCCCAGCAATAACGAAGGGTAGGTGTGTGTGTGTGTGTGTATTCAAACTGATGATGGTTTTTGCTCAGACCCCTTTCCTGAAACTCAATGCATTCGACAAATGTAATCATGCTTCATGACTGGATAAGTGAATGCTATCTTGCCCAAGGTGTGCATGAGAAGAGTCTGGTCTTCTTATAGCAGCCTCACTTTGCCTCCCCATAGAATAGCAGTACAACTGACTGCAATAAACCAATCTGGACCATGACTGTACAGCAATCTGGATAGAGGTAACCTGCAGCAGGTACTTTCATGTAAATCAATCAGAACCCATTCACACAGAATTCCCTCAACCAGTAAGCTCATCCCTGCTGGTATTAAAAAGTGCTGGACGTTGAAATGTAAAGTGCCTGATATCTTTCGAAGTTTCTCTTCTTTATCAATTCAATAAATGAACGATTACCAAAGTATATTCCCACCATCTTATCTAGAGATAGGTTATTTGCAAAATTAGATGCCCAAAAAATAAGAAATGTTGGCACTGGAGAACAAGACATAGAATTAGTCTGGATAGAAATAAGTAGCATGGGAAAGAAATCCCCTGGTGGGAGTGATCTATAGGTCCCCCAGTAGCAGTTTTGCAGTGGGATGCAATATAAATCAGGAAATACTGGGAGCTTGTAAGTGCAATAATCATAGTTGATTTTAAACTGTACATAACTAGTTATTCTTTTGGCAGCAGAATGGCTGCCAGAAGAGCATTAATCATTAGGCGCTTGCAGCTCCAGGAGCTCCAAGATTTCATGGTCATACACTTTATTTTTGTTCGATCCATATTGATATTCTTAATTCAGATCGATATATTAAACCAAGGATCAGTTTGCTTACTGCAAACGAGTGCAGGTGAAAGTTTTAATTAAAATAAAAGCTTTGACTTCACAGAATCTTGCAGAACAGAATGGAGCCATACAGCCTTTCATGTCAATGTTGTCCTTTTGACAAGCTATCCAATTCTTTATTATGCCATGTGATATTCCATTAATTATTTTAAAACATTTTTTTTGCCCACTGCACACAGAAGGAAAGCTGGATCCTGACTGGCTGAATACTAGATTTAAAATAATTTTTTCTGCACAGCCAATCAAATCCAGAAGTCTAAAGAGTGACAACTGTCACATCAGAGACAAGATCTGCCTTTGGTGCAATTTAACAGAAAAGAGAAAGTGCTATTGCGCAGTTATTTCAACAGAAAGTCTCAACCTCCAGATCGCTCAAAGGCATTCTCACAATGAAACCTAGTGGCAATATGGGCTTGACAAAAATTTAACTCTTAACACTAAGATGTCAGACTACAGCACATCACCCTGGTTTGCAATCAAGGGAAAAATGGGAGCTGTAACTCCACCTCCGTCAACTTAGTGTTCACCTCATTTCAGCTCCAAAAATCCCTTAGCTTCATTGCTCGCTTTATGAGGAACTCTCCATCTTAGACTGTGTGTCCACTAAGATCAGTAATCACACCATGTTCAGTACAATCAATAACTGGTCTGTCGTCACTCAGTTGGAACAATTTCTAATCTGGTTCCAAATTCTTTCAGTTCAATGGTCAGCCTTTTTCCTCACACATAAGTTGAACACCTGCAGATTGAAATGGTTCGTGTTCAGTTTCTGCCTGGAGTTGAAATGCTAGATAATTTGTAGCCCATCCTTGGAGACTCATTCCAAGCAAGCTGCTTCCTCTGAGTCATAGGAGGTTTACAGCATGGAAACAGGCCCTTTGGCCCAACTTTTCCATGCTGCCCTTTTTTTTTAGAAGCCCGTAAGCTAATTCCAATTGCCTGCATTTGGCCCATATCCCTCTATGCCCATCTTACTTATGTAATTATCTAAATGCTTTTTGAAAGACAAAATTGTACCTGCCTCTACTACTACTTCTGGCAGCTTGTTCCAGACACTCCCACCCTCTGTATGAAAAGATTAATCCTCTGGACACTTCCGTATCTCTCCTCTCTCACTTTAAAACTATACCCTCTAATTTTAGGCTCCTCTACCTTTGGGAGAAGATATTGATTATCTAGCTGATCTGAGCCCTTCATTATTTTATAGACCTCTATAAGATCATCCCTCAGCCTCCTACTCTTCAGAGAAAGAAGTCCCAGTCTATTCAGCCTCTCCTTATAATTCAATCCATCAAGCCCCGGTAACACCCTAGTAAATCTTTTCTGCATTCTTTCTAGTTTAATAACATCCTTTCTATAATAGGGTGACCAGAATTGCAAACAGTATTCCAAGTGTGGCCTTACCAATGTCTTGTACAACTTCAACAAGATGTCTCAACTCCTGCATTCAATATTCTGACTGATAAAACCAAGCATGCTGAATGCATTCTTCACCAATCTGTGATTCTTTGAGTCCGC
The DNA here is from genome assembly GCF_965287045.1 of Carcharhinus amblyrhynchos. Taxonomy (NCBI): domain Eukaryota; kingdom Metazoa; phylum Chordata; class Chondrichthyes; order Carcharhiniformes; family Carcharhinidae; genus Carcharhinus; species Carcharhinus amblyrhynchos. The sequence goes on along the minus strand of NC_137342.1, from coordinate 4,204,762 downwards.
TTTCAAGGAGCTATGAACATGTACCCTAAATCTCTTTGTTCTGTAAATCTCCCCAACACCCTCCCATTAACTGAGTAAGTCTTGCCTTGGCTCAATCTACCAAAATGCATCACCTCGCATTGGTCTAAATTAAAGTCCATCTGCCATTCGTCAGCCCACTGGCCCAACTGATCAAGACCCCGTTGCAATTGGAGATAACTTTCTTCACTGTCCAATATGCCACCAATCTTGGTGTCAACTTACTATCCATGCCTCCTATATTGTCATCCAAATCATTAATATAATTGACAAATAACAGTGGACTCAGCACTGATCCCTGAGGCACACTGCTAATCACAGGCCTCCAGTTTGAACAACAACTCTCTACAACCACCCTCTGGCTTCTGTCAAGAAGCCAATTTTGTATCCATTTAGGTACCTCACCCAGAATCCCGTGAGATTTAGCCTTATGCAACAAACTATACCATGCAGTATCTTGTCAAAAGCCTTGCGAAAGCATGCTTGATTTCATTGGTCATAACATTGATTACAGAAATTGGGACATCTTGTTGAAGTTGACAACATCAACTGCACTGCCCTCATCTACCTTCTTCATTACTCCTTCAAAAAATTTGCGAGACATGATTTCCACTCACAAAGCCATGCTGACTGTCCCTAATCAGTCCTTGCATCTTAGCACAGCAATCCACTCACTGGCATGAAAAAGCAACATGTCCCGAGGCATGGTACATTGAGGAGACCATGCAGATGCTACAATGATGGATGAATGAACACCGCTCGACAATCACCAGGCAAGACTGTTCACTTCCTGTTGGCAAACACTTCAGCGGTCACGGGCATTCAGCCTCTGATCTTCGGGTAAACGTTCTCCAAGGTGGCCTTCATGATATACGACAGTGCAGAGTTGCTGAGCAGAAACTGATAGCTAAGTTCCGCACACGAGGACAGCTTCAACTGGGATCTTGGGTTCACGTCACACTATCTGTAACCCCCATGACTTGCCTGGGCTTGCAACATCTCACTTACTGTCCTGTCTGGAGACAATACACATCTCTTTAACCTATGCTTAATGCTGTCTCCACTCACATTGTCTGCACCTTTAAGACTTGATTAGCTGTAAAGACTCACATTCTAATCAGTATTCTGTAAACTGTGTGTGCCTTTATACGCCCTGTTTGTGATCAGAACTCCCCACTCACCTGACGGAGGAGCAGCACTCTGAAAGCTAGTGGTGTTTACTACCAAATAAACCTGTTGGACTTTAACCTGTTGTGAGACTTCTTACTGTGTTTACCCCAGTCCAACGCTGCCATCTCCACATCATGAAAAAGCAACAACAGGACCTGCTATACTCAGGACCCCTGTGCACAATCCCAATCATGATCAAACCCCAGGATCCAGAAAAATCCTGCCACAGCTCCTGGGCCCACAGCCTTTATTCCAACATCGCAGCCCAGGCACCATCTCGTCATGCTGTCCAATGAAAGTTAATAATTATACATGGCAATGTGATATTATAAACTAAGATGGTTGCTTATTTTGCTGTACAACAAATTTAAATTTTCTATATGTGTACACCCATATGATTTTATAAAATAGATAAATACACCCCTAAATGTAAATTGCTAATGTATAATCTTGAACATCCAAAAGAAATTATGTTTTACAAAATAAATCAGTAATTTCTGATAGCAGAAAATGATCTGTGCTTAAGAATGGAAGTAGTCAATTTTGGTCAGGCATTCAGTAATCACGTTATCTAGTTTCTGCCTAAGCAAGCAAGCAGTTTGCACGGTTCATTTTCCTTTCAGGTAATCTGATCTGTCGATCTAAAGAGTTGAAGCATTAGCTGTGTGCTAAGGAACCGTAAACCTCTTTCTGTTCTTCCCAATCGCAGCCAAGGGTAAATTATGTTGTTGGCCTCTACGCTGCCATCAAACATTGGTGACTTTTGGGGGGGGGGGGGAGCAAACTTAAGTTTATGTTGAGTGTCAGTAGAGAAGCATGTTTGTTCTTTGGACATGAAGGGAAACAATGGATTGTGAGGATGTACTGACAACTATTTAACAAACTAAATGTGCTTGCTGGTTTTTAGTCACAGGCACAATCTGATAGGGTCTATATTCTGGTCAATGGGATCAAATGACAATATCTGATCTCTCTGAATAAACTAGGCTACAATTGCAAGGCCTCTTTAGGTCTCGATACATTTATTTATAGTGAAAAGCAAAAGGCACACTGGCAGGGGTTTGCAAGCTCCTTGTTGAAAGGTGGATGACTCTGAACCAAACAATAGCTACTGATAAAAACTCAAAACATAAGTAAAAACCAAATAGGATCCCAATTCCAGACCAGGCATTTTCAAATTACTACTTTATCTGGTAAAACAGCATGTAACGAAAAGTTCAGTTACTTTCACTTTTGCTGCAGTGCAAGATTATACACATTATATTTTATATTACACATTAACATGATGTGGCTTGTCCTGGCTTGAGACAATTCATATCTTTTTAATCTGTGTTAACCCTCCCTTCACTCATTGTCTGTACCTGTAAAGACTTGATTACCTGTTAAGACTCGCATTCCAACCGTTATCTTGCAATTGAGTCTCTGTGTATATATGCCATTTGTGATCATCAACTCTTCACTCACCTGATGAAGGAGTAGCGCTCCGAAAGCTCATGCTACCAAATAAACCTGTTAGACTTTAACCTGGTGTCGTTAGACTTCTTACATATTAACCAAACAGGTTTTAAAATAGTCCGATAGCCCACACCCACCAAGAGGCAAATGTTTCAGATGCTAGTTTCATAAATTATCTCTTCAAAGAACTGGGACATTTTACAATAAAACAGGTGTAACAGGTTGATAGTTTACCAACTGTTGATCACTTAAAACTTCCTTAAAGTTAATTTAATTGTCACCAAGCGAAAAATGTTTCAGGTATTAGTCTGATATATTATCTTTTCCAAGCCCTGGAACAATAATTCAGAATAAAACAGGTATAACAGCTTGATTGTTTAATAACTATTGATCACTTAAAGCTTCCTTAAAAAGTTAAATTTTAATTGCCATTTAGAAAAAAAGTCTTTGTAATAATTGGACATTCTGCCAACTACAACTATGCATAAATATTTTACAGCCTGTCCAAGTTAATAGTAAATCTATTTTGGAGTCTAGTTAAGCCAATGGCTGCTTTTGATAATTGTAGAGGCAGTTCTGTCAAATTTGTTTTCATGTAATCTTCTTGCAGCTACCAGGTTTCATTGAAATGTCCAATTTGGTAAAATGTTATGCTATAAAACTAACAGCCTGTTGGCACTATTGGATTTCTACAAACAAGGTTCAATTTGATGCCGAGCATTTCCCATTATATTCACTCAACACAATTTTCCTCTTCCAGTGGGGAAACAGTGAGTTCCAGTATCGTACTGTGTAACTACAATAAATTACATCCAATGATGACTGAAATAAAAACTCCAAATTAAGCTTCTTTTGAAATCATCTTTCAGAAAACTAATTTAATGATGATGTTTGCATACCTCAGCCATTTAATGTTCAGCAATCTGCTGTGCCAATTCCTCCATATTGTTTGCCATTCAGATTTTGCATGGGCATTTCCTGGAAGAAATACATAGGATTTATCCACAGGATATTCAAGGTTGAGGAAAATCATAAAATGTTCATCAGATGAAGAAATATATTGGGACGCAAAACATCCAGAATCTACAGGTACTGAGCATCAACTTTTAACAAATGCAATTTTCTTCAAGACATAAAAAGGAGAAAGAGTAAAATGCTTGGAAAAGACCTGCATCTGTTGCATCTTCCACAACCCTTAAGATGTCCTATTAAGCTTCACAGTTAATAAAGTATTTTAAGGTTACATAGGAAATGTGTCAGGCAATTTGTGCACAGCAGTAAAGAGATAATGACTGGTGATGTTGATTGAGGAAAAAAATTAGCTTCTCTCTCTTTTTGACTTTTAAATTGTTTAAAACTTGGTTTAGACAAGTCAGGAAGATAAAGAACCACACCTCTACTGGTGCACAGAGCATATAGGAGGACTCAATGAGTGTGTTGTAACTTAGTCAAAGAAATTTTCAAATGAAAATACACAATTGCCACATGGATACAAAACAGTAGAGGGTCCAATTACATATAGAAAATTATTAGGCAGAAAAAGAAAGTTCTTTGGCTTCAAGCATACTAATAGACTTGTCACTACCCAACAATTGCTTGAATGAATTTGGGGTTTTTTGAGCCCTGTGCCCTACCTAAATGGGCAATTCCATATGATGTGTGTTAAGGGTCAGTGATTAGCATTGCTGTCGCACAACATCAGGGGCCCAGGTTCAATTCCCAGCTTGGGTGACTGTTGTGTGGAGTTTGCATGTTCACCCCATGTCTGCATGGGTTTCATCTGGGTGCTCTGGTTTCCTCCCACTGTCTGAAAGATGTGCTGGTTAGGTATATTGGCCATGCTAAATTCTCCCTTAGCATACCTGAACAGGCACCAGAGTTTGGTGACTAAGGGTTTTCACAGTAACTTCATTGCAGTGTTAATGTAAGCCTACTTCTAATAGTTAAGTAAACTTTAACTTTTTCAATACCTTACCTAAGTTTGCCCTCTACTCATGTGACCATCATCCATGGTCCTACTATTTGAAAGCATAGTCACAGATTCACCTTCTCAGTATACTTACTATTTTATGTACACAAACAACTTAATAGCTCAGTCACCTACTTTGAAGACAAAGCACCCCAGTTCTTCGCACCCCGACCTTTGATACTACCAGTTAGCTATTCTATATGTGAAACAGTATCACCACTTTTTTGTTTCATTCATTCCTTGGTTGGTAAGACCAACATCTATTGCCTATCCTCTGGTGGTGGTGAATTATCTTCTTGAACCCTACAATCGTTGTGATGATGGTGCTCTTGCAATGCTTTTAGGTGTGGAATTCCAATGATGATGTTTAAATCAAGAAGGCATCCAACATGAAGACAAATTTGGAGATTCTGGTGGCCTCTCTCTTTTTGGTGAAGGTTGTTGCAGGTTTGGGAGGTACAGCTGAAAAACCTTGCCTGGAATTTTGACTTCATCAGTTGATGTCTAACTAGGACTCCCATTGAGATATGGAGGGCAGCGCACTGCAGGCTGAAACAGAGCCTAGAGGAGCAATAGGCTGAGTAGCAAGAGGCAGTGGGGCCTCCAGAAGGTCAAGATGCTGGTGAATAGGCAACCACAAGGATTGGCACCACCATGGCTGTGTCACAGGTGGTGTTCTTACCTAGAAATAAGTGAAAGGCAACGCTAGAGGAGCCTTTGTATGTCCTAGAACTGGTTACTCATATTTATTAGCTTCTTCAGTATGAAGTGCGGCCACAAGGACACAGCGGGAGTTATGTGGAGCTAAATTAAGTGATGACTATCCAAGTGCATTTAAATGTGGTGCCAGGTCCTTCAACCCCACGAGATATTGCAGGGTAGGTGACTTGCTGCCGAACCGGCCATGAGATTCGCTATGCTCGTTTTTTTTTATGCCCAGCTGGAATCTCGCTAGCATTCCTACCCACCACAGGATTTAGACCTTGGAATGGAAGATTCCTCCAATAGTCTCCTTTACAGATACCAGCTTATTATTTCTGAATTTCTTTCAAGCTGCATTCAAATTCTCAAACTGCCATTGTGGGATTTGAACTAATTTTGGCCGAATTGTTCATTACATAACCACGGTGGTCCTTCTGACTTGAATTTATCTGACATTTCACAAAGAAATATGTCTCGTGGTATTTCAGACCTCTGAAGAAAATGAACCAAAGGAGAACAGGTGGGGTACCTACATTTTTCAGGGGTGGGTTTTAAAGGTAAGAGATGGAGGACAAGTTTACATAGGAAAAGACAATGAGAGATGCATGCCAGCTGAAGACACATATGCCAATGACACAGTAAGGTGTACAAGAGGCTGCAGTTGGGGCAGGAGGGTCTTCAATAGGAGTGCCAGCAGGTGGGAGTGGGAATGATGCAAACATGAAATTTAAACACTAAGATTTGAAATGAGATGTTGGAGGGCTGGGAATGAGCAGATGTCCTCAAAGAAGGGGATATAGAGACCATAGCTTTGGTTGAGCTAAGATTTGTGGTGATGGCAGCACTTAGGGCTATAATGGAAAGAATTAGAACAAAGGTTTAGAAGCTCAGCTCAAGACTGAACAGAATGTCAAGGTCATGAGAGGACTGATCCAGTATGAGGTGCCATGATGTGGAGATGCCAGCGTTGGACTGAGGTAAGTACAGAAGTCTCACAACACCAGATTAAAGTCCAACAGGTTTATTTGGCAGCACTAGCTTTCGGAGTCTCAAGCTCCTTCTTCATGAGAAGGCCAGGAAGGAGGAAATGGAGTCAGCGGTGACTGATAATTTAGAGAAAGTGAGGCTGAATCATAGCAAGTGATTCAAAGAGGAGGTACATAGAAGTTACAACTGGGAGACAGGCTATGCAATTCTATCAAATCATTTACCCAAAACGCAAATACGAACAGTCCTAATGACATTTAAATCACAGGCTCCCGACAGTGCAGGAGGTGGCTATTTGGTCCATCGAGTCTGCATCAACAACTATTCCATAGTCCCTCTCTCCGTAATCTCACATATTCACCCTGCTAACCTCCCTGACACTAAGGGGCAATTTAACATGGCCAACAACCTATCCATCCAGTTCCTAAAGTTCTTCAATCACCTCTTTCCAATCTAGTCTTGAAAGTTCACACCGTTTCTGCCTCAACCACAACTCTTGGAAGAGAACTTTATCCCCAGGTTAGGTTTCTCCTGCCCCTATTTGAATTCTACCTACAAACATACACATTAGGAGCAGTCGATTTGGCCCCTTAAGTCTGGTCCATCATTCAATATGATCACGGCTGATTAGATTGTGGCTTCAAGGCACTTCCCACCTATCCTCAATAACTTTGACTCCTTTGTTAGTCAGTCAAGAAGCTACCTAGCTCTGCTTAAAAACATTCAATAACCCTGCCTGCACCACATTCTGGAGAAAGAGTTCCAAAGAAAAAAACTTCCTCTCGTCTCCGTCTTAAATGGAAGTCCTCTTATTTTTTAATTGAGTTCTCTAATTCCAGTACAGTTAATCTTGTATTTATAGATCCTTGGATATTGACCCCTTAACTACTGAAAACAGTATTCCTCATCTTCTCCATACCTTCTTTCACAGTTCTAGATGATTACATAGCCCCATAAACTGCAAAGTTCCAATGGGCAAAGACACAACTTGTTCAGCACTTTATGTATTTTTATTTTCTCATACCAGACTGCATCCTCGTGAATCTTCAACATTTATCTTCTATTGTGGAGCCCATTCTCTCAACTCTAATCTAATTACAGACGAAGGTCTATTTGGGCGGCATGGTGGCACAGCAGTTAGCACTGCTGCCTCAGTTCCAAGGACCTGGGTTCAATTTCCAGCTCGGGTCACTGTCTGTGCACATTTTCCCCATGTCTGCGTGGGTTTCCTCCAGGGTGCTCCTGTTTCCTCCCAAAGTCCAAAGATGTGTGGGTTAGGTTGATTGGCCATGCTAAATTGCCCCTTAGTGTCCCAGGATACTGAGATTTGAAGGAGTAGCAGGGCAAATATGTGGGGTTACCAGGATAGGTCCTGGGTGGGATTGTTGTCAGTGCAGATTCAATGGGCCGAATGATCTCCTCCTGCACTGTAAGATTTTTATGAACTGAAGCCTTTAGATTTTATACAAGTGCATCATTAATTCTTGGTGTTTATATTCTATGTTATTGTAATAAAATCTAGAGTTGTATTTGCCTTTGTCACATACTTATCAAATGGAGATGCTGCCTTTAATGTTCTGTAAACAAGTGCCCCTTAAATCCCTTCGCTCTTCTGTAGCATTGAGCTAGTTCTGAGTGCAGTTAATTGTTTTTCTTAACTAGAATGCATCAACTTCACATTTACTGACACTGAAGATTTCAGAGGAATGGGGGAACAAACCAGGGTGTGACTTGCTGGTAACCTTTCTGAGGCTTTACAGGGGGTTTATGGTGTCAGTAATACACAGGCAGGGAAGCTGCAATTTCTGCCTTTTGTTGTCTTCCAAGACTGACATTTTGGCATAAATTAAGCTTATCAAAGTACACCCTTTTCTACCCAATGTCTAGATAAACAGTATGTTCCAGGCATTTTAATCCTTATTCCATACAGCAGCAACTAGCATTATTGATATGCCAACACAGAAATCATTCTCCCTTAATAAATGGAACATTGGATAAGTGCTCAGATAAAATACAGGCTTCAAGCCAATATATAAATAATGTGAGAAACACAATGTTTTCAATCAGAATACCAACCTCTATTCTTCAGGATACGAAATGAGTAGTACACAAGTCACTCACTTTCTCTCTAAGTGCAGACTCTAAATATAGAAATCCATTTACAGTAGCTTCATCTTTCAACCTTAAATTGGCATTCACTTATGGGCATGTTTTGGTTGTTGGCTGCAAATTTGAAAACATTGTTGGAGCTTGTAAATTGGAGTCTCAATCACGAAGCAGTCATTCACAGAGGACTCTAGCCAATCATGGGACATGTCCCTTTTCCTTAAAAGAATGCAAGTCATTCATCCGGGTGGATGGTCTCCCCTTTGCTCATGACCAGAAACCTTCCAGATGTGCATCTAGCTCCACAACCTGACTACAACAATGACATAATCTGTGCTTAACCCTCTCTCCACTCACATTGTCTGTACCTTTAAGACTTGATTACCTGTAAAGACTCGCGTTCCAACCATTATCTTGCAAATTGAGTTGTGTCTTTATATGCCCTGTTTGTGAACACAACTCCCACTCACCTGATGAAGGAGCAGCACTCCGAAAGCTTGTGACTTGTGCTATGAAATAAATCTGTTGGACTTTAATCTGATGCTGTGAGACTTCTTACTATAATCAAAGTCAGCATGGATTTACAAAGGGGAAATAATGCTTGATGAATCTATTGGAATTCTTTGAGGATGTAACTAGTAGAGTTGACCAATGACAACGTAGATGCAATTCATTTAGACCTTCAGAAGGCTTTAGAACACAGAACATTACAGGCCCTTCGGCCCTCGATGTTGCGCTGACCAGTGCGCTGACCTTTCTACAAGGTCTCACATAGCAGATTACGATATGAAGTTAAAGCACATGAGATTGCAGGTAATATTGTGAGATGGATAAAAAGCTGGTTAGCAGATAAGAAGCAAAGAGTTGGCATGCATGGCTCTTCTGATTGGGAGGCAGTGACTAGTAGGGTACCACAGGGATCTGTGCTAGAATCCCAACTGTTCACATTATGTTTTAACTACTTGGAAGAGGGAACTAAATGTATTATCTCCAAGTTTGACACAATATTAGGTGGGTGGGTGAGATGTAAGCAGGATTCAGAGATGCTTAAACCTGATTTGGACAGGCTGAGTGTGTGGGCATATGCATTATAATGTGGCTAAATGGTCTACTTTGGTAGCAATAATAGGAAGACAGATTATTACTTGAATGGGTGTAAATTGAGAGAGGTGGATACTCAGCAAGACCTTGGCGTCCTCATGCATCAGTTGCTGAATTTAAGTGTGCAGGTATAGCAGGCAATGAAGAAATCCCTCATTGCGAAAGGAGTTGACTATAGGAATACGAATGTTTTACTGCAACTGTATAGGATGTTGGTGAGGCCACACCTGGAGTAGTGCACGCAGACCTGGTGTCCTTATCCAAGGAAGAATGTCCTTGCTATAGAGGCAGTTCAGCGAAGGTTTACCAGGCTGATTCCTGGGATGGCAGATCTGTCATATGAAGTGAGACTAAGTCAGCTAGAGTTTATTGATTCATTGGAGTTTAGAAGAGTGAGAGGGGATCTCAAGAAACTTAAGAGATTCTATTAGGGTTCGACAGGGTAAATGCAGAAAGAATGTTCCCGATGGTGGGGGAATCCGGAACCAGGGGTCATAGTTTGAGGATAAGGGATTGCGGGTAATGTTGTTAGAACATTATAGAACTGAGGTGAGGAGAAATTTCAAGAGCAATGTATGTTTGGAATTCACTAGCACAAAGTAGTGAGGCCAAAACGCTGTCTGATTTCAAGAAATTAGGTACTCTTGGGGCTAAAAGGATCAAGGGATATGGGGGGGGCAAAATCAGGATACTGAATTTGATGATCAGCCAAGGTCATAACGAATGGCTCAAAGAACCGAATGGCCTACTCCTGTTTCTAGTTTCTATAATTATTAACCAATTAACACAGTTGCTGTTGTGCACCCACACAAAATTGTAATTCAAGTCAAATCTAATGGACAACTGTTTCAAGCCGAACTTAGTATACACCAAGAATAGGAATTATGAAATTCAACATGGGCAAAAATCTATTTTGATACATATGAGTACAGAGCACTACATGAACTGCAAATTTTCCCCCTCTCTGGGTAATCAGCCAACTTTTATTGGCTGAAGATAAAGATAGAGAACTCAGCATGTGCGAATTACATGCATGGCATGAATAAGTGCCTCAAAATATGTAACATCAACACACAGCAATCCAGCTAGATATCAATGTGTTGAAGAGTGTTAATCTATAGTGGCAGTGGTAGAACAGATACATAACTCAGTGGAACAATATGCTAAAGGCAGCAGCATTACACAAGTTAATGAACAAAGTAAAATCAAATTTAATATGCTTTATGCTAGCATAGCATTGCTAACAGATGTGGTGCACTTTCACACTAAAAATATCTATAGCCTAAAAAAGAACATGGTAATGTATGATGTAAAATGTTAGCCGCATACTCAATCCAGATTGATAGAGATTATTCGTGCTTAAATAATCAAACTAGAGTCAATAATTCAGATTTTTAGCTCATTTCACCATTTTAATTTACCTTATATTTATAGCTACCCCGCCATGTTTTAACCTCACCCTGTAACATGCAACTAATTGGAAAATGTGCTGCCCTGATGTTCAAGTTGTCTTAATAACTAGTTTAAGGCCATCACCTTTTCTATACCAATGTATCTTCTCTTGCCTGCATGACATATATAGTCGTAACGTATGATATTATTTTCAAGGAATAATTGCAAACACAACACTTCAGCCATACAAACTCAGCTCATACATTTGCAATAGTTCCAAATTCTACTAGTTTGATTCAGAATTCTCTGCTGCTTACAGTTTTATATCTTTTCTTCAGCCCAGCACTTCAGATGTTGACAGCTTGTTAATCTGCTGGATAAAACAGGCAAGCAAGTTATATACTTCCAACATTTTAAATATAAAATTGCCAAATTGCATTAGTTGAAAAACAATCATGAACGATACAAAGATTGAGCATGCCTTTTTATGTCCTTAGGACATGTCAAAGGGCTTCAGAACCAATGAATAACTTTTGGACAATCATAGCTGTGCAGTGGAAACAGATTCATCAGCCAATTTGTGCACAGCAAGATCTCTTAATTAACAAGAGGAGTCACCACTTCCAGTAGTGTTAGTTAAAGTCTAGTGTTGGCTAGAACAGTGGAAAAACTTCCAGTTTTTCTTCAGTTTGAGCCAGAGCCGGCATGTTGTAAATTCCAGCCCTAAATTTTCCACCAGTTTCACTTACCTCGAAGTTTTCGCCACATCTCTATTTACAAATACACAAAAGCCCAAAATGTAATGTTTACATCACAAGACAATCTTTTCAAGCCAACACCACAACTGGGAGCTTCCCTTTTAAGAATGTATTAACCTTAAGTAAACTAAATCACCGAATTACCTTGGCAGGGACATCCAGAGAAATGCTGTACTGGTTCACCTGCCATCTTGCACCACCCTCCATAAACTTCCAAACTCTGCTGTCCATGTCAAAATTGGTACCAAGTATCACTTACCCATCACCTTAAGCTTGCTGATCTACACTGGTTCCCCAACCAGCTCTGCCTCAATTTAATATTTGCATCCTTGTTTTCAAATCCTTTGATAGCCTCTCCATCTCTGTAACCTGCTCCAACCCAAAAACCTTCTGAGATCTCACTTGCATATTCCTGGACATATCCAGCAGCCATGTCTTCAGCTGCCAAAGTCCATAATTTGGAATTCTCTCTAAACTTCACTTCCTTTGAGGCAGTCCTTAAAGCCAATCCAAAGAAAAGTTATATTGGCCAAACAGTAACTTTTTCACCCTCCATGGACGCAGCCACACCAGAGCGTTTTTCCAACACTAATCCTCACTTGTCCTTTTGTATTATTATAGGAACGCAGGAGTAGGCTGATCATCTACCTCAAAGCCACTGACCTGCACTATCACCATATCCCTTAGTATCTAGAAATCTATCAATATCTGTCTTGAACTTGTTCAATGATTGAACTTCCATAGCCCTCAAAATTCATTACCAACTGAAAAAAACTCCTCTTCACTTCAGTCTTAAATGATCCTTATTCTGAATTGTGCCCTGTGGTTCTAAAGTCTCCAGCAAGGAGAAGCATCCTGTACACATCTACTCAAGCTCTGTAAGAATATCACCTTGCATTCTTCAAAACGCTAGAGAATTTTCTTAATCACCTCCCATAAGACAATCCCACCATCACAGGAATTTGTTTGGTGAACCTCCACTGCCCTCCCCCTTTATGGCAAGTACAGAATCTCAGAGAAAGGGGTCACTAATTTAAGACTGAAATGTGGGAAAAATTCTTCTTTCAGGAAGTAGTGAAGCTATGAAATTCTTTACTGCTAGGGCTGGGTCTTTACGTTCAAGACTTAGACGGACACATTTTTAATCAATAAGGGATTCAAAGGTTTTGAGAATAAGATGGGAAAGTGGAGTTGAGAATAGTCAGATCAGTCATGAGCTTATTGAATTGCAAAGCATAGGCCTCCATAGGCCAAGTGCCCTGGGACATCGCTGATTGGCCACCTGGCACTTATTGCCCATCCCTAGCTCCCTTGAGGAAGTGGTGAGCTGCCTTCTCAAATCCTGCAGTCCTTGTCCTGTGGATTGACCCACAATGCCATTAGGGAAGGAATTCCAGAATTTTGACCAAGTGACTGTGAAGAAATTATGATATATTTCCAAGTCAGGATGGTAAGTGACTTGGAGGGGAACTTGCAGATGGTGGTGTTCCCATGTATCTGTTGTCCTTCGAGACGGAAGTGGTTGTGGGTTTGGAAGGTGCTGTTTAAGGGTCTTTGGTGAATTGCTGCAGCGTACCTTGTAGATAGTACACACTACTGCTACTGTGTGCCGGTAGTGGAGGGAGTGGATATTTGTGGATGTGGTGCCAATCAAGCAGGCTACTTTGTCCTGGATGGTGTCAAGCTTCTTAAGTGTTGTTGGAGCTGCAGCCATGCGGGGAAGTGGGGAGTATTCCATCACACTCCTGACCTGTGCTTTGTAGATGGTGGATAGGCTTTGGGGAATCAGGAGGTGAGTCAGTCGCTGCAGTAGCGTCTAACTTGCTCTTGTAGCCACTGTGTTTGTGTGATGAGTCTAGTTAAGTTTCTGGTCAATGGAACCCCAAGGACATTGACAGTGGAGGATTCAGTTGTGAGGGATGGTAGCGGTAGTGTAATTTTTGAGTCAAGCCATCTGGGGCGGAAACCATGACAGAACCGTTAGTGTAACCTGAGGGGTTAAACGCTAAGACCAGCAGATGATGAAACACGCAGAAAAAGAAGAAAATAAAAACATGAGACTGGCAGGCGCTCGGGGTCTTCAGCATAGCCTAAAAGAGATTTACACCATATAAAATAAATGGGTAAGCAATTTACGGGACAATGAAAAAGAGTTAGCTGAATTGATGAGAGGTAAAACGATTTAAGCCTTAAAAGGGGTGATTGGATTAGAGTTAATGGGATGTCAACAAGGGAGGAGATCACTCAGTAAAGAGATTAAGGAGTGGTACCCAATAAAGAAAGGAGGGCTGTCCTATTGTTATCTAGGAAAAATGTATATAAACTAAGATTGTGTAAAGCAAGGTGTGTGTACCCACGGGACGGCACCCTTTCTTGCAAGATCGAATAAACCGACAGTTAGCTGAACTCATCCGTGTATTTGATTCAAGGGGGGGAATCATAAAGTGAGTATCTGACCGTTTCTCACAATTGGGGGCTCGTCCGGGATCTGGAATTATAACGGGGGTTTCCCTCGACTAGACCAAATCGATGGAATAAGACGCGTCTAGTGTATATTTACACGTAAAAACGTCGCTTTGGTCTGGGAGGAGGGGAATCTGAAACCACTCAGTTGAGATAATTCTGGACCCTGGAAATCACACGGATGACTTCTATACACTAGGACTGCTAGGACTGTGACTGAAATCTGTGAGGGGGTATACACATCATTGGAAGAAGTCGGACAACTCCGTGCACGGATCAAGGTAAGAAATTTCTCTCCCGGGAATTCGGCTGATTAAGGGTGAGAGTCATTTTCTTCCTTGACGACTTTATGGTTATGACAGTTTGATCTGAGGGCACAAATAAATTAACTTGTGTCCAAGACGACAACTGAAGACTAACCATGGGAGGTAAACCGTCCAAGAGTAAGGATGGGAAACCGGGAAATAATAATGATGAAAAGGGAATACCCCCCGACAGTCCTCTGGGGATACAGTTAGAAAATTGGGATGGGGACCGAAAGACTAAAGACTTAAAAAAGAAGGTTATGATAAAATATTGTTGTTTTGTGTGGACGAAGGAACCAATCCGGAAACCATCTGTATTGTGGCCAAAATATGGATCGGATGAGGATTGGGTCTGTCAGATATTAAATTTATATGTTAATAGTAAACAACCCTTTAACCCCGAGGAAAGTAAGTACGCTGCCTGTTGGGTGGGCGCGATGAGTAGATCGCCGCAGCCAGTCTCCCTGTATCCAATGATCCCACAGAGCAGACCGGGGCAATGGGACCCTCTTGACAACCTCCCGCCGCCACCCCCTCCTGTACCAAATGTACCCCCTGCATATCAACCAAATAATAATGGGGCCCAAGGGCCCCAAGGGGAAGATCTCATAAATCTTGAGAACGGCACAGGAGGCGGACCCCCAGTTGAGGGTCTGCGGAGGTCCGAGAGGTTGGTAATAAAACAGTCCCTGGAACAACAGCAGAATAATGGGGCTTCAGCGCCCGAGGTGGAAATGCACCCTCTCAGGGAGGTTCCCTTTGGACAAAGAGAGACAGGGTTCGTGGTGGTGCCTCTTAACTCGGCAGACATCCGACAACTTAGGAAGGAGTTGCCCCCTCTCCTAGAGGACCCTGTCGCGGTAGCGACACAACTTGACCAATTCCTGGGTCCAAGCATGTATACTTGGGGGGAACTCCGGGCCATAATGAGCATATTATTCAACTACGATGAAGGAGTTATGATCCGAAATAGGGCCATGGAAATTTGGGATAGGGATCACCAACAGCAAGAACAACTCAGGGGAGATCAAAAATACCCTCTTGAGGATCCAAATTGGAATCATAATACCCAGGAAGGGCGGACAAACATGTCGGATCTCCGGAATCTTATAATTCGGGGGATCCAGACATGTGTCCCCAAGCAGCAGAATGTGGCAAAAGCATTTGATATTAGGCAAGGAAAAGATGAATCACCCAGCATGTTCTTAGACAGACTGAGGGAGTCTGTCCGCAAATATTCAGGAATCGATCCTGATGATGAAATTGGAAAGGGAATGCTAAAAATTAATTTTGTAACGAAATCCTGGCCAGATATCCAGAGAAAACTACAAAAGATTGAGGATTGGAGTGGGAAGGACATGGCGGAATTATTGCGGGAAGCGCAGAAGGTCTTTGTTCAGAGAGAGGTTGTAAAGGAAAAGCAGAAGGCAAAGATGATGGTGGCAGCTGTTAGGGAAGTATGTAAGTCCACCGGGATAACGGATGAAGGATATACAGTAGGTAGAGGAAGGTCAAGGGGAGGTTGGAAGGAAAGGGGGGCCAGGAGGGGCCGAGGTAGAGGACGAGGAGAATTTTACGGTGGTGACCGGCCCCGGGCGGCCGGGTGTTACCACTGTGGGAAACCGGGACACTTCAAAAGAGAGTGTCCTGAATTTAAGAAGGAACGAGAAGGGATTTATGAAATGGAATGTGAGGTTGATTAGAGGGGTCAGGGGAGAATCGGAAAAAGGACCTACCAAGAACCCCTGGTAAATTTAAAGGTGGGTCCACAAAAGGAGGATGTTACATTTTTAGTCGACACGGGGGCAGGCAGATCCTCAATCCCAATCTATCCTACAGGAGCCAATTACCAAACTAAAATGTTGAACATATCAGGAGTAAAGGGAGGGGTATTTAGGGCGAAACTATTTGAACCACAGGTACTACAATGGGAGGAAGAGGAGCTTTTAGCAGAGCTCCTCCACCTCCCTCATCTCCCCTATGGTCTGTTGGGGCGGGACCTGATAATCCGCTTCGGGCTCCGAATAAATGTAGGGGACGACGAAGACCTGGTGGTAACTATGTCATACCTTAGCGAGGACCGACTCACGGGTATAGACTCTAGAGTATGGACGGCCAAGGGAAACAGAGGGCGACTCTCGATTCAGCCTGTAAAAATTGATCTTAAGCCCCAGAGCCCCTCTGTCAAGATACGTCAGTATCCTATCTCCCGGGAAGGGAGACAGGGCCTGAAAGAAGTGATGAAAGATCTGATAAGTGATGGGCTGGTGGAACCATGTATGTCGAGATATAACTCTCCCATTTTGCCAGTCCGAAAGTCTGACGGCAGTTACAGAATGGTCCAAGACTTGAGGGAAATCAATAAGATTGTACAGGTACGACACCCGGTGGTGCCGAACCCATACACTATACTGGGGCGGATACTCCCAGAACATGAATGGTTCAGTGTAGTGGATTTAAAGGACGCCTTCTGGGCCTGCCCGTTGGACGAGGCCAGTAGAGACTTATTCGCCTTCGAGTGGGAGGACCCTGACACGGGCAGGAAGCAGCAATACCGCTGGACAGTGCTTCCTCAGGGGTTCACTGAATCGCCAAATTTGTTTGGTCAGATTTTAGAGCAGGTATTAGAGGGACTGATCCTTTCCCCAGCCCTAAAACTCATACAGTATGTGGATGACCTCCTGTTGTCCGGACCCACAGAAGCGGAGGTCGTAGCGGGAACAAATACCCTTCTGAATTATTTGGCAGGACAGGGACTAAGGGTGAGCCAGAAGAAGCTCCAATATGCAGAAAGAGAGGTTAAGTATCTGGGACACTTGATAAGCCAGGGACAGAAGAGAATAAGTCCGGAAAGGGTGAGGGGAATAGTTGAACTGGGACTCCCGGGAACTAAGAGAGAGCTACGAATGTTTTTGGGACTCTTAGGTTATTGCCGATTATGGATAGACGACTATGCCCCCCTAACCAAGGGTCTGTACCTAAAACTTGTAGAGGGGGCTCCTAACAAAATCCAGTGGGACGAGAAAGAGGAGGAACTAATTGAGACCCTGAAACAGAAATTGATGACCGCGCCAGTCTTGAGCTTGCCAGATTTCAGTAAGGCATTCAGACTCTTTGTAAATGCCAAACAGGGAACCGCCCTCGGAGTTTTAACCCAAGATTGGGGGGGAAAAAGGAAGCCAGTGGCATTCTTATCAAAGATACTGGACCCAGTTTCCCGAGGCTGGCCAGAATGTGTCCAGGCGGTGGCTGCCACGGCCAAATTGGTGGAAGAAAGTAGGAAGCTGACATTTGGGGCACCCTTGACGGTCATTACCCCCCACCAGGTTAGGACTATTTTAAATCAGAGGGCTGGGAGATGGCTGACGGACTCAAGAATCTTGAAGTATGAGGCCATTTTGCTAGATCGGGACGATCTTAAGATAGAGGTCAATTCCTGTCAGAACCCAGCTGAATTCCTCTGGAAGGGGGAAGAAGGCGAGGGACTCGAACATTGCTGTTCGGACATAATAGATCTCCAGAGTAAGGTAAGGGAGGATCTAAGGGACTCCCCTCTTCACACTGGAAAGCGATGGTATATAGATGGATCCTCCCGGGTGGTAAACGGAAAAAGGCATAATGGATACGCGATCATTAGTGAAGCTGGCTGGAATTTGGTAGAAAGGGGGCGACTGCCTAATGTCTGGTCTGCCCAGACATGTGAATTATATGCTCTACACTGGGCTCTCAAGGGCTTAGAGGGATTGATAGGGACCATCTACACCGACTCCAAGTATGCGTTCGGGGTGGTACACACTTTTGGAAAAATTTGGAAGGAAAGGGGAATGATAAATAGTAGGGGAAAAGAATTGATACATGAGGAATTGGTTACTAAAATATTAAAAGACCTGCTGGGGCCACGGGAAATTGCTGTGGTCCATGTAAAAGGACACCAGAGAGACAATGGGATAGAGACAAAGGGGAACCAGTTGGCGGACGGACAAGCAAAATTGGCAGGGACGGAGGAGGAGATAGTGGACTGCTTGGTCTGGGTGCCCCAAGTGTCTGAAGTAATAGAAACACCAGCATTTAGCGAAAAGGAAGAAGCCGAGCTAAAACCACTTGGGGGTCAGAAAGATGAAAGAGGGAAATGGACATTACCCGATGGTCGACAACTATTAAACCGACCGATGACCAGAGACATAATTAGTCATCTCCATCGGGGAGGACACTGGGGGACACAGGCGATGTGCGATGCATTTCTGCGTCAGTACGTACATCCCGGTTTATACACTGTGGCTAAGCAAGTCACGAAAGATTGTGTAATTTGTCGGAAGATAAATAAAAAAGGACTGAGACAGAATACGAAGCAAGGAGGGAGAAGCCCAGCCTATAGGCCCTTCGAGTATATCCAAGTGGATTATACCGAACTCCCCCCCATAGGGCGCCTGAAATATCTTTTGGTAATAGTGGACCACTTGACAGGGTGGGTTGAGGCGTACCCAACCGCCATAGCCTCGGCGACACAGGTTAGCAAGGTCCTTCTCGAACAAATTATCCCACGATACGGACTCCCCCGGGCCATCGATTCAGACCAGGGGAGCCAGTTTACGTCCACTGTCCTACAGAACATAGTGCGGGCAGTGGGGGTAAGCTGGGATTTCCACACCCCTTGGCATCCCCCGTCCTCGGGCAAGGTGGAAAGAATGAATCAGACTATTAAAAAACAGCTGACAAAACTCAGGACAGAGACCGGGTTGCCCTGGACCAAGTGCCTTCCCCTTGCCTTGCTGCAAATACGAACGCAGCCACGACGGGACTTGGGTGTCCCCATATGAAATAATGTTCGGTCTCCCCTTTAATGGGCCAAAAGGGGAACTCCCCACATTCGAGTCCCGCGATGTATTTGTGCATAAATATGTTGAGGTCCTGGGGTCTGCTCTATCTCATTTACGCCAACAGGGACTCCTGGCACAGACACCACCTCTCGAGTTTGCGATACACACCATCAAGCCAGGGCATTGGGTCCTAATCAAGAACTGGAAACTCCAGACTTTAGAACCGATCTGGGATGGTCCCTACTTAGTACTTCTGACCACGGAAACGGCTATCCGCACGGCTGAGAAAGGCTGGACACATTACACTCGAGTGAAAGGACCGGTGCCAGAACCAGCAGAAGAAGTGCCTACTCCTGGCCACCACACCGCGAAGAACTGATTGGACTTGATTTTTGATATGTCAATTTGGGCAATATACGGCAATAGCGGGATGTTACTAATAATATGTTTACTCTATGGGGGCATAGGTGCTGGGCAGGCGGCCCAAGTGTACTCCCTTACTATAATCCAATCACCCCAGGCACAGGTAATTGAGATCGACCTCTGTCGAATGGTACCCTGCAAAGACGACCTTACGGGGCAGAAGAGATACCAGGGGAGGGAAATAGAATTACTTGTCTTCGATAAGAACCCAAAGTGTACTAAAAATGAACAGGGGAAAGTAGAATCTTGTCAAGTAGGGGGGTTAAATGAGGACGTTAAGTTAAGGATTCGCGAGAAAGTATCACTGGTTCCACGGAAGATCTTTCCCAGAGACTGTAAGCTAAACCAATGTAACCCCCTCTACCTCACCATAAAAAAGTCAGACGACGGTGGGACAGAGGGCCTCGACGGACAAGTTTTTGGGGTCAAGATCAAGGAACACACAGGGAGGGTGGGGGCGGCCCTGTGTTGTGTGCGGGTTACAGTCAAAAATGCCGAAACCAGGAACTCCTCCGCCCCTAGCCGGGGAGTCTCGGGAGAAGTCAGGGTAGTGGAGGTAAAGGATTTAAGAGAGACCATTGAAATAGAAACGGGATTCAGGGAAGCGAACACCTGGATAGAATGGGTCAAATATACAGTACAAAGTGTCGGAAAAGGTAACTGTTATGCGTGCACCAGTAGCCGGCCAACTCCCCAGGTGGTCCCATTCCCGCTGGGATGGGATAAAGAACCAGCTGAAATGGAGTGTATGGTGAAACTGTATCAAAACAGAGAGGCTTGGGGAGACCCCACTTGTCGCTCCTTGAGCCTGACATTTCCCCCAATCAAACTGAACAGGGCGTCTCAACCCCCCCCTTTTTCCGGAGTAACGGGGATACATCACACCTGTATCACCCGGACTGGGGATGGATTGGACAAGGAAGTGGGAAGCTTCGATAGGTGTGGAACAGTTAAGGAAGTCAGCGACACCACCGAGGGAGGAAACTACTCCCAAATCCAGGTACCTAGAGCTGATCTATGGTGGTACTGTGGAGGGAGGACTTTGAGACCCATTTTACCTCAGAAATGGAAGGGCACTTGTGCACTTATCCAATTGGCCGTACCCTTGACCCTGGCATTCGAACATCAGGGACCCCGTGGAAAAGAACGAGGGAAAAGGAGCCTCCCGGGTTCTTTTGATGAACGAATATATTTGGACGCCATAGGGGTCCCTAGGGGGGTCCCTGATGAGTACAAAGCCAGGAGCCAGATAGCAGCAGGATTTGAATCCCTGTTCTGGTGGGTGACTGTCAACAAGAATGTAGATTGGATCAACTATATCTATTATAATCAACAGAGGTTTGTTAATTATACCCGAAATGCGATAAGCGGGATAGCGGAACAATTGGACGCAACCAGCAGAATGGCCTGGGAAAACAGGCTAGCCCTGGACATGATTCTAGCAGAGAAAGGGGGGGTATGCGTCATGATAGGAACTGAATGCTGCACCTTTATCCCAAATAACACAGCTCCCGATGGGTCAATTACCCGAGCCCTCGAAGGGCTAACGACCCTAGCTAATGAACTAGCTGAGAACTCGGGTACAGACCTAGATCTCACTGGGTGGTTGGAAGCTTGGTTCGGCAAATGGAAAGGAGTAGTAATGTCCGTCCTTGTCTCTTTCATGGTAACGGCAGGGATATTGGCCGCCCTAGGGTGTTGTATCATCCCTTGTGTTCGGGGGTTGGCTCAGCGGCTAATCGAAACAGCCCTGACTAGGGGGGATGTCCTGAATGGAAAAGTGATAAATATGAATTTAGAGACGGAAGAGAGGATAAGCCTCTTAGGCGATAAAACTCTGGATGAACAGGCCCTCGACCTGCTGGAACGCCTGGAACACCAGAAGAATGTCAAAAATTACAAAGCGTAAGAAAAACAGGGGGGATTGTGAGGGATGGTAGCGGTAGTGTAATTTTTGAGTCAAGCCATCTGGGGCGGAAACCATGACAGAACCGTTAGTGTAACCTGAGGGGTTAAACGCTAAGACCAGCAGATGATGAAACACGCAGAAAAAGAAGAAAATAAAAACATGAGACTGGCAGGTGCTCGGGGTCTTCAGCATAGCCTAAAAGAGATTTACACCATATAAAATAAATGGGTAAGCAATTTACGGGACAATGAAAAAGAGTTAGCTGAATTGATGAGAGGTAAAACGATTTAAGCCTTAAAAGGGGTGATTGGATTAGAGTTAATGGGATGTCAACAAGGGAGGAGATCACTCAGTAAAGAGATTAAGGAGTGGTACCCAATAAAGAAAGGAGGGCTGTCCTATTGTTATCTAGGAAAAATGTATATAAACTAAGATTGTGTAAAGCAAGGTGTGTGTACCCACGGGACGGCACCCTTTCTTGCAAGATCGAATAAACCGACAGTTAGCTGAACTCATCCGTGTATTTGATTCAAGGGGGGGAATCATAAAGTGAGTATCTGACCGTTTCTCACACAGTGATGGTAACACCATTGAATGTCAAGGAGTGGCAGTTAAAGTGTGTCTCTTACTGGTGATGGTCACTGTCTGGCATGAATGTTACTTGCCACTTGTCAGCGCAGGCCTGGATATTGGCCAGGCCTTGTTGCACTTGAACGTGGACTGCTTCAGTTTGAGTCGTCACGAATGGCGCTGAACATGGACGAATATCCCCACTTCTGACCTAATGACAGAGAGAAAGTCATTGATGAAGCATCTTAAGATGGTTGGGCCAGCTCAGTACTCTAAGGGATTTCTGCAGAGATGACTGACCCTCCACAACCATTTTCTGGTGTACCAGGTATGACTCCAATGTCTTATGAATTATTCTTCCTTAGATAAGGAGACCAAAACCATCCACAATGCTCCAGATGAGGTCTCACCAAATGCAGCAAAATATCTTTACTCCTGTACTAAAATTCGATGAAGGCCAACATACAATTTGCCTGCCTAATAACTTGCTGCACCTACATGCTAGCTTTTAGTGACTCATGAAAAAGGACACCCAGGTCCTTATGGACATCAACGCTTCCCAATCTCTCACTATTTAAGAAAAACTGTTTCTTTCGGTTTTTCTACCAAAGTGGAAAGCTTCACATTTATTCACATTATTTCCCATCTGCCATGTTCTTGCCCATTCATGAGCCTGTCCAAGTCACCTTGAAGCCTCCCTGCATCCTCCTCACAACTTACATTCCCATTTAGTTTTGTGTCATCGGCAAATTTGGAAATATTACAATTGGTCCCCACATCCAAATCACTAATAAAGATTGTGAACGGCTGTGGCACTAGCACTGATCCTTGCAGTACCCCACTAGTAACAGCCTGCCATCCTGAGAATGACCTGTTTCATCCTCCTGTTTTCTGTCTGTTAAACAATTCTCAATCCATAGCAGTAGGTTATCCCAATCCCATGTGCTCTAATTTTGTTTACTCGCCTTTTGTAAAATCTTATCAAAAGTCTTCAGAAAATCCAAACACGCCACATACTGGTTTTCCTTTAGTAATGCTACAAGTGACAGACTCAAAAAACTCCAACAGGTTTGTCAAACATGATTTCCATTTCATAAATCCATGTTGACTCTGCCCAATCATATCATAGTGTCCTGTTATCACATCCTTTATAATAGGTTCTAAGATCTTATGTGGCTTAGTGTCAAATATTGCTTGGTAAATTATGAGGTGCTTTGGGATGTTTAAATATGATAATTGTATTGCATAAATGCAAGTTGTTGCCAGCATTTACATTTTGTGTTGTGTTCTTTTCAACATGAAAAAAAATGTTCACAGGAATACTTACACTGAAGTGCTGCTTGGGCATCAGATGGCATATGCAGAAGTCACAAACATACAAAACAGGAGCAGACGTAGGCCATGCAGCCCCTTGAGTCTGCTCCACTGTTCAATAAGATCATGGTTGATGTTTGTATTAAGTTCCACATTCCCCATCTACCTCTGATAACCTTTGATTCCCTTGCCTAACAAGAATCTACGTCCATATTAAAAATATTCAGCGACTCTGTTTCCACCACCTTCTGAGGCAGTTTGTTTCAAAATTGCACAACCTTCAGAAAAAAATTCTCTTCACCTCTGTCCTAAAAGGGCCCCCCCAACTTTAAAATAGTACCCCCTATTTTTGCACTCACCTATAAGGGGGAAACACATTTTCAATATCCATCGAGTCAACACTTCAATCATGTTATCCCTCACTTCTAAACTCTAATGGAAACAAGCCCAATCTTTCCAACATATTCTCATAAGACAGCAATTGAGTAATTGGTCAAATTACTCCAATTTGTGTTAGCGACAGTATAAAGCATAAAATAATTATAAAGAGTCAAAGTTTTGCTCTACTCTTTAGACAAAACTAAAATTGTTCATATTACATATATTAGATACAAGTAAAATTCTCTACCATTCCATAATCCATTCATATTTTATCAGTATCCATGCTAGCAATCCTTACAGTACAGCACATTGTAATTCACATCGAGCAGTTTGTTCACACAAGTTGTACCAGCAGTCAGCAGAGTTTACATCAGGAGTGAAGTTCAGATCAGGATGCTGCCAGAAAATACCATGTCTAAGGGTGGCTAGATCCCAAACTGGCCAGTGGATGGGAGAAGCAAAAAAATTACACAAACGACATGTGACCAGGTGTTTTCTCCTGAAGTCACCGTGAAGCGACCATTGCCTCACAACTTCTAATCTGGTTTCAGAGTGACCCGAATCGACATGCTGGCATCACAGAGTCCAGTTCCAAATAAGTCATCTTTGGGTTACTAAAATGAAACCAATTTCTTTGTGCAAATGTTAACTTGTAAGAACCACATGGAACTTTACTGAGAAGAACGAGGCAGTGAAGACTGAATGAAAGATGATGTACATACAATTGCAATTTTGAGTTTTAACCTCTTGAACTTCATGAAAATCAGTTTTTACTGAAACAGCTCTTTCCCAAGAGGTAGAGGTGCAATAAGGCAAAAAGATAGTGTAAAGTAACATTGAGATGTAGGACACTGTAAGCGATGGCACCAAACTGTCTGGTTAGCAGGCCACAATATATTCTGATGGTGAAGCAAAAGACATGAGAAAATTGTCAAGGACTGCGACAGATTGTGCAGCTATCACACACACAGGGAGAGGGCTATGAACCAACTTGAGCTCAAAAGTTGGTTCTGAAAGGCTTTTGCCCTTGAGTTTAGAAACAATCGAAATCCATTTATTGGATGTAAAAAAAGGCAGAGCTTTCACCCACCTTAGCATTTGTCCTCTACATAGAACACATCTGTAATAAATGTTATAAATGTGCATTTTCCCTTTGGCTCCCAAATCTTTTGCATTTTGACACAATCAAAAAAATGTTAGGCTAATGATCCTAACTCATTAATGGCAAATGAAAGCAACAAGACTTCCAACAATTTTGAGCACCAAATAGAAAAGCCTATCAGGCCAGCACCATTTCTGAGTCTCGATCAAACCAATATGGATGATCATAAAGCAGCCTACCAACACAGCATTCAGTAATCCAGAAACATATTGAAGCAGGAGCAAGCTAAATGCTACCAGCACACCACTTCATATAGGAAATCTGCAATTCTGTTCATTTTTAGAACATGCTAAATTACTTTTGCAATCTTCTAGGACTAGTGACCAAGGTATTAAAACTATTCTAGTGTCAACATTATGAATTATCCCAATGAAGTCATTATGTAGCTTAGTCTCTTGTAAGATCACAATGGTGTTCAAAAGATCCAGAACAACTAACCAAGATATTAGAAACAGAGTGAATGCCAGAATTTTTCTTGTATTCAACAGTGAAGGAATGGCAATATAGTTCCATGTCGTGATGTTGAGTGGATTTGATTTTTTTGTCATAGAAACATAGAATGTTACAGCACAGTACAGGCCCTTCAGCCCTCAATGTTGTGCCGAGCTATGATAAATCCCAAGATCAAGCTATCCCCTCCCTATAATTCTGGAGTGCTCCATGTGCCTAACCAATAACCGCTTGAAAGTTCCTAAAGTGCCTGACTCCACTATCACAGTAGGCAGTCTATTCCACACCCCAACCACTCTCTAAGAACGTACCTCGGACATCCCTCCTATACCTCCCACCACGAACCTTATAATTATGGCCCCTTGTAACAGCTACATCCACCCGAGGAAATAGTCTCTGCACGTCCACTCTATCTATCCCTCTCATCATCTTATAAACCTCTTAAGTCACCTCTCATCCTCCTCCGCTCCAAACAGAAAAGCCCCAGTTCCCTCAACCTTTCCTCATAAGACCTACCCTCCAAACCAGGCAGCACCCTGGTAAATCTCCTCTGTACTCTCTCCAATCCTTTTTATAATGAGGTGACCAGAACTGAACACAATATTCCAAATATGGTCTCATCAACATCTGGTATAGTTGCAGCATAACCCCACGGCTCTTAAACTCAAACCCCGTTAGTAAACACTAATACACTATAAGCCTTTTTCATGGCTCTATCCACTTGAGTGGCAACCTTCAGAGAACTGTGGATTTGAACCCCAAGATCTCTCTGTTCCTCCACATTCCTCAGAACCCTGCTGTTGACCCTGTAATCTGCATTCAAGTTTGTCCAACCAAAATGAATCACCTCACACTTATCAGGGTTAAACTCCATCTGCCACTTTTTTGCCCAGCTCTGCATCCTATCAATGTCTCTTTGCAGCCTGCAAGAGCCCTCCAGCTCATCCACTACTCCACCAATCTTGGTGCCGTCAGCAAATTAACTAACCCACCCTTCAGCCCCTTCTTCCAAGTCATTCATAAAAAAAAATCACAAAAAGTAGAGGACTCAGCACTGGCCTCTGTGGTACACCGCTGGTAACTGGCCTCCAGTCTGAAAATTTTCCCTCCACCACCACCCTGTCTTCTATGATACAGCCAGTTACATAGAACATAGAACATTACAGCGCAGAACAGGCCCTTCGGCCCACGATGTTGCGCCGACCAGTTACAAAAACTATGACCCACTAGCCTATACCAATCCCTTTTCGTCCATAAACCTATCCAGAGATCTCTTAAACGCCCCCAAACTAGGCGCATTTACAACTGCAGCAGGCAGGGCATTCCAATCCCTCACCACCCGCTGAGTAAAGAACCTACCCCTGACATCCGTCCTGTAGCTACCCCCCCTTAATTTAAAGCCATGCCCCCTCGTGCTAGCTTTCTCCATCCGAGGAAAAAGGCTATCACTATCCACCCTATCTAAACCTCTAATCATCTTATATGTTTCAATAAGATCCCCTCTTAGCCGCCTTCTTTCCAACGAAAACAACCCTAAATCCCTCAGTCTCTCCTCATAGGACCTCCCCACCATACCAGGCAACATCCTAGTAAACCTCCTCTGCACCCTCTCCAAAGCCTCCACATCCTTCTTGTAATGTGGGGACCAGAACTGCACACAGTACTCCAAGTGCGGCCGCACCAGAGTTGTGTACAGTTGCAACATTACGCTGCGACTCCTAAATTCAATCCCCCTACCAATAAACGCCAAGACACCGTACGCCTTCTTAACAACCTTATCTACTTGATTCCCAACTTTCAGGGATCTATGTACACATACACCTAGATCCCTCTGTTCATCCACACTATTCAAAGTCCTTTATATATTTATATATTTAAAGTAATATCTTGATAGAGTCCTTGATAGGTATGTCCCTGTCAGGCATGGAGGAATTGGTAGATCTAGGGAACCGTGGTGCACTAAAAGAGTTGAGTCGATGGTTAAAAAGAAAAAGGAGGCTTATGTTCTGATGAGATTTGAGGGCTCAGGTAGTGCACTAGAAAGCTTTAGATTGGCTAGGAGGGAGTTGAAGAGGGAGTTAAGAAGGGCTAAAAGAGGACATGAGAAGACTTTGGCTGATAGGATTAAGGAGAATCCTAAGGTGTTCTATAGGTATGTCAGGAACAGAAGGTTGGTCAGGGCAAGATTAGGGCCAGTTACAGACAGCAGAGGGAAGTTGTGTGTGGAACCGGAGGAGATTGGAGAAGCATTGAACCAATATTTCTCTTCGGTGTTCACGCAGGGGGACATGAATATAGCTGAGGAGGACTCCACATCCTTCTTGTAATGTGGGGACCAGAACTGCACACAGTACTCCAAGTGCGGCCGCACCAGAGTA
The DNA here is from genome assembly GCF_965287045.1 of Carcharhinus amblyrhynchos. Taxonomy (NCBI): domain Eukaryota; kingdom Metazoa; phylum Chordata; class Chondrichthyes; order Carcharhiniformes; family Carcharhinidae; genus Carcharhinus; species Carcharhinus amblyrhynchos. The sequence goes on along the minus strand of NC_137342.1, from coordinate 4,176,932 downwards.
GTGTACAGTTGCAACATTACGCTGCGACTCCTAAATTCAATCCCCCTACCAATAAACGCCAAGACACCGTACGCCTTCTTAACAACCTTATCTACTTGATTCCCAACTTTCAGGGATCTATGTACACATACACCTAGATCCCTCTGTTCATCCACACTATTCAAAGTCCTCCCGTTAGACCTATACTCGACACATCTGTTGCTCCTACCAAAGTGAATTACCTCACACTTCTCCGCATTAAATTCCATCCGCCACCTCTTATAATCATATATAAATTTATATATATAAAGATATAAGATATTACTTATCCAATTGGCCAAATTTCCCTCTATCACACACCTCCTTATCTTCATGAGCGTATATTGTCACATATATTAGTATACAGAGAAAAGTATTGTTTCTTGCATGGTATACAAAGCATACCATTTCCATGCTGTACACTTCTATGACTCCAAGGGAAGAAAGTGTTTGCATAATGTAATGTTACAGTCATAGCTAGGGTGCAAAGAACGATCAACTTAATGAAGGCTAGGTCCATCCAAAAGTCTGATTGGCCTATCTCTTGTTGGAGATGGTCATTGCCTGGCATTTGTAAGGTGCGAATGTTACTTGCCACTTATCAGCCCAAGTCTGAAAGCTGTTCAGGTCTTGTTGCAATGGGTACAGACTGCTTCAGTACCTGAGACATAAATGGTGTTCAACATTGTGCAGCCATCAGCAAGCCCCTACTTTTAACCTTATGATGGAGGGAACGTCATTGATGGATGATGGTTGGGCTAGGACAGTACTCTGGTGAATCCCTGCAATGGTGTCCTGGGACAGAGATAATCGGCTTCCAACAATACAACCATCTTCCTCTGTGCCACGTATGACTCCAGCCAGTGGAGGGTTTTTCCCAAATCCACTGACTCCAGCTTTGCTGGGAATCCCTAATGCCACAATCAAATGCTGCCTTTACGTCAAGGATAGTCACTCATGTCATGAGTTCAGCTCTTTTGTCCATGTCTGGACTAAGATTGGAATGAGATCAGAAGCTGAGTGACCTTGGCAGAACCCAAACTGAGCATCAGTAAGCAGGTTACTTTAGAGTAAATAATCATACTGTCAAAGACTCCTTCCATCACTGTGCTGATAATTGAGAATATCCTAATGGGATGGTAATTGGCCAGGTTGGATTTGTCCTGTTTTTTGTAGACAGTTTTCCACTTTGCCAGGTAGACGCTAGTGTTGTATAAGAACATAAGAAATAGGAGGAGTAGGCCATCTAGCCCTTCGAGCCTGCCCCGCCATTCAATAAGATCACGGCTGATCTGTCGTGTCTCAGTTCCACATCCCCGCCCTCTCCCCATAACCCTTAATCCCCTTGCCTATCAAAAACCGATCAACACGCGTCTTAAAAATATTTAGCGAGGCAGCCTCCACCACTTCAACGGGCAGAGAATTCCAGAGATTCACCACCCTTTGAGTGAAGAAGTTCCTCCTCAACTCCGTTCTAAACCACCCCCCCTTTATCCTGAGGCTGTGCCCTCTAGTCCTACTGTCCTTTCTGAGCAGGAAGAGCCTCTCCACCTCTATCCTATCCATCCCATTCATCAACTTATATGTCTCAATGAGATCTCCCCTCATTCTTCTAAACTCTAACGAGTACAAGCCTAGTTTATTCAGCCTCTCCTCATAGTTCAACCCCCTCAACTCCGGTATCAGCCTAGTAAACCTACTCTGCACTCCCTCCAAGGCCAAAATATCCTTGCGTAAGTGCAGCGACCAAAACTGCACACAGTACTCCAGCTGCGGCCTCACCAGTGCCCTGTACAGCTGCAGCAAGACCTCCCTACTTTTATATTTAATCCCCCTCGCTATGAAGGCCAGCATCCCATTTGCCTTCCTGACCACCTGCTGCACCTGTAGGCTGGGTTTTTGCGACTCAGGCACAAGGACCCCTAGGTCCCTCTGCACCGTCGCCTGCTGCAGTTTTTCGCCATGTAAGTAATAGCCCTTCCTACCATTATTCCGACCAACAGCTTGGCTAAGGGGGAAGTTAGTTCTGGAACGCAAGTCTTCAGCTCTATTGCCAGAATGTTGTCAGGGCCCACAGCCTTTGGAATATCTAGTGCCTTCAGCCATTTCATGGCATCAGTGGAGTGAATCAAACTGGCTGACTGACATCTGCAATGCCAGGGACCTCAGAAGGAGATCGAGATGGATCCCCTTAGTACTTCTAGCTAAAGATTGCAGAAGACGTTGCAGCCTGGTCTTTTGCACTGATTTGCTGGGTGCCCCCATTATTGAGGATGGGGGTACTTATGGAGACTCTTCCGCCAGTGAGTTGTTTAATTATCGACTGTCATTCATAACCGAATGTAGCAAAAGTGCAGAGCTTAGATCTGATCCGATCCATTGGTTGTGGGATCGCTTTGCTCTATCACATAAGAACATAAGAAATAGGAGCAGGAGTAGGCTATCCAGCCCTTCGAGCCTGCCCCGCCATTCAATAAGATCATGGCTGATCTGTCGCTGCTCAGTTCCACTTTCCCGCCCTCTCCCCATAACCCTTAATCCCCTCTCTTATCAAAAACCCATCAACCCGCGTCTTAAAAATATTTAGCGAGGCAGCCTCCACCACTTCAACGGGCAGAGAATTCCAGAGATTCACCACCCTTTGAGTGAAGAAATTCCTCCTCAACTCCGTTCTAAACCGCCCCCCCCTTTATCTTGAGGCTGTGCCCCCTAGTCCTACTGTCTTTTCTGAGCGGGAAGAGTCTCTCCACCTCTATCCTATCCATCCCATTCATCATCTTATACGTCTCAATGAGATCTCCCCTCATTCTTCTAATCTCTAACGAGTACAAGCCTAGTTTATTCAGCCTCTCCTCATAGCTCAACCCCGGTATCAGCCTAGTAAACCTCCTCTGCACTCCCTCCAAGGCCAAAGTATCTTTGCGCAGGTGCGGCGCCCAAAACTGCACACAGTACTCCAGCTGCGGCCTCACCAATGCCCTATACAGCTGCAGCAAGACCTCCCTACTTTTATATTCAATCCCCCTCGCTATGAAGGCCAGCATCCCATTCGCCTTCCTGACCACCTGCTGCACCTGCAAGCTGGGTTTTTGCGACTCATGCACAAGGACCCCGAGGTCCCTCTGCACCGCCGCCTGCTGCAGTTTTTCGCCCCGTAAGTAATAGTCCTTCCTACCAAAGTGGACCACCTCACACTTGCCAACATTAAATTCCATTTGCCATTTCCTGGCCCATTCGCCCAGCCTATCTAGATCCTTCTGCAGACTCGCCACACCCTCCGCACAATTTGCCGTTCCCCCAATCTTGGTGTCATCAGCAAATTTTGACACCATACACTCGGTTCCCTCCTCCAGATCATCTATATAAATGGTAAAAAGCTGAGGCCCCAGCACCGACCCCTGGGGCACTCCACTAGTCACCATCCGCCAATCCGAATAGCACCCGTTGACCCCCACACTCTGCCTCCTATTTGACAACCAATCCTCTATCCACGCTAACACCCTACCCCCAACTCCATGTCCCTCGACCTTCTGCAATAACCTCTTGTGAGGTACTTTGTCAAACGCCTTCTGAAAATCTAGAAAGACCACATCCACCGGCTCTCCTCTATCCACCGCCCTAGACACATCCTCATAGAACTCCAATAAATTTGTCAGACACGACTTCCCTTTAATGAAATCGTGCTGCGTCTGCTCTATCAAGCAATTCCCTTCATGATGCCTCGCAATTTCCTCCTTAATGACAGATTCTAACATTTTACCCGCCACAGACGTTAAACTAACCGGCCTATAATTCCCCGCCTTTTGCCTGGCACCCTTCTTAAACAACGGCGTAACATTAGCCGTTTTCCAATCATCCGGCACTTCCCCGGAATCCAGCGACGTCTGGAAAATAAACACCAAGGCACATGCTTTTTCCGTTGTTTAGCCAGAAAGTAGTCCTGTGTTGTAACTTCACCAGGTTGGGAACCTCATTTTTATGCAAAGGAACTACTCCTGACACGTTGTCTTGCAATGTTCTTTGAACCATGGTTGCTTCCCTGGCTTGATGGTCATGGTAGAGTGGGGCTGTGCAGTGGGGATATGAGTTTACAGATGGCACCTGTGTACAATTCTGCTGCTGCTGAAGGTCTGCAGTATCTCATGGATGCCCAGTTTTGAGCTGGTAAATCTATTCAGAAGCTATCCTATCTAATAGTGGTAGTGCTACACAACATGATGGACAGTATTATCAATGTGAAAGTGGGACTTTGTCTCCACGAGGAATATGTGGTGGTCACTTAAAGGTCAAAATCAAAAGAGAATTGGAAGGATGTAAAACTTGCTGCATCTTTGAGAACAGTTTATGTGATCTTCTGCACTAGCTGTGACTGCTGAGGAGATCATTTTCCAGAGACTTTTTCCTTGATTTGCTTTAGATTTTAAATCTAACTTTTGGCCTCTGAAGAAGGACTATCATTATTGTGACACACGAGACATCAGAACTACATTCTACATTCAAACAAAAAACAATGCAGTTCTGAGAATACAAACAGCAAAAAGAACAAATTCATAAAATTGAAATTCTCACATCTGTGGGAGCCATTTCATGCAATTTTACAGATCTGGATGAGATCTCTCACAACATTCTGTCCCCTGTGAAAAGCCATGAAATCCAAGTTGCACAAATCTCAACTGAACTTGAGGATATCTGTTCACCTAACTAGGCAAAAATTTAACACTGACTCAGAATTTACGGACTGTGGCAAAGCAAAGACATACACCGCCAATCGAAGAAAACTGCCCACAAAGATTTAATGATCTCTGTACTGTGGATTTCCCTTTTTCTGACAAGTCTAGGGGATCACCAGGCATCTAACAATAGCAATGTTATCAAGCAATGTAAGTAATCACAAATCACATGTAAAAACGTACTGATCAAGCTTCACTTCTACATCTCATGTTACAAACAGTGAAATAAACTGGACTGTATATCTTAGTAAGTCAAAACTGAAATGTCATAAGTTTAAAAAAATGTAAGAAGTGAATTTTTTTTATATAATGGAGAAATTTGGCTCCAAAAACCAATTTAATGCTTGCAGAACGTCAAAGAGAATTTTCTCGGCAGTAATTTTCAGTTTGTTGTGTCTGCTAAAACCAATTTACACCTCATTCAACAAACTGAAGCTTCTTCCCGATGCTTTTACAGTGAAACTAAGTGTGTTTAGGGGCAAATTGTCATCAGTTTAGTGCTTTCTAATAAATTACAATTTGCAGGCATTTTAACATTATATACTTCTCCGAAGGGAGTAATCTTCAGGAGCAATTTCTAGATTTACCTATGCATGTGCTGACTCCAGAAGCTATAGTCAGTTTCAGAGAAGTAATGACAGTGAATGCTGGCAGTCACCATCATTTTACTATGACAAATTCCAGCTCCATATTCTTGGAAATCACTCATTACAAAGTCACCGATTCCTGCAATTTCACCAGCAGCTTTGATTATATTATAGCAGTAGAAGAAAGAAAAATATATTAAAAGGAATTTTAGTGACAAAGTTAAGTTGGAGAAGCTAGGGTTGTTCATCTTGTAGCAAAGGGGACACCATAGAGGGGTAAAAGATTGTGAGAAGTTTAGATAAGGCAACAAAGAAAAGTTATTCTCATTACCTGATGGTATAAGCACTAGGTGATACAGAATTAAGGTTTTGGGCAAGAGACGCAAGGGAGACATGAGTAGAACTTTTTTGTTTCAACACGATGAGTGGTAATGACTTGGAACACTCTGCCAATGAGAGTGATGGGACCAGACAACTAATATTTCAAGAGGAAACTGGATGGATAATTGATGGAAATAAAGTTGCAGGGTTACAGGGATAAAGCATGGAAACAGAACTGCTTGGATTGCTCTACAGAGAGCTGGCAAGGACGCAATGGGTTCCTGCTGTGTCAAAAAGACTCAAAGTGAGAGTTCTTACCACACAACAAATAACTATGAATAAGAACATAAGAACATAAGAAATAGGAGCAGGAGTAGGCCATCTGGCCCTTCGAGCCTGCCCCGCCATTCAATAAGATCATGGCTGATCTGTCGTGGCTCAGTTCCACTTTCCCGCCCTCTCCCCATAACCCTTAATCCCCTCTCTTATCAAAAACCCATCAACCCGCTTCTTAAAAATATTTAGCGAGGCAGCCTCCACCACTTCAACGGGCAGAGAATTCCAGAGATTCACCACCCTTTGAGTGAAGAAGTTCCTCCTCAACTCCGTTCTAAACCGCCCCCCCTTTATCTTGAGGCTGTGCCCCCTAGTCCTACTGTCTTTTTTGAGCGGGAAGAGTCTCTCCACCTCTATCCTATCCATCCCATTCATCATCTTATACGTCTCAATGAGATCTCCCCTCATTCTTCTAAACTCTAACGAGTACAAGCCTAGTTTATTCAGCCTCTCCTCATAGCTCAACCCCCTCAACTCCGGTATCAGCCTAGTAAACCTCCTCTGCACTCCCTCCAAGGCCAAAATATCCTTGCGCAGGTGCGGCGCCCAAAACTGCACACAGTACTCCAGCAACAATGGTGCAACAAAACGTGGAAATACTCAACACCTGAAGAGAGAGAGAAACAATTGTTTCAGTCATTGGCATTTCAGTCGCTAACAGGGAAAAGTTAGAGATGAAATAGATATTAAGCAAAAAGAGAGGTAGACAAGGTGGGAAAGTGGGAAAAATCCAAAGGGAAAGTCTACGATAGGGTAAAAGGCAGAAGAGATTGAATGACAGAAGGAATGATGTTACAAAACAAAAGAAATGTTTCCAACTATGAGGAATTACTAGTTACTTTACAAAAATATTTGGTTCAATTAAGGTTTTTGCCACTTCGCTGTTCAAAAGGTATTTATTCTCATGTCACCTCATCATGTTAACGCCCGGACTGAGGTTTAATAACAAGTTCAATGCACTCAAACAATCACAAGGGGTTGATAGTGATATTTGTTAAAAGGCACCTTCCCCATGTTTAAATAAATATTTACCTTTACTGTAGACAAACATCCTAAAATGCTACAGAGGCCTCAGAGAAACAGGCCAAGAGCTGGGCAAATATTAGTTCAAAGTTGGGTTCCAGGAGGCAGGGCAGAGGGTGGAAAGATGATCTTAAAAGGGGAGAAAAGTTAGAAAGTCAGAAGTTTGGGGACGGAATTCCAATGAATTAAGTGACAGTCTGATCAGCCAGGGGCCAATGTTGGTCAGTGAAGAGAGAGATGATGTGTGAGTCCAATAGGGTAAGGAAGCAGATGGGATGAACTAACCATGCTCCATTGCCCCTTAGTGTCCAAAGATGTGTAGCATAGGTGAATTGGCTCTGGTAATGCACAGGATTCTGGGGATAGGGTGGGAAGGATTGGTCTGGGTAAGATGCTCTTCAGAGAGTCAATTCAAGTAAAGAGGTAGAGAAGGTGGGAAAGTGGGGAAAATCCAAAGGGAAGATCTATGATAGGGTAAATGGCAGAAGAGATTAAATGACAAAAAGAATGATGTTGCAAGACAAAAGAAATGTTTCCAATTATGAGGCACGATTAGTTATTTCATGAAAATATTTGATTCAATTAAGGTCTTTTCCACTTTGTTCTTCAAAAGCAAATAGGCCAAATGGCCTCTTTCTGCACTTAAGGATTTCTATGATGATTCTATGGTACATTTGGATGATACCACCAAGCAGTAGATAAGAAAATGAAGGGGACCAAGGACACAGTCCAAGCAGAGGAATCTTTATAGGCACGGATCATCTTTATATAGATGATCTGGAGAAGGGGGCTGAGTGTAGGCTGATGACACAAAGATGAGTGGAAAAGCAAATTGTGTGGAGGGTATGGAAAGTCTGCAGAGAGATCTGGATAGGCTGAGTGAGTGGGCGAGGACCTGGCAGATGGAGTATAATGTTAGCAAGTGTGAGGTTATCCACTTTGGCAGAAATAATAGTAGGAGGGATTTTTATTTAAAAGGCAAAAAGCTGCAGCATGCTACAGTGCAGAGGGACCTGGGGGTCCTTGTGCACGAGTCGCAAAAACCCAGTCTGCATGTGCAGCAGGTGATCAAGGCGGCGAATGGAATGTTGGCCTTTATAGCGAGGGAAAATAGGGAAGTCTTGCTGCAACTGTACAGGGTACTGGTGAGGCCGCAGCTGGAGTACTGTGTGCAGTTTTGGTCGCCACACTTACGCAAGGATATATTGGCCTTGGAGGGAGTGCAGAGGAGGTTCACTAGGCGAATACCAGAGATGAGGGGGTTGGGCTATGAAGAGAGACTAAATAGACTGGGTCTGTACTTGGAGTTTAGAAGGGTGAGGGGGGATCTTATAGAGACGTATAAGATAATGAAGGGGATGGATAGGGTAGAGGTAGAGAGATTCTTCCCGCTCAGAAAGGACAGCAGGACTAGAGGGCACAGCCTCAAGATAAGTGCGGGACAGTTTAGATCAGAGTTGAGGAGGAACTTCTTCACTCAAAGGGTGGCGAATCTCTGGAATTCTCTGCCCGTTGAAGTGGTGGAGGCTACCTCGCTGAATATGTTTAAGTCATGGGTGGATAGGTTTTTGATAGACAAGGGAATTAAGGGTTATGAGGAGAAAGCGGGGAAGTGGAACTGCTCCACTTCAGATCAGCCATGATCTTACTGAATGGTGGGGCAGGCTCGAAGGGCTAGATGGCCTACTCCTGCTCCTATTTCACATGTTCACGGCAGAGATCAGACATATGGGCAGGATTTTACCGCCTCCCTCATTCCAAAACTGTAAATCTGTCCCAAGGTCAACAGACCTTACCATTGTCCACCCCTCACCTGTTCTGATTCCTGTGGCGGGTGGAACTGTAAAATTCCAGCCATAGTCTCAGAATGAGATTAAGGCAGCGGTGATTTTTTTCATATTCTTTATAGGTAAGCGCAAAGTGTTGGTATCAATCATCCCTTTCTAGGGAGGCTAGATGCTGTAAAATAAGTTTCATAGTGATACACAAAAAAACTGAAGAGAAAAATATTTAAGCACCTTTTCTATCAATTTTGATTTACTTATTTTGGAACTGGTAAAGGAGGAATATATGAAACATCCAATTTTTTTCTTGTGCTCTTTCTGAAAGAAGATGTATCACATTGGCCACTCCCCCCTTCCACCCTCACCCTAACTCCTGGTCAAGTTTGATATTGTACTTGCATTCTCCATATTAATATCTCATTTCCCTTTTCAAAAAAGCCTAAAACTTTATTTCCACACCACTATCCCATCTCTTTTAAAAGCCATATCCAACCACTTCCACTAAAAACACTGCACCATGGAGTTTGGAATATGTACTATTTTACATTCAGAATGGCCACATTGTTCTGCCACTTAAAAACCTCCAAAAGTGTTGCAACTTTAAATTTCTTCGGAGATGACATTACTATGTGGACTAAGGTGAAGCTGTGCACAAGAAAATGAAAGAACTTATATTTAAATAGTGCCTTCCATGACCTCTGGACATCCTAAAGCCTTAAGAGTGCAGTCACCGCTATAATGTAGGGAAACGTGGCAGTTAATTAGAAAGTACAGTAAGTATGCTATGCCCTTATCAATATGGAGATGCAGCAGATCTTGGCGTTTCCTGTGTATCTGCCAAATATTTGAGTATAGACTGAACAAGAAAAATAACATTTCTTTCCAATCCATAATTTGGTTGGGAGTGATGCTGATGACAGATCACTGTGACCTGCAAGGAAATCAGCAACAAATGCTGCAAAAAGAATCTTGTCTTGAAACAGCCCCATGAAAACTGCTGAGGCGTTTGGGGTACATCTTTTGACTTGTTATTTTACAAGCTTCAAATCAACATTGTAACACCAGTCTGACAGATTGCAATTTACATTTTGTCCTCAGAGGAGGAACACGTGGTTTTCAATCACACAATTAATGAGAAAATAAAAGCATTAAAAGGAATATATTCTAATAGAAGAATGCAAATGTTGAATCAATCAGCTTGCAAAACAAATCTTAGACAATGTCAAGGTATACAGACCAGCGCAGTTCAACAGGGGAGAATATGGCTGTCACTTTGGAGCATTGCCTTTATAACATTAAGCGATTCACCGGGTGTATCTTAATTTAATTCATTACTATACAATCATTACAACATTGCTGCTTCTTTAGGACACAAAACTTCTATCTTCAAAACCTTTGCAGTCCTCACTGCAGAATTCCTGAACTACACAAAGCTCCCACAACTCCACTATATAAATTAGGAAATTACAGTGCATAGAATATTTCACAATGCAAGACTGCCAACAGCTTCACAGTCACAGTAAATTTAAGCATCCAGAATATACTCTCAAATTCTCCATTTTGAGGCCAACCCTAGCAGTTTTCAAACTATTGGATAGAGAATCTGCTCAGGCAAAGGAGGGGTTTAAACTCCAGATCTGCTGCTATCTCCACCTCAATTCTAACCAGACCAGAGCTAATCCAGTGGTCAGACTCCTGTTTGTCCCATGCCTCAGAGACACAAGAGAAAAAGAAAGAATTGCATTTATATGGCACCTTTCATGAAGCCAGAACATCCCAAAACACTTTATAGTCAATTAAATACTTCTGAAGTGTGTTCACTGTTGTCATGTAGGATTCTTGGCAGCTAATTTATACATAAATAGCTTCCATAAACAACAATGAGAGAATGGTCAGATGATCTGATTTTTGTGATGTTGTATGAGGAATATATATTGGCAGGACTCCAGGGAAAACTCCAGTGTTCTTTGAAACAATGCCACGGGATCTCCTACATCCACCAAGAGGGCAGACAGGGCTCAGTTTTATGTCTTATCCCAAAGACAGCACCAGTGAGTGCAGCACTGTATTGAAGTGTCAGTTTAGATTTTTGTGCTCAAGTCCTGAAATGGGAAAGAGAGGGGGGATGAGAAAATACCAATGTTTAACACTGCCAGTGGAAGACAAGAAGCTATGATTTTATTCTTGGTGAAAAACAACTCACTGATCCTTTATTATCCTCACATGCATTTTTTTAAAAAAAGTTAGTTTCTCAAAACTGGCAACTGCAGGGCAGAATCCATGCTGAATTTTGGAGCGTACTGGTTTTCAAGTTGGGCAGTTTGAGCCAGGCCAGTTGAAGTCAAAGATTGCTTAGACCAGCGCGGAAAAAGATAGGCATGCAAAGGCAAATGACTAGTCAGCATGCCACCGAGCCAATACAGCACCTAGCCAAAGAAGCCGTTAAGTTATTTTAGTCATCAATAATAATTAAAACTAATCTTTAAAAAGTCTGAATTTTGAACAACACCAGTTCTCTAATAGTTGGATTTGAGACACACACCTGTCAAATCTTAAATGCCCAAGCAGACTGACAGATTGTGTTTTAAACAACTATAGTATACAAGCTCCTGCTGTAAAAGCTGTCATCAGTAGCATTATTCCAAAGGAAATCATGAACAAATCAATGACTCAACTTATAACTAATTAAACAAAATACAACTAACTGCAGGTAGCACTCTCTCTCTTCAATTTGACATGACAAAAACATAAGACCACGAGATAGAGGAGCAGAATTAGGCCATTTGACCTGTCAAGTCTGCTCCGCCATTCAATCATGGCTGATTTCTCAACATCATTATCCCACTTTCTTCCCCCATAACCCTTGGTCCCTTTACCAATCAAAAACCTCTCACTTAAATGTACTCGATGACCTAGCCTCCACAGTCTTCTGTGGCAGTGAATTCCACAGATTCACCACACTCTGGCTGAAGAAATACCTCCTCATCTCAGTTCTAAAACGGTTGTTCCTTCATTCTAAGGCTGTGCCATTGGGTCCTGGTGTCTCCTACTAATGGAAACATCTTCCCCACATCCACTCTATCCAAGCCTTTCATTACTTTGTAAGTTTCAATGAGATCCCTCCCCTTAGTCTTCTATATGCCCATCGAGTCACAGACCCAGAGTCCTTGGATGCTCCTCGTACGTCAATCTTTTCATTCCCAGGATTATACTTTTGAACCTCCTCTGGACCCCCTCCAAGGCCAGCATATCCTTCCTTAGATATGGGGCCCAAAATTGCTCACAATATTCTACATATGGTCTCACGTGATTATGCTCAGAGATGAGCATAAAAAAAACAGTAGCGGCTTCTGGCATTTGGGTTAGCTTTGTTCTGCTTACTATGTGTTACACCAACTGTACACATCTGAACACAGCTACCAATCTACTCATTCATATAAAAAATTGATTGTGATCTTTGATGAAGAATATCAAGAAATTTCCAACTGTGCAATTCACTTTCACTTGCTAGAAGTGCTTCTTGCTACACTACACTTTCTCCAATAACATGCATTTCTTCCGGTTTGCAGTTTAACAACCAAAAAAAGAGAACCATACACATTACCCACTTGTTTGAAGCGTAAGTATGTGGTTCAATTCTCCAAATCCACTCCTGAACCTAAACTTCTCCCAGTAGACCAGGAAGGTATGCATCATCAGTGACTGTTAGGGGGCAACACTGAAGGACCACCCCAACACCCAACTGGAGTTGTGTGTGCCATTCTCCTGCAAGGAGAGAAAGCAGAGTGTGTGGTGGGTGCTTTTTTCCGTGATTGGGGTTGAATTCACAAGAACCAATGTACAGTTCAGCCATTCTGAACCTTACCAGGGTCCACTTTAGAATTTTTTTCCTGTTTCAGTACCTTGTCTGTGCTTGGATTGATTGTAGAAGCTGCAAGTTGGATGCCAACGCTGCGGCTGAGTTAAGAGCCAACTTCAATTGCAACAGGTTCCTGACCGCTACTGGTTCCCTCACTACAAGCAAGTCCTTTCAGTTCAAATTCCACCTCAAGTTTCTGTGTTACCAACTCTTCAATAGCCTTGTATTCACAATTGTATTGCGAGAATGATAAAAGCCATCATCTGCTGCTTACCGTTCTTGGATTTATATTACTGATGCTTTCTGAAGTAGTAAACTTAACCTGTGCTTTTACATCCAGTTGCCAGGTTTGAAGAGGAGTCCTGGACATCATCTCGTATCCAGAGATGCACAAGGCAAAAAAGGCACACGTCTATTTCCGAAGCTTCTTGCTGCTGAATCAAATTGCCAGTCCAAAGCCAGAGGTTGTCGTTTGAGGATCATTCTGTATCAAACACAGGTGACCAACAGACTGTCCAGCTTTCACTGCCTACTGCTGGCAGGTACTGGCAGGATTTGCAGGCTGATAATTCACCTGTTCGGCTGCATTGTGATTCATGGCCATCAAGTATAGGAATGTAACTCAAACTCAGAGCTGCTGGGTCAGAAGCTGGTACACTCTCACTGCACCACAAGACCTTTGACTGGACATCACAAAAGGTTAAAGATAAAGTGGATCAATACAGTTTTGGAAATGTAGTGATAGAAATGAGAATGCGCTGAGATTTCCAAATCAAACTTGGGAACGATATGTTTCAGTTACATGAACGTTAAAACAATATCACTACCATATTAAAACAAATCACTAAATTCCTCTGACCTGATTTAAAACACTAATGTGAAAGTTAAAAGTTAAAGTTTATTTATTACTCACAAGTAAGGCTTATACAAACACTAATGAAGTTACTGTGAAATTCCCCAAGTCGCCACAGAACGGCACCTGTTTGGGTCAACACACCTAACCAGCACATCTTTCAGATGAGCCATAAGTTTCAGAACTTGTCATATGACAGTTATACCCTCCCTAACCATCACTGGCAGGGGAGTGTGCAATTAGTATATGACAAAATGGCACAAGACGTTTTACTGCAAATATAGTCTTTCAATGAGGATTGAATTATATCTGCACGCCCTGGTCATAATATACACTACTGAACCCAATCTGAAGAAAACATGACCATGATCTCATGGGCAGTGCTACAAGTGATAGACTTATTACATACATCAATGCCCAGAGGTAGTCAGACTCACGGCCATTATTGTAGCCTTCAGGAGGGGGAATGAAAATGCACTTTTTTGTATTTCCTTGAAATAATTTTTACCGTTGAAAATGATTCACTTACAGAAATGCGACAACTTCCCAAGTCACCTTGAACTCAATTCCTTGCACAACAATTATGATCTGATGGAGCTGAATAAAACACGCTGGATTTTATTTTTTACTACATGATTAGGCTCCTTGTGGCAGGATCTGAAACACAATCGAATGCCCTGCAAACATGTCCCAGCATTAACCAAAGAGGTTAATGGTGTTATCACAGTTTTATGCCTTTACTTAGCAGAGATGACACCAATTTCAGGATTCTATCAATTTACAAAATGAAAACCAGTTGTTGGGATAATGCCATCGGTATTACTACCCTACGCCATAGAGAAAAACACCTGGCCATGGCCCAGACCTTTTGTTACCTATCAACTATAACTTGTGTTCATATAGCACCTGTGATGTAGAAAAACATTCCCAGGCACAAAAATTGTATATAAACAAAGAATAAAGAAAATTACAGCATAGGAACAGGCCCTTCAGCCCTCCAAGCCTCCACCAACCATGGTGCCCAACTTAACTAAAACCCCCTACCCTTCCAGGGACCATATCCCTCTATTCCCATCTCATTCATGCACTTGTCAAGACGCCCTTAAAAGTCACTACCACCTCCCCCCGCAACAAGATCCAGGCACCCACTCTGTTTAAAAAATAGGTCTCATACATCTCCTTTAAACCTTGCCCCTCGCACTGTAAACCTATGCCCCCCAGTAATTGACACTTCCACCCTGGGAAAAAGCTTCTGACTATCCACTCTGTCCATGCCTCTCAATCTTATAGGATTCTATCAGGTCACCCCTCAATCTCCGTCACTCCAGTGAGAACAAACCAAGTTTCTCCAACCTCTCCTTGTAGCTAATGCTCTCCATACCAGGCAACATCCTGGTAAATCTTTTCTGTACCCTCTCCAAAGCCTCCATATCCTTCTAGGGTAGTGTGGCAACCAGAATTGAACACTATATTCCAAGTATGACCTAAGGTTCTATAAAGCTGCAACATGACTCGCTAATTTTTAAACTTAGTACCCTGGCCGATGGAGGCAAGCATGCCGTATGCCTTCTTGACTACCTTCTCCACCTGCATTGCCACTTTCAGTGACCTGTGTACCTGTGCACCCAGATCCCTTTGCCTATCAATACTCTTAAGGCTTCTGCCATTTACTGTATATTTCCTATCTGTATTAGACCTTCCAAAATTCATTACTTCACATTTGTCCAGATTAAACGCCATCTGTCATCTCTCTGCCCAAGTTTCCAACTGATCTATATCCTGCTGTATCCTCTGATGGTCCTCATTGCTATCCGCAAATGAACCAACCTTTGTGTCATCCACAAACTCACTAATCAATCCAGTTACATTTTCCTCCAAATCATTTATGTATATTACAAACAGCAAAGGTCCCAGCACTAATCCCTGAAGAACACCATTTGTCACAGCCCTCCATTCAGAAACGCACCCTTCCATTGCTACCCTCTGTCTTCTTTGACCGAGCCAGCTTTGTATCCATCTTGTCAGCTCACCTCTGATCCCATGCGACTTCACCTTCTGCACCAGTCTGCCATGAGGGACCTTGTCAAAGGCCTTACTGAAGTCCACGTAGACAACATGGATATAGGTCATGGGTGAAATCAGGAATAACCTCCACAGCTAATTACCTGATGACATTTACTGTCTGCAATCATATTTTCAAATACATTAAAAAAATTGGCTTTTCTGTATCACTCCTCACATTCACAAAGACATCTATGATAATAGCACCACACAATTTTTGTCTATTCAAATATTTTGATTGGCCATTTTAAGGTGATCTGCACTTCTGGGATGACAGTTAGGTAATTATTTTAAAATTTTAGTGCAATACTCAGGCACCGAGTATAATCATTTTTTGATCTATCAGATACCTGGAATAAGGTGCAAGGTCCTCTATTTTGTTCTTCAAATCTATTGTGCAAGAAGTGATACAGAGAAGTGCAATTTTTAAAAACTTATCACTGTAGTTAGTGAACAAAACAGTTGCCAGCTTGGTTTGGTGGGCAGAACCTGGCAAATGTGGAGACAGGCTGCGGGAGGAGGATTGGAGCATGTGATGAACATGCAGCAGTCAATGGCTGGTATGTCACAAAGTAAGTATGAAGTGTGTCCAAGTCTTTGCATGTTTAGTTTCCCTGACAGTTATGAACATCAAATGTATTTTTTCAAGCTAGGTCATCATCAAAAAGTGGTAGGATTTGTCCTTTCCCTTCATCTCCTCTGGTGGTGGTAAGTGAATGGAGGATGGGAAATGAGCCCACACGATCTAGCATCACCTTTGCAATGACTACCAATGTGGTCCGCAGCCCCATACTGGAACAACTTGCGGCAATGTACCGAGTTACAGATTTTCTCCAGCATGGCATTGGGTAAATTTCAGAGGGCAGCCATTGTAATTACATATAGAAGGAAACTGGTTCACTGGAGGTTCCATCACCTAGTTGACACAGTGCTGACATTGGGGAATGGAATTGGAGAATTTTGCATTTTTTCCCCCTAATACGCCCGAAGGCTCAACCTTCATTTCGGTTCTCACGTGAGATTGTAAAACTTCATGGGAAGGAAGTAGATACGATAGACTAAGTTATTGCACTTAGATAGGAATTTTCTCTCCAAACCTTTTCAACAGCCCGTCTCTATCATCCTTTATTTAAAAGGTACTCAAAACCTCTCTCTAACTAAGTATCTGATAGCGTGTCCCACTGCTTCTTTCTTTGATACAGCATAAACACTTACATGATTGTGTTCAAAGACGTTTGGACACTAATGAAAACCAAAGCACTATCTACGCCTGTATCAAACTAGAGGAAGTTTTTGTCCATCCAGATTTTAATGTTGGATATGCAGTTAGAGAATGCAGCAGCAACATGTTAGCTTCAACATGTATGCTAACACCCTTGACTGTGTCAAGTAAGCACATATAAATGATGGAGAGGGTACCAAGTCTGGATCTTTAAATTAAACTTGAAGTATGAGAAGGTAAAGAAAAGTTATGGGAGGCAATGTAATGCTGATACGGTCACATATATGAGTAGAACACACAAGACCTGCATGTAAGGTGATTTGATACCAAGGAAAGACTTTGGGTGTGGATGAAGTGATCAACAGCATTGAAGGAAATGAGGAGATCAAGAATCATTAACAGCGATAACAAAGTGAAAATCATTACAACACAAATGTCAAGTAGAGTCCCATCAACAAGAGACCTCATAGTCACTTGTGCTGATAACGTGAAGCTGATAAACAGTCCCAGATTCATACGAGGGCCACTACATTAAGGAAGGTACTTTGAGATCAGCTAGACTCAAAAGGAGATTGAAGTAATGGCATAAAATGGCATGTTTTAATATGGAGGAACGGTGAAGGGATTGTCCTAAGAAAGTGCCACCATTAGTACTTGGTTGACTGAGCAGAGGATGTAATATTGGGGTAGGAGTGGGGAATACTCAGTGATCGGGGGTAATGGGTCAAATTGTCAATCAGTTTGAGAATGTTTATTTGCTTTGCCATGACAAGAACAAAATGGGGTACATTCGTAAGTTCTGCAAAACCAAGGAGAACCTGCAGATGCTGGAATTTCCATCATGGTTCAGGTGCAAGATTGGGACTTCATTGTTAAGAGAAAAGGAAAGGCTGGACATAGATGGAAGCATGGAAAATACACAAACATTACTACTGGATGAGCAAGGAAATCATGATATTAAAAAAATACAAATCATACTAAAACTATTATAAACAGATCAAAAGGTACCTGGTTCTAAATGAACACTTTCTTTGGACAATCGTTTGGTAGTACAGAACTTAAATATTGCTGAAATGAGAAGCATTTTGCCAAAAAGGGTGCTGATTGGTTGGCAATATAACACTGAATGAGATGTTGCCAAGAGCAAAACAACAGGAAGAATAGGCTTCCAACTAATTCAAAAAAGGTACAAGACTTGAACATATTCAAAAGTTGCTTTCTCCAGAGCAATGCCTTGGCTAATGGGTACCAAATCAGCAACCAATCAGCACCCTTACTCCTGTAGTGTTCTGATGGTTAGAAATTTGGTGGTCTTGTGTTTGCCTACAGTGCAAAACAAAAAGCTTCAACAAAATGTCTGTCTTTCAGCAACTTACTTTGAAATTTAAATGACCTTTGCACTTAGAATTGTCATCCGAAAACAGAATGTCAAATGTTACACAAGCAATTAAGCTATTTTAGTCCTCTATGCCCTGATTCATCTGTCATAACCTTCAGCTTTATGCCAAACTTATCCCAAACCTTACCATAAATTCATAGCCTTGTGCTAAACAGAAACTTGTCCAAAACCATCCATACTCTCGGTTCCGTCACATTTTTGCTGACGGGATTTTGTTACTGAATGATTATCCCTATAGGGACTAATGAGATTGTGCAAATTCCCATCTCTCAACAAGCATATCATTTAGAATGCTAGAGACTTCAGACAGACATCCCACGCCAGCACACTGTGTATACCAAATGTGACAACAGCAAGAATGCGAAGCATCTCCTCACAGCACAACATTTACCGGGTTCAAGGTCAGGCTCCAAACTGACAAATGAACAAACATGCAGAATACAAGATTCTGTCATTATTTCTAATAAAACTTTATGGATTGAAACATATTTTTAATTTAAAAAGGCTTAGTAAAGACTCGAAACAGTGCTAATGTCTTTACAGCTAATTAGTTCACTAAAAGTGACCCTGCATTCTCCAGCACTACTGTAGCTTTAGGACTATTGAATAATAGTGAACTGCTGACATTTCCCTTCACACACAAACAATGACAATACAAGAATGCTCGACTAAACAAATGGAATTGGGACAGGCTAAGTGCTATCTGAAAATCCTAATGAGTTTTTGATGTAGGAATCTTATTTAACATCAGGTAAAACTGTACCCTAGCTATGACTGGAACATTACAATCTGCACTCTCTCGTTTCCTCGTCCATGAACGGTATGCTCTGTGTAGCATGCAAGAAATTTTTCACTGTATGCTACTACATATGACAATAATAAACCAAAATAAAAAGGGTTTGGAATGTAGACTTAGAATTTATAGAAGACACAAGTCATTTAATTACCACATGACTTATGTTTAACAAGGCAAGCAGTAAAGTAACAAGTTTCAGGCTGTTAGTCTTAAGGTTAAGATTTTTTTTAGGTCATAGTTAGAATACCTCCTAATCTATTAAACTTCATTGATAACTTCGCATTAGTGGACATTTGGGTTTTACCATTCTATCATGGCAAAATATGCCAAATTCTATTCTCCCCAGATTTTACTTCACAGGTCTGCATATGATGAACTTTTGATTTGAATTTTACGCTTTTGAAAGCAAGAGTGGAGTCAGTGTTCAGCCACAAAACACATTTTGGAGATCCAGCAAGATCAAACATCTCCAGGTGTCAATATATCAGCATTGTATAGTATAAACATTGTTAAGCCAATTACATTGTTAAAAACATGTGATAAACACAGGCTCAAATAGACATAGCTGGAACAGAGAAGTGTGGTAGAAACTGAAAGACTGTCACCCTGCTGAACTGTCTTAAAGAATTAAGGGTTAGCTTTAGACTCATTCTTTCACTATATGTATCTATTGGAGTTAACAGAGCATAGTTTAGCAGCAGGTTAAAGTGCCCATTATTAGGCTCCAATCCACAAGAGCACTCTACTACATAGCTGGGGCACTTTACCAAGAATAATTACTGAGTCAGTCTATAATGTATAACAGGTATACTCAGACAGATTTGATGCTAATTTTCAGGAGCGATGCTGTACTGCATCTTGGGAAAAAAAATCCCATTGATGAAGCCTCTTAGCAAGCAGAGTGTATACATTAGGGGAGAGTGGATTAAATAGCAGACTGCAACAACAATTTTCATAGTGTGCATTAGCATACTGCCTGGACTGTCATATGTGCACTGGTAAAAGATGGCAATATCCAGGAACACTGGAACCCAAGACTTCTAAACCTCATTCCAAAGAAGTGTCTTCACAATTTTAAATTGAATCCCAAATTCTCAATAAGGTTGAGTATGGGCTTGGGCAAGATGCTCTTTCAGAGAGTTGTTGCAGACTCAACGGACCAAATGGTCACTTTCTGCACTGTAGGGGTTTATGGTTCAATACGTTATATGGAGTCAAACTCTTAAATGAGTGAGCTATCATTTTTTGTGAATACTTTTTGCAACCACTCAATGTGTTGTAATATCACTTTGAAAATATGCAAATGAACAAGGAACTAGGATGTTGAAGCAGCTTGTGGCCAGCAACCAGTTTGTGGTACGTGGGAGAGTCATTCTGTCAGGAGAACCAGAGTCACTGCAGTGCCGAAAGATGCAATTCAGCCCATCAAATTTGCCCCATCCCTGTAACTCCATGCATTTACCATGGCTATTCCACCTAATGGGTGCTGAAACCCTAGCGCAGACCTGTCTGCTTACCTATTCCATAACTTGTATATTTATCAACTGGAGTCTTCAAATAAATCAAACCTACTTGCAGTTCATCAGTCCAGTGCGGACATGACTGGTGAGTTTGTGTAAAAGTAAAGAAATGTAACTCCGGGGATTTCAACAGTAATAATGAATTTAACCCAAGATTGAAAACTCAACTGCACCTCATTCAATCAGATGTAACTTTTTCAAAGATGACTTTTTAAAAGTGAGGCTTATCGGCTAGAAATTCTCAAATACAAGCAAAGTACTGCAGGTGCTAGAAATGTGAAATAAAATGAGGAAGTTGGGGAAATACTCAGCAGTCTGGGAGCATCTTCAGAGAGGGAAAGAGAGATAACGTTTTGAATCAAATGACTCAGAAAGTGCTGAGTATTTCCACTACTTTGTTTTTGTATAGAAGTTCTCATCAGTTTTGCATTTTGAATTGGTTGCAGCCTGTAGGGACTTGGAACAGCCCATCTTGTGGCAAAAGATAGAATCACTAACAGAAACTTCTGAATCTCCATGTTTAACTGCTCATCTGGAGGGTCCGCAAATTGCTGTTAGTTTCACAGGAGTAAGATAGCATACACTGATAATTTTGGTGCCATTAATAATACCACATAATTTAAATTACTCTGTTCCCATCTGTTTGGTAATACTGCTCTTACAACTATTGGAAACTACACCCTCCAACTCCCAAATGAAGTTCTTACTGTGCTCAATATCACCATTCTGGGATAGTCCATCTGAAATCAGAGCACAGCACATTAGCAAGGGCAGGTGAAAAAGAGAAAACTACATCCAAGCGTGTGACGGTAGTGTCAATCATTTGTTTATTGCTTTGTGGGATGCAGGCATTGCAAACAAGGCCAGCATTTATTGCCCATCCCCAATCGCCTTCGAGGTGTCCGAACCATGTTGTTTAGAGACAGCCACACTGCTGTGAGGGAGTTCCACGATTTTGATCCACTGATCCGCAATATAGGAACTGTGATATAGTTCCAAGCCAGAATGGGGTGCGGCTTGGCGGGGAGCTTGGAGGTAATGGTGTTCCCATGCATCTGTTGCCTCTGTTTCTAAGTGGTAGAGGTTGCAAGTTTGGGAGGCAACGTTGAAGGAGCCAGTGCATTTTGTAGATATACAAACTGCTGCCAGATGGTGGTGGGTTGAATGTTCAAAGTTGGTGGATAACTTGCTGATTAATTGGGCTGCTTTATCAAGCTTCTTGAATGTTGTTGAAGCCTCGTGCTGGAAAGTGGAAAATATTCTATCACACTCAGGACTTGTGCCTTGCGGATGATGGACAGGCTTTATTGTAGAATTCCTACAGTGCAGAAGGAGACTGATCGGCTCATCGAGCCTGCACCGACCACAATCCACCCAGGCCCTATTCCCACAACCCCACATATTTACCCGGCTAATCCCGCTGACACTAAGGTCAATGCAATATGGCCAATCAATCTAACCTGCACATCTTTGGACTGTGGGAGGAAACCAGAGCACTTGGAGGAAACCCACACAAGCACAGGGACAATGTGCAAACTCCACATAGACAGGTGACCCGAGGCTGGAATTGAACTCAAGTCCCTAACACTGTGAGGCAGCAATGCGAACCACTGTGCCATCATGCTGCCAGGAGATGAGTTATTCAACACAGAATTCCCTCCAACCTGCTCTTGTAACCTCAGCATTTATATAACTGGCCCTGTTCAGTTTTTGATCAATAGTGCCCACCCCCCCCAACCGATGTTAAAGAGGGATTTAGCAAATGTCAGACAATGTCGAGGAAAATGCCTAAATTCTCTTTTTTTGGAGAATCACTGCCTGGCACTTGTGTGGCGTGATTATTTGCCACTTATCAGCTCAAGCCTGAATACTGTCTGGGTCTTGCTGTGTATGGAAATGGACTGCTTCAATATCTCGAGGAATTCCTTGAGATACTGGAGGTACAGAACACTACAATCATCAATAAACGCCCCGGTTTCTGACCTTAT
Organism: Carcharhinus amblyrhynchos; assembly: GCF_965287045.1. Lineage (NCBI taxonomy): Eukaryota > Metazoa > Chordata > Chondrichthyes > Carcharhiniformes > Carcharhinidae > Carcharhinus > Carcharhinus amblyrhynchos. The sequence continues at coordinate 4,154,435 of NC_137342.1, read as the reverse complement.
GATGGTGGGAATGACATTGACGAAACAGCTGACGATATTAATCAGCTCAATGTTAACCAGACCAAGCATCTTTAAGAACAAAGCCATTCTAACACTTTTCAAAACTGAGGTTTCAATTGAGGAAAACATTGTTTTAAACAGGCTCCAGTAACGGTTGTGATTTTCAAGCTTTTGAAAAAAGTTGCCATATTCTTCCCTCCTCCATACTGAATAATGCACGAGTAAAAAAGTGTAATGTATTTGCAAAGCAAACTGCAGTGAAATGTAAATTCAGAAGAGGATAAGTAATCTAATTTGCATATAAGGAATGTCTCTGAGCCAGTTTCGAGTTGACTTATGGCACTTGTGTCAGTGGTTGCAATTCTAACAACTAGATATAGAAATGCAGAAAGGATAACAAGGAAACTCTCCAAGAAATGTCAAATACATTACTAGTAACTTATAGTTGCTGGAGAAGATAAACATTTAAACTACCCGCTGTTTGAAATTAGCGGCATAAAACAGCAAATTTAGAAGTCATAATTGTGATCTTTTGAAGTTTGGCAGTTTTGAATTAAGAGCAAACTGAATAAAATAATCAATCTTGCCTGTGCTGGCTCTTTGTATAATTATCTAATTAGTCCCACTTCCTGTTCTCTCCCCATATTCCTGTACTTACATTTTCCTTTAACCATTTCCAATTCCTAGTTAGGAATGACTATTAATTTGCTACCATCATCTTTTCAGGCAGGACTTCACCGTTCACAACATTCTACAAAAACTGGTGCTTCTGGTTATTTTGCCAATCACTTTAAATCAGGGCCTGCTGGTTAGCGACCTAACTGCCAGCTTACATATTCTACCAAAACCATGATTTGGAATATCTTTATGAAATCTCCTAACAGTCCCTGCTCTCCAATCACTCCACATAACTGAAACCTCTCACCCCAGATGCCACTGGAGTAAATCTATTCCAACCCTTTCCCAGACATTCTTCCTAGTGTGTTTCCCAGGATTCCCAGAAGCAGCATGATGGCACAGTGCTGCTGCCTCACAGCGCCGGGGCTTGCGTTCGATTCCCGGCTTGGGTCAATGTCTGTGTGGAGTTTGCACAGTCTCCCCGTGTCTGCGTGGGTTTCCTCCTGTTTCCTCCCACAGTCCAAAGATGCATGGGTCAAGCTGATTGGCCATGCTAAGTTGACCCTTAGTTTCGGGGGGACTAGCAGGATAAATGCGTGGAGCTACAGGGATGGGGGCTGGGTGGAGATTGATGCAGACTCGATGGGTCAAATGGCCTCCTTCTGCACTGTGGGGATATGGATTGAACCTATGATAACGGTTTGGCATAATTTTGGTATGGAGGTGTGGGCGTTAGACTGGGTAGGCATAGTATGTAGTCACAACACCAGGTTAAAGTCCAACAGGTTTATTTGGTAGCACAAGCTTTCAGAGCGTTGCCCCTTCATCAGGTGAGTCTGAAGGGGCAGTGCTCTGAAAGCTCGTGCTACCAAATAAATCTGTTGGACTTTAACCTGATGTTGTGAGACTTCTTACTGATATAATTTTGCTCTGCAACTTTTAAAGATTTGTGTATATATATCCCAGGTCTCTGTGTTACCACATGCTCCTGAAAATTGTACCATTTACTTTATATTGCCTTTCCTCATTCTTCCTTCCAAAAAAAAATGCATCATTTCACACTTCTCTGAATTAAACTTAATCTTCATCTGTTATGTGTCTGCCCATTCCACCTGTCTGTGTCCTCCTGAACCTGTTACTATTCTAACAAGGCTTCAGAGTTTCCTGTCACCTGCAAACTTTGAAATTATGCCTTGTATACCAAAGTACAGGTCATTAAAATACCAAAAGAATAGTGGTCTCAAAATCAACTCCTGGACAATATCACTTCATATTTCCCTCCAGTTGACCATGACTGTCTCTCAACCAACTCCACACACACAATGTCACTGCCCCTTTCATGACATGGGTTTTAATTTGGCCAACAGATCTGATGAGAATCTAGGAATCCAGCTGCTAATTTTCATTAGTAAATTATCTTATCTGCCAGAAAACTATGAATGGAAACGAAAAAAATGGATAAACATGCAAACATTAAGGATTTACGTTAGGGAACAAAGGAAACATTGTCAGAATCTGAAAACTCTTTACACAATGGATATAATCCTCCAGCAATTTGTCTGAAGATTTCTATGACCCATTATTATTGTAGTGCAATAATTATCATAGTGCAGAAAGAGGCCATTCCACCTCGTGAGTCTACGCCGACAGAACACCTTACTCAGACCCATCCCCACCCTATTCTATAGAGAGAGAGTGCGAGAGAAGGTTGAGTAGATTGGGCCTAGGTATACCTGAGGTGAGTTTAGAAGAATCAGATGTGATCTTACTAAAACATACAAGATCTTGAGGAAACTCGATCAGGTTCCTCATGGGGGACACTAGAACCAGACGACAGTTTAAAAATAAGTCTCCGCTTTAAGCTGGAGATGGAGAATTTTATCAGAAAGTAGTGGAGGTCAAGGCAGAGTTGGACAGATTTATGATAAGTAAGGAAGTACACAGAGAGGCCAAGAGGAAACATAGAGGAGGAAGCCATTTGGCCCTTCGAGCCTGCTCCACTATTCACTACGATCATGGCTGATCATCACACTCAATAGCCGAATCCTGCTGTTTCCCACAACCTTTGATCTCATTGGCCCCAACTGTGATATCCAGCCGCCTCTTGAATACATTCAATATTTTGGATAAAGTACTTTCTGCGGTAATGAATTCCACAGGCTCACTATTCTTTGGGTGACAAAATGTCTCCTCACCTCCCTAAACAGCCTACCTTGAATCCTCAGACTGTGACCCCGAGTTCTGGACTCCCCCACCATCGGGAACATCCCCCCTTGTCTGGTCCTATTAGAATTTTATAACAGTCTCTCTGAGATTCTCCCCCCCCCCCCCCCCCCCATTCATCTAAACACTAGCAAAAACTATCTTAACCGAGTCAATTTCTTCTCATACATCAGTCTCCTCATCCCTGAATCAGTCTGGTAAACTTGGCTGCATTTCCTTGAGTGCAAGAACACCCTTTCTCAGAAAAGGAGACTAAAACTGCACACAATATTCTAGGTGTGGCCTCGCCAAGGCCCTGTACAATTGCAACCACACATCCCTGCTCCTGTACTTGAAACCTCTTGCAATGAAGGCCAACATACCATTTGCCTTCTTTACCGCCTGCTGCATCTGCATATTTTCCTTCAGCGACTGGTGCACAAAGACACCCAGGTCTCGCTGCACACTCCCCTCTTCCAATTAACAGCCAGATAGTAATGTGCCTTCTTGTTTTTGCTTCCAAAGTGAACAACCTCACATTCATCCAACTTATACTGCATCTGCCATTGATTAGCTCACTCACCCAACCATTCTGAAGGATCTCTGCATCCTCGTCACAGTTCACCCTCCCACCCAACTTGGTATCATCTGCAAACTGTTACATTTTGTTGCCTCATTTTGTACACAGGGAGGGCAAGGGGCTTGCACAGGGTGGGCAAGAGTAAATTACAGCTCACTAACAGAGCTCAGGGGGTGAAAGCCAAACATCATCTGATCTCTTTGATTTTACAGCAGACAAATTCATTGGATTGGAGTTGCAATCAAGGCAATGTGGAGTGTGACTGCACGTTCTGAATTCCAGAGTTGTTTTATTCGCTTCTCCCCTGACTCTCTTTTGATTTCTAGGCACACAAACATTCTGACTGGGGAATTTCACAGTAACTTCATTGTGGTGTTAATGTAAGTCTTGCTTGGGACCAGTAAATAAACTTTATTTTTACTTTACAATATAAGAACATAAGAAATAGGAGCAGGAGTAGGCCACCTAGCCCTTCGAGCCTGCCCCGCCATACAATAAGATCCTGGCTGATCTGTCGTGTCTCAGTTCCACCTTCCCACCCTCACCCCATAACCCTTAATCCCCTTGCCTATCAAAAACCTATCAACCTGCGTCTTAAATAATACTTAGCGAGGCAGCCTCCACCACTTCATAAAAGGAGTACAGTACGAGGGGGGTTGGTGTCCAAGCAGTCGTTGACCAAAGTCACTAAGAAGCCATCCAAGAAGCGGAGAAAAGCCTACAAGCAGAGCTACTCCACTTGTGTACCGGGTGCTGACCCAGGTCCATCCCTCCACCCACATCTCGTCTAAGGCCATGAACGTCAGGAACTCTTTCGTGATCGGCATCTTCAAGCGCATCGCCTCTGAGGCATTGCACCTCACCCACTACAACAAGCGGCATACCATCTCAGCACTGGAGATCCAGAGCGCAGTCCGCCTCATGCTAATTGGGCAAACTAGCCAAACATGCCGTCTCCGAAGGCATCCAGGCGGTCACCAATTCCACCTAAGTCAACTACACAAAGATTAAAGAGTATATATATAATACATAAAGCAATACGACAAATCATATTCAGTAACTGAATCACTTCATGTTACTTCTAGTCTCCGCATTATGTAACATTGCCTGCCCCCATCTTAAAAGTTACTCTTTAATTTGTTCAATCCCCAGAAAAATCACAATCATTGTCATTTTTAAGTGACCCGTTTCTAAGCACATCAATAGTTGAAACCAATATAATGATCCTGCAATATAATTTGTGCACACTAGAAGCACAAACATTAGAATGTATGCTGTTTAAGCTTAGCTGGAATCACAAAATACAAAATCAGCAAAAGAATGTGTGTTGGCTAGATACACAGGTGTCCAGACATTCCCAAGGGCAATCCAATTTTTCATGACACATGGAAATTCTGCTCTTTGCCTCAGATTAGTTATCAGGAAGTCTCTCTCTCTAAACAAGACAGAGACAACTTGTACATTATTGATCAAGTAAATCTCTGCAAAGCATTTTGCAAAAGCAAAAATGGATGTCAAATAGTAGCAAGAGGGAATTGATCAAAAGCATGGTCACAAAGGTGTCTTTTAAAGGAAGGGAAATTGGGTAACAACATAGGAGCATTTAGGGTGCATTCTAGAGTTTGGTTCCAGAACTAAAGACTGCCACTTCAGAACAGAACAACCATAGAAGAAGTCAAGAGTCAAGGAAGAGAGAACATGCTTGTGCATTGAGGGGTGAGGCCCAGAAGAGATTTTATCTCAAATCAAAATATTCTTCCATTTCAACTCTTAGCTACTTAATAATCTGCAAATTTGTACTAAGAGTTTCCGGCAAGAAAAATTAAACAAAAGTAATATCCAAAAAGGAAACTTTATTTCATCTAGAATTCCAAAACATATGGGAAAACTTGGTGTTGCACTACCTCAGAATTTCTAAGTACATAACAGTCAATGAAATACATTAGTGATATTTGTAAAGTAGGAAACATGGTCCCACAAAGCAATGAGTTTTTACTGATGGTCAAGGGATAAAATTTGGCCAGGACACCAGAAGGAACTCTCTTTGTTCTTCAAATCTTCTTACATTTGACTTCTTGCACCTTTACAAGTTTAAGTCAAGTTGAACAGCCAAGTCACATCATTGTGTTGTTAGGGGTGCTTGGAATTCTCACCGCAAATTTACCACATTCATTCACAATGCGGTGGCCAATCTAATCCAGGTGTCCTGTCACGTGCTGAAAGGAGGTGTGATGTCCTGCACGATCCTTGAGTGCAGATCAGTGTTTGAGGAAACCCAGGGGGTTCAACTGTCGTTAGATCACTCACCAGGTATTTGTTGGTGTCACCCCGGAGGTTGTGCCATTTGTGCTTTTGTCAAAACTTGCAAAACTTAAGGAATTCACAGAGCTCCAGAAAGATCACTGGCTTCTGAAGGTCTTCATGGATTAGCAGTCCTGGGTTGTTTTCAATGTGATCCAACTCTGAGTTTTCGCTTTCTGCTCATGTCAGGAGGAGGGATATTAAACAGGACTGGGAGCCATTGTACAGGTGATGTTTCCACTGATTATCTGCATTGTTGTGTTGAAAGTCGTGCCCAAGCATTCTGGGTGGTTGCTCTCTGCACACATGCAAGGAAGTAGTATTTTACTGAACAGTAAACAAGGCCAAGGCTAGCAGCACAAAGCAGGTTCAGATTGGATCTCCTGCTCAGTTCCAGATAATCACTTGAGTCTTAGTCGTTTCCATGACTTTTTTTGGGTGTTTGTTTTTGGGCCGAATGTCCCAATGACTGGCAAATCGCAACAAGCAGCACATCCCTTCAGCTGTTCACAACAGGCAGAGAGAGTATTGACTGTGCCTGACCAACACATGCTTGCAAAACTCAGAACATAAGGTCTAATGTTTGGTGTGATTCCATAATTGGGTAGCACTTGCTGAACAATCCCATTTATGTCAAGAGTGAGTAGCAACCAATTTAAGATCACACAGGCTCGCATGAAATTATGTATATTCATAAGCGGGGGCCTGCCCTCTGCAGGTGAAAGGAATACGTCCAGACCCATTGCATCTTTTTTGAATAAACAAAGCGGGGGGGGGGGGGGGGGGGGGGGGGGGGGGGGGGCAAGAGTTCCTGGTGCAGTCATATTGGCAACTTTTCAACTAATCAGAGCTGATCTATCAGCCAATCAGCACTCTTTTTGCATGAACTATAACTTGTTAGTCCTTTTGGCATTCCTGTGCCTGTCCTGATGAGTATTAGTCGAAAAGTTTTGACAGATTTTTTAGCAATACACAAGCAATTATTAAAACATTTACACCCTCCACTGGTGTACCATGGCTGCAGTGCATAGCTTCTAAGAAAGTGGTGGGCAACGTGCCACATGTGGCCCACAAGACATTTTGCTGAATGTTGCCATATTCCATTGTTTTCCACTCATGTAGTTTTTTTTCTGACCCCAGTATGAAAAGTGATATGCACATAAAGCAACAAAATGTGAAGGGAGACGCATGTTCATTGCACATAACATTGAAAGTGCTGTGCACTCTCTCTGCGCCCAAAGTGTAAATTTATTTTGTTTTTACCACTTGAAGTTGATTACAGTTCTATTAATATATAAAAGGTTATCTGTAAATAAATTATTAAATATTCGGCATGTATTTAATCTTATTCAAGGGTCATGTTTAGTGAATTAGTCCAAATTCAATCTTAAAACGAAGGAGGGCCACTCACTAGCCCATCACTGTTCTACAAGATGCAATGCAGTAACTTGCCAAGGTCAAAGCTACTATTTAGGCAGCTGCAAACTCTAACTTCGAGAAAAACAAACGTAGTACCACTTCCAAACCACAAAATACATCACTGTTTCCAATGCTGTTGCTGGATCAAAATTCTGGGACAACATTGTTGAATACCTTCATCACATTTACTGCAGCAAGTCAAGGTGATGGCTCACCACCACCTTCTCAAGGGTGGTTAGGGATGGGCGTCAAATACTGGCATTGGCAGTAACATTCATATCATGTGAATGAACAAAAGGAAACAGTTTACTTAAGACAGAAGGCTTATGAATCACTAAATAAGTGGTTAAGAGTGGTTTCACTACCACTGTCCCTGATGTGTTACTCTACTTGTCCAGCAATCAGTACTGAATGAGCAGAAATGTCCACCATCTAAATACTGACAATACTGAAGCTACATACATCTGCTACAAACCCTGTTTTCTAGCCACCAATTCCACTTTCCCTGGCAACTGTCAGAGGCTGAACCAAACTATTTGCAGCAAAGGTGTTCAGTCTGACACTAAGATGTGCTCCTGCTCACATTTGCGCTCCATCACCAAGGCTGCTACTTCCACCTTCATAACACTGCCCAATTCTAGCTCAGCTTCAGCAATGCAGGCCTTTGTGCTCCTCCTGACTGGCAACCCATCTTCCACCTGTTATAAACTCTGTCACTGCTGTCCCATTCACTCATCTCCTCTGTGCTCATTGGCTCCCAGTTAAGGAATATCTCAATTTTAACCTTTTCATACTCATCTCTCCATGGCCTTGTTTTGACTTATTATTGTCACATGTATTAACATAGTGAAAAGTATTGTTCCTTGCGCGCTATTCAGATAAAACATACCATTCATAGAGAAGGAAATGAGGGAGTGCAGAATGTAATCATAGCTAAGGTGTACAGAAAGATCAATTTAATGCAAGGTAAATCCATTCAAAGTCTAACAGCAGCAGGGAAGAAGCTGTTCCTGAGTCGGTTGGTATGTGATCTCAGACTTCTGTATCTTTTTCATGATGGATGGTGGAAAAGAGAATGTTAGGGGTGCGTGGGGGTCCTTGATTATGCTGGCTGCTTTGCCGAAGCAGCAGGAAGTGTAGACAGAGTCAATGGATGGGAAACTGGTTTGCATGATGGATTGGGCTACATTCACGACCTTTTGCAGTTCCTTGTGGTCTTGGGCAGAGCAGGAACCATACTAAGCTGTGATACAACCAGAAAGAATGCTTTCTATGGCGCATCTGTAAAAGTTGGTGAGAGTCGTAGCTGACATGCCAAATTTCCTTACAATTCTGAGAAAGTACAGATGTTGGTTAGCTGTCTTAACTATAGTGTCAGCATGGGGGGACCAGAACAGGTTGTTGGTGATCTGGACACCTAAAAACTTGAAGCTCTCGACCCTTTCTATATCGCTCCCATTGATGTCAGCAGGGATAGGTTCTCTTTTACACTTCCTGAAGTCGTTAACAATCTCCTTCCTTTTGTTGACATTAAGAGAGATTATTGTTGCTGCACCAGTTCACCAGATTCTCTATCTCATTCCTGTACTGTCTTATCATTGTTTGAGATCTGATTCACTACGTGATGTTGTCAGCAAACTTGAAAATTGAATTGATGGGGAATTTGGCCACACAATCATACGTGTATAAGAAATATAATAGAGGGCTGAGAACATAGCTTTGTGGGGCACTGGTGTTGAGGATGATCATGGAGGTGTTGTTGGCTATCCTTACTGATCGTGGTCTGTGAATTAGGAAGTTTAGGATCTAGTTGCAGAAAGAGTTGGGGGATGAATTTTGTGGGAATAATAGTGTTGAAGGCTGTGTTATTGTCAATAAATTGGAATAAACTGTTCCTCCCCTTCTCTGTAATCTCTTCCAGATGTACATCCTCCAAATTCTCTGCACTCCTTCAATTCAGGCCACCTGTGTGCCCTGCATTTTAATAGCTCTACTATGCCCGAAGCTCTGGAATTACTGCCATAAACCCCCTCCTTTCTCCTTCAACATGCTCCTCAAATCCTGTCTGACAAACTTCTGTCTTACTATCATTTTGTGTTTGTCAATTTTAATTGTTATACTCCTGAAAAGCACCTTCGAACATTTAGCTATGTTCAAGGTGCTGTATAAATAGATTGGTCACAAGTAACGTACATCAGAGGTAAGACACTGTATTATCTGTTGTGTGGGATGGGGGAAGGTTGCTAGAATTAGGCTTGTATAACCCAAGATTTAAAGATTTACAAGCAACAAAAAATTTATGCCATGTTTATGTAAAAAAAAGCTTATATTCTATTCTTACTAACTTAAATAATACTGCATAAATAACCTGCTAGTTTCTCAGATGGTTTAACTGGTTGAAAAATCCCCAAGTTTAATTCCTTGATTTCTAGAGTTAGATGCTCGTGGGGGCTAACAATGGTCCAGCCCATGGTCAGCAATAAGAAAACTAACTTTTCTCCATCTTTGTACCTGCATCCCCCTAGTGAAAATGCCACAAATCACTAAAACAACAAACTGTTTATATGTTGGCCTTGGTTACGACTGATTTGTAGAAGATTAGGAAATGTCATTTTGTTTTTAGGAACCCAAGCATAACTATCAACTGAATTACACTTTATGGTTCCATATTGGAGCCTTAAGACGACAAATTGTATTATACTACATACATTAAGCCTTTTCATTGAAGTTTGGCTTCTTTCTATACTTGTAGTTTTAAAAAAGAAACTCAACTAAGATTCAAACAATAATCTGTTCAACATTTAGAGCATCTATATGTCAAAATTAGTTTCCTACACACACCCTCCCACAAATAAAAAGTACACATTTTTTAACCTTTTAAAAGAAAAATGTGGTTTTAACAGTTTGAAACTCTCAACTGTCTTGATTGGGAAGGAATTTTGGTTCAATTTTAATTATGTTTTTATGGAGTTAGGTTCGGCAAATGTCAGAGATTCATACATTATTTAAAAAGCTCAGCTTTGGACCCATGTAAATTACTACACTAGCCAGCCTTAAGCTGCTACGTTTTGCTTGTTAACTTAAGTTTTGAGACAATGGAACATCTTAAAAGAGCAGTTGGTACAATGTTGCTGAAAAGGGTTTTTATTCAAATAACCCACCACAGGCTTAAGCTGAATGACTATCAAGGTGCTAGAAGCATCCACAGTTTTTTTATTCAAGGAGATCACTTCAACTAGTAGCCTGCTTGGTCATTCCTGATCACAGAATTGAGAAGGGCCAGATATTAGCATTTCCCATTCTCTGAAGAGAATCCAAACCAAAGACATTTCACTCTTAGGGGGAGACAGTGAGGAGAGTGCTGACAGATAGTGCCGAGTGGGGAGTGTGCAGCAGGCAGGAAGATGTTCAGAGTTAATGACAGATGAACCCAGCCCAGTTTTCTGGGTAGATACATACTCCTGGTATCACTTGAACCTGAAAAAAAACCACGTGCAATTAAAGCTCACACTTTTCTTGAAAACTACCAGTTGTAACAAAATAAACATATAAATCCTGCAAGGTAATGGTTAATGTCAGTACTGTTACTGACTGCTAATTTGTAAACTGAGTTCATCATATTAAAAGGCAAAGCTGTGTCATTTAAATAGATTCATCTTATTACAACACTGTTTGATCAATGATTTTATGTAAAGCGAACAAAATGTGAAGTACAGTAGCAAAATGGTTAGGTTACAGGCTGAGTAATCCAGAGGTCTCGAAAAGTTATCAGGAATTTGCTCAAACCCCATTCACTTACAATAAATCTGTAATAAACTAAGTTTGCAACAGTGACCATGAAACTACCAGATTGTCATAAAACCGCATCCACCTGGGTATGTCCTTGAGGGAAGGAAATCAGCAGTCACCTTATCTAACCTACACATGACTCCAGCTCTACAGCAATGTGGTTCACTCTTGACTGCCCTTGGAAATGTCTGCACAATCCACTCACTCGGTTGCATTTAAGTACGTCTTAACACTTTCTGACACACAATTGGGGATGGGCAATAAATGCTGGCCTTCCTAGTGATCTCATGAACAAATAACAGTAACTTTGTTGGTTTACAATCAACCTTCTAATATGAGAACACTTCAGCTTTCTTTCTGAAAAGACAGAAAGACAGCATGTCAAGGCACTATGTAGATGTCTGCCATGGTTTATTGGTTGTATTCACATTCTAGGTGTCAGAAGGTCTTGGCTTTGACTCCCAGACCATAGACTTGAGCACATCATCCACTTTGGCTGTCCAGTGCAGTACTGAGGGAGTGCAGTTTTTTGATTAGACCTTAAACCAAGGACAACTGCACCCTCCAGTAACCAGAACATACATCACAGAGCATTATTCAAAGAGCAGGGAAGTTCTCCCAGTGTCTTTGCCAACATTTAGCTCAGAAGCCTAATGTTTACTTCACTGCTGTTTGTGTGAGCTTATTGTGTGCAAGTTGGCTGTTACCACTTCCCACAACAGTGATTACACATCAAAACCATTTTGTAACGCACTAGAGCTGTTCTGGGTTTGTGAAAGGTGCCTGAGGAAATGCAAGTTGAGTTTCTCAGTACATATGACAAATCCCCAGGCCAGTCTATTATATAATCGAATATTATATAATACTCTAAAAAATCCAAAATAACTAGTATATTTATTATTTTTTTAAAAGATGTCCATCATAGGAATTATTTGCTGAAAACTTCCAAAAATCCAGAAAATTCCAACATCCAACTTGCATTCATACAGCATTTTTAATGCACAGATTGTCCTTAAATATTTCAGAAAAATCAGGGTCATAGAGCCAAGTGGCAGAAGGACTAAAAGGGACTTGAGGAAAAGCTATTTTATACTGACGTTGGTGGGTTTTTGGAATTTGCTTCCTGAGTTGGTGGTGGAGGCAGAGACCCTAAATGCCTAAAAAGTACCTGGATCTGCAGCTTAAGTGCTATAAACTGCAGGGCTTTGGGCTGGGAGCAAGAAGGGATTTTCCATGCCAAGAGTTGGCATGGATAAGCTCGGCCAAATAGTCCCCTTTCTACGCTTTATCATTTCTATGATTCTATAGGCAGAAATCGTCAAAACAGGACCCAAAAGCAATGACCAAAATATTGGACAAAGAGGTAAATTCTAAAAAATTCCTCAAAGAGGTGCAGAATCCTTTATAGGACTGAAATCTTAGAAGGCCTAACTGAAAACACAATTATGAATGTTGAGTGAAATGGGGATTCACCAATACAGAGCACTTTAGAGGCAGAGACACAAAAAGGAAGCCATTCAGCCCGCTGGGTCTGCACCAACTCTCTGATAGATCATCCCACTCAGCCACTATCCCCAAAACCACATTTACCCCGCAAACCTACATATTATGGGATACTAAAGCGCAATTTTGCATGGCCAATGTACCTAATGTGCACATCTTTGGAGTGTGGGAGTACCTGGTTCAGACCGACACAGACATGGGGAAAACGTGCAAACTCTACAGCCATCCAAAGCATGAATCAAACCTGGGTCCTGGTGCTGTGAGGCTGCAGTGTTAACCACTGTGCCAACTTGCCATCCCAGAATTGTCTTCAGCACATGTGCAAACTAATTTTCTGAATTTGTCTGATTTCACCCAAGAGTAGAATATAGATGAGAAATAGGATGACAGAGTCAAGGACAGATCCTTTTAGGGACACAGGAATCAAAACTATTGCAGATAACATACTAGCAATGATTGGACAAATAAGAATGGGAACAGGAGAACACAGAAATCCAGCTGGATCAACAGTAAAAGAGTTGAGGAGCCTGATGTGGTCAACCTTATCACATCCTGGTCAAGAAGGAAAAAGGTAGGATAGTTTACCATTGCCAGTCACATAGGAAGACATTTGTACTTTTGATATGAGCTTTCTCAGCATTGTGGCAGGGATAGAAATCTGACTGCTGTGATTTGATTGGATGTGTGGGGATTTGGGAGGTGACCACATATTTAAGGACTTTGGAGAAGAAAGGTTAAAGACTATCAATATAATGGCCACCAATTGCAAACTCCAGCAACTACTATCGCACTCCAAGGATGGATACATCAGCAGTTATATATAAATAATTGAAGCTTTGAGTTACACAAGGTCTCAATGCATTAATACCAACAACTCACCGCAATCTATACTGACACTTCAGCTTAGCACTGACATTCTTAACCTGCTGCATTAGTTGACTAGTATTCTGCTGCTCTAGAGACTTTTGCACCTGGGACTGCACACTAACAGATAAAGAACTCTCTTCCTAATAGTCAAAACATTGGAAGTGTGTATGGCAGAATTTCCATGGCCTAAACATTTAAATGCACACAAGGCAAGTTAAAGTGTTTTGAGGATTCTAGAATTCAATGATATCCAAAGTAGTCCTGAGTGCTCTTTAATCTTAGTTATCACTGGACTGGAACTGCAGCCAAACAGAGCTTTGGGCCATATCGTAATTCCAGAATACTACTTTAAATTTATGACTGAAGAGCAAGTATCATTTAACGCAATAGTACTGTAAACACCCTAACCCACAAGCAGAAAGTCTATGTTCCAATACAATATGCAGTAAATTATTACTGCAGCTCAAGTATGAGATTCAATTACACATTAAATCAGGTATCTAAATCCATGGCCATCATGACACCCCATTTAAAAACAAAGAAAATGCTGGAAAATCTCAGCAAGTCTGGCAACATCTGTAAGGAGAGAAAAGAGCTGACGTTGAGTCCAGATGACAAAGGGTCACCTGGACTCAAAATGTCAGCTCTTTTCTCTCCTTACAGATGCTGCCAGACCTGCTGAGATTTTCCTGTATTTTTTTCTTTTGGTTTTAGATTCCATTATCTGTAGTAATTTGCTTTTATCCATTTAAAAATGAGATAGACAAAATTCCCAGGATACTGCATCCAATTATGTACCAAAACAAAAACAGTCTAACTGATCTGTGCCAGTGTTTACCACGAGCCTCCTCCCACTGACCTCTGCCCCCATATTCCTCATCACCTATGCAAACTTCCTCTTAAAAGTGTGAATTATGTTTCAAGCACTCAAAGTAGGATTTCAAACTGTATCACACTGTGAAGAAATTCCTTCTAAATTCAACATTTAATCTATCAGGGACTAAATTAATGTCCTCCTGTTCTAGATTTACAAGCAATATAGTAAAGTTTCTCGGCATCCACCCTATCGGCCTCTAAGTCTCTTATCCAAAGAGCCCTAACCTGATCGATCTTCCCCTATCAATTACATCCTCTCGATTCCGTTAATTCTGTCTGCATTGCTTCGATATTCTTTTTGTAGAATGAAGACAACTGGAATCACGTAACATAATTCACCTTTACGTGCCAACTATTTGAAAGATTGGCCTTTTCTCGACATTTTTCACAACACATCCTCTACAGCAATAAAACATACCAACAAACACAAGGTCACATCCCACCCATTATCGCACAAAGTTAGAATTTCAAAAGCGTTTCAATCTGTTTTGCGATTCAATATCCAAGGTTACATTTGCTCCCCTTTCAACTCTTGACACGTCCTGGTGATCAACCAGGTTTTATTTGGTGAATTTATGAAACCAACCCCCCCACCCCAAGCATCCATTCCAGGAGGAAGCCGGAGATTCCCGAGATGGACAGAACTGGGTGGGGGGAGGATGCGAACTCGAGGTCGGTGTTCGCACCTACAAGGCCCCGGGAGGGAAGAGGCCGAAGTGGTTGGGGGAGGCTCGGGGTGGGGGGTGGGAAGAGGCCGAGGTGGCGGGGGGAGGCCCAGGCGGGGGAGGGGGGGGGGGGAAAGAGGCCGAGGTGGGTGGGGGAGGCCGATGTAGCGGGGGGGGGAGGCCCGGGGGGGGGGGGGGGGAAGAGGCCGAGTTGGCGGGGGGGAGCAGGCCGGAGGGGGGGGGGGAAAGAGTCCCGACGGCTGCAGGTTGGGAGCCGGAGCTGCGGCTGCTCTGGGTGAAAGGTCAGCGGGAGGGGGTGAACCGCTGTCGTCAGAAAAGGCGGCCGGAGCGGGGCCTGAGGCAAAGAGAGGGAGAGAAGTCGGGACTCTTCTCCGCTCGGGCGGTCTCCTCACCGACAGCGGCCGCTCCGGGCAGAGAGAAGGCCCGAGGCCTGCGGGCCCCGCTCGGGATCCCCGCCTCAATCCCGGGGCCTCGAGCGGGTGGGGTGGCGGCGACAGCAGCAGCAAGACGCCGCCATTTGGGGAGGGTGGGGCGCCGGGCCCAAGCTTGGTTCAAGCGCCGTTCCCGCCTCTTACCTGAAGTCGTTATTTTCAAACGGGCGGAAAGCCCCGAGCCGCCCCCTCCCCCCCGCCGCTTCCCGGCTCCGGCGCGGGTCAGAGTTCGTGACCTCTCCCTCGGTTCGGCTGGCGGCGCATGCGCGCACGGGAATGCGGCGACGACACAAAATGGCGGCGGCTCCTGGACTGGAGCCAAAAACCCAACCCGCCCCGAGGGGAGGGAGTGATTCCTCCTGTCTGTCCGCTTCTCCCCCTCCCGAGGTACTGCGCAGCTGGGTAAGGATCCCTGGCCGGAGTTGTTACTCTAGTCAGCAGCCTCCCGCCACCGGCTCTCGGCGCAGGCTGGGCGTCTCAGGAAACTCTGCCCGTCCCCCATTTTCTGCAGGGCCTCCTCCTCCCCTTCCCCCCCACACACAGACTTGGCTAACATCCAGCTGGAGAATTTATTTCACTATTAAGATTAATCATGAAAATATAAACCCACAAAATTGGACCACTGTAAAGTGAAAATGTTGGCAATTTGAAATATCGTTTATAGGAAATTTCCATTTTCAAATACCAGAAGCCTGAAATATTGAGTGTCTCACCTTTTTTTTCCACCCACCCTCGCCCCTGCTTGGTCTGTGCCAACAAGCAAGATTTCTCACTGCTCTCCTCTCCGCACAAATTCATTTCTCATCCTCAGTAAATTCAACCGTTTGTGCTCTACTGAGTTCAGTGTCTTCCTAGTCTGATCTGCCTTCAATTGCCAACTCATTGAATGTCCCTACTCCTAGCATGTCAATGCAGACCTATCTTCCATCCTATGTAAACCTGAACTTGTACAAAATTCTGCTACTAGTATCCTAACTCATTGATCCTGTGCTCATTGGCTTCTCATCTGACAATGGCCAAATTTGTTTGAAATTCTCTTCTTGATCTTACTCCCTCTGTTACCTCCTACAGTCCTTTAAGATCTCTGCCTTCTACCAGGTTTAGTGCACCTTCCATTTTAATCGTTTCGCCAATGGAAGTTGTTTTACCCACTCTCCTCTAAGAAACTCTTTCAAACCTGCCTTTTTGAACAAGCTTTTTGGTTGCTTAGCCTAATATTTTATGTGGCTCAGTGTCAAGACTTAACATTTCTGAGAACTGCCTTGAGAAGTTGTACTATCGTATGTTATCACATAAATGCAAGTTATCATGTCAGTCATAGATAAGGCTACCTAGATCACAGATCCCTACACTGCAGAAAGAGGCCCTTCGGCCCATCAAGTCAGCATCGAACACAATCCCACCCAGACCCTACCTCCATATCCCTACATATTAGACCCATAAATAGAACATAGAACATTACAGCGCGGAACAGGCCCTTCGGCCCACAATGTTGCGCCGACCAGTCTTATTTTTAAAAAAAACATTGACCCACTAATCTAAACCAATCCCTTTTCGTCCATAAACCTATCCACCAATCTCTTAAACGCCCCCAAACTAGGCGCATTTACAACTGCAGCAGGCAGGGCATTCCAGTCCCTCACCACCCTCTGGGTAAAGAACCTGCCCCTGACATCCGTCCTATAACTACCCCCCCTTAATTTAAAGCCATGCCCCCTCGTGCTAGCTTTCTCCATCCGAGGAAACAGGCTATCACCATCCACCCTATCTAAACCTCTAATCATCTTATATGTTTCTATAAGATCCCCTCTTAGCCGCCTTCTTTCCAGTGAAAACAACCCCAAATCCCTCAGTCTCTCCTCATAGGACCTCCCCTGCATACCAGGCAACATCCTGGTAAACCTCCTCTGCACCCTCTCCAAAGCCTCCACATCCTTCCTGTAATGTGGGGACCAGAACTGCACACAGTACTCCAAGTGCGGCCGCACCAGAGTTGTGTACAGTTGCAACATGACGCTGCGACTCCTAAATTCAATCCCCCTACCAATAAACGCCAAGACACCGTACGCCTTCTTAACAACCTTATCTACTTGATTCCCAACTTTCAGGGATCTATGTACACATACACCTAGATCCCTCTGCTCCTCCACTCTATTCAAAGTCCTCCCATTAGCCCTATACTCAACACATCTGTTATTCCTACCGAAATGGATTACCTCACACTTCTCCGCATTAAACTCCATCCGCCACCTCGCGGCCCAGCTCTGCAACCTGTCCAAGTCACCCTGCAAACTTCGACACCCTTCCTCACAATCTACCACACCTCCGACTTTGGTGTCATCAGCAAACTTACTAATCCACCCAACTATACCCTCATCCAGATCATTAATAAAGATTAAATCCCTCTAACCTACACATCCCTGGACACTAAGGGGCAATCAACATCGAGGGCCGAAGGGCCTGTACTGCGCTGTAATGTTCTATGTTCTATAGTTTAGGTTAGAGGGTGATTGGATTGGTTCCACTGGTCGGTGCAACATCGAGGGCCAAAGGGCCTGTACTGCGCTGTAATGTTCTATGTTCTATAGTTTAGGTTAGAGGGTGATTGGATTGGTTCCACTGGTCGGTGCAACATCGAGGGCCAAAGGGCCTGTACTGCGCTGTAATGTTCTACTTTCTATTTCTTAGCATAGCCAATCAACCTATCCCGCACATCTTTGGATTGTGGGAGGAAACTGGAGTACCCAGAGGAAACCCACATAGACACGAGGAGAATATGCAAACTCCACACAGACAGTGACCCGAGCCAGGAATTGAACCCAGGACCATGGAGCTGTGAAGCAGCAGTGCTAACTACTGTGCTACCCATCTCTAAGAACTCTTCTGAAGCCCACCAAATCACATACCTTGACCAACCTCACTTTTTTCTGGAAAAGTACAAATTGGAAGAAATTTGAAAGGAAAATATTGGAACACTAAAAGAACAAAACATTATAATACTAAGTATTAGAAATTAGCAAAAACATATTTAACACCCCAAATACAAAAAAAATCAAAAAGAACAAAAGAAAAAATCTGATAACTGAATTTTAAAAATCTTTAACAATGAAATAAAAAACAAAATACAGGAAAATTGAAATTAAAAATGCAAGAAACCTGAAGTTCAACATACTGGAAATTTGATATAAAATATAAGAAATCTGAAATAACAATTTGAACTAAATACAAAAGAAATCCAGATGAAGATATTTGAAATTTCAATTAAAAGGTAACAAAATATTTGAAATAAATTGCACAAAAATTAGAAATACATATTTTGAAATTTGAAATAATACAACTTTCAAAAATATGATACTTGAAATATAAAATTGTAGAAATTTGAAAAATAAGCAATTGAAATATGAAAAATTTGAAATTAAAAATAAATGGATATTTGAAACAGAAAATACAACAATTATGAAATAAATACTGGAAATTTGATATAAAATTACACTGAATCATCTTCAAAATCTGTGGATGATACAAAACCTGGAGTCAACTATGAGGAGGATAGCGTAGAATTTCAAAAGGACATAGATAAAAGTTAGTGGACTGGTCGGCCAAGTAGCAGATTAAATTCAACTAAAGTTTATTTATTAGTCACGTGTAAGGCCTACATTAACACTGCAGTGAAGTCACCATGAAATTCCCCTCATCGCTACAGTCTGGCATCTGTTCAGGTCAATGCACCTTACCAGCATGTCTTTCAGACTGGGAGGAAATCCATGCAGACACGGGGAGAACATGCAATCTCCACACAGACGGTGACCCAAGCCAGGAATTGAACCCGGGTGGCACTGTGAAACAGAAGTGCTAACCACTGTGCTTCCGTGCTGCCCGTATGCAGATAAATGTGAAGTGATTCGTTTTGGTAGCACAGTTGGTGTTCGTAAAATTATTTTTTAAAATTGTAAAATGCTAAGAGGTGAAATTGCATGGTCCCTTTAAAAAGATACTGTTTTTGTTGTGCTTAGAGACTTAAAAAATCCAGGTGCAAATGGTGCCAGAACACAGACTGAAACATTGACTCAAAGGTAAAAGGAGGGTTGCCTTGGTAACAGGCTTTTTATTTGATTTGATTTATTATTGACACAGGTATTACTATACAGTGAAAAATATTATTTCTTGCCCGTTATACAGACAAAGCATACCGTACATAGAGAAGGAAACGAGAGATGCAGAATGTGGTGTTACAGTTAAAGCGAGGATATAGAAAAAGAACAACACAGCACAGGAAACAGGCCCTTCGGCCCAACAAGCCCATGCCGCAATTCAGTGAGCGCCTCATTCCAATCCTTCTTCTACCTATGACTTTTGCCTACGCCTCTTGGACTCCACAATAAAGGTGTGCAAACTTAGAGAATTTTATGTGTGCCAGATTGAGGGAGGTCTAATTTAGGGACAATTTGTTAACACCAATCAGCCTGAAAGCACGTTTTTGGGGTATGGGAGGAAACCAGAGCACCCAGAGAAAACCCACGCAAGCACGTGGAGCATGTGCAAACTCCCACAGACACCGACCCAAGTCGGAGATCCAACCCAAGTCTATGTATCTGCACAGCAAACAGTGATAGTCACTGAGCTGTCATGTTGCCTGTCAGTTGGTCCAGTTTAAGCGTACACTAACGACGTGAAGCACTAGGCAACTTTCGAAGCAACATCCAAGAGCAGCCCTGGCACGACCCACCGTGTGTATGCCCCTTGTTGGCCAGCAAGGTGGACCAAATCGCCTGTGGATGTGAAGAAAAGACATCAATAAACATACACAGCTTATACAGACATTCACGGAAGATCCCCAGAAGCTCAAAACGTAAGACAGGTGAGCCATACAATATGTTGGACAGCCCATAGGAATCTGTTGATTCCCAGGAACATCCTGAGGCTCTTGATCCTTATTTAGAGCAGTCTTTTGTGCCCCTCCATCTCTAGGCTGCTCATGTGCCTATCTAGGTAAGCCTTAAACAACTCTAGCGTGCCTGCCTCCACCACCCTACTTGGCAGTGCAAGGCTCCCACAACCCTCTGCGTGAAAAACCTCCTTCTAACATTGAATTATACCTCTCCCTTCTCACCCTAAGCCTGTGGCCCCTTGTGATTTTTGTATCCACTCGGGGATAAAGCTTCCCACTGTTCGCTCTATCTATACCCTTCATAATCTTATACACCTCTATTAGATCTCCCCTCATTCTCCGTCTTTCCAGGGAGAACAACTCCAATTTGCCCAATCTCTCCTCATAGCGAAGACCTTCCATACCAGGCAGCATCTTGGTAAACCCCCTCTGCACTCTCTCCAGGGTCTCCACGTCCTTCCGCTAGTACAGTGACCAGAACTGGATGTAGTACTCCAAATGCAGTCTAACCAATACAACTGCAACATTAGACGCCAGCTTTTATACTCTATACCCCTTCCTTTAAAGGCAAGCATACCATAAGCCTTCTTCGCCACCTTCTCCACCTGTACTGCCACCTTCAAGGACTTGTATACTTGCACACGTAAGTCCCTCTGCATGTCTATACTCTTAATTGTCCTACCATTTATCATATAACTCCCCCCTACATTATTTCTTCCAAAATGCATCACCTCGCATTTATCTGGATTAAAATCCATCTGCCATTTCTCTGCCCAATTTACCAGCCTATCTATATCCTGCTGTATTGTCTGACACTGCTCGTCACTAGCAGCAAGTCCAGCCATCTTCGTGTCATCTGCAAACTTGCTAATCACACCAGTTACTCCCTCTTCCAAATCATTTATGTATATTACAAATAGCAAAGGTCCCAGTACTGAGCCTTGCGGCACACCACTAGTCACAGACCTCCAATTAGAAAAAGACCCTTCCACTACTACTCTCTGTCTCCTGTTACCTTTCCTGTTACCAAGCCAGTTCTCAATCCATCTAGCCACCTGTCCTTGTATCCCATGAGCCTTATCCTTTTTCACCAACCTACCATGAGGGACTTTGTCAAACGCCGTACTGAAATCCATATAGATGACAGCCACGGCTCGTCCATCCTCAACCGATCAACTTAATGCAAGGTGAATCCATTCAAAAGTCTGATGGTAGCAGGGAAGAAGCTGTTCTCGAGTTGGTTGGTACGTGACCTAAGGCTTTTGTATCTTTTCCCCGATGGAAGAAGATGGAAGGGAGAATGTCCGGGGTACATGAGGGCTCTTGATTATGCTGGTGCTTTGCCAAAGCAGCAGGAAGTATAGACAGAGTCAGTGAATGGGAGGCTGGTTTGCATGATGGATTGGGCTACATCCACAACCTTTTGTCATTTCTTGCAGTCTTGGGCAGAGTAGGAGCTGTACCAAGTTGTGATACAACCAGAAAGAATGCTTTGTATGGTGCATCTGTAAAGGTTAGTGAGAGTCATAGCTGACATGCCAAATTTCCTTAGTCTTCTGAGAAAGTAGAGGTGTTGGTGGGGCTTTCTTAACTATAGTGTCAGCTTGGGGGGACCTGGACACCTAAAATCTTGAAGCCCTCGACCTTTTCTACTTCATCCCTATTGATATAGACAGGGGCATGTTCTCCTTTACGTTTCATGAAGTTGATGAAAAGGAGGGATTGTTTTTGCTGTAAGTTCACCAGATTTTTTTGTCTTGCCATTGTTCGAGATCCGACTCACTACGGTGGTGTTGTCAGCAAACTTGAAAATCGAGTTGGAGGACAATTCATGAGAAAAGTTACATAGATGAAGAACTTCGGTTATGAAGATAGATTGGATAAATTGAGGCTGTTTTCTTTGGAGAAAAGAAGGCTGAGATGAGATTTGATAGAGGTATTCAAAATTGTGAGGGACCTGAAGAGTGGATAGGGAGAAATTGTTTCTACTTGTGAAAGGACTGAAGGTAGGGTTTAAAATAGTTGGTGAAAGGGGCAGAAGTGACTGGTGGAAAATCTTTTGTCTGGCAACAAAGACCAGGTTGGATGTTCCTCTGGAAGGTCAAAAGCCACACCCTGTCTTTGGGCGGATTTCCTCTGCCACAGAAGTAGGGATTCAGGAGAAGTGCCACATGAAGCAATCATGAACTATCTACATGACAGTTTTGGATTATTGTTCTGGCTATTGTAAATTGTGTGGTTTTGACCATTTTCCATACTTGTCTAATTTAAATAGCCTCCAGGAATTGGTCCGGCTGGTGCTGAAGTACATTTTTTGGTGATTTAAAGGATTTTGCTAAAACTAATGATTTCCAGACATTAGTGCCTCTTAGAATTGAGCATGACTGGCAAAGTGGAAAGTGGACAGTGGCCATTCAGAGCGAGTCATGCTATTAGGAAAGCGATGAGAAGGAGGATGAAAAGGGCTTTCAGAGGGTGTGAGATCACCAAATTTTTTCTTCTGCAGCATGCAGATTTGACACATCCCTGGATATCTGTTCTCACTGACTCCTGAGCATGAGTTTGGAGGGATTCCTGCTACCCTAGGGATAAAGGGCATTACTCCCAGGAAATCCTCCCTCAAAGACATGATGTGACCTTCCAGATGAACAACCAACAATGTCTTTGTTGCCAGACAAATAAAAATCTTGGGAACAACACCATGAATTCTGCATTGCATTCATCAACCTGACCAAAGCATTTGATTCCTACTCTGTGGATCGTGCTCCAATGATTTGGATGTCCAAGAAATTTCATTGCATTCCTGCAATTGCTTCATGATGATTTGACTGCAATTGTCATGAATGGGGTACCTGAAACAGATGCTTACAAAATCTGGATCAGGCATGGCTGTGTGATAATCCTCATAACTATTTACAATCTACCTGACTGTGGCAACTCATCAAAGATTAACTGTTTACTGGTGTCAGTATTAAATTCTGCCTAGATGGAAAACTCTTTGATCACAGTTGCCTCTGTGCAGTAACTAAACTGATCACCACAGATATACATGATCAACATTTTTGGGAACGACTAGGGTTGTTGCCCACTCTGCACTGGATTTGCAATACTCTTGATCTCTTCAGTTCTGCTTACAGGAATCCTGTTCTTGAATGTTGCCAAAACAAAAGTCATATCAACTCACACTTGCTCACCCAAATATTCCTTCTCCCATGTATGTTGAAAGAGAGACTCCAGAATATGTTGAGCCCTTCCCACACTTCTCAAAAGGTCAACACTGGATCAGCTGCACCAGCTCAGCCTTCTACAAACTAAGGCAGTGAGTGTTTGACAATAAAGACCTCCACGTCCACAAAAGGCCTAGTGTACAGAGCAGTTGTTGTCACTACTCTCCTGCAGTCAGACTTCGACTGTGTATAAGCGACTAATAGGAGAGCTAGAGAAATTCTATTGGCAATGCCTCTACTATATCTTCTAGATTCAGTGGCAGGAATGTTGAACAGAGGTTACTGTACTTACTGAAGCCAGAGCCCACAAGCAATCAGGCAAAACTGCAAAATCAATTATGATGGACTGGATACGGTGTCTGACTGGCCAATAAAAGCATCCCTCCCACCAGGTCTTGTTTTCTCAATAATAAGTCAGAACAGTGGTGGAGAAGAAAAGAAAAAGAAGCAAATCTTGAACTCCAGATCCCACTATCTCTTGGGACATCCTGCCTCATGTGCTCAAAGATCTGTGGGTTGAGAATGGATCTGTTCAGTCTTGTAAAGATCCAAACAGAAACTTGTAACTTTGAGTGGATGTCATCCTCAAAATGAGGGACAGTAGACAACAATTTCTAACAAACGGTAGTATAGAAACAACTGATGTAATTTGTGTTCTCAAAAATCCTGTAGTTTCCCCCTGGTAACATTAATAATATTGGAAAAAGATGAATTTCAGATCCAAGAGTACCAGGTTGTAAAGATAGTGTGCAGAAACAAATAAGCTAGATGATTTTTTTTTGATTTGATTTATTATTGTCACATGTATTAGCATACAGTGAAAAATATTGTTTCATGTAGGCTATACAGACAAAGCATACCATTCATAGAGAAGGAAGTGACAAAGTTCAGAATGTAGTGTTACAGTTATAGGGTGTAGAGAAAGTTAATGCAAGGTAGGTCCATTCAAAAGTCTGATGGCAACAGGGAAGAAGCTGTTCTTGAGTCAGTTGGTGCGTGATCTCAGACTTTCATATCTTTTTCCTGATGGAAGAAGCTGGAAGAGACTGTCCAGGGGTATGTGGGGGGTTCTTGATTATGCTGGCTGCTTTGCCAAAGCAGCAGGAAGTGTAGATAGAATCAATGGATGGGAGGCTGGTTTGTGTGACGGTTTGGGCTACATTCACGACCTTTTGTAGCTCCTTGTGGTCTTGGGCAGAGCAGGAGCCATACCAAGCTGTGATACAAGCAGAAAGAATGCTTTCTATGGTGCATCTGTAAAAGTTGGTGAGAGTCGTAGCTGACATGCCAAATTTCCTTACAATTCTGAGAAAGTACAGACGTTGGTTAGCTATCTTAACTATAGTGTCGGCATGGGGGGACCAGAACAGGTTGTTGGTGATCCGGACACCTAAAAACTTGAAGCTCTCGACCCTTTCTACATCGTTCCCATTGATGTCAACAGGGACAGGTTCTGTTTTACACTTCATTCTGTATGAGAACTTCAGGTAGTTAAGGGTCATGTTTTGTCAGTAACAAGTTCAGTATTACCAACATTTTGAATCTGTTTAGAGGGTAAAGGACTTATCCAATTAAGTCCAACTAGTTAATCCAGGTGGATATTTTAAAGGTACAAAATTAATTCTTCAAAGGTAAGTGCTGAAAATAATCAAATCAGAGGTCAGCTGGAAACTTGTTCTCAGAGGAAATTTCTTATGGTTGGAAGATGCTTGTGTATTGACAGGGGCTGAGGAAGAACTGAATCCCCAGATGTTCCTTTACTGTTCATGGTCAGTATGTTTTTTAATTCCTGAACGTATGAACAGTTTGAATAACCAGCAGCAAGCTTTTCATGGGTTTAAATAAAGAGGGTTATTTATTCACATGTTGGTCCTGAAAATCTAACACTGTCTCTGAGGGGAAGGGAGGCGATGGCCTAGTGGTATTATCGCTAGACTGTTAATCCAGAAACTCAGCTGATGTTCTGGGAACCTGGGTTTGAATCCTGCCATGGCAGATGGTGGAATTTAAATTCAATAAAAATATCTGGAGTTAAGAATCTACTGATGTCTATGAAATTGATTGTTGGAAAAACCTATCTGGTTCACTAATGCCTTTTAGGGAAGGAAATCTGTCATCCTTTCCTCGTCTGGCCTACACGTTACTCCAGAGTCACAGTAATGTGGTTGACTCTCAACTGCCCTTGGCAACTAAGATGGGCAATAAATGCTGGCTAATCAGCAATGCCTATGTCCCAAAAATGAATAATGTAAACAAAAATTCTGTCTGTCAAATACACACACGGACTTGAGGAAAATACAGTAAAAGAAAACCATGCAGTTATACAAGTTTTAAACAAAAGAATGGTTCATAATTCACAGAATTAACTTGTCTTGGAAAAGAAATGGTGCAGGCCTGATGAAAAAGAGGTTTTTCATTGGTTAGGTGAATTGAATACGTGAAAATCAAATACCAGAGGGATTATAGGATGCTGTCTAAGAGATGGACTTTCTGCAGTTCACAGAGTTAGTTAGATGTAGTGTTATTACCAGGAGGTTGGTTCATTGTGTTAAAAAAACAGGTTTGTGATGTTATGGTCTTATATAAGACATCGATTTTGCTGCCCTTTTTTTTAATGCAGTTGTTGTTCAGACAGCACTTAGAGGTTTATATAGGGAGACCAACATGGCTGCCTTAACTTGTGGTTTCTTCCAAATATGGTGTTGGGCTTAAGTTGATTAGCCACAACCTGGATTGCTGTTTGCGGACATTCATCCTGAGAGATGAATTGTGTATTGACAGGAGCTGAGGAAGAACTGAACCTCCAAATGTTCCTTTACTGTTCATGGTCAGTATGTTTTTTAATTCCTGAACGTATGAACAGTTTGAATAACCAGCAGCAAGCTTTTCATGGGTTTAAATAAGACAATCGCCATCGTGGCTTCAGAACAACTCATTCAAGTCAGGGTGGTTTTAGGAGATGGTAGTACATGTCGAGTATGACGTATGTTCTTTTGAGATAGTGGCAGCATTTGAATTCACAGTCCGAGAGTAGATCCCTCAGTGGCCATCTATTGCATCCTGCAATTGTCCATTTTTAAAAAAACAGGCAGTTCCAGAAGATTCCACACTGACGACAGCTTGCGTTTTAAAAGTTATGAATAAGGTAAGTGCCCTGCCCAGCAAGGCTATGTGAATGTTTAACTCCTGCTCTTGGGAGAGTCTTCACTATGATAAAGATCAGCAGGATTTATTAATGGTGGTGGATACACTACTGTAAGGCACTTGACATCACGTAAATTCTGTAACCTGGCTGGTTGTTTAAAGCACATAGTCTAATTCCGGTTACATCTTTAAATTGATTGAAATAAGCATCTTTGTAGAGTAGAAACGTTGGCACCTTTCTCAACATGACAGAAAGCTTCTTGTGTAATATCCTGGGCTGAATTGTCAGTTGTAGGATGAGATCAGCTGAGGTGTGGGTGTGCAATGAAATTTGTGTTCCAGAGGGTGTCTCTGAATCTCAACTCCAGAATGCAATGCCTTTTTTAAAGGGAAGTAGACATAGGGAACAAGGAGTGCTTGTCTCCCATCATGTCCCATTAAGAAGCTCTGCAAGGAGCTTAATGGGGCGGGAAGTGATTTTCACGTCAGGAACAGTTGATGCATGCTAGTGCATAGCCATCAAGTTCAATGCAGGGAGCTGCAAAGTTTCTGGAAATTCTTTTGCCTCCAGAGGTTTCACTACAAGATCACATGCAGTACCATCTCTGAATGCTGAGGCTTCTGGCCCTCTGAATTCCTGCTTCCCTCTCTTGTGCAAGGTAGCAACAGGCCCAGTCATCGCTGCTATTTGCCTTTGATGCCCCTGTTCCAACAACTTTCTCCCATCTCTGGGCGAATTAGGACATTAACATTTGAAGATTGAGGCACACGCAATCAAGTCAGGCAACCCTGAACTATACAAGAAAGCCAAGTGATGTGATCTATTGAGACCTATCAAGCATGCCAAAAGACAATACCGGACCAAGCTAGAATCTCAGGATAGCCACGTGGACTCCTGCCGACTATGGCGAGGTCCATAAGACATAACAGGCTCTACGAAGGCTGGTAAAATCGCCGGCTCCAACACACCGTTCTCTGTTGAGCTCAATACATTCTATGCCTGTTTTGAGCAAGTGGTAGTGACAGCATGTTCTCCATCCTGAACCTGTATCTGATGTCACCATTGCCGACATCAGAGCATCTTTCTATAAAGTAAACACAGAAAACAACTGGCCCAGATGGGGTACGTGAATGAGCACTGAGGTCCTGCGTGGACCACCTATTTGGAGTATTCACAGACATCTTCAACCTCTTTAATACAATCTAAGGTCTCTGTCTCCTTCATAAGAACACAAGAAATAGGAGCAGGAGTAGACCATCTAGGCTTTTGAGCCTGCCCCACCATTCAACAAGATCATGGCTGATCTGAAGTGGATCAGTTCCACTTTCCCGCCTGCTCCCCATAACCCTTAATTCCTTTGCCTATCAGAAATCTATCTACCCATGACTTAAACATATTCAACAAGGTAGCCTTCACCACTTCAATGGGCAGAGAATTCCAGAGATTCACCACCCTCAGAAGAAGTTCCTCCTCAACTCTGTTCTAAACTGCACCCCCCTCCCCCTCCCCCCCTCCCCTCCCCCTCCCCTCCCCCTCCCCCTCCCCCCTCCCCCCCTCCCTCCCTCCCTCCCTCTCCCTCCCTCCCCCTCCCTCCCTCCCCTCCCCCTCCCCCCCCTCCCCTCCCCCTCCCCCCCTCCCCCTCCCCCCCTCCCCCTCCCTCCCTCCCTCCCCCTCCCCCCCTCCCTCTCCCTCCCTCCCTCCCCTCCCCCCACCTCCCTCCCTCCCCTCCCCCCACCTCCCTCCCTCCCCTCCCCCCACCTCCCTCCCTCTCCCTCCTCCCCCTCCGCCCACCTCCCTCCCCTCCCTCCTCCCTCCCTCCCTCCTCCCCCTCCCCCCTCCCCCCTCCCCCCCCCTCCCTCCCCTCCCCTCCTCCCCTCCCCCCTCCCCCCTCCCCCCCCCTCCCTCCCCTCCCTCCTCCCTCCCTCCCTCCTCCCCCTCCCTCCCTCCCCCCTCCCTCCTCCCCCTCCCTCCCCCCCCCTCCCCTCCCCCCCCTCCCTCCCTCCTCCCCCTCCCCCCTCCCCCCTCCCTCCCTCCTCCCCCTCCCCCCTCCCTCCTCCCCCTCCCTCCTCCCCCTCCCCCCTCCCTCCTCCCCCTCCCCCCTCCCTCCCTCCCTCCTCCCCCTCCCCCCCTCCCTCCTCCCCCTCCCCCCTCCCTCCCTCCCCCCTCCCTCCCTCCTCCCCCTCCCCCCTCCCTCCCTCCTCCCCCTCCCTCCCCCTCCTCCCCCTCCCCCCTCCCTCCCCCTCCCCTCCCCTCCCCCCCCTCCCCACCCCTCCCTCCCTCCCCCTCCCCCCTCCCCTCCCTCCCTCCCCCTCCCCCCTCCCCCTCCCTCCCTCCCCCTCCCCCCTCCCCCTCCCTCCCTCCCTCCCCCTCCCCCCCTCCCCCCCCTCCCCCCTCCCCTCCCCCTCCCCCCTCCCCCCTCCCCTCCCTCCCCCCTCCCCTCCCCCTCCCCCCCCCCTCCCCTCCTCCCTCCCCCCTCCCCTCCCCCTCCCCCCCCCCTCCCCTCCTCCCTCCCCCCTCCCCTCCCCCTCCTCCCTCCCCTCCCCCTCCTCTCCTCCCTCCTCCCCCCTTCCCCCTCCCCCCCCCCTCCCCCTCCCCCCCCCTCCCCCCCCCTCCCCCCCCCCCCCCCCCCCCCCTCCCCCCTCCTCCCCCCTCCTATTTTGAGGCTGTGCCCTCTAGTTCTGGTTTCCTTTCTAAGTGGAAAGAATCTCTCTACCTCTACCCTATCTAGCACCTTCATTGTCTTGTAAATCTCTATAAGATCCCTCCTTAGCCTTCTAAACTCCAACAAGTACAGGCCCAGTCTATTCAATCTCTCCTCATACACTAACCTCCTCATCTCTGGTATCAGCCTGGTGAACCTTCTCTGTACCCCCTTCAAGGCCAATATATCCTTTTGCAAATAAGGGGACCAAAATGGCACACAGTACTCCAGTTGTGGCCTCACCAGTGCCTTGTACAGTTGCAGCAAGACCTCCCTGCTTTTATATTCTATCCCCTTCGCTATAAGGCCAACATTCCATTCACCTTCTTGATCACTTGCTGCACCTACAGACTGGGCTTTTGCGATTCGTGCACAAGGACCCCCAGGTTCCTCTGCGCAGTAGCATGCTGCAACTTTTCACTATTTGAATAATATTTCATCCTACTATTATTTCTTCCAAAGTGGATAACCTCACATTTGCTAACATTATACTCCATCTGCCAGGTCCTCGCCCACTCACTCAGCCTATCCAGATCTCTTTGCAGATTTGCCGTGTCCGCCATGCAATTTGCTTTTCCACTCATCTTCGTTTATCAGCAAATTTTGTTACTCTACACTCAGCCCCCTCCTCCAGATTGTCTGTGTATATGGTAAACGATCCCTGCAGCACGCCACTAGTCACCAACTGCCAACCAGAAAAGTACCCATTGATTCCAACTCTCTGCTTCCTGTTAGATAGCCAATCCTCAATCCATGCTAATACTTTAGCCCCAACTCCATGTACCCTAACCTTCTGCAGCAACCTTTTGTGAGGCAC
The DNA here is from genome assembly GCF_965287045.1 of Carcharhinus amblyrhynchos. Classification (NCBI taxonomy): domain Eukaryota; kingdom Metazoa; phylum Chordata; class Chondrichthyes; order Carcharhiniformes; family Carcharhinidae; genus Carcharhinus; species Carcharhinus amblyrhynchos. The sequence continues at coordinate 4,124,385 of NC_137342.1, read as the reverse complement.
CTTATTGAATGCCTTCTGGAAATCTAAAAACACCACATCCACCGGTTCCCCTCTGTCTACCATACTAGTTACATTTTCATAAAAATCCAGTAAATTCGTCAAACACGCCTTCCCCTTCATGAATCCATGCTGCGTCTGCTTGATCAAACCATTCTTTTCTAGGTGTCCAGCTATTTCTTCTTTAATGATGGATTCTAGCATTTTCCCAACTATGGACGTTAAGCTAACTGGCCTGTAGTTACTTGCCTTTTGTCTGCTACCTTTTTTAAACAGCAGCATAACAGTAGCTGTTTTCCAATCCGCTGGCACTTCTCCAGAGTCCAGCAAATTTTGATAAATAATTAACGCATCTGCTATTACTTCTGCCATTTCTTTCAGAACCGTGGGATGCATTCCATTCGGTCCCAGGGACTTGTCTACTTTCAGTCCCACTAGTCTACCAGGCACTACCTCTCTAGTAACAGTAATTGTATTAAGGACCTCATCTCCTACCAACCCTCTATCTTTACTATTCGGTAAGCTATTTGTGTCCTCCTCCGAGAAGACCGACACAAAAAAACTTATTTAAAGTCCCAGCCATTTCCTTGTCTCCCACCATTAAATCCCCACTCTCGTCCTCTAAGGGTCCAACATTCACTCTAGCCATTCTCTTCTTTATATATTTGTAAAAACTTACTTTTTTTTATATTTTGAGCTAGATTATTTTCATAATCTATCTTTCCTTTCTTTATCGCTTTCTTAGTCATTCTTTGTTGTTTTTTAAAATCTTTCCCAATCTTCTAATTCCCCACTATTTTTAGCCGCTATGTATGCATCAGTTTTTAATTTAAAACTCTCCTTTATTTCCTTCGATATCCACAGCTGGTTATCCCTTTTCTTACAGTCCTTCTTTATCACTGGAATATATTTCTGCTGAGTACTGAGAAAGATCCCCTTAAAAATCCTCCACTGTTCCTCAGCTGTCCTACCAATCTACATTAGCCAATTCCGCCCTCATCATACTCCACTCTGTTCAAGCAGAGGACACTGGTTTGGGACCCTACTTTCTCACCCTCCAACTGTATCAGAAATTCAACCATAATTGTGATCACATGTCCCAAGAGGATCCCTCACAAGAAGATCCCTAATTCTACCTGCCTCGTTACATAGTACCAGATCTAAGATAACTCACTCCCTTGTAGGTTCCGTAACATACTGTTTAACATATTTTGTGCCATAACAAACTTTTCAAAGCACTTCCAAATGATGGCTGGCAGAGCCACCAGATGATAGTCTTTAAGGCATGCTGCCTGACATTTTTTTGATACTGGAATAATGATGATCATCTTGAAGCAGACAGAGACCTCAGATTGTATTAAAGAGGTTGAAGATGTCTGTGAATACTCCGAACAGGTAGTCCATGTATGACCTCAGTGCTCATTCAGGTACCCCCATCTGGACCAGTTGTTTCCTTGTGTTTTCTTTATAGAAAGCTGCTCCCTCTGTGACTGGATCCTGGACTTCCTAACCCACAGACCGCAGTCAGTAAGGCTAGGCAATGACATCTCCTCCACGATCATCCTCAACACTGGTGCCCTACAAGGCTGCGTTCTCAGCCCCTTACCATACTCCTTAAACAACTTTGACTACGTGGCCAAATTCCTCCAATTCAATTTTCAAGTTTGCTGACGACACTATGTTGTGGGTCAGATCCCAAACAAATTTGAAAAATAGAACAGGAAAGAGATGGAGAATTTGGTGAACTGGTGTGGCAACAATAATCTCTCCTTCAATGTCAACAAAATGAAGGTGATAGTCATCGACTTCAGGAAGAGCTTGTGGAGCACACGGTCCTGTCTACACCAAGTGGAAATGGCCAAGAGCTTCAAGTTTTTAAGGTGTCCAGATTACCAACAACCTGTCTTTGTCCCTCCATGCCAACGCTATGTTAAAAATGCCCACCAACACCTCTCTCATAATATTAAAGAAATTTGGCATGTTATAGACTCATAGAACCCTACAGTGCAGAAAAAGGCCCTTCGGCCCATCAAGTCTGCACTGAACACAATCCCACCCAGGCCCTACCCCATACCCCTACAGTGAGCATCATGTTAGCTATGATGCTCACCAACTTTTACAAATGCACCATAGAAAGCATTCTTTCCGGTTGTATCACAGCTTGGTATGGCTCCTGCTCCGCCCAAGACTGCAAGAAACTACAAAAGGTTGTGAATTTGGCCAATCCATCACAAAACCAGCTTCCCATCCGTTGACTCCGTCTATACTTTCCTCTGCCTCGACAAAGCAGCCAGCATAATCAAGGACCCTATACATCCCGGACTCTCTTCCATCTTCTTCCATCAGGAAAAAGATACAAAAGTCTGAGTATATGTACCAACTGACTCAAGAATAGCTTCTTCCCTGTTACCATTAGACTTCTGAATAGACCTACCTTGTATTAAGTTGATCATTCTCTACACCTTAGCTATGACTATAACTCTACATTCCACAGTCCTTTCCTTCTCTGTGTATGGTATGCTTTGTCTCTATAGCGCACAAAGAAACAATACTTTTCACTGCACAACAACACATAATACAATAATAAAATCAAATCACACAAATCAAGACCTGGAAATTATCTGGATTTTGGATTCCTGACCCCAATTTGAAAGTCAAGCTCCTGAACTTCGACAGTTGTTACTGATCCAGTCTCTCGGTTGTCTCTTATTAAACCTGCCAAAAAATTAATGTTGTTGTACTCCACCATTATCTCCCTCACTTTAAAATCTTAAACATTTGCTAAAAATACACTTTGGTTTTGATTGAAAGTTCCCAATTTCAATGCATAGGTTACAATAGTTATGAATATTCACAAACAATGAAAATGACTTCATTTCTGAACTTTACAAACATACAAATAATCATTGTTGGGAAAAGACCCTCTGGACTGTTCGATTCAACGACAAATATTGAGGAACGATTAAATTATCAGTTTTGTTATCATCGTAACTGTGAAACTGGCAGCAACTTGCAGCATCCATGTAGTTAATCATGGAAATTCAAAAGTTGATGTCAACGATTCCTTTTTTCTCTTCACGGAGTGCACCATTGAAGTCTTTGCAAATAGAAATCATAGACTCCCTACAGTGCAGAAGAGGCTGTTTGGCCAATCGAGTCTGCACATCTAACCCGCATATTTTTGGAGTGTGGGAGGAAGGAAGCCCACACAAGACAGAGGGAGAACATGGAAACTCCGCACAGTCATCCAAGGCCAGAATTGAACCCAGGTCCCTGATGCTGTGAGGCAGCAGTGCTAACCACTGTGCTGCCCAAATCATTGAACTAATGAAAACTTGCTCTTTTAAACTAGAACATTGATGTTATTCATTCCCCTCCAAAACGTTCCACTTTGCATATTAAGTCATAACTACTGAAAGGAACGTTTTCCCTGAGAAATAAATTTGTGGAATGTCAAATTTTTGCATTGTTGAAAAATTCTATTCCCTCCCTTTCACATACATAAAAATCCTTCCTTGGTATCACATGCATTCTATAAACACATTAGGTAGAAATAATTAAATGCTGGAAATGGATTGTAGGATATTCAGAGGTCTGGAAAAGATACATCAGCATCATCAACTTGGAACGTTAACTCTCGCTCTCCACTGACACAGTAAAAAGTCTGACAACACCAGGTTTAAGTCCAACCGATTTATTTGATAGTAAACTCACTAGCTTTCGGGTTTGTCCCTTCATCAGGTGAACTGCCAGACCTGTGTGTTTCTAACATTTTGTTTTTATTTCAGATTTACAGCATTTGTAGTATTTTGTTTTTGCGTCAGCTCCTCAAAAGTATTTCATTGGCTGCAAAGCACCTTGGGATGTGTTGAGGTGGTGGAAAAGGAGTTGTGTAAATACTAGTCTTATCTTTTTTATGACAAATTTAATTGACTAAATATGGTCCAAATATTACAATATAACCCAACAATACAAGGAATAGATTTCAATGCAATTTGCAAATAATTTTTTTCCAAATAAAGTAAACTAAACCAAACAATTTGTATCAGAAATTTAATCCATATAAAATAATTCTAAGTGACACAGAACATGCATACAACCCTTCCATTTACACTCCCATTTACAAACCTACCTTTGATTTGGCACAGTAAAACCACTTCCTCGCAAACAGTGAACAAAACAAAGGAGGATGGGTAGTCAGAACGCTATAGGCATTTAACAGTTGTTCGTTGCTTTAGGATGGTTGTAGACCGTCAGAGTGTTATTGCTGCATTTTCGGTTAATCTTCAAATTTATCCCATGAAGATATGATAAAACCAGTATTTAATACTTCTAAAATGGCTGTCTAAACAGTAGAATTTCAAAGGGACTTGAGAACAGAAGAACCTTGAATGTAGATAGATTATTGAAAGACAAGTTCATAAATATGTTAAAAAGAGTATGCAGAATTTAGCATGAAGTAATGCTAAATCTTCGTAAATCACTGACTTGGCCTCAGTGGAGTCTTCTGTCCGATTTAGAACACTGCAAGTAAAGCAGGATACCAAGACTTTGTTAAAAATGGGCAGAGGAGAATTAGAGTGGTATTAGGGATTTCAATTATGTGCAGAGATCGTAGAAGTTGGGATTGTTCTCCTTGGAGCAGAGAAATTTAAGGGGAGATTAAGTAGACGTGTTCAAAACCATGAAAGCTTTAGTAGGAGAATTATGAGAAACTTTTTAGTAATACAAGATCAGTAATTAGAGGACTGAGATTTAAGATAACTGGCAAAAGAAGAGGAGACATCATGGGACTCTTAAGCACCAAGCTGTGATTAGGAATGCACTTCCTGAACAGCAGATTCAACGGTAACTTTCAAAAACACATCACAATCAATGAAAAGAATCAATGAAACTTGACAAAGAAACACTGCAGTGTAGAATAGACAGAACAGATACAATATATTGCTAATTGAGGAATAAATATTGGCCAGGACAGTGGGGAGAACTGCTCTGGTCATTCATCTTCGAATAATGCCACGGGATCTTTCGTAACCACCTGAGAACAACCAGGACCAGTCAATACTTGAATCTGAAAGATAGCAGTTCTAACATTGTAGCATTCCCTGAGAGTCAGGACTGGTTGGGTATCTCTTTAAGAGGAGCTAACAATGGACTGAATGTGCCCTAAGATCCTATGATTCTGCGTAACAAGGGAAACAGTAAATTTGGGAGAATTATTGTTTAAAAGTTAAAGTATAAAATTACCTACTGATGTTGCCTGATCTATTTCCAGCTTTTTTTTGTTTTTATTGTATAAACCAACATTGTAGAAAATGAGAATTAATTTATGGGCTGGACAGCAGTTGTTACTGATGTGCACAGAAACTCCTCATGATGCTGAAGAGAATTACTGAAAGAATCCGTAAGTAGAGTTTCCATTCCAGTAGATGGCGGTATTTGATAAGTAGAAAAATCACGAAAAAGGCAGCAGAAAATTAAAACTAGATTGCTACAGGAGGATAGATAAATGAAACTCTACAAAATATACTAAAATAAGTTGATGTCACTTTTCAACCGTGTTATTGGCCAGTCATGATCATTCCAAATACTTATACAACATTTTAAAGCAAATCACTCACATTCCAAAGGCTACAGTAAGTAAATCCAATCTTTAAATACCTTTGAAGTTCATCAGAATGCTGGCACAAAGTCGCCATGAAGCATTTAACTTATATTTACGATGATTCAGTTGACCTGTTATTCAGCTTTTCAATTATTTCTGGAATGCAAGGTGAGATTTTTTCATTTACTTCACCTTTTTAAAATTTATACTTCGATGTTTGCATTTGGAAAAAGATTCTATATTTCAGGAACTTTGCTGAACACAAACATGGAAGATTATTTTATCAAACTTTAAGAGCTGAGATTTTTTAGTAGTTATTTCTTTTTCATTGGCAAAATGTCACAGTACAGTCTGAGTAGATGATACTTTGCATTATAAATAAATGCTAGAAGTACCAAGTATGGCATTGTGTATAATCATTGCCACAAATTAAAAGACCAGAAACTTTCACTAACTTCAGTATCCCAAAATGTTTTGTAGCCAGTGATGTACTTTCAAAGTAACTTCATTGCAGTGTTAATGTAAGCCTACTTGTGAAACTAGTAAATAAACTTTTAATGTGGTTAAATCATGATAGCCAATTTGCACATAGCAAGATCCACAAACAGCAATGTAATAATAATCAGATAATTTGTTCGTGATGTTAATTAAAGGATAAATGTTGGACAGGACTCTGAGATACTCAGTTGAATGCTTCATCTGAAAGACAGCACCTCTAACCATACAGAACTGCACGGTGTCAGAGTCAATTTTGCGTGAAACTCTCTGGAGTGAGACTTGAATCCATAAGCTTCTATCTCAGAAATTAAGAGTGCTGTTACATCAGTTTAGGGGAAGATCAAATGCTATCAGTTTACAATTTCTTTTTGAAATGGATGAATAGAGAATCTGAACTGGCTACAGAAAACTAAATGGAGCAATTACCCTTTGTATCAGAATGAAAATAAACTGATGAATAGAAACCAGAAACGATGATATATAAATGGCAAAGACTGTACCTCTACTGTAGACATAATAATCTCTCACGTTACCAACACCAGTTTCAAGAAGAAATTAGATATGGTGCTTGGGGCGAAAGTAATCAAGTAATGGGGTAGGGGTGGGGAGGCAATGAAATCAGGATAGTGAATTTGATGATTAGCTATGATCAAAACGAATGGCTTGAAGGGCTGAATGACCAACTCCTGCTTCTATTTTCAATAGTTCTATGGAAACAAGGCAAATCATGGACAAAGAAGAAACTAACCAGCAAACAATTATGCAAAGAAATCTGGCTTACGTTGGAAAGATAGCATTGTGAGCCACTAGTGGTTAAATAATTGATGGTTCTGTCTGATACTGATATTTTGGGATGGTAAAATTGAATGTTGTCGTTATAAGGTATTTACTCAACATTGAAGGGTACGGACAAAAATGTCTACAGGGGAGATATGAACTTTATTTCTGCATTGAATTTTAATAAGCAGGAATGCACTGTTTGAATGGGTGCAAGGAGCAGATTCAGTAGCAACTTTCAAAAGAAAATTGGATATGCTTTAAAAAAAGGAACCATTTACAGGACTGTAGGAAATGAGTTGGGGGGGGGGGGTGGTGGGTGGTAAGAGGTAGAACAGACTAGATGGTTACTTCAAAGAACTGGCACAGACACAAAGCACCAAGTGACTTCACCCTTTGCTGTAAAATCCTGTGATTCCATATTGTAAGAAGTCTCACAACGCCAGGTTAAAATCCAACAGGTTTATTTGTAGCAAAAGCCGCGAGCTTTCGGAACGCTTGCTGCTCCTTCGTCAGGTATGTGGGAGTTCAGAACTCTCTGCACTGAATCTTTGTTCCCGGGGTCAGTATACAAGTCCATAGTCCAATAAAATAAATGTTCTGAAACTTCAGCCATATCATTTGTTTTATTAGGTGTAGGATATCAATGTTCAATAATAGAACATTTCTTCTATTCTGGGCACCACATCAAGGACTGCAAGGTCAAACGTAAACCAAATTTAACTTGTCCAAACAGAGGGGGGATGATAACATGAACCTACAGTCACATAATAAAATTTGTATCAAATTTAACCATTAACAATGTCTCAAGGTGTTTCAAGAAATTTTATTTAAAAAAAAGGACACCAAGCCAATAAGGAGTCAAAAACTTGGTCAAAGGCCATTTTTAAGGAGCGTCTTAAAAGAAGAAAGTGAAGTAAAGGGACAGAAGGTAGGGAATTCCAAAGTTTAGCCTCAAAACATCAAACAATGATACAATTAAAATCAGGGATATGCAAGAGACCAGAATTGGAATAGCACAGATTTTTTGGAGAGAAGGAAGGCTATAGAGATAGGGAGAGGGAACACAAGCAATGATTTGAAAACAAAGGTATAAACTTTAAAAACAAGACATTGCTTAAGCCAAAGCAAGAGGTCAATGAGTACAAAGGTAATGGGTTTGGTACAGGGTATGATACAAGCAGCAAAATTTCTGCAAGGTGCAAGATGGGAGAACAACCAGGAGAGCGTTGGAATAGTTGAGGCATTGAGTGGGTTTGAGCAACAGGGCTGACTTTGTAAGCAAATATCAACAATCATCCACTGAGGCAGGGTCTGAACTGGGACCTGTTACAAAAGTGAAAATAGGTGTTCTTAATGATGGCAGATACATGGTCAGCTCATTTTGGTATCAAATATGATACAAAGTTTGAAAATGGTCTGGTTCATCCTCAGACAATTACCAGAGGGATGGAGTCATTGGTAGAGAAAAGGTTTGTTGCAGAGATCAAGGCTTCAGTGTTCCCATTATTTAATTATAGGAAGCTTCTGCTCATCAGTCAATCAAGCAATCAGACAATTTAGAGACTGTGAAGGGGTTGAATGAAGTGGCAAGTTATACCTATGTAAGCATAAGTGTGGAAACCAGTGTTGTGTCTTCAAAAGGTGTCACTGAGAGGCAACATATTACAAAATACAACAGGGCAGAGGACAAATCCTTGGGTCACCAAGGACAATAGCATGGGAGCTAGAATAGACAATTCTTGAATAAAAATGGAAAATACTGAATAAACTCGGCAGGTTTGGTAGCATCTGTGGAGAAAGAACCAGAATTAATGCTTCAAAATCCATACGACTTCTTCAGAGCAGGTCTATTTATATAACTATTTTAACATTGCATACTTTAATGCTGCTGCTGTTTGGACAAGTTTGTCCAAGGCCTAAATAAACATATAAAGACAAACAGAGCAACAAACTGAATCACGTGGAACCTGTGCTGTAGTTTTTGTGGAAAATTACAAAGAATTTATGTGGAAATAACTACCACACTGAAAAAAGTATCACCACACTCCATTTGACTAACAGGAAAATATAAAGTTTTTTATTGGTCACAACTAAGGCTTACATTAACACCGCAATGAAGTTACTGTGAAATTTCCCTAGTTGCCACAGTCTGGCATCTGTTTGGGTCAATGCAGCTAACCAGCACGTGTCTCAGACGTTATACGTTCCAACAGAATGCTCTCAGCCCATAACTGTAGGAATTAAATCTCTGATCATCAATCTGTCCTTGAGTTTTGCTGGGTTGCAAGCAATGTCAAAGTTTCAAATGTACTAACCAGTCCCCGTCTGAACTGTATCCATTCTACAATCACATCCAGAATAAAATGAAGCAACATTAAACAAATTGGATATAGACAAAAAAAAGTTTAGCAGGGTACAAAGCTGGAAAAGTAATTCTCATACAGAATGGTGATGTGGTCAGTCCTAATCATAAGGACTAGAAATGTAAAGACATTGATGTTCTGGGGGCATTTCTGAAAAAAAAACATTCCTGGTTATGGCACAACACTGGACAAATCTCATATGTGAGTTCCAAAAGATGATTGAGGTGACCTCAGTGCAATTTAAAACAGTAAACAAGTTGCATTTATATAGCACCTTTAATGTAGAAAAAAAATGACCCAAAGCACTTCAGAGATAATAATCAGAAACAAAGTGTAGAAAAGACAAATTTTGATGTAGTGAAGACAGGTTTAAACGAGTAAAAAGCAAATTTATAGCGATACTTTTTGCACCAAGTGATCAACATATGGAATGCACTTCGAGGCAAGGTAGTCAAGGCAAATACCCTGGAATTATTTTTAACAAGTGTTTACATTTAAATTGTGCTTTATCATATCCTTAGTTATGATGTCAAGCTTTTTATATAGACAAACATGATATACAGTTCATGCACACAGTCCCACAAGCTGCAAATGAGATGAATGACCAATTAATCTATCATTTAGTGTTGGTATCTGATGGACCAGCATTGATCAGCTCTTTTCAAAACACTGCTACAAGGTTTTTTTTTCACTGCCACGTAAATAGAAGGAATTTTAGTTTAACGTCTTAACAAAAAGATGGCATCTCCATCAACACAGCACTCCTATGGCACTGTAATGAAAGGATGGCCTAGATAGTGTTCGATTTTAAGTGGAATTTGAATCCACAACTTTCTGGCTCAAAATGGTACCCACTGAGCAAACTCTACATTAGTAGAACCTGTGAAATTGGAATGAAACAATTTCAACCTGGTCACTTGAAGGTAAGTATTTTGTATAACGGTTTAAAAAGGATAAATGTTTTTGTTATCTATCAAAAGGAATCTGACTTGATGTGAAAAGAGTCCCTGCACTTTGATTCACCAGACCATGCTTATCACAAATCCCGATTTACATTTAACTTTCTATACATTTATAGAAAGTCGGTATTGGAAAAGTTAAAGGTGTATTTTACTGTTTGCGCTTTGAATGCTACATGATGTCTGTGTGCTCCATAAAGAACCATAGATGCTCATTACAATAGTTAAATAAATACATAAATCAAACTCATGCCTGCATGTATAAATCCTTGCTGAACTATCTTCAAATATTTTTACAAAAACCAAACATTAAATAAAAAAAGTTAAAATATACAGGAAAATTGGATGCAGCATTTAACAGCTCTGTTCCACTATAAATTTTGGAAAAAATTAAAATGTACATTGATAATTTCTGAAAAATCACAAGAACCATCTAGTATTGATATGAATACATTAAAAACCTGAATAATATTGGAATCATTAAAGGCAACCTGCTTCTCATTTTTCATAAGCTGAATAATACACAAGCTCAAATATTTAGTTTTCCAATAGTCTCAGGCTAAACTACTTAATTTGGATCTCAAAGTTAACAAGTCAAGAACCAAGTAGCAACTTTTGTCCAGTTTTCTTCCCTTCTTTCTGCTGAAGTAGGAGCTCTTGCTGGATATAGCTCCATTGGCACCAGTAACCCCCAGGTAAATTACCATATGCTTTTTTTGCTGTTGTTGCAAGAATTCAGTCTCTAATCAACATGTGGCATAATTAATGCTAATGCCTTTGTTGGTGTCCATGCATGGGGATTTTCTATTCCAATAACTATGCATTGATTGTGAATATGGATCTGAGCTGATTCTTCTCTTTCCTAAAGCAAAGGCACTCAGGCAAATGGTAGCACTTCTGATCCCAGTTGAAATCAATATCTTCACAAACTTGGTCTTCCTGGTTTGCAAACCCTAATACCAACAACTGAATTTACCTCATCAAAAATTAGAGGTCTTCACAAATCACTTTTAGAAGTGAAAATCTGACAGAGAGAATGTCAGTTCCATAATCCAAGATTCAAACAGATTGAGATTAAGGTGGACTTTTCTATCAGTAATAGTGTGATATTCACAGTTTCATAATATAAAGTTACCAACATACTTGAAGATGTAGCACAGAAATAGGTCATTGCTTAAGCCTTTTGGTAGGCTAAGTACAGAGTAGCCAAAATGGCTGAATTAATTATTGCTTTCCTTGTCACTCAAACTAGAAAATTACACTGACTGGCCACATTTTCTTCAGGGCATTTTTCAGAGAAGACCCAAGAGCACCTGAAGTGTGTTTTGGGATATTTTTGCAGCATCTTTGAAGTTCATTCTGCAATCCAAGATAAATCTTAAATAACTGGAGATTAAGGCGCAAATGTGAATATTCCTACTCAATCTATTTTGAAGCATCAGCACCACACTCCAGCATCTCAGTATAGTATATTTTTCATGGATTTGCTTCTTGAACTCTTTCCCTTTTGGTGTCTGTTGTTGGAATGCTATAACACTGTAGCTCCTTGAAAAACCTCTACCCACCTGTTGAGAAATTGGAACATTTGTTAATTATTGTACTCTGGGTGTCTATGTACAAGAGTGCACTACAAATGTCAAAATAAATATATCAAAAAGCAATTCTCCTCTCCTGAGTATTAGGGAACAGGGAGAACAGGTAGAGAGACTTGTTTCATTACATCTCCATAGTGTTTCAACTGATCACTTCTCATTGATGATTGAGAATAGGCCGACAGGGCAGTGATTGGCTGGATTGGATTTGTCCTGCATTTTGTGGACAGGACAAACCTGGGCAGTTTTCCACATTGTTAGGTAGATGTCAATGTTGCAGCTGTTTTGGAACAGCTTGGCGAAGGACACAGCTAATCCTGCAGCACAAGTCTTCAGTACTATTGCTGTAATGTTATCAGGACCCATAACCTTTGCTGTTTCTTGATATCGGGGGAGTGAATCAAATTAGCTGAAGACTGGCCTTTGTGATGCTGGGGACCTCAGGAAGAGGCAAAGATGGATCAACCATTTGACACTTCTGGCTGAAGATTGCTGCAAAAATGCTTCAGCTTGGTCTTTTGAGCTGATGTGCTGGGCTCCTCCTAGCATTGAGGATGGTGATATAAATGGGAGAGTCCTCCTCTTTTTGATGTTTAAGTGTCCAACATCATTCATTACTGGATATAGCAGAACTTAGATCTGATCTGGTGGTAATGGAATCACTTAGCTGTCTGTCACATATTTGGCCATTGTTTGGCATGTAAATAGTTCTGTATTGTAGCTTCACCAGATTGAAGCCTCATTTTTAGGTATGCCTAGTGCTGCCCCTGGCATGCCACCAAACCATAAGACATAGTAGCAGAAGGAGGCCATTAGGCCCATCAGTTCTGCTCTGCCAATCAATGAGATCATGACCTGATATGATAATCCTCAACTTCACTTCTATCCCCATTCCACTCTCGATTTCCTTACAGTTTAAAAATCTGTCCATCTCAGGCTTGAACATACTTAACGACCCAGCCTCTACAGCTCTGTGCTAAAGAATTCCACAGATTCACATTCATAACCCTCAGAAGAAACATTTGTCTTAAAGGAGTAACCCCTTAGTCTAAGATTATGCCCTCTGGTCCTAAACTCTCCTACAAGGGGAAACAGTCTGTCAGCACTTACCCTGATAAGCCTTGTGAGAATCTTAATAAACTCACCTCTCATTTTTCTAAACGCCACTAGTACAGGCCCAACATACTCAACCTCTCCTCATAAGAAAATCCCTCCATACCCTTCTCTGCACTGTCTCGAGTGCCAGTACATCTTTCCTTAAACAAGGGAACCAAAACTGCTCATAGTATTCCAGATGTCCTGTGCATTCTTCAAGGTTGATCCCTAGCTTGATGGTACTTGTATAGGGGGTAGCATATGCTGAGCCAGGAGGTTACAGATTGTGCTGTCTGGCCCTGTGGCTCAAAAGGGAAAGAGGGAGAGAAGGAGAGCAATAGTTACTGGGGACTCGTTAGTTAGAGGGACAGATAGGAGGTTCTGTGGCGGCGAAGGAGACTCACAGATAGTACGTTGCCTCCCAGGTGCCAGGTCCGTGACGTCTTAGACCGTGTTTCAGGATCCTTAAGGGGAAGGGGAACAGCCACAAGTCGTGGTACACATCGGTGCCAACGACACAGGTAAGGGACGGGGATTTAAAAACAGGAATTTAGGGAGCTAGGGTGATGACAAACAATATTGTCATCTCTGGCTTGTTGCTGGTGCCACGTGCTAGCAAGTTGAGGAACAGGGAAACAGCACAGATAAACACGCGGCTGCAGGGATGGTGTAGGAAGGAAGGTTTTAGTTACATGGATAATTGGAGCACATTCTGAGGAAGGTGGGACCTGTACGAACAGGATGGTTTGCACCTGAACCAGAAGGGCACCAATATTCTGGGAGGGAAATTTGCTACAGCTCTTGAGGGGAGTTTAAACTAAAAGGGGGATGGGAAAACAAGCTGTAGTCCAGGAGCCAGTGTTGAGTGTAGTGAGGTACTGAGGAGGGTATCAAGGTCACAGGAGTGTATTGGCAGACAGGAAGATGGGTTGAAGTGTGTCTACTTCAATGCAAGTTGCATCCGGAATAAGGTAGGTGAACTTGGAGCATGGATTGGTACTTGGCACTACAATGTTTTGGCCATTATGGAGACACAGTTAGAAAAGGGGCAGGAATGGGTGTTGGAAGTTCTGGGGTATAGATGCTTCAGTAAGAGTAGGGAAGGTGGTAAAAGAGGTGGAGGAGTAGCATTGTTAATCAAGAACAGTTTAACGGCTGCTGAAAGGCAGTTCGAGGGGATCTGCCTATTGAGGTATTATGGGCTGAAGTTAGAAATAGGAAAGGATCGGTCATGTTGTTAGATGTTTTCTATAGGCCCCCAAATAGTAATAGAGATGTGGAGGAGAAAATTGCAAAGCAGATTATGGATAGGTGTGGAGGTCACAGGGTACTTATTATGGGTGACTTTAACTTTCCAAATATTGATTGGAATCTTTATAGGTCAAATAGTTTGGATGGGGCAGTTTTTGTACAGTGTGCACAGGAGGGTTTCCTGACACAATATGTGGATAGGCCGACAAAAGGTGGGGCCACACTGGACTTGGTACTGGGTAATGAACCAGGCCAAGTGTTAGATTTGTTCGTGGGAGAGCACTTTGGACAAAGTAACCACAATTCGGTGTCTTTCATTATTTCAACAGAGAGCAATAGGGCCATACACAAGGCAAAGTTTATAATTGGGGGGGCGGGGGGAGGGTAATTATGATGCAATTAGACAAGAATTAGGGAGCATAAGATGGGAACAGAAACTTCAGGGAAAGGCACAAATGAAAAGTGGAGCTTGTTCAAGGAACAAATACTGCGTATCCTTGATAAGTATGTCCCTGTCAGGCAGGGAGGAAATGGCCGAGCGAGGAAAGGTTCAGTTGGGTCGCTTGAGGGTTACAAGGTAGCAAGGAATGAGGGCACCAGAAGTCCTTGGCGGGTCAGATAAAGGAAAACCCCAAGACTTTTTACTCTTGTGTAAGAAATAAAAGAATGACCAGGGTGAAATTAGGGCCAGTCAAGGATAGTAGTGGAAACTTGTGCATGGAGTCAGAAGAGATAGGAGAGGCAATGAATGAATATTTTTCTTCAGTGTTTACCAAGGAGAGAGGCCATGTTTTTGAGGATGAGAGTGTGATACAGAATGATAGGCTGGAGGAGGTAGATATTCTGAGAGGAGGGTCAGTAAGTCAAATAGTTTGGACCAGATGGGATATATCCTAGGATTCAAACTCATCCACATTATACTGCATCTGCCATGAATTTGCTCGTTTCACTCAACTTATCTTAATTGCCTTGAAACCTCTTAACATCCTCCTCACCACTCTCATTCCCAATAAGTTTCATGTCATCAGTAAACTTGGAAACATTTGGTTGCCTTATCCATATCATTGATAATTATGAATAGCTGGTGCCCAAGCACTGATCCCTGTGGTACCCCGCTAGTCAGTGCCTGCCATTCTGAAAAAGACTCTGAAAAAGGAGTTATTTCTGCTCCCACACCAATTCTTAATCCATACCAAGTTTTTAATTAATTTATGGGCATCGCTGGCTGGCCAGCCAATATTTATTGCCCATCTTTAGTTGTCTGAGGACAGTTGAGAGTCAACCACATTGTTGTGGCCCTAAAGTCACATGTAGGCCACACCAGGTAAGGATGACAGATTTCCTTCCCTAAAACATTAGTGAACCAGATGGATTTTTCTGACAATGGTTTCATGGTCATCAGTAGATTATTAATTTCAAATATTTTTTGTTGAATTCGAATTCCACCAGCTGCCATGATGGAATTCAAAACCTGGTCCCTAGAGCATTAGCTGAGTTTCTGGATCAATAGAGTTTCTCCATAAGAACATAAGAAATAGGAGCAGGAGTAGGCCATCTAGCCCTTCGAGCCTGCCCTGCCATTCAGTAAGACCATGGCCGCTCTGAAGTGAATCAGTTCCACTTTCCCGCTTTCTCCCCATAACCCTTAATTCCCTTGTCTATCAGAAATCTATCTATCCATGACTTAAACATATTCAACGAGGTAGCCTCCACCACTTCAATGGGCAGAGAATTCCAGAGATTCACCACCCTTTGAGTTACTCCTCAACTCCGTTCTACACTGCCCCCCACCCCACCCCGCTCTATTTTGAGGGTGTGCCCTCTAGTTCTGCTATCCTTTCTAAGCGGGAAGAATCTCTCTACCTCTACCCTATCTAGTCCCTTCATTATCTTGTAAGTCTCTATAAGATCCCCCCTCAGCCTTCTAAACTCCAACAAGTACAGACCCAGTCTATTCAATCTCTCTTCATAAGCTAACCCCCTCATCTCCGGTATCAGCCTGATGAACCTTCTTTGTACTCCCTCCAAGGCTAATATATCCTTTTGCAAATACGGGGACCAAAACTGCACAAAGTACTCCAGTTGCGGCCTCACCAGTGCCCTGTACAGTTGCAGCAAGACCTCCCTGCTTTTATATTCTATCCCCCTCAGTATAAAGGCCAACATTCCATTCGCCTTCTTGATCACCTGCTGCACCTGCAGACTGAGTTTTTGCGATTCATGCACAAGGACCCCCAGGTCCCTCTGCACCGTAGCATGCTGCAGCTTTTCACCCATTAATTAATAATCCCTCCTACTATTATTTCTACCAAAATGGATAACCTCACATTTGCTAACGTTATACTCCATCTGCCAGGTCCTCGCCCACTCACTCAGCCTACCCAGATCTCTCTGCAGACTTTCTGTGCCCTCCACACAATTTGCTTTTCCACTCATCTTCGTGTCATCAGCAAATTTTGTTACCCTACACTCAGCCCCCTCCTCCAGATCGTCTATGTAAATGGTAAACAGTTGAGGACCCAGCACTAATCCCTGCGGCACTCCACTAGTCACCAACTGCCAACCAGAAAAGCACCCATTGATTCCAACTCTCTGCTTCCTATTGGATAACCAATCCTGAATCCACGCTAACACCTTACCCCCAACTCCATGCACCCTAACCTTCTGCAGCAACCTTTTGAGGCACCTTATGGAACGCGTTCTGGAAATCTAAAAACACTACATCCACCTGTTCCCCTCTGTCTACTGCACTAGTCACATCTTCATAGAAATCCAATAAATTTGTTAAACATGACTTCCCCTTCACGAATCTGTGCCGCGTCTTCTTTTGTGGGTGTCTTGCTATTTCTTCTTTGATGATGGATTCTAGCATTTTTCCAACTACGGACGTCAAGCTAACCGGCCTTTAATTCCCTGCCTTTTGCCTGCTACCTTTTTTAAACAGCGGCGTAACATTAGCTGTTTTCCAATCCTCCGGCACTTCACCAGAGTCCAGCGAATTTTGATAAATAATTACTAAGGCATCCGCTATTACTTCTGCCATTTCTTTCAGAACCCTGGGATGCATTCCATCCGGTCCCGGGGACTTGTCTACCTTCAGTCCCGTTAGTCTATCAAGCACTACCTCTCTAGTGACAGTAATTGCATTAAGGACCTCATCTCCTACCATTCTTCTATCTTTAATATTCGGCAAGCTATTTGTGTCCTCCTCCGTGAAGACCGACACAAAAAACTTATTTAAAGCCTTATTTAAAGTTTCTGGATTAATAGTCTTACAATAATACCACTAGGCCATCACCTCCCCTATATATTGCCTCCAATCCATGTGCTTCAATTTTGCACAGTAACCTCTTGGGCAGGACTTCAAAGATTTCCTGAAAATCAAATACATCACTGGCTTTTTCTACCTATTCTGTTAGTTACATCTACAAGCAGTTCCATTAGGTTTGTCAAATATGAATCCTAAATAATAGAGGCAAGACATCAAGTGAGGAAAGCTTTGAAAATTTAAAGAGAAAGGACAAGGCATGAGAACAGGATGGAATTAGGGAAATGATAAATCAGAGCATGGCAGGAAAGGATGGAGAGTAGAAAGTTAAGAGTGCGTCTGCAGATAAAGTTAGAAGATGTAAGACGTCAGAACTAAAGGCTCTGCATCTGAAATAAAAAACAAATTACTGCAGGTGTTGAAAATTAGAAACCAAAACAGAAAATGCTAGAAAACCTCAGCAGTTCAATGTTTCTAGTCTGGAACTCTGATGAAGGATTGTTCAGACTCGAAACGTTAGCTCTGTTCTCTGTCCATAGGTACAGTCAGACCTGCTGATTTTCCAGTATTTCTGTGTTTTGGCTCTGTATCGGAATGTTGCAACAAAACATACGAATGGATAACTCAAATATGTATAATCTAATAGAACAAAGAACAGGAACAGGACCCTTCAGCCCCCAGGTCTATGCCAACACTGATACCTCATGAATTTAATACGTGGTCCATATCCCTCTATTCTTCGTGATGCCTCCTGAACTTTGTTAGAAATGTGCTTCCACCACCTGCTCCAGCAGAAGCAGATAGCCATCAATGTATCAGAAAAAGAAGTGGAGGGGAGGGAAACCTGTCCATGACTAGGTCAAAAAAATTCCATGTACTCCCATGAAAATATAGGTTTTTATTTCAACATCATTTGTTAGAAAGATCTTTGACTAGAGATGGCGTTGTTTATGCATTTACCCGTGAAGAAAGAGCATCAATCCGAAATGTTAACTGTTTTTCTCTCTCCAAAGATGCTGCCTTATCCGCTGAATATTTTTAGAATTTTCTGTTTCCAGCATCCATAACATTTTGCCTTTGAAGCTGTATAATGATTTGTCTTACTCACCTCCGGGCAGTATGATGATCATCTGCTTTAAACATATAGAACAATGTTCTCTTGTGAAGCAACTGGAAAATCACTCGAGGTTCTGAAAGGTCATCCTGGTCTTCAGAAACTGTGAATCCGAGCAGTGGTTGGCTCTCTAATGCGGCTACATCCTTTAAAGAAAGGCATTGGAGATAAAGTTTGCAGAGGCTCAAGTATGTCAAGCACATTAAATAAAATTAAATGTTAGGTCATCTGTAGCAAGTTATCTAAAGTTGTCTCTCTTTGGGTCATATTGGTCCATGCATGGAGTTGCAATGGCCACAAAGAACACTCAAAACTATATTTATATTAATTTTCATTTAACAAACTAATGATACCAATGAGCGATTTAAAATTATCCACCAATGAAGCAGTTTTTTCCCAAATCTTCATACCCACAAACACAATAAGAGCAAATCAACAAATAATAAACCTAGACACCAAACAGAATTGTATCTTGAAGGCAACACTGACAGGGCTCAGGTCCACTGAGTTGGACCCTTAACCTGCGGTAGCTGTGGTCCTTCCTATTTCATGCATTTCAAAAGTTAGCAAAACAATAGTCTATTATAAGATTTTCTTCTGTTTCTTCCCTCCCCTGGCTGATATTTGGGATAAAGTGTTAGAGTACTGGGTAACTTCCAACCTCTCCAAATGGGCAATTATCCATGAAGGAGCCTTGAAATTGGACTATTCATTCTCTGGGGGCTATATGTACAATTCAGGTCAGCCAGATCTCTGCTCACTTATCCACCCATATGATTGAATCAACAGAAAATTCATCTGTTAGATGAGCTGTCAACAATGTTGTCAGTCAAGAGAATTCTCCCCTGGAGAAATGGACTGTTCCCTCCCCTCCCCCCATCAGGGTTTGAGCAGGAAATTCTTGGAAAAACTGACATATAACTTGGATTTCAATTCTTTCCTGCAAGGACAAATTGTGAAATGTAGAAAAAAATTGCATGCCACACAAACGGGTTCCTGAGATTGTTCCCAGCACAGTTGTAAATCCTGGGGGAACCACACAGTAGATATTGTAAATAACTGCTACAAATAGCTTATTAGTTTCTCAAAGACTGCAACATGCTGAGATTTGCAAATTAATCATAACATATACTTATTTTTCCCATATGAAGTTAAGTATAAAAATGTCTTACAACGAGATGGTGTATTGTGTTGACGCAAGAACCAATAACATCACTCGATGCACTATATATTTCTGTTTTCATCAGTTACTCATTTCACAGTTGTAGGCATTCAATTAACAGATAAAAACATCTATATATGCAGACTTGGACAAACACTTACCTCACTGGCAGCATAAGTATACAGCACCTTATCCTGAATGACAAACCAGAGCCGTTTCCATGGTTTCTTAATCCCCTTGGACCTATAAAGGTAGCCACTCATAGATGAGGCTCCAGTATTAGCAGATACCTGAAATAAACAGTGTCGTACACTTTAAATTCTGGAAAATCTCCTTTTTCTTTTGTATGTCCAGTTCACTGAAGTGGTCATTTATCTTTCAAATTCTAGTTCTAGCAAAGATGCTGAGAGATGTATTTTTCCATCTTTCAGGTCACCGCCCCTTTACTGTTCTTAGTTGCAAACCACTCTAATAATGTCAATAAAATGTATAATTTCTTTTGGCCAGAGTAGTTAGTACTACTGCAACTTGATTCAAAATTGGCTATAAGTGGTTAACTGATGCAAAGCTCAAAGAAGAACTCTTTTGTCACCTGTAGTTTGGGAACTGTAATAAAAGCAACCTCGCAGTTAACATCCAGAAAAGAACAAAAGGAAATTTAAAATAGAGCCACTCACAGAAGGAGCTCTAGTTAACTTCAACCAAACACTTATCTGCCAAGGGGCAGATTGCATAAGAGATCTATATTTGCACTTTTTTGTTGGGATACCATTTTCCGAGGAGAGGGGATTGGAGTGAATGGGCAAGGATGGGATATCAGCATTACTGCAGAGTAGTGAAGATATGACTCATTAGTTCCGCTACATTGATTGCGCCTTTGTATCTGGATCACAGACAGTTTACTGACTTCTAAGACCAGACTGTAGACTTGTGCACATAATTTGTATTGACGATCCAGTACATACTGATACAGTATTGCACACTCATGAGGGGTATTTTCAGATAAGACAATGAGTTGTTTCCTTGTTTATCTGCTTTAGTGATTAATGTAAATGCTAAACATATTATGGCACTGTCTGAAAAAATGCAACATGATTTTCCTTACTCAATATGAATGACAATCATCGTTATGTCAATTAATTGTTGTTATGGGATCTTGCTATATATGCTGTCCCTGGTGATATCATCCCAAAACAATGCAGGGTTTTAAATGTATGCTAATGGCATCCTGCTCACATTTACCACCATGTTTTGTGGCTCTTCCACTATTACTAAATTATTAGACTGTATATCCAACATCTTGTACTAGCAAGCAGAAATTTCTTCAAATTAAATATTGCAAGGCTGAAGCCATGACCTTTGATCCCAACACAAATTTTGTTCCCTAGCTTCCCACTTTAACCTGCTCCATGATTACTGTTTGACATTGAACAGAAGTTTTGCAACCTTGCTGTCATACTTCAACCTGAGATGAGCTCCCAGTCACAAAGAATCATAGAAGAGTCACAGAACAAAAAGGCCATTAGAGATTCAGCTCTCTACAAGAGCAATTCAGCAAGTCACATGCCCCTCGCTTTTCTTGCGAGCGTACTTTTTCAGGTGCTTGTTCCCCAATTCGCCTGTGAAGACCATGAGTGAATCTGTCTCCATCACATTCACAAGACATCCGAGCACAACCACTCAGAACTTCTTACACGTCACTGTTTCTTTAGTTTCTCTCAATCTACTCTGTCTTGACTACTCATGATTTTTAATACCTCTATCAACTCTCCTCTCAACCTTCTCCAAAGGGAGCAGTCCCAGCTTCCTCAATCTATTCTCATTGGAACCATTCATAGAAACATAGGACTTAGAAGCAGGTGGTGGTCATTTGGTCCTTTAAGTCTGCTTCATCATTTTCTATGATCATGGTTGACCTGCTTATGGTCTCAGCTCTCCTTTCTTTTCTGCCCCGATAATCTTTAACTCCCTTGTCTAACAAAATTCTAGCTCAGCATTGAGTAGATTTAAACACCCAGTCTCCACTACCTTCTGGGAAGGAGAATTTCAACCTAATAACCCTCAGACAAAAAAAAACTCATTTGTCTTAAAAGGGAGACCTCTTATTCTTAAACTATGTTCCCAAGTACCAGTTTCCCCATTAAAGGAAACATCCTCTTGGTATTGTTACTTTTTCATGAGAATCTTTTCAGCAAGGATATTTTGGCCTTGGAGGGAGTGCAGAGGACGTTTACTAGGCTGATGCCGGAGTTGAGGGGGTTGAGCTATGAGGAGAGGCTGAGTAAACTAGGCTTGTACTCGTTAGAGTTTAGAAGAATGTGGGGAGATCTCATTGAGACGTATAAGATGATGAATGGGATGGATAGGATAGAGGTGGAGAGACTCTTCCCGCTCAAAGGATAATAGGACTAGGGGGCACAGCCTCAAGATAAAGGGGGGGCGGTTTAGAACGGAGTTGAGGAGGAACTTCTTCACTCAAAGGGTGGTGAATCTCTGGAATTCTCTGCCCGTTGAAGTGGTGGAGGCTGCTACGCTAAATATTTTTAAGACGCGGGTTGATGGGTTTTTGATAAGAGAGGGGATTAAGGGTTATGGGGAGAGGGCGGGAATGTGGAACTGAGCCACGACAGATCAGCCATGATCTTACTGAATGGCGGGGCAGGCTCGAAGGGCTAGTTGGCCTACTCCTGCTCCTATTTCTTATGTTCTTAACCTCTCATATTCTTTCTAAAATGTGGTGCCCAGAATTGGACATAATAATTCAGTTAACTTTGGCAGGACTTTCTTCTTGGTAATAACAGGTGCAAAGTAGTCATATAACACCTCAGATATGCCCTCTGGTTCCATGCATAGATCCTTTTTGGTCCTTAAACTGACTCAGACCTCTTCTTACTACCCTTTTCTTTGGATTATCCTTAATGTAATGTAAATTGTCTGCCTCTTCTTATGCACTCTTTTCTTCTCATTTCTTTTTTAACTTCTCTATGAACTCTCTGCCTTCAGTCAGTCTGGTTCTCAATTTTATCAGTAAGAAATCTCACAACACCAAGTTAAAGTCCAACAGATTTATTTGGTAGCACGAGCTTTCAGAGCACTGCTCCTTCATCAGGCGAGTGTAGAGTTGGGTTCACAAACAGGGTATATATAGACAATGGTTGGAATGAGAGTCTTAACAGGTAATCAAATCTTTACAGGTGCAGACTACATGAATGGAGAGAGGGTTAAGCGCAGGTTGAAGAGATGTGAATTGTCTCAAGCGAAACATTTAGAAAGATTTTGCAAGCCCAGGCCAAATGATTACAGGTAGTGTGACATGAAACCAAGATCCCAGCTGAGGCCGTCCTCATGTGTGCGGAACTTGTCTATCAGTTTCTGCTCAGAAATTCTGTGTTGTTGTTTGTCTTGAAGGCCGCATTGGAGAACGCTTACCCGAAGATCAGAGGTTGAATGCCACTGACTGCTGAAGTGTTCCCTGACAGGAAGGGAACATTCCTGCCTTGTGAAAGTCAAGCGGTGTCCATTCACCTATTATCGTAGCATCTGCATGCTCTCGCTGATGTACCATGCCTCGGGACATGCCTTCCAAGGCATGGTACATCGGCGAGACCATGCAGATGCTATGACAACAGATGAATGGACACTGCTTGATCATCACCAGGCAGGAATGCTCCCTTCCTTTTGGAGAACACTCCAGCAGTCAAGGGCATTCAGCCTCTGGTTTTCAGGTAAGCATTCTCCAAGGCAGCTTTCAAGACACACGACAACGCAGAATTGCCGGGCAGAAACTGATAGCTAAGTTCTGCACATGAGGACGGCCTCAACTGGGATCTTGGTTTCATGTCACACTACCTGTAACCATTTGGCCTGGGCTTGCAAAATCTTACCAAATGTCCTGGTTTGAGACAATTCATACCTCTTTAACCTGTGCTTAACCCTCTCTTCATTCATATTCTGTAGCTGTAAAGACTTGATTACCTGTTAAGACTCATATTCCAACCATTACCTTGTAATTGAATCTTATCTATATACGCCCTGTTTGTGAGCCCTATTCTACACTCACCTGATGAAGGAGCAGCGCTCCGAAAGCTCGTGCTACCAAATAAACCTGTTGGACTGTAACCTGGTGTTGTGAGACTTCTTACTATGCTTATCCCAAACCAATGCTGGCATCTCCACATTATCATCATCAACCTGACATCTGTCATGCACCATTTTTCTGCTTTATCTTACCCTCTATCACTTTTGTCATTCAGGATCATCACCAAAACCAACTATTTCCAGGAACATTGCCTGAATCTTCCAGATGTGGAAGCATTGGAAAGGGTGCAGAGGAGGTTTACCAGGATGTTGCCTGGTATGGTGGGAAGGTCTTATGAGGAAACGCTGAGGGACTTGAGGTTGTTTTTGTTAGAGAGAAGGTTAAGAGGTGACCTATTTGAGGCATACAAGATGATCAGAGGATTAGATAGGGTGGACAGTGAGAGCCTTTTTCCTCAGATGGTGATGGCTAACACAAGGGGACATAACTTTAAATCGAGGGGTGATAGGATGGATGTCAGGAGGTAGGTTCTTTACTCAGAGGGTAGTAAGGGTGTGGAATGCCCTCTCTGCAGCAGTTGTGGACTTGCCAACTTTAAGGGCATTCAAGTGGTCAGTGGACAGGCATATGGATAACACTGGAATGGTTTAGGTTAGAGGGTCATTAGATTCGTTCCACTGGTTGGCGCAACATTGAGGGCCGAAGGGCCTGCACTGCACTGTAATGTTCTATGTCTCAGCTCATCTGCTACCGGTACCCTCAACCATGCCTTCTGGATTTCTAATTTAACTATTAGACTGTATATCTGGAGTAGACTCAACTATTCTAACGTTCTACTGGCTTCCCTCACACCATCCTTAAAAGGCCATTGAAAATATTGCAACTTGTGTCCTGATTCACCATCAGGTCCCCGGTGAGTCACCAACTCTGTGCTCAATAATTTACATTGACACCTGCTCAAGCACACAGCCATTGCAAAATTCTTTTCCTTGTTTTCAATAGTAAAATGTGAGGAGAAAGACTCATGTTCATACATTCCTAGGATAGACCACCCAGTGTAGAATCAGGAGTGGTGCTGGAGTTGGGGGAAGAAAAGCATATAGTGACCTACAATCAATATGCAGTTTTAAGAATTGCAATAAAATCCCAGTACAAACCAAACAAGGGTTCACACACCACTGGAAAAGAAGATTCCAACTTTGATCACAATACCTGAATAACCTGTATTTCATTTAAAAAGATCAAAAAATTTTGGCACGCATAGTACATAAAAGCAATAAAACTATTCAAATGCAATGCAGTTTTGGTATTAATAGCATAAACATGGCACAATGCTGTCAGCCCATTTTCTTGTAAGCAAGATCATTGGCTAGAAAAAGGCTTGAATCAATATAACTGGTAACGTTGCAAAGCACAAGCAACTGGACTGCCATTTGTACAGTCATTCTTTCTATTTTCTATCAACTAAAAACAGCCAACTGTGCCACTTTTCCTAATTAGTGAAACATTTGAATGCTGTACATAACAATTACTAATACTTTATCCTATTATAAAGGGGAGGTTGATTCCCCCTCTGAAAACTAACACCTAACCACTCAAAGAGGTGTACCTTGTTTTATAATCTGTTAAACGTGGGTGAAAAATAGTATGATCTGTTCTTTGGCAACTTTTAGTTGTTAAATCAAAATAACTACCCAAGACTCTGTAAAATCAACAAATAACATTTTATTTATCTAGCCAACAGTGAACAGGTTAAACTATTAACAAACCAAACCAAAACACTATTCTAATGGAATGCTGCTTAGATAAATACAATTCCCACTTATTAACAAAAAAAATAGAACTTTTTAGTCACTCTCAAAATTTCAATCAGGCTTGTCGTCTTCCGGAATCTTCTGTCTGAATCTCTGTCTTCTTTCGTACTTTTTCTATTCAAATGAGGCTTTCAGCTAAAATGCTATTAGCTGTGGCAGGCAGCAGTTCCTGTCTCTCTGGAGCTGAGAGCTGTCTCTTATATGCCTTATACCAACATCTTCACAATAGGATTGGTTCTCAGATTACCAAAGCATCAAATTTAAATCTAATAGGCTCTTGATATTCAAGTGCCTAATTTGCAATTGATTGGGCAAAATTCAAAAACTGCCTGTTGTCTTGGCAACACTATTGTTTGGCCTTTGATACAATTTTTCAGTGTGCTCTCTATATGCACCTGCATCCTTTTTTAAAAATTCTAACTGAAAAACAAAACCACCTTTTAAAGAGATCATGCAATACTTTCACCTCTTTGCATTATACAATTTTTTATAATTTTTACAAACACCAAATTCTAACATTCTACTAAACTTTGCAACGATCTATTTATTGGAGTGTGCACGCGGAGAGTTTGGCCACTATTTATTCCATAGTATGGCTGGGAAGCCACATACTTCACTGGCAGGCAAGTCCCAGCAAAGGGCGCAAGAGTTTTGTTAGTCTCAAGTTAGTACCCTATATTTGTTGCACCTAGAATATGGTCTGATTAAGATCAGTTAAAGCTCAGTGTACCCACTTACTTCTTTCAGTGCAGCTGGAATTTTCTTGTGCTTCCGTCCTGAAGAATGCTGAATGCTGTGAAAAACCGAGGTGAAGGTACTTGACGATTTGTGAGTTGGAGACAGCATCTTTGTATCAGATGACTGTTTTTCTAATTAACAGAGATAAATCGATTTATTTTAAAATTAGTACTAAAATCCAATACAAGGTTAAAGAAATGCAACTTTGAATACTTACCAAACTGATTTCTGCAATTTGGGTGAACAGTGCGTGGGGGGAGAGGGGTAGCTTGGCAGATGGGTGAACAGCATGGTCCCAGGCCATTTTCGACATCTAAACGTTTAAAATGTTTTGCAATTCCCAACGGTTCAGGGATTGAATGCAGCATGTGGTTAAGTACTGTACTGAGCTCTGTTGGGATGTTCCCATGGTCAATAGAGACCCAAAACTTTGTTGTAAGTCAAATATCAAGAATATCAATTTAGCTGAGGTGCCAGAAATGTCACCTGTGCGTCTATACAAGTGTGTAAAAACTTTGCACTTTTTAATTTTTTTTCCTCCACTTGAATTCCCCCAATAGCATGTTATATTCCTTGCCAGAAGCATTATTAAAAGAAAATGTTTCCTGTCAGGAACTCTACACCGGCTCGACTATTGATTATTTCTAATGCATCTTCTGCAAAATAATGTTTATGCTCTGAGCACCAAAATTTCTAACACTAATATTGTTCTTACCTCTCTTCTGCAATTCTGAGAAGCAGTGATCACAAACTCTTGCAGGTCGGTTCTTAAGGTAGTCCAGGTTAAATTTATTTGATGAGCAGGCTTGACAAACAATCTGAAAGATAAAATAGATCACACATGTGCTTAACAAGAACTTCCACTGG
Organism: Carcharhinus amblyrhynchos; assembly: GCF_965287045.1. Lineage (NCBI taxonomy): Eukaryota > Metazoa > Chordata > Chondrichthyes > Carcharhiniformes > Carcharhinidae > Carcharhinus > Carcharhinus amblyrhynchos. The sequence goes on along the minus strand of NC_137342.1, from coordinate 4,097,243 downwards.
CTAGGTACTATATTAAACTGAATAACAAAAGAACTATTTGATTCAGGTCCATAGAAAAAAAATGATGAAACTTACTTTTATAAAAGTAACAGCCTCAAATATAATTGGCACTGCTAAATGTGCAATTCTATTGAAGGTCTTAGCTCAAAAGTATCTGATTTTAACATTCAAATCAACGCAATCACGTGCACAATAAATGTTACTTCTTGTTCCCACTCTTAATCTTATGTTACAATTTAGGCTGTCTCAACAAATTATTTGTATTCCACAAGGTTAGCTTCTACACTAACTCTTTTTGTACGAGCTCAAACATGAAATATTTGAAACAGTATTAATAGAGGGAAAACAAAGACCAAACAATGCCATCAGAGTACACACGGGAAATAGCAAGGACTACCCAACATGGACAATTAAAGATTCTCTCTCCGCAAATGCTGTTAATCTGAGATTTTCCAGCATTTTCTGTTTTTGTTTATAGAAAAAATTACAGCACAAACAGGCCCTTCGGCCCACAAGTTGCACCGATCTTATCTCTACCTACTAGGCTTACCCAGAACCCTCAATCCTATTAAGTCCCATGTACTCATCCAGAAGTCTCTTAAAAGATCCTATCAAATTTGCCTCCACCATCACCGATGGCAGCCGATTCCACTCACCCGCCACCCTCAGTGAAAAACTTACCCCTGACATCTCCTCTGTACCTACTCCCCAGCACCTTAAACCTGTGTCCTCTTGTGGCAGCCATTTCAGCCCTGGGGGAAAGCCTCAGAGTCCACCTGATCAATATCTCTCATCATCTTATACACCTCTATCAGGTCCCCTCTCATCCTTCATCTCTCTAAGGAGAAAGATCGAGCTCTCTCAACCCATCCTCATAAGGCATGCCACCCAATCCAGGCAACATCCTTGTAAATCTCCTTTACACCCTTTCAATAGCTTCCATATCCTTCCTGTAATGAGGTGACCAGAACTGAGCACAGTACTCCAAGTGGGGTCTGACCAGGGTCTTATACAGCTGCAGCATTATCTCCCGACTCCTCAACTCAATTCCTCGATTGATGAAGGCCAGTACACCATACGCCTTCTTAACCGCATCCTCTACTTGCGAAGCCGATTTGAGAGTCCTATGAACTCGGACCCCAAGATCCTTCTGATCTTCCACACTGCTAAGAGTCTTACCCTTAATACCATATTCCTTCATCCCATTTGACCTGCCAAAATGTACCACTACACATTTATCCGGGTTGAATTCCATCTGCCACTTCTCTGCCTAGTCTAGTATCCTATCTATGTCACGCTGCAGCTTCTGACATCCCTCCAAACTACCCACAACACCTCCAACCTTCGTGTCATCGGCAAACTTACCGACCCATCCCTCCACTTTCTCATCCAGGTCATTTATAAAAATCACAAACAGCAAGAGTCCCAGAACAGATCCCTGGGGCACTCCACTGGTGACTGACCTCCATGCAGAAAATGACCCATCTACAACCACACTCTGTCTTCTGTGGGCAAGCCAGTTCTGGGTCCACAAAGCAACGTCCTCTTGGATCCCATGCCTCCTCACTTTCTCAATAAGCCTTGCATGGGGGATGTTATCGAACGCCTTGCTGAAGTCCACATAAACCACATCCACCGCTCTTCCTTCAATGTGTTTAGTCAGATTTTCAAAAAACTCAACCAGGCTCGTAAGACACGATCTGCCTTTGACAAAGCCATGCTGACTACTTTTGATCATACCATACATTGTATTGCATAAGAATTCTACTACTTGAGACAGGATTACATGAGTGGGACTTCTGTTCATAACAACATTGATCTATTTTCCTAGTTGGGGATTATTGTATATATACATATTATTGCAGTAGAATTGCACATTTAGCAGTGCCAATTATATTTGAGGTTGTTACTTTTGTAAATGTAAGTTTCATCATTTTTTATTCTGTGGATCTGAACCAAATAGTTTTTTTTGCTTTTCAGCTTAATATAGTACCTAGCTATATTGTATGGTGGGTTCTCAGTAGGTTTTCCCGCTATCAAGAGGAACCTGGCACTACAAGCAAAAAAAAACACCTGATCTGTGACAACAGAAACACAATTGTAGCACCACAAGAAGCAGAACAGGACTTTAAAGGGGAAGTAGCATCATAAAAATCAGAAGGAAGGCTTCCAATTAAGGCCTTAGACATGGTAAAGATCTTTAGCAGATACATAAAAAAGGTACCTGAATTTACATCTCAAGTGCTGTACAGACCAGATGCTGGGAAATGGGATTAAAATGAGCAGCTAACCCTTTCTCTTTTTGGCGTGTGCAGCCATGATGGGCTGATTGGCCTCTTTCTGCATGATAACTTTCCTGTGGTTCTATATTTGGGGCTGGCTAGAGACCTTGCCCCCCACTGAATACCTGCACTGCACTCCTGGGGTGGGGAAGCAATGTAGTTTTAAATTTATTTGTATCATAAGAAGGTTTACATTAACACTGCAATGAAGTTACTGAGAAAATCCCCAAGTTGCTACACTCTGGCGCCTGTTTGGGTACACGGCCAATTCACCTTGACAGCATGTCTTTCGGACTGTGGGAGGAAACTGAAGCATCCAGAGGAAACCCACGCAGACACAGGGAGAACGTGTAGATTCCACACAGATAGTGATCCAAGCCAGGAATTGAACCCAGGTCCCTGGCACTGAGAGACAGCAGTGCTAACCACTGTGCCATCCAATGGAACTGATGGAAAGAAAATCCCTATCTACCAATTGTCATATAGTGGTCAGGGAAGGAGTGGCCAGCAATAATTCAGGCAGTCAGCAAGGCCTTGGTTGGTTAATTAGCGGTTTGTCTCACAATCTGAATTTTCTAATATTCTGTGGCACAATCCCAATTGAGTTCTAGTAGGATAGTGGAGGAAAAAAACTAACCACCATCATTCCTTGTGGAAAAGGTCACCAAATAATAGACTAAAAATCTCAATGAGTGTTAAAAATATAGTGAGGCAAGAATAAATCAAACAGCAAGTTGCAATACATTCTTGGTTTATGCTGTTTTCCATTAATCAAAATGAAACTCTTATCTGTAGATCTAACACTGACATAGTCATTAAACCTGGTGACAAGGAGATGGTGTTGTTATTTGGTTAAAAGTTTTCTACCTCTCAGAGAGGTTGAACAAGAAATTTTTGAAATCACCTTACCTCTACCTGGTTCATAAACCCATAAGCGAACATAAAGCTTTGTTTCCCAGGTCTTGCTTCATTTGGAAATCTTCTGCCTGCCACTTGGCCTCAAACCTATCTCCTGCCCAAAATCCACACACAAGACTGTCCTGGTAGAGCCACTGTTTCAAACAAATCTTGATTGGCTGAAGAAACTGATTTCCTTTCAATTGCGACTATTTTTCCTCCTCTTGTCCAGTCTCTTCTGACCTACATCTGAGACTATTCTAATGCTCTACGCCACTTTTCCAGTTTTATGCAAAGAAGTGCTCCACCATTCAATGTGATCACAGTTGACCTTTGACTTCAACTTCACCTTCTTTCCACTTATTCCCCAATCCTTACTTTTCTGAGAGAACAAACATCTATCTCAGCTTTCAATATATTCAACGATGGAGCATCCACAACCCTTCTGAATAGATAATCCTAAAGATTTACACTGTTGAGTGAAAAAATTTCTTCCCATCTCTGTTCCAAATGATCACCCCCTTATTCTGAGACTGTACCCTTATGTTTCCCCCGGCCAGGCACAATAATCTCTTAGTGTCTGCTCCATCAAGTCCTTTCAGGATCGTGTATGTTCATCTCTCATTCTTCAACATTTCCGAGAATTATGGGCCCAATTCACTCAGTCTCTCAGACTAGGACAACCCTCTCATCCAACAGACCAATCTAGTGAACCTTTGCAGTATTGCCTCCAATGCAAGTACATCCTTCCTATATGGATAGGGAGAGACCAAAGCTCCACGAAGTATACCATGTGGTCTCACCAAAACCTTGTACAATTCTAAGTAATCAAAAGAATTAGAAGCAGGAGTGGCAATTCAGCCTCGAGTCTGCTCCGCCAGTTAATACAATCCTGGCTGATCTCAACTCAGCCTCAACTCCACTTACTTCCACACATCATAGTCCTTCAAACCCCCACTAACTGAAAATTTGTCCACCTCTTCCTGAAATTTATTCAAGGTTTCGGCATTCATCATGCTCTGGGGTAGTGAATTCCATAGACTCACGGCTTTTGGAGAGAAGTAATTTCTCCTCATCTCTGTTTAAAATCTGCTACCCCTTATCCTAAAACGATGATTCTTGTTCTAGATTGCCCTACAAGAAGAAACATCCTTTGCACGTCTATTTTTTCAATCCCCCTTAACATCTTGTACAGCTCAATTAGATCTCCTCTCAATTCTTCTAAACTCCAGGCAGTATAGGCCTAAAGTGCCCAATCTCTCTTCGTAAGTTAACCTTTCTTCTCTGGAATCAATCTAGTGAACATCCTCTGAATAGCCTCCAATACAACTAAACCGCTCCTCAAGTAAAGGGACCAAAACAGTACATAATATTCAAATGCTTTGTACAGTAGCAGCAACATTTCAATACTTTTATATTCTATTCCTTTAGCAATAAATGGCAAGATTCCATTTGCCTTTCTTATTACCCATTGTAACAGCAAGTTTTCTGCGATTCATGCACAAGAATATCCAGATCCCTCTGCACCAAAGCACTATGAAGTTTCTCTCCAATTCAATAATAATTTGGCTGTGCAATTTTCCTTCTAAAATGGATAACCTCACAGTTACCCACATGAAACTCTGTCACGTTCACTTAACCGATCCTAGGTAAATTTCTTATTTTCGCAATTTACTATCCCATCCAATTTAGTGTCATCCGCAAATTTGGCTCTCTCTGCATCCAAGTCATTAATATTGTAAATAGTTGGGGTCCGAGGACCAAACCCTGTGGCACCCCAGTAGTTACATCTTTCCAATCCAAGAAGACCCATTTATCCTGACTCTCTGCTTTGTTAGTTAGCTAATTCTCTCTATTCAAGCCAATAAATTGCTCCCAATCCCATGTGAATTAAACTTGTATATTACTCTTTTGCGTGGCATCATCTAGAACTCCAGATATAAATACATCTGCAAGATCTCCATCGTCCACCTTGTTTGTTACACTGTTGACGAACTTAAGCCAATTCGTCAAACATTATTTAAGAGTCAGAGTCATAGTGATATACAGCACAGAAGCAGGCCTTTTGACCCAACTCATCTTGCTGACCATGTTTCCTAAACTGAACTAGTCCCATTTGCCTGTGTTTGGCCAATACTTCTCTAAATCTTTAGTATCCATGTACCTGTCCAAATGTCTTTAAAAGGTTGTAATTGTACCTGCCTCTACCACCTCCTCTGGCAGCTCATTCCACACTGTGAAAAAGTTGCCCCGAAGTCCGTTTTAAATCCTTCTCCTCACTCCTTAAACCTTTGCGTTCTGGTTTTGGACTCCCCTACACTGGGGAAAAGACTGTGGTTTATGTATGCCCCTCATGACTTTATTAACCTCTGTAAGGTTAGTCCTCATTCGCCTATGCTCCATGGAAAAAAGTTCCAGCCTATCCAGCCTCTCCTCATAAGTCAAATCTTCCATTCCCATAACATCCTTGCAATTCTATTTTTGCATCCTTTCCAGTTTAACAGCATCCTTACAATTTGGTCACCCTGCAATAGGAAGCAGTACTCCAAATATAACCTTACCAATGTTTTGTACAGTTGTAACATAACATCCCAGCTCCTGTACTCAATGCTCTGAAATGGCGGAGGTGATAGTGGATGCCTTGGTGGTTATTTTCCAGACGTCGCTGGATTCCGGGGAAGTGCCGGAAGATTGGAAAACAGCTAATGTTACGCCGTTGTTTAAGAAGGGTGCCAGGCAAAAGGCGGGGAATTATAGGCCTGTTAGTTTAACGTCTGTTGTAGGTAAAATGTTAGAATCCATCATCAAGGAGGAAATAGCGAGGCATCTTGAGGGGAATTGCTTGATAGAGCAGATGCAGCACAGTTTCCTTAAAGGGAAGTCGTGTCTGACAAATTTACTGGAGTTCTATGAGGATGTGTCTAGGACGGTGGATAGAGGAGAGCCGGTGGATGTGGTCTTCCTGGATTTTCAGAAGGCGTTTGACAAGGTACCTCACAAGAGGTTATTACAGAAGGTCAGGGGGCATGGAGTTGGGGGTAGGGTGTTAGCGTGGATAGAGGACTGGTTGTCAAATAGGAGGCAGAGAGTGGGGGTCAACGGGTGCTATTCGGATTGGCGGATGGTGACTAGTGGAGTGCCCCAGGGGTCGGTGCTGGGGCCTCAGCTATTTACCATTTATATAGATGATCTGGAGGAGGGAACCGAGTGTATGGTGTCGAAATTTGCTGATGACACCAAAATTGGTGGAAAGACAAATTGTGCGGAGGGTGGGGAGAGTCTACAGAAGGATCTAGATAGGCTGGGCGAATGGGCCAGGAAATGGCAAATGGAATTTAATGTTGGCAAGTGCGAGGTGGTCCACTTTGGTAGGAATAATGGTAGGAAGGATTATTACTTACGTGGAGAAAAACTGCAGCAGGCGACGGTGCAGAAGGACTTCGGGGTCCTTGTGCATGAGTCGCAAAAACCCAGCTTACAGGTGCAGCAGGTGGTCATGAAGGCAAATGGGATGCTGGCTTTCATCGCGAGGGGGATTGAGTATAAAAGTAGGGAGGTCTTGCTGCAGCTGTATAGGGCATTGGTGAGGCTGCAGCTGGAGTACTGTGTGCAGTTTTGGGCGCCGTACTTACGCAAGGATATTTTAGCCTTGGAGGGAGTGCAGAGGAGGTTTACTAGGCTGATTCCGGAGTTGAGGGGGTTGAGCTATGAGGAGAGGCTGAATAGATTAGGCTTGTACTCGTTAGAGTTTAGAAGAATGAGGGGAGATCTCATTGAGACGTATAAGATGATGAATGGGATGGATAGGATAGAGGTGGAGAGACTCTTCCCGCTCAGAAAGGATAGTAGGACTAGGGGGCACAGCCTCAAGATAAAGGGGGGGCGGTTTAGAACAGAGTTGAGGAGGAACTTCTTCACTCAAAGGGTGGTGAATCTCTGGAATTCTCTGCCCGTTGAAGTGGTGGAGGCTGCCTCGCTAAATATTTTTAAGACGCGGGTTGATAGGTTTTTGATGAGAGAGGGGATTAAGGGTTATGGGGAGAGGGCGGGAATGTGGAACTGAGCCACGACAGATCAGCCATGATCTTATTGAATGGCGGGGCAGGCTCGAAGGGCTAGTTGGCCTACTCCTGCTCCTATTTCTTATGTTCTTATGACCAATGAAGACAAGTGTGCCAAACACCTTCTTCACCACCCTGTCTACCTGTGATGCTGCTTTCAAGGAACGAAGTACCTGCACCCTTAGGTCTATCTGCTCGACAACACTCCCCAAGGCCCTTCCATTAACTGTGTAGGTCCTGTCCGAGTTTGTCTTATCAAAATGCAACAGTTCACATTTATCTGAATTAAACTCCATCTGCCATTCCTTGGCCAACTGGCCCAATTGATGATCATGGTCTTAGATAACCTTCTTCACTTTCCACTCTGCCCCTATTTTGGTGTCATCCGCAAACTTACTAACCATGCCTCCTATCTTCTCATCCAAAGCGTTTATCCTTCATAAAACTCTGCCAACTAATGGATTCCATTTTGACTAAATGCCCTGTTATTACTTCCTTTACAATAGATTCTAACAATTTCTCAACATGATGTTAAACCAAATGGCCTGTAGTTTTCTACATTTTGCCTCCCTCCCTTTTTAAAATGTTCTTTTACTTCAATACCCTTGTAATAAAGAGCAACATGTCCCGTCTTCCAAATTATTTGTTGTACCTGAATTCTAACTTTGTATCGTTTGTATGCGTGCAATTAAACTCCTCTGAATATCACCATTTACAAGTTTTAAAAAAATTGCTTCTTCATTCTGATGATTAAAGTGAATAACCTCATACTTGCCCACATTATACTTTTTCTGCCACCTTGTTTCCCATTCACTTAACCTGTTTTTGCAGCCTGTGTCCTCCGACAGGATACATTCTTAAATAGTTCTGTATCACCAGCAAACTTTGTAAGCAACTCTTTTCCTCCAAATAAAAGGTTCTATAATGAAAACTTAGATGGAACCTAGTCATGCCCGCCTCAGTGGAATTCACTGAACACTTATTTTTCAATTCCTTTACAGGGTGACCTCCCTCGTGTCTTTTTTGATCATATTGATGACTTTGTGTTCAGAGCCTTGCCACATGCTACCATCTGCTCTTGCTTTGGGCTGAAAATTTCTTCAATTTGGCTTCCAACTTCTACCCTACCACTCACCATCACATATTCTCTTTCTCAATGTTTTTGATTAATTTATGGGATTTGAGCAATGCAGATATAAGAACATAAGAAATAGGAGCATAAGAACATAAGAAATAGGAGCAGGAGTAGGCCATCTAGCCCTTCGAGCCTGCCCCGCCGTTCAATAAGATCATGGCTGATCTGTCGCTGCTCAGTTCCACTTTCCCGCCCTCTCCCCATAACCCTTAATCCCCTCTCTTATCAAAAACCCATCAGCCCGCGTCTTAAAAATATTTAGCGAGGCAGCCTCCACCACTTCAACGGGCAGAGAATTCCAGAGATTCACCACCCTTTGAGTGAAGAAGTTCCTCCTCAACTCCGTTCTAAACCGCCCCCCCTTTTATCTTGAGGCTGTGCCCCCTAGTCCTACTGTCTTTTTTGAGCGGGAAGAGTCTCTCCACCTCTATCCTATCCATCCCATTCATCATCTTATACGTCTCAATGAGATCTTCCCTCATTCTTCTAAACTCTAACGAGTACATGCCCAGTTTATTCAGCCTCTCCTCATAGCTCAACCCCCTCAACTCCGGTATCAGCCTAGTAAACCTCCTCTGCACTCCCTCCAAGGCCAAAATATCTTTGCGCAGGTGCGGCGCCCAAAACTGCACACAGTACTCCAGCTGCAGCCTCACCAATGCCCTATACAGCTGCAGCAAGACCTCCCTACTTTTATATTCAATCCCCCTCGCTATGAAGGCCAGCATCCCATTTGCCTTCCTGACCACCTGCTGCACCTATGATACTGAATAATCTGTTGAACATGCAGGCTGGTGGGCTGGATCTTTTTACAGTTCTGCTAAAAGGTCACTGACCTGAAACATTAACTCTTTCCCTCTCCACAAATGCCACTAGGCCTGCTAAATATTTCCAGCATTTTCTATTTTCATTTCAGATTTTCAGCAAAGATAAAGATTTTGAGCTGTGTTTATACAATTACATTTTTGTGTGTCACATGCAAAGCACCAACTTAACTTTCAAAGCTAACGAAACAGCATAAATAATGCAAACTGCACACTTGATGGAACTGCATGAACTGAACGGAAATTAACTGGGGAAAGCTTCTCATTTTTATCTCCAGGTTTTGATTACAAATCTCTAAAACTGGAAAGAATTGAAAGATTATTAGAATGGCCTTTAAAGCATTGCTAGAACCTGGAAAATTGCAGCCCAATAAAAGTCACCATCAACTAACCTTTCCGCATGCTCGGCAATGATGCCTCCTCCAGGTAAGTGTGAAGTCACACGTGCAGATCATACACATGGTAGCACGTGGATCAGGGATCCATATGGGTGCCTTAGTGCCTAAAGGTGTATTTAGTTCTGGTTTATCTGGTTCTTCCTAGGATAAAAAAAGCATAGAAACTATAAAGCAACTAAACAACACACATTAGATGCATTAAGCAGCAACATTTTAAGAAGAAATAACATTTTTCTGCTCCTTTTAAAACTGATCATGTTCTAGGTGTGAGGTACCAAAGTACATCAATCACATAAGGGAAAGAGATTGAAGGTATTAAGATCCCCTTCTGCAATTGAGTAAATAATGCAATGCAACTCAGGGACACCTTAGATTTCAGCTAACACTAGAAAGCTCTGCTGTATCAGCCTTGGCCAGAAAGAAATATTACTCCATAATTGATTAGATATCTGCATTGCTAGGTTAAGGCAGGACAGGGCAGAAAACAAATGTTTAAGTCTTAATTCTCAGAGCTCCAACCTTATTGTAGTTGGTCCTCATCGCTATTCCATGGATTAAAAATAATTAGGAAAAAGTTTTTTTTGAATACTTTTTCATACTAAGCATTCCAGTTTACTATCCTGTATTTGATACATTCAAAGAGAAACCATTAGATAGCTGAATGTACAAGGGGACAATCTCTAGTTAGAAAGAAACCATAGAAACCCTACAGTACAGAAAGAGGCCATTCGGCCCATTGAGACTGCACTGACCACAATCCCACCCAGGCCCTACCCTCATATCCGTACATATTTTTTAACCCACTAATCCTCTAACCTATGCCTCTATGGTCAATTTAGCATGACCAAACAACCTAACCCGCACATCTTTAGACTGTGGGAGGAAACCGGAGCACCCAGAGGAAACCCACGCAGACACGAGGAGAATGTACAAATTCCACAGACAGTAACCCAAGCTGGGAATCGAACACAGGTCCCTGGAGCTGTGAAGCAGCAGTGCTAACCACTGTGATACCATGCCGCCCAGTTCTGTTAATTCTAATGCATACAAAAGATCTGGGAGATTCAGGAAAACTCTGATGTCAAAAATAATTACTAAGGAACCTTGTGCTTGCCTTCCAGCACTGTTCAATAAAGGCCTGTTTCTAAAACATATTCAATTTCACATTTGACTGAAGAATGAAGCATGCTACTAGATTCAGGTATCACTCTTAGTTGCAGAAAACAGTTCACCATGTCATTTCTTTTAATTGTCTAGCTTTCATAGGATTTACAGCACTGAAACAGGCACTATGGCCCAAATGTCAGTATTTATGCCATGCACAAGCCTCTGCCATTCTATTTACTTTATTTCACCTTATCAGCAAATATTTTATGGGTATAGTAGTATGGGGGTTATGTCACTGTTTACTCAATGCTGAGTCAGGAAGACTAAAATTTCTAATTGAAAGATACTGTGCTGTACCTCAAGCTTCCAGTCAATTTCACTGCAGCAATATGGGAGGCACAGGTCAGAGTTTCCGACAGAAACAAAATGACAATTGATCACATTTTACTTGTCCCTGTGCACCGAAATCCATTAGCTCCTCCAAAATTCCTAGTCGCCCCATATCCATTGAGAAAGCAATGTGATGTATATTTCTTAGACTCAAGTACATGAACTTGTTTTTCTCCACTCTGCTACAATTTTGCCCTCACTTAATCTGTCCATATTCTTTTAAACCTCCTTTTTCAAAATTATTATATGGGTGTTGCTAGTTAGGCCAGCATTTTAGTTTCTTCATTGCCCTCAAGACGACAATAGTGAGCTGCCTACTTGAACTGGGATTTTTACCCAGCAACGATCAAGGAACAACGATATATTTCCAAGTCAGGATGGCAAGTAATTTGGAGCAGAACTTCCAGGCAATCTAGTGTTCCCAAGGTATCTGCTGCATTTGTCCTTCTAGATGGTAGTGGTTGTGGATACACACAGCTATCTGTTCGTCATTGGAGGAGGGACTGAATGTTTGTGCAAGGAGTAGCAAGTCAGCAAGCTGCTTTGTCCTGGATACTGTCAAGCTTCTTGAGTGTTTTTGGATTTGCACTCATCCAGGCAAGTGGGGTGTATTCCATTGCACACCTTTTGTGCCTTGTAAATGGTTAACAGGCTTTGCGGGGAGTCAGGAAGTGAATTACTCCCCACAGGATTTATAGCCTTTGACCTGCTCTGAAAGCTACAGTATTTATATGGCTAATCCCATTCAGTTTTTTGTCAATCACTGCCCCCCATGATGTTGATATTTAGGAATTTTGTGATGTGAACGACATTAATAGTAAGGGACAACAGTTAGTTCCCTGTTATTAGAGATGTCTGGCATTGGTTTGATGCGAATGTTACTTGCCACTTGTCAGCCTAAGCCTGGATATTGACCAGGTCTTACCGCATTTGGACGTGGATTGTTGCAGTAGGAGTCATCATGGATGGTACTGAACGTTGTGCAGTCATCAGCAAACACCCCCACTTCTGACCCTATGATGGAAGGAAAGTCATTGATGAAGCAGCTGAAGATGGTTGGTCATAGGACATTACCCTGACAAACTCCTGCAGTAATGTCCTGGAGCGGAGATGATTGACCTCCAACCACCACAACCATCTTCCTTCATGCCAAGTATGACTATTCAGGGAGTCTCTCTGATTCACATTGTCTCCAGTTTTGCTAGGGTTGCTTGATGTCATATTTGGTCAAATGTTGCTTTGTGGTCAAGGATAGTCACTTTCACCTCACCCCATGCTCTTTTGTCCATGTTTCAACCAAGGCTATAATGAGGTCAGGAGCTGAGTGACGCTGGCGGAACCCAAACTGTAGCTCTATTATTTATTGCTTATGCGGTTTTGTATGAAAGTACTCCTGTGTTGTAGTTTCACCAGGTTGACATCTCATTTTTAGATATACCTGGTGTTGCTTCTGGCATACTCTCCTGCAATCTTCACTGAACCAGGGTTGATCCCCTGTCTTGGTTGTAATGGTAAAGTGGAGGATATGGCAAGCCATGAGGTTACAGATTATGGCTGAGTAAAATTCTACTGCTGCTGATGGCCCATAGGGCCTCAAGGATTCTGAGTCTTGAGTTGTTAGATCCGTTTGGAGTCTAGCATGGTAGTACTGTCACACAGCACAATGAAGGGTATCATCAGTGTCCTGGGATAGGGCGCACCCAGGAATGCTGATGGTGGTATCTGGGACATTTTCTGTAACATATGATTCTATGAGTATGACTTCATTAGGCTGTTGCTGGCCTAGTCTGTGAGATAGCTCTTGCAACCATCACCATCACCACCACCCTCCTCTCCCCCCCCAGGGTGCTCATAAAGAGGACTTCACTCGGTGAACAGGGCTGAGTCTGTCATTGTCGTTTATGGTGTCTAGGGCGATGCTGGGTCCTCCATCCGGTTTCATTCCTTCTTGTTCCTTTGTAGTGGCTGAATACAACTGGATGGCTTGCTAGGCCATTTTAGAGGCCTTTAAGAGTCAACCACATTACTATAGGTCTGGAGTCACATGTAGGCCAAGCCATGCAAGGACAGCAGGTTTCCTTACCTCAAGGATACAGTTAGGTTTTTACGACAGTGGTTTCATAGTGATCATTAGACTTTTAATTGCGGATGTTTTATTCCATCATCTGCCATGGTGGGATTCAAACCTGGATTCCCCAGAGCATTACTCTGGATTAATAGTCAAGCAACATAATCACTGTGCTATCACTTTCCCTCTCACAACAGCAAATGCATCACCATTTTGAAGATTTAATTTATGTTCAAAAGCGTAAATCCTTCATCATAACTCCACGACATCAGTATTAGTTATTGCAGAATTGTTTGATTTTAAGGTAGTGCTTTCCTTCATTCCATCATCAGCTTTGCGTTCTGCTGCTGTATGTTTTAACATTCCTTGCTTAGGATCTGTCTGCAGTTTCTGATTCTATGAACACATCTTCAATGAAACGGTAATTTTCACAACCAGTTTACAGAGATGTATGGATTTCTACAACTCGTTTGGCCTCTTTTGTACATTTTCAATTTCAACAGATTCACTGGACTAGTCTGATATTACTGGAGATACCCATATCTCATTTTATCTCCAGCAAGGTAATTTCCTCGTATAAAGTCAACATAATAAGCTCTGACAAAGGGTCATCCAGACTTGAAATGCTGGCTCTATTCTCTCTACACAAATACTGTCAAACCAACTTTTCTAGCATTGTGTGTTTTGGTTTCAGACTGCAACATCCACATTAATTTGCTTTTATTTATTAATAAGCTACTGTGACAATATTTCCATACTGCTCCATTGTGCAAAGATAATGCATGTTAATTTCCATGTCTTTTCACTTACGCTATCTTTCTTACTAACTCGTGTTCTGCTCTAGTTTCTGGCTGGGTTTACCAATAATGGTCTGCTGTGACTCAGAAGTTGAGAGAAATTCATAGTCAGCAGCTATTACAACAATTCTTATCTTAGAAATATTATGGCCTCCTAGGTGGGTTCCTTTTCCGAATGGACGGCATAGGACACAGTGGTTAGCACTGCTGCCTCAGTATCAGGAACCCGGGTTTGATTCCTGCCCTGGGCCACTGTCTGTGTAGAGTTTGCACATTCTCCCCACGATTGCGTGGGTTTCCTCCAGTGCTCCAGTTTCCTCCCACAGTCTGAAGATGAGAGAGTTAGATGCACTGGCCGTGCTAAATTGCCCCTTAGTGTCTGGGGAACTAGTTAGGGTAAATGCATGGGGTTATGGGGATTGTGGTCAGTGCAGACACAATGGGCCGAACGGCCCCACTGTAGCAATTGTAGCAATTCTATTCTACGATTCTAAAGGGACACTTAAAAGAGACGGAAAAATTTAAAGTTTTTCAAACCTTGCTCAAGCATCACAGTTCTATTCCACCCATCAAATATAATTTCCTTTTCTCAATTTAATTCCACAAAAAGTCTGATTCTGCTTCTTCCTAGAATTCTAAATTTTTGTCTGTCAACATCTGAGGAACAGCATTCTTCATTGTATCACAATCACTAAATTGCAGATGTGAAAGTAAGCAAACTTCTAATGCTTTCCCCACAAACATGAAAAAACAGTTTATTTATTTATTTGTGTCACAAGTAGGCTTATATTCACACGGCAATGAAGTTGCTGTGAAAATTCCCTAGTTGTCACACTGCAGCGTGTGTTCGAGAACACCAAGGGAAAATTTATCATGGCCAATGCACTCAACCTGCAAATCTTTGGACTGTGGGAGGAAACCGGAGCACCTGGAGGAAACCCACACAGACATGGGGAGAATGTGCAAACTCCACAGACAGTGATCCAAGCCCGGAATCGAAACTGGGTCCTTGATGCTGTGAGGCAGCAGTGCTAATACTGTGCCACCATTCCTCCCCAGTCTTGAAAATCATATCCAACTTGGCCTTCTTTTGTTTAGTTTTAGGTATTTATTCCACCTTTAAAGTTTAAAATTCTGCACACAATGACTGTTGCTCCAACTGACCACACCCCTATCAGCTTGACCTAAATAAGACATGCAAGGACTAGAAATAATTAAGTTTACTTGTAACGAATAAACTTAGCTTTTTTACATCTGACCAGTTATTAATCACTTTCAACCGTTATGATGCCAATGATTGATCAATCAGACAAGTTTGTGTTCACGTTGCTCATATCGCAACATCATTTGTGGCTTTGAGGTCTGGAAATCAGTAGAGCCCTGTATAATAAGTTAGCTTTCTGAATCATTTTTCTTGTAGCTAACTACAAAGTTTTCATACACGAGCTGGCACTTCCTCATAACTGGACAAGATTGCATGCACAATGTAATCAACGATAACACACGCAACAACAAACCTATTTAGGATTTCCACTGTGCATCTGTATATTTTGAGGAGCAATCAATAGCAATCATGTGAAGCATTTTTGATACCAAATTAATCTAAATAGCGGCTTAATCACCAGAAGAGCAATTGTTTTTGTTGGAGCAGAGAAGCCTGAGGGACGACGACCTGATTGCGGTGTACAGATTCTGATGGACAGAGTGGATAGGGAGCAGCTGTTCTCCTTGAATTGAACAGTTAATCACGAGGGAACTTGTGTTCAAGGTGAGAGGGCAGGAAGTTTAGGAGGGGAATGTGAGGGAAAACCTTTTTACGCTGAGGATGGTGACAGTATGGAATGCATTTCCTGGGCGGGGTGGTAGAGTTGGGTTGCCTCACATCTTTTAAAAGCGCCTGGAAGAGCATTTGGTACTCCATAACATTCAAGATTATGGGCCAAGTACTGGTAAATGTGAGTAGATGGTATGTCAAGTGTTTCCTGCATGTTGGTGCAGACTCGATGGGCTGAAGGGCTTCTTTTGCACTGTATGATTCTATGAAAGCAGCAAACAGTAAAAACTGCAAGTTCACAGAGCAGTAAAAGAGTTAAATAGACAAGCAAATCAATCTTGTTACTTCAAAAATTTGTTTGTTTAAAAGATCTACAAGTAACAATTCTTGAAAAGGGAGAGACTGTCTGATTTGTATCAGTTTTATGTTTCTTGGAACTATGTAGATATTTTACTCATGGCATTGCAATTTATATTCTCTGGCTCCAGCTATACCCAATTTGTAACTAATTGGTATAAATGATTAAATTTTATAACTATAAAATCCTCTGAACAAGCATCGACTTTGAGATAACAGAGGCAATAATTATTAAATTCTCAGTACATTCACCACATACAACCAGGCAGGCCTAAACATGGCAACACATAAGTTTGTTAAGAATTTTAAATTGATATTGCGCGCAGATCATTGATGCATTTCAATGAAATACCAGTTCAAAACGTGGTCTTCCTAATCAGACTAAATAGGTGTGAATTGTTCACAACAACTTTTTAATCAAAATATTATTGTACTAAGAACTCCGTTTTATCAGTTTTGACAGCCATCTTGCCAAAATCTTGGCCTAATAAATGCACAGCCTCTGGTTTCAGGGCAGCAAGCACTGCTGCTTTAGAGGGCCAGGGACCTGGGTTTGATTCCTGTCTTGGGCGACTGTGTGGAGTTTGCATATTCTCCCAATGTCTGTGGGGGTCAGGTTTCCTCCCACAGTCCAGAGATGTGTAGGTTAGGTGGATTGGCCATGCTAAATGGGTTATGAGTCTCTTTTGGAGAGTCGGTTTAGACTTGATGGGCCTAATGGCCTTCTTGTAGGGATACTATGGTAAATTTCCTACCTGTTTTAAAAGGAAAAAATTCTATAAAGCAACAATGGCAAAATAAACCAGGGACAAAGTAAGCAATTTTGTTGCATTGTTTTATACGTTCCCTGAAATAGATTTCAAACAAGAGGTTTTAATTCCACTATACCTCAAGACTTTTGCTTGCAGTGAATGTTATCCTTTTTTTTGTATAGTCTTCAATAGCCTTGGAAATGGCTTCTAACCATTCATCTCTTTCTGCTGCTGAACTGTATATTGAAAAGAGCCAAAGTTTGGAATTAGTACAGATAAAGGTAAGACGTTTTAAACAGAACTGATAAAAATCACAGATAGGATTAAGATAACCTAAAATTAAAAACTAACCTCATGTGTTACCAGCATTTTCTGCTTTTGTTTCAACCTAATCGTCTGATACCTTCCTGCAGGTTTTATTTTTCTAAACTCCAATGCTTTATTTGATGGATTTCATCAGCTCCCATTGGATGATGGGGCAGAAAAAGTTCCACCCCTACTTCTCTAAATACAGACTGAATTTGAATTGTGAAGTAACCCAATCCTGGTTTACTGAGTTATTCTAAATGAAGATTGCTCATTCGGATATATAATTTTCATTAATTCCTTCTTGGGAGGTGGGCATCGTTGGCGGGTCAACATTTTTTATTGTTCATCCTTAATTGTCCTCGAGAAGGTGGTGATGCACACCTTCTTGAATCACTACATCCCATGAGGTGCAAGTACATGCGGAGTGCTGTCTGGGAGGGAGTTCCATGATTTTGACCCAGCCACAGTAAAGGAATGATGATATATTTATAATTAGGAATGGTACCTGTCTTAAAGGGGAACTTGCAAATGGTGGTGTTCCCCATATGCATCTGCTGCTCTTGTCCTTCTGGGTGGTAGAAGTTGTGTGCTTGGAATCATAGAATCACTACAGTGCAGAAGGAAGACATTTGGCCCATTTAGCCTGCATCAACAACAATCCCACCCAGGCCTTATCCCCATGTCTTTACTCTGCTAATCCACCTGACATGAAAGGTCAATTTAGCATGGCCAATCAACCTAACCTGCATACTTTTGGAGTACTGGAGGAAACTAGAGCACCTGGAGCAAACCCACGCAGACATGGGGGAATGTGCAAACCTCACACAAACAGATACCCAAGGCTGGAACTGAACCCAGGTCCCTGGCACTGAGAGACAACAGTGCTAACCATTGCATCAAATGAGCCTTGATGGATTGCCGAAGTGCATCTTGTCGATGGCACACACTGCTGCCACTGTGCATCAAGTGGATGTTTGTGGCGACGATTGGGCTGCTAATCAAGCGGGCAAGTTTGTCCCAGATGATGTTGAGCTTCGTGAGTGTTAAAGGAGCTGCACTCAACAAGAAAAGTGGGGAGTATTCCATCACACTCCTGACTTGTGCCTTATAGATACTCCTTAATTACTTCTGTCCAATGGATTTATATATGCACAGTCAGCGCCATTACTAAAATTGTAATACATGAATCAGGTAGAATGAATTATTGCTGCAGAGAATATTCAAACTATAAAGGGCAGTACTTTTTCCTCAAAAGTCATTACTTTTTTTAAGAAAATGAAAATGTACAAAGCTAGCATTTAACATTTAACTACTAAAAGTAGCGAAAACAACTGTAAATATAGAGGGTTTTTCTACTTGACTATTCCATTGATATCAGTACCAAGATTGTCCTCTCATCTTTCTGAGCCAGTAGGGGGCTCAATTTCAAGGCAGCCCAGCAACTGCCCTAGAATTTTCTAGGCCTAGGAATCCACATGCTAGTTGTTTAATATGCTGTTTCAGACCTGCAGGGATTTTCTCCATCAGTTACATTACTGGAGTAACGTAACCTACAGAGAGACCCCATTCAATGCACTTAATAAATTAAGTGGCAGTTTAATATAAATATTCTGCTATAAAAGAGTGAACATTTCCAATGAAAAGAACTGCCACAAGGCTTCCCTTTTTGACTGTTTGTGCTACTTTCACTTCTAGACATGTAATAGCTTAATGTCAATCATGTCACTAAAAATCTGTAATGAAAACAATTGAATCCTTGTTTCCTACAGTGAAATATCACTGCACTGCAGACATCCTGATGTCAGAAGCTACAAAGATAGTTGTAAAGGACTGCATTAAAAAAAATTGTCTTGTGAAGGATGCAGGAAACATATCAATCCACTAGCATACAGACTATTTAGAGACAACTTGGGCCAATATTTCAACATACTTTGAACATTTAAGGTTAGAGTGGAGTTATTATTGCTTTTACCAGGCACATTCATAAGTTGCATTCAATGTTAAATATATAGACTTAAAGCCAAAACCACAACAATTCACCACAGTCATCCAGCTTGCTACTCAGTCCAAAATGAGAATTTTATTCCCAAGCTGACTATGGAGGTAAACAAGTGCAACAACAGACGAAGCAAGAACAAAGGGAAAAATTGTAAGCAAACATTCAGGCGATTTTTAGTGGCTGGACAGTCAAAAATGCATGTTTATCTTCAGGTGAAAAGCAGTAAGATTATCAGAACATTGCTTCTCCTCATGCTCTGTTCGTAACATTATTCATGGAAGCTGAAAAAATAAGCTGAATTTCCCACTCAGAGAAAAGGGCAAAAATAAAAATAAACTCAACACCCTTAATAAAAAAAAAGCTGGATGTTTCATTAATGCATTAAATGATCTAGTATGGAATAATAACATTGCTGAAAAAAGACATGTTGCCAAAGTTTTTCATCTCTCACTCATCAGGACAAATGCAAGAACGCCATATTCCGATCATAACAATTTATACAACAGGGGAAAAGAATACTCATTGGCAAGTCAAGGCTTATCGGCCAAAGTGTTGCATGGAGAAAGCAGCAATTTTTTTTATTCATTTGTGGGACGTGGGCATGTTCTGTGGATTGACCCACAATGCCATTAGGGAGGGAATTCCAGGATTTTGACCCAGCGATTGCAAGGCCTATATACCTGGCATTGCAGTGGCACTGAAATTCATGTATAATACTGCTCAATTATGTGACAGGTGGAACATTGCTTTGGACCAATGGCAGCCCTGGTTAGTAGAAAATACTATAAACGTCACCATTTCACAGTAGCAGCTTCCTTAACCAGTTGTTCAAAAGCTATCCTGATTGGATCATTATTCACTGTTTATCATGTAAACTCACAAATGCGTAAAAGTTGCAACTTTCAGATCTGTAAAGCGGCTGGCCTACCTCAAATTTCCCTGAAAAGGAAAGCATCCGAAATATTTGAGCAGGTTAAGCAAGCCTGCGAGGCATAGTAGCACAGTGGTTCTGGGAGGCAAAGTAGCATAGTGATTAGCACTGGTGCTTCACAGCTCCAGGGACCTGGGGTCGATTCCCGGCTTGGGTCACTGTGTGGAGTTTGCACACACTCCTTGTGTCTGTGTGGGTTTCCTCCGCATGCTCTAGTTTCCTCCCACAGTCCAAAGATGTGCAGGTAGGTTGACTGACCATGCTAAAATTGTCCCTTCGTGTCCCGAGATGTGTAGGTTAGTGGGATTAGCGGGTAAATGTGTAGGGATATGGGGATAGGGCCCGGGTGGGATTGCGGTCAGTGCAGACTTGATGGGCCAGGCAGCCTCTTTCTGCACTGTAGGGTTTCTTTGATTCTATGAAGCATACATTCATACACAGGGGCATGCTTTCTGCAAATGAAAGAATATTTTCAAACCTTGTGCCTTTTTGTTGAATTACCCAGGTCCTTGGGGAACCTCTAACTCCTCGTTGCTTTCTCCACGGTGACACCCAAGTCGGACTCAACTTGCAAACCAAATCTGTACCTTTTCTTCTGTAGCATAAATTGAGATGTGGATGTGCCGGCATTGGACTGGGGTAAACACAGTAAAAAGTCTGACAACACCAGGTTTAAGTCCAACCAATTTATTTGATAGTACATTCACTAGCTTTCAGGTTAGCCCCGTTGTCAGGTGAATGGAGAGTTCTAGCCTCAGACAGAGCATATAAAGCACAGACAGCTTACAGATTACTGATTAGAATGCGAATCTTCACACCTAACCTGCTGTTCAAGTCTTAAAGTGGCTGACAATGTGAGTGGAAGGAGCACTGATCACAGGTTAAAGAGATGTGTATTGTCTCCAGACAGTACAGTAAGTGAGGTTTTGCAAACCCATGCAAATCACGGGGGTTACAGATAGTGCGACATGAACCCAAGATCCTTGTTGAGACTGTCCTCATGCGTGTGGAACTTGGCTATCAGTCTCTTCTCAGCGACTCTGTGCTGTCGTGTGTCGTGAAGGCCGCCTCGGAGAATGCTTACCCGAAGGTCAGAGGCTGAATGCCCGTGACCACTGAAGTGTTCCCCAACAGGAAGGGAACAGTCTTGCCTGGTGATTGTCGAGCGATGTTCATTCATCCGTTGTCGTATCGTCTGCATGGTCTCCCCAATGTACCATGCTTTGGGACATCCTTTCTTGCAACGTATCAGGTAGACAACGTTGGCCGAGTTGCAAGAGTATTTACCATGTACCTGGTGGATGGTATTCTCACGTGTGATGATGGTATCCATGTCAATGATCCAGCATGTCCTGCAGAGATTGCTGTGGCAGGGTTGTGTGGTATTGTGGTCACTGTTCTCCTGAAGGCTGGGAAGTTTGCTGCGAACAATGGTCTGTATGAGGTTGAGTGGTTGTCTGAAAGCAAGAAGTGGGGGTGTGGGGATGGCCCTTGCGAGATGTTCATCTTCATCAATGATATGTTGAAGACTCCGGAGAAGATGTCGTAGCTTCTCCGCTCCGGGGAAGTACTGGACGACGAAGGGTACTCTGTCCACCGTGTCCCGTGTTTGTCTTCTGAGGAGATCGGTGTGGTTTTTTGCTGTGGCGCATCGGAATTTTCAATCTATGAGTCGAGCGCCATATCCTGTTCTTATGAGGGCATCTTTCAGCGTCTGGAGGTGTCTGTCACGATCTTCCTCATCTGAGCAAATCCTGTGTATACGGAGGGCTTGCCCATAGGGGATGGCTTCTTTAACATGTTTAGGGTGGAAGCTGGAGAAGTGGAGCATTGTGA
The DNA here is from genome assembly GCF_965287045.1 of Carcharhinus amblyrhynchos. Classification (NCBI taxonomy): domain Eukaryota; kingdom Metazoa; phylum Chordata; class Chondrichthyes; order Carcharhiniformes; family Carcharhinidae; genus Carcharhinus; species Carcharhinus amblyrhynchos. The sequence continues at coordinate 4,075,326 of NC_137342.1, read as the reverse complement.
GATTGTCTGTGGGCTTGCGGTACAGTGAGGTGCTGAGGTGACCGTCCTTGACGGAGATGCACGTGTCCAAGAATGCAACGGATTCTGGGGAATAGTCCATGGTGAGTCTGAAGGTGGGATGGAACTTGTCAATGACATTTTCTTCCTTTGGCCTCATGGAGAACAATCACTGAAACAACTATATGAGGACATCAACAAGTTCCATCCCACCATCAGACTCACCATGGACTATTCCCCAGAATCAGTTGCATTCTTGGACACATGCATCTCCGTCAAGGACGGTCACCTCAGCACCTCACTGTACCGCAAGCCCACAGACAATCTCACAATGCTCCACCCTAAACATGTTAAAGAAGCCATCCCCTATGGGCAAGCCCTCCGTATACACAGGATTTGCTCAGATGAGGAAGATCGTGACAGACACCTCCAGACGCTGAAAGATGCCCTCATAAGAACAGGATATGGCGCTCGACTGATAGATCGAAAATTCCGATGCGCCACAGCAAAAAACCGCACCGATCTCCTCAGAAGACAAACACGGGACACGGTGGACAGAGTACCCTTCGTCGTCCAGTACTTCCCCGGAGTGGAGAAGCTACGACATCTTCTCCGGAGTCTTCAACATATCATTGATGAAGATGAACATCTCGCAAGGGCCATCCCCACACCCCCACTTCTTGCTTTCAGACAACCACTCAACCTCATACAGACCATTGTTCGCAGCAAACTTCCCAGCCTTCAGGAGAACAGTGACCACAATACCACACAACCCTGCCACAGCAACCTCTGCAGGACATGCCGGATCATCGACACGGATGACATCATCACACGTGAGAATACCATCCACCAGGTACATGGTAAATACTCTTGCAACTCGGCCAACGTTGCCTACCTGATACGTTGCAAGGATGTCCCGAAGCATGGTACATTGGGGAGACCATGCAGACGCTACGACAACGGATGAATGAACATCGCTCGACAATCACCAGGCAAGACTGTTCCCTTCCTGTTGGGGAACACTTGTGGTCACGGGCATTCAGCGTCTGACCTTCAGGTAAGCATTCTCTGAGGCGGCCTTCACGACACACGACAGCGCAGAGTCGCTGAACAGAGGCTGATAGCCAAGTTCCGCACACATGAGGACGGTCTCAACAAGGATCTTGGGTTCATGTCGCACTATCTGTAACCCCTGTGACTTGCCTGGGTTTGCAAAACCTCACTTACTGTACTGTCTGGAGACAATACACATCTCTTTAACCTGTGATCAGTGCTCCTTCCACTCACATTGTCAGCCACTTTAAGACTTGAACAGCAGGTTAGGTGTAAAGATTCGCATTCTAATCAGTAATCTGTAAACTGTCTGTGCTTTATATGCTCTGTCTGAGGCCAGAACTCTCCATTCACCTGACGAAGGGGCTAACCCGAAAGCTAGTGAATGTACTATCAAATAAATTGGTTGGACTTAAACCTGGTGTTGTCAGACTTTTTACGGCATAAATTGTGACCATTTGAAATTTGGTATTCTTACTATGAGTGGAAGACAAAAGCTTTGGCAACATGTCTCTCTTTTCAGCAACATTCAAGTTCTGTATTATCAAGTGACAGGTAGTAATTGACTTTTAATCATTATTCCCATACACATTATGAAAGAATTTTGCAGCAGCCAAGTTTGCCAGCACCTTATCTGCATGCTTTGAAAGGAAATAGAGTTCAGCAACAACTATCTCCTGCTGACAAGATAGGCTGGCTAAATGAATTAAGGTTACCCAAACATACAATTGCCAGGTTAGGCATCAGTTTTGCTGTAAACTCCGGATCTCTAAAATGTCTTCACCCCATAATCATCATCACAACTTCCCACAAGGCACAGAAGCAAACATAATAATATTATGAGTTTGTGTTCCGTTGTGTCAGCAGCTCAAATACCATTTGTGCTGTGGAGCTTCAGTGAAATTACTGGACTTGAGCGTCCCGTAATGATAGTGCTATGTTTGGTATTGAAAAGAGGGTAACTGCAGTGCTAAACAGGTTCTAGGAAAGCTGTACGCGGGAGGATGAACTGATGCAATGCTTCTTTCGCTACTGTATAATCTTGATGGCAGAAGGTAAAGACAAATCATTGTCAGCTGAGGTCCAGTTAGCAACACACTCTTCTCTGCAAAAGAAATTCAGAGATTTAAGCACAAAATCTAAGCTGATAGTATTTGTGCAGTTCTGAGGAAGTGTTGCACTCTCAAAAAGTGCTATCTTATGCATGAGACATCAAATCAAGGCCTCTTCTGCCTCTCAGCCGGCTGCTAGAGATCCCAAGCCTCAAGCTCAAGAGGGATCGCAGAGTTCTCCCAGTGTTCTGGCCAACATGTATTCCTAAATCAATACCTTAAAGTATTTGATGGCAGTAAAGCACTTTGAGATAATATACGATCACAAAAGGTGTGATATTAATGCAAGACTTTCTTCTAAAAGAGGTTGTTGTGGTCCAAAATTGCTACGTGGAGGAAGATACAGTATTTATAAAGCAGTATGTAACTCTGAGGTTGATTTTTTAACAATTTTCAGTACCTATTGGTGCTTTCTTCATTATTGCAAATAGCACAAGAGTTGAGTTTGTGTCCATAACTCTACAAGTGAATTTCCTGATAAGGGCCACAAATAGGAAGGAAAGTGGAGGGCAGGGAATAGCGAGTAATGAGCACAAGAGTCATCACAGGTCGTTCTTACACATTTTTATGCAAACATAGAAAGAACAGTAATAACAAAGGGCTAAGGACAATAATTTGGAAATTCCTCGTAAGTGAGAGGTAAAACAACAACCATACAGAACCTACGAATATACAAATTAGGAGTAGGCTACTCAGTCCATTGGGCCTGCTCTGTAATTCAAGAACTTCATGGCTGACCTCACTTAACTCCGCATTCCTGCCTACCCCAGAAAGCCTTTCCCTGGCTTGCTTATCAACAACCTATCTACCTCTGCCTTAAGAATATTCACTCTGCTTCCACCAGCTTTTAAGAAAGAGAATTCCAAACACTGATGATGCTCAGAAAAAAAAATTCTCATCTCTACCTTATATGGATGAGCGCTTACTTTTAAACAGTGACCCCTAGTTCTAGATTCTCCCACAAGACAAAACATCCTTTCCACAACCAACTTATCAAGACCCCTCAGAATCTTACGTGTTTTAATCAATCACTTCTTACTCTAAGCTCCACTGGATACGAGCCTAGTCTGTTCAACCTTTCTGCATAATATAAGCTGTCCATGCCAGGTATTAGTCTATTAAACAGTTTCCAAATTGCTTCCAAAGCACTTACATCCTTCCTTTAGTGATCATTCCAATGTCACCTCAACAATGCTCTGTACAACTGAAACATAACCTCTCTATGTTTATAATCAATTTACCTTGCAATAAATAACATTCCATTAGGTTTCCTGATTACTTGCTGTACCTGCATAGTAACCCTTTGTGATTCGTGCACTAGGACACCCTGTGCAACTTAGATCTCTACACTCTCTCATAACTTAGATAATATGCTTCTTTGTTATTCTTCCTTCCACAATGGAGACCATTATATTTTCCCACATTATAATCCTTTTGCCATAAAGTCATAGAGGTTTATAGCATGGAAACAGGCCCTTCGACCCAATTTGTTCATGCTGCCCTTTTTTTAAAACCACTAAACTAGTCCCAGTTGCCGGCATTTAGCTCATATCCCTCTATACTATACCCATTTTACTCATGTAACTGTCTAAATGCTTTTTAGATTACAAAATTGGACCCACCTCTATTACAAGCTCTGGCAGCTTGTTTCAGACACTCACTGCCCTCTGTGAAAAAATTATCCCTAGGCGAATGGGATGCTGGCCTTCATAGCGAGGGGGATTGAATATAAAAGTAGGGAGGTCTTGCTGCAGCTGTATAGGGCATTGGTGAGGCCGCAGCTGGAGTACTGTGTGCAGTTTTGGACGCCGCACCTGCGCAATGATATTTTGGCCTTGGAGGGAGTGCAGAGGAGGTTTACTAGGCTGATACCGGAGTTGAGGGGGTTGAGCTATGAGGAGAGGCTGAATAAACTGGGCTTGTACTCGTTAGAGTTTAGAAGAATGAGGGGAGATCTCATTGAGACGTATAAGATGATGAATGGGATGGATAGGATAGAGGTGGAGAGACTCTTCACGCTCAAAAAAGACAGTAGGACTGGGGGGCACAGCCTCAAGATAAAAGGGGGGCGGTTTAGAACGGAGTTGAGGAGGAACTTCTTCACTCAAAGGGTGGTGAATCTCTGGAATTCTCTGCCCGTTGAAGTGGTGGAGGCTGCCTCGCTAAATATTTTTAAGACACGGGTTGATGGGTTTTTGATAAGAGAGGGGATTGAGGGTTATGGGGAGAAAGCGGGAAAGTGGAACTGAGCAGTGACAGATCAGCCATGATCTTATTGAATGGCGGGGCAGGCTTGAAGGGCTAGATGGCCTACTTCTGCTCCTATTTCTTATGTTCTTATGACTCTTCTGTGTCTCTCCCCTCTCATCTTATACCTATGCCCTCGACTCCCCTACCTTTGGGAAAAGATATTGACTGTCTAACTGATCTATGTCCCTCATTATTTTACAGACCTTTATAAGATCACCCTAGCCTCCTACGCTCTAAAGAAAAAAGTCCCAGTCTATCTTGCCTCTCCTTACAACTCAAACCATCACGTCCCGGTAGCATCCTAATAAATCTCTTTTGCACTCTTTCAAGTTTAATAATATCCATTCTATAATAGGGTGACCAGTATTCCAAGTGTGGCCTTATCAATGTCTTGTACAACTTCAACAAAACATCCCAACTCCTGTATCCAATGTTCTGACCAATGAAACCAAGCATGCTGAATGCCTTCTTCACCACTCTGTCCACCTGTGACTCCACTTCCAAGGACCTATGAACGTGTCGAGATCTAAGCTGCATGGGGTGCCCTAGTGCACGAATCACAAAAGGTTACCTCTAGATCTCCTTATTCTGTAACTCTCCCCAACGCCCTACCATTAAGTTAAAAGTGCATGCATATGGGATCCCAGGCTGAAACATTTGTATTGAAAGCCAGGCAGTAGTGTTGCCAAGCCAACAAACAAGCTTTTGAATTTAGCCAATCAATTTGAATCAGAAAAGGCTTTTGAATTTAACCAGTTTAAATCAGGCACTTTGATATCAGCAACCTATTAGATTTAAATTTAATGGTTTTGGCAACCTGAGACTGTTTGTGGGGGATGTTGATATGTTACCACAGGTATAAAAGAGGGCAGTGGGACAATAAGCAGAGAACAACTGCCATCTGCCAGAGTAACAGCCTCATGCACGTCTTAGGGAAAGCTGCATCTTGGTAGTGAAGGTACCAAAGACGACAGAAGTTCCAGACAGAAGAATCAACAGAGAAAGCCCAGAATATTCCATAAGACGCCAAATCTGGTTGTAATTCAGAGAGTGATTAGAATTCTATTTTCTTTTAATAAATACGAATTGTATTTATCTAAACAGCATGCATTAGAATTGTGTTTTATTGACTTTGTTAATAGTTTAGTTAACCTGTTCACTGTTAGTTAGATAAATGAATTTTTACTCGTTGACTTTAAACAGTGTCATGGAGTTAATTTAAATTTAACCACTACAAGTTTCTGAAGCACAGATTGTACCACTTCACACTCACTTTTACAGATTATGAGGCAAGATAATTCTGTTTGAGTGGCATGGTATTAGTTGTCAAGAGGGGGGATCCACCTCCGCTTTGTAACACACATCATATATCCTATTTCAGGAGCAATGATATGAAAAAATCCCTTAATACAGAGAAGAGATAAAGAAGAGTTCACACACACAAACCCACACAAACATACAAAGAGAGACACAAAACAAGACAAAAAGAAATAATTTAAGAAAGTAGATGCAGGGGCAGCAGCAGAAATTTAAGATAAATAAGAAATTGAAAGAAGAATCAGCAGCAAATATTAGTGAGGAATGTGATGCTGGAAGTGAAAGAACTGAGTGCAACGCCAAAGAGATCAGTATTGAATTGCCCACTATTCTAATTTGGATTAATGGCCTTGATTTAGTAGTTGCCAAAAGGTCGACAAAATAAATTGGATAAGATATATAAATGATTAATGACTCAGCTAACAGTGCTGCATCTTAGGAAGAAAATTAGGCAGCATATTTACATGGACGATTTAGAAATCGCGAGGGGTGACATTGAAAGTGACCAAAGATTTTTAGTGCCCTTACATTTCATATTGTTGCAAAATTCCAAAGTGAAGAAAATAGATTGCTGAGCAATATTGCCAAGTCAATGAACTTCATGCTGTGCCAAAACCACAAATTCTCTGGTCAGACTGTATTCATTCTTGACCTTCAAGGCACAAAGAGGCATTAAAATTCTTCAGATTCTTTAACCTTCTAACTTTTAGGCAATCCCACTCAGACCATTGGTTATGGGGAAATATTGGGGAAATTTAAGGTTTTCAGCTTTGAAAGCTGGTGACCAAGAAATTGACCTTGTTGCAGAATTTAACATAGTAAATGTTACAAACAAATCCAAACTAAAAGCTAATCTCTGGCTGTAGTTAATGATAAAATAGTTAATTCAGCAGACAGCAAATTTATAACTTAGGTCCAGAATAAATAAATGGAAGTAACTTCTGGGTTTTGTAATGGAGGCAAAACCCTGAATCTAATTTTAAAAATACAGTTGGAAGTTGTAATTGGGAGCACCTTCTTTGGATAGGTGACAGGCCACCTTCATCTATATTGAACTTGTGACAGAATAGGGAAATTGAGAGAAAGATAAGTTTTGATCAATTGTTGATATTAGACGGGCTTGTCACAGGAGTTGGATCATTTTTAAGTGCAAAATCACTTAAAAATATATATCAGAAACATAATTTTCAGGATGCTCTCCCAGCAAAAGTTGGAACAATCAAGCAGCAGCTGCTGAGATAAACTATAAAGTTAATGAGCAACAGTCTATCTCCCAACAAAACACATGCTCTTATCCCCCAGCCTCCAAAACCTATTGCAGTTGTAACCTCACAGCTGCTTTTATCCAATAATATTATCAGACTAAATGCTTCACAGTATTATTATGCATTTGAGTACATAGGAGCCAATCAGAACAGCTGGATGAAAAGAAACCATTGTCCATCTAATTTGCCTTCTGCTAATCTGCCAGTTGCATTCTGGTAAGATACAGAAGCTGTTGACTAATCATAACAATATATCTTTATCAATAGTCTAGAAAAGACCCTTGCATGAGATGCGGAGAACCTCAATGCTGAAATCTTTGAGAATCTGCTTCTAGTGCCTACAGTGAGAATCTGTTCCATTGATTGACCACTTGTGTGTCTACGATTCTACTGTTTTGGATAAGGTGAAACAGCTCATCATAGTCTATGTTAGCCAGTCCCTTTAAAATCTGATTATCAGCAATTATATCCATTGAACTGTGACCTTCCCAGTGAGAATATGCCACAGTTACATAATTAGTCTTAATTCAATAGTTAATTCAATCCACCCATTTCCTCAATCATTCTACATCCTTCCAAAAACTGAAATTTCTTTTTCATACTTGGCTGACCAGAACAGAACACAACCTTTTTAGTATGGTCGCACCAATGATTTATAAAATGGCAGAATCACTTCATTATTTCAGATCAAAATTGATCTTTTAATAGTTCCCATCTAATTTACTTTATTCAGCTTTCTGAGCATTGTTGCAATAGTTCCATTTTCTTATCCATTTGGACGACCAGATCTCTTATTTTTCATGCATTTTATTTCCATTTAAGTAATCGTCTCTTCCAAATAAACTAATAATGCAAATCTTGATGTAACGTTGGTGCGGCTATATTTATTGCCTCTAATCTGGCTGATGAGATATTACCTTGCTGAAAGAATGAATGACCGTTCCACACTTTCTATGTTCAGTTCATTTTGATAAGCTTCTTGAGATGGCTTACTGACCTTGAAGATAAACAGCGCATTACATAAATCAATTGGTTAAGAAAAAAATCACATTTTCATTGTGAAAAATAATGTTTAATAAGGATAATATTTTATAGTTATTCATGAAATTATTCCTAACTGTTGAATACTGATTCGCAGCTTATCAAAACACTAGACAACAGGCAATGGTATTGAAAGTGGATTGGTTGCAGCTTTAAACAATATCTGATGCTTGAATTTATTCTTACGAGTGAAGATTTTGAGTGAGTATGGTGCAGTAATACCTGATCACTCAAGAACTGTGTGAAGACTTCTGTGTTCGCATGCAGAAAATTAGGTCGGCTGATAAGATTATTGCATAATCAAACCAATTTATCCAAAAGGTTGCCTGGAATAAATAATTTAATACACATGCAACTTCATTCACATTTCTAGCTAACAGGACACCCATTTTCCCTGCTTTCCAACTCCTCTACTTTTTTAGAAGACTAAGGAAATTTGGCACGTCCACTGTGACTCTCACCAATTTTTACAGATGCATCATAGAAAGCACCCTTTCTGGCTGTATCACAGCTTGGTATGGCTCCTGCTCTGTCCAAGACTGCAAAAAACTACAAAGGATTGTGAAAGAAGCCCAACCCATCACACAAACTAACCTTCCAACCACTGACTCTGATCAAACGTCTTGCTCTCTTGGAAAAGCAGCCAACATAATTAAGGACTTCACACACTCCGGACATACTCTCTTCCACCTTCTTCCGTCGGGGTAAAAAGGTACAAAAGTCTGAGGTCACATATCACCTGGCTGAAGAACAGCTTGTTTCCTGCTGTCATCAGGCTTTTGAATGAACCAATCTCATATTGCGTCTATACCCTAGCTATGACTGTAACACTACATTCTGCACCCTCTCATTTCCTTCCCTACGAATGGTATGATTTGTCTGTATTGCACACAAGAAACAATACTTTTCACTGTGTACTTATACATGTGACAATAATAAATCAAATCAAAATCAAATAAATGTAAGCAGTAAGGTCAAGTAGTTTGTGGATGGCACAAAAACTGATCAGGTGGTAGACAGAAGGATAGCCATAGTATGCAGGAGGATATCAATAGACTGGTCAAGTTGGCAGAATAGTGGCAAATGAAATTCGACATGGAAAAGCATGAGGTAATGCTAACAAGGTAAAGGATTGTTTTACCTTGTAATGAATGGTAGGACCCTAGAAAGTATTGAAGATCAGATGGGACTTGGAGTGAATATCCACAGTTCCCCGAAGGTGGCAGGACAGGTAGATACAAACTATTAGAAACTTCAAAAGGTCGTGAATATAGCCCAATCCATCACGCAAACCAGCCTCCCATGCATTTACACTTCCCACTGCCTTGGCAAAGCAGCCAGCATAATTAAGGACCCCATGCACCCCGGATATTCTCTCTTCTACCTTCTTCTTTTGGGAAAAAGATGCAAAGTCTGAGGTCATATACCAACCGACTCCAGAACAGCTTCTTCCCTACTGTTGTCAGACTTTTGAATGGACTTGTCTTGCATTAAGTTGATCTTTTCCTACACCCTAGCTATGACTTTAACAGTACATTCGGCACTCTCTCATTTCCTTCTCTATGAACAGTATGTTTTGCCTGTATAGTGTGCAAGAAACAATACTTTTCACTATGTTAATATATCTGATAGTAATAAATCAAATAACATGCTTAAGGAGGCATATGGGATAAGACTCGCCCTTATTAGCTGAGGAACAGACTACTAGAGCAGGCAGGTCATGCTGGAATCATGTAAAATGTTGGTTAGGTCACAACTGGAGTATAGTGTGCAGTTCTGGTCACAACATTATAGGAAGGACGTGATTGCATTGGAAAGGGTGAAAGGATATTCACCCATTTGCTGCCTGGACTGGAGGGTCTGACCTAAGGCTGGGGCTACTTGAAGCAGCAAAGCTCGAGAGGGAACCTGATAGAGGTGTATAATACACCTCTAAAGATTGAGGGGCATTCGTAGAGTGGAAAAGGAAGCACTTTTTTGATTAGTAGAGGGGCTAGAAGCATAGGAGCGGAGTTGAGGAGAAACAATTTCACTCAGAGGGTGGTGGAAGTCTTGAACTCATTGACTGAAAGTACAATCGAGTCAGAAAACCTAGTAACATTTAAGTATTCAGATATTCATTGGGTTGCCATAACTCCCAGGGCTACGGACTAAATTGGAACATGGGAAAAGTATAGTCAGATCTTTGTTGACTAGCTTGGACATAATGGGCCAAATAGCCTCCTTCTGTGCTGTAAACATTTTAACTGAGTACCATGCAGCCCCCTTTGCTCATGCAGTATAAATTGTTGCTTCCTTTGAAACATGGCATTTTTATCCCTGTCCTAATGAAAACCTTTCAGGTGAACTCTATTCCAATGTCTTGTTTCCAGCAATACTCGAGTGACTTTATTTGTTGTAATAGAATCAGTTTATTTCTCAATGGAGTCATAATGTTGAGCTCTCCAAATACTTGAAGTCTACACAGAGAATAAATAAATCATCTAGTTTATTCCATCAGTTTCTCAATCATACATCTTTATAGTTGTGCAAAAGCAAATTTTGTAAAAAAAAAACTTATTGTAGCTACAGTACTTATTATACCTGAACAACAAAGAATGATAAGGGGAAAAGGAATCACTTACCTTCATACCTGCTAGAGAAAGCATGTTGTTAAGCTTGTACATTCCAGATTGTACCGGCGTAGTGTACAGTAATACATCATTTAGCTAAAAGAAAAACATTATACACCAATTGTAAATTCAAAGCATTTTAATTCAGGATTAAGCTGCAAAAGTTGTCTATATACTTTTTAAGGAGAGTTCCCAAGTTGGATAGTTCTATGCTTAAAAAAAAATCATTCATATGATGAACTTATTACAACAATGGAAAACACTGACATTCCTTTGTAAGACGTAAAAAAAATTCATGGGATGTGGGGCATTGCTCGCTAGGCCAGTATTTGTTCTCCATCCCTAACTGCCCTTGAGAACGGAGTGATGAGCTGTCTTCTTGAATGCTGCAGTCCGAGGTGCAGGTACACCCAGTGCTATTAGGTCAGCAGTCCCCGGACTTTGATCTATCAACTGTAAAGGAATGGTGATATAGTTCTAAGTCAGGATGGCGTCTGGTTTCGGAGGGGGGTACTTGCCATGGTGTTCCCATGCATCTGCTGCCCTTGCCCTTCCAAAGAACAAAGAACACCACAGCACGGGAAACAGGCCCTTCGGCCCAATGAGTCCATGCCGTCATTTTAACAATGTGCTTTTCCTCTTCCACCCTTGACCCATGCTTATGGCACCCACATTGGAAACCAGATTGAGGGGAGAATAATTTAGGGACAATTTGTTACACCAATCAGCCTAAGAGCACATCTTTGAGGTGTGGGAGGAAATTGGAGCACCTGGAGGAAACTCACGCAACCACAGGGAGAATGCGCAAACTCCCACAGATACTGGCCCAAATCCATGTATCTGCACAGCAAACAGTGATAGTCACTGAGCTGTCATGGTGCCCATCTGCTGGTCCAGTTTAAGCATACACAAACTATGCGAAGTACTAGGCTACTCTCGATACATCCAAGAGCAGCCCATGCACGACCCACCGCGTGTATGCCCCTTGTTAGACAACAAGGTGGACCAACGCACCTGCGGAGTAAAAGAGAAAAACATCAACACATGTAACAGTCGATTTCCAGGAACATCCCGAGGCTCTGATCCTTATTTAAAACAGTCACCTATATCCCTCATCCCTATTTCGCTCATGTGTCTATCTAAGTACACCTTAAACAAGTCCAGTGTGCCTGCCTCCACCATCTGACTTGACAGTGAATTCCATACCCCCACAACCCTCTGTGTGAAAAACCTCCCCCTAGCATCCAAATTATACCTCGCCCCCCTCACTCTAAGCCCGTGGCCCCTCATGATACTTGTTTCCAATCTAGGAAAAAGCCTGCCACTGTTTATTCTATCTATACCCTTCATTATTTTATATACCTCTATTAGATCCCCCCTCAATCTCTGTCTTTCTAAGGAAAACAGCCCTAATTTACCCAATCTTTCCTCATAACCCAGTCCTTCCTTACCAGGCAGCATCCTGGTAAACCTCCTCTGCACTCTCTCCAGGGTCTCCACGTCCTTCCAGTAGTAAGGTGACCAGAACTGGACGTGGTACTCCAAATGCAGTCTAACCAACGTTCTGTACAACTGCAGTATTAGATGCCAGTTCTTGTACTCTATACCCCTTCCTATAAAGGCTAGCATACCATAAGCTTTCTTCGCAACGTTCTCCACCTGTGTTGCCACCTTCAGAGACTTTTGCACTTGCACTCCCAGGTCCCTCAGCATTTCTATACTCTTAATAGGTCTACCCTTTATCATATAACTCCCCACTACATTATTCCTTCCAAAATGCATCACCTCGCATTTATCAGGATTAAATTCCATCTTCCATTTATCTGCCCAATATACCAGCCTATCTATATCCTGCTGTGTCACCTGACACTCCTCTTCACTGTCCGCCAATCCTGCCATCTTTGTGTCATCGGCAAACTTGCTGATCACAGCATGTACGCCCTCTTCCAAGTCATTTATATATATTACGAATAGAAGAGGTCCCAGTACTGAGCCCTGCGGCACACCACTGGTGACAGACCTCCAGCTAGAAAAGGACCCTCCCACTACTACTCTCTGTCTCCTGCTACCTAGCCAGTTCTCAAACCATCTAGATACCTCTCCTTGTATCCCATGAGCCTTAAACTTTTCAACCAACCTACCATGAGGGACTTTGTCAAATGCCTTACTGAAATAAGAGATAGCAGATATCAGAGGTCCCATAATTATCGAAGGAGGTTTGAAGAGTTGCTGCAGCACATCCGTTGATGGCAGGAAGATTATTGATTAAGTAACTGAAGATACTTAAGCCTAGCAAATTATCATGAGGAACTCCTGCAGTAGTACCCTGGAATGAGATGACTGCCTCCAATAAACACGTCCATTTTACTTTGTGCTGGGTTTGACTCCAAGTATTAGGAGTTCCCCACCGATTCCTATTGACTCCAATTTTGCTGCGGCTTTTTGATGCTTTGATGTCAAAAGCAGTCACTTTCACACACAGCACCAACCAACCAACCAACCCACCCCCTCCCTGCCCCCCGCCTGGACTAAAAGAACGAACCTGAGTGGTCCTGGCAGGATGCAATTTCAATATTAGTGAACAGTTTATTGTTGTGTAAGTACTGCTTCATGGTATTGTCGTGACACCTGATGATTGGGTGCAGAAGGCAAATGGCTGCTATTTGTGGACATTGTTTAGGAACACAGAAGCAAGAGGAATCCAATGCTTTAATCATATTCAATGATTGAGCTTCAACAGTGCTCTGGGATAGTGAATTCCAATGGTTCATAGCCCTCAGTAAATAAAAATTCTCATCTCTGTCCTCTTATTTTACTACAAGTCTGTAGTTCCTCTTTTCCTTTCTCTCTCCCTTCTTAAGTAGTGGTGTGACATTTGCTACCTTCCAATTAGCAGAATCTATAGAATTTTGGATGATGATCAGCAATGCATCCAATATCCCCATGGCTACCTCTTTCAACTGGAATGTAGAATGTAGAGTATAAGGTCCAGGGGAGTTTAATCAATTTTCAGTCTTATTAATTTCTCCAATACCACCTTCTTACTAATAGTAATTTCCTTCAATTTCTCCTTAGTCCCTTGAATCTCTAATTCTGGGAGATTTTTGCATCTCCCTCAGTGAAAATAGACAAAATAATCATTTAGCTTCTCTGCCATTTCTCTATTCCCCATTATAAATTCATCTGACCCTTGGACCCACGTTTGTCTTAGCTAAATATTTCCTATTTGCATACCTAGGAAGAGATAAATGAAGAATGACACCTTGCGCCAGCTCAAAAATTGGAATAGAATTCACCTGAAAACAGGTTACTATGTCTCACTTTAAATACCAGTATGCATGTTGAAATGGTAAGAAAAAAAGCCAGCACTACTTTAACGCTGATTTCTGCTTGCTTAGTAACCTGGCCTCTCCCCAAGGGATGAAGTCAATCTCGAGAAACCTCCTCAACAATGCTCTGGTTAACCTCAGAATCTGTCTTTTAACAGTTCCCAACATTAGCTGCATTTGTGACTGAAGCAGGGAGAGTGAGCAAATCGCCTGCACTCAAAAAAGCAACTTGCAAAATCCTTGGTATGGAACAATGTTCTGGATGGGAGTGAGAGCTAAACTCGAGTTTGATAACAGGTTTTGAAATGTAGCTTTGATGTAGAGTCCTTGGAATCAGCTAGATTGAGTGAAAAACCAATAAATTTGTCAGTGGAAAAATTAAAGTCACAGATCCCGTGGGCTTTAAGCTCAAGTTAAGGAGTGGAAATTGAAAATGCACTGCAAAAGGTGGAATGAGGATCTGAAGTTGATGACAATATTAGGCAAGACATTAGGGAGGACAAGCCCTGTCAGAGAAAGGCTGGATAGGTAGACAGCAGTGTGCAGAACTGCAGTGAACAAAGTGATGTACCTATTTGCCCTTCGTGGACTATGGCTATTTGTGGATGGAATAGTGTTGACTTTTACGAATATAGTCAACTTTAGGAAATAGCACAACCGTGCTCCAAATTTCTGGCAAGCAATGCTGGAAGGCACCAACAAGAATCTTAACACAATCATAGAAAGTAGGAAGAAGAGGTCAGTCGTTTGAGCCTACTTGCTATTCATTATGATCATGGCTGATCATCCAACGTAATAGCCTGATCCCATCTTCTCTCTATATCCTTTGATCTCCATTGCCCGAAGAGCTATATCTAATTCCTCCTCGTAAACATATGGGCCAGAATTTTACTGTCCTGCCCGCCACAAAAATTGGAGCTGGTGAGGGGCAGACCATGGAGAAGTCCACTGACTTCGGACAGGATTTTACAGTTTCAAGACAAGTGAGGCTGTAAAATCCTGCCCACGAATGTTTTGGCCTCAACTGCTTTCTGTGGTAGCAAATTCCAAAGACTTACCACTCTCTGGATGAAGAAATTTCTCCTCACCTCAGTCCTAAAATGTTTACTTCTTATCCAGACTATGACCCCTGGTTCTGGACACTCCCACCATTGGGAACATCCTTCCTGCATCAACCCTGTCTAATCCTGCTGGAATTTTGTAGGTTGCTATGAGACTCTCCCTGCACCCCCTGTAGAACAATTTCACTGTTTTCAAATTTAAAATCAACCCCATTCTTTTAAACTCCAATGAATTTAATCCTAACCAATTCAATAACTCCTTTTATGTCAGTCCCGCCATCCCAAGAATCAGTCTGATAAACTTGCAATGCATCCTCTATAATGACATCCTTCCTCAGATAAGGAGACCAAAACTGCACACAATATTCCAAGTGTGCTCTCAGCAAAGCCCTGTATAATTGCAGCAAGACATCGCTGCTCCTGTACTCAAATCCTCTCACTGTGAAGGCCAACATACCATTTGTCTTGTTTAACACCTGCTACACCTGCATTCTTACTTTCAGTGACTGGTGTATGAGGATACCCAGGTTTCATTGCACATTCCCCCTCTTAATTTATAGCCATTTCGATAATAATCTGCCTTCCTATTTTGGCTACCAAAGTGAAGAAGCTCACATTTGTCCATTGTATCGGCCATGCATTTGCCCATTCATTCAGCTTGTCCAAACCATGCTGGAGCATCTTTGCATCCTCCTTCCAGCTCACCCTCCCCACCCAGCTTTGTGTCATCTGCAAATTTTGAGATATTAAATTTCCTTCCCGTATCTAAATCATTAATATATATTGTGAATAGCTAGGGGCATAGTACCAATCCTTGCTGTACCCCAGCGCTGGCCATTCAGGAAAACTGCCATTTATTCCTACTCGGTTTCCTATCTGCCAACCAGTTTTATATCCATCTTGTTGTACTACCCCCAATGCCAAGTGCTTGAATTTTACGCAGTTTATTGAAAGCCTTCTGAAAGTCCATATAAACCACAAGCACTGGCTCCCCCTTATCAGCCTTACTAGTTACATCTTCAAAATATTTCAGTAGATTTGTCAAGCATGATTGCAATTTTGTAAAGCCATACAAACTCTGTTTGATTCTACCACTGTTTCTCAAGTGCTCTGCTATAAAATCTTTGGTAATGGACTCTAGAATTTTTCTCATTACCATCACAAGGCTGACTGGTTTATCTTACTAGTATCCTTACAGTGCAGAAGATGGCATTTTGGTGTATTGTGCGTGTTACAACTTTCTGATAGAATTATCCAATTTGTCCCACTCCTTTCCTTTCCAAATAGCTTTGCACATATTTCCCTCCAGAAGATTTTAATCATATCATAGTTTTAAAACCATAAAGTAATTGAAATTAGTTCATGCTAGAAAATTTATCTAGCTTATAGACATCTCAATCAGGCAAATTGATAGTGTGTTAAAGTCAGAGAATTGTGCAGCACAGAAGGAGGCTGTTCAGTTCATTGTGTCCATGCTGTGTCTCTGCAAGAGCAGCTTGTCTCATCACACAACCCTGCCTTTTCCCCATTGTCCTACAAATCTTCTCTCTTCAGGTGCTTAAGTAATTTCCCTTAGAAAGATATATTTGAAAGTTTATGGGATGTCAACTGTAAATATTATTTAACAGAATTATAGGTTCTACAAAACACAATATACAGAAAATAATTATTGTTTCCAGATGGATTAGATATAGTGGATTTAAACATGAAATCACTTACCAAAAAGAACATTCGTGGCTGCATAACTTTCCTGGACAGTTTCATCAAAGTTCCTTCCTTCAAAAAGACCTAGACAAAAAGACAAACAACAAAATAATGCTACCAGTTGCTTTGGATAAAGCAGACATGACAGATTTCTTTGGAAACAATGTGCTTAACTACTTCACAATTGAAAATCATGTTGCACAGAATCACAAGGGAAAAATCTGGGCCTGAATTGTTCTTTCAAAGGAGCACAATGTGGAAAAAGAAAAAGAAAGTTTTATGCGACCACCAGTTAGACAAGAAAAGCGTTAGTTGATCATGAGTTTTGTTTTTAAAAAAAACATAAATAACTGAACAATTTTTAGATTGGCACAAGTATTCTTATTTTTGAATATTAGTTTATTGATCTTTCCTCAAAACATTTGTTTTAATCCACAAATCTTAATCAATATTCCTTGCTAAAAAGAAAAACAAAACTGAAACAAGGAATGCACAATTTGTGTTGCAAGTTAGAATTTTCATTTCAGCTGGATCATAATGCACCAAATCTATTTGGCAAAGTATACACAGAATCCCAAAAATGCAGAAAGAAACCATTCAGCCCACTGGCTCTTCACTGACTCTCTGGCAGAGCATCTTACCTTGGCCCATTCCCTGTCACATCCTCGTCATGTGGAGATGCCAGCGTTGGACTGGGGTAAACACAATAAGAAGTCTCAGTACACCAGGCTGAAGTCCAACAGGTTTATTTGTTGGTAAATGCCACTAGCTTTCAGAACGCTGTTCCTTCGTCAGGTGAGTGGAGAGTTCTGCACACAAACAGGGCATATAAAGGCACACACACAGTGTGTGCCTTTATATGCCCTGTTTGTGAGCAGAACTCTCCACTCACCCGACAAAGGAACAGCATTCCGAAAGCTAGTGGCGTTTACTACCAAATAAACCTGTTGGACTTTAACCTGGTGTTGTGACACATCCTCATAACCCATGCATTTACCCTGCTAATCCCCCTAACCTACATTTCCTGGGACACTAAGGGGCAATTTATCATGGCAAATCCACATCTACCCTGTCATCTTTGGGCCGCAGAAGGATTCGGAGCACCCAGGGGAAACCACACAGACAGGGTGAAATTTCTAGGCAACAGTGGTTAGCCGGTTGTCTCAGCACTAGGGACCCAAGTTTGATTCCGGCTTGGTGACTGTGTGGAGTTTGCACATTCTCCCTATGTCTGCATGGATTTCCTCCAAAGTCCAAAGAAGTGCGAGCTAGGGGGATTAGCCATGCTAAGTGAGCAGGGTTACGAGAATAGAGCAGGTAAGGGTAGGCATGAGTGAGATGTTCTTGCGGAGAGCCGGTGAGTCAATGCAGACTGGATGGGCCAAGTGGCCTCCTACTGCACCATAGGTATTCTATGGTCCACACAGTCACTCGAGGCTGGAACTGAACCCAGGTCCCTGGCACAGCAAGGCAACAGTGCTAACTTCTGTGCCATCCCAAATCCACCAGAGCGGCCCATCAAAATAATTCATGAACGTATAAACTTATACTTGCATTAAATTATAAATTTAGGAGCTGCTTAAATCATTGTTTGTCAGTGCAGACGTTGAATATATTTTCAAGATAGAGGTCGATAGATTTTTGGTACGAAGGGGAATTAAGAATAATGGGGTAATGTTAAGTGGTTAAGGTAAACCAGCTTCAATTTTGTTGAATGATGCAGCAGGCAAAAAAGGCCAAATGGCCTATTCCAGCTCCTTTTTTTATGTTTTTAAATTCTTGAGTCAGGCCAGAAGATGGAGTGTTTTAGGGAACGCAGAAGTTCTAACCCTACGAATGTAGTTGCTGCAATGGGTAAATCAAGTGGCATGAGATAGGGAGATCTATAATGTTTACGGAGTGCTTACTTCATGCCACAACAGACCATTTTTTATGATAGCCCTTGTGATTGAAGCATGGTATAGGCCATGCATAATGGTGTATTATCCCAATCAAAAGTAAGGGAAATATGTTCAATACTAGGTGTTAATACCAAGTAAGCCACCCCCATCATAAAATTATAGAACAGGAATCATAGAATGGTTATGGAGCAGGAGGAAGCCATTTAGCCCAAGATGTCAATATCAGCTCTCTGCAGGATCAATTCAATTAATCACACTATCATGCCCTTTTCCCCATAGTCTGCAAATCTTTTCTCTTCGGGTGTTTATTCAATTTACTTTTGAAAGACATGATTGAATCTGTGTCCATCACACACTCAGACAGTGTATTCCAGATCTGGACTGCAAAATTCTGGTTTTCATCACATCATCTCTGCTTATTTTGCCAATCACTTTAAATCAGTGCCTTCTGGTTCTTGACTCTTGCATCAATGGGAACAGTTTCTCCTAAACTATTCAGTCCAGAGTCACTGTGGTTTTGAAAACCTCCATAAAATCTCCCCTCAACCTTCTCTTCTCCAAAGGAACTAGCTCGAGATTCTCCAGTCTATGTAACTCACATCTCTGGAACTTTTTGTGTAAATCTTTATAGAACCCTTTCCAGTACCATCGCATCCTTCCTATACTGTTATACCCAGAACTGGACACAAGACTTCTGTTGAGGCTGGACCACTGATACTATAACTTTCTTGCTTTTGTACTCTACCCCAATTTGTAACATCCAGGGACCGGTATGTCTTAATAAACAGTTTCAAAACCTTCCATGAGTAGTGTACATATGCTCCCAGGTCCCTCTGCTCTGCAACCCTTTTAGAATTGCATCCTTTTGATTTTATTACATCTTTGCATTCTTCCTACCAAAATTTATCACAATACATTTCTCTGCATTAAATTTAATTCATCCATTAAATTTAATTGTGTCAACTGCAAATTTTGAAGTTGTTCCCTATATGCCAAAGTTTAAGCCATTAGTGTAGACCAAGAAAATTGGTAGTCCTAATACTGAGCCCTGGGGAACCCCATTTTACGCACTGATTTTCGGACTGGAGCAATCTTTCACTACTATTTTCCATCATTCACGCAATTGGTATCCATATTACCACCATGCCTTTTATTTCATGTGCTTCAGCTTTGCTGAGAAGTCTGTGTGGTACCTTGTCAAATATCTTTTGTGAGAGCAACCTTACCCCCTCATTAAGTGTCACTTCATCAAAATACTTAAACACGATTTGTCTCAACAAATCTATACAGGCTTTCCTTAATTCATCCAAATTGTCCAATATTGCCTGAGAGTACAATGAAGGCAGTTTCAATCAAGCATTCAAAAAGAAATTAGACATTTATCTGTAGAGGAACAACAAACAAGGTTACACAAAGAGAAGAATGACACTAACTGAAATGTTAGTTAGGAGAGTAAATGCAGACACCATGGGCCAAATGTTGTAACAATTCTGTGATTTTGTGAACTGACTGCCAATTTTGTCTCATTTCTAAATACTTTGACAGCATTGAAGTTAAACTGACTGGCCCACTGTTGGTGGGTTTATTCTTACCCCCTTGTTTAAACAGGCATATAAATATTTGTAATTTTCCATTCCTCTAGCATCACCCTTGTATCAAAAGAAGATTGGAAGATTGTGGCCAATGCTTCCACAATTTCCATTATTAATTCTCTCAGTAACCTCAAATGCATCTGAATTGGTCCTGTTAACTTACTAACTTTAAGTACAGCCAAACTTTTTAAACATCTCTATCAACTTTCAGCCCCTCCAGTATCTCAATTACCTCCTCTTTCATTATGACTCAACACTATCTTCTTCCATAGTAAAGTGTGAATTGGTGCCTCAGCCATGACCTCTGCCTTCAAGTACACACCAAATTTTTGGTCCTTGATCAGCCTCACTTCCCTCTTAATATTTATATGGATTCTATTTTGTTTTGGCTGCCAACTTCTTCTCATACTCTGTGCTGCTCTTATTTTTTCCTTCACTTCCTATCTGAACTTTCTACATTTATTATCAATGTGTTATTTATCATACGTACCCTTTTCCTGCTTCTTCTTACTTTCCACCTCTTTCACCATAGAGGGAACTATGATTGTGTTTGTCCGATCTCTCTACTACCTGGGAATATGCCCCAACTATTTCCTCTTTGAAGGCAGCTCACTGTTCAACTACAATTCTGTCTGCTGATCTTTGATACCCATTTACCAGGAGCAGGTCCATTCTCACTGGGCCTACCTCACCAGTGATGCTCCTAGATGAATTAACGTGAATATAGTTAAGCCAAATTAATACATAAGCATACAAGTCTTTCAGAACTCGACTCACCTCCAATTCTGACCTCATGTGCAGTCTCAGATCACCGCACCATTTGTCAGCCTTTAAGAAAATTACATAGGTTCTCCACCCTCTGAATGAAGAAGTTCCTCCTCATCTCAGTCCTAAATGGCCGAATCCATTTGCCAAACTGTGACCCCTTGTTCCAGACCCAAATTAAGTTTGCATTTATCAATTTTAACAAATTTGAGCCAGCCTCAAAAGAAAATTGCCAGAACATTAAAGGTTTGTGTCTGGACTTACAAGGCAGATAAATAATTTGCTAACACAATAATAAAATTGACTGAGTAGACTAGGATAAGAATTTAGCTACCAATACTTCAATCAACTATATATCCCCTCGTCTGCACTCAACGGTCTACCAAACAATTCAGCTCTTTTTAAATAGAAGTTTCAGATGTCAGTCAGCAATAATCACCCTTCCAGGCTGTACAATTTCTTGTTGGCCATTAAGGCTATACTGAATCTGCATCAGCTTCTGGAAGTTATCCTAGAGGCAGGAGAGAGAAAAAAAAAATTAAGATCACAGCTAGTTTCAAACAAACCAAGTAAGCACAGCAATGCATCAGTGTAGAAACTAGCTCAACTTGCTTACTTACCCCTTGTTTCAATATGTCATTTGCATGGTTCGCTACTTCTACAACAATGGCAAGTGCAGCTGACAACAAAGATAAAGAGCATCATCTTAATATATTAATGGCAAAAATGCTAGCACTTTATTAATAGAAAAGATAATTTGGTACCTTGAGTATCTTTGTAATCAGCACAATCTCGAGACAAGTTCTTCACATAATCTGCAATACAAAGATTATAAAATTTGAAGTCAGAGTGCACCTTTATATGCAAGTACTAAATGTAAATTTGCTCTCTCGCTGGTGAGTAACTTTATTCAGTGGATGAATGAGCCACAGAGATTAGATCCGATCTCTACCGAGTAGGCAAATGTCGTCCACAGGCTGGGAGTGCCTCTTGCATGGATATTGGATTAAAGAAATGGGCTCAAGTTCAATTTAATTGACTAGCCTGTCTATATTACTGTTAAGGCTCAGTTCTTAGGAAATCAAGAATGGGCAATAAAATGCTGGCCTTGACTGTGACATATAGATCTTATTAATCTTAAAACTTAAAATGTTACTACCTAGAAACCTTGGAGCAGTATGACCAACAAGAAACAAACGCCTTCAGGACGAAGAGGAGAAAGCGTGCCAGAGGAGGGAAAATTGTGCAAAATGTTACTATAAGAGTCTCAACATTTAAAAAACCCTGCAAGGTATCTAAATAATGTTGCAAGCTCAAATGATAATCTTAAACTGGTGTAGATATTAACATATTCAGGATTGTTCTGCAAACGAAGCCCAATCGTGCAATCACATGTAACATTAGACATTTTGTTTGGGTTTTGCAATTGCAGGCTGGTTGAGACAAGTCATTAGGTATTCCATAATATGCATTCACTAGATCTGCTAGACATGCTTTCAAGGATTGATTTCAGATGGAAGAGCTGAGAACAGAGATTAAACTCAGCAAATATCTCTTCCCATACGATAGGAGACATGTTGAATGAAGCCTTATGTTCTCTTCACTTTCAGAGGATATATGATTGGACAAATACACTACATGTTTGGGGGCATTACCAACTGGATTACTGAAATATCCCACTTAAGCCAATTCATCTTGATCTGTGAAAGACAGACAGACATCGGCAACATGCATTGCGTTTCAGCAACATTGTTTAAATCTACGCAGCTATACAGTAAATTGTTCGTTATTGATGGCTCTCTGTGGAAACTGGAACTTGTGTTAGAAAATAAATTGCATTCAGTGTTTATAGGTCTGCCATTCTTTAGGGTTTATTTATTTTAAAATTTTGGGGTACGATTACGCTAATAAAGGAACATTACTTAAGTAATGACTTTCAGGGAAAAATTTGGCTTTTATGAAACACCAGGTTTACCTCCAGCAATTACGCTGACTCTTATGAAGTGGCCAACAGATAGACTCAGCTGAATCAAAAGATTACAAAGAATCATAGAAGTTAAAATTGCAGCAGAGGAAACCAGTGATGGACAATAAAAGCCAGTCTTGCCACGATATTTCCATCCAGAGAATAAAGAAAAAAGTTGGTATCTATTCTTAATGGTAAATTTGATTTCACTATTTTAGAAGTTGCATATACTTGCTGTAGTCCAATGATTATTCTTACTGATGACCATAAAATGCATAATGACTCCAGTTAACTACTCCAGACTCTAAGAGGCCATCAAGTGGAGGCAGGACCAGATTCCTCACTCGAAAATAGATGGTGCACATGAAAAATCTACAGTGCCAACCACCAGATTGCTCTCATGCATGCCTTGTTCTCAGATAACACCAACGGAAGTCTGGAAACAGACTGCACAGTGACTTAACCAAAGACTTAGCCACAAGACTGAGACTTAAGAGGTGGAAAGGTAAATACAGAAGCTACTGGGAACACAAACGTTTGCCTTCAGCCTACCAATTTTGCCACAAACTCTGTTCCCTGTGCTTCTTCAATTCTGGTCTCTCCCACCTACCTGATTTTAACTGCTCCAGCCTTGGCAAGTTCTCTCTTCAGCTACCTGGACCTTAAGCTCTGGAACCTCTAAACCTCTTCTATCTTCTTATAATCTACCTCTGATCTGAGACCATCTCTCTCCCTGGCAACTCTGAGGCTGACCCAGAGCTGTACTTGAACCCAAATGAGGTTCTGACACATAGTCTCTTCACCACCAAGACTACTACTCCCACCTCCAACTCCATCCCTGCTTCAGCTTGCCGGCTACTGAAACTCTAATCAATATCTCATGTTAGCTTTAGACTTGTCTATTCTTATGCACTCTGGCTGACCTCTCAAACTTGCATACTGTGCCAACTGATGTTTATCCAAAAATGAACTGCCTGTTTCTTAACTCATTAAGCTCCACTCATTCAGCATCCCTGCACTCTGCCTTGATTTAAAATTCTTCAGCAGGTCATCTTTGGGTCCTCACTATCCACAGAGATTGTGCCAGAGGACTGGAGAGTGGCAAACGTTGTTCCTCTCCAAGAAAGGAAATAGGAATGACCCTGGTAATTGTAGGCCAGTTAGTCTTACTTTGATGCTTTCCAAGTTAATGGAAAGGGTCCTGAGAGATAGGATTTATGACCATTTGGAAAGATGCAGCTTAATCAGGGATAGTCAGCATGGTTTCAGGAGGGATAAGTCCTGCCTCATAAATTTGATCGAATTCTTTGAGGTAACTAAGTGTGTAGACAAAGGTACAGCAGTTGATGTCGTATACATGGATTTTAGTAAGGCGACGGATACGGTTCCCCATGGTAGGCTCATGAAGAAAATGAGGTGTAGCATAGAAGGAAATTTGGCCGATTGGATAAGTAACTGGCTGTCTCATAGAAGACAGAGGGTGGTGGTGGGGGGAAAATTTTCAGATTGGAGGCCAGTTACCAACAGTGTACCACAAGGATCAGTGCTGGGTCCTCTGCTATTTGTGATTTTTATCAATTACTTGGAAGAGGGGGCTGAAGGGTGGGTTAGTAACTTTGTTAATGACACCAAGATTGGTGGAGTAGTGGATGAGGTGGAGGACTCTTGTAGGCTGCAAAGAGACATTGATAGGATGCAGAGCTGGGCTGAAAAGTAGCGGATGGTGTTTAATCTGGATAAGTGCGAGGTAATTCATTTTGGTAAGACAAACTTGAATGCGAATTACAGGGTCAATGGCAGGGTTCTGAGGAATGTGGAGGAACAGAGAGATCTTGGGGTTCATATCCACAGATCTCTGAAGGTTGCCACTCAAGTGGATAGAGCCGTGAAGAAGGTGCGTTAGCGTCTATTAACAGGGGGTTTGAGTTTAAGCGCCGTGGGGTTATGCTGCAACTACACAGGACCTTGATGAGACCACATTTGGAATATTGTGTGCAGTCTGGTCAACTCACTATAAGAAGGATGTGGAAGCATTGGAGAGTGTGCAGAGATGTACCATGATGCTGCTGGTTTGGAGGGTGGGTCTTATAAGGAAAGGTTGAGGGAGCTGGGGCTTTTCTCTTTCGAGTGGAGGAGGATGAGAGGTGACTTCATAGAGGGTTATAAGATGATGAGGGGGATAGATAGAGTGGACGTGCAGAGACTACTTCCTCGGGTGGATGTAGCAGTTACCAGAGGGCATAACAATAGGGTTCATGGTGGGAGATATAGGAGGGATGTCCGAGGTAGATTCTTTACTCAGAGGGGTGTGGAATTCTCTGCCTTCTGTGATAGTGGAACTGAACACTTTAGGAACTTTGAAGCAGTTATTGGATAGGCACATGGAGCATACCAGAACGATAGGGAGTGGGATTAGCTCGATCTTGGGTTTGGACATAGCTCGGCACAACATCGAGGGCCGAAGGGCCTGTACTGTGCTGTACTGTTCTATGTAACGGCCTAGTAATATTATCGCTAGGCTATTAATCCAGAACTCAGCTAATGTTCTGGGGACCCTGGTTCGAATCCTGCCATGGCAGATGGTAGAATTTGAATTCAATAAAAAAATCTGAAATTAAGAAACTACTAATAACCATGAAACCATTGTCAATTGTCAGATAAACTCATCTGGTTCACTAATATTCTTTAATCTGCTGTCCTTATCTGGTCTGGCCTACATGTGACTCCAGACCCACAGCCATGTGGTTGACTCTCAACTGCCCTCCAAGGACAAAGTCAGAAGGAGATTTTAATCGAATGCAAAGTAAATGCCATCGACAGACTAAGTATTGTAATATCACAATAGTTTATATTTCTTTCCTTCCTAATTCCCCTCTTGCCATACTTGAGCTGCATCTACCTCTACAGCTCTCCCTTATCTCAAGTAGCAAGAGATACAGCAAAATGTGATGCAACAGCTTTTAAGTTAAGTTTTGGAGATAATCACAAGATGGCAGTATATTACACGGGCAATCAATATCAAGTAATTTAATATCTAATCCAAGCATAGAATTCCAACACACCAACCTTCCCATATAAGGCAATCTTGACTGATGTGTTCTGCTCCAAGCATAAATTAACTAAGCCTCCATTGTTCAGCATTTGATTCTGATCAGTCCTTAACTAATTATAATCACTTGCACATCAACTTCAGTATAAGAAGATTTTATTCAGCTGTAGTGGAGTCAGAGTCATGAGTGTTACAACATGAACTTTTACCTGTGCTTGTGGCAGGGCAAAGTACAGGAGAGGAGCCTCTTACTAGATTATACTAATTAAGTGCAACAAGCATTAAAAAAAAAGGTCACGTCCAAGACAGTATTTCCAAAAAGCTTAAATACAGTTAAGGTTTCGTGACAACACTTTGAATGCAATTACTTTATACTTTCAATCTCATGGAAAGCACCATCAACTTTGCCCCAAAGCTAAGACTGTTATTCAAATTTGAACATTGAGCCCAACTGAATTGGAAGAAAAGAAAGCATGAGGAGAAATGGTTGTCACTCTTTCATTTTGGTATGGCATGGAATTTGACTCCAGTACTGTTATGTATGCTCCTATGAACTAAAGATGCATAAACAATCATGGGGAGTAGGCTTGATAATTTGAAGATTGGAAATTCTTTATTGCTGGTGTGCTCTGTTCCACTGTCGACTGCCTGAATGGGTTCCCTACTGGGTGGAGCTGATTATGATGTGGGTATGCCGGCGTTGGACTGGCGTAAACACAGTGAAAAGTCTGACAACACCAGGTTTTAGTCCAACCTATTTATTTGATAATATACTCACAAGCTTTCGGGTTAGTCCCTTCGTCAGGTGAATGGAGAGTTCTGGCCTCAGACAGAGCATATAAAGCACAGACAGTTTAGAGATTACTGATTAGAATGCGAATGAACAGCAGGTTAGGTGTAAGGATTCGCATTCTAATCAGTAATCTCTAAACTGTCTGTGCTTTATATGCTCTGTCTGAGGCCAGAACTCTCCATTCATCTGACGAAGGGACTAACCCGAAAGCTTGTGAGTATATTATCAAATAAATAGGTTGGACTAAAACCTGGTGTTGTCAGACTTTCCACTGTGGAGCTGATTACCCAGGGGTCACTTGACCTGCATCCTTAAAGGGACAAGTTCACACCCCAAACCCCAACATACAAGAACATAAGAAATAGGAGGAGTAGGCCATCTAGCCCTTTGAGCCTGCCCCGCCATTCAACAAGATCATGGCTGATCTGAAGTGGATCAGTTCCACTTTCCCACTTTCTCCCCATAACCCTTAATTCCCTTGTCAGTCAAAAACCTATCAACCCGTGACTTAAATATTTAGCGAGGTAGCCTCCACCACTTCAATGGGCAGAGAATTCCAGAGATTCACCACCCTTTCAGTGAAGAAGTTCCTTCTCAACTCTGATCTAAACTGCTCCCCTTATCTTGAGGCTGTGTCCGCTAGTCCTGCATAAATACAATTTATGCATATATCACAAGTACACCATCAAATTGGACTTAAGTGCCTGAGGAAAATGGGTTTCAAATGTTTTAGATCTGCCCGAAATTAATTTCAATGTTTAGACAATACCAAAATTGGGATCTATATTTTACCTGCTGGATAAGAACTGTGCGACAATGTATAACCACAGAAGTACTGAGATCTATTCTGGGATGGAAGATTGGAGTCTCAGTCAGACAGTACAAAACAGGATACTGCATGCCCAAACCCAAACTGCAGCTACCAGTTCAAGATGTAGCACTGAAAGATACAAACCAGCTTGAGTGTGGGTTCAGACTACTGACACAGCATGTTACTGATGTAGCACATGTAAGTGGAAAATAAGCACTACCCTTCCCTCCAGGTGAGACAGCATTAGATAAAGTTTGGTTGCATTAATAGTACTACGCTGAGCAAGTAATACAGACTAATCTTACACAGAATGAAGATTCCCAAAATCTTAATAGTCAAGAAGTAATTAAATAAAACACCTACTGCTCATGCTTTTTTTTTGTTAAGTTTTAGACTTTTGTAAAATGTTAGTAGCAATCCACAATACATACTTCAACCAGTGTGCGTTGGAAGAATTATTGTGAAAAGGCAGAGGAGTTTTAGTATTACTTTTGAAATGTTCTTTTGAACACTACTAAAATCAGCTAGTGTTCTTCATTTTTTTTATTAACTCTAAAATCATTGTGAATGAACAGAGTTTACAATTTTGAGACCATCTTCTATATCTTTTTTATTTGTTCACAGGATGTGTGTCACTGGCTGGGTCAGCAATTATTGTCCATCCCTAACTTAACTTATTTGAGTGGCTTATTGTTTTTCAGAGTGTTAAAAGAGTCACAGATAGGCCAGATCAGACAACGGTGGCAGATTTCCTTCCCTAAAAGCATGAATCAGATAGGTTGTAATAACAATCGACAATAGTTTCATGGTCATCATTAGACTCTCAACTCCACATTTTGGCTGAATCCAAATTTCACTATCTGCCATGGTGGGATTCAAACCCAGGTTCCCGAGCACTGTCCTGGGTCTCTGGATTATTAGTCCAGTGACAATACCATGATTCCATCGCCATCACAGCAACATAAATGAACTGCTATTTCTGAGTGTCCACTGCCAGAACTTAGTATCATTAAAACTAAATTTGACTGCACAAGTTGCTATGTGTGCCCATGGTCTTGCCATGGCATCCCCTTTGGCTTCATCATCACAAACATGTTTGTTGGTTTCTACGAGAAATGCATTTTTGATGGAGTGTGCTTGAGCCTTCTACCCCATAAATATTTCTGACCGTAGGTGATATGTTCACAATCTCTGAATCTGCAGCTGAGTTTAAGGATTTACTTACACACCATAAGTATGCAAGTGATCCTACACTTGAGATGCCGTAGTCTAATTCACTCCCTTTTCTTGATGTGCTAGTTGAGGAATGCCATAATGTGTTCTCCATTCTCCACCACCACCTACTGTAAGCCTACCTTGACTGGTCAATAAACCGGTTGGGATGCAGATAGCTCCACATGCAACATGATTGGACTGAGCAACAAACCTTTGAATAAGGCACTAGCTAATTGCTCACCCCTCAAGCTGGTCAAGTTTGATGCAGAAATAGAGCTCATCAAAGCTATCTTTTGCAACAAAAACTATCCTGATCAGATGTGTGGCTTTGTTATTACATAAGCTCACAGATGGGTCAAAGACTGCCACTTTTGAACCTGAAGACCAGCCAATCTACCTTCAATTATCTTGGCAAAGAACCTCAAACTTGAAGTAGTAGTTAAGTAAGCTATCATCATATTACAATGCAGTGGTATTTCCCACTAACAGGATGCAGCCATCTTTCCAAAAATATATCTACCTACAACACAATTAAGCAACATCGTCTGAGAACTTCAGTGCCTGATTTTCAGGCTAACTGAACCAAACAGCATGTTCCTTTGATTGTTCATATTAGGCAAACTGCAGGTTATATTTAACAAAACTGTGCTTTCAAAACCCAAAACAAAGCGACCACTGTTA
Source organism: Carcharhinus amblyrhynchos (assembly GCF_965287045.1). Classification (NCBI taxonomy): domain Eukaryota; kingdom Metazoa; phylum Chordata; class Chondrichthyes; order Carcharhiniformes; family Carcharhinidae; genus Carcharhinus; species Carcharhinus amblyrhynchos. The sequence goes on along the minus strand of NC_137342.1, from coordinate 4,045,812 downwards.
CACGTGATTCCACTGGAAAACCCTGTGTGCACTAATAATTGCACTAACAATTAATTTAAGATAATAAGTCAAGCTTATAGCATGGCTTATTTATGCTTGCTAGAATTGATATACATTCCTATGTTCTCTTCAAACAAAGGAATATTTTCAAGCCTTATATCACCTTTGAATTATCCAGCAGCCTGGGAGCCTATAGTTTCTCATCATATTTCCCAAGGCAACAACTCAACCAGACATGACTTGCCGACTAATCAACACTTTTATCTTGTAGTATAAGCTGATTACTTAAATTTGCTATTATGTTTGTCTTGATGGGTGCAAGATGAAGCTTTGGCAAAATGTCTCTTTTCAGCAGTCTTCTGTGATTGTTATGTATCATTCCTTTGCTGCATAGTCTGATGTAACATGATCTTTCTGCAGATTAAAGTAAAGCCGTGGAACAGGAAAAGAACATTGAGTTTTGAACATTACTTTGCTACTTTTTGTGTCAATAATCACCAAATGAGTCTTGTATGCTTCATTTCAGTTTCATAAATTTATTGCATCACATCTAATCCCAGCAATTCATACTATACCAAATTCAACATGCGTATTTACCAGTTATTCAAACACAACCTGTAAGTAAGCACTTATTCATTTATTTTAATTTACAGATTATGAGGCAAATCTGCAGGATAATAGAAAGGTAGAAAGATTACCACTTGGCAACACAGAAAAATCACAAACCAGAAATGAAATTTAAGATGTTCCAAGTCTCAAGATGCTTATGGTTAACCACAGCTATTTACATTAAATTTACAACATGCAGTTCCATTCTACCGCTATGATTCACTCCATTTCATTTATCTTTAGCAGGACAATAGTCATGGTCACTGACTGCTTCCAGCCTCCTGACCACAACCTTTTACAGACATGCAAGAAAACTATTTTACGCTATTGTATATGTTGTGAATCTCAACATCATGCACCTCGCATCCAATATGCAAAGTCAAGCATTTCAGTAGCTTTCTTTTGTGCACTGTTCTGTTTCCATTGGACTGTCAAGTAGGACTCAGCTGCATGCAGTAAATTTGGCAACATTTTCGTAACCGGAGAGTATCTGATCTTGAGAGATACCACTACACTTTTCTGAAATTCTTAGCTATGTCATTATTGGATAGAATTTTCAAATGTTCAGCAGACTGCAATATCTAATGACACAGGCTTCCAAGTAATTTTTAAGGTCTTTTCATACTTTTCCAGGTTTTACCAATTTAGTGAGGATCAAATCAAACCTGAACTGTATTGGGACCAGTGTCCTGGTGAACTGTATGGAAGGCATAAATTGTATGTGGGGTGTGTTAACAGAGGGGATATTTGGAAAATTGAAGAGAAAGGACAAAGGTGTGCTACAGGGTAGTGATAAGGATAATAATCCCCAGAGTGTGACAGGATGAGACAGAGAACACAAACAGAAAGTGCAGCAGCAGATAAGGTCAGAGTTGGAAAAATGGTAAAACATTAAAGCCTCTTTATCTGAATGCATACAACATTCATAACAACATGGGTGAATCGATACCATAAATAGAATTAAATGAGCATGATGTGATAGCCATTTCAGAAACATGGTTGCAAAGTGACCATAGCTGGGCCCTGAATATTTCAAGGGTACTTTGCATTTCACAAGAATAGAAGAAAAGCAAATTGAGTTGGAGTAACCCTGTCAATAAAACAAGATCAGTACAGTAGTGAGAAATAATTCTGGTTTGGAAGTTCAAGATATAGAATCAGTTTGTAAGAAGCTAAAGAACAAAAGAAGGAAGTCACTGGTTTATACCCCGCCTCCCCAACAATAGCTACAAAAAAGGGTAGAGTACAAATCAAGAAAAGGGGATTTTAAAAAGGATGCTGCAATTATCATGGGAGATTTTTTCTTAATATAGATTGGATAAATCAAATTAGCAAACAGAGTATGAGTTCTTAGAATGCATTTAGGACAGTTTCTCAGATCAATACAATCTGGAACGTTTCAGGTCTACAATAGGCTGTTCTCTGGTAATGTGTAATGAGGCAGGATTGATTAATAACACCATAGCAAAGGATTCCTTAGGTAGGAATGTTCATATAATGATAGTATTTCACATTCAATTTGATCAGAAACTTAGGTCTGAACTGGCGTCTTAAAACTTCAATAAAAACAATTCCAAGCATATGAACATCCCCAGAGTTGGTTAAAATGAAATGCAAAAGCAGATTACAAGGCAAGACATCAAGAAGTGGCTAAAAGCAGTGTATAATACCAATCTGTTTCTAGTCCAGCGACGTCACTGGCATCTACCCAATAACGTGCAAAGCTCACAGGTATGTCCTGTCCACAAAAGGCAAGAAAAATCCAACCTGACAATTTATCATCCCAATAGTCTACTCTCAATCTTCAGCAAAGTAATGAAAGTTGTTGCCAACAGTTTTATCAAACAGCACTTGCACAGCAATAACCTATCACTGAGTTCTACCAGGGCCACTTAGCTCACGACCACATTATAGCCTAGGACCAAAATTGGAAATGAAAATGTGAGATGAGTGTGACTGTCCGTGACATCCAGGTAGCATCTGACTGGGTGTGGCATAATAAAACCTCAGCAAAATTGAAGTCAATGGAAACTAAGTAGAAAACTATGCACTGGTTGGAGTCATACTTAGCAGAAAGGAAGATACTATCATCATTGGAGGCCAGTCACTCGGTCTCAGGACTTCACTGCAGCAGTTCTTCAGGTAGTATCCTTGGCCATACCATCTTCAACTGCCATCAATTTGTCCTAAGGTCAAAGTGGGGGTGTTCACTAATGATCACAAAATGTTCAGTACCATTCCAAACTCCTCAGTCACTGAAGTACCTGTGCATATATGCTGCAGGACCTGGACAACATTCAAGCTTGGGTTGATATGTCATGAGTGACATTCGTGCTACACAAGGGCCAGGCAATGACCATCTCTAACCAGAAAGATGGTAACATTTCCCCTTTAGCTGAATTCCCCACCATCAATATTCCACGGGTCAGAAATTACAGTGGACCAGCCAAATAAATATTCTTGTTACAAGCTGGGAATTCTGTGACAAGTAACACACCTCCTGATTCCCAAAAGTCTGTCCACACAAGGCACAAGTTAGGAGTGTATTGAATTTTCTCCACTTGCTTGGGTGATTGCAGTTCCAACAACACTCAAGAAGGTAGACACCATCCAAGTCAAATTGGAAACCAATCCACCCAACTTAAACATTCACCCCCTCCACCACTAGTGCAGTGTCAGCTGTGTACACCAAATACAAAGATGCAAAGCAGCTCTTCAAGACTCCTTCAACAGCACCTACCAAACCTATGATCCCGAACACCTAGAAAGATCATGGCAGCAGATGCATGGGAACAACATCACCTATAAGTTCCCCTCCAAACCATACACCACCCTGACTTGGAACTATATCACCATTACTTCACTATCGATGGGTCAGAATCCTGGAACTCCTTTCCTAACTGCACCATGGGTGTACCTATACCAGATGGACTGCATCCATCTTCACAGTAAAGGATACAATTAACATCACAGCAGTAGTTTAAATCAAGAAACAGGAGGGAGGAACTCAGGAAAATTGCAATTGTCAGGGAAATAGTATTTAACAAATTGTTGGAGCTGCAGAGTTACAAATACCTGTATCCTGCTGGGTTTCAACCTCTGGTCTTGAAAGGAGCGACTAGTGAAATAGTTGATGCATTGGTTTTAATTTTCCAAAAATAGGATTATGAGAAAGTTCCAATAAATTGGAAAAGTGATGGAGGGAGAGTGAATGCAGGAAACCACAAACCCAGTTAGCTTAACATCTTTTATTGGATAACTGTCAAGAGTTATTTCACAGTAAGCCAGTTAGAAAAATGTATTCAGAATCAACATGGTTTTTTGGAAAGGAAATCATATTTAACCAACTTATTGGAGTTCTTTGAAGAAGTCACATGAACATGAATGAATAAAAAACTACAGAGAGAACCAGGAGATAGATGTACTGTACTTAGGTTTCCAGGAGGCATTTGATAAGGTGGTATATCAGAGACAATTGCAGAAAATAAAAGCTCATGGTATAGGGATTAACACATTGGCATGGATAAATGATTGATTAGCTAACAGGGAACAGTTGGCATAAATTAAACTTTCTCTGGCTGGCAGGATGCAATGAGTGGTATGTCACAGAGATCAGTCCTGAGGCCTCAGAATTTTATAATTTATATTAATGGCTTGGATGAATGGGCCAAAGGTAGGTTTGCTAAATTTGTTGATGACACAAACATAAGCAGGAAAGTAAGTTGTGCAGGAGGTTAGAAAGGGACAGAGATAAGTTATACGAGTTGACAAATATCTGGAAATCAAGTACAATGTAGGAAAATGTGAAATTGTCCATTTTCACAGGAAGAATTAAAAATTCATCTAAATGAGTAAGAAATTGCAGATTCAGAGGGACCTCGTGCCTGAATGGCTAGAATGCAGGTACAGTAAGTACTAAGGAAAACTAACTAAACATTATTGTTTATTTCAAGGGGAATTGATTACAGAGTTGGGAAGGGGTTACGCTCCAGGGCACTGGTGAGACCACTTCTGGTGAACTGTGTAGAGTATTGGTCTCCTTATTTAAGGAGTGATGTAAACGTATTGCAAGCAGTTCAAAGGTTTACTAGACTAATATCAGGATGGGCACTTTATCTTACGAACAAACTAACAAAATATAGGTACATCATTTGGTCCTATGAATCTGCTTCACCATTTGATAAGATCATGGCTGATCTGTCTGCGTTGAGTTCCACATTCCCCATCTACCTCCAATATCCTTTGATCCCCTTGGCTTACAAGAATCTATCTACCTCTGCCTTAAAGATATTCAATGACACCGCTTTCACTTACTTCTGAGGCACAGAATTCCAAAGTTGCACAACGGTTTGAGAAAAAAAATCCTCATCTCTGTTGGATAAGGGTGATTCTTAATCTCAAAACAGTGCCCCGTAATTCTAGACTCTCACAAAAGGAATCATTCTTTCAAATCCACCCTGTCAATATCATTCAGGATCTCATAATCGTCTAACTGTCCCTCACTCTTCTAAACTCTCATGGAAACAAGCCTAGCTTTTCCAACTTATATTTGTAAGACAACTCACTCATTTCAGGTATCAATCTCGTAAACCTCCTCTGAACCACCTCCAATGCATTTACATCCTTTCTTAAATAAGGAGACTAAAGCTACACACAGTTTGAGAAGTGATTTCATCAATGCCTTTCACAACTGAAATATAACATCCATATTTTTGTGCTCCATTCCGCTCAAAGGACAGTATTTCATTGGCCTACTTGCCTACCTGCATACAAACTTTGTGACTCATGCGCGAGAACACCTAAATTCCTCTGCACCATGACATTCTAATTATTCTCCATTTAAGTAATACTTTTTTATTCTTCCTGACAAAGTGAACTTTACACTTTATCACATTATACTTCACCTGCCAGATTTTTGCACATTTGCTCCATCTATCCATATTCGCAAACTCTATGGCTTCGTCACAACATACTTTTCTATCCAACTGTATGACATCTGCAAATTTAGCTACCATGCCTTCAATCCCCTTGTTTAAGTCATTGCAAATTGGAAAAAATTGAGGCCCTTGCCATTTGTCACATCCTGCTAACCAAACAAGGCCTACTTGTACATACTCTATTTGCTGTCAGCCAGCTAATCTTTAATCCAGACTAATAAGTTACCATGGGCTTTTAATTTTTGCCATAACCTTAGATATGGCATTTCATGGAATGTTTTCTGGAAATCCAAGTACAGTGCATCCGCAGGCTCCCCTCTATCCACATCACATGCTACTCCTTCAAAGAACTCTACTAAATTGGTTAAACATGATATTCCTTTTATAAAACAATGCTGGCTCTTCCCAATTGCCTTGAGCTCATCTAAGCGCACAGGATTCACCTCTTTAATGATCAATTCTAACACCTTCCCCATGACAGATTGTCAAGAGAACTAGTTGGTAATTTCCTGTTTTGTGCCTCTCTCCCCTCTTGAACAGAAGGGTCAATTTGTGACTTTCCAGTCCGATGGAGCGTTTTCAGAATAACTGGAATTTGGAAAGTTAACACCAATGCATCAGCTATTTAATTCACCACCTCTTAAGACCCTAAGGTGAAGACTTAGCAACTCACAGCTCCATCAGTTTGTTCAGTACTGCTTACCTAGTGATTGTAATTTCACTAAGTTCCTCTCTCCCCTCCACCTGCCGATTTATAGCTATTACTGGAATGTTTCTTGTATCCTCTATAGTGAATACAGAAGCAAAATATCTGTTAATTTCATCTGCCATTTCCTTATTATCTACTTGTAAGGAAAGGTTGGATAGGCTGGGCTTACATCCACTGGAGTTTACAAGAGCCTGCTCTACTATTCAGTAAGATCATGGCTGACTTGATTATAACCTCAACTTCGCTTACCTGTCTTCTCTAGTAGGGTGGCACAGTAGCACAGTGGTTAGCACTGCTACCTCACAGCGCCAGGGACCCGGGTTCAATTCCCGGCTTCGGTCACTGTCTGAGTAGAGTTTGTACATTCTCCCCATGTTTGCATGGGTTTCCTCCAGATGCTCCAGTTTCCTCCCACATTCTGAAAGACGTGCTGGTTAGGTGCATTAACCCGAACAGGCACCAGACTGTGGCGACTAAAGGAATTTCACAGTAACTTTATTGCAGTATTAAGCTTTGATTGTGATTAATAAATAAACTTTACATTTCCGCTGATAACATGCAAGGGCATGAAATGTTATCAATCTATCTGGTTCCCGCTTTAAAAGGCTGCCACTGCCTTTTGAGGGAGCATTCCAAAGAATCTCAGAGTGAGAAAGAAATTGGCTTCACCTCCGTCTTAAATGAGTGACTCCTTAATTGTAAACAGTGATTATTAGTTCTTGATTCTCCCATAAAGGAAACACCCTCTCTACACCGATTCTGTCAAGACCCCTTGGGATCTAAAAGTCTTATGACTATCTTATGAACATGAATACAAACAGAAATCAGGAGTAGGAGTAGATTCATGAATCACAAAAGGCTAGAATGCAGGTACAGCAAATATTAAGGAAAACAAATTAAATGTTACTGTTTATTTCAAGGGGAATTGATTACAGAGCTGGGGGGGGGGGGGGGGGGGGGGGGCGGGGGGGGGGTAATGCTCCAGGACACTGGTGAGACCACTTCTGGAGAATTGTGTAGAGTACTGGTCTCCTTATTTAAGGAGTCATATAAATGAATTGCAAGCAGTTCAAAGATTTACTACATAAATATCAAGATGGGCACTTTATCTTACGAACAAACTAACAAACAAAATAGAAATACGTCATTTGGTCCTTTGAGCCTGTTCCACTATTTGATAAGATCATGGCTGATCTGTCTGTGTTGAGTTCAGTGAAAAGTCTGACAACACCAGGTTTTAGTCCAACCTATTTATTTGATAATATACTCTCAAGCTTTCGGGGTTAGCCCCTTTGTCAGGTGAATGGAGAGTTCTGGCCTCAGACAGAGCACATAAAGCACAGACAGTTTAGAGATTACTGATTAGAATGCGAATCCTTACACCTAACCTGCTGTTCAAGACCTGAAGTGGCTGACAATGTGAGTGGAAGGAGCACTGATCACAGGTTAAAGAGATGTGTATTGTCTCCAGACAGTACAGTAAGTGAGGTTTTGCAAACCCAGGCAAGTCACGGGGGTTACAGATAGTGCGACATGAACCCAAGATCCCTGTTGAGACCGTCCTCATGTGTGCGGAACTTGGCTATCAGTCTCTGTACACGACAGCGCAGAGTCGCTGAACAGAGACTGATAGCCAAGTTCCGCACACATGAGGACGGTCTCAACAGGGATCTTGGGTTCATGTCGCACTATCTGTAACCCCCATGACTTGCCTGGGTTTGCAAAACCTCACTTACTGTACTGTCTGGAGACAATACACATCTCTTTAAACTGTGATCAGTGCTCCTTCCACTCACATTATCAGCCACTTCAGGTCCTGAACAGCAGGTTAGGTGTAAGGATTCGCATTCTAATCAGTAATCTCTAAACTGTCTGTGCTTTATATGCTCTGTCTGAGGCCAGAACTCTCCATTCACCTGACGAAGGGGCTAACCCCGAAAGCTTGTGAGTATATTATCAAATAAATAGGTTGGACTAAAACCTGGTGTTGTCAGACTTTTCACTGTGTTTACGCCAGTCCAACGCCGGCATACCCACACCATGTGTTGAGTTCCACATTCCCCACCTACCTCCAAAATCCTTTGATCCCCCTTGGCTTACAAGAATCTATCTACCTCTGCCTTAAAGAGACTACTTTCGCTTACTTCTGAGGCAGAAAATTCCAAAGTTGCACAATCCTCGGAGGAAAAAGATTCTCATCTTTAGCCTATAAGGGTGACTTTTAATTTTAAAACTGTGTCACCCTAATTCTGGATCCACTCAAAAGGAATCATCCTTTCAACGTCCACCTTGACAATATCATTCAAGGTCTTATAAATATTTATCTGCCCCTCACTCTTCTAAACTCCCATGGAAACAAGGAATAGATAGATTCTAAATATGAAAGGATGTAAAACATTATCAGGGGAAGGCAGGAATATGAAGTTGAAGTTATAATCAAGTCAGCCATGATCTTACTGAATGACGGAGCAGGCTCGAGGGGCCAAGTGGCCTACTCCTAATTTCTATGTTTGTATGCATGTTCATAAGACAGTCAAAAGACTTTTAGATCCTGAGGGGTCTTGAAAGGATTGGTGTAGAGAGGACATTTTCTCTTGAGAGAATCTAGAACTGAGAGACACTGTGTAAAATTGAGTCGCTTATTTAAGCTAGGGATGAAGACAATTTTTTTCTCTCAGAGGGTCAGCAATCTTTGAAACTCTTCCTCGAAAGGCAGTGGCAGCCTTTTAAAGCAAGAATTAGATAGATTCTAAATATGCAAGGGCGTGAAAGGTTATCAGGAGAAAACGGGTATATGGAGTTGAGGTTATACTCAGGTTAACCGTGATCTTACTGAATGGTGGAGCTGGCTTGAAGAGCCAAGGGGACTACTCCTAATTTCTACATTTACACACATGTTCATAAGACAGTTCATCCCTACCCTTTTCAAGGGTAGTTGTTGTGTATGTAGTGTCTGTATCTTTAAGACAACACAGCAGAAGAGAGTCACCTAGCTTGAGGAACCAATGGTGAACTGGGAGTAAATGTTCACATCACGGAGGAAGCTTTCTCTTGAGCAGAGTCATCTAGCAGCTACGTAGTTAACATCCTAAAGAACAGAGCACAAATCCAGGGCAGCCTAGAGCAGCAACTCCTCTACCTAGTTTATTTTTTTCAGTCTTCACTAAGGAGAGGGGCCATGTTTTTGAGGATGAATGTGTGATATAGGCTGACAGGATGGAGGAAGTAGATGTTCTGAGGGAAGATGTATTAGCAGTTTTGAAAAACCTGAAGGTCGATAAGTCCCCTGGGCCAGATGGGATATATCCTAGGATACTTTGGGAGGCAAGGAATGAGATTGCGGAGCCTTTAGCTTTGATCTTTGGGGCCTCATTGTCCACGGGGGTTGTGATGTGGATATGCCGGTGTTGGACTGGGGTAAACACAGTAAAAAGTCTGACAAAACCAGGTTCAAGTCCAACCGATTTATTTGATAGTAAACTCACAAGCTTGAGGTTAAGCTCCTCTTCAGGCGAATGGAGAGTTCACCTGAAGAGCTTAACCTCGAAAGCTTGTGAGTTTACTATCAAATAAATCGGTTGGACTTAAACCTGGTGTTGTCAGACTTTTTACGGGGGTTGTGCCAGATGACTGGAGAATGGCAAATGTTGTTCCTCTCTTCAAGAAAGGAAATAGGAATGACCCTGGTAATTATAGGTCAGTTATTCTTTCTTTGGTGCTCGGTAAGTTAATGGAAAGGGTCCAGAGAGATAGGGTTTATGACCATTTGGAAAGATGCAGTTTAATCTGGGATAGTTAGCACGGTTTCATGAGGGGTAAGTCCTGCCGCTCAAATTTGATTGAATTCTTTGAGGAGGCAACTAAGTGTGTAGATGAAGGCAGAGCAGTTGATGTCGTGTATATGGATTTTAGTAAGGCATTTGATAAGGTTCCCCATGGTAAGCTCATAAACAAAGTAAGGAGGTGTGGGATAGAAGGAAATTTGGCTGATTGGATAAGTAACTGGCTGTCTCATAGAAAAAAGTCTCACAACACCAGGTTAAAGTCCAACAGGTTTATTTGGTAGTAAACACCACTAGCTTTCGGAATGCTCTTCCTTCGTCAGGTGAGTGGGGAGTCCTGATCACAAACAGGGCATATAAAGGCACACACAGTTTACAAAATACTGATCAGAATGTGAGTCTTTACAGCTAACCTGCTATTCAAGTCTTAAAAGGTGCAGACAATGTGAGTGGAGATAGCATTAAGTATAAGTTAAAAAGATGTGTGTTGTCTCCAGACAGGACACTGAGTGAGATGTTGCAAGTTCAGGTTACCGATAGTGTGACATGAACCCAAGATCCCGGTTGAGGCATTCTTGAACTTGCAACATCTCACTTACTGTCCTGTCTGGAGACAATATACATCTCTTTAACTTATGCTTAATGCTATCCCCACTCACATTGTCTGCAACTTTAAGACTTGAATAGCAGGTTAGCTGTAAAGACTCGCATTCTAATCAGTATTCCATAAACTGTGTGCACCTTTATGTGCCCTGTTTGTGATCAGGACTCCCCACTCACCTGACGAAGGAACAGCATTCTGAAAGCTAGTGGTGTTTACTACCAAATAAACGGTTGGACTTTAACCTGGTGTTTTGAGACTTCTTACTGTGTTTACCTCAGTCCAATGCCAGCATCTCCACATTATGTCTCATAGAAGAGGGTGGTGATGGAGGAAGGCCAGTTGCCAGCAGTGTACCACAGGGATCAGTGCTGGGTCCTCTGCTATTTGTGATTTTTATCAATGACTTGGAAGAAGGGGCTGAAGGGCGGATTAGTAAATTTGCTGATGACACCAAGATTGGTGGAGTAATGGATGAGGAGACATTAATAGGATGCAGAGCTGGGCAGAAAAGTGGTGGATGGAGTTTAACCCGGATAAGCGTGAGGTAATTCATTTTGGTAAGACAAACTTGAACGCGGATTACAGGGTCAACAGCACGGTTCTGAGGAATGTGGAGGAACAGAGAGATCTTGGGGTTCATATCCACAGATCTCTGAAGGTTGCCACTCAAGTGGATAGAGCCGTGAAGAAGGCTTATAGTGTGTTAGCATTTACTAACAGGAGGTTTGAGTTTAAGAGTCATGGGGTTATGCTGCAACTATACTGGATGTTGATGAGACCACATTTGGAATAACATGTGCAGTTCTGGTCACCTCAGTATAAGGAGGATGTGGAAGCATTGGAGAGAGCGCAGAGGAGATTTACCAGGATGCTGCCTGGTTTGGAGAGTAGGTCTTACGAGGAAAGGTTGAAGGAGCTGGGGCTTTTCTCTTTAGAGCGGAGGAGGATGCGAAGTGACTTAGAGATTTATGAGATGATGCGGGAGATAGATAGAGTGGATGTGCAGAGACTATATCCTCGGGTGGATGTAGTGTTACTAGGGGGCATAACTATAAGGTTCATGGTGGGAGATATACATAAGAACATAAGAAATAGGAGCAGGAGTAGGCCGTCTAGCCCTTCGAGCCTGCCCCGCCATTCAATAAGGTCATGGCTGATCTGAAGTGGATCAGTTCCACTTTCCCGCTCTCTCCCCATAACCCTTAATTCCCTTGTCAGTCAAAAACCTATCTACCCATGACTTAAGTATATTTAGCGAGGTAGCCTCCACCACTTCAACGGGCAGAGAATTCCAGAGATTCACCAGCCTTTGAGTGAAGAAGTTCCTCCTCAACTCTGATCTAAACTGCCCCCCCCTTATCTTGAGGCTGTGCCCTCTAGTCCTGCTATTCTTTCTAAGCGGGAAGAATCTCTCTACCTCGACCCTATCCATCCCTTTCATCATTTTATACGTCTCTATAAGATCCCCCTCATCCTTCTAAACTCCAACGACTACAGGCCCAGTCTATTTAGTCTCTCTTCATAGTCCAACCCCCTCATCTCCAGTATCAGCCTAGTGAACCTCCTCCGCACTCCCTCCAAGGCCAATATAGGAGGGATGTCTGAGGTAGATTCTTTACTCAGAGTGGTTGGGGTGTGGAATGCACTGCCTGCTGCGATAGTGGAGTTGGACACTTTAGGAACTTTCAAGTGTTTATTGGATAGGCACATGGAGCACACGAGAACGATAGGGAGTGGGATAGCTTGATCTTGGGTTTGGACATAGCTCGGCGCAACATCGAGGGCTGACGGGCCTGTACTGTGCTGTACTGTTCTGTGTTTTATTTTAATCAAAAAATACCTTTTGTTTCTAACAAAACCTGAAATCACTTGACACTCAAGTGCCACAACATGACAATAATCAGTGATGGGAAACAAATGCCTGTCTTACCAACTTGAACATCTCATGGAAGACTAAATAAATTTGGCTCTCATACTCACTGAAGTTTAGACAATAGGATATGGGAGCAGAACAAGCCCATTCAGCCTGCTCCACCATTCAGTCATGGCTGATATGTTTCTCAACCCCATCTGTCCACCTTGTCCCTGTTACCTTTGATTCCCTTACCAATCAAGAACCTATCTATATCTGACAAAGACACTCAATAACCTGGCCCCCACAGCCTTCAGTGTTAATGAATTCCATAGATTTACCACCCTCTGGCTGAAGAAATTTCTCCTCGTCTAGGTTCTAAAGAGTCATTCCTTTATTCTGAGGCTGAAGCCTTGAATCCTAGTCTTTCCAGTTAATGGAAACATCTTTCCCATATATACTATATACAGGCTTTTCAGTATTCTATAAGTTTCAGTGAAATTCCCTCCTTAGAGGAGAACAAAAGATGATCTTATCAAAACATATACGATTCTGAGACAGCTTGACAGATAGATGCTGGGAGGAAGTTTCCCATAGTGGGAATCTAGAACTAAGGGGAACAGCATAAAAATAAGGGATCTCCCATTAAGATAGCGATTAGGAAGGATTTCTTGTCGCAAAAGGATCATTAGTCTTTGGAATTCTCTCCTTCAAAGAGCAGTGGAGGCTGTGGCATTGAGTATATTCAAGGTTTTGTTAAACAGATTCCCATTACAATAGAGTCAAGCGTAATGGGGAAAGGCAGAGAAAATAGAGTTATGACTGCAATCATATCAGTAATGATAGAGCAGCCTTCATGGGCTGTATGTCTGAGTTAGGTTGATTGGCCATGCAAAATTGCCCCTTAGAGGGATGTGTAGGTTACAGGGATTAGGAGGGTAAATGTGTGGGGTAGTGCGGGTAAGAGATACATGGGATTGTTGTCGGTATAGACTTGATGGATTGAATGGCCTACTTCTGCACTGTAAGATTTCTATGATTCTATTCCAATTCCTCTTATTTATGATTTTATGTTCCTTCACCCCAAGTCTCCACTTAGGCTCAACTTATTTCGCTGATGATATATTTTGGCTGTGATATAGTATGTATTTATGTCGATCAATAACGAATTGCTTCAAGTTCCCATTCAAGCACACGTTGCTTGGCTAATTCTTGATGTACTGACAGAACGTCAACATCTTGTTTGATTACAAAAGTATAGAAATCTTAATGACCAGAGCAGTGAGCTTTCAACATTTGATTGTCAAACCCCGCAACTAGTTGGACAAATTGCAGAAAGGGTTCTTAATGTAAGGTGAGGCTAGTGAATATGAGAAACGGAAGTTTGGCTGACAAAGCTGAACTAAAAAGGGCACATACTGGATTACAAAATGTTTTGATAGGGATCAATTCAGAGTATCACAGTCATTAACCTCATGTGTCAGACGTTGACAGAGTTACTGCTGCATTTGTAAGGGTGTTAAGCAACTTCTCAACACCCTCAAATGCAGCATGTTGAAGAACTGTGGAAGTTCTAATATATTTTTTCTACATGGGACAAACTCAGTCTCAGTGGTGGCTATCTGGTAAGGTGCCAATGAAATTGTGGCACTTTGATGGAGGAAAATAGTCAGAAGAACTTATCTACCACTCTGCTCTTGTATATTTTCTTGTACTAGATACAAAATGTTTCATGAATGGTTGGAGAAATGAAAAAATATAAAGAATTGTGATAAACAATTTTTTAAAACAAAGGATATGCAGGAATGTCACTTTATATATGATAAATACATTTCAGTTCTATAGTTTGACAAAGTAGATAAAATACAAAGCACAATTTCTAACTTTAATTCAAACTAAGATTAATATAAATTTTAAATTTCCATTATTTGTCATTGCTTCAATGCATTACAATCTGGAAATAAGACTCTTATTAAAAGTTAATTAGATAATAACAGAAGCTACACTTTGAACTACAAATTTACCTACCTTGGTATGCAGCAAATACAATACCTGTATTTACAACGTTGTCGACCCTACTACACAAAATATTTGTGAACCGACAAGGTCCACCTCAAGGAATGTTGCATACAGTAATGCTTAATTTGTAGTGCCTAGTTTGCAAGCTTAATTCAAGAAGAAATTAAATACATTCATTATATTGCAAGTAAACAAATAGAAAAATATGAAGCATTTAGATGCTTCTCTTTAACAGGAGGTAAACTTATTTAACATAGTGAAACAATTTGAACTATAACTAGCATCTTCCAGTCGCCAATTGCATATAAACACACAATGTCTAATGTATGCTTGAGTAAGTAGTCTTCAGTGAAATAGCAGGAATATAAATTAAATACCTAACCAGTAACACAGACATTTCAAGAATAATGAAGTAACAATACCTGTCAGGAGCAATTTGTACTGTGGAATCCTTTGGACAGGTTTTAACAGGTAATGTTTGAGTGCCAGGTTTGCGCAGCGAGAGCTCATCTGAAAGAAAACAGAAGCCTGAAATTTTCTAGACAAGAAGATTCATAAACCAGTTAATAATAGTTGTGAAACCATCTTAGTATTTTGGATGATGCATATTGGAGACAGCACACGTTATTAATTCTTCACATATGATGTGTCTACACCACAGAAATGATCAATTTGACACTAATTTTAAAAATACTTATTACCTCAAATTCCTTAACTATAGCAGCAAAGGTCGGATTCTTCTTGCACTGTTCATCCAACAAACAAACATTCTTGTCAAACTCTTTGATATAGGTTGAGTACATTTTGAGGTATGGCCCCTTCTCCATGAAGATATCAGCAATTCTCTGATGCTCATTCCTACAGAATTATTTTGATAACGTGGAACAGAAATAAAAGCAATTAATTTATTTAAAAAGGACAAAATTGGTAATGTTAATGTACATGTGCTATTGATACACAGGAAGAGGTTGCTTCAGCCTCTCTCCATGGTTCAGTGAATAAATGTATCAATGTGAAGTAGCACTCACTATATAATCAAACTAGATGGCAAGTTCAGCCTCTAGTCTGTCCTGAGCAAGACGATCTCAGCTATGGTAGCAATGGAGATATTTAACACAGTTTAAAACTGGAAAGGAATTCCACTCTTGCTGTTTAGCAACTGATGCTATAATTGTATGCCACAGTTGCCAGCTAATTAGGTCACACACAGCTGCAAATATTCTAAAACAAAACCCCGGAATTGTATAGATATTATGCACCCATGAAGATTGGTTGCTTGATGAAGTTTTGGAAGTCCTGCTAACATTTACCACCTTGGTGATTCAATAAATTAGCTGTGAAAGGAAGACTTGCTTATTTTTAAAATGCAAGATCCTATACTGGGGGAAACAGTATATAAATCTGGGAATACAGATACACAATTCTCTAAAAGTGGCATCACAGGTAGGGTCATAAAGAGTGCTTCTGGAACAACAGTTTTGGGCGCCGCACCTGTGCAAAGATATTTTGGCCTTGGAGGGAGTGCAGAGGAGGTTTACTAGGCTGATACCGGAGTTGAGGGGGTTGAGCTATGAGGAGAGGCTGAATAAACTAGGCTTGTACTCGTTAGAGTTTAGAAGAATGAGGGGAGATCTCATTGAGACGTATAAGATGATGAATGGGATGGATAGGATAGAGGTGGAGAGACTCTTCCCGCTCAAAAAAGACAGAAGGACTAGGGGGCACAGCCTCAAGATAAAGGGGGGGCGGTTTAGAACGGAGTTGAGGAAGAACTTCTTCACTCAAAGGGTGGTGAATCTCTGGAATTCTCTGCCCGTTGAAGTGGTGGAGGCTGCCTCGCTAAATATTTTTAAGACGCGGGTTGATGGGTTTTTGATAAGAGAGGGGATTAAGAGTTATAGGGAGAGGGCGGGAAAGTGGAACTGAGCCACGACAGATCAGCCATGATCTTATTGAATGGCGGGGCAGGCTCGAAGGGCTAAATGGCCTACTCCTGCTCCTATTTCTTATGTTCTTATAAGAGTTGGAATGTTATGGTGAGGTTGTATAAGACATTGGTGAGGCCGAATTTAGAGTATTGTGTGCAGTTTTGGTCACCTAATTACAGGAAGGATATTAATAAGGTTGAAGGAGTACAGAGAAGGTTTACAAGGATGTTGCCGGGACTTGAGAAACTGAGTTACAGAGAAAGGTTGAATAGGTTAGGACTTTATTCCCTGGAGCATAGAAGAACGAGGGGAGATTTGATAGAGGTGTATAAGATTATGATGGGTATAGATAGAGTGAATGCAGGCAGGCTTTTTCCACTGAGGCTAGGGGAGAACAAAAAACTAGAGGACATGGGTTAAGGGTGAAGGGGGAAGAAGTTTAAAGGGAATATTAGGGGTGCTTCTTCACACAGTGTGCTGGGAGTGTGGAATGAGCTGCCAGATGAAGTGATGAAAGTGGGCTCACTTTTAACATTTAGAAACACTTGGACAGGTACATGGATGAGAGGGGTGTGAAGGGATATGCCCGGGTGCAGGTCAGTGGGACGAGGCAGAAAAATGGTTGGGCATAGCCAAGAAGGGCCAGCGATCCTGTTTCTGTGCTGTAGTGTTCTATGGTTCTATGGAGTAGCTTGCTAGATCATTTCAGAGGGCAGTTAAGATCAGCCACATTGCTGTGAATCTGGAAGTCAGACCGAGTGACAATGGCAGATTTCCTTCTCTAACAGACACTTAGTAAACCAACTCAGCTTTTACAACAATTGATTATACTAGTCATCATCACCAGTATTGAGACCAGCTTTATATTCCAGATTTATTAATCAAATTCAAATTCCACCTGCTGCTGTGGTGGAATCTGAACACATGTCCCCAAAATATTACCTGGGCCTCTGGATTACTGGTGTACTGACATTATCATCAGCCCCATTTCGCTCATACTCCTCATTTTACTGTCACTGTTTACTTTGAAATATCCTGGTTACTAAATTACACTGTGTCATCTCTCAGTGACCTCCTTTCAAGACTGAAAAGCCCATATTTCTTCAACTTTCTTCATAATTCATTCCTGTTATGATATTGATTAGATGCAAATGTTTACGCCAGCCAAATTTTATCAAGCCAAACATAATGCTAAAAGATTCATTACCAGCGTGCCATTCTCTCTTCCAGTTCTCGCAGCAAACCCCGATTTAGTTCATACAGCTGTGGCAGGTAGTACAGGATCTGATTCAAGACCTTATCTTCGATCACTTGTTTTCCATACTGTCTTGAAGACTGGATCACTGAATCCCGGAAATCCTATCAGAATCCAGATGAACGGAAAAAACAAAGGTGTTTTCAATATTTAAATTTCTTGATTTATTATTGCATTTTATCATAAAAGTACAGATAAAGGATATAAAGTTGTAACATAGTTGCGGGAATATGTAAAGTTTGAATTTTCAGATTTAGCCTGCTTATAAACAAGAAAGTTTCAAAATTGGATCTTCTTTACTGGAAGGGAATATGAGTCTTAAATTAACAAAGGGTGGGTTATGGTAAATAGGAGACTCCTACAAGCTGTGGAGGGACCAAAAGTGAAGGGCCGCAAATAAAAGATAAAATACAAGAGATTTAGATTCGGGAACAGGACCATCTTTTTTGCACAGGAGTTGTGAGACTATAAACACTATTAGTGGTCGAAGCAGAAACTATGTTAAGATTCAAGACTATATTAAGAAAAGAGGGTTGAGATCATTAGGGTGGGTAAACTGCACGGAAGGTAAATGCAGTTAGAAATACATAAATCTATCTACATGTCCTTTTGGTTTTGCTCATCTCATGGATTATAGCAGTAAGTCTAAGTTCATGAACAGAAAAAAAAAATCACTAAAATGGTATTTAATTACACTGCTAATAGTAACTGCAAATCAGGTTCATCAACAGGTTGATGACACAAGCTAAGGGGAAAAAAATCTAGATTATTTTGTATTCTAAAACCACACAATAACATGACAAGTGTACAGTGAATTACAAGATTATATTACACCTTACATGCAAACTAAATCCAAAAACTGTTACCTTCGAATGGTATGAAAAAACATCATCACTGGGGACAATTCAAAACCAACTGCCAGATGAAATCTATTCTTACTAAAAATACAACAATCTCACTGCTATTGAGAGAGGGCTAAGAAAGTTGTTTTTTCTGTCTATGCTTGGACTTCCCCTGGGATATCTGTGAGAACGTCCAAGTGTCATATATGAACATTCCTGTGCTGGAGTGGGCAGCAACATAGTCAATAGAAAACATGTTTCTACTTGTTATTAAAATACTGAGCCTAGTATATATGCAGATATATTTCCATCCTGTAGAGAAACCATAGGAATCTCAGTAGGATACAGAAGAGCAAAGACCTGGCACGTTTTTCTTTAACCTATGCCTCAAGATTACCCATACCTTGGGAATAGGTTAAGGAAAATTTCCTCATCAGGTTTAGCGTACAAATAACAGACCTGCAATGGTTCAAAATTGGGATTTGAAATTTTCACATTCAAATTACATGCAACTTCAGATTCTTTCACATTTTTCTACCACAGCTACACTTCTCAATAAAATTTTATTCTTAGATCTTCATTTTACATGTATAATTTATATTTTATTGCAAATGCACCTCTAACATTGAAAATCAAACGCAAATTGCTCCTCAAACTTCAATTATAACTTGGATGATGCAAATGTGAGATGCTGAACTAGGTTCATAAACACTAAAAATTACATTTCTGGTTAATTGTGAATATTTCTATCTGAATAGGAAAACAAAAAAAATCTAAATTTTGAAGAAATCAGAGTATTATTTGCCACATCACCTCAACAGTCACTTCCCACATCAAATACCTATCCCTCATCTCAGAGGCATTTGACCTTCCACAACACAGGTTTCCAAACTGTGTTCGTGGGCCACCTACAGGCAATCTATGGTCAGTTTTCGTCAGCACATGTTGACACATAGAGCAGGCTATCAAAATGCTGACAGCGGGTTGTGGTGTGTTAATGGCTTACACGTATGCACTAACATAACCCTGACTTGCCACCATGGGTAGTCACGTGGGTCAGAACTGGGTATGTATGCACAGAGAACTATTTGGAAATGTCACTTTTTCCCTTCCCAAATTGGTTCCAATTCTTAGTTCATCATCCACAGATTCCCCACCTCCCATCTGCTTCAGGCCCTGCTAAAACAATTATTTAAAATATCACCCATTGAAACATGTGATGTGGAAATAATGAAGATGAAAGAGTTATACGAACATTAGAACTCCACTAACATTGGAAGATATGCAACCATTTTGGTCATTGGGTTCTGAACATTGTCAAGTTTTAGAGGAACAAATGTCAAGGAGGAGATCCGATTAGAGCAACGTTTCTCATCTTTTACTCAAATTTGCACCAAAAATATATATGCACTTCCATGATCCAGTGAACAGAACTGAATCACTGTGCTGTCAAACATCAAGTTCATATCTATTTATAATAATTTTGTCAAGGCCAGTCTTACATCACTAACACCCTTTATTTACAGTGAATAAAGTGCTGCTTCTGGGGCTACAGTAGACAAGTCAAAGCAGGGAGACCTACAGTGCCGGGTCCGGGCACAGGCAACTGGATTTAAACTCCTGCTACTCCTTTCAAATTGAATGGAGAAGCCTATAACATCTACATCAAAGATGGGCCTATACATAGTTCCTGGCTAGCACTTTCATTCTCGCTATTTCAGAGTGTATATCAGACATTGTCCTGGGCAAAGGACAACTATGCTGGACCCAAAGACTCACGTCTTTCTTCATCAGAACGGGTTTAATTTCATCTGCAGGTTGGCCTCTGAATCTGCCATTCAGAATCCCTGCAGTGAAGATGGAAGCCATTTGGCTCACTGAATCTGCACTGACTCTACAAAAGGCTTTATTCCCTGTAACCCGAAGTATTGACCCTGCCAATTCTCCTAAGTGGCAAAATAGTGTGGCTAACCAATCTAATCAGCACATTTTTGGACTGTGGGAGGAAACAGGAACACCCAGACTAAATTCATGCAGCCACAGGGAGAACATGCAAACTCCACACAGTCACCAAAAGCTGGAATCAACCCTGGTAGCAGGCACTGAGAGACAACAGCGCGAGCCAGCAAGTCACCCACACAGGATTGAGTTCTTTTGCATCCAGGTCTTGATTTACCTTGCAGGCACCACACACAAATCTGTCTTGCAACATGTTGTTTGGGGTGGCCAAACTCTCAGTGCTCTGTCAATTTTCATAGTATAGTCAAAAATTCAGTGACAGGTTCCCAGGGGTTCACCCTGCGAGAGCGCTTTGGTTCCTAGTACCTCTTTAACCGAGTCTACTAACTCGTTGAAAGTTTTCAAATCAGGAGCATCTGGATAGGTCAGGCTTTTTATCATGCTGAATGTTGGCACCCCACGCTCCAACAAGATTACTTCTGCTTTTCATTTCCATGGATATCATTAGCCCGGAAGTAGTAACACATACAGAGTGTGTGATGGAGCCAGTCTTCCATGATTGCATCATATGAAACCTGTTTTCTTCGCAGAGGAGAATAATTTGTCTTGATGGTGAAGGTTGTCCATAGGGAAGAAAAAAACTCATTGGGTGGCATGGTGACACAGTGGTTAGCTTCACAGCGCCAGGGACCTGGGTTCGATTCCCAGCTTGGGTCATTGTTTGGACAGAGCCTGCGTGTTCTCCCCATGTCTGCATGAGTTTCCTCTGGTTAGGTGTATTGGCCATGCTAAATACTCCTTAAGTATATCCAGGCAGACATCAGAGTGTGGCAACTGGGAGATTTTCACAGCAACTTCATTGCAGTATTAATGTAAGTCTACTTGTGACATTAATAAATTCTCTTTACACATTGTCGCTAAGGCTAGTCTTCTGTCACCAGCACACTTTACTTACGCAGCAAATAAAGCATGGCTGCTGCAGCCAAAGTCAAAGCCTGGAGACTTAGTGCTCGGTCGGGGTAGAGACAGTTGGTTTTAAACTCCAGTGCTCCTTTCCTATGCGGCGAGCCTCTGTCGGAGGTTTACCGACAATCCCCCGTACCACTACTTTTCAATATATAAAACTGCTTCCACAGTTTGTATTTGCGCAAATCTTAAAAGTTTATAAGATATAGAAGCAGAATTAAGCCATTCGGCCCATCGAGTCTGCTGCACCATTTGATCATGGCTGATTTGCTCCTCATTTCCATTTTCCTGCCTTGTCCCTATAACCCTTCAACCATTATCAATTAAAAATCTGTCTACCTCCTCCTTAAATTTACTCACTGTCCCAGCATCCACCACACTTTGGGGGAGCGAATTTCATAGATTCGCAACCCTTTTGGTGAAGTTATTTCTCCTCAACTGTGTTTTAAATTTATTACCCCTTATGCTCTCGTCCTAAAAAGCCCCATAAGAGAAAGCATCAACTCCATGGATTCTTTATCCATATCTTTTACCATCTTGTACACCTCAATTTGATCTCCCCTCATTCTTCTAAATTCCATAGAGTATAAACCTAAGCTATTCAATCTCTCTTCATATGACAAACCCCTCATCTCTGGAATCAATCATGCCAACATAAATACTTCTTAGTACAGAGATTTTGCAGTTTTGAACTGGCTGACATTGCATCATACAAATTACTATTCTTTCAGAACTATAACCAGACTTTAAAAAAAACCACCGTCTGAATGACTAACTATTCAAAAAATATTTCTGAAGAAAGCAAGCAAACAATTCTGAACTGCTGACCCAAGCAATGTACAACCTATCACAGTAAAAGGCAGAGTTATTTTTGGATCCAGTGGTTTTGCATTCAATGTAGCAATGATATCTTTGCATTTCAGCCTTTGGAAAGTTAATTGTTTTTTTTGCAAGCACTGGGAAGTAGCATGTGATTAAAGACTACCAGATGATACAGTAACACAAAAATGGAAGGCATTGACAGGTGGCCAGCTACTTCCCTCACACATGTCTAAATTGCATATTAAATCCTTTTCACTGTTGTTCATGGGCAACCACACATTTCTTCAAATATGCGACAGCTGACCAGCACATACCAAAAACTGTTTTTCAAAAGTAGAGGACCAGAATGTTATTAAAGTCTATTTAAGTTCATTTTTTATGGTGACACTAAAGCACTGCACGGCAGAAAGGGATCTTATTGCAGACACTTTGTTGTACAACGCATTCTACATAGGCCACCTGTTCTAACCAAGTTCTTTCATCTACTCATTTCAAAGAGCATAAAAGACTAGAATTAGAAAAGCAGAAAATCAATTACTCACAATGTGCAAGAGCTTCAAAACATCCACAAATCTGTTGACAAAAAAATCCATAGCATTATTCATTTACATGGAAATGGAGATTATGCAAACTCTGCTGCAACTTTTAAATGTCAAAATCAACACAATACATACACTTTCTCTGAGTTCATGATTTCTCTGGCTATATGATAGACTTTGGTTTTCTTTCCTTCATCATTCTGCACAGAAAGTTAAAGACAAGCATTAGAATGTTCATCACTATTTACAGTAAAATGTCGCAGTACCATTACACAAAATAAATATCAAAACTTCAAAATATGATTCAAGACTCAACATTGAATTAGCAAAGAATTATTTGCCTCATTTGCCTATAAACTACAATCCATAAACGCTTCCACAAAATTAGTTTATTCCCAATAATTTGAAGTTATTTTCACACCTCCTAAAAGTTCTGCATTAACCGCTTAATTTCAGTTAAGCAAAGTAAATAACAATGTGGTAATTTAGTACAATTTTACTTCGGTAACTTGACTTGAGTCACTTTCTTGCAACACTGCAATCCATATGGTCCGTGTGCACATACAACGCTGCTAAGAGGAGAATTCCAGGATTTTGACCCAGTGACAATGAAGGAATGGTGATATAGTTCTATGACAGGATGGTGTGCAACTTGGAGGGGAATTGCATGTAATATCTTTCCATGTATCATTTGTCCTTGTTCTTCTAGCTGTCAGAGATCATACATTTTAAAGGTGATTTGGTGAGTTGATGCAATGCACCTCCTAGGTCAGGGGTCTCCGAACTATGGCCCGTGTCCTAAATGATACACACACAGATAATGTGTGCCACAGATGGAGGGAGCGAATACTTAAGGTGGTTGATAGGATGTCAGTTAAGCTGGCTGCATTACCTAGAACGGTGTTGAGCCTCTCACGTGTTGTTGAAGATATAACTTTTTCTGGCTGACTTATGCCTAGTAGGTGTGAATAGGCTTTGAAGAGTCAGAAAGTGAGCTACAGAATTGCCAGCCTCTGATACCATTACAATAGGGAATGAAATATTACAAGTGGTTTGAATCTGACCCACTCATGACATTCGAGGAGGAACAATTCACTTGAAAGAAATTCAAAGAGCATAATGAAACAGCACAGCAATGTGACAGCATACATCACTGACAGATCAAGCGCCAATGCTGGAGTATTGGCCAAATGCATTGAACACTCAATGATTCTATACAGAAGAAAAGTATTCTTTAGTCTTGTCAGAAACTTATGCAGTCAATAAGTTGAGAAATGCTGAACTTGGAAGTTGTGCAGTATCAACACTGAAGTTAGACAAAGTGGAGCTAGTGTTCCTCTACTTCAGACATATAGCTTCACTGAAAATGCATAGGGGCATCTTCTGCAGTTGTATGACACCATTTTTTCACACTGTAATACCTCTTTGACGTTACCAATTTCTATGTCAGTTGGAGAATTTGTGCACTGAAATCCTTAATTAACTAGAAACTAAGTTGATTTTTAAAAATTCTTTCACAGGACATGATAGTTTATGCTGACGAGGCCAGCATTTCATTTTGCTCATCCCCAATTGCCTTTCAAAAAGTGCTGGTGAGCACCCTTCTTGAATTGCTGCAATCCACGTGGTGTAGATGCACCAACGTTACTGATTGGGGGGGAATTCCAGGACTTTGACCCAGGAATAGCAATATAGTTCCAAGTCAGGGTGCTGCGTGGCTTGAAGAGGAACTTGCAGATGGTAGTGTTCCCATGTATCTGCTGCCCATGCACTTCTAGATGAGCGAGGTCTCGGAATTGAAAGGTGATGAAAGAGTCTTGGTGAGATGCTGAAAGCATTTTTGAGGTGATGGATGGGATGCCAATCAATTGGGCTGCTTTTTCCTGGATGGTGTTGAGTTTCTAGAGTGTTAAGAGTTGCATACGTCCAGGTAAGTGGAGAGTATTTCATCACGTTCCTGTCTTGTGCCAAGTAGATGGTGGGCAGGCTTTGGGGAGTCAAGATGTGAATTACATGGTGCAGAATCCTCAGCCTCTGCCCTGCTCTTATAGGCATAGTTCTGGTTGAGTTTTTGGTCAATGGTAATTCCCAGGATTTTGAGTGGGGGAATTCAACAGTGGTAATGCCATTGAATGCCAAGGCAATATGATGATTCTGTCTTGTTGAACTTACATGTTTCATATTTCTGATAGAATCCTTACAACAGGAAAAGGGAAACTTTCTTTTCTACTTGTTTAAGTCCAGTGAAAGGGTGGCGTGCTAACCCAATGCATCGGTATATTTAACCTTATGGAGCTGGAGTCAAATATGGCTAAACCACTCAGTGGTCTCCAAAGGATGATGCAATAATACAAACATTATAAATTAAAATGAAGAACCAACAACTTTCTATCTCCTCTTCTTCACAACCTTTGACCAGAGTTTACAATTTCCTGGCTCCAATCATTACATTTCCTTGGACGGCCATTCTCTCTACATCACCATTCCCCACCAGGGTGGTCCAATTGCCTTCAGTTTTTCCTTGAAATGAGGCTCAACCACTTTTCATCGACCATTACTCTTCCCCCACTAGCTGAATTTGTTCTCTCATTGAACAATTTCACCTTTAACTCCTTTCAGGTCCTAGAATCATAGCATTGCATCCCTGCATTGCAGAAGGAGGCCATTCAGCCTATTGAGGCCGTACTGACAACAATCCCACCTAGGGGCTATCCCCATAACCAAAATGTATTTACCCTGCCAATCCCTTGACACTAAGGGCCCTACCATTTTGATTCTAACTAATGGGCTGACTTGAAACTGGGAGTGTTTTAGATCTGATTTTTAGACGCGCTGAGGCACCCCCATACGAACACTGCCTGCAAAAATATCAGCGAGTCCAAACTGCGCAGCACAAGCCTGTGGGTGGGGCTTAATGTGCCCAAATCCTTGCAGCTCCAATCAGCGCCTCTAACTGCGCACACAAAGATAAAAATGATAGAATGCTGCTCCCCTGCCATATCCCTCCTGGGCCGGATAATGTATCCCCTCCTGGCCCTCACAGACATTGCTCCACCCCCAACATTACTGATCCCCTTATCAGACTGATCACAAGCCTCTATCCCCTTTCACCCCCACTAATCTCAGGCAGAGTGGCAGCACCCCACCCACTGATCTCAAGCAGACAGCCGGACGCCAGGCATTTACCTCCTCACTAATCCTCGCCGATGGAGTGCCCGAATCGGACTTAAATGAAGCATGTCTGTTGCGAGCCAATTCCAGATGGGCGAACGCGGTGGTAAAGGGGAAAGTGCTGCTAAAGTTGGGAGTGCAGCCCATTAAGTCAATTTAAATGCATTTTTGGGTCTTGGCAAAGGGGGAATAGGTGTGGGACAGGCACAGATCACGCTACTTGCCTCATGTCTGACCTTACCAAGTTTTTGCACCTGCAAACAGATGCAACACGGAGGTAAATTCGGGCCTTAAGTAGCAATTTAGCATGGCCAATCAACCTAAGCCGCACATTTTTAAAGCGTGGAAGGAACCTGAGCACCTGGAGGAAATCCACAGACAGTGACCCAAGCTGGGAATTAAACCTGGGTCCCTGGCACTGTGAGGGAGCAGTGTACCAATAAGGGTCCTAGCTATGCCTGTTTTTTAACTCTCTCTCTCCACAGGTGTTGCCTGATCGGCTGAGCATTACCAGTATTTCCTGATTGAGACAGTGGACTAAGTGAAGGTGTCTCACAATTAAATTGAACACTAAGGTAGGCGATGATGCAAGTATTTTATTCACATAAGCACAAATGATAAACATATCTATACCGGTAAGCAGTTTTATTAAATAACAACTTAGGTTGAGCGAAAATAATTAGCTACTTGTAGATGCAGTACGAAGGCAATGGCCCAGTGGTATTATTGCTAGACGATTAATCTAGAACCTCAGCTAATTTTCTGGGGACTTGGATTTGAATCCCGCCATGGCGATGGTGGAATTTGTAATCAATAAAAAACGTCTGGAATTAAGGAACTACTGATGACCACAAAACCACTGCTTCACTAATGTCCTTCAGGAAAGGTAACCTGCTGCCTTTAACTGGTATGGCCTACATGTGGCTCCAGACCAACAACCACGTGGTTGACTCTCATCTGTCCTCTGAAATGGCCTAGCAAGCCATTCAGTTCATGTCCCATAAATGAATAAAAAATAAGTAGGGTGAATGAACATAGATCCCATTTACGATCAAATAAAAAATCAAGAACAATTTGCATTTATAAAGTGCATTTCACAACTACCAGAAATCTCAAAGCACTTTACAGCTAATTAAGTATTTTTGAATGTCATTACCAATGTAGGAAACACAATAGCCAATTTAAAAACAGTAAACTCCCACAAACAATATGATGAGAAAATAATGATATTGACTGAGGGATATATATTATTCGTTAAAAGATGTCAGATGCAACAGGATATATATTCAAAACAAGAGGTCTTTGCCCTTTCTGGTTCTAGAGACTGTCCTATCTGGATTCAGATAGTCTTCAGAGATGGCAAATGTGAGCAACAGCTGCCACCTCTCAGGTTGCTCTCAAAATGATTTGGATTCCTACACATTTGTTTCCTGATTTGCCTTGACTGCTGCACAGAGAAGCAAGTGAAGGCACTCTCTTTAAAAGAAACATGCAAAAAAATACAGTATAAAAGGTGGCCATTAGATCAATTGTGCTTATGCTAGTGCTTCAATAATGATCTTTCTTCATGTCTCTGCATCGTTTTTACTTCAAGTTTATACATCCATTACAATTTTGAACATTATGGTCAGAAATCTGCTCTTAAATTTTCAGACAGCAAATTGCAGAAGAAAAGTTTCTTCGTGTCACCTCTGATACCTCTGCCAATCACCTTAAATCTATGTTCTTTGGTTACTGACTCATCTGCCATCACTTTAATTCCTCCTTATTTATCAAAATTAATCATTTTGAATACCTCTGTCAAATCTCCTTCAAACCTTCTAAGCAAAAAAGTCCAGTTTCACCAGTTTGTCCACATAATCACAATCCATGGTATACGCCCAGTCAATCTTTTCTGCATACACCAACTATCATGATGTGGATGTGCCGGCGTTGGACTGGGGTAAACACAGTTAAAAAGTCTGACAACACCAGGTTTAAGTCCAACCGATTTATTTGATAGTACACTCACTAGCTTTCGGGTTAGTCCCTTCGTAGGTGAAGGGGAAATCATGTCTGACAAATCTATTATAATTCTCTGAGATGGTAAGGGGCAGAGTAGATAAAGGGGAACCAGTAGATGGATACACAAAAAGCTTCAACAAAATATCGCACAAAAGCTATTTAATAAGGTAAGAACCCAAAGTGTTGGGGAGCTGACATTAGCGTGGATAGAGAATTGACTAACTGATAGAAGAGTTGGATATGAAGGGCAGTGTCAGGATGGCAACCTGTAACTCGTTGAGTCCTGTTAAAACTACACAAGGCACAAATTAGAACACACTTGAAACACTGTAGCTAGCTTTGATCCCTTATCCAAGGACAGATATGGTGACAATCCAGAGAAGGTTCACTAGGTTGATCTCTGGTATGAAGGAATTTTCTTCTAAGTAGAGGTTGAATAGATAGGGCCTGTACTCATTGGAGTTCAGAAGAATGAGAGGTGACCTTATTGAGATGTATAGGATTATTAAGGAGCTTTACAGAGTAGGAAGTGAGAGGACATTTCCTCTTGTGGGAGAGTCTAGGATCAGGGTAAAGGGGTCACCCATTCAAGTCAGAGATGAGGATGAATTTCTTCTCTTCGGGGTACTGAATCTGTGGAATTCTTTTTTGCAGAGGGCTGTGGACACTGGGTTATCAAACATGTTCAAGGTTGAGATAGAAAGATTTTTAATCAGTAAGGGAATCAAAGGCAATGGGGATAAAGCAGGGAAGTAGAGTTGAAGATTATCATATCTGATCAGTCATAATCTCAACAAATGGCAGAACAGATTCAATGGGCCGAATGGACTAATTCTGCTCCAATGTCTTATGCTCAGGAATTACAAATATTTGGGGCAACTTATTAGTTATACTTACATAAACTTGGGCTGCATCTTACAAAGGATGCCTGGGAAAGGATATAAGAACAGGGATCGCTGCGTTTGCTAGGAGGTGGTATTAGCCTCAGATTTGCTGAAAGGGGGTTGTTGCTGGAGGAGACTGAGGAGCTAGCAATTATGGCCATCAACAGAAAAAGTTTGACGTTTGCTGCAAGAAATCTAGATGTAACTAAAGACTAGGGATTGCTATAAGAATCCAGAAGACAAGGAATTTGTCATGAGGTCCAAGGCCTCAGTGTTAAATCTGTGTTAGAATTCAATATTAGGATTGGAGGTAATTGCTTTAAGAAGAAAGTGAAAGCACCCTTCAGCACTCAGCAGCAATTGTAGACAGAGATGGAGAGAAAGAGTAAACATTCAGCAAAATAGAATTTAGAAGTCTTAAAACCCAAAAAGGGTTCTGCATCCACATTATAATTAAATTAAGGAAGGTAGAATCCTTAAGAATTGAGAATGAAGAGACCAGATCTGAGAGATGGAGTGGAGAAGATTCCAGAAGTTTCAGGAACCAAAAGATTTCAAAGGCCTTCGAATCCATAGGAAAGACATGCCTTATGCCGTTGAATGTTGAATATTAAATATTAATCTTTCTTGTCCAATAAGCCTTGCTAGTTTGTATTAGTGATTGTCTTTTTGCCAATAAAGGCTAGTCCCTGATAATTTCCTTACAATGGGATTTGGTATAAAGTTCAAATTCCAACAAAGTAAGCCGTTTTCTTTCACCTAATTGAGAAGCTGTGTCAATATTTTGCAAATCATAGTCTGTCAGATTCGCTTTCAAGACACCACTATTTATTTCTCTGAGTTCCACGAAGCATTTGGAATAAAGTGGATGAGCTGGTGGCGCAGATCAGCACAAATGGATATGATCTGGTGGCCATTACAGAGACGTGGCTGCAAGGTGACAGGGACTGGGAGCTGAATGTCCAGGGGTATCAAGTGTTTAGGAAGTATAGGCGAGAAGAAAAAGGGGGGGGCGTAGCTCTGCTGATTAAGGATAGCATCAGGGTGGTAGCAAGGGATGATATTGGAGCCAAAGAGCAGAAAGTGGAATCGTTGTGGGTGGAGATTAGGAACAGCAAAGGGAGGAAGACGCTGGTGGGTGTCGTCTATAGGCCCCCAAATAATGATCTGGAGGTGGGGCGGGATGTTAACGCGCAAATAAGTGCAGCGTGCAGGAATGGGACGGCCGTAATCATGGGGGATTTCAATCTGCATATTGATTGGTCGACCCATGTTGGACGCGGTGGGCTCGAGGAGGAGTTCTTGGAATGCTGCCGGGATAGTTTCCTTGAACAGTGTGTGTTGGAGCCGACGAGGGAGCGAGCTATCTTGGATCTGGTGTTATGTAATGAGGCAGGTAGAATTAGGTACCTTGCGGTGAAGGATCCTCTTGGGGACAGTGATCATTGTATGGTGGAGCTTCTGGTGCAGATGGAGGAGGAGTAAGTGGGTTCCCGGACACGTGTCCTTTGTTTGAACAGAGGGGAGTACAGTAGGATGAGAGGAGAATTGGCGAATGTTGACTGGGGGAGCGTGTTGGAAGGTAGGTCTGCTGAGGAGCAGTGGAGGATCTTTAAGGAGATCTTTCTTGGTGCTCAGCAGAAATTTATTCCGATGGTCAAAAAGGATCGTAGGAGGAGAGGTAATAAGCCATGGATAACGAAGGAGGTGAAGGAAAGTGTTAAATTAAAAGCGGAGGCGTTTAGAGTAGCTAAGAGTAGTGGGCGAGAAGAGGATTGGGAGAGGTTTAAATGTCAACAAAGATTGACAAAGAAGTTGATAAAGAAGGGTAGGAGAAACTATGAAGCTGGGCTAGCGCTTAATATAAAAAAGGATAGCAAGAGTTTTTATAAATATATAAAAAGGAAGAGGCTGGCTAGGGTGAACGTTGGACCCTTAGAGGATGAGAGGGGGGAATTAGTGGTAGGGGATGGGGAAATGGCTGAGGTCTTGAATAACATTTTTGTTTCAGTCTTCACGGAGGAGGATGTGAATAATTTGGCGGGTGTTAGAGATGGAAAGGTGGTAGGAGTGGAGGGTCTCGATGACATTATTGTTACTAGAGAGGCGGTGCTCGACAGACTGGAGGGACTGATTGTGGACAAGTCCCCAGGACCGGATGGAATGCATCCGAGGGTTCTGAAAGAAATGGCGGAGGTGATAGTGGATGCCTTGGTGGTTATTTTCCAAACGTCGCTGGATTCCGGGGAAGTGCCGGAAGATTGGAAAACTGCTAAGGTTACGCCGTTGTTTAAGAAGGGTGCCAGGCAAAAGGCAGGGAATTATAGGCCAGTTAGTTTAACGTCTGTTGTAGGTAAAATGTTAGAATCCGTCATCAAGGAGGAAATAGCAAGGCATCTTGAGGGGAATTGCTTGATAGAGCAGACGCAGCACGGTTTCGTTAAGGGGAAGTCGTGTCTGACAATTTACTGGAGTTCTATGAGGATGTGTCTAGGGCGGTGGATAGAGGAGAGCCGGTGGATGTGGTCTTTCTTGATTTTCAGAAGGCGTTTGACAAGGTACCTCACAAGAGGTTATTGCAGAAGGTCAGGGGACATGGAGTTGGGGGTAGGGTGTTAGCGTGGATAGAGGATTGGTTGTCAAATAGGAGGCAGAGAGTGGGGGTTAATGGGTGCTATTCAGATTGGCGGTTGGTGACTAGTGGAGTGCCCCAGGGGTTGGTGCTGGGGCCTCAGCTATTTACCATTTATATAAATGATCTGGAGGAGGGAACCGAGTGTATGGTGTTGAAATTTGCTGATGACACCAAGATTGGTGGAACGGCAAATTGCGCGGAGGGTGTGGAGAGTCTACAGAAGGATCTAGATAGGCTGGGCGAATGGGCCAGGAACTGGCAATTGGAATTTAATGTTGGCAAGTGCGAGGTGGTCCACTTTGGTAGGAATAATGGTAGGAAGGATTATTACTTACATGGAGAAAAACTGCAGCAGGCGACGGTGCAGAGGGACCTCGGGGTCCTTGTGCATAAGTCGCAAAAACCCAGCCTGCAGGTGCAGCAGGTGGTCAGAAAGGCTAATGGGATGCTGGCCTTCATAGCGAGGGGGATTGAATATAAAAGTAGGGAGGTCTTGCTGCGGCTGTATAGGGCATTGGTGAGGCCGCAGCTGGAGTACTATGTGCAGTTTTGGTCGCTGTACTTACGCAAGGATATTTTGGCCTTGGAGGGAGTGCAGAGGAGGTTTACTAGGCTGATGCCGGAGTTGAAGGGGTTGAGGAGAGGCTGAATAAACTCGGCTTGTACTTGTTAAAGTTTAGAAGAATGAGGGGAGATCTCATTGAGACGTATAAGATGATGAATGGGATGGATAGGATAGAGATGGAGAGACTCTTCCCGCTCAGAAAGGACGGTAGGACTAGAGGGCACAGCCTCAAGATAAAGGGGGGGCGGTTTAGAACAGAGTTGAGGAAGAACTTCTTCACTCAAAGGGTGGTGAATCTCTGGAATTCTCTGCCCGTTGAAGTGGTGGAGGCTACCTCGCTAAATATTTTTAAGACGCGGGTTGATGGGTTTTTGATAAGAGGGGATTAAGGGTTATGGGAAGAGGGCGGGAATGTGGAACTGAGCCACGACAGATCAGCCATGATCTTATTGAATGGCGGGGCAGGCTCGAAGGGCTAGATGGCCTACTCCTGCTCCTATTTCTTATGTTCCATACCTTTGTCCATGGTAAAAACTATCTTTAGGAAATCTGCCCCATATCCAGGGGCTCCATAAATAGATGGCCTTGTTGATCTTTAAGAGGTATTATTTCCTCCCTAGTTATTCTTTTGCCCTTAATATACTTGTAGAATCTCTTTGGATTCTCCTTTACCTTATCTGACAAAGCTATCTCTTGTCTTTTTGCCATCTTGATTTCCCTTTTAAGTACACACCTACACCCCCTATACTCAAGGAATTCACTTGATCCCAGCTGCCTATACCAGGTATATTATAAACCACATATGCTATGTGGTATATAAATTATCTGGAGTAGAATGTAGTTCTATACAAGGGTGTACTATAGGCCACCCAACAGCCTTCAGTGGAGGAAGGCATTTGCAGGGGCATTTTGGACAGGTGCAGGAAGAATAGAGTGGTTGTAGTGGGTGATTTTAATTTTCCTGGAGTGAATTGGAGGGGGCCTAGAGCTGGGGGTACGGAGGGAGAGGAGTTTGTGAAATGTGTTATGGAAGGGTCGCTAGAACAGTATGTAACTAGCCCGACTAGGGGAGGGGCTATACTGGATTTAGTGTTGGGAAACGAGCCGGGGCAGGTGGGTGAGGTAGAGGTAGGTGAACATGTGGCTAACAGTGACCACAAGTCCGTCTACTTTAGGATAACAATGGAAAGGGACGAGTGCCGTCCAAACGGGAGTGTGCTGAACTGGGGAAAGGCGAGCTATGGCAGGATTAGGAGAGAGCTGCAGCAAACTGATTGGGAGGGACTGTTAGCTGGAAAGTCCACGGTTGGCAAGTGGGAGGCTTTTAGGGACAAAATGAAATGGTTGCAGGGGAGGTATGTTCCGGTTAAGCGAAAGGATGGGAAAGGTAGGATTAGAGAGCCGTGGATTACGGGGGATATTGAAGACTTGGTCAGGAAGAAGAGGGAGGCGTATGTTAGGTCAAAACAAATGGGTACGGAGAGTGCGCTGGAGGAATATAGAGAGAGTAGGAGGGAGCTAAAAAGGGGAATTAGAAGGGCGAAGAGAGGGCATGAGATGGCTTTGGCTGGTAGGATTAAGGAAAATCCTAAGGCATTTTATTCCTATATTAGAGGCAAGAGAGTAGTTAGAGGGAAAATTGGTCCTCTTAGGGACAAGAGTGGAGAGTTGTGTATTGAGTCGGAGGGAATGGGGGAGCTCCTGAATGAATACTTTGCGTCGGTATTCACGAAGGAGAGGGGTTCGGAATCGTGCGGTCTCTTGGAGGGAGCGGAGGTTCAGTTGCAGGATATAGTTATTACGAGAGAGGAAGTGCTAGGGCTTTTAGGTAGCGTAAGGACGGATAAAGCTCCGGGGCCTGATGGTATTTATCCCAGGCTGCTTAGGGAGGCGAAAGATGAAATTGCTGGGCCTCTGGCGCACATCTTTGTCTCTTCTTTGGACACAGGTGAGGTCCCAGAAGACTGGAGGGTAGCAAATGTGGTCCCGTTGTTCAAAAAAGGTAGTAGGGATAACCCTGGGAATTATAGGCCGGTGAGTTTGACGTCGGTGGTAGGGAAGTTAATGGAAAAAATACTTAGGGGTAGGATGTATGAGCATTTGGAGCGTTGCGATCTGATTAGGGATACGCAACATGGCTTTGTTAGAGGGAGGTCTTGCCTTACGAATCTGGTGGAATTCTTTGAGGAGGTGACAAAAACGGTTGACGATGGGAGAGCCGTTGATGTCATCTATATGGATTTCAGTAAGGCGTTTGACAAAGTCCCTCACGGTAGGCTGGTAGAAAAGGTTAAGGCGCATGGGATACGAGGCCAGGTAGCTAGGTGGATTGAGAACTGGCTGGGAAATAGGAGACAGAGGGTAGTTGTGGAGGGGACCTTGTCAGGCTGGAGGCCAGTGACGTGCCGCAGGGCTCAGTACTGGGACCTCTCCTCTTTGTAGTCTACATAAATGACTTGGAAGAGGGCGTAGGTGGTGTGATCAGCAAGTTTGCTGATGACACCAAGATGGCAGGGTTGGCGGGTACGGAACTGGATTGTCAGGTGATACAACAGGATATAGATAGGTTGGTGCAGTGGGCAGATAGGTGGCAGATGGCATTTAATCCTGACAAATGCGAGGTGATGCATTTTGGACGGAATAATGCAGAGAGGAGCTATGTGATAAAAGGTAGGCCGATTAGGAGTATAGACATACAGAGGGACCTGGGAGTGCAGGTTCACAAATCCATGAAGGTTGCGTCACAAGTGGAGAAGGTTGTTAGGAAGGCTTATGGGATGTTAGCCTTTATAGGAAGGGGCATAGAGTATAAAAGCTGCCGTCTAATGCTTCAGTTGTACAGAACGTTGGTTAGACCGCATTTGGAGTACTGCGTCCAGTTCTGGTCACCTTACTACCGGAAGGACGTGGAGTCTCTGGAAAGGGTGCAGAGGAGGTTTACCAGGATGTTGCCTGGCATGGGGGGACTGGGTTACGAGGAGAGATTGAAGAAACTGGGGCTATTCTCCTTGGAAAGACGGAGATTGAGAGGGGACATGATAGAAGTATATAAGATACTGAAGGGAATAGATAGAGTTAATAGTGAGAGACTGCTCCCTAGACTGGGTACGAACACGAGAGGTCATCATTTAAGGGTGAGGGGGGGGAGGTATAATTTGGAGGTGAGAAGAAGGTTCTTTACGCAGAGAGTTGTGGGGGTCTGGAACGCGCTACCGAGTAGGGTGGTGGAGGCAGGAACGTTGGACTCGTTTAAGATGCAGTTAGATAGGCACATGAGTGAAACGAGAATGGAGGGATATGGTAGGGGCTATTAAATAGGGTTAAACCTCGGGAGACACCGGAAGGGCAGGCTGTATGATTAATACTTTTTGTCTTTATTCCACAGGTGGAGGTCCACCTCGTGTCAAGTGAGGGGCATGCACACGGCGGGTCGTGCGTGGGCTGCTCTTGGAAGTCCAGGAGTGGCCTAGTACTTCATGTCGGTGTGTGTGCTTGATCCTGGACCGGTAGACGGGCGCCGCAACAGCTCAGTGACTAGCACTACTGGCTGTGCAGACACATGGATTTGGGCCTGTGTCTGTGGGAGTTTGCGCATTCTCCCTGTGGTTGCGTGGGTTTCCTCCGGGCGCTCCGGTTTCCTCCCACACCCCAAAGATGTGCTCTTAGGCTGATTGGTTTTTACCAAATTGACACTATTTCTTCCCTGAATCTGACTGAGTAGGGTTCCATTCGTAGACATGCAGGGTAGAATAGGTGTAGGGTGATGCGGCGGCGCGGGCTCGTTGGGCCGAAGGGCCTGTTTCCCGTGCTGGGTTGTTCTTTGTAGTTGGTCTGTTTAGTAAGTTTGAAGACGACAGAGATCGGGGGAGTTGCAGATAGTGAGGATAGCTAGAGGATACAGCAGGATATAGACTGGCTGGAGACTTGTGCGGAGAAATGGAATTTAATCCAGACAAAAAAGAGGCGATGCATTTTGGAAGGCCTAATGCAGGAGGGAAGTATGTAGTAAGGGGAAGAACCCTGAGAAGTATTGTCTAGATCGTTCTCAGCCTATAGGTCCACAGTTCTCTGAAAGTTGCAACACAAGTGGATAACGTGGTCAAGAAGCTGTATGGTACGCATGCCTTCAATAGTCGGGGCATAGAGTATAAAAATTGGCAAGTCATCTTACAGCTGTTATCAACTTTAGCAGCTATGGAAATACTGGTGGTATTGACTGTCATCTTGCAAAATTCTGTAGATTCTGAAACAGTCCTGGCTGATTAGTGAATGGCAAATGTAATCTTGCTATTTAAAAAAGGAGGGAAAGAGAAAATGGAATTACAGACTAGTTAGCATAATGTAACTAGTAGGGAAAATTGCTAGAGCCCATTATAAAGGATGTGGTAACAGGACATTTAATTTAAGCGAAGTTGACATGGATTGATCACTTCTCGGCCTTTTAGCTAAGATCAAGCATCAGATCAAGCCCAAGATAGGACAGTGCCTTATGTTGTCAGCATGGATCTTGTTTGTCTCTTGTGGGGGCCATGAATTGGATTCAATTGGATTTTGGAGCAAGGAACGGACTTGAGTTTGCTTAGTCCATTCAGAGCATTGGCATTAATAACTTTGAGGATGAAGTAAAAAAAAATTAAAAAAGGGAAATCACGTTTGACAGATCTACTGGTGTTTTTTGAGGATGTAAGAGTAGAATAAGTAAGGGTGAACCAGTGGATATGCTGTACTTGGATTTTCAGAAAGCTTTTCATAAAGTTCCACAGACCAGTGAGCTTGTGCAAGCCAACGGGAGAGAAACTGCAGCCTGAGTGAGATTCACCTAGAGTGAGGGAATCAGGAATTTGGAGCTGAGTGGGAATTCAGTGCAGAAAGTAATGAGGTGCTCACCTTCGGGAGGAGTGGAGAGGCGCACCTGCACGGGAGACTCGAGGGCAAGTTAGAGGTCGAAAGAAATCGAACTGTGCTGTCAAAGCCAGCAGATAAGTGATTGGCAAGTTGCTTTTCCTTCCCTTTTTTTTTCCCTGGCATTGTAGTTGTTGATGTAAGTTAACTTAAGGGTTAAGTCATGGCAGGAGATCCCAGACCCATATCATGCTCTTCTTGTGCAATGCGGGAATTCAGGGATTCTTTCGGTGTCCCTGGCTCTTTCATGTGCAAGAAGTGTCCAGTTGCAGCTCCTGTTAGGCTGCTTGACAGCTCTGGAGCTGCAAATAGGAGGCAGAGAGTGGGTGTCAATGGGTGCTATTCAGATTGGTGGTTGGTGACTAGTGGAGTGCCCCAGGGATCGGTGCTGGGGCCTCAGCTATATACCATTTATATAGATGATCTGGAAGAGGGAGCCGAGTGTAAGGTGTCGAAATTTGCCAATGACACAAAGATAAGTGGAACAGCAAATTGTGCAGAGGGTGTGGAAAGTCTGCAGAGGGATCTAGATAGGCTGAGCGAGTGGGCGAGGACCTGGCAGATGGAATACAATGTTGGCAAGTGTGAGATTATCCACTTTGGCAGGAATAATAGTAGGAAGGACTACTACTTCAGGGCGAAAAGCTGCAGCATGCTGCGGTGCAGAGGGACCTGGGGGTCCTTGTGCATGAGTCACAAAAACCGAGCCGACAGGTGCAGCAGGTGGTCAGGAAGGCAAATGGGATGCTGGCCTTCATAGCGAGGGGGTTTGAATATAAAAGCAGGGAGGTCTTGCTGCAACTGTACAGGGCACTGGTGAGGCCGCAGCTGGAGTACCGCGTGCAGTTTTGGTCGCCGCACTTGCGCAAGGATATTTTGGCCTTGGAGGGAGTGCAGAGGAGGTTCACTAGGCTCATACCAGAGTTGAGGGGGTTGAGCTATGAGGAGAGGCTGAATAGACTGGGCTTGTACTCGTTAGTGTTTAGAAGGATGAAGGGGGATCTCATTGAGACGTATATGATGATGAATGGGATGGATAGGATAGAGGCGGAGAGGTTCTTCCTGCTCAGAAAGGACAGCAGGACAAGATTGGGGGGGCAGTTTAGAACAGAGTTGAGGAGGAACTTCTTCACTCAAAGGGTGGTGAATCTCTGGAATTCTCTGCCCGTTGAAGTGGTGGAGGCTACCTCGCTAAATATATTTAAGATGCGGGTAGATAGGTTTTTGGTAGGCAAGGGGATTAAGGGTTATGGGGAGAAAGCGGGAAAGTGGAACTGAGCCACTTCAGATCAGCCATGACCTTACTGAATGGCGGGGCAGGCTCGAGGGGCTAGATGGCCTACTCCTGCTCCTGTTTCTTATGTTCTTAAATGGATTCACTTTGGAGTATTCACAATGCTGAGTAAGTTCTGCATAGCAGGTTCAATGAGCTGGTCACACTGCAGATAAAAATTATTCAGAGAGTTAGGGAATGTGAGACCACCACTCAGAGGAAGAGCAGGAAGGCAGTGCAGGGGTTCCCTGCAGTCTCTCCTTCCAAAACATACTCTTGGGGGAGGTGGTTCACCAGGGGAAGGTAGCAGCAGTGAGGTTCATGTTAACCATGGCTGGCTCTGCTGCACAGGAGAGCAGAAAATAGTGGTAGAGCTATGGTGGTAGACTTAACTGTAAGGAGAAAAGATAGGCTTTTTGTCGACGCAAAAGAGACTCCAGGATTGTATGTTGCCTTTCTGGTGCAAGCGTCAAAGACATTTGAGGGGCTGCAGGACACTCTGGACGGGAGGGTGAACAGCAGCTGTTCACCCTCCCTTCTCCAGTCATGGCACATATATGCATCAAAAAGATAGGTTAAAAGAAAAAGGGATGAGGTCCGACAAGTTGAATTTAGGAAGATAGGAGTTAAACAAAAAGGTAGGATCTCAAAGACAGTAATCTCAGGATTCTACCAGTGCCAAATGCTAGTCAGAATAGGGATGTCAGGATAGCTAAGATGAATATGTAACTTGAGAAATGGTGCAAGAGGGAAGGATTCAAATTCCTGGGACATTACCAACTGGTTCTGGGGGACGTGGGACCAGTACAAATCGGACAGTCTACACCTGGGCAGGACTGAAACCAATGTCCTCAGGCAGGGTTTGCTAGTGCTGTTGGGGCCGGTTTAAACTAATGCGGCAGGGTGATGAGACTTGATGCAGAAAGTCAGAGGGAAGTAAAGTGGGGTCAGAAACAAAAGGGAGTAAGGGGAAAAAATGGAAGGTAGAGA
The DNA here is from genome assembly GCF_965287045.1 of Carcharhinus amblyrhynchos. Classification (NCBI taxonomy): domain Eukaryota; kingdom Metazoa; phylum Chordata; class Chondrichthyes; order Carcharhiniformes; family Carcharhinidae; genus Carcharhinus; species Carcharhinus amblyrhynchos. The sequence goes on along the minus strand of NC_137342.1, from coordinate 4,006,565 downwards.
AACAAAAGACAAAAAATCAGAAAGGGCCTCAGTACTGAGTACAAAAATCATGGAGGCCTCTGACTGAGTCCAGTAACTGGGAGAAGTAAAACACAGGGAGAGTGTATGGAACATGACAGGTCAGGTGGTCTGAGAAAGCAGGGCAGATAGCAAGGGAAATCCAGGTTAAACTGCATTTATTTCAAAGCAAAAGGCCTGACGGCAAGGCAGATGAACTCGGCATGGATGAGTACATGGGGCTGGGATATTATAGCTAATATGGAAACATGGTTAAGGGAGGGGCAGAACTGGAAGCTCAATGTTTCAGGGTATAGATGTTATAGGAAAGATAGAACAGGAGGAGAGAGGGGAGATGGAGTTGTGTTTTTGGTCAAGGAGAACATCAGGGAAGTACTGGAGAGGGGATATATACAAGGGTTCACTCATTGAGGCTATATGGGTAGAGCCGAGAGAGAAGAAGGGAGAGATCACTTTGATGGGATTGTACTACAGAAACTGAGGAGCAAATATATAAGGAGATTACAGATAGTTCCAAGAAAAATAGAGTGGTAATAGTAGGGGACTTTAACTTTTCCAACATTGACTGGGATAGCTGTAGCATTATGGGCTTGGATGGAGAGAAATTTGTTGAGTGTATTCAGGAAGAATTTCTCATTCAGTATGTGGAAGACCCGACTAGAAAGGAGGCAAAACTTGACCTGCTCTTGGGAAATAAGGAAGAGCAGGTGACAAAAGTGTTAGTGAGGGATCACTTTGGGACCAGTGACCATAATTCCATTAGTTTTAAGATAGCTATGGGGAATGATAGGTTTGGCCCAAAATTTTAAATAGGAATAAGGCCAATTTTGATGGTATTAGACAGGAGCTTTCAAAAGTTGAATTGGGGAGTCTGGTAAGTGGGAGGTTTTCAGAAGCGTGTTAACCAGAGTTTAGGGTAAGCACATTCCTTTTAGAATGAAGGGCAAGGCTGGTAGAAGTAGGGAACCCTAGATGCCTTGGGATACTGAGGTCCTGGTCAAAAAGACAGAGGAGCATATGTCACACGTAGGCAGCTGGGATCAAGTGGATCCCTTGAAGAGTATAGAGGTTGTTGGAACAGAGTTAAGAGAAATCAGGAGGGCAAAAAGGAGACACAAAATTGCTTCAACAGATAAGGCAAAAGAGAATTCACAGAGTTTCTGCAAATATATAAATGACAAAAGAGTAACTAGGGAGAGTGTAGGGCCTCTTGAGGATCAACAAGGTTATCTATATACGGGATCGATAAGAGATGGGTGAGATCCTCAATTAATATTTCTCATCGGTATTTACTGTTGAGAAAGGAATGGATGTTAGAAGCTTGGGGAAATAAATAGGTGATGACTTGAGGAGTGGACATATTACAGAGGAGGAGGTGCTGTAAGTCTTAAAGCACATCAAGGTAGATAAATCCCTGGAACCTGATAAAATTCTTTTTAGATCACAGCTTGATGGCTCCTGTTCTGCCCAAGACTGCAAGAAACTACGAAAGTTTGTGAACGTAACCCAATCCATCACACAATCAACCTCCTATCCTCGTCTGTCTACACTTCCCACTGCCTCGACAAAGCAGTCAGCATAATTAAGGATCCCACACATCCTGGACATTCTCTCTTCCACCTTCTTCCGTCAGGAAAAAGATACAAAAGTCTGAGGTCACATATCAATCAACTCAAGGATAGCTTTTTTCCTGCTGCTATTACATGTTTGAATGGACTTACCTTGCATTAAGTTGATCTTTCTCTACATCCTAGCTATGACTGTAACACTACATTCTGCACTCTCTCCTTTCCTTCTCTATGAACGGTATGCTTTGTCTGTATAGCATGCAAGAAACAATACTTTTCACTGTATGCTAATACATGTGGCAATAATAAACCAAATGAAATTGAAATGCATCCCAGGACGTCTGGGAAGTTAAGGAGAAACTTGTGGGTCTCCTAACAGAGGTATTTGAATCATCGACAGCCATAGCTGAGATGCCTGAAGATTGAAGGGGAACAAATGTTGTCCCTTTGTTTAAGGAGGGCTGCAAGGATAAGCCTGGGAACTACAGACTGGTGAGCCTAATGTTGTGGGTAAATTGTTACAAGGTACTGAGAGACAGGATCCATAGGCATTTAAAGAGGCAAGGAGGAATTAGGGACAATCAGCATGGGTTTGAGAGTGGAAAATCATGTCTCACAAATTGGATTGAGTTTTCAAGATAGATGGATGAGGACAGTGCAGTTGATTTTATCTACATGGATTTTAGCAAAGCCTTTGACAAGATACCGCATCACAGGTTGTTGCATAAGATTAAACTTCACAGGATCCAGGGTGAGTTAACCAATTGGATACAAAATTGGCTTGACGACAGAAGACAGAGGATGGTAGAGGGTTGTCTTTCAAACTGGAGGCCTGTGACTTGCGGTGTGCCTCATGGGTTGATGCTAGGTCCACTGTTATTTATTTTATTAATTTGGATGAGAATTTATGGAATATGATTAGTAAGTTTGCAGATGACACCGAGATTGGTGGTATAGTGGACAACGAAGGTTATCTAGGATTGCAACGGGACCTTGATCATTTGGGCCAGTGGGCCGATGAATGGCAGATGAGTTAATTAAGATAAAACGTGAGGTGATGCATTTTGGTTGATCGAATCAGGGCAGGACGTACTCAGTTAATGATGGGGTGTTGGGGAGAATTATAGAACCAAGAGATCTAGGGTTACAGGTTCATAGCTCCTTGAAAGTGGAGTCACAGGTGGACAGGGTGATGAAGGCGGCATTCGGCATACTTGGATTCATTGGTCAGAACATGGAATATAGAATTGGGACATCTTGTTGAAGTTGTACAAGACGTTTGTAAGGCCACATTTGGAATACTGTGCACAGTTCTGGTTACCCTATTGTAGAAAGGATATTATTAAACTAGAAAGAGTGCAGAAAAGATTTACTAGGATTCTACCAAGACTTGATTATTTTAGTTATAAGAGGCTGGATCGACTGGGTCATTTTCCCTGCAGTGTAGAAGGCTTCAGGGTGATCTTCTAGAGGTCTATAAATTAATGAGGGGCATAGAGAAGATAGATAGCCAACAGTCTAAAACTCCCCTAGGTTTAAAGGCATATGCCCCTAGGCATAGGTTCAAAGTGAGAGGGGAGAGATACAGAAGAGTCCAGAGGGGCAATTTTTCACACAGAGGGTGTTGAGTATCTGGAATAAGCTGCCAGAGGCAGTAATAGAGGCGGGTACAATTTTGTCTTTTAAAAAGCATTTAGACAATTACATGGGTAAGATGGGTATAGAGGGATATGGACCAAATGTGGGCAATCTAACTGGCTTAACGATAAAAACTGAGTGAAATGGACAAGTTGGACTGAAGAGCCTGTTTCCATGCCATAACTAGTTCTTAAGCCCTGTCCTTGTTGCCAACAGGTGTACACTGGGGGCAAGTTGCTGTTTGCTGACCATATTTTTAATGGTTACAGTAACTCCATTAAGGATCTGAAGGGGCAAATTACCAAAACATATGAGGACTACCTAATGGGCCATTACCTGCTGTATGGCTTTAGGATCAGGTATTTTATGCACTACTAGCTGTTAGCTTACATTTACAATATTCACTATTTGTAGGTGTGCTTTACCTGTGAAAGAAATGAAACAGCTGATTGAACGTTAATTCTGTTAGTCACCCATTTGGTAATAATCCTGTTGCACTGAACTCTGAAAAGGTTTGTAGAGGTAACATAAATGCACTAATTCCTGTAATTATGTCAGCAGTTCCAAGACATCCAGTGATACTGAAACTATGCACCAACCCACTCACTGGCTATTCCAGAGCACTGGGGGGTGGGAGGTCTGAATAAATGGGTTTTTTTCAAAGTGGCAGGGGTGACTAGTGAGATCCTGCAGGGATTTATGCTTAGGCTATTTGCAGTATAGTATAGAAAGTGATATGTCCAAATTGCTAATGACACAAAGTTAGGCAGTATTGTAGACTGTGTAGATAATAGCATAGAATTTAAAAATTGGGGCAGCACGGTAGCAGTGGTTAGCACTGCTGCTTCACAGCTCCAGGGACCTGGGTTCGATTCCCAGCTCGGGTCACTGCCTGTGTGGAATTTGCACATTCTCCTTGTGTCTACGTGGGTTTCCTCTGGGTGCTCTGGTTTCCTCCCACAGTCCAAAGATGTGCAGGTTACGTTGATTGGCCATGCTAAAATTTGCCCTTAGTATGTAGGTTAGAGGGACTAGTGGGTAAATATGTAGGGATATAGGGTCAGGGCCTGGGTGGGATTGTGGTTGGTGCAGACTCGATGGGCCAAATGACCTCTTTCTGTACTGGAGGGTTTCTATGAAAAAGGGATATTGATAGATTGGATGAATAGACAAAACTGTGGCAGATGGATTTCAATGTAATCAAGTGTGAGGCTCTCTGTTTTGGGCCGACCAGATGGTATGATGCTAAATACAGTTGATGACCAAAGAGACTCGGGAGGTGGGGGGCGGGGGCGGTGGTTTTCAGGTGCTTAGATCTTTAAAATGCCAAAACAGATGCAGAAAATCATGAAGCTGGCTAATGGAATGCTGACCTTTATATATGGACTGGAGTACAAGAATGCAGCAGCTAAGTTGCAGGTTTTCAAAACCCTAGTTAGACCCAAATTGGAGTACTGAGAGCATATCTGGACACTACACTTTAGGAAGGATACATTAACTTTGGAGGAGTATAATATAGGCTTACAAGAAAGATACCTAGACTTCGTGGGTTAATTTGAGGAGAAAACATACAAATTAGGCCTGTTTTCTCCAGAATTTAGAAGGTTAAGTGGTGATCTGGTCAAGACACGGTATAAAGATAAAATTATTTACACTGGTCGGAGATTCTAGAGTAAGAAGTCTCACAACACCAAACTGGTTGGACTCTAACCTGGTGTTGTGAGACTTGTTACTGTGTTTACCCCAGTCCAACGCCAGCATCTCTACATCAGAGATTCTAGAACCAGGGAGCATATTCAAAAAATTAGTTATAAAGTTTATTAATCACAAGTAAGGCTTACTGCAATGAAGTTACTGTGAAATTCCTCTAGTTGTTACACTCCGGCACCTGTTTGGATCAATGCACCTAACCAGCATGTCTTTCAGACATGGGAGGAAACCGGAGCACCAGGAGGAAACCCATGCAGGAGAACGTGCAAACTCCACACAAGCAGTGACTCAAGCCGGAAATCCAATCCAGGTCCCAGGCACTGTGAGGCAGCAGTGCTAACCACTGTGCTGCCGGTGCCAGACCAGACCATTCAGGAAAGATGTTAGGAAAATATAAAATTCTCATAGTCTCAACACCCTCATCTCCGATATCAGCCTCGTGAACCTCCTCTGCACTCCCTCCAACGCCAATATATCCTTCCGCAAGTGTGGCGACCAAAACTGCACACAGTACTCCAGCTGTGGCCTCACCAGTGCCCTGTACAGTTGCAGCAAGACCTCGCTGCTTTTATATTCTACCTCCCTCGCTAAAAAAGCCAGCATCCCATTCGTCTTCTTGATCACCTGCTGCACCTGCAGACGGTTTTTGCGACTCATGCACAAGGACCCCCAGGTCCCTCTGCACTGTAGCATGCTGCAGCTTTTCGCCCTTTAAATATTAATCCCTCCTACTATTATTTCTGCTAAAGTGGATAACCTCACACTTGCTAAGATTGTACTCCATCTGCCTGGTCCTCGCCCACTCGCTCAGCCTATCCAAATCCCTCTGCAGACTTTCCACACCTTCCGCACAATTTGCTTTTCCACTCATCTTTGTGTCATCAGCAAATTGTCACCCTACACTCAGCCCCCTCCTCCAGATCACCTATATAAATGGTAAATAGCTGAGGCCCCAGCACCGATCCCTGCGGCACTCCACTAGTCACCAAATGCCGATCAGAACAGCTGTGTGGTATAATGATCTCTATTGTCCGTTAACGTCACAGAAGATCTACTAGAATCAGATTAAATAAATTCCTGTTTTAAGAAACAAACTGAATATAACAAGATACCTGTTTCTCATCTTGCTGATCCAGTTCTCCTTTACTTGTATCCGAACTTGTATCTTCCTCATCAGAGCTAAAAATGATTTCTTCTTCATCTGAGTTGATGTCCACTTCTGAAGAATGGTTATCCTGATCCTGTGCAGGGCTACAAACAGAGCAAGGTAGAGTCTTATTACTTCAACTGATATTGAACATCAAAATTATTTATGGCTGGGTGGGTGGAGGCTTATTTTGAACCCATCAAAAAAGATGGTAGTGGGAGTAATGAAACCTTTAAAAACTTTCTTGGCAGCTATAGCACAAGCCAAAAGCAATGCTAGCTTATTATGTTGTCGTCATAACTTCAAAAAAAAGACTCCATAGTGCATAGTGATTTTCTTCCCCCTCCTCCACTTTTCATGTGCTTATATTGGAAACATAAAAGTAAATGCATCATTAAAATTTTGTAACAGTTGAGATCAAGTAGGTTAAGTTCATTTCAGTCAAGAGTGGTCAGATATCAACTAGAAGAGGTTAAATAAAGTCATACAATCCATACTCCCTTGTTTAACATGTCAATCTCAATTTGAATGCTATCTCAGCAGGAAAAGTAGCAATGATATACGTATATAGTTCATTAAATGTTTTATACAACACAAACAAACGTTATGTATCAGGGATAAGTTGCAAATGCTGGCCTTGCAGTTATGCTCAGATTCCATAAAAAAAATAAAGAATATGCAAAGCATAGAATACCCTATTCAAACCAGTTACAAATGATTGCAGTCGGATTGGGTGTGCTCTGATGGGTATCAGCAATTTATGTAGTGTAATTGCTGACTAGCAATAGATATGACTATGCCAACAGCATGTGCATGCGTGCCACAAAACAGATCAATGTAATTCAAGGATATGTTTACTTAAGTCTCTATCACCATTCAATAACCAAGAAAGCACAAAAATGCATTTGTGTCACTTGTCTTACGTCTGAACAGTTGACCAATAAATGCACAAGATGACTCAGATTCACTTGTAAATTACATGTGAATGGATATTGAGATGTCATACCCAATTATCAAGTCTCATCAAGTTTAGTTATTTTGAATAGATTTTGTACATGAAGGAAAACAGTGATTTTTTTTCCCTGTTATTTGCCATTATTTGTGCTCATTTTCTATTTCTCAATAAAACTAATGTAGATATTAAAGTCTGAGGTATACATATGTTACAGTATTAGATGATTGTCAGAGGTATGGAGAAAAATGATGCAACTTGTAATGTGTTTGGTGGACTTATTAGTACAAAAGAATTTATTAAACTTGAGCATCCCTTTTTAATTATCTTGCATGTTAGAACATAGAACATAACAGCGCAGAACAGGCCCTTTGGCCCACGATGTTGCGCCGACCAGTTAAAAAACAATGACCCTCTAACCTAAACCAAACCCTTACCATCCATAAACCTATCCACGGATCTCTTAAACGCCCCCAAACTAGGCGCATTTACAACTGCAGCAGGCAGGGCATTCCAATCCCTCACCACCCTCTGGGTAAAGAACCTACCCCTGACATCCGTCCTATAACTACCACCCCTTAATTTAAAGCTATGCCCCCTCGTGCTAGCTTTCTCCATCCGAGGAAAAAGGCTATCACTGTCCACCCTATCCAAACCTCTAATCATCTTATATGTTTCAATAAGGTCCCCTCGTAGCCGCCTTCTTTCTAACGAAAACAACCTCAAATCCCTCAGTCTCTCCTCATAGGACCTCCCCTCCATACCAGGCAACATCCTGGTAAACCTCCTCTGCACCCTCTCCAAAGCCTCCACATCCTTCCTATAATGTGGGGACCAGAACTGTACACAATACTCCAAGTGCGGCCGCACCAGAGTTTTGTACAGTTGCAACATGACGCTGCGGCTCCTAAATTCAATCCCCCTACCAATAAACGCCAAGACACCGTATGCCTTCCTAACAACCCTATCTACTTGATTCCCAACTTTCAGGGGTCTATGTACACATACACCTAAATCCCTCTGTTCATCCACACTATTCAGAGTCCTACCGTTAGCCCTATACTCTACACATCCGTTATTCCTGCCAAAGTGAATTACCTCTCACTTTTCCGCATTAAACTCCATCCTCCACCTCTTGGCCCAGCTCTGTAACTTGCCCAAGTCTCCCTGTAGACTAAGACACCCTTCCTCACTATCTACCACACCTCCGACTTTGGTGTCATCAGCAAATTTACTAATCCACCCAACTATACCCTCATCCAGATCATTTATAAAAATTACAAACAGCAGTGGCCCCAAAACAGATCCCTGAGGCACACCACTTGTAACTGAACTCCATGTCGAATACTTACATCAACCACCACCCTCTGTCTCCTATCCGCCAGCCAATTCCTTATCCAATTTCCTAGATCACCCTCAATCCCTTGTTGGCTCCAAACAAATGATACAATTGACTGGAATTAGTCGCAGCAGTATTTCCAATCAAAGAAAACATGGCACTGACAAGTAACAATAGTGGATTTTGGTATGGATAAGTGGATATATAAAATGATCTTTACATGTTTTTGTTTAGTCTTTCATGGAATGCAGGAAGGCAAGCCAACATTTCAAGTCTGGATGACTGTCACAGCACTCTGACAAATGACAAGGGGGTGTTGGTTAAAATGGTCATTGTCCGGCACTTGTTTGGCACAAACGTTACTTGCCACTTGGCAGTCTAAGATGAAACATTATCCAGGTTATGCTGTATATGGAAATGAACTGTATCACTATAGGAAGATGATGAACATTCTGCAATCATCAGCGAACAACCCCACTTCTGACCTTATGATGGAGGGAAGATCATTGATGAAGCATTTGAAAACTTTGGGCCTAGAACACTACCTCACTGTAGTGATGGTCAAGAACAGAGATAGTTGACCTCCAATAACGACAACCATCTTCCTTTGTGTGCAATATGATTCCAGCCAGTACAGCATTTCCCCCACAATTCCCATTGACACTGGTTTTGCTCAGGCTCGTTGCAACACTCAGTCAAATGCTGCCTTGACGTCCAGGGCAGTCACTCCATCTCACTTCTGAGATTCAGCTCTTTTGTCCATGTTTAAACCAAGACTGTAATGATGTCAGAAGCTGAGAGACCCTTACAGAACCCAAACTGAGATGTAGTGAGTAGGTAATTGCTTTAAGTGCTGCTTGACAGAACTGTCATCAACTCTTTCCATCACTTTGCTGATGAATGTGTTGTTGACAGTGCTATCAAGAGTAGACTGATGGGTGTAACTGATTGGATTGAATTTGTCCTGTATTTTGTGGGGAGAACATATCTAGACAATTCAGTGAATATGATTACACAAGACTAGTTTTGGTTTTGTGGGGCAGCTCTCCCAATTTTGGTATCGTTCCCAGATATTGCTGAGACTTTGCAATATGCGTGTGCCATTATAACTTTTGCCACCTAGGCCGATCTGCCTGGTTCTATTCCATGGTTTGCTAGGTCATTTCAGACAGTGATTATGAGTTAACCATATTCCTGTGGGTCTGCACTCAGACTGACCAGATGAGATAAGGATGGTAGATTTCCTTTTCTAAAAATTAATGATAGGTTTTTACAACAATTGATAATGGTTTCATCCACTACTATGGCCAGCTTACAATGCCAGATTGTTTGTTAATGAACTGGTTTTATTATTTAATTGAATTTAAATTCCATCAGATGCCTTAGTGGGATTAGACCCAAAGGCCCCAGTTAAATTAATCTTGGCATCTGGATTACTAGTCTAGCAACATAACCATTGTGTTCTTGTCGCCCGGAAAAAGAGTGCCTACAAGTTTTACATTCTGCATCCAGAATTTGAGTTTCTGTGCATAATGTTTATCTGTTATTCAACAACTGAGGAAAGCAAAAATAGCTCAATTTATGTTTAGCCTTCTCATCCTGCGTTATTAATAACAGATATCCTATTCCATCAACTATACCGCCACTGATAAACAGGAAATTTACTTAGACCTCCTTCTGCAGTTTATCTGAAGTAGAAAGCTTTTCATACTATTAATACCATTACTATGAAAATAGTTATGAAGGATTCTTGACCATTAAATGTGTAGAGCAAAGGAATTCCAGACTAAACAAAATTAAAAAGATGTGCTTTGTTTTTTTTTTAACAACTACACTAAGGCCTCACTATGTAAATATATTGGAATGATAGAACAAACATGCCAATTCAGATTTTTATAAACCTGGATCCTATCATCGATGCACAGTCTGGCTATTATTTCAATAGATCCTGTGAAATGGTGCTATCTGGCCATCCTGATTAAGTTAAACACTATTGTCAGACATCTGTCAAAAAATGTTTTGGTTTGATATGCAACTATGCCTTAACTTCAAACTGCAAATTCACAGATCCAGAGAGTAAATCAGTTTTATCTGTCTGATTTAAGCCAATGGTGAGAACTTTTCTTCCAACCTCTGACTGGAATATCCACAAAGATTATAAATAATTCATGGTTCAAATTCCCTTTTCATCTTGACAACATAATTCAAAGACATGGAGTCCATTTGCACCATCAAAACTGAGCACCCTTTCCCGATCATCTATCAACCCCTCCACTGTGTTGAATACTGTCCGAATACTTACCAACAAGCAGTCTTGGTTGAGCCATAATTTCCTCCATTAAACATTGGAAAAAGAGTGCCATTGTATTTGGTCCCCACCACAAATTTTGTACCTTCTCAAATCTCACTCTATTCCCAGAGACTGAGTCAGACTTGGATGTGGAACTTCTGAAATCCACTTACCATAGGTGAGAGTGGCTGCCCATGACATCAAAGTACTTTTTGACTGTCCATGACATCAAGGAGCTGTGGCAAAACTGAAGTCAATGGGAGTTAGGTGAAAACACTTTTTTGGTTAGATATACTACTGGGCATTTAAGAAATTTATTTTTTGAATTATGTTCTCTGCAGTTTGCAAGCAGCTTTGTCTTTTTTCATTGTTGCCAACTTGTCTGCCTGTATGTCTTTTTATTGCTGCTTAACTAGTTTAAGTGAGGTTTTGTTTATTTTTAATCTGGGCCTAATGTGTTGTCCTGGAGTTTTATGAGTTTACGGCCCTTTTGATTTGTTAAGGGGGAAAAAATAATTGACAGGTCAGGTGACAAGAGTTCTTTTCGTGTCAGTTTTTTGGCTGCTGTTTTAGAAGCTGTTTGGAGAGCAGACAGGAAGCAAATTTTCTTGCTTCTCCGCATAGAGTTAAAGTTCTGCTGTGAGTGGTTTGCTAGCTAGTAACTATACGGGCAAGAATTGCTTCTGTCTCTTGCAGTTGTTTGCTGGCTAAAAGCTAGACGCCAGCTTTATCTCAAGGGCTGCTGGAAGTTACAAGGCTGGGAAGTCAGAGTTTCAATTCTCTAACCAAAGGACTAAGTTCCAAAATTACATGAGGATTTTTATTTTCTGTGCAAATCCTGTACGAGCTGTATGTTCGTAAGGAGTTTTGTTGTACTGGAACAGTGCATTTCGTTGTTAAGGTTCATACACAACATTGCAACTGTTTTTTGTTCTTGTTTATAATTGGTAAAAGTTATTGCTAATTTTCTTTCAATGTGTTAACTGCATTCTTAAATAAACTAAACACTAATGGGTCATTTGAATCGTACCGGAACAAAAATAGATCATGCTTACCTTAGACAAGTTCAAAATGCAAAACTTATGGTCTAGGCTGACTTCATAAAATAATTTGGAGTTTCTGACCTGGATTACAACAAAAGGAATATGATCGGAGGTCGATCATCTCAACTACATAACATCACTGCAGGGGCTGAATAAGGTAGTGTCTTAACCCAACTGTCTTCAGCTGCTTCATCAATGACCTTCCTTTCATTATAAGGTTAGGACTTCACTTACAACTGCACAATACTCATCACCAATTGCAACTCCTCAGATAATGAAGCTGTCCATGCCCAGCAAGACCTGGACAATATCCAGGCTTGGGTTGACAAGTGCTAAGTAACATTCACACCACATAAGTGCCAGATGATGACAAGTTCCAACAAGAGAATCAAACCATTTCCCCTTGACATTCAATGACATTACCATTACTAAATCCCATACTATCAACATCATGGGGAGTGGGGGTTACCACTGATCAGAAACTGAACTAGCCATAGAAATACTATGGTCAGCAGATCAAAGGCTAAGAATCCTGTGCTGAGTAACTCCCTAAAACCTATCCATCATCTCTGAAAGGTACAAATTGGAATATATTGGAATGCTTTCCACTTGCCTGGATGAGTGCAGCTCCAACAACACTAAAGAAGCTCAGCAGCATCCAGGACAAAAGCAGCCCGCTTTTTTTCTATCTCTTTCAAAAATATTTAATCCCTCCACCACTGATAAACAATGGCAGCTGTGTACACCATCTACTATACGTGCTGCAGGAACTCACCAAGCTGCCTTAGCCAGCACTTTCCAAACACACGACCACTAACATCTAGAAGGCCTAGAACAGTGGATACCTGGGAACACCAATACCTGGAGATTCCGCTCCATGTCACTCACCATCCTGACTTGTAAACATATTGCCGTTCTTTCACTATCCTCCACCACCACCCCTCCTCCCCCAGCCCGAGCACAAGCACTGTAGGTGTACTTATACTTCAAGGACTGCAGTGGTTCAAGACGGCAGTTCACCATTGCCTTCTTGAGTGACAACTTGGGAGGGACAATAAATGTTGACCCACTTGCGATGCCACATCCCATAAATTAATATTTAAAAAAAAACTGAATCTATGTTCTCCTGAATTCTCAAACTTTGCTTTCCAGAATTTTCAGCTCATCCAAAATACTGCTGTGTCTCCTCTAAGAGTACATCTTTCAGCCCGCCAAGCCAGCTCCGTTTTTCTGTATGATCGTGGCAGATCCTCTATCTAAAACTGCACTCCCACATTCTCCCCATACTCCTTGATGCCTTTAGTGTCCAGAAATCTGTATCCTTAAATATATTTTGTGACTTAGCCCCCATAGCCTTCTACGACGGAGAATACTACAGGCTCACCACCCCCTGAGTAAAGAGGTTTCTCCTCATCACAGTCTCAAATGGCTTACCCCATCTCCTGGAACTGTGATCTCTTGATCTGGACACCCCAGCCAGAGGAAACAACATTCCTGCATCGGGTCTGTCCAGCTCTGACAGAATTTTATGTGTTTCAATTAGATTCCCTCTCATCCTTCTAAACTCCATTGAATACAGACTCCTCTTATGAGGATTTTGCCATCCCAGGAATCAGTCTGGTAAAACTTTGCTGAGCTTGCCTGACGCCGAGTACATCTTTTTCGAGGTATCTTTTAGGGGCAACATGGTACACAGCAATTAGCATGGCTGCCTTGGCACGACTCAGGTTCAATTCCAGCCTTGGGTGACCGTGTACACATTTTCCCTGTAAATTTGTGAATTCCCTCTGGGTGCTCTGGTTTCCTCCCACAGTCCAAAAATGTGTAAATTAGATTAGCCATGGTAAATGCGTGGGGTTACAGGGATTTGGCAGGTGGTACGTGTTTGTAAAAACATTCAGCTCTGAACCGGTAGCTAGTGCGTAGTCATCGGCAAACACAAAATTACATCCTTGAAAACCTTGGTCTTCGCTTAGAGTCATCTCAATGAGCGAATTCTGTCCACATGACATCAAATTTTGATGCTAGATCGTCAGCATCAAGGGAGTGAGTCATAAGACTCCCCATTACCAAGGACAAACAAGCATGCAAAATTATTAAACCATTATGCTGAATTTCTCAGAGGAAGTGAGTTTTTCCAAAGGTCCTCACAATTGACTGTATCAAAGAGCTTGGTCAGGTCATTTAGAGGTGTGATGTAGAGTTCCACATTTTGTCCTTGGTTTTTCTTCCAGACCAATCTCACTGCAAACACCATATCAGTTGTTTCTTGACCTTTTTGGGAATATCACATTCAGGGAATACAGTCTCAAGCCACTTAGGAATGAAATCATGAGGAATTTCTCTCCTATTTAGTGGGAAATGAATCTTTATAATTCTTTACCCAAGGACTGTGGGAGCTCAATCTTTGAGCATAAGCAAGACAGAGATCGAATTTGGGCTTGGCACAGAAAAATGGCATTGAGATACATGATCAGTCATGATCTGGTTGAAAGGTGAAATGGGCTTGAAGTGCCGAATAGCCTACTCCTGCTCCTATTTCCTATGTTCCAATGAACCAATTTTGATGCTTACAAGGGGCAGGGCCACAGGCCTCTAGAGCAGTGGAGTACACTGCACCCCTACAGGTCACCCAGTCATCTTTGATGCAGTAAATGTCCATTTTCATTGTCCGCTGGTGACTCTCCAGATTTCTTTTTGCTACTTGCTTGAACCAAGACGGTGAAACACTTTAGACCTTTATGCCCTGGGAGCGTCTAGGGGGTTGGATTTTGATGTTTAGTTTTTAAATGATGAGACATTAGATACTCAAGTAGCCAGTGCTGCACATGGCTTTCATTACATGCTCATCTTGCCACTTCCCTTTCACTGGTGGTGACAGTCAATTAGATGCCAATGCATAGAACAGGGATGCATCCAAGATATCTTGTTGCGATTAGAAAGGTGGAAAAAACCGTTAGTGATTAAGAGCTCATGCACAGCACATCTTCAGCAACAGGAGACCATTGTTGTTGCAACTGTCAACCCTGCTTCCTTTGCGTTCCCATAGCTGATGATCAATATTTCTTGCATTGAAGTGACCAAACTTTGGCATAGTAGCAATCACAAGTAGATCGACAGTGTACAACACAAATGTGCTGGCAATTAGGTTAAGTCAACTGAAAATATGAAAACTCATTATGACATTCTTCACTTTGTTCTAATATTGATGCTAGATATTATTCAACTTATCTTAAAATTTGACTTTCAACACTTAAATGTAAATACACATTTTCATTGCACATTTTCTTTATTCCTTTATCAAGATCCAATCTAATTGAAGACCCAGAATCCTACAAAAAAATCAAAAATGGCTTGCAGTGTACAAAATACACATTTTATTTCATACATCATTTGTCTAAGATATAGCTCTTTCGGCTGAAAGCTATAAAGGTAAATTGATGAAAAATGTGATAAACTACCAAATGTATTTGCAAATCACAAAATTAAAACAAATCATTTCAACAAATAAACAAGGCTCATCAATTGCATTGAACTTTAAGGAAATTATACAGTTTTGTTTTGGCAGCAACAACCAAGTGTCATTAAAGCGGTTAAATTGTTGCAGCATTATTTTAGTTTGTTATCTAATTCCATTTTCCTTGCCTTATCATGATACTGATTCAAATAATTAATCAGTGTTAAAAGATGTATGCATTCCAAGAATCACTTCAACAAATAAACAAGGCTAACCATTGGTCTCATACTTGCTAATAATAAATTTATGAGCAATGTATTACTTGAAATGGAGTAACCAAGTTACTGGTGAACATGGGAGTTATAGAACCTTTAACTGGCGTACAGGGACAGATGGATGGTACCTTCAATAATGCAATGTTCTCTTAGAATTGGACTGAATGGTTATCTTAGGCTGGGTTTCATGCATAACAGTTTTTATAAATAGCAATGAAATAAATGGCTGTTTATTTTTAAATGGTATTGGTTACTTTATGGTCGCTGGGTGGAATTAATGAAAATATTCAAATAAACTGGTAAAAGTATATTGTGACGTTCATGCATTATTAAACATTAGGAAACATGAACATTCAAGCATTTTGTGACTCCAATAGAAGGCAATGGTCTTAAAAATAATTTTGCATTTTGACTTATCTTAAGTGAAAATCATTTAGCTCAAAGCGATAATAATACCAATTAGATAATATGAAAGCACATAAAAATATTTCAAAGAACTTCAAAACATTTAATTTACTCTGACTTGTGGCAACTTGTTATATAGGTAAACACAGCAGCTAGATAATTCCTGCAATGCAGCTTTCTTTTCTTACCTAAGTTAATAGCTTACACAATACATGAGGTCCTAAATTACTGTCTGAACTCTTTTGAAGCAGAAGTTGAAGTGTTAACATTGAGGCAAGCTAACATCCAAGCCTGAATGCACAAAAATTCTTTTCAGAAAAACTTCATAAAGTTATAAAATAAACAAAACTGAAGGAGACCAGTGAATTATGTTTGTGGCAGATTGTTAAACAACCTAAATAGTCTGACTCCCTTTCTCTTTCTACATTGCCCAGAAATAGTTTTCCATTTCAAGTATACATTCAATTTCAGAGTGAACTTCAGGGAGTTTTGCCAGGAGCCCACAGACAAACAAAATCTTTTGCATGATGCTCCTCACAACCATCTCCTCCCAAACATCCCAATGTCTGCCATCCTAAAATTAAATGCCTTCTGTCACATTCTCCTCAGAGCTGTCACGTCCATGTATTTTTGGGGGCGACAATTCACGAAGAGAAGAAATGTTACTGACATTGAGTTACAGCTACTCACAAAGCTAGATTTCAAGGCACTCTTACACACAGATCCACATTGAAATGTGCTTCCTTCACTATGGTCATGTATCTAACAACTGATGTTACTGCCACAAACTGGTACTGAATCAGACTAACACTGATCAAAACAGAGTGATGAAACTGAATGGAATTATTTTTCACAAGTTTGTTCCATATTATTTACAGTGAATACTATAGAATTGAGTCACGATTCACATTGTATTGTGCTTGGAAAATCATTTGCAATCTTCAGCCAGAAGTGCAAGAGTGCATGATCCATCCTGGCTTCCTCTGGAGGATCCAGTATCACAGATGCCAGTCATCAGCCAATTTGATTCACTCCACATGATACTAAGAAATGGCTGAAGGCACTGGATACTGCAAACCTTCCACATTCTAGCAATAGTACTGAGTCCGAAAGACATGCTGGTTAGGTTAATTGACCATCCTAAATTCTCCTTCAGTATGCAGTATATTGTCATAATTACCTTCAGTGTGGCAACTGGGGGGAAGTTCACAGTAATTTCATTGCAGTGTTAATGTAAACCTACTTGTGACACTAATAAATAAATTTAAACTGAAGACGTGCTCCAGAGCTAGCTGTGTCTTTAACCAAGCTGCTCCAATAGATACAACACTAGCACTTATCTGGCAAAATAGAAACACAGATATATCTTGTACACGAAAAGCAGGACAACTCCAACCTGGTCAATTACTACCCCATCAGTCGACTCTCGATCAGCAAAGTGATAGGAAGTGGTATGCACAGATGCTCTCAAGCAGCACTAACTTATTCACTAATGCTCAGTTTGCGTTCTGCCAGGGCCATTCAGCTCCTAACCCCATTGTAACCTTAGTACAAACATGAAAAGAGCTGAGCTCCAGAGGTTAGGTGACTGCCCTTCACATCAAGGCTGCATTTGACCGAGTGTGGCATTAAGAATCCCAAGAAAACTGGAATCAACGAGAATCAGTGGAAAACTCTCCACTGATTGGAGTTGTACCTTGCACAAAGATTGTGTCTGTTGGAGGCCAATTATTTCAGTCTCAGAACATCATTGAAGGTCAGAAGTGGAGGTGTTGGCTGATGACCACAATGTTCAGCATTAGATACCTCCACTCCGTACCCATATGCTGAAAGACCTGGACGACATACAGGCCTTGAGCTGTTAAGTGGCAATTAACATTTACATCATACAAGTGCCAGGCAATGACGATTAACACACGAGAATTCAACCATTTTCGCTGAATTTCCTATTATCAGCATCCTGGAGGTTACCATTGACCAGAAATTGAACTGAACCTGCCAGATAAATACTGTGCCAAAAGAGAAGGCCATATGTTGGAAATTCCATGGAGACTAACTCACTTTTTGACTTCCCAAAGATTGCCTATCTGCACAAGTCAGGAGTATGAAGGCATATTCTCTAATTGCCTGGATGAGTCCTGCTCCAATACTTGAGAAACTCAACGCCATTCAGGACAAAGCAGTTTGCTTCACTGGCACCCCATCCACAACCTTCAACATTCACTCCCTCTACCACTGACACTCAGGCTGCAGTGTGCACTATGAGATACACTGAAGCAGTTTCCCAAGACGACTTCAACAGCACCTTCCAAAATCACAATCTCAACCACCTAGAAAGACAAGGATTGTATATGCATGGGAACACTAGCACCTGCAAATTTCCTTTCAAACCACACACCAACCTGACTTGGAAATATATCACCATTCTACACTGTTGCTGGGTCAAAATCCCGGAACACCCACTCTAACAGCATTGTGCGGACTGCAGTGGTTCAAGAAGACAGCTCACCACCACGTTCAAGGACAATTAGGAATGGGCAATACAGGCTGGTCTAGCCAGCAACTTCCACATCCTGTGAGTACAGCAGAGCAGCTCCATTTATATTGCTGTTACCTGCCTTTTGTTTATGGTGAAATTTGTGTGAAATGTAACATTCTGAGGATTGACATTGGGAGTCAGAATGGGTTCAAGATTATCTCAAGATTACAAAGGTTTCTAATTGCATATATAAGTGTAGTAAAGATTCAATCTGTGAATTGCTTAAAATGTGTTCACTTTAAAGCAATGCACAGACTGAAGTTTTTCGATTTCATTTACACCTACAATTAAAAACCAGTGTAATCAAGAGTTTAGTCTACAAGACACATTATCAGTTTGCTTTAAGACAGCAACGATGGAAAGGCCTTGTTATTTGGTTCAACAGTTATCTTTTATAAACAAATTCATTATCAATTAAGTGTTATTCCACTCAGTCACACTGCAAACGGATTAAATATGCTGAAATTCTGATCATGAACAATCAAGTTTAGGATAATCAGGAGCAAAATATTCCAAATGCTGGAAATTCTCCACCAGTCTGACAGCATCGGAGAGTAAGAAATTGAGTAACTGTTTCAGGTCTGCTCATCAGAATTTTGATGAAAGATCACAGACATCAAACATTAACTTTTTTTCCCTCTACTGATGAAAAGCCGCAGCTAAACCTGTGAAGTAATTGCAGTGTTTTCCACATTTAAGATAATCAGATTCTTCCTTCCTTATAACTATTCAGTTTGTACATGCCTATAGTGTACCAGTATTGTCATAATTACCTGATGCATTGATTCTTGTGCGTGGCTCTATATTTTCGATAGCAGTTCGACACTGCATATGGCTGTATCTCGTATATAGTAGAGTCACAGTCTTCAACACTGGAAGAACTTCTCCAATCAAAATTGACACTGATATTTTCATATTTAGGAGAGAGAGACTGTACTTCAATCAGTTGTGTTTTAGAGTTCTGTGGATATTTTTTATGCATGTCAATATGAGATTCCAGTTCAGTTGAAAGGTTGTTTGGAAAATCGGAGGAGTTTTTGACCATATGGCCTTTTTTTGCACTTTGGCAGTAGGAATCTGCAGAATGTGCTTTCACAGGTTTATTCTTTTGATCACCCACCGACTCCAAAATGCAGTGATTATGATCTCTAGTCTCAACAGATTGAAGTCCATCTGGTGCACTGTCTAGTGAATAGCTGCCTTTTGGTAAAACTTTCTGAAAATCAGTTTTAATTTTAGCAGAGAGTTTTATACCAAGAATCCTCTTAAATGAGTTTTTCTTTGAAGGCTCTTTTGGTGATCTTTCCAACTTTTCAGAATCAGCAGATGACAAGGATTTAGCTCTTGGCTTTGTAATAATAGCTTCATTATTTTGTGAAGTACTCGTTACTGTCACAGTGCTGGGACTCCCCAGAAAAGGCAAAATAGGATGTGGCAGTTTCCATACAGGTTTCTCACTCAGATGAATTGCTGTGTGTTCATTACTATTAGTTTCTCTGCTGCATAAACTGGCATGTTCATGTTCGGATTCATTTTCCACTGAATCATTTGCACCCTTATTGCCTGCTGACAAATCTTTCTTAACTTTAACAGATGCAGGCAGGCTATGACGCTGTGGCTTTTCTGGAACAGGCTTTGGAGAAATGTCCGACTTAGTGGGCATTTCTTCACTGCTAGTTACTCTTTCAAAATCTGAACGAGTCTCACTGTTTAATACAGGCACTTTGGAAGCATATGACAAACTGAGGTACTTGGGCAAACTCATAGAGAGAGAACTACTTCTAATAAAACTGCCCTTGTTGTCTGCTGGCAATGTTCTGTTACCACTTTCCAAATGTTTCTTTATCTGTTCTATTTTACTTCTACTTTGTAAGTCTGAAGTGATTTTGACTTTGGACTCTGCATCCAGAATTGGTTTTTTGGAGAATAAAACACTTTGATCACTTTCATCTTTCACCTGACTTGGCTCAATAATATTATCTTTTAAGCATGTATTGTTCATCTCGTCAGTCTGATGTGAATTTTCACTGTTATACTTACAGACATCACCAGAATCTACAGAACCAAATGACTTCTTGAAGTCTATAGTTCCACCTGGAGCCTTAAAGTGAGAATCACTGCATATCACATTAGGATCCACAGCATCTTCCACACTGTTGTCTATACAGTTTTGTCTGATGAGACCAATTAAGCGTGCTTTCTTTGGCTTTGGCATAGGCATAGGAGCTGGTTTGCTGCAAGGCACTGAAGTGGATGTTGAAGTAGTAATTAAAGAGTTAGTATCTTCTATGATCAATTTCTCCTTTTCTTCAAGTGTAAATGAAACTGTTGGCTGATTGTTAGACATCCTCTCTTTGTGATCAATAGCAGGAGAATGGCAAATTTTCTCATCTCTCGTCACTTTTTCTGATTGATCAGCAGCATTTTTAACCTCATTCTCTTTTTTCTCACCAACACATAGCTCTTCTGCATTTATTTTACAATTTCTTATATATTGGAAGGTTGAGTCAGAATTCAACAGCTCACTTTGCCCACTGTTGCTACTGTGCAATTTGGTCTCTGCATTACAATGTATATCTTTCTGTTTTGGAAGATAATTGTTTGGTGATACAACCTGAGTTAATACATCTTTAAATTTCTGCTCTGGGAAACCAGTTTTGCTAATTATCTGGTACCTGTTAAAAGTTTTGCCACACTGAGTTTCTGGCTTGTGCTGTATCCTTGAGGAATAATTTGTTTGGTCACGTTTCTTGTTTTTCTCCAAAGCGTCCAGTTTGGATAAATGGTCAACAACAATGTGTGTTTTATATGTATTTTCACCATTTAAGAATTTATACTCATATCCAGTTTTACACGAGCAGTTTGATTTAATGTAACGATGAGCAAATTCACAGCCTCTCTTTTGCATTCCGTCACCAACATCTTGGCAAGCTGAACACTTCACATTTTCACTCAACCTTTGCTCAATTTCCTCTGAGAATTTATTCTTTCGTAGTGGCGTTGGCTTTACTTCAGCCACTGGTGTAATTTTTGACAATATTGGTTTTGGTGCTAATGCTGGTTTTAGTCCTTTTTGTGTTGATAATGGTTCTGATATAATGATGTCAGGTTTTGGTGCAACTGGAGGAGGAGGTGGCTTCTTTCCCAAAACGAATCGGGGTTTAGGGGCCACTGGTGGCTTCTTAATTTCTACAGGAAAGAGACACACGTTAAAAATGTATTTCTATAGCTTAGATCAGACAAAAATTGGCAACATATGGCCTTTTAAATTACCATATTTTTAAACAAAAATGTAACACATGGATTAAGTTACAGTACTGAGATAATTAAACTTGGAATATAATGTTGTAACATTGTCCACTGCGTTTAAGTGCCAAAGACTGAGAACTGATGCAAGCCAACGGCCAATGACAGCTCAAGTGGCCAACTTGTAAGAGGAGGAGGAAAGTAAATGCAAACAGACAAAAGAGACAAGCTGAGGATAAAATAAACACCAAGACAGGATGAGGGCAGAACAATGAAACAGATCAAGGAAGTCAGAGGCAGAGTGACTGGAATAGAGGGAAAGCACAATGGCATACAGACAAGAGAAAATAAATGACTAGACATGGGAACAAAGGTGTACATAAATCATAGCACGCAGGCACGTGGATAAGGGCAAGATCAGGAGTGTGATAGGAAGGAGGTAGAAAGAGGACATATATAAGGTGGTGAAAAGAACATATTGTTTTCATGGATTTATTAACCACAAGCATGAAGACAAATAATATTATGGTTGAGTTCTGTAAATCACTGTTAGGCCTTAGTTGGAGAATCACAGACAATTCTAGGCATCACAGTATCAGGAAAGATACAAGAGCCTTAGTGTATGGATGAGGCTTACTAGAATGTTATCAAGGATAAGGAATTTCAGATCTGAGATGTTTGAAATTAGGTCGTTTACCTTACAGAGGTAACTGCCATTAAGGTTTTCCATGTGATGAGCGATTTTGATAGAGTAGGAAAAAAACTGATGATTGAGTCAATAACAAGATTTCACAGAAATAAAATCATTGGCAAAAGATTCAGACAGCAGTTAAGGAGAAATGCTTTCACTTAGCAAGCTCTCAGGATCTGGAAGGCTCAACATGAAAAAACTGATGGAAGCTGATTCTATAAATTAAAGAGAGTTGGAGAGGCAGGTGAAGATCAGAAACTTAAAGGGTTGTAGCCAGAACAAAACGAAGGAGCCAAATGTCTTACTTTTATTTTAGATATGTACAAACAGGGGTTGTGGGGTAGCAGATAAACTTGAGTGAGCAAACAAATCAAATGCACAGGTGTCAGACAAGACAATTGTGCAGTCAGCGAAGACATATACATAAGGAATAATGATCAAGATGTGACTACTCAATGGCAGTGGATAAACTTCAGGAATTAAATCTTTGATTCTCAAAGCAGTTATGATCATGACATTTTTTGATCCACAATACCAACTATACAATTGTCAAAAGAAAAACTAGGCCAAATTATCATAAGAATTATAAACTTATATTTTATCGACTTTCAGCTGCTAATAAAAGTTCATGAATGTGGAGCATCAGCCACACTCAGGTAACAGTTCAAAAATGTAAACAAACATCACAAGAACTTACACAGCAGCAAAAACTATTCATTGTAGCAACAACTGCAGAAAAAGAAAGTAAGATTAACAAGTCTAGATGTTTCACAGATTCGTAGGTTTAAAAAAACCTAGGTTTTACAAGTGTGGTTGATTTTGAAATGAGCAACGACTGTAATACTAACCAATTGCAACCAAGTTGAAAACCAATTTCCCTAAAGAAAGAAAATATTGCCATCCAGGGTTTTACACTAAAACTTTAAACCCTAAATATTACATATATTTAAGTATATACATTTTTGCTGCATACAAAACAGAGCAAATTATCCTTGAACATTTAACTTACTGGCTGCACAGGGACCTGCAACTTCAAGGCAACATTCATCATGTATGCATAAACTTGAATGAGAAGACAAGTAAAGACCAGGTATTTCCCCACAAAGAGATAGCTCCAAACAATGAGTTACCTGGCCCACTCACTCACAGCCTCGTGACCAGCTAAAAGTTGATCCTGTACAATAATACTTTTCTCAAATGCAGGAGAAGGAATTTTTAAAAATTAACAGAATGACAGCTTACACATTATAGTTTTTGGAAAATTTAGAGTTATACACCTTAATCCAGCTTGTTATGCCAAAGCTAGTATACTTATATGTCCTTCACAATTTTATTAACTACCTATATTAAACAAAGAGCAAACAAGATTAGGATTGTAATAAAAAATATGTAAATACTGCAAATGAAATAAGAATCCATATTGAAATTGTGAAATAAGTCAGTCAACATTTCATGTTCTGACGAAAGGTCCCAACTCACCAATTAACACCTACTCAGTTCCTGTCTAATTGAGCATTTTCAGTATTTTCTGCTTTTATTTAAGGTTATACTTTTTAAACAAATTCATTCATAGGTCATGGGCATTGTTGGCTGGCCAGCATTTATTGCTCATCCTGAGCTGCCCTTGAGAAGGTGGTGTGAGCTGCCTTCTTGAATCTCTGCAGTCCATGTTCTGTGGGTTGACCCACAATGCCATTAGGAAGGGAATTCCAGGATTTTGACCCAGCGACTGTGAAGAAGTGGCTTCAAAGGGAATTTACAGGTGGTGGTGTTCCCATTTATTTGTTGCCCTTGTCCTTCGAGATGGAAGTGCTTGTGGGTTTGGAAGGTGCTGTCTAAGGATCTTTGGTGAATGATTGCAGTGCATCTTGTAGATAGTGTACACTGCTGCTACTGAGCATTTGTAGTGGAGGGATTGAATGTTTGTAGATGTGGTATCAATCATGCTTTGCACTGGGTGGTGTCAAGCTTCTTGAATGTTGCTGGGGTTGCACTCATCCAGACAAGTGGGGTGTATTCCATCACGCTCCTGACTTGTGCCTTGTTGACGGTGAGAGTCAAGAGATGAGTTACTTGCCGCAGTATTCCTAGCCTCTGACCTGCTCTTGTAGCCACTGTGTTTATGTGGGGTGTCCAGTTGAGTTTCTGGTCAATGGTAATCGCAAGGATGTTGACAGTGGGGGAATTCAGTGATGGTTACACCACTGAACGTCAAATGGTGGTGGTCAGAGTATCTCTTATTGGTGATGGTCATTGCCTGGCATTTGTGTGGCACGAATGTTCCTTGCCACTCGTCAGCCCAGGCCTGGATATTATCAAGACTTTGTTGCATTTGAACATGGACTGCTTCAGTAACTGAGGAGTCACAAATGGTGCTAAACATTGCACACTCAGCAAACGTCCCCACTTCTGACCTTGTGATGGAAGAAAGGTCATTGATGAAGCTGCTGAAGATTATTGGACTTAAGTCACTATCCCAATGGACTCCTGCAGATACATCTTGGAGCTGAGATGACTGACCTTCCATAACCACAATTATCATTCTGTGTACCAGGTATTGTTGGTATACCAATCATTGGTTAGGTCTCACCTCGATGATTGAGGAAATTGAAGACATAAAGAAGCTTTAAAAGAAATTGGCTGCTTCTTTTATAAAAACAAGTTAAATTTTAAGATTATAAAGATAATTGACAAAACTGATTCAAACTAATTGCTAAAAATTAAACATTATGAATTAACAGCAGATAGAGAACTGCTGCACCAAAAGGCAGCATACGTATTGTGAAATGTTACCAGGAACAGTCAGTCCTTGAAGCTAAAAAGCATGAACAGGTTCAAAGACCAATTTGGAGATAAATTATTCAGGGACATTGAGAGAGGTAAGCAAATGGATTTAATTATTTGGTTCCTAGAAAGCCATATTATTTAACTCTTCACACAAGTCAAAAGAAATATTGTTTCTCAAGCATGGACAAAAAAAAAACTCTTTGTAACTTTTGTACCTTTAATGTCAAATAATTTTTGTTTAAATTATTGGTGTATTTGGTTTCTGCTGCTTCCCTTGGGGGACATAGGCTCCTCACTGGGTAATGATTCCAGGGTTGCTGGTCACTGGGAATTTTTCACAGTAACTTCATTGCAGTGTTAACATAAGCTTATGTGTGACACTAATAAATAAACTTTAAAAAAAGCTTTCACCTTGCCCAGGTGATCATTCTTCACACATGGTGAACTATGAGCTGAACAGGACCAATCCTGTCCATACAGGAATTATTAGATAGAAATCAGAAGATTCAACTCCAGGTAGTTTTCCATTCCGTTACCAAGTAGTGCAAAACTGTTACAGTCCACCCACTAACCCAGACGGATCAGTGAGTAATCAAAGAACAGAAACAAAAAATGAAACCCTTCTAGTCTTCCTGGCATGACTTACTAAATTAATCAAGATGCTGAAAGAATTTCATGTTTAGCCAATATATAACAAGGACACAGACTTAATCATCCCACCCTCAACAGCGCTTCTCAGTCTAAAAGTATGATTAAAAAAGTTGGAATTTTTAACATGAATCTTTTTCAGTAATTCAAGATACTCAATTCAAAACTTTATTTGTTCAAATGTTTCAGAGCTTTCAGAAATTTGAGATTAAGGATTGCTCCTCAGAGAAGACAAAGATCCTTTGAATACTAAAGAATGGTTTTCAGTGTCAGCTGCAACCAGGCATTAAACCTGGTGGTCACAGCAATAGGAAGGAGGCATCTGAAGTTTGACGATTAATAGACAATTACAAGTGCCACACGTTTGGTCCCCAAAAACCTACTACTCCTTTAGTACAGTCATTTAAAAATCACACGATTTTCCAAACAATACAGTTTTTCAACAGTTTCAAAATACAAACCAGATGCCACACAGAAACAAAAGGAACAAAGCAATTCAAAGCCAAAGGAAATAAGACTTCTGAGTTACAAAATCCTGGATATGGAAACCCTCCCGTTAAGTACATATTGCCATTTTCAATACATCTCGTCATTCTTATCAGTTTTCTTTAAATTACTAATCTCAAGAATTGCACCAAACATTGATAAAACTTTTCCCGTTAACTCAGAGCATGCTATACATTGGTTATACGAGTAGCAAAATTAAAGATAACCCTTAATTTGCATTGATTTCTCCAAGAAAACTTTCCCAGAACTTCTGACCAGCGATAAGTACAAAGTTATTTTCCTTACATAATCCAGTCCCAGTTGTTTTCCTCACGTAATCCCGTCAATAAACGTAAACTGGAATCGAGAATGCACATAAATGACACTGACACAAAAAGGAATCGGTGCAGTTGATGTTGGTAGGAATTGACTGCACTTGCCTGCCGAAGCTCTTGAAAGACAAACTTGGACAGAGCTGACGGCCTCAAAAGCAGACAGATGGGAAATGATGTGGTCAATGGGAAAAATGCAAATCAGTCATCCGTTACACCTCCTTACATCCCAAGGGGAAATATCTGCTGGACAAATTCGTGTTTTAAAGAGATCGAATGAACCGTCAACATTAGAAGTTTGCAAAAAAAAACAGGGAAGAAACTTCAATAGATCTTGGCAAAGAAATTCTGAGTTAAGTATTTGCCCGGGGGGGGGGGGGGAGGGGGTATGCGGAGTTGGACAGTTTCCTTCAACAAAACATAGATTTTTATCACTTTACGAAACAACTCTCAATATGAAAAACACGAGTAGTTTGGGATTAGGCTCGATGTCGTGTGTTGGATGAGTGGTCGGTGGGGGCTCTGAGAAAACCTGACCCACCAGCTTCAGGACTTGAAGACACCGAGACCCGGGAGCAGCAAAAAAAATCACTGCAGCCTCACTCCGCTTGTGAGGGACTCGGCTGCAAAACCGAACCGAACCCGAACCGGTGTAAAGTTGGCGGAACTCACTCACTCACCTGCGCTCATACTGTGTAGGGGGAAAGGACGCCGTACACTCTGCTAGCGCTCCATCCCCGGCTCTGCGGACCACCACAAACACCTCACGGCACCAGACAGTTGGAAGGACCGGGGGAAGGGGGCTACTGGTGCTATCGGACTGTTGTAGTTAATAAAGTTTATAGATCATGTGGAGGTGTTTTTTTTTCCTCTCCTTCCCCCGTGAAACACTTCACGCTCACTCTCCTCCAACGCCGTCCCGTCCGGCTCGAGCCGCGGCTCTGCTCGCTCGCGCGCCAGCGCACGCCCCCTGCAGCCCAACCGCCAACTCCGGCAGGGCGCGTGCGCGCGATCCTCCTGACGGTGGCCCGGCCGTTGGGCAAAGGCCGAGAATTGCGCATGCGTTTCCGCCTCCCCCCACCCGCTCCACCTTCAAAGACCTGGCCCCGAAGATTCACGGGATGGCTGTAGTCCATTCGGCTCCCCTCTTTCCGCTCCGTCGTCAGGATTCACTCCCTGAGTCGGACTACAACTCCCACCGTCCTCAGGGTTCACTCCCTGAGCCGGACTACAACTCCCACCGTCCCCAGCGCGGCCCCGCTGCCGGCAGAGCGCCCGCTCACTTCAATGGCGGATGGTGAAGAGTTTGATGAGGAGCTGGTGTTGGAGGTGAGTGTTTCCACCCTAGTTATGGGAGTAGAGAAGCGGTATATTAGTCAAATGGGTTGCAGAGGAACAGGGACAGAGCCTTTGAAGTACGGAGGGCTCTGCGGGTTCTGGTACACGAATCTCAAAAAGTATTTAGGTACAGCGTGAGGAAGGCAAATGGAACGTTATTTATTGTAAGGGGAATGTAATATAAAAGTAGGGATGTTTTACTACACGATGTTGATGTGAGCACATCTGGAGTATTGAGTACAATTTTCGTTTCTTTAGAAAATATATAATTGCATTAGAAGCTTCACAGTTGATTCCTGGAATGAAAGAGTTTTTTTAATGGGCAAACGTTGGACGTGCTGGATCTACATCCAATGGAATTTAGAAAAATGAGAGGCAAACTTATTGAAACATATAAGACTCTGAGGTGTCTTGACAGAGTGTTTGCTGAGAGGATGTCTCCTGAGGAATCTAAACCCAGGGAACACAGTTTAAAAATAAGAGGTCTCCTGGAGGCCAGTTTTTGTGGTCATGAATCTGTGAGACACACTTTCTCCAAAGTGTGGGAGAGACAGGGTCATTCAATATCTTAAAGACAGAGGTAGATACATTCCTGACTAACAAGAGAACGGAAGTGCTCAGGGGTTGCCCAGATAGTGGCACTGACGCCACAAACTGATCAGCGGCGATCTTATTGAATGGTGCAGCAGGCTTGAGGCACCTAATGGTGGACTCCTGCTCATAATTTGTATGTTCACATGTACCTTTTTTTATCTTTTGCTTTATCGTCCTAATGATAGTTATTAATTCAAGCTCTAGGGCTACTGTACAGTATCATATCCTGCTCTATTAGTCATTTAACTTACAAAATGACAAGTTTGATTCATCTGATCTGTCAACTTGTTTAGTCTAATGATTATTTTATTTACTGTAATGTGTATCAAAATGAATGAATTTGTAATTTCAACTGATAATCTGAAGAGTTCAGTTACATTCAATGTCATGAATATTGTTGAATTCTTGTCAGCCAAACATAACTCGGTAAGGATATTAAAATCAGATTTTATGCCCATTTTAAAGCACAGGACCTTTTCACTTCTTATTTTTAAAAACATTTTTTAAATTCATTGTGAGACATGAGTGTCACTGGCTAGCCAGCATTTATTGCCCATCCCTGGTTGCCCTTGAGAAGGTAGTGGTGAACTGCTTTCTTGAAACACTGCAGTTCACATGTTGTGGGTTGACCCGTAATGCCGTTAAAGAAGGAATTCCAGGATTTTAACACTCTGGCTGCAAAGGAATGACTAGGGGAATTTCACAGTAACTTCATTTCCGTATTAATGTAAGCCTACTTGTGATAAGTAGGCTTATCACAAGTAGGCTTACATAAGTAGGCCTACACTAATAAATAAACTAAAAAAATTTGAGATATGCAAGACACCAGAGTTCGAGGAACTCCAAGAACTAAGAAGGTTGGAATTGGCGAATGTGGACTGGGGGAGCGCGTTGGAAGGTAGGTCTGCTGAGGAGCAGTGGAGGATCTTTAAGGAGATCTTTCTTGGTGCTCAGCAGAAATTTATTCCGATGGTCAAAAAGGACAGTAGGAGGAGAGGTAATAAGCCGTGGATAACGAAGGAGGTGAAGGAAAGTGTTAAATTAAAAGTGGAGGAATTTAGAGTAGCTAAGAGCAGTGGGCGAGAAGAGGATTGGGAAAGGTTTAAATGTCAACAAAGATTGACAAAGAAGTTGATAAAGGAGGGTAGGAGAAGCTATGAAGCTGGGCTAGCACTTAATATAAAAAAGGATAGCAAGAGTTTTTATAAATATATAAAAAGGAAGAGGCTGGCTAGGGTGAACGTTGGTCCTTTAGAGGATGAGAAAGGGGACCTAGTGGTAGGGGATGGGGAAATGGCTAAGGTCTTGAATAACTTTTTTGTTTCTGTCTTCACGGAGGAGGACGTGAATAATTTGCTGGGTGTTAGCGATGGAAAGGTGGTAGGACTGGAGGGTCTTAATGACATTACTGTTGCTAGAGAGGTGGTGCTCGACAGACTGGAGGGGCTGATTGTGGACAAGTCGCCAGGACCGGATGGAATGCATCCGAGGGTTCTGAAAGAAATGGCGGAGGTTATAGTGGATGCCTTGGTGGTTATTTTCCAGACGTCGCTGGATTCCGGGGAAGTGCCGGAAGATTGGAAAACGGCTAATGTTACGCCGTTGTTTAAGAAGGGTGCCAGGCAAAAGGCGGGGAATTATAGGCCGGTTAATTTAACGTCTGTGGTAGGTAAAATGTTAGAATCCGTCATTAAGGAGGAAATTGCGAGGCATCTTGAAGGGAATTGCTTGATAGGGCAGACGCAACACGGTTTCATTAAAGGGAAGTCGTGTCTGACAAATTTATTGGAGTTCTATGAGGA
Source organism: Carcharhinus amblyrhynchos (assembly GCF_965287045.1). Taxonomy (NCBI): domain Eukaryota; kingdom Metazoa; phylum Chordata; class Chondrichthyes; order Carcharhiniformes; family Carcharhinidae; genus Carcharhinus; species Carcharhinus amblyrhynchos. The sequence continues at coordinate 3,976,260 of NC_137342.1, read as the reverse complement.
TGTGTCTAGGGCAGTGGATAGAGGAGAGCCGGTGGATGTGGTCTTTCTGGATTTTCAGAAGGCGTTTGACAAGGTACCTCACAAGAGGTTATTGCAGAAGGTCAGGGGACATGGAGTTGGGGTAGGGTGTTAGCGTGGATAGAGGATTGGTTGTCAAATAGGAGGCAGAGAGTGGGGGTCAATGGGTGCTATTCGGATTGGCGGTTGGTGACTAGTGGGGTGCCCCAGGGGTCGGTGCTGGGGCCTCAGCTATTTACCATTTATATAGATGATCTGGAGGAGGGAACCGAGTGCAGGGTGTCGAAATTTGCTGATGACACCAAGATTGGGGGAAAGGCAAATTGTGCGGAGGGTGTGGAGAGTCTGCAGAAGGATCTAGATAGGCTGGGCGAATGGGCCAGGAAATGGCAAATGGAATTTAATGTTGGCAAGTGTGAGGTGGTCCACTTTGGTAGGAAGAATGGTAGGAAGGATTATTACTTACGTGGCGAAAAACTGCAGCAGGCGACGGTGCAGAGGGACCTCGGGGTCCTTGTGCATGAGTCGCAAAAACCCAGCCTGCAGGTGCAGCAGGTGGTCAGGAAGGCGAATGGGATGCTGGCCTTCATAGCGAGGGGGATTGAATATAAAAGTAGGGAGGTCTTGCTGCAGCTGTATAGGGCATTGGTGAGGCCGCAGCTGGAGTACTGTGTGCAGTTTTGGGCGCTGCACCTGCGCAAGGATATTTTGGCCCTGGAGGGAGTGCAGAGGAGGTTTACTAGGCTGATACCGGAGTTGAGGGGATTGAGCTATGAGGAGAGGCTGAATAAACTAGGCTTGTACTGGTTAGAGTTTAGAAGAATGAGGGGAGATCTCATTGAGACGTATAAGATGATGAATGGGATGGATAGGATAGAGGTGGAGAGACTCTTCCCGCTCAAAAAAGACAGTAGGACTAGGGGGCACAGCCTCAAGATAAAGGGGGGGCGGTTTAGAACGGAGTTGAGGAGGAACTTCTTCACTCAAAGGGTGGTGAATCTCTGGAATTCTCTGCCCGTTGAAGTGGTGGAGGCTGCCTCGCTAAATATTTTTAAGAAGCGGGTTGATGGGTTCTTGATAAGAGAGGGGATTAAGGGTTATGGGGAGAGGGCGGGAAAGTGGAACTGAGCCACGACAGATCAGCCATGATCTTATTGAATGGCGGGGCAGGCTCGAAGGGCTAGATGGCCTACTCCTGCTCCTATTTCTTATGTTCTTATGTTCTTAAGTTACAGTGATGGGAAGGGTGATACTATCTCGGCATTTGAAGAGCAGAATCAGAATTTTAAAATCGAGGAATTGCTGGAATAAGTGCCAATGCACTGTCAGCAAACAAAGGAGTGATGAGTGAATGGGACCTGGTGAGAATTAGGACAAAAGTACCAGAGTTTTTGCACAAGGAACAAAGAAAAGTACAGCACAGGAACAGACCTTTCCAACCTCCAAGCATGCAATCATGATGCTTGCCTATAAGTAAAACTGTATGCACTCATGGAGTCCATATCCTTCCAATCCCATCCTGTTCATGTATTTGTCTATTTGCCCCTTAAATGCTGCTATCGTACTTGCTTCCATCACCTCCCTGGACAGCGTGTTCCGGACACTCACCATCCTTTGTGTGAAACAAAAACTTGCCTCGCGTATTGCCTCTAAACTTTTCCCCACGCACCTGAAACCTATGTCCCCGAGTACTTGACTTTTCTACCCTAGGAAACAGCATCAAACTATCCATTCTGTCCATGACACTCATAATCTTGTAAACCTCTATCAGGCCACGCCTCAACCTCCATCATTCCAGTGAGAAAAAACTGAGTTTATCTAACCTCTCTTCGGAGCTAATACCCTCCAACCAGGCAACATCCTGGTAAACTTCTTCTATACCCTCTCCAAAGCATTCACATCCTTCTGGTAGCGTGGCAACCAGAATTGTATACAATATTCTAAATGAGGCCTAACTAAGGTTCTGTACAAGCTGTAGCATGACCTGCGAATTTTTATACTCAATGTCTTGACCGATCAAGGCAAGCATGCCACACGCTTTCTTGATTAATTTATCCACCTGCGTTGCCACTGTCAGTGATCGGTGGACGTGTACACTCAGATCTCTCTGCCATTTCAATACTCCTAAGGGACCGTTTACTGTATAATTCCTATACGCATTGGACCTTCCAAAATGCATTATCTCACACTTGTCCGGATTAAACTCCATCTACCATTTCTCCACCCAAGTCTCCAACTGGTCTAAATCTTGCTGTATCCTCTGACAATCCTCTTCACTATCTGCAACTCCACCAGTTTTTGTGTCATCTGCGAACTTACTAATCAAACCAGTTTCTTTTCCTCCAAATCATTTATATATATTCTACAAACAACAAATGTTCCAGAACTGATCCCTGTGGAACACCGCTAGTCACAACCTTCCATTCAGAAAAGCGCTCGGTCTTGTATGCCCAAGCCAGTTCTTTATCCATCTTGCCAGCTCTCCTCTGACCCCGTGTGACTTCACCTTTTGTACCAGTCTACCATGAGGTACCTTGTTAAAGGCTTTACTGAAGTCCATGTATACAGCAACCACTACCTTTCCCTCATCAATCATTTTTGTCACTTCCTCAAAAATCTCGATCAAGTTAGTGAGGCATGACCTCCCCACCACAAAACCATGCTGTCTATCACTATTAAGTCCATTTTATTATAAATGTAGTAAATCCTGTCCCTAAGAATCTTTTGCAATAATTTCTCTACCAGTAACATAAAACTCACCGGCCTATAATTTCCTGGATTATTCCTGTTGCCCCTTTTAAACAATGGAACAGCATTGGCTATCCTCCAGTCGTCCAGAACTTCACTTGTAGCCAATGAGGATACAAAGATTTCTGTCAAGGCCCCAGCAATTTCCAGCCTTACCTCCCTCAGTATTCTGGGGTAGATCTATCAGGTCCTGGTGATTTGCCTACTTTAATGCTTTTTAAGATGGCCAATACCACCCCCTTTTTGATATTGATACAACCCAGAATACTCACCCTATCCTAGGCTCCTCATCCACCAAGTCCCTCTCTTTGATGAACACTGAGGCAAAATATTCATTTAGTATCTTGCCCATTTCCTCTGGTTCCATGCATAGATTCCCTCCACTATCTTTGAGTGGATCACCCTTTCCTTGGCTACACTCTTGCTCTTTTCATACATATAAAATGCCATAGGGTTTTCCTTAATCCTGTTTGCATAAAGCTAAAGTTTATGGGAGGCTGGCCAGGAGGGCATTGAAATTGCCAAGTCTTGAGAAATGGAAGGCATGGATGTGGGTTTCAGCAACAGACGTGCAGAGTCAAGGGCGTTAGACCATGTGACAGATATGCATCAGGCATCTTGGGAACAGAATGGATGTGTGGTTGGAAGCTCAAAATGGTATCAAATAATTAATCTAAGTTGGGATGATCATGGCACTACGTCAAACAATTTTAGTAGCAACTTACATTTAGAGCATCGGTGAATGGCCTGTGTGCTATTAAATGTTGCAAAACTGTATGTTTAAGTAGCATCATATTGTGTAACAAAACTGCTTCATTGGCAGTCTCACTGAGCATGATGTTCAGTTATTAGATGTTAAGTTCTAATTTCACTGTTTGTGTTATGATAATTTAATGTTGATGCATACATTTTATTAATTGCAACATGTGCTTTGACATTGGATACAGTGTGTGCATCTCCAAAAATGTGTTTTGATTTTTTTAAAAAGTAGGATTTTTTAAATAAATTTTCTGGTGTGGAAGATGAACATGTTGCAATTCAGCCATTTAACAACATGTTAATTGTGAATCTCGTACTGTTTACTGGATTATTTATTTCATATAATTTATTAAGCAGTAGCTATTTGTCATAGAAGGAAGGATAACATCTTGTTTTATTATTGTAACAAAATAGTGTCCAACCATATAATGACAGCAATATTTTCACAAAACTAGACCTTTTCTGCCAAGTTTAGGCAAGCAATAGCGCAGTGACAATGCCACTGGATTAGTATTCCAGAGGCCTGGAATTTTTCACAACAGCTGGTGGAATTTAAGTTTAATTATGAAATCTGTAATAAAAATGCATGGTGGCACAGTGGTTAGCACTGCTGCCTCACAGCACCAGGGATCTGGGTTCAATTCGCAGCTTGGGTCACTGTGTGGAGTTTGCATGTTCTCCTTATGTCTGTGTGGGCTTCCTCCGGTGCTCCAGTTTCCTCCCACAGTCCAAAAGATACTCTGGTTAGGTGCCTTGGCCATACTAAATTCTCCCTCAATATACCCGAACAGGCGCTGAGTGTGGCGACTGGGAATTTTCAGAGTAACTTCATTTTTCAGTGTAAATGTAAGCCTATTTGTGACACTAATAAATAGACTTAAGATTTAAACTTTAAATGCTAGGATCTATATTGAAATAACCAGATTGTTGAAAACCCCCATCTGATCCACGAATGTCCTTTAGGAAAGCAAATGTGCCATCCTTACTTGGTGTTACCTATATGTGGCTCACAGCATTTCTTAACTGGTCGCTGAACTAGACTGGCAAATCACTCCTGAATAAGAGGCACAGTGGGCTCAAAATGTTAACTCTCTCTCTCTCTTCGCAAATGCTGGCAGACCGGTTGGGCTTTTACAGCATCTCTTTTAATTTCTGATTTTCAGCATCCCCAGTATTTCACTTTTATATTAGTAATGCACTCAGTTGTATCAACATACATAGTAGGATCAGAAATGGGCCAATCAACCCCTCGTGCCTGCTCTATCATTTAATAATCTGATTATAACCTGAACTCCACATGCCCGCATATTGTCAATAACCTTTCACCCCCTTGTTTATCAAGAATCTCTTTACCTCTGCCTTAAAAATATTCAAAGACATTGCTTCCATCATCTTTTGAGGAACTGAGTTCCAAAGACCAGTTATCCTCTGAGAGTAACCATTTCTCCTCATCCCTGTCTTAAATGGATGATCCTTCATTTTTTAACAATGGTCTTTAGTTCTAGATTCACCCACAAGAGGAGACATCCTTTTCTGCATCCATCTTGTCGTGGGCCCTTGGGATTTTGTATGTTTCAATCTTTTCTTGCTCTAGTGTATACAGGCCTACATTGTCCAACCATTCATCATAAGACAACCCATCTATTCCAGATATTGATCTAGTAAACCACCTGTGAACTGCTCCAATACATTTACATCCTTTCTTAAATAAGGGGACTAATACTGTACACGGTATTTCAGCTATGGTCTTACTGATGCCCTTTATAACTGAAGTATAACCTCCCTACTTTTGTCTTCAATTTCCCTTGCAATTAATAATAACATGCTATTAGCTTTCCTAATTCTTGCATTATGGCACCGTGGTTAGCATTGCTGCCTCACGGCCAGGGATCTGGATTCAATTCTGACCTTGGGTGATTGTGTGAAATTTGCAAATTCTCCCCATGTCTGCGTAAGTTTCCTCCAGGTGTTCTGGTTTCCTCCCACACTTCAAAGATGGATGGGTTCAGTTGATTGCCATGCTAAATTGCCTCTTAGTGTCTGGGTAAATAGGGAATTATGGGTATAGGCCTGATTGTGGTCAGTGCAGACTCAATGGACCAAATGGCTTCCTTCTGCACTGAGGGATTCTATGATCTGCATACTAACTTTTTGTGATTCATGCACTAGGATATCCAGATTCCTCTGCATTCCGGAGATCTGCAATCTCTCACCATTAAGATAAGATGCTCTTCCTTAATCTGTCTGCCAAGATGGTCACTTTTCCATTTTCCCACATTATACTCTATTTGCAAGATTTTCATCACGTCAAAGAATGAAGAAAATTACAGCACAGGAACAGGCCTTTCGGCCCTCCAAGCCTGCACCAACTATGCTGCCCGACTTAACTAAAATCTCCGACCCTTCTGGGGACCATATCCCTCTATTCCCATCCTATTCATGTACTTGTCAAGATGCCCCTTAAAAGTCACTACTGTATCCGCTTCCACTACCTGCCCCCGGTAATGAGTTCCAGGCACCCACTACTCCCTGTGTAAAAAAAAAAAAAAATTTGCGTCGTAATCTCCTTTAAAAGAAACTTAACCTATCTGAGAGAATCACAAATTTATTATGGCACAGAAAAATACCATTAGGCTCATTGTGGCTCTCCAATGAAGTAGTATGTCTTTGTGCCTTTACACCATACTCCTACACATTGTTTCTATTCAAGTAATCATCTAATGCTCTCTTGATTGTCTCTTTAATTTATGGCTAATGAATTTGATTTTTTTGAGGTGACTAGATGTGTAGATGAGGATGGTGCAATTAATGTATTCTACGTGGACGTCAGTACAGTTTTTGACAAGGTCTCGCTTGGGAGACTGTTCAAGAGGTAAGAACCCATGGGATTCAGAGCAGTTTGGCAAATTGGATCCAATATTGGTCGAAGATTACTTTTGTGACTGGAAGCTTGTGTCCAATGTGTGCTACAGGGCTTCGTGCTGGGTCCATTACTATTTATAGTGTAAATTAATGACCTAGGCTATTGAAAGTAGGTAGGATCAGTAAATTTGCAAATTACACGAAAATCAGTGGTGTAGTAAATAGTGAGGCGCAATGCCTTAGATTACAGGAAGATATAGATGGGCTGGTCAGATGGGCAGAACAGTAGCAAATGTAATTTAACCCTGAGAAGTGTGAAGTAATGCATTGAGGGAGGACTAACAAGGCAAGGAAATACACAATGAACAGAACGAGTTTATGAAATACAAAGGACCAGAGAAGTCTTGTGCAAGACCCCTGAAGGCACAGGGGAGGAGGGGAGAAGGAGGAATCATGATTGAGGCGCACAAAATTCAGAGCAGGAGATTTCGAGGGGATTTGAGGGAAAACGTTTTCACCCAGAGGGTGGTGGGAATTTGGAATCTACTGCCTGAAAGGATGGTCGAGGCAGGGATCTTCACAGTGGAGAAATATTTGGATGAACACTTCAAATGCCTTAGCATACCGGGCTATGAATGAAGTGCTGGAAAATAAGATGAGAATAAGTATGTACTTAATGTCCAGTACAAACATGATGGGCCGAAGGATCTCTTTTATGCTGATAAACCTGGTGACAAGTACCAGACAATGCCATTTTCAACACTGAAGAACCTAACCATCTCTCCTTGATTTTGAACAACATTTCTATCACTGAATAGCTTTGTTATCAACATCCTGGGGGTTACCATTGACCACAGACATTACTGGGCCAGCCATTTAATTCTGGCTGCAAGAATAGGACAGAAGCTGGGAATTCTGCTGCAGGTAACTCATCTCCTGGCTCTCCAAAATCTAGTCAACAAGGCTGGAGTATAGTGGAATATTTTTCCCTTGCCTAGATAACTGCAGCTCCAACAACATTCAAGAAGCCCAGCACCATCCAGGACAAAGCAGCCTGCTTGATTGGAGTCCCACCCATTCCCTCCACCACCAATGTAAAGTATGCACAGCAGCAATTTGCCAAGGCTCCTTCAACAAACTATGACCTCTTCCACATAGAAAAAGAGCATGTAAACACTATCACCTGTAAATTTCCCTCCAAGCCACACACCATCCTGACTTGGAATCATTTTGTCATTCTTTTAATATCACTGAGTCAAAACCTTCCAAAGAGCACTGTGGGTACACCTACGCCACATGCAGTTCAAGAATGTAGCTCACCACCACCTTCTCTAGGGCAACTGGAGTTGGGCAACAATAAAAATATATGTCCCCAATCTCTATATGGTAATTTTAGTTTTTTCATTGTATTCTTTAAGTCCAATCATTGGGGCAGACGTCTGGAGATTTGAACTTCAAAGACTTTATGGTCAGAAGTTGTAGACCATGTATTTCGACACAAAGGCAAAATACTGCAGATGTCAGTAACTGAAATAATAGAAAATACTGTTAATTCAGGGCAGACTATCAGTGGAGATAGAAATGCCAACTCTTTCTATCAGTGACCTTTCATTCAAAACTAAAAGCAATCACGGGGTGAGAGAAACAGTGTCAGTAGAAATGGTGGGATGGTGATTAGTGGAAGGACGGGAGTGAATCGATGGCGAAATGGTGCAGGGCAAAAGTGGGTGTTAATGGGACAGGTAAATAATTAAAAGATGGACCAGAAAATGTGCAAATATACTTTGACACTTAGTGCGAGTAGCTATTTCTTTGCAAGCCAATATGTCAAGAATGCCACAAGAGGTAATTCTCTTAACCTAGGCAACAAGTGGGAGGCTATTTAACCAAGAGAAACAATATATCTGAATCTAGCTATTTCTCTCTAATATCCACATACATGCTTTTCTGTTGACAGTATATATTAGCTGGCAATCAAGATTTATTGCCATTTTGTTTCCTATCCTACTCCTTTAATCTGGTGACATTTTGGGGAATTGTATCATACTCAACTAGTTCATGCAATAGAGAATGGGGTTAAATTCAGGATCACCCTGGTCACTGTAAAATAATATCATCGATACATTGATGTTTGGGAGAGCCTAACTTGATTCCTTGTGTACAATTTTTACATGTTTCTCATATCACATTTATTGTGTGCACCAGTTACACAAAATACCTGGCTTATGGTCAGATTTCCTACATTTGGAATATGGAAATCATCATTGTTAGATTCCCAGCTATATCATTTGTGAATTTTCTTCATTTGCAATTTGAGAGTTTTCAGGAACAGGAAATTGTTCCTTTTTTGATTAATATGAAGTGGCCTGCCTGCCTGCCTTCCCACCAAATCCCTCAATTTCTTTCTTGTCTGGAAATCCATCTAGTTGTTCCCTGAACCTATTACATGGTTGCTTCAGTGGATTTTTCTGGCAATTTGAAATGTGCAGTAAGTACCTGTACCATTACTCTGTACATTGCTACAATGATGGCTTGTCATTGATGTTTAGGTTCTTACCATCAGCTTCAAAGTTTACAAGTGTGTCTAGTCAAAGTATGACCTTTGAGTAGATTTTTAAGACTGATGGAGATACTGGTGAACCAATCTGTTCGTTCTCTTGTCTGCTGTTAAATGCACTGAAGAAACTGATTGATTAGAGATGACTGCCTTGAAATGTGAACAGACAACCTCTAACAGCTGTTTGTAAATTTCCACGAGCAAATTATGCATACTCCTTTACTCATGTAATTAAAAAGATGGAAGGAAAACTCCAACAGACATCTACGAGACCCAAACTGGAAAATGATTATTTGGAAGTAGAAAAGCGGTTGTGGTAATTTTTCAACACTGACCTTAGTGGCATTAAAACTACAACACCTGTTTGTATAGTAAACATGGTAGTTTATACATGAAATTTATGTCTCTAATTGTTTCAGTTGTGTAGTAACAGCTGTTGTGACTGACAAAACTGTTTCACCAGTAATGCAGTCACTGAGTGCCTTTCATCTAAAGCACTGATGGGGTGTCCAACTATACCTTAATATTCCATGTAATTCTGTTCAAAATTAACAGCAACGTACATTTATCTCACACCTTCAAAAGTAGTAAAATGTCCAAAAAAACTTCACAAGAGCGTTATCAAATAATAAAATTAACATGCAGCCACATAAAGAGAAGTGACCAAAAGCTTTGTCAGAGTATAAAGAATGGCAGAGAATGAAGAGTGCAAGGAAGTTGGCTAAAACAAGAGTTTCTGCAGGTATATAAACAGTGAGTGAGTGTTGGTCCTCTTTAGAGTGAAAATGTGAAGTTGATAGTGGATAATAAGGAAATGGCAGATGAAATGAATAAATATTTTGCTTCAATCTTCACTAAAGAGGATACAAAAATGTGCCAGTAATAGCTATAAATCAAGAGGTGGAAAGGGCAAGCTAGTGAAATTGCAATCACTGTTTTCTTAAAGTATTTATTTATTAGTGTCACAAGTTGCTTTTAGTAACACTGCAATTGAGTTACTGTGAAAATCTCCTAGTTGCCACACTCCTGTACCTGTTAGAGTACATTGAGGTAGAATTTAGTATGGCCGATGCACCTAACCAGCATGTCTTTCATACTGCGGGAGGAAACCAGAGCACCCAGAGGAAACCCACGCAGACGTGGGGAGAAAGTGCAGACTCCGCACATACAGTGATGCAAGCCAGGACTCAAACCTGGGACCCTGGTGCTGTGAGGCAGCAATGCTCACCACTGTGCTACCCTGCTTGGAAGCCGTACTGAGAAAATCTAATGGAGTTTCAAGTCTGCAAGTCCGAATGGACTTCACTGTAGGGTCTTAAAAGAGGTGGCTAACGAGGCAGTGCATTGCTAATTTTCCAAGATTTTGGGAAGCGCCCATCAGACTGGAAAGTAGCAAATATAATTCCTCTATTCAAGAAGGGAAGGAAGTAGAAAACAGGGAACTATAGGCCAGATAACTTGACATCTGTTGTGGGGAAGGTGTTAGAATCGATCATTAAGGTGGTTACAGCTGGGCACTTAAAGAAACTTAAAGTAATTGGGAAAAATCAACATGGTTTTGTAAAGGGCAATCGCATTTAACCAATTTATTGCAGTTCTCTGAAGGAATAACATGCGCTGTGAATTACAGGGAGCCTGTAGATGTCCTGTTCTTGTATTTCCAGAAGGCATTTAATGAGGTATCACATCAAAGGTTATTGCAGAAAGTAAAAGCTCATGGTTTTAGAGGTAACATTGGCATGAGTTGAAGATTGGCTGGCAGCCAGAAAACAAAGTATGCATAAATGGATCTTTTTCTGATTGTCAGATGGAGTCCTGTAGGGGCCGTAACTTTTTACAATTTTATGTCAATGACTTAGATTGTTGTTGATATTGTAGATTGACTCGAATTTTATGAATAGTAAACCGAAGCAAGAACGCTCCATTGAAAGCTGTTCTTTTTCATTATACGAGTTGAAACATCTGTAGTTTACAACAAAAAAACTATGACATCACCTTATATTTATGTTCATGCTGGTTGTTGGGTGGCACAGTGGTTGACACTGCTGCCTCACAGCAATTCCAGTTTGGGGTGACTGTGGGGTGTTTGCACGGTTTCTCTGTGTCTTCATGGATTGGGTGCTCTGCTTTGCTTTGGGGAAAAGCTCCAAAAGCTAGTGGCGTTTGCTCCCAAATAAACCTGTTGGACTTTAACCTGGTATTGTAAGACTTCTTACTGTGGTCACTCCCACAGTCGAGAGATGTGTGGATTAGGTTGATAGACCATGCTAAATTGACCCTTCATGTCAGGGGGATTAGTAGGTAAATATGGGGTTTGCAGGGTTAGGGCCTGGGAAGGATTGATGTTGGTCTAGGCTCGATGGGCCAAATGGTCTCCTTCTACGCTGTAGGGATTCTATGATCCCATAACAATTTTCTGACTTCCTGTGAAGTTATGAAACTTATTGACACAGCTGAATCTTTATTTCCTACGTTGGAATACATGGCAGTCACAGATAAAAGCTGAGAGTGAGAGAACGCACTGTTACACTCTGAACTGCATAAATGAAAGTATCAATGTGTCTCAAAAATAATGACCTGCGTTAGTCCTCCAGGACTGCTCCCCATCTCAGTGTATTCAGACCGATCAAATCTTGCTGATTGACCAGAAGCTGAACTGGTCTAGCCACATAAATACTGTGGCTACAATAGCTGGCCAGCGGATGGGAATTTTGCAACAGTGGTGGCACAGTGGTTAGCACTGCTGCCTCACAGAGCCAGGGATCTGGGTTCAATTCCCAGCATGGGTCACTGTCTGCGTGGAGTTTGTATGTTCTCCCCATATATGCATGGGTTTTCTGAGTGCTCCGGTTTTCTCCCAAAGTCCACGGATGTGTGGGTTAGGTGGATTGGCCATGCCAAATTGACCTTTGGTGTCAGGAGGACTAGCTAGGGTAAATGGGGTTATGGGGATAGGGCTTGGGTGGGATTGCGGCCAATGCAGACTCAATGGGCCAAATGCCTCCTCCTGCACTGTAGGGGTTCTACGATTCTAAGTTATTCACTCCTGAGTTCCCAAAGTCTGTCCACTGTCCTCAAGGCATGTCAAAAGTTTGATGGAATACTCTCCAATTGCCTCAGTGAGTGCAGCTCCAACAACATTGATCTGGGTGATGCTTCTTCAGTGTACCCTTTGATCAGCACCTGATCCATCAAAAGAAACATTCACTGTTCCTATCATTGACACACAGTGGCAGCAACTTGTACCACCTAGAAAATTCAGTGCATCAACTTGTCAAGGCTCCTTCAACATCACCTTCCTAAACCTGCAATGTCTACCACCTGGAAAGATGAGGGCAGCAGACCCATTGGAATACCACCACCTATAAGTTCCCTCCAGATTACCCATCATCCTTAAATAGAACTATATTGAAAATCTGATTGTTTGTTGACAGGCACCAAATATAATATCTGTGAGAAGCTATGATTGTGAATTGTTTTCTCTTATAGAAATTAGGAGCAGGAGTAAGTCCTTTGAGCCTGCTCCGCCATTCATTTTGATCGTGGCTGATCACTGAATTCAATATCCTGATCCCTCTTCCTCCCCGTATCCCTTGATCCCTTTAGCCCCAAGTGCTATATGCAATTATTTCTTGAAATCAAACAGTGTTTTGGCTTCAACTACATCTAATGGTAATGAATTTCACATGTTCACCACCCTCCAGGTGAAGAAATTTCTCCTCACCTCAGCTCTAAAATGTTTACCCCTAGTTCTGGACACTCCCACTATTGGGAACATTCTGTGTCAATCTACCCTGTTAGAATTTTATAGTTTCTATGATATCCACACTCACTCTTCTAACCTCCTGTGAACATAATCCTAACCGACTTGCTCCCTCCACATATGACAGACCTGCCGTTTCAACCTGGTAAACCTTCGTTGAACCCTTCTATGGTAAGGACATCCTTCCTTAGATAAAGACATCAAAATTGCACACGGTACTGCAGGTGTGGCCTCAACAACACCTTATACAATTGCAGCAAAACATCCCTATCCCTATACTCAGATCCTCTTGCTATGAAGACGAATGTACCATATATCTGCGCGCTTATTTTCATGATACATGAGGGCTCCAAGATCTTATTGATATCCACTCTCTCAATTTACACTCATTCATATAATAATCAGTCTTCTTTGTTGCCACCAAAATAGATAATCCCACATTTATCCACATTATGCTGCATCTGCCATACAGATGCCCACATGTTCAGACTGTCTAAATCACGCTTAAACATCTCTGCGTCCTCCTCACAGCTTACCCTCCCACCCAACTTTCTATCATCTGCAAATTTGGAGATAATATATTCAGTTCCCTCTTTCAAATCACTAAAATATGATGTGAACAGTTGGGGTCCTAGCATAGATCCTTGTGGAACCTCACTAGTCACTGACTCTCAATCTGCAAAGACCCATTTATGACAACTCTTCGTTTCCTATCTGCTAACCAGCTTTCTATCCACCTCAAGACACTTAAAGCTCATGGATTGCATGTACTTTACAGAGTAGTCTACTATGTGAAACCTTGTTGAAAGCTTTCTGAAAGTCCAAATAAACCACATCCACTGGTTCTCCTTGGTCAACTCTGCTAGTTACATCTTTAAAAAATTCCAACAGATTAGTCAAGCATGACTTCCCTTTGTAATTCCATGTTGACTTTGTCTGATGATACCACTGTCTTCCAAATGCTGGGTTATGAAATCCTTGAAAATAGATTTTATCACCTTCTCCAGTACCGACCTTCGGCTCGCTGGTCTATAGTTCTCTGTTTTCTCTCTACCTCCCTTTTTGAATAGCGGGTTTATATTAGCTACCCTTCAATCTGCAGGAACTATTCCAGACTCCATAGAATTTTGGAAAATAACCACCAATGGATCTACTATTTCCAGGGCAATTTCCTTATACACTCTGGGATGAAGATTATCAACACCTTCAATCCCATCAATTTCCCTAAAACCATTTCTATACTAATGCTGATTTCCTTCAGCTCCTCATAAAACATATTTCTCTCAGCACTTCTGGTACATTATTCATGTCTGTCTTTTTAGAGATTGAAGCAAAGTACAAACTTCATTCCTCAGCCATTTCTTTATTCCCTGTTTTGAATTCTACTGTTTCTGACGGTAAGAGGCCGCCATTCATTTTTGTCAGTCTTTTTCTCTTTACTTATCTACAGAAGCTTTTACAGTCAGTCTATATTCCCTGTTTGCTTACTTTCATACTCTATTTTTCCGTTCTGAATCAATCTCTTGATCCTCCTTTGCTGAATTCTAAACTGCACCCAATCCTCAGGCCTATTGCTTTATCTTGCTAATTTGTATGCTTCTTTGAGTCTGATACTATTTCTAATTTTCCTTGTAAGCCATGGTTTGGTGACAATTCCCTTACTACTCTTGTGCCAAACAGGAATAAACAACTTCTGGCATTCACCTATTCATTTTTTAAATGCCTGCCATTGCCTGTCCACTGTCTTTCCCAGTCCATCATGGCCAACTCATGCCTCAAACCATCATTGTTGCTTTTATTGAGATTCAGGACCCTGGTCTCAGAATCAACTACACCATTATCCACCTTGACAAAGAATTCTACCATATTATCATCACTCATCCCCAAGAGTTCTCCCACAACTAAATTGTCAACTAATCCTTTCTCATTGCATAACACCCAGTCTAAGATGGCCTGCTTGCTCCATTGTTGGTTCCTCAATGTATTGCTCCAGAAACATCCAAAATCTCACCCAAATGCTACATGATTTGCCCTGCCAAATGTTTTCCATGTGCTGTTTTTATTTCAAATGTTCAGCAACCACATTTTCCTTCTGACTAAAAGCTGTTAGATTATTGTGAAAGCATGACATAGAACATAGAACATTACAGCGCAGAACAGGCCCTTCGGCCCACGATGTTGCGCCGACCAGTTAAAAAAAAACAACAACAATGACCCACTAACCTAAACCAATCCCTTTTCGTCCATAAACCTATCCACAGACCTCTTAAACGCCCCCAGACTAGGCGCATTTACAACTGCAGCAGGCAGGGCATTCCAATCCCTCACCACCCTCTGGGTAAAGAACCTACCCCTGACATCCGTCCTATAACTACCCCCCCTTAGTTTAAAGCCATGCCCCCTCGTGCTAGATTTTTCCATCAGAGGAAAAAGGCTATCACTATCCACCCTATCTAAACCTCTAATCATCTTATATGTTTCAATAAGATCCCCTCTTAGCCGCCTTCTTTCCAGCGAAAACAACCCCAAATCCCTCAGCCTCTCCTCATAGGATCTCCCCTCCATACCAGGCAACATCCTGGTAAACCTCCTCTGCACCCTCTCCAAAGCCTCCACATCCTTCCTGTAATGTGGGGACCAGAACTGCACACAATACTCCAAGTGGCCGCACCAGAGTTGTGTACAGTTGCAACATAACGCTACGACTCCTAAATTCAATCCCCCTACCAATAAACGCCAAGACACTGTATGCCTTCTTAACAACCTTATCTACTTGATTCCCAACTTTCAGGGATCTATGTACACATACACTTAGATCCCTCTGCTCCTCCACACTATTCAAAGTCTTCCCGTTAGCCCTATACTCAACACATCTGTTATTCCTACCAAAGTGAATTACCTCACATTTCTCTGCATTAAACTCCATCCGCCACCTCTCGGCCCAGCTCTGCAACCTGTCTAAGTCTTCCTGCAAACTATGACACCCTTCCTCACAATCTACCACACCTCCGACTTTGGTGTCATCAGCAAATTTACTGATCCACCCAACTATACCCTCATCCAGATCATTAATAAAAATCACAAACAGCAGTGGCCCCAACACAGATCCCTGAGGCACACCACTTGTAACCGAACTCCATGATGAATATTTACCGTCAACCACTACCCTCTGTCTCCTATCCGCTAGCCAATTCCTAATCCAGTTCCCTAGATCACCCCCAATCCCATACATCTGCATTTTGTGCAGAAGCCTACCATGGTGAACCTTATCAAACGCCTTACTAAAATCCATATACACCACGTCCACTGCCTTACCCCCATCCACCTCTTTGGTCACTTTCTCAAAAAACTCAATAAGGTTAGTAAGGCACGACCTACCCGCCACAAAACCATGCTGACTATCTCCAATCAACTCATTACTCTCCAAATAACTATAAATCCTATCCCTAATAATTTTTTCCAAAACCTTGCCCACAACAGAAGTGAGACTCACCGGTCTATAATTCCCGGGGAAGTCTCTGTTCCCCTTCTTAAACAATGGGACAACATTCGCTAACCTCCAATCATCTGGTACTATACCAGAGGCCAACGACGACCTGAAGATCAGAGCCAGAGGCTCTGCAATCACTTCTCTTGCCTCCCAGAGAATCCTGGGGTAAATCCCATCCGGACCAGGGGACTTATCTATTTTCAGACCCTCCAGAATATCCAGCACATCCTCCTTATCAACTGTAACACTGTCAATTCTACTCCCCTGCAACCCAGTGTCCTCCTCAGCTATATCCATGTCCCCCTGCGTGAACACCGAAGAGAAATATTGGTTCAATGCTTCACCAATCTCCTCCGGTTCCACACATAACTTCCCTCTGCCGCCTATAACTGGCCCTAACCTTGCCCTAACCAACCTTCTGTTCTTGACGTACCTATAGAACGCCTTAGGATTCTCCTTAACCCTATCAGCCAAAGTCTTCTCATGTCCTCTTTTAGCCCTTCTTAGCTCGCTCTTCAACTCCCTCCTAGCCAATCTAAAGCTCTCTAGTGCACTACCCGAGTGCTCACGTCTCATCCAAACATAAGCCTCCTTTTTCTTTTTAACCAACGAATCAACTTTTTTGGTGCACCACGGTTCCCTAGCCTTACCAATTCCACCTTGCCTGACAGGGACATACCTATCACAGACTCGCAGTTGACTGGTTCACAAATCCTGCTTAGCCTGAACTGTAGGCAACCTATTGCCCAACTATGCCAATTGTAGCTCAGTTGGTCACCCTGCCACTGAGTAATGAGGTTGTAGCTTCAAATTCCACAAGATTCAAGAGACTTGAGCACAACAATGCAATATTAAGGGAATATTGAATCCAAAGATATGTAGGTTAACTGGATTTGACATGGGGGTTACAGGGATGGGCCTTGGTAGGAAGTCTGACAGAGAGTTGGTGCAGACTCGATAGGCGAAATGGTCTCCTTCTGCGTGTCGGAGTTCTATGAATGCTATTTTGTCAGACATGCATTCCTTCCAATCAGACATGAAACTGAGACCCTCTGTCAGGTGAGCACTAGAATTTTCATGGCACTGTTTCAAAGAAGAGTAGGGCAGTCCACTGTCTTGGCAGCATTTATCTGTCAGCCAATATCACAATGACTCTGGTCGTTACCACATCGCTGGATTTTTTTGGGAGCTTGCTGTGTGCAAATTGGCTGCTGCATTTTGTACGTTACAACTGTGACTATACCAAAATGGTTGTAAACTGCTTTGGGACCTCCTTCCTTTCTTTTGGGACAACTAACAATGGGAAATAAATGTAGACCTTGCTGGTTTCACTCGTACCTTGAGAATTAATTTTAAAAATTACATTTGTACTTCCCGTACAAGCTTTCTTTTTGGTCTGCAATGATTGACAGTTCAGAACCAAATTACAGGCTGTAAGTAGATGGTGCGGGACTGTTAGGGCTGCCCAAGTTCATTTTGTTTCAGGGAAGACAAAGTTTAATTCCATAAACTAAGACCCAGAAAGGAGAGAAAAATATTCTCTCGAAAGTTGCCAGTTTTCAAGGTAATGACTGCTAAATACCTGCATGGATATTGTTTCACACAATATACTGAGCTGGATTTTCAGGAAATGCATGAAAATTAGAACAGGCATGCAAGGAGGTAGCATGAATGTTCTCTCCCTGCTACTTCAAATGCATCCCACTGCAGCCCAGAACCTGGGATAGGTATGCTAACTTCACACAGCAAACTCTGGGACAGGTATGCTAACTTCACACAGCAAACTCTGGGATAGGTATGCTAACTTCGCACAGCAAACTCTGGGATAGGTATGCTAACTTCGCACAGCAAACTCTTATGTACACCTGAACTGTAAAAAAAGGCTCCAAATGTATAACATTTCCCCGCAGTTTATTAATACATATCTCCTGTAATTTGATTACAAAACAGCGCTGCTTAACACAAACCTCTCAAATGTAATGCCCTGGTATTTCTAGACATGAGTACTGAAGACATTTCCATTTTCAGCTGTTACCAGAAACTGAACACCCTGGATTGCCGGTTCTGTCCTCCTTCCTGGCTGATCACTCAAATTAAAAAATTGTTGTGCGTAGCCCTGAGCTGAACTTTGAACCCTATTTCCAGTTCATCAGTTGATTGCACATTTCAATCTCATCATAAACATGGCCCATCTATATCAACTATTTGTCGATTCTGTCTGTCAGATCTTGCTCAGCTTCTCTTATGCTCCCCTCAGTTGTTCACTACACAAGCTTCAGCTGATCCAGAGCCCTTGCTACTTGTGTTCTATCCACCAACCTGATTGCGTGCCAATCTTCACAAGGCCACTGCTTTTCAACACCTATCACTCATACTCCCATCGATGGCACAACCTGCAGCCAGCACCTTCTTGTGCCCATCTCCCCAAATCCCTTTCCCTTGCTACCTATCTTTCCACCTTCAGAAGCCTCTTCAAAACTTAATTTTTTGACTGTTTGGAGCCATCTTTCAACATTCACTGACACACTCTTTAGGTTCGAATAAATCTTCCTTCTGTTAAGACTGTTTGGACACTTTGGTCCCGATTTTACCATTCGGAGGCTAAGGGCTGGATCCTGACGTAAAACGGATCTGAGCTCAGAATCCTCGTTCCAGCGCGCCAATATGCTTTTTGCTGGCTCCGGTCCGATCCACGCTGTGGGGGGGGCTTAGCGCTGCCGGAACGATTGGAGCTCTGAACTGTGCATGCGCGGTTCGAAAAAAACTGAAACAGCGCACCCAGGCGCGTGAGAAACAAAACCAGCGGAGAGCACCGGGGTAGGGGGAGATGGACTTGGGAGAATCTCCATGCCCCCAACCAGAGATCCATCTGAGCCTGCACACCCCCCCTCTTCGGCAGACACCAGCAGAAGGCCAGGAAGGTGCTGCAGGCGGTCCAACGAGTGCAGTAAGAAGTCTCTCAACACCAGGTTAAAGTCCAACAGGGGTGTCTGCGAAGCGTGTTCGAGGAGGATGGGCTTCGGAGGTTCCCCTGCAGAATAGGAATCCTCTTTGGATTTTTATTCTGCAGGTTGATAACAGCGCGGATCTGGGACAGAACCGAAGATGGTAAATTGAGATTTGGTGGTAGGGTTGGGCGCGCGGTTCATTAAATGGATTTAAATGCATGCTAATGCATTTAAATCATCGGGCCGCCCGTTTGGGGCATGGACTGGATTTGCGCCCAAATCGGGTGTCGGTAAAGGCGTGATCTGCTAGGTTTCGGGTGCGGATCGCATTGCAGGCCCGATGCCCGAATTTACTGCAATTTCGAATTTTTGGTAAAATCAGACCCTTCATGTGGGACAAGTGTTCTAAAGTTGCAAGTTGTTGTTAAATATTGATGAATAAAAAAAAACAAAAAAATTGCTACACTTCAAAACAAAATTTCAATTTCCTCTCTGCTTCCATTTTCTTGCCTTGCTTCCTGAAGCCAGCAATTTGTGAAGGTCAGTGAGTGCAGTTATTTCTCAGGATACAACCAAAATGATTAGTTTTTATTGGAAATTGTACAGTGAGCATCCTTGCAAAGCATCACGTCTGTGTCCCACTTTGTCCTTGCCCAACATTCACATTTATCCACATAAATCACTCAATGGGGATCAGGAGCAGCAGCAGTCCTACCATTGCTTATCCCCTCCTTAACATGAAATAGTGGAGCCAATTTAACTTCCTCTACTGCCATCCCATCTGAGCTTGATTAATTCCTGCCTTTACCAATTAAACTTGGACCCTTCCAGCACTGTACAATTGTGTCACATTACATGACCCGTTGGATCAGCATATGCTCATGGGATAGTTCTTTTTCGATCTTAAAGAAGAATTAGTAGTTTTCTTCAGTTAAATATGCCATTACAATGGGCGGCATGGTAGCACAGTGGTTAGCACTGCTGCTTCACAGCTCCAGGGACCTGGGCTCGATTCCCAACTTGGGTCACTGTCTGTGTGGAGTTTGCACATTCTCCTCATGTCTGCTTGGGTTCCCTCCGGTGCTCTGGTTTCCTCCCACAGTCCAAAAATGTGCGGATTAGGTTGATTGGCCATGCTAAAATTGCCCTTAGTGTCCTGAGATGTATAGGTTAGAGGGATTAGTGGGTAAATATGTAGGGATATGGGGGTAGGGCCTGGGTGGGATTGTAGTTGGTGCAGACTCGATAGGCCAAATGGCCTCTTTCTGTATTGTAGGGATTCTAAGTCATCTCTTGCAAGCATGCAAGTTAACTGTATAATGTGCTTTTTCATTCCTTGCCTAACTAGCTGGTTTTCCTGTTTCCCTTTTATCTACCAGAACTCTCCATTATACCAGTACTTGCAGGATGTGGGACACACTGACTTTGAAATCTGTCCAGCTTCATCTCGGGCGGAAGAATGTTCATCAAAGGAGGAGCCAAATGAACTGGAAATCCCTGCCACACCAACAGTGAGTGCTTAGAACCTTGAAAATAGAGGAACGTTTTAGGACCTGACATAAAACATAGTGTCCTTTCAATTAATATTTGCCAAAATTAGCCATTGTATTTTGTCTTTTACATAAAAGCTAAACCATTGAGAAATTTCAGTCAAGATTTTGTGTAGTATATCAAGCTTTTGAATTTATCTTGAGAGCTCATTTACAATAACCCATTGAAACAACAACTTCATTTATGTGGAGGCTTTAATGTGGGAAAACATCTCAAGGTGTTTCACAGGAACATTTATCAAACAACATTTTCACCAAGCCACACAAGGTGATATTAATGTAGATGCGTAAAAGCTTGGTAAAGGTTTTGGATTTTAGCAGCATCTTTAAGGAGAAGACATTGACTGAGAGGTGGAGACATTGTAGGCTTGGAGGTTGTGAGGAGAGAAAGGCAATGGAAAGATTTGAACATAAGAATATTAAAATTAAGGTGTTTATGGAATCATAGGAGGCTATTCTGCCCCACCCTGGCCCTATTTCCGTAACCCCATATGTTTACCCGGCTAACCCCCCTAACATTAGGGTCAATTTAGCATGGCCAATCAACCTAACCCACACATTTTTGGACAGTGGGAGGAAACTGGAGCATCTGGAGGAAACTCACGTAGACATACGGAGAATGTGCAAACTCCATACAGACAGTGACTGAGGCTAGAATTGAATCCGAGCCCCTGGTGCTATGAGGCAGCAGTCCTGGTCGCTATGCCACTGTGTTGCCATTACTGGACTAAGAGCCCATGTAGCTCAGCAAGCACAGTTAACCGTGGATGAGTAGGATAAAAAAATTTTTAATTGAATTTGTTTCAAAGTATGAAAGTTGTCTTTTTTCCCAGCCTTCAAATATTGTTTAGTTGATTCCATCATAAGAGCAGCATTTCTTCTTATTGATACGGTGAGGCGCTATAAAAATGGTGCGTACCCTTCTGAATCCTTTATCTAACCTAACGCAGTAAGAAATAGTTTACTCACCTTAAAGTTCTGCCATGACTTATTACAGAGTCTTAACAGGGTCTGTAATTTATTGAAAATATGCTGATTTATACTTGAAATTTAATCAGAAGTTGAGATTTCTTTCTGGGTAATACATATACTGATTATATTTTCATTCTGAGAAAAATATGCCTCGTATCTGCAGTGAGTGTTGTTGATAAATCGAATATTTCACACTGTGGAAGTGGGAGAGAACTGTAGTGAGTTTGAGATTAGGGCATGTTATTACGAGAGAGTAAAGTAAGCTCTACTTTGCATGTGAATGTGTTTTATCTAATCTGGCTGGGATTGAAGTAGACAGAGTGCTAAAAGTGGAATGTGTTTCATTTGCCAGAACTGATATCCCTCACCTTGAAAATAATATAAGAGTCACCAACAAATTTCTCATGGGGAAAGGAAGTTGCAATTGTTAAAATCCTCCCAATATATTATTTCTTGGAATGCAAATTATTTAAAAACATTCTGAACAGAAATCCTAGCTTTGGGATTCTGTAGAAGTCTGTTTCCAATGGTGTTATGTGACCGTCAGCCTTAAACATATTGTGTTACTGTATCTCAGTGGGTATCTGAACAATCCATTAAGATCATCAGTGACTGTATTGAATGGTAGCCATGACGTGGAGATGCTGGTGTTGGACTGGGGTGGGCACAGTTAGAAGTCTCATAACACCAGGTTAAAGTCCATCACAAGCTTTTGGTGTGCTGCTCCTTCATTAGGTGAGTGTACCTGATGAAGGAGCAGTGCTCCAAAAGCTTGTGATTCCAAATAAAGCTGTTGTTATGAGACTTCTTATTGTATTGAATAGTGGCGCTAGTTTGAGCCATATGGAATACTCCTGCTCCTATTTTTTGTATTGTGTCATAGTAGAGGAATGACAATGCTAGGTTAGGCCCCACAACAGGAAATTTTAACAGCTCCTGGATCATCCCAAGATTGCAAAGAAACATCAAACTTCTAATAGGGATGAAAATTGGAGTAGGAGGGAGAAAATAAGCAAATTGAAAGAATTAATAGCAATCAGGTTTTTAACCAAGTACATTCTTCAGATTGTCCTCAAAGGAATAAGAACCAAGAGGTCTAATCAACTCTATTTCAAGCCATGTTATTCAGTCTATTTGCATTGTGTGCAGTTATATAAGAGAATAAATCTCTACAGTAGTCATATTTCTTTGTTATTGACAAAATAACCTTCCTTTCCAAATGTTTATCTGATGGATGTGCCCTCCAAAGGGGGGTTTGGGAGGGAATCTGCAGTTGGATCCAAATGCCCGACAGAAACATCAGTAGCACCAGTTTCATTCAATTGGTGGGAAGCTTTCAAATCAAATCTGGAGTCAGGCAGGGCTGCCCTCTATCCCTTGTCCTCTTTATGTATTGTATAGAACCTCCTTGCCAAGTCCTTCAGGAAGAATTTGGGCATAGAAAGAGTGATGATCCCAGGCTATGGAGGCACTCGGGTCAAAGCCTCCTTGTACGTGGACAACGTTGTTGTCTTCTGCTCAGATTCGATATCGGGGTGCAGGCTCATGAACATCTGTGACCAGTTCAAACTGGCCTCAGGTGCCAGGTAAACTGTGGAAAGAGCAAAGCCATTTTCTTTGGGAACTGGGCTGACCAATCCAATATCGCCCTTTCCCTGATAGCTATCTTTGTGTGCGGGTGCATCAAACTGTGTGCAAGTCCTTGGTACACAAGGACCTACACCAGATTTCATGACGTACTGAGGTTCTGCCTGTCTCAGGCAAAGTTGCAAGGAATTGGTCTGGCCAAATTGCCATGCAATGCTTCAAGTTGGACCGTGCCTTATCACCTATAAGTTTGTTCAGAGAAACACCTTTGATCACAAGGCGATCGAGCAGCAGTCTGCATATAATATCCTCAAGGCCCTGAGGGAAAATGAGATGGTGGATTATGTCAGATGGTTCCTTAAGTCATTTAGTAGAATGCTTCATTGCCAGACTTTTCGAACAAGCATCAAGACATAGTTTGGCTGACGGTGAGAAGAGCACTCCCCGTCTTATCCTTCATGCACACTCAAAGTCTCTGTGCAACAGCACACTGCTTTTGAAGTGTGTGAGGGGGAAAAGATTATCGCGCACTCCTTGTGGAATGTGTCTATGCAAAGATGGTCTGGAGAGAGAGGCAGTGGTATTTGTCGAGATTCTTCCTGAGCAGTTCTGTGACACAAGGCTCTATGCTCCGGGCTGTTCCCAGGAACACAGATCAAGACAAACGTCAGCTGCCACTGGAGGGTCATCAATCTGGTGAAAGATGCCCTTGGTCTGCCCGAAACTTGTTGATCCTCCAGTGCAAAGAATTGTCCTTGACCAAATGCTGCAGATTGGCACATTCTAAGGTTCAGGATGACATGCTGAAGGACACACTCAAGCTTGGGGCAACTGCTGCCTAGGCACAATCTGGAAAGGCCACCATTAAGGCCTTTCAGGCCATGTATACCAAGGGGCTGGTAACTAAAGCCCTTTGTGTGTGCTTACTGTATGTAACTGTAATGAAGCAGCACAGAGTGCAACATGACTGATATAGATAGTATGAACAGGATCGTACTCTCTGTAATGGAAATATTCAAATGTTTGTAATGTCCTCATTACTGAATTGAAACATCTCGGAGTGAGTCTTGATCTCTGGAGAAAATATTAATATCACTACACTTCCTTGTTAGAACAGTTTTTGCAGAAAAACCTCTGAAATGCATCATATATGCCATACCAGAGTATTGTATCAGATTAGAATCTCTTCCAGACAAATTTACATAACTTGCTGAAATGTTAAGCATAATCTGTAATTTAAATATGTGTTTTTGCTGTCAAGTACAGATGGTGTGTTCTGTGACTCTGAAGCTCAATTTACACTTGCATATTAATTTGAGAATTGTAGAAGGACCAAATCAATTTACTTTTCAAAAGGAGTCTGAATACTATGGAACATGTATTGCTTTGAAAGCTGCATTGTTTTAAATTTACGAATGATATAGAAATATTATCTTGCAAGTACTTTATTGCAACTGTTAGCCATTCCTGTATTTCATAATGGCCAAACATGTGAAGATTCAGTTCTCTATCAAAGAAAATGTTCTGCAAAAACTGTATGTGCAAAAGTAAGTTACACCATTGTGATGTAGCTCTTGTCTAAGAGAATATCACAACCTCTGGTGTTTGACGTGAACTTGCAGCATATTCTGTTTTGGAGCTATGCAGTTTAACTGTAAAGCCATGTTCCATTTTGGGCACCACAAATTAGGAAAGAAATGTTGGCCTTGGAGGGATTGCAGCACAGTTTAACCTGAATGATACCAGGGTTAACAGTGTTGAGCAGGTTATATGAACTTGCCTTGTATTTCCACAAGTGCAGAATGTCGAGAAAAGATTCAGTCAATATGGTTGCAATGTTGAAGAGATTTGATGGAGCAGATATGGAGCAATGAGAATAAGGAGACATAACTTTAAAATTGGAGTGAGGCCATTTGGGAGCAAAACTGGGAATCAGTTTTCACATCAAATGTAAAAAATATGCAACTTGCTGCCCATAAGACTGGATCTGGGGCAGTTGGAAGCCTCCAAGAATGGTAGATTTTTGTCAAGTAAAGAATATCAAGGAATATAGAGAAAAGGCGAGTGAATGGATTTAAGGTACCGATAATCTACGATATAATTAGATGTTGAGTATGCTTGAGGGACTGAATGAGTTCCCCCCATTCCTAATGTTCCCGTATTTCTAACTAAGATTGCTAATTGTTTTTTCTATTGGACAAAAACTGAAGTAATGCTGCTTAACTGGGCAGCACGGTGGCACAGGAGTTAGTAATGCTGCCTTCACAGCGCCAGGGACCCGGGTTCGATTTCCCAGCTTGGGTCACTGTGTGGAGTCTACACATTCTCCCATGCCTGCATGAGTTTCCTTTGGGTGCTCCAGTTTCCTCCCACAGTCCAGAAATGTGCGGGTTAGGTGGATTGGCCATGCTAAATTCTTCCTCAGTGTATCTGAACAGGTGCCTGTGAATGATAAGTAGGGAATTTTCCCAGTCACTTCATTGCAGCGTTAATGTAAGCCTACTTGTGATTAATAAATAAACTCAAATAAATAAACTTAACTATTCAAATCTCAAGTATTGTATACCCTTAAATTGGTTTGAATTAATTGATCATTTTGAATTTTGTTTGCACTTCCTCAAACATTTTTAAAGCTGGCCACCTTAATTTAAACTACTTAATCTGATTTACCTAGGGAACTTCGGCTTTGAGTGGGGAGAGTGATTTCAAATTGACAGGAACAGGTGGTAGATTAAATGTATAATGTCATACAAGAAGAAAAAGTATATTTCTGCAATGTCATTTTCCTTGGGTTCTATTCTGAGCAATATCTAAGGCTGCTGAACAAGTGATTTTTTTTGAACTTGGGCTAGGCTTGACTTGTAGGCATTTTTACTCTCTTAACATTCAACTCATTTTTTCATTCAAAGTATTTAATGGATCTTGTCAAGAAAACACTTTTTTAGTCATTATTATTCTTCCACAGGAAGTGGGCATCAATGGCTAGGCCAGCACTTTTATTGCCCATCCCTAATTGTTCTTGAGAAGTTGATGGTGATATGCCTTTGTGAAACACTGCAATCCATGTAGTATAGGTAAATCCTCAGTGCTGCTTGGAAAAAAGTTCCAGGATTTTAACCTAATGACAGTGATATACAGCTTGGAGGGGAATGTACAGATGGTGGTGTCCCCATACATCTCCTGCACTGGTGATAGAGCTCTTATTTATTTCTCCTGGCTTGATGCTAATGGTAGAATGGGGGAAATGCTGGGCCATGAGGTTGCAGGCTATGGTTGAATAATATCCTGCTGCTGATGGCCTACAGCATCTCATGGATGCCCAGTCTTGAGTTGCTAGATCTGTTCAAAGTTTAGCCCATCTAATACAGTGGCAGTGCCACACAACACAATGGAGGGTATCCACAATAAGAAGACAGGGCTTTATCTCCACAAGGACTGTGTGGTGATATGTCTTACCAATACTGTCGCAGTCAAATGCATCTGTGGCATATAACTTGGTGAGGATAAGGTCAAGTTTTTTTTTGCTCTGGTTGGTTCTCTCACCACCTGTCATAGACCCAGTCTAGCAACTATGTCCTTTAGGGCATTGCTAGCTCAGTTAGGAGGGTGCTACCAAGCCACTCTTGGTGATGGACATTTAAATCCCCTATCCAGAGTACATTCCGTACCACCCTCAGTGCATCCTCAAATGATATTCAACATGGAGGAGTACTGATTCGGCAACTGAGGGAGGGCGATCAGTGGTGATCAGCAGGAGGCTTCCTTGCTCATTTTTGACCTAATGCCATGAAACTTCAAAGGGCACAAAGTCAATGTTGAGAACTCCAGGGCAACTCCCTCTTGATTGTACACCAATGTGCTGCCACCTCAGGTGGTGTTTTGTCAGTGGGACAAGACATACCCAGGGATGTTGATGGTGGTGTCTGTGACTTAGCCATACTCACAGAATAATACTTTGCAGACAGTGCCAGGCTGTTGCTTAACTAATCTGGGGCAGCTCTCCCAATTTTGGCATAAGCCCCAGATATTAATAAGGAGGACTTTGCTGGATTGACAGGGCTGGATTTGCTGTTGCCTTTTCCAGTGCTTGGGTTGATACCGGGTGATCAGTCTAATTTCATTCCTTTTTGTGGATGCTTGATTGAACCAATTGGCTTGCAAAGCCATTTCAGAGGGCATTTAAGAGTCAACCATATTGCTGTGGTCTGGAGTCTTAGATTCCCTTCCCTGAAGGGTATCAGTCAACCAGGTGGGTTTTTATGACAACCAAGACAGTCATTATTACAGACATTAGCTTCTTAATTCCAGATTTATTAATTGAATTTAAATTTTACCAGTTGCCATTGTGAGATTCAAACCTATGTCCATAGAGCATTTGCCTGGGCTTCTGGATTACATTACAACTACAAAAACACTATCACTCATCAGCTTAGATAAAATGCTTTAGGTTGTTGCACAGCATTTCTCTCCACTGAATCAACAAGTCATTTGCTTATTTTACTATGTCAATGTTTGTGTGAGTCAAGTTTTAATAAAGTGCATTCAGGGACAGTTGACTCAGCTAATACAGCTCAGAACTGGTTCACTTGACTAATTCTTCGGGTGAAGAGGTTACCTTTTGAGGAAAGGTTGAGCAGGATTATTTTATTTGACCATAGGATGTGGGCATCACAGGTCAGGCCAGCATTTATTGCCCATTCCTAATTTCTCTTTCGAAGTTGGTAGTGAGCTGCTTTCTTGAATTACGATGCAGAGATGCTGGTGTTGGACTGGAGTAAACACAGTAAGAAGTCTCACAACACCAGGTTAGAATCACCAAATAAACTGGTTGGACTCTAACCTGGTGTTGTGAGACTTCTTGAATTACTGCAGTGCATGTATTGTTGGAACACCCACAGTGCTGTTAGGAAGGGAGTTCCAGGATTTCGACCCAGTGACAATGAAGGAAGAGCATTATATTTCCAAGTCAGTATATTGTGTGGCTTGGAGGGGAACTTGAAGATGGTGGTGTTACCATGCATTGCCAGTCCTTGTTCTCGGTGGTAGAGGTTGTGGGTTTGGCAGGAGCCTTGATTACTGCAGTGCACCTTGTGCTGGATGGTACAGTCGGGTGCCTTAATGTGTCGGTGTTGGAGGAGCAAATGTTAGAAGTGGTGGCTGAGAGGCCAGTCAAGTGGACTGCATTTTCCTGAGTGGTGTTGGAAAAGTAAGTTTCGACCTATACCTGTGGAAATTTAAGAGAATCTTATTAAAACATATAAGATGCTAAAGGAGCATTGATTTGGTGGATGTGAGAGGATGCTTCCCTTGTGAAGGAGTCTTAGGAGTTTAAAAAAAATAGAGATCTCCTATTTAAGATTGAGTGAAGGAATTTCTTCTCTGAGGATCATTAGTCTATGGAATTCTCTTCCTCGGAAAGAGGTGGAGACTGTGGTTGAATTTATTCAAGGCTGAATTAATTAAATTTTTGATCAGTAAGTGACCTGAGGGCAATGCGGGCAGCAGACAGGAAAGTGAAGTTGAGACCACACCAGAATGGTGGAGCAATCTCAAAGGGCTGAAAGACCTACCTTTTGTTCCTTATTCCTTTATGTGTATCCACATGTTTGATAATTTACAATTGGGTGGAGCAATATTTAATTCAAAGGTTAATAAATTGGGAATGGAATTGACTTGAAAGGATCTGGAGATTCCTGAGGCAAACCATTTAAAGCAAATACTTGGGAGAGAAAATAATTGACCTTTTCAAAGAGGATTATTCACCAGAGATAGGGGTGTCTCAAACATAGATAAAAAGCAGTTTCATTTAGCTATATGTGTGGAATGATATAACCTTGCACACAAATGATGCCATCAGTTACCACCATTACTTACTATAGTTTCATTTGAAAAAACTAATATTCAGTTGAAAATTAATGTCAATTTAAATGTTTCTTCAGGGTAAGAAAAACAATGACGTGGCATTTTGGAGCTAACATTGCAAAGGATTGAAAACAAGGATTGAAACCTTAGAGAGAAGAAGGTTAAGAGGTGACTTAATAGAGGCATTTAAGATGATTAGAGGATTAGATAGGGTAGACTGTGAACATTTTTCCACGGATGGAGATGGCTAGCACAAGGGGACATAGTTTTAAATTGAGGGGTGATAGATATAGAACAGATGTCAGACGTACTCAGAGAGTAGTAAGGCTGTGGAATGCCCTGCCTGCAACAGTAGTGGATTCACCAACATTAAGGGCATTTAAATGGTCATTGGATAAACGTATGGGTGATATTGGAATAGTGTAGGTTAGATGGGCTTTAGATTGTTGTGCCGACCTGTGAAACCATCGAGGGCCGAAGGGCCTGTACTGCGCTGTAATGTTCTATGTTCTATGACATGATGACTGTTCACAAGGACCTCTAGGCAACATCTGTGTGATTTTAGGCTTGAGGCAATAAGAGAGATTTAATAATGGGAAGAGTGAAATTAGAAGAAATGTTTTGATGTAAAGAATTACTGGAATGTGGAATGCTTTTCAATGTGATCGTTGTTCTTTTAGTCATTAACAGTATGCTAAAGGATGTGGGGAGGCAGTAGGAAAACAAGACTGTATAAAATCAACCACATTGGCTTGTCTGAGTAGCCTCTGTGTCTGTGTTGTTGTCCCATAAGAGTTGAAAAAAACCAAATAGCCATCTCTATATTGTCATGAACACTGAACCTGAGAAGATGGTCCTATTTTGGAACTGTTTGTTTAACTCAAAGTGAAAAGGAGAACTCGCGATTAAAAAAAGGTCAGAGTTGCTACGGCTGTACAGGGTGTTGGTGAGACAGTAGCTGGAGTACTGTGTGCAGCTTTCATCTTCCTACTTAAGGAAGGTATCATGGCATTGGAAGCAAATTGGAGAAGGTTCACTCAGCTGCTTCATAGAATGAAGGAGTTATCGATGATGAACGATTGAACAGGTTGAGCATCTACTCACTGGAATCTAGAGGAATGAGAGGTGATCTTACTGAAACATATAAAGTTCTGAGGAGACTTGACAAGAGTAGGAGGATGTTTCGCCTTGTGGGGGAGTCTAGAAGTAGGGTACACAGTTTAAAGATAAGAGGTCTCCATTTTAGGGTGAAGTTAAAATTGGATTTTTCTCTTGAGTTGATAGAATTTGGAATTTTCCCCAGCAAGCAGTGAGGAAGAGAATTTTGAGTTAGACTGGTTTTTCAAAGCTGAGTTAGACTGATTTTTAGACAGAGGGGAACCGGTGGATGTGGTGTTTTTAGATTTCCAAAAGGCGTTTGATAAGGTGCCTCATAAAAGGTTGCTACAGAAGGTTAGGGTGTTCGGAGTTGGGGGTAAGGTGTTAGCGTGGATAGAGGATTGGCTGTCTAATAGGAAGCAGAGAGTTGGTATCAATGGGTGCTATTCTGATTGGCGGTTGGTGACTAGTGGAGTGCCACCGGGATCAGTGCTGGGGCCTCAGCTATTTACCATTTATATAGAAGATCTGGAGGAGGGGGCTGAGTGTAGGGTGACAAAATTTGCTGATGACACGAAGATAAGTGGAACAGCAAATTGCGTGGAGGGTGTGGAAAGTCTGCAGAGGGACCTGGATAGGCTAAGCGAGTGGGCGAGGACCTGGCAGATGGAGTATAATGTTGGCAAGTGTGAGGTTATCCACTTTGGCAGAAATAATAGTAGGAGGGATTATTATTTAAAAGGCGAAAAGCTGCAGCATGCTACGGTGCAGAGGGACCTGGGGGCCCTTGTGCACGAGTCGCAAACACCCAGTCTGCAGGTGCAGCAGGTGATCAAGAAGGCGAATGGAATGTTGGCCTTTATAGTGAGGGGGTTAGAATATAAAAGTAGGGAAGTCTTGCTGCAACTATACAGGGTACTGGTGAGGCCACAGCTGGAGTAGTATGTGCAGTTTTGGCCGCCGCACTTGCGGAAGGATATATTGGCCTTGGAGGGAGTGCAGAGGAGGTTCACTAGGCTGATAGCGGAGATGAGGGGGTTAGACTATGAAGAGAGACTAAATAAACTGGGTCTGTACTCGTTGGAGTTTAGAAGGATGAGGGGGATCTTATAGAGAAATATAAGATAAAGAAGGGGATAGATAGGGTAGAAGTAGAGAGTTTCTTCCTGCTTAGAAAGGATAGCAGGACTCGATTGCTCAGCCTCAAGATAAGGGGGGGGGGGGTGCAGTTTAGATCGGAGTTGAGGAAGAACAACTTCACTCAAAGGGTAGTGAATCTCTGGAATTCTCTGCCCGTTGAAGTGGCGGAGGCTACCTCGCTAAATATATTTAAGACACAGGTAGATAGGTTTCTGATAGACAAGGGAATTAAGGGTTATGGGGAGAAAGCAGGAAAGTGGAACTGATCCACTTCAGATCAGCCATGATCTTATTGAATGGTGGGGCAGGCTCGAAGGGCTAAATGGCCTATCCTGCTCCTATTTCTTATGTTCTTAATCGACAAGGGCATTGAGGGTTATGGGAGGCAGGTAGGAAAGTGGAGTTAAGGCCACAATCAAACCAGCCATGATCTTATTGAACCATGGAGCAGGTTCAAGGGGCTAAATGGCATACTTCTATTTCTTATTATGATCTTACAAGCTCAGAGACAAGTAGATCTTCCCAGTCAGCCTATCTGAAGTTAAATCTTGGTATGTACTTTGCTTTCCTGGGTTGAATTGCAACCTGTTACAGCCAGACTCCCATCTATTGACTCTGTGTATACTTCCCACTGCCTTGGCAAAGCAGCCAGCATAATTAAGGACCCCACACATCCCAAACAGTCTCTCTTCTACTTCTTCCGTCGAGAAAAAGATACAAAAATCTGAGGTCATGTACCAACCCACTCAAGAACACCTTCTTCCCTGCTGCCATCAAACTTTTGAATCGACCTACCTTCCATTTAGTTGATCTTTCTCTACATCCTAGCTATAATGGTAACACTACATTCTGCACTATCTCATTTCCTTCTCAATGAACAGTATGCTTTGTCTGCATAGCGTGCAAGAAACAATACTTTTCATTGTAGACTAATACATGTGACAATAATAAATCAAATCCAACCTCTGCTGTCAATTGCACTAGCTTCTGATTACTGCCATGACCACCTCTGAAGTTGTCCACATTACCAAATGTGGCAAAATTTTGTTGGGATTTGTGCCACTTGTTTCATCATGCATTTGTCCTTGGGATTATAAAGTAGAGAAGGTTATTTGTTACCTTGCACTTCTCCCATTATAGCCATTAGTGGAAAGTCCCAGATATTGTTGTGATATTGACATTGTCTCAGACCAGGTATAGTTTTTCTGGCAGGGGAAGGTCGTGTTCACCTCATGACTTGCAAATAGGAACTATTGCTATTGAGTACAGTTTTTCTTTACTGTGCTTCACATATTGTGCTGCTGTTGATATTAATGTTTTGGCTGTTTGCAGCAATGTGCATGCCTGGAATGTTTGGTGCATATAAACTTATATTGTAATAACCGAAGCTTAGGCTAGCTATAGTCTAAAGATACTAAAATGGTGAGAAAAGTAAGATGCATTACTGAATAATAAATACAGGGTCCCTGTAATAAGTGTCTTTTTGACATGTTCACCACAAAACTTACAAGGTAAACAGTGCCAACAAGCAACTGGACTTCTCGCACTAAAGGTCAATGAGGTTCCAAAAAATTACAGTTTTTGGGGTACGTTCCATTCTTGGATTTATGGATAAAGGGTACCCAACCTTGTGTATTTGAGAGATTTGTATATTTAATATCCATGATCACCCTATTCCCCCCTCTGTCAATCACTCCATGCACATGCCAGAAGGCCGATAGCTTCCCCCAATGCATCAGCCTCTATCACTCAGTGATTCAACATTTGGGAGAACAGTCTAAGGTTATGACTTCTCTGGTAGGTTTTTGTCTCTTCAATTATAAGGAAGAGGTGTTTTTTGCCCAATTTGATGCACAACCAAAACATGAGTGAGTCCTTGATATTGTGTAGCATGACTTCCCTTTGCACCAGCCCATCAGTCTAAAGTTTTGCACCTGACGTTAACCTCACTTTAAATTTTTATTTCAAAGCTTTTGGAGCAAAATTATTTGGTAATTTTTATCTTTTTAAGTTTGGTTGGCTGGCGGGAAAACAATTAATCAGTAAATATACTTTTAATGGAGAATTATTACTTAATAGCTAAGTGTTAGAGACACTTGTTGAATGGAATTGATAATGCATGGAGGCTCTGAGATGTATGAGTTGACCATGTGATTTCATTGTTTCTCCTCTCTCTCTATGATGTAACCTTTGTTTGGTGCATTCCCAGAAATGCGTACTAAGAGTGACAAGTAAGGAAGCTTTGTCAAAGGCAAATCGTGCCTTACAAGCCTGGTTGAGTTTTTTGAAGATGTGACTAACCACATTGACGAAGGAAGAGCTGTGGATGTGGTTTATATGGACTTCAGCAAAGCGTTCAATAAGGTCCCCTATGCTAGGCTTATTGAGAAAGTGAGGAGGCATGGGATCCAAGGGGACGTTGCTTTGTGGATCCAGAACTGGCTTGCCCACAGAAGACAGAGAGTGGTTGTAGATGAGTCTTTTTCTGCATGGAGGTCGTCACCAGTGGAGTGCCCCAGGGATCTATTCTCGGACCCTTGCTGTTTGTGATTGTTATAAATGACCTGGATGAGGAAGTGGCAGGATGGGTTGGTAAGTTTGCCAATGACACGAAAGTTGTAGGTGTTGTGGATAGTTTGGAGGGATGTCAGAAGTTGCAGCGTGACATAGATAGGATACAAGACTGGGCAGAGAAGTGGCAGATGGAATGCAACATGGATAAATGTGTGGTGGTTCATTTTGGCAGGTCAAATGGGATGAAAGAATATAATATTAAGGGTAAGACTCTTAGCAGTGTGGAAGGATCTTGGGGTCCGGGTTCATAGGAGTCTCAAATCGGCTTCGCAGGTAGAGGATGTGGTTAAGAAGGCGTATGGTGTACTGGCCTTCGTCAATCAAGGAATTGAGTTTAGGAGTCAGGAGATAATGCTGCAGCTGTATAAGACCCTGATCAGACCCCACTTGGAGGACTGTGCTCAGTTCTGGTTGCCTCATTACAGGAGGATGTGGAAGCCATTGAAAGGGTGCAGAGGAGATTTACAAGGATGTTGCCTGGATTGGGTGGCACGCCTTATGAGGATAAGTTGAGAGAGCTCGCTCTTTTCTCCTTGGATAGACGAAGGATGAGAGGTGACCTGATAGAAGTGTATAAGATGTTGAGAGGTATTGATCAGATGGATTCTCGGAGGCTTTTTGCAGGGCTGAAATGGCTGCCACAAGAGTGCACAGGTTTAAGGTGCTGGGGAGTAGGTACAGAGGAGATGTCAGGGATAAGTTTTTCACTCAGAGGTGGTGGGTGAGTGGAATCAGCTGCCGTTGGTGGTGATGGAGGCAGATTTGATAGGGTCTTTTAAGAGACTTCTGGATGAGTACATGGGACTTAATAGGATAGAGGGTTATCGGTAAGCCTAGTAGGTAGGGATATGATTGGCGCAACTTGTGGGCCGAAGGGCCTGTTTGTGCTGTAGTTTTTCTATGTTCTAAGTAGTTTGCAAGGTCTTGGTGTCACTGAGTCAAAATCCTGGAACTCCCTCTCCAACAGCAATGTGGGTATATCTACACAACCCAGGGACCTAGGTTCGATTTCCAGTTTGGGTTACTTTCTGTGCAGAGTCTGTACGTTCTTCCCGCATCTGCGTGGGTTTCCTCTGGGTGCTCCGGTTTCCTCCCACAGTCCGAAAGATGTGCTAGTTAGGTGCGTTGGTCATGCTAAATTCTGTGTACCCGAACAGGCACCAAAATGTGGCTACTGGGGGATTTTCACAGTAACTCCATCGTAGTGTTAATGTACGCC
This sequence comes from Carcharhinus amblyrhynchos, assembly GCF_965287045.1. NCBI lineage: Eukaryota > Metazoa > Chordata > Chondrichthyes > Carcharhiniformes > Carcharhinidae > Carcharhinus > Carcharhinus amblyrhynchos. Next base: position 3,941,113 of record NC_137342.1, on the reverse strand, counting down.
TAATTGTGACCCGAGTAAATAAACTTTAAACTACTCAGACTGCAGCGGTTAAAGGCAGCTCCCCAACACCTTCACAAGGGCAGTTAGAAATAGGCAATAAATGCTGGCCTAAGCAACACACAACCCATGAATGAGTAAAAACTTTGATCTTGTAAAATGTAAATTGTATTTTCCAAAACATTGTTTAACTGTGTGACTACAGCCAGAATTTCACACGCTTTTTAAGGTCAAAAATTTTTTATTGGTGGTGCTAGTGAACAGGGACAAAATGTTGAGCTGAATTTTTTGTTTTGAAGGCGATAAAACTTGGCCAGAAAGCAAACATGTGACAACAAAAATAACTTCATATGAAAGAGACTTTGAGCTTTGGATTGTGATCATAATCAAGATAAAGATTTTATTAAGGACCTAAGAATGTAGGGAATGAGGAACAGCAACATTGGAACTCCATGTACTACAATGACGAGTGAATTAACAAGTCTGAGTGGTAATGCATGCTATTGCACAAAAAGACTCCCCATAGTAAATAGAAGCAACATTTGGACTGTGAAAAGTTATTTTTTAGCGATGAAATTTTCCTTTTGTATGTTCTGTTCTGCTTGGACAAAGAAGACCATTGTATGGATTTGTTTGGTCTCCTCTGTGGACTATATATGGAGCAAGACTGGGACCATATGATGTAATTGATTAGACTATTTCAGACAACAGAACTTGTTAATCTAGAATAATTATTTGCCAAAGCTCAATAGGCAATTTATAAAATTAAAATCATTTAGTAAAATGACAGTCACCAAATATTTAAATGAATGGAAACATTCCAGTAACAAGTGACTGCCTGAAAAGAAACCTTCCTAATTAGCATAAGAATTAACAGAAAAATGTTACTAGACAAGCTGGTGCTCAGTTGGTGTTGGTTGTATCTGTTACTGCTTAAGGCTCAGAATATGCATTTCATCTGGAAGTTAGAACAGAAATAATAATTTAGTGTTCTTGGTATTTTGCAGTACTTTTTCTCCCCACGCTTATCAACAGAATCAAATCATAGTGTTTCAATAAAACAGGAGATAATTAACAGCCGCTGTACTTTTTGATACATACTAGGTTGAACATTTTGGTTGAATGGCTGTTTATTGCCAGAGACAGGCCCAGTAGGCTGGGCTTAAGGTAATTAGCTGTTTATGACTGATGAAACTATAAAATGTATGCATGCTACTTATTGGTGACTAGTGGAGTGCCCCAGGGGTCGGTGCTGGGGCCTCAGCTATTTACCATTTATATAGATGATCTGGAGGAGGGAACCGAGTGTATGGTGTCGAAATTTGCTGATGACACCAAGATTGGTGGAATGGCAAATTGCGCGGAGGGTGTGGAGAGTCTGCAGAAGGATCTAGATAGGCTGGGCGAATGGGCCAGGAAATGGCAAATGGAATTTAATGTTGGCAAGTGCGAGGTGGTCCACTTTGGTAGGAATAATGGTAGGAAGGACTATTACTTACGTGGCAAAAAACTGCAGCAGGCGACGGTGCAGAGGGACCTCGGGGTCCTTGTGCATGAGTCGCAAAAACCCAACCTGCAGGTGCAGCAGGTGGTCAGGAAGGCTAATGGGATGCTGGCCTTCATAGCGAGGGGGATTGAATATAAAAGCAGGGAGGTCTTGCTGCAGCTGTATAGGGCATTGGTGAGGCCACAGCTGGAGTACTGAGTGCAGTTTTGGTCGCCGCACTTACGCAAGGATATTTTGACCTTGGAGGGAGTGCAGAGGAGGTTTACGAGGCTGATACCGGAGTTGAGGGGGTTGAGCTATGAGGAGAGGCTGAATAAACTAGGCTTGTACTCGTTAGAGTTTAGAAGAATGAGGGGCCATCTCATTGAGACGTATAAGATGATGAATGGGATGGATAGGATAGAGGTGGAGAGACTCTTCCCGCTCAGAAAAGACAGTAGGACTAGGGGGCACAGCCTCAAGATAAAGGGGGGGGGCGGTTTAAAACGGAGTTGAGGAGGAACTTCTTCACTCAAAGGGTGGTGAATCTCTGGAATTCTCTGCCCGTTGAAGTGGTGGAGGCTGCCTCGCTAAATATTTTTAAGACGTGGGTTGACGGGTTTTTGATAAGCGAGGGGAGAGGGCGGGAAAGTGGAACTGAGCCACGACAGATCAGCCATGATCTTATTGAATGGTGGGGCAGGCTCGAAGGGCTAGATGGCCTACTCCTGCTCCTATTTCTTATGTTCTTACTGGAATACTATGGGAGGTTTGCTAGTGGCTTTAAACTGATGTGACAGGGGGGTAGGAATCAGAACAAAAGCCAGCAAATATAGAGACTGGGGACGAGCATGGAACCAAGACAAGGCTGCCTAAGAGGAATGGCAATCTGCGGGAGGATGAACTCAGTGGGCCTGGAGGTCTGGAGTGCATCTGCTTAAATGCAAGGAGCATAACAGGCAAGACAGATGAACTTAGAGCCTTAATGCACAAGCGGAACTTGGACGTGGCTGCAGTGACAGAGACTTGGTCAAAAGATGGACAGGACTAGCAGCTGAATATTCCGGGGTATAAGTGTTTTAGGCAAGACAGACGAGGGGCTAGAAGAGTTGGGGGAGTAGCAGTACTGGTTAGGGAACATATTACAGCGGTACAGAGGGTGGACAATTTGGAAGGATCATGTAACAAGACACTGTGGGTAGAGCTCAGAAACTAGAAGGGCGCAGTCACTATGCTGGGGGTATACTACAGGCCTCCCAACAGGCTGCAGGAAGTTGAAGAACAGATATGAAAGAAGATTCTGGACAGGTGTAGAAAAAATAAGAACATAAGAAATAGGAGCAGGGGTAGGCCATCTAGCCCTTCGAGCCTGCCCTGCCATTCAATATGATCATGTCTGATCTGTTGTAGCTCAGTTCCACATTCCCGCCCTCTCCCCATAACCCTTAATCCCCTCGCTTATCAAAAACCCATCAACCTGCATCTGAAAAATATTTAGCGAGGCAGCCTCCACCACTTCAACGGGCAGAGAATTCCAGAGATTCACCACCCTTTGAGTGAAGAAGTTCCTCCTCAACTCCGTTCTAAACCGCCCCCCCTTTATCTTGAGGCTGTGCCCCCTAGTCCTACTGTCCTTTCTGAGCGGGAAGAGTCTCTCCACCTCTATCCTATCCATCCCATTCATCATCTTATACGTCTCAATGAGATGTCCCCTCATTCTTCTAAACTCTAACGAGTACAAGCCTAGTTTATTCAGCCTCTCCTCATAGCTCAACCCCCTCAACTCCGGCATCAGCCTAGTAAACCTCCTCTGCACTCCCTCCAAGACCAAAATATCCTTGCGTAAGTGCGGCGACCAAAACTGCACACAGTACTCCAGCTGCGGCCTCACCAATGCCCTATACAGCTGCAGCAAGACCTCTCTACTTTTATATTCAATCCCCCTCGCTATGAAGGCCAGCATCCCATTAGCCTTCCTGACCACCTGCTGCACCTGCAGGCTGGGTTTTTGCGACTCATGCACAAGGACCCCGAGGTCCCTCTGCACCATCGCCTGCTGCAGTTTTTTGCCACGTAAGTAATAGTCCTTCCTACCATTCTTCCTACCAAAGTGGACCACCTCGCACTTGCCAACATTAAATTCCATTTGCCATTTCCTGGCCCATTCACCCAGCCTATCTAGATCCTTCTGCAGACTCTCCACACCCTCCGCGCAATTTGCCGTTCCACCAGTCTTGGTGTCATCAGCAAATTTCGACACCATACACTCGGTTCCCTCCTCCAGATCATCTATATAAATGGTAAATAACTGAGGCCCCAGCACCGACCCCTGGGGCACTCCACTAGTCACTAACCGCCAATCCGAATAGCACCCATTAACCCTCACTCTCTGCCTCCTATTTGACAACCAATCCTCTATCCACGCTAACACCCTACCCCCAACTCCATGCCCCCTTACCTTCTTCAATAACCTCTTGTGAGGTACCTTGTCAAACGCCTTCTGAAAATCAAGAAAGACCACATCCACCGGCTCTCCTCTATCCACCGCCCTAGATACATCCTCATAGAACTCCAATAAATTTGTCAGACACGACTTCCCCTTAACGAAACCGTGCTGCGTCTGCTCTATCAAGCAATTCCCCTCAAGATGCCTCGCTATTTCCTCCTTGATGACAGATTCTAACATTTTACCTACCACAGACGTTATACTAACCGGCCTATAATTCCCTGCCTTTTGCCTGGCACCCTTCTTAAACAACGGCGTAACATTAGCCGTTTTCCAATCTTCCGGCACTTCCCCGGAATCCAGCGACATTTGGAAAATAACCACCAAGGCATCCATCAAATAGGGTTGTTGTAGTGGGAGACTTTAATTTCCCTCATATGGACTGGAAGTCCTTTAGGGCTGAGGGTCCGGATGGGGAGGAATTTGTAAAATGTGACCAGGAAGGCTCTTTTGAACAATGTGTTGATTGTCCAACTAGAGAGGGAGCTATACTGGACCTTGTACTGGGGAATGAGTCCAGTCAGATCATCAAAGTTTCAGTGGGGGAACATGTGGCGAACAGTGACCACAATTCTGTAAACTTTCGGATAGTCGTGAAAAAAGATGAATGTTGTCCTATGGGTAAGGTGCTGAATTGGGTGAAGGCTGTTGATTGGGAGAGGTGGTTCGAGGGTAAATCCACATCTGGCATGTGGGAGTCTTTTAAGGAGCAGTTGATAGGCATGTGCCTGTTTAAAAAGGAAGAACAAATAGCAATTACAAGGAAGGAAGTGTTAAGTGTTTTAGGAAGCATTAAGTTAGACAAATCCCCAGGGCCAGGTGACATCTGTCCTAGATTACTGAGGGAGACAAGAGATGAAATTGCTGGGCCTCTAAGAGAAATCTTTGTTACTTTATTGGACATAAGTGAGGTCCCAGAGGATTGGAGGATAGTAAATGTGGTCCCGTTATTTAAGAAGAGTAGCAAGGATAACCCGGGTAATTATAGGCCAGTGAGCTTGACGCCCATGGTAGGGAAATTGTTGGAGAAGATTCTTAGAAATAGGATCTATACACATATACAGCTGAATAGTCTCATTAGCGATAGACAACTTGGTGTTGTACGAGGGAGGTCATGCCTCACAAATTTGGTTGAGTTTTTTGAGGAGGTGACAAAAATGATTGATGAGGGAAGGGCCGTGGATGTCATCTACATGGATTTTAGTAAAGCATTTGATAAGGTCCCTCATGGCAGGCTGGTGCAAAAGGTTAAATCTCATGGGATCAAAGGTAAAGTAACTAGATGGCTACAAAACTGGCTTGGCCATAGAAGACAAGAGGGTAGCAGTGGAGGGGTCGTTTTCTGATTGGAGGCCTGTGACTAGTGGTGTTCCGCAGGGCTGTGTACTGGGACCTCTGCTGTTTGTGACATATATAATTGATTTGGAATAAGATGTAGCTTGTCTGATTAATAAGTTTGCGGATGACACAAAGATTGCTGGAGTTGTGGATAGTGATGAACACAATTAGACAATATAGCAGGATATAGATAGGCTGGAAAATTGGGCTGAGAATTGGCAGATGGAATTTAATCCAGATGAATGCAATGTGATATATTTTAGTAGATCTAATGCAGGGGGGAGCTATACAATAAATGGCAGAACCATCAGGAGTATAGACGCACAGAGGGATCTGGATGTGCAAGTCCACAGATCCTTAAAGGTGGCAACACCAGTGAAAAAGGTCGTGAAGAAGGCATATGGCATGCTTGCCTTTATTGGACGGGGCAGAGTATAAAAGTTGGCGTATGATGTTGCAGTTATATAGAACGTTGATTAGGCCACATTTGGAATACTGTGTCCCGCTCTGGTCGCCACACTACCAGAAGGACATGGAGGCTGTGGAGAGAGTGCAGAAAAGATTTACCAGGGTGTTGCCTGGTATGGAGGGTATTAGCTATGAGGTGAGATTGAGCAAACCAGGGTTGTTCTCCCTGGAAAGACAGAGGTTGAGGGGTGACCTAATAGAAGTTTATAAAATTATAAAGGGCATAGATAGGGTGAACAGTTGGGGGCTTTGCAGGTCAGAAATGGCAAACACAAGGGATCACAAGTTCAAGGTAAGGGGTGGCAAATTTCAATGCAGATATGTGGGGGACATATTTTACAGAGGGTGGTAGGGGCCTGGAATGCACTACCAGGCAAGGTGATTGAGGCAGATATGCTAGGATCATTTAAGACTCATCTAGATAGCCACATGAACAGACTGGGAATAGAGGGATACAAACAGATGGTCTAGTTCGGAACACATGATCGGTGCAGGCCCGAATGGCCTATTCCTGTACTATATTATTCTTTATTCTTTTGTTTTGTTCTTTGATTGTTTTATAAGCTTTAGAATAAATGTAAGCAACTGTTAATTGTTAGAACTACTGGGTTTGACATGGGAAGGTGGGTATCAGGTTTAGTAATGATCTGAAGAACATAGAACATTACAGCATAGAACAGGCCCTTCAGCCCACGATGTTGCGCCGACCAGTTAAAAAACAATGACCTTCTAACCTAAACCAAACCCTTACCATCCACAAACCTATCCACGGATCTCTTAAATGCCCCCAAACTAGGTGCATTTACAACTGCAGCAGGCAGGGCATTCCAATCCCTCACCACCCTCTGGGTAAAGAACCTACCCCTGACATCCGTCCTATAACTACCACCCCTTAATTTAAAGCTATGCCCCCCCGTGCTAGCTTTCTCCATCCGAGGAAAAAGGCTATCACTGTCCACCCTATCTAAACCTCTAATCATCTTATATGTTTCAATAAGATCCCCTCGTAGCCGCCTTCTTTCTAACGAAAACAACCTCAAATCCCTCAGTCTCTCCTCATAGGACCTCCAGAGGCTACCTTGGTTTGAAAAGATTTAAGTGGATAGTGGGCTGGTTACTGTCAAGACTCTGTAAACACTGGGCAGGTGCAGGGGTCAGAGTGAGAGGGATTAGGGGTTCTGGGGACATTATAAAGGTAAGTCTTAGGATCTGGTACCACTTCCTTGGCTAAGGAGCACTGGAAATATGGTTTGGGGGCTCCTGAGCAATGTTGGAGCCCCAGGATCTTAGAGGAGGCCCCTGGGGAGCAGCAATACTTAAATAGGAGTTAAGGAGCAAAATTGAATGGGCCCTTTTCTGGGCATCCAGTCTATTATGATTTTCCTTTATTTGCTGTATGCAGGCAAACACTGAAAGATATTCAAGTAACTAATTAGTGCACTTTATATCTAGTGCATGCGCTTGGAGACAAAAGCTGTACGTGTGCAGTTAAGAAATCATAGTCAACAAATGAGTTACTAGTCAATGTGAAGCTAATGGAAGGACAAAGGAGAGATATTAAATGCAAAATAAAGGGATGCAAAGAAAAGAATGAATAGGAAAACATTAACCAGAGATATCTAAGGTAATTGTTAAAAGATTTTATAAAGATATCGGAGAAAGAGGGTAGTAAAGATTGAGACAACAATGGACAATAAGAAAATAACAGACATGTTAAAGAAAACAAATGAATACTTTTTGCAATGGGGAGAGCACAATATGATTCTGAAAGGATTTGATATAGTAGATGCTGAGATTTTGTTTCTGCTGGATGGGGAATCTGAAGCATGGGGGTACAGTCTCAGGATAAGGGCAGGTCATTTAAATCTGAGATGAGGAGAAACTATTTTGGAATCTTCAGAATTCTCTACCCCAGAGAGATGTGGACACTTGATTGTTGAATGCATTTAAGGCTGGGATTAGGTTTTTTTAATCTCTGAACAAAAAGGGATGTGGAGTGTAGGAAACTGGAGTTGAAGCCCAAGATCAGCCATGATCATGTCGAAAGGTGGAGCAGACTCGATTCCTGTTCCTTATGCACTGCTGCCTTGTAGGGGGAGTGGCTGCTGTCTGGCAGGCGGGTGGGGAGGGCTGCTCGAGAGGTGGGGGAGTCGCATGGGGGAGCAGGGAGGCTGTGCACGGGCAGGGGGCAACAGGACATAGAACATGGAACACTACAGCACAAACAGGACCTTTGGCCCACGAGTTGCGCTGATCACATCAACACCTACCAATCCATAGACCTATCTATAACCCCCAATCCCATTAAATCCCATATACTCATCCAGAAGTCTTTTAAAAGACCCCAGCGAGTTCGCCTCCACCACCGCTGACGGCAGCCGATTCCATTCACTCACCACCCTCTGAGTGAAAAACTTACCCCTAACATCACCTCTGTACTTGCCTCCCTGCACCTTAAATCTGTGTCCTCTCGTAGCGACCATTTCAACCCGGGGAAATAACCTCTGAGAATCCACCCTATCTATTCCTCTCAACATTTTATAAACCTCTATCAGGTCGCCTCCCAACCTACGTCTCTCCAGCGAAAAGAGTCCCAGCTCCCTCAACCTAACTTCATAAGGCATGCCTCCCAGTCCAGGCAACATCCTTGTAAATCTCCTCTGTACCCTTTCATAAGAACATAAGAACATAAGAAATAGGAGCAGGAGTAGGCCATCTAGCCCTTCGAGCCTGCCCCGCCATTCAATAAGATCATGGCTGATCTGTTGTGGCTCAGTTCCACTTTCCCGCCCTCTCCCCATAACCCTTAATCCCCTCTCTTATCAAGAACCCATCAACCCTTTCAATAGCTTCTACGTCCTTCCTATAGTGAGGCGACCAGAACTGCGCACAGTACTCCAAGTGGGGCCTGACAAGGGTCTTATAAAGTTGCAGCATTACCTCCCGATTCCTAAACTCAATCCCTCGATTAATGAAGGTCAGTACACCATACGCCTTCTTGACCACATCCTCCACCTGCGAGGCCGATTTAAGAGTCCTGTGGACCCGGACCCCAAGATCCTTCTGCTCTTCAACACTACTAAGACTCCTGCCCTTGATAGTGTACTCGTTCATCCCATTGGTCCTGCCAGAATGGACGACTACACATTTATCCACGTTGAAGTCCATCTGCCACTTCTCCGCCCAGTCCTGCATCCTATTTATGTCCTGCTGCAACTTTTGACATCCTTCCAGTCCATCCACAACACCACCAACCTTCGTGTCATCGGCAAACTTACTAACCCATCCCTCCACTTCCTCATCTAGGTCATTTATGAAAATGACAAACAGCAAGGGTCCTAGAACAGATCCCTGGGGCACTCCACTGGTGACTGACCTCCATACAGAAAAAGACCCATCCACAACCACTTTCTGCCTTCTGCAGGCAAGCCAGTTCTGAATCCACAAGGCCAAAGGCCCTTGGATCCCATGCCCTCTCACCTTCTCAAGAAGTCTTGCATGGGGGACCTTATCAAACGCCTTGCTGAAGTCCATGTACACCACGTCCACTGCACTTCCTTCGTCAATGTGTTCAGTCACATTTTCGAAGAACTCAACTAGGCTCGTAAGGCACGACCTGCCCTTGACAAAACCATGCTGACTATTTCTGATCATGTCAAACCTCTCCAAATGTCCGTAAATCTTGTCCCTCAGAAGCCTCTCCATCAGCTTACCAACCACTGAGGTCAGACTCACTGGTCGGTAATTTCCCGGGCTATCTCTGTTCCCTTTCTTGAAAATAGGAACCACGTCCGCAATCCTCCAATCTTCCGGAACCTCTCCCGTCTCCATTGACGACGCAAAGATCATCGCCAGGGGCTCTGCAATCACTTCCCTCACCTCCCACAGTATCCCAGGGTACATCCCATCTGGTCCTGGCGACTTATCTATCTTGATAGAATTCAAAAGTTCTAACACATCCTCCTCCTTAATATCCACATACTCAATCTTTTCCATCTGCTGCAAATCCGTAGCAAAATTTCCCGATCAGTTTCCACTGTGAATACTGAGGCAAAGTACTCATTAAGCACCTCTGCCATTTCTTCTGGTTCCACACAGACCTTTCCCCATGGGGACATGGGGGTCAAGTGGGAATTTTGAGTTGCAGTTGAGAAAATGTGGTGGTCATATCATTTTTAAAACCACGGCTGCAATTTTGTGTGGGAGGGGCGAGTGGAGGCTGCGGGTGTGTGCTGGGTGGGCGGGGGGGTGGGGTGGTTGAGCAGGGAAGTAACTCAAGGCTGGGGGTGGTGGTGGGTGGTTGTTTGGGGATGGTGCCACAGTTGGACTCCAGTAACACAAACTGTTGCCCCACTATTGACAGCCCGCTTCAGCTGCCTGCGCCTGAAGCTAAATGTCCCTCTAAACCTTTCTACCTTTCTCTTCCTCCTTTAAGACGCCTCTTAAGAACCACTTTGACAAAGATAGATGCCTTAAAACAGCTATCCCTTATTTAGCACTCCAAATGATAAAAAGCACCTGAAGGAAAATATGTTAAACAAAAATCACTTTCCTGTCAGAAAACATGCCATGAGGATGGATTATTTTCCCGACATGTAACTTTCACATTAAAAACCCATTGGCTGCCTGAAACCTAACAACCAACTGTCCCACCGCACACCACCACCCCCCCCCCCCCCTCACTTGTTGCCTCTTCCTCCCCACCCTTCCCCTCCACCCTGTCTGCTCCTCGGCACGTTCCCAAGCCCTCCTGCAGGCTGCTTCCTTGCCTGACCTTCCCACTTGCCACAGCTCTCCCACTTCCCTCTCTTCCCCTCCCTCCCTCCCTCTCTCTAGCACTCTTGCTCTCTCTATCTCTTCCGACTGCCTTCCTCCTTCCATCTTCTGATTGCCTTGCTCCCACCCTCCTCCTTCTCCTCTGACAGTTTGCCTCCCTCTCTCCCTCAGCTCCTCTAACTGCCTCCCTCACTTCCTCCCTCCATCTCTTTTCACTGCCCTTCTCCTCTCACTGCCCCTCCCTCTCCATCTTCTCTCACTGTCCCTCCCTCCTTCCATCTCTTCTCACTGCCCCACCTCCCTCCATCTATCTCTTCTCACTGCCCCTCCCTCCCTCCCTCCCTCCCTCCCTCCATCCTTCCCTCCATCTATCTCTCCCTCCATCTATCTCTTCTCACTGCCCCTCCCTCCCTCCGTCTCCTCCCACTACTCCCTCCATCTCCTCTCACTGATCCACTCCCAAGCCTTGAGTCACAAGGAGGGCCTGGGAGAAGGATGATGAGCAAGGCAGCAATTGGAAGCAGCATGGGTTTGACAAAAGGAAGCAGCACACAGGAGGATTGTGACAGGAAAGCAGTAAGTAGGAGGGTCGGAGGAGGGAAGCAGTGAGTGGGGGTCGAGAGACTGATTTGCTTTAAAAGAAAGACGAAACATGTGCAGTAACCACATAAAATTAAAATGAAGGCAGAGTTTTTGACGACCTTCCCTGATTTATAACCTGTACTGAAATGAAACTGCACTATTAGAAGGTGCTTTGAAAGTTGGATATCTGTATTAAATTGTGACTCTGCCAGATTTGCTTTATAATGTTCCAGTGAAGCTCCTTGGGATATGTTATTATGCCAGAGTTGGTATATCAGTGCAGATTGTTGTTAAAAGATAAACCAATGAAATAGATAATGCCATGTGAATTCTACACTTAAAAGAGTTTATTTAAAAAATGCTCATCTCTCCTAAAACTTACAGTATCTGTAGGGTGGCTTTAAAAAATGAAGTGAAGGAGGTTGACAACACTTGAGGAGAGGTTGAGGAAGAACAATGATGTTGAGCCAGTTCTTTGCACAGTACAGACGCAAGGGCCAATTGACATAATGATTATTCCACAGGATGGATCCAGTTCAGACAAATTGTTAGTGTGTATGAGAAATGCCAGAATGACAAGAGACCACGTTTCATTTAAAAACTTGCCTGGTGAACAAAAATTATTTAACTTAATTACTGCATTTTATGTAAGTATTTTGATTGACATTTCTCGGCTGATTTAACAGTTCTCTGGCTGGAATTGTGAACATCAGCTAAGGTTTAATTGGTCTTTTTTTTAATGCAGAAAAACTTCTTACTGAAGAGTGTGGATGTTCTTCAAAAATGGAATCTATTCCCTGGAACCAAAAGAGTGGATTTGGAATCACTGGTAAGTTTCTGCTAACCATCTAGCACTTGCAACTTTTCCATCCTGCAGTTAATAACGAGTCTATTTTGTCAGAAATTGCCTTTGCCAGTACATTTAAGAAAAGTTTTAAAATTTACAACCGCAGGAGGATTTAAGGGAGCTTGTGAGGTTTTTTAACCATAAACAAAGCAGCTTAATGAATTTTATCTGGCCGAATGTCAGTGTTTCTTAGTGCACAGTTAAAAAGATTGCTTCTCCAATGTTTTAAACATATTCTTCCGTGGGACGTAGCTGTTTCTACAAAGCCAACATTTGTTGCCTATCTCGATTTGCCTTTGATGTGAGTGCCTTGCTTGACCATTTTAATAACGGAGGGGTGGTGGCATAGTTGTAATGTCACTGGTTGAATGATCCAGACACCCAAGCTAATGCCATGGTTTACAGGTTTGAGTTTGAAGTTGGTGGCATTGGAATTCAATTAATAAATTGTAAATATAAAACTACTCTGTGTTAGTGATCATGAAGCTATCATGGATTGTTGCAAAAATCCATCTGGTTTACTAATATATTTTAGGGAAGGAAATCTGCCAACCTTAACTGGTCTGGCCTACATGTAACTTATAGCATTTTCACATGTAGATCAGACCAGTTAAGGACGGCAGATTTCTTTCCCTAAAGAACATTAGTGAACCAGATTGGATTTTGCAAAAGTCATTGACAATTTCATTATCACCATTACTGAGAGCAGCATTATACTCCAGATTTCTATTCCAGTTGTGATATAGCCTCTAATTTGTATCTCAAGGGACATGTTTTGTGATATACCTGACCATGTTTGACATAATGAATATCCATGTTTTGTGAATTTTGTTTGCCTGAAACAAAAAGGCTTAATCAAATTGATTTAATTGTTTGCAAGCTGTATAGAATGTATAGATATTGTTTCTCCTTTCTCCCCAACAGCTACTTTAGAACATTTGTACAAGTCTTGTTGCATGTCTTGAGAACATGAATCTGAATTATTAATTCTGGTTTTTTATAACTGATCTCTCCGTTAACCCGCTACGTATTGGCAAGAAAACAAGTATTTTATGTTGATCTCTTGGTTTCATCTCACCCTACCACATATATTTCATCAGTCTGTTCTCTGAAGGCCTGTTCCCCTTCTTTCATTGCAAAACACCAATTAAAATGTCATCCCTTCAATGATAAAGGCAGCTGGAGCTTTCCACTGTGCTGACTCCACAATAAAATACAGTGCTGTGCTCAGGAGCCATTCTAGGACAACAGAGTGTACTTAAGTGTAGCATGGATAAGCAAGACATCTGTTTTATTGGAATAGCCAGCTGGCAACAGACTTGGCTTTACAATTTTCAAATGTATGGAGCCAGTGCTTTATCAGGACAACTAAATTCTCTCCATCTGGTTTGGACTGCTAATCAGTCAGCTGGCATCTCAGTCAGCTGTGAAATTTAGCTTTTTTGTGCTTCACAGCTGACTGCAACACTAAGACCATGGTTTGGAATTTCTGTTTTCACTAAGAGGATTTGAGAATGAGTTATATTTAAGGATTATATTTTAAAACAAAGTGAATTTATCCATGATTTAAAAATAAATATACAATCTGTAGCACTGATGTTGGGCTTAGGGTCTGCCGTCTCTTGAATAATGTAACATATAATATATATTAATCAATTATCTCTGTTTGTTTTCTACACTGACCCAAAGCATTAAGATATCATTGGGCAATTTTAACCTAACCTGCCCAATCGTACAGACAGATTGAGCCACCTGATTTTAAACATGCCTCTTCAATTTTTTTTTATTGAATCTGATGGAAAGTAAAGTTGAGTTGTAAAAGGGGCAATCAATCTGATCCCATTGTTTCCCACCTAATAGGATAGATAGGGTAATCACTCCACTTGCTTCTGGTGGCTGTGAAAACAACCTCAGTTACATAACAGTTCTAATCATTTCATAGAAAAATAGAAATCCTAGAAACCCTACAGTGCAGAAAGAGGCCATTCGGCCCATCGAGTCTGCACCGACTACAATCCCACCCAGGCCCTACCCTCATATCCCTACATATTTTACCTGTTAATCCCTCTAACCTATGCATCCCAGGACACTAAGGGGCAATTTTTTAGCATTGCCAGTCAACCTAACCGGCACTGGGAGGAAACCGGAGTACCCGGAAGAAACCCACGCAGACATGAGGAGAATGTGCAAACTCCACACACAGTGACCCAAGCCAGGAGTCGAACCCAGATCCCTGAAGCTGTGAAGCAGCAGTGCTAACCACTGTGCTACCGTGCCACCCATTTCAGGCCTGCATGATGTATGTCCTGAAAATGTGCTCTTAGAATGCAAGAGCAACGGCTGTCCATTTAGTTGACAGACTCCATGGTTAATTCCTGATCATGTCAGGAGTCAGAGCCCTGCCCTTCCATTTCCTCTGAACACTCACTATATGGAATAAATGGGCAGTCTGCCAACCAGTTATGTGGGAAGGAAGCCTGAGCTAGTGAAGGGATAGTTGCTTTTCTTAGGCTCAGAACTGGTCAGCGTTGGAATTCTGACCCAGAAGTAAGCTTCCTAACTATAACACAAAACAGTTGAATAAATTGTACCTGACCCAGTCTCTCAGAAATGTTTCTCCGGCTACATTGATAAGGCTGGACAAGTATTTGTGATACAATATCCAGTTTGTACCCTGTGGTATTGTGCAGTTGTGTCCTTAGATATTGAACAGTATAGACAGATTCCTGGACACAAGGTGCCAACTGAAATGTGTAACATCTTGCTCCCGAGAGAATTTCCAAACACAAAGGTGAAATTCACAATAACTGTTAACTCAGATAGTGATAAATGTGAAGCCTCAAGCAGAATAATTAGTGCAGACTGATTAATAATAAATTCTTTATTCATTAATAAAGAATAATTAATGCATCGAGTGCAGACTCGATGGGCCGAATGACCTCTCTGTACTGTATTGATTCTATGATGATATTCTATGATAATCGACAGATACTTTTTTCTTCTAATTCTTTCATTCGATGTGGCCTTAAAATTGCCCTTGAAATGAGTGGCTTGCTGGGCCATTTCAGGGGACAATTAAGAGTCAACATTGTTGTGGATCTGGGGACACATGAAAGTCAGACCAGGTAAGGACAGAAGATTTCCTTCCTGAAGGACATTAGTGAACCAGATAACCAGATGGGATTTTTACAACAACCGACGATCGTTTTCTTAGTCATCGTTTTATACTTCAGTTTTATGAATTGAAGATAAATTTCATCAGCTGCTGTGGTGAGATTTGAACCCTTGTCCCTTGAATTAGCCTGGCCCTCTGGATTATTAGCCAAATGACACTAATTCGACACCACCATCTCCCTCGGTAAGATGACTTTTTGGGTCAAATCAGCATCCTGAATAACTGCTTCTTCTACAGCAGGATTGGCCAACTTTTTGCTTGATGGAGGGATTTTGGATTTTTGTGGAGAAGGGGGTGGTATTTGGCAGGGAAGCGTAAGCTTTGGGAAGAAAAGGGTAGAGGCTCAGAGGAATGGAAATTTATTTTGCTGTTACTCCAAACATCTCAAACTGCATCACGGTAATCAAGCTCCAGATGAGAAGACTAATCTTTTCCACATGGTATTCAGCACTGATTCAATGAGACAGCTGATGCTCACTTGATGTTCTTCCTATGCACAAGAACACAATGCCTGCCCATGTACCTGATGGAGGGCCATGCAATGTCCAAAACTTGCTGCCCATTACTCAGGGGTGATCCTGGTGCAGTGTCATGTGCAGAGTCACATTTTCATTCTTTCTTCACTCACAAGGGCTCGTGCATACATATTGGCAAGAAAGGGGAACAGAATCAGATAGGTCGCACTATATATCCTGCCGTGAGTCCAAATAATAGCGCTTTTACGAAAAGATTTCAGATAAGAAGACTAATTTACTGCCTTACCTTTGCCTGTCCAGCACTGATTCACTGAGGTGCCTGCCCATGTTCTTCCTGGGCATAAGAGCTCAATCCTGCACAAGCATCTGATGTAGCACTGTTTAGTGTAACCTCAGATGTTCACATAGACAGTATAAATTGATATAATGGGCCCAGCAGTAGCCCTTCAAACCTACTCCACAATCCAGAGAAATCATAGCTGATTTTTTTTCTTCAACTCTTTCACAATCGCTGGATCCCTTGATATTTTTAATATGGAGAATCTACAGATTTCAGTCTTGATCATATTCGGTGACTAAGCCTCCACAGCCCTTTACGGCAGAGAATTCCAAAGATTCAGCAACTCTCCCTGCAGTCCTAAATGGCCTTCCTTTTATCCTGAGATTATGTCCCCTTGTTGTATAGCATCCCCCCAAGCTAGGGGGAACTACTTTCTGCATTCATCCTGCTGAGCCATTTAAGAACTTTGCACGTTTGAATGAAACTACCCCTCATTCTTCTAAACTCCAGAGAATAAAGGCCCAGTCTATTTAATCTTTTCTCAAAGGACAATCCCTCCAGCCTAAGAATTAATTTAGTGAACACTTGATTCACTGCCTCTATGGAGGAAGGTATGCCTTTCCTTATTTGCGAAAGGATACATTGGCCTTAGAGGGAGTACAGAGAAGGTTTACCAGGCTGATACCGGAGATGAGGGGGTTAGCTTATGAGGAGAGATTGAGTAGATTGGGCCTGTAGTCGTTGGAGTTTCGAAGGCTGAGGGGGGATCTTATAGAGACATATAAGATAATGAAGGGGCTAGATAGGGTAGAGCTAGAGAGATTCTTTCCACGTAGAAAGGAAACCAGAACTAGAGGGCATAGCTTCAAAATAAGGGGGGGGGAAGGAGGAGGAGGAGGAGGAGGAGGAGGAACTTCTTCACTCAGAGGGTGGTGAATCTCTGGAATTCTCTGCCCATTGAAGTGGAGGAAGCTACCTCATTGAATGTGTTTAAGTCACGGGCAGTTAGATTTCTGATCAATAAGGGAATTGAGGGTTATGGGGCGCAGGCGGGTAAGTGGAACTGATCCACTTCAGATTAGCCATGATCTTATTGAATGGCGGGGCAGGCTCGCAGGGCTAGATGGCCTACTCCTGCTCGCATTTCTTATGTTCTTAGGTAAAGAGACCAAAACTGCATTCACTACTCCAGGTGTAGCCTCACCAAGACTTTATATAATCGCAGTAACTCATCTTTACTTCATACTAAAATCGTCTTATAATAAAGACCAATGTACCATTTGCTTCTTTCATTGCTTCCTGTAGCTATGTATTAGTTTTAAGTGACTCATGAACAAGTATACCTAAATCCCTTTGAAGTTCAATACCCAGTCTGTCACCTGAGAATACTATGTGGTTTTGTTTTTCTGATCAGAGTGGATAACCTCACATTTCTTCACGTTATATTCCATCTGCCAATTTTCTGCCCACTCGCTTAGCCTCTCCAAATCTCCTTGAAACTCTTTGCACAACTCCTACCTAGTTTTGTACCTTCTGCAAACTTGGAAATATTACATTTAATCTCCACATCCAAATCATTGATGTAGATTGTGAATAGTTGATCCCAAGCACTGATTCTTGCAGTATGCCACTAGTCATAACCAGCCAACGTGACCTATTTATTCCTACACTGTTTTCTGTCCATTAAACAGTTCTCAATCCGTGCCAGTATAGTATTCCCTATCCCATATGCTGTAATTTTGTTTGCTGACCTCTTATGTGGGATGTTACCAAAAGCGTTCTGAAAATCTAAATATACTATATTCGCAGGTTCCCCTCTATCATTTCTGCTAGCTGTAAACTCAGTCAGCTCCAACAGGTGTTTTGAACATAATCTTCCTTTCATACATCTATAACATCAGTGCACTTTCAGCTTGTGAGCTGAACTTCAAAACTGCAGCCTGTTAAATTTCAAGTCATCTCTAACTCCTTCATGTTGCTTGCCCCTGCTGTTACCTGGCTCCACCACTGTTGAAACCTCTGGGCTGAACTTCTTGTGAGACTCCTGAGCTCCACCTTACACAAACTCCAAAATAGTGCACCATATCCTGTCACACTGTTTTTCCACATTCACTCTTGTGCACTCAGCCCCACCCTCCTGACATAGCTGACACTGGCAAGGTCACAGATATCGCCTGCCCTAACTACTGATGGGCCTTTTTGGCTCCATTCTTGTGATAATGATGCTTTCCCAGTGTAGTTAGAGTGGGAATTCCAGAATATTGATTTGTGACAGTGAAGGAATGCAGTCTTTTCAACTGAATCAGCATGGTATGTGACTTGGATGTGACTGTGTTCCCAAAACTTGGTGCTAAAGGTTGCGGGGCTAGAAGATGATGTGAAATAAGCTTGGTGGATTGCTGCAGTGCATCCTTTAGTACGTATTGCAGCCAGTATGCTACAGATTAAGAAGTAATGGGAGTGCCAAGCAAGCTGACTGCTGTGCCCTGAATGGTGTTGCTACAGCTATACAATCCTGGGCTATTCATAACACCACTGATTTGAACTTAGTACAGAGCTTCTTGGGTATCTGGTGATGACCCTCTTGTTGCAGAATTTCCAGTCTCTGCCCTGCTCGTGGGGCAAATTGTAGCTGTGTGAACCCAACCCTAAAGATCTGACAATGGGTCATCCAGACTCAAAGTGGGAAATCCAGACTCTATTCTCTCTCCATAAATGCTGTCAGACCTGCTGAGATTTTCCAGCATTTTCTGTTTTTGTAAGCCTGAAGACATTGTCCAGAATCCGCTTTGGTGAGGAATGGGCTGCTTCATTGACAAATCATCAGTAAAAATGATCTGGTCGTGACCTCATTGTTTGGGGGATGTTGTCATCTGCAAATTGGCTTCTGTGTCTCCTACAGCACAACAATCAATGGTGGCGTCGGCTGCTCATCGATTCGAGGATGACATCTACTCAGGGTCGCAGATTTCTGCCATGGATCGTCATGTGACAGAACAGATCGATTCACGGCCCATGGATCTTCAGGCCATTACGCAGGATATTCCACAAGATACTGGGATCCAGGGTGCAGGATTTGATTCCTTTTCTTTCCATCTCTGTCACTGTACTGCCTCATTACAGAATTTGGACTCAAAGCATGGTGTTGCTTGATGAACAAGTTGTTGCTATTTTGAATGATTGGTAGCAAACTCCTCCCAGCCATTAATGTCAATGCTGCCACACTGCAAGAAGAGCTTTAGAGTGTCTGAGTAGTGTTTACTTGTCCTACCCTGGAATGCTGGCCACTTGAGAGTTGTGAAAACAGCACCTGGTGGGGGAGACACTTCTCAATCATCCAGATATAGCGTCCAGTCCATCAAAATGAGTTTTGCAGGTGTTTTGCCTGAATGTTTGTGGAGCTGGCTTCGAGAAGGACATGAGCGGATGTTTGACCAATGAACTCAGACGATGAGACAGAGACATTGCTGATGGAATTTCTCTCACATTCTTATGTTACCACACTTCAACAGTAAGCAGTGACTGTTTAGCATTTTGGGATATCCTGAAGTCATGAAAGGTGCTACATAAATGCAACCTCGCTTTTTACGTGCTCCATTTCTCCAGCTGTTATACTCACTGTATTCCTCATCCATTTCTGTTCCACCTTCGGTAGTAAACCATTCAGTTGTCTTGGCCATAAACCCTTGTAGCCGCTTGTCCTGTCTTCAAACCTCTCAAAATCTATCATTTTGAATATGCTGAGTTGGATTACGTGCTCAGGATGAGCTCCCCACACCCAACTGTAAATGTTGGGGGAAGTTCATCTTCACTTGGCCAATTCAGCCTTCTTCCGTTTTTCCACTGAGACGACCACCACCCTTTTCCAGGAGGAAGTCCTGCCTCGTAGAGCTTGCCGGGTGACCACTGGCTGGCAGGGCGACAAACTTGCTAGATTGTACATTGGGCGGAGTGGAAGACTTTCCTGCCAACCTTTAAACCAGAGTGGCAGTAGGATGAGGCCAGTAATTACACAATTAAAGACATCACTTGGGCATGAGGCAGGCTGCTTGCCTGACTCCTCATCCGTTTGTACAATTGTAGCAGAGGCTTGCCATGGTTTGGTGGCAGTGGGCCTTCAGTCACACAGTGTCCTGTTTTGTAATGTTATTGTCACATAAATTACCGAGATATGTTTATGAAACACATCAAAGTACCTATTTAAAATGAACATCAATTGCCTTAAAGCTACCTGCAGTGCAGTGTGTACATTGTCTATATGTTTTGTATCCTGTATGTAATTTATAAAAATAGTAACCTATTATTCCCTCGCCTGCTTGACAAGGACATTGGATTTCGACTGCGCTCTCTGCGCACCATCCTGGAACAGGAAGTGCTTCTGCAGGAGGATATGGAACTGATTGAGCTACTTGACCCCAGCATCCTGCGATCAACACAGGCTCAGCAACAGGAAAATGGCTACCTGCCAGCCCAGTGGTTGTGGGGAACTCCTAACATTTGGTATGTTTCCTATAACACTTCCCTTACACTTTTTAACGGGTTTTCATTTAAAAATAAATCAACTTTGTATATCAAATATCCATAAAGTTAAAGCTTTTTCAAGTACAAATAATGTGTTCTATACTGGGTAGGCCCTAATGTGAGTATCACACCCCTGGCTGTTTGAAGTAGGCCCTAAACCAGAAGCAGGAATGCCTCCCCTCAGAAGCTGCCCACTCTGTTTAGAGATGAGCCTTGCTGGATTTAGTCTCCATCCCAGCCCCAAACAGGAATATGACCACTCAAGATACATCCATATAATGTGCTATTGTTTTGTAATGTTTATTTCATACCTATTATAGAAGGAGGGAAACTATAAGCTATTTCCTCTCCAAAGCACTGTCTGGTATTAAAGAAAGATATAAAGGATGCGTTCTGATTTTAGTCCAATGTGTTCAGTCTCATGGAGACCTGTTTTTTGTGTCTGTACTCCCAAGCTTCTCTAGCGCTGTAGCACAGTCCTTGCCCCAGCATAGTCCCGTTACTGGGAGCCGTCACCTTTTACCAGACTGGCAGCCAAATCATATTGAGATATTGAGGATCAAAAATATGCCCATCTTATTTTGCTGCTTTAAATCCAGAAATTATGCCTTTTTGAAAGAAATGGCGGAGGTGATAGTGGATGCCTTGGTGGTTATTTTCCAGACGTCGCTGGATTCCGGGGAAGTGCCAGATGATTGGAAAACGGCTAATGTTACGCCGTTGTTTAAGAAGGGTGCCAGGCAAAAGGCGGGGAATTATAGGCCGGTTAGTTTAACGTCTGTGGTGGGTAAAATGTTAGGATCTGTCATTAAGGAGGAAATTGCGAGGCATCTTGAAGGGAATTGCTTGATAGAGCAGACGCAGCACGGTTTCATTAAAGGGAAGTCGTGTCTGACAAATTTATTGGAGTTCTATGAGGATGTGTCTAGGGCGGTGGATAGAGGAGAGCCGGTGGATGTGGTCTTTCTTGATTTTCAGAAGGCGTTTGACAAAGTACCTCACAAGAGGTTATTGCAGAAGGTCGAGGGGCATGGAGTTGGGGGTAGGGTGTTAGCGTGGATAGAGGATTGGTTGTCAAATAGGAGGCAGAGAGTGGGGGTCAACGGGTGCTATTCGGATTGGCGGATGGTGACTAGTGGAGTGCCCCAGGGGTCGGTGCTGGGGCCTCAGCTTTTTACCATTTACATAGATGATCTGGAGGAGGGAACCGAGTGTAGGGTGTCGAAATTTGCTGATGACACCAAGATAGGGGGAACGGCAAATTGTGCGGAGGGTGTGGAGAGTCTGCAGAAGGATCTAGATAGGCTGGGCGAATGGGCCAGGAAATGGCAAATGGAATTTAATGTTGGCAAGTGTGAGGTGGTCCACTTTGGTAGGAAGAATGGTAGGAAGGACTATTACTTACGGGGCGAAAAACTGCAGCAGGCGACGGTGCAGAGGGACCTCGGGGTCCTTGTGCATGAGTCGCAAAAACCTAGCTTGCAGGTGCAGCAGGTGGTCAGGAAGGCGAATGGGATGCTGGCCTTCATAGCGAGGGGGATTGAATATAAAAGTAGGGAGGTCTTGCTGCAGCTGTATAGGGCATTGGTGAGGCCGCAGCTGGAGTACTGTGTGCAGTTTTGGGCGCCGCACCTGCGCAAAGATATTTTGGCCTTGGAGGGAGTGCAGAGGAGGTTTACTAGGCTGATACCAGAGTTGAGGGGGTTGAGCTATGAGCAGAGGCTGAATAAACTGGACTTGTACTCATTAGAGTTTAGAAGAATGAGGGGAGATCTCATTGAGACGTATAAGATGATGAATGGGATGGATGGGATAGAGGTGGAGAGACTCTTCCTGCTCAAAAAAGACAGTAGGACTAGGGGGCACAGCCTCAAGATAAAAGGGGGGCGGTTTAGAACGGAGTTGAGGAGGAACTTCTTCACTCAAAGGGTGGTGAATCTCTGGAATTCTCTGCCCGTTGAAGTGGTGGAGGCTGCCTCGCTAAATATTTTTAAGACGCGGGTTGATGGGTTTTTGATAAGAGAGGGGATTAAGGGTTATGGGGAGAAAGCGGGAAAGTGGAACTGAGCAGCGACAGATCAGCCATGATCTTATTGAATGGCGGGGCAGGCTCGAAGGGTTGGATGGCCTACTCCTGCTCCTACTTCTTATGTTCTTATGAAATGGACCTCACCTCAGTATTCCTTGCCTTTTCAAATATTTTTCTCTCCATTATTGTCTCCAATATTACAAAGAACAAAAGAACAAAGAACAACCCAGCACGGGAAACAGGCCCTTCGGCCCAACGAGCTCGCGCCGCCGCATCACCCTACACCTATTCTACCCTGCGTGTCTACGAATGGAACCCCTAACTTAGCCAGATTCAGGGGAGAATAGTGTCAATTTAGTAAACCAATCAGCCTAAGAGCACATCTTTGGGGTGTGGGAGGAAACCGGAGCGCCCGGAGGAAACCCACGCAACCACAGGGAGAATGCACAAACTCCCACAGACACAGGCCCAAATCTATGTATCTGCACAGCCAGCCGTGCTAGTCACTGAGCTGTTGCGGCACCCGTCTACCAGTCCACGATCAAGCACACACACCGACACGAAGCACTAGGCCACTCCCGGAACCTCCAAGAGCAGCCCACGCACGACCCACCGTGTGCATGCCCCTCGTTTGACAACGAGGTGGACCTCCACCTGTGGAATAAAAAGACAAAAAACGTTAACTTACAAGTCTGCATTTCCGGTGTCTCCCGAGGTTCTTACCTTATTTAATAGCCCCTACTATAACCCTCCGTCCTCGTTTCACTCATGTGTCTGTCTAACTGAACCTTCAACGAGTCCAACGTTCCTGCCTCCACCACCCTCCTCGGTAGCGCGTTCCATACCCCCACAACTCTCTGCGTAAAGAACCTTCCTCTCACTTCCAAATTATACTCGCCCCCCACACCCTTAAATCATGACCTCTCGTATTTGTACCCAGTCTAGGGAGCAGTCTCTCACTATTGACTCTATCTATTCCCTTCAGCATCTTACATACCTCTATCATGTCCCCCTCAACCTCCGTCTTTCGAAGAAGAAAAGTCCTAGTTTCTCCAACCTTTCCTTGTACCCCAGCCCCTCCATGCCAGGCAACATCCTGGTAAACCTCCTCTGAACCCTCTCCAGAGCCTCCATGTCCTTCCGGTAGTAAGGTGACCAGAACTGGACGCAGTACTCCAAATGCAGTCTAACCAACGTTCTATACAACTGAAGCATTAGACGGCAGCTTTTATACTCTATACCCCTTCCTATAAAGGCTAGCATTCCATACGCCTTCCAAACAACCTTCTCCACTTGTGTCGCAACCTTCATGGATTTGTGAACCTGCACTCCCAGGTCCCTCTGTATGTCTATACTCCTAATCGGTCTACCTTTTATCACATAGCTCCTCTTTGCATTATTCCTTCCAAAATGCATCACCTCGCATTTGTCAGGATTAAATTCCATCTGCCACCTATCTGCCCAATGCACCAACATATCTATATCCTGTTGTATCACCTGACATTCCACTTCAGTACCCGCCAACCCTGCCATCTTGGTGTCATCTGCAAACTTGCTGATCACACCACCTACACTCTCTTCCAAGTCATTTATGTATACTACAAAGAGGAGAGGTCCCAGTACTGAGCCCTGTGGCACACCACTGGTCACTGGCCTCCAGCCCGAAAAGGTCCCCTCCACAACTGCCCTCTGTCTCCTGTTGCCCATGATGTGGGTATGCCGGTGTTGGACTGGCGTAAACACAGTAAAAAGTCTGACAACACCAGGTTTTAGTCCAAACGATTTATTTGATAATAGACTCACAAGCTTTCGAGGTTTCCCTCTTCGCCAGCCAGTTCTCAATCCACCTAGCTACCTGACCTCGTATCCCATGCACCTTAACCTTTTCTACCAGCCTGCCATGAGGGACTTTGTCAAACGCCTTACTGAAATCCATATAGATGACATCAACGGCTGTCCCGTTGTCAACCGTTTTTGTCACCTCCTCAAAGAATTCCACCAGATTCGTAAGGCAAGACCTCCCTCTAACAAAGCCATATTGCGTATCCCTAATCAGATCGCAACGCTCCAAATGCTCATACATCCTACCCCTAAGTATTTTTTCCATTAATTTCCCTACCACCGATGTCAAACTCACCGGTCTATAATTTCCAGGGTTATCCCTACTACCCTTTTTAAACAGCGGTACCACATTTGCTACCCTCCAGTCTTCTGGGACCTCACCTGTGTCCAAAGAAGAGACAAAGATTTGCACCAGAGGCCCAGCAATTTCATCTTTCACCTCCCTAAGCAGCCTGGGATAAATACCATCAGGCCCCAGAGCTTTATCCATCCTTATGCTACCTAAAAGCCCTAGCACTTCCTCCCTCGTAATAGATATTTCCTGCAACTGATCCTCAGCTCCCTCCAAGAGACCGCACGACTCCGAACCCCTCTCCTTCGTGAATACCGACGCAAAGTATTCATTCAGGAGCCCCCCCATTCCCTCCGACTCAATACATAACTCCCCACTTTTGTCCCTAAGAGGACCAATTTTCCCTCTAACTACTCTCTTGCTCCTAATATAGGAATAAAATGCCTTTGGATTTTCCTTAATCCTACCAGCCAAAGCCATTTCATGCCCTCTCTTTGCCCTTCTAATTCCCCTTTTTAGCTCCCTCCTACTCTCTCTATATTCCTCCAGCGCACTCTCCGTACCCAGTTGTTTCGACCTAACATACGCCTCCCTCTTCTTCCTGACCAAGTCTTCAATACCCCCTGTCATCCACGGCTCTCTAATCCTACCTTTCCCATCCTTCCGCTTAACCGGAACATACCTCCCCTGCAACCATTTCATTTTGCCCTTAAAAGCCTCCCACTTGCCAACCGTGGACTTTCCAGCTAACAGTCCCTCCCAATCAGTGTCCTGCAGCTCCCTCCTAATCCTGCTATAGCTCGCCTTTCCCCAGTTCAGCACACTCCCGTTCGGCCGGCACTCATCCCTTTCCATTTTTATCCTAAAGTAGACGGACTTGTGGTCACTGTTAGCCACATGTTTGCCTACCTCTACCTCACCCACCTGCCCCGGCTCGTTTCCCAACACTAAATCCAGTATAGCCCCTCCCCTAGTCGGGCTAGTTACATACTGCTCTAGAGACCCTTCCAAAACACATTTCACAAACTCCTCTCCCTCCGTACCCCCAGCTCTAGGCCCCCTCCAATTCACTCCAGGTAGATTAAAGTCACCCACTACAACCACCCTATTCTTCCCGCACCTATCCAAAATGCCCCTGCAAATGCCTTCCTCCACTGACCTCGGGCTGTTGGGTGGCCTATAGTACACCCCTAGCAACGTAATCTCTCCCTTTTTATTTCTCAACTCCACCCACAGTGACTCAATCCCTATCTCTTCCATCTTGTCCTCCCTCTGCACTACTGTGATGTTCTCCTTTACTAACAGTGCCACCCCTCCACCTCTCTTCAACCCTCCTCTGTCACTCCTAAAACACTTGTACCCAGGAACCTTCAGCTGCCAGTCCTGCCCTTCCCGTAACCACGTCTCCGTTATAGCCACCACATCTAACTTCCTCACAAACATCAAGGCCCTAAGCTCATCCGTTTTCCCTGTCACACTCCTAGCATTAAAACAGACACAGTTCAACCCACGAGTGTCCCTTGGAACCTCCTTCTCCCTGATAATTTTCCTTTCACCCGACTCTCTCCCACACACATCCCCACCCCCCCCTCCCTATTAGTTTAAACCATTCCTAAACACCCCAGCTAACCTCCCCGCTAAGACACTAGTTCCCCTCCCATTCAAATTCTCCCCACCCCTCCTGTACAGTTGCCCTTCTCTCCTAAACACCTCCCAGTGATCCACAAAAGTAAAGCCCTCTACCCTACACCAATCCCTCAACCATGCATTCAGCTGCATGATCTCGTCATTCTTTGCCCTGCTGGGACTGGGCAGCAACCCAGAGAGTACCTGGAGGTCCTGCTCTTTAGTTTGGACCCCAACTCCCTAAATTGCCTATGGACCTCTACCCTACTCCTCCTTCCTATGTCCCCCTCCCCTACGTGTACTATGACCTCAGCCTGTGCCCCCTCCCCTTTCAAAATTCCCTCTACCCTTTCTGTTACATCCTTTACCCCTGCTCCAGGGAGGCAGACCACCATCCTGGAGTCACGCCTCTGTCCACAGAACCTCCTATCAATACCTCGGACCCTCCCATCCCCTACCACTATCACCTTGCCAGCCCCCTTCTGTCCCTCTAAGTCAGTCTCCCCCTCCTGCCTATCTTTCTGTGCCCCTGTCGACGAACCTTGGGGGGTCTCTGGGGACCGGGGGACCCTGACTGCTCTTCTTCTTCCTCTTTCTCCTCCTAACAGTCGTCCACCCTTCCTGCTCTTCAGCCCTTGGAACCTCTTCCTGCTCGTGGTTCCTAGCCATTAACTCCTCATTTTCCCTGACTAGAAACGCATCTTCCAGACGCCCCTCGAGTTGCCTGACCCGCGCCCTCAAGCGCTGCAGTTCTAAACATTTAGTACAGATGTGGACCTTGGGGACACGTGACGCCACCAAGAACTCCCACATGCGGCACCTGACACAGCTTATATTCCTCCCTATATTCCCTACCATGTCCTAAGCGCCAAAAGGTAGAAATGTACAACGCCCCTTCTCCAAGCCTGCTCTCGCCTAAGCCCAGCGAGCCAAAGCCCTTCTCACTCAGCTCCCACTCACTCCGCTGCCCGCTCCCGACGCTGCCCGCTGTGTGCTGCTACCCCTTTTTTATACCCCCCGCTCCCCCTTACAGACAATCCCCTCGCCTAACTTCCGGTACGGAAGTAAACTACTCTCTGACAAACCCCGAGAACCGGAAGTACAGAAAAAAATATTATGAGAGTGCAGAATGGCAATTGAATAAGAAACCGCATCAGGCTCGATTTCTTCCATTCTGGGACTGAGTGCCCACCTAGCGTAAAAACAAGAGTGTTCCCCATTGGTAGATTTACCCACCTGACGGATACTAATAAGCTAATTTCGAGCAACCCGCCGACCAGCCCCGCTGTTCCGAGCCATTTTTAAATGGCTTCCCGATCTCTGTGCTTAGAGACAGCACCCCCCTGCCGCCGCTCCCCCCCCCCCAACGTACGCACGCGCGCACGCACACACACACACACACACACGCACACACAAAAGGATTGAAATGGTATCCCCCCACACTGACACACCACCAACCCCTCACCAAAGATTTCTTCAAAACAATTGTGGTTTGCAAAGGTGGAAGTGAGACCACAGGCTGTCAATCAGGCTTTTAGATTTGGTCAGCATTGCGGTCAGGGTCACTTTCAACCCTGAAGAGAAATAAAAATAAACACTGGTGGCTGGAGGATGATAAAAATCCACTGAGCTGTCAGTTGAATCTTTTATGAGGCACAGCACTTTGAATTTCACTTTGGATGGGGCAGCATGGTGGCACAGTGATTAGCACTACTGCCTCACAGTGCCAGGGTCCAGGTTCTTTTTTTTTATTCATTCGTGGGACATGGGTATCGCTGGCTGGCCAGCATTTATTGCCCATCCTTAATTGTTGAGAGTCAACCATTTTGCTGTGTCTCTGGAGTCCCATGTCAGTCAGACTAAGTAAGGATGGCAGATTTCCTTCCCTAAAGGACATTAGCGAACCAGATGGGTTTTTCTGACAATCGACAACAGTTTCATGGTCATCAGTAGATTTTTAATTCCAGATTTTTTTTTATTGAATTCAAATTCCACCATCTGTCGTGGCGGGATTCAAACTTGGGTCCCCAGAGCGTTAGCTGAGTATCTGGATTAATAGCCTAGCAATAATACCACGAGGCTATCATCTCCCCTCAGGTCTGGCCTTGGGTCATGTCTGTGTGGTGTTTGCACGATCTCCCTGTGTCTACATGGGTTTCCTCCGGGTGCTCTAGTTTCCACCCACAGTCCAAAGATGTGTGGGTTAGCTTGACTTGTCATGCTAAATTGACCCTAGTGTCAGGGAATTAGCAGGGTTACAGATATAGGGCCTGTGTGGGATTCTGGTTGGTACAGATTGTTTGGGCCGAATGGCCGTCTCCTGTACTGTAGGGGTTCAATTAATTTGTTACAGATTAAAGGCTTCAGGTGCAATGGAGAGTGTTTCAACAATTTCAGCTTGCAAGGAACCCTGGGCAATTTCACATCAAAGCTGTGTGCATAGGTTGGAGCTGAGTGCACACCTGTGCAGA
The DNA here is from genome assembly GCF_965287045.1 of Carcharhinus amblyrhynchos. Classification (NCBI taxonomy): domain Eukaryota; kingdom Metazoa; phylum Chordata; class Chondrichthyes; order Carcharhiniformes; family Carcharhinidae; genus Carcharhinus; species Carcharhinus amblyrhynchos. Next base: position 3,912,401 of record NC_137342.1, on the reverse strand, counting down.
CTGGATCCTCCCTTCCTCCTCCCTCAAGCCCCAACAGCGAAATTGACAGAAGACTTCAAAGGGATCTGCTCACACCTGCAACTTCTGACAGGGAGAAAGGGAAATCTCTGCTGCAGCATTGGGATTCCCACCAGCCATCTGAGGAGGCTGCAGAATTTCCCCTATCATTTTAGTTAGTGGTTGAAAATCTTGGATTAATAATAAACTTTCATTGCCTGCAGATTTTCTCAAAAATGTCGGTGATGTGGAGTTCTGCATCACCACTTGGGCTGTGTGGAATAGGTGATTTAAAGTTCCATTTTATCCTTCAGATCAGATGTTAACTGGAAGTCACATCTCCATTTTGAGGGTGGCACAGTGGTTAGCACGGTTGCCTCACAGCACCAGGGACCCAAGTTCGATTCTCGGCTTGGGTTACTGTCTGTATGGAGTCTGCACATTCTCCCTGTGTCTGCGTGGATTTCCTCCGGCTGCTCTGGTTTCCTCCCACAGTCCGAAAGATGTGCTGGTTAGGTGCATTGGCCATGCGAAATCCTCCCTCAGTGTAGCTGAGTATACTCTGGAGTGTGGCGACTATGGGATTTTCACAGTAACTTCATTGCAGTGTTAATGTAAACCTATTTGTGACACTAATAAATAAACTTAAGATACTTTATATTTTAGTTCAAACTTATAGAATCTGCCACTATATTTTTTATTTGCACTATTCTATTTCCTGTCCCTTTTTCTTAAGTATGGATTTTAGGATGTGGAGCAGAAGTGCTTTAAACGAAAGTTAGTAAATTTATAAAATTAACTTTGGCAAAGCAGTAACTTTTCCCAGAGGACTTTGACAGAGATACCTGATGAGTGAATATTTTTAAAAATACATTATTACTAAAGAATAATCTGGAACCTGAGCTGCTTCAATTAAAAGTCCCCTTCCTATTGAATATTACTGTCTGTGTGAGTAACATCAGTATGAAGTCTCACAACACCAAGTTAAAGTCCAACAAGTTTATTCGGTAGCAAAAGCCACCAGCTTTCGGAGCGCTCGCTGCTCCTTCGTCAGGTGAGTGGAAGTTCTGTTCACAAACAGGGAATATAAAGACACAAACTCAATTTACAAATGGTTGGCATGCGAGTCTTTACTCAAAGATACAGACACTGTGAGTGGAGAGAGCGTTAAGCACAGGTTAAAGAGATGTGTATTGTCTTTAGCTGGGACAAGTTCCCCAGGCAAGTCGTGGGGATTATAGATAGAACCCAAGATCCCGGATGAGGCTGTCCTCGTGTGTGGAACTTGGCTATCAGTCTCTGCTCAGCGACTCTGCGCTGTTGTGAAGGCCGCCTTGGAGAACGCTTACCCGAAGATCAGAGGCCGAATGCCCATGACCGGTGAAGTGTTCCCCAACAGGAAGAGAACAGTCTTGCCTGGTGATTGTCGAGCGGTGTTCGTTCATCCGTTGTCATAGCGTCTGCATGGTCTCCCCAATACACTATGCCACATCATGAAATCATCAGTCAGTGGGATTGTACCGTTTGCTGGTAGGTTTGTGAGTATAAACTGAATATTGATTTCCAAACCTCTTTATTTGTGGTATATTGGCAATCATAGAATTGAAAGGAATTTAAGCACAGAAAAAGGACAACAGTTCAATGTGCTAGCTCTATATGAGCCATTTACTCCAACCCTATTTCCCTGCTCTTTCATTGTAACTTTTCATTTTTAAGTGGTTACTTTCTTCTTGTGTGGACTCAGTAGTCCACACAGTGTTGTATATTACATATATTCTAACGTATACAAAAGTTTTGTCTACACTTCTTCCTCTTTAGGAACATGACAGCATAAGAAATAGGAGGAGGAGTTAGTCCATTCACCATTGAGCCTGCTTCACCATTCAGTATGATCATGGCTGACCTTGGGCTTCAACTCCATTTTCCCGCCCGCTCCCCATACCCTTTTAATTCCCTGCGAGACTAAAAACCTATTCCAGGCTTGAATATATTCAACAATAGAGAATCTACAACCCTCTGGGGTAGAGAATTCCAAAGGTGCACAACCCTTTTGAGTGAAGAAGTTTCTCCTTATCTCTGTCTTCATCTCAGTCTCCCACCAATGGAAACAATCTCTGTGTTCACCCTGTCAAGCTCCTTCAGAGTTTTGTGGCATTTAGTGAGATTGTTTCAACCATGCTGCCTCTGGAACTGTGAATGTTTAATTAAATCTTTGATTGCTATGTGAATAAATTGTCATAAAGCGGCCAATATCTCAAGGAGCAATCTGTAGCTTCAAGAGAGGATTAAGAGAGAAACCTGAGTAGGGAGAAAAAATAATGCAATCCTGTGATGGAAATACAGGTGAACTCTTAACCAGGGTCAAAATTGGTGGCAGTTTTGGGATATTTACTTAGGTTCCATTTTCTTGTTCATGTATCTTACAGAAATATGAGGAAACTTACTGATGACTAAGTTTTGTGTTTTTTCTTGCATATTAGGGATGTTTCAGTATTGGCTGTCCTTGCTAGTGCCTTGATTGCAACCGCAAATCTGAGTGATGCTGTCCCTTGGGTCATAATAGGAATGGGCCTATTTGGGCTCAGTCTTTATGTGATCTTCAGAAGCTTCAGTTTGTGGAGAACAGTGAGCTTCCAGCAATCCATAGGAAAATGCAGTGTTCGTCTGGAAAAGATCTTGATGAATAGCCATGCCTTTGCCAGTCTTGTGCGAAAATCCCTCCGACAAATTCAGGAGACAGAAGTCATTTCAAGAGGATTCATGTTGTGAGTCATTTTATACAAATATTGCTTCTTTAATTTCAGTACCTCCAGCAGCTGAAATTAATTATTTTTTAGTTTGTTTATGTTCTGTGTAAAATCCCTTGATCTGTTGGAAATTTTGTTAGATTAAAAATGTAATTGCAAATAAATGAGGTGCAGTGAGTATAATATATGGAGCACGTTGATGCAGCAAATTGAAACCAAATGAAATGGCATTTTCACCTGATTAATAAACCTGCTTGCCTTCTGAGGCCTGACAAAGTGCTTTACGTCATATTGCCAAAAGAAAACAAGATTACAATGACAACTAATGATTAAGATAAGACACACAGACCTCTGAATGTTGCCTGTCGGGCATCTTGGTTGGCCTCCTGCCACGTGCTGAAATCATATCCTGCAATAAATGACTTCATCCTCAGCCAATCCAATGTAAGGCTGTGTGAGATAATTTTGTACAAAGTCCTTAAGCAGGCAGGCCATCAGCATGAAAGTGTCTGATTAAACCAGTCGAGAGGAGAAAATAAATATTGTTTGAAGTATTCTATTGAACAGCCTTACTTGAACATCTTTTCCCACCACTTTATTTGATATTTCACTTCAAGCTTTTCCAATAATGTCTCAATTATTTCCTTTGTTCACGTACTTCATTGTTTTCCTAATCTTAGCCTTGCTTAAAATTAAGTCTGTGCTATAAATATGCTTTTGAGTCACAAAATGTAAACTTTATCCTTTTATTCGTGCATTTAAAATGGAAATTACTTTGACGGTGAGTTTCAGTAAAGAATTGTAGAGGGAATTAGATGTTTTTTCTCTATTATTGTTTATTCATTCAATGGCACTGTTCAAGAAAGGAATCACAAACTGTGCTTTAATTATAACCAGCTTTACCAGCGTGCAATATTTAAGGCTGACTGTTTGTTTTCCAGGGTGACAGCTGCGTGTCCTGCCAGTAAGCTGGGAAGCCCCTGGCAACAGCAAGGTCACCATCTAATTGGCCTTCGGAAAGCAGTGTACAGAGCAGTGCGATCTGCCTATCAGGCTTCTCGAGTGGCTACCTGCCACATGCTGAAATCATATCCTTTTGTCGTGAATTTCCTCACAAGCCAGTCACCAAGTATTCTATGTTTCCAAATTGCATTGACAAGTTTAAAGCACAGATGAGAAGGAGGTTTTTTTAGCCTCTTGAGCCTGAACTATCCAATGAAATCATTGAACTGTGCCTTAACTGCATCCATCTGCTCCTTGTCCTTTTATGCCATTGTCCATCAAAAATCTATTCACCTCAGCTTTAAAATTCTTAATTGAACTAGCAGCTATTGCCTTTGTTGGGAAGAAGTGTTTTGTAATTTCTCTTCTGAATGGCTTAGTTCCGATTTTTGAATTTCAATACCTTTGTTCCAGATTTCCAGAACAATATAAATTCTTTCGATTTTATTCTATTAATGCCCCCAAAATTCAAGAAACTCCAATCAAATCACCCTTATCTATCAATGTTCAGGAAATGCAAGCTTAGTTTATCTCATCCTTCCCCATAATCTAATGTTGGGAAAACTGAGTGCAGCTTTATCCTAAAACTGTGTTTGAGTTTTGCTAATTTATTGACCTGTCCTGTACAGGCAAATTGAGCATGTCCAGACATTACACTTTGTTTTGAATAAACAAAGCATGGGGGACAATGGTGTTCCTGGTACATTTGCCACAGCGACATCTCAACCAGCCAGAACCAGCTTGCCAACAAATCAGCACCTCTTGTGCAGAATAAGTTGTTTCCTTTGAAATTTGGCATTTTTGCTGGTGAGCACAAGATGAAAGTCTTTAACAGCATTTCTCTTTTTTAGCAATGCCCAAGTTCCATGCTACCAAAAACTGTTTCTGAATCTCATCAAGACTGGCTAATGTGGGTCAATAATATCCCTGCAAATAAAATGAATAATAAGTCATGTTAATTAACATTATTAGATCATAGCAAAGCTTCTTCAAATAAATGGAATTTAGGTATCTTCAATAGGGAAACACATTATACACAATTTCTTTTTACATTATTTTCAGCTCAGGATGTGGATGAAATGGCAAAGCCACACTTATTGGCCATCCCATTGTCCTGAAACTGATGAGGTCAGAGGAACTCATCTTGGAACCACTGCAGACATTTAACCATTAACCACAGGCTGTGACAGTTTCTCCAAATACTATAGCATCAGATGTATAAAACACCACATAGACGATAAATCCAAATCCAATTCTTCCTGTCGGGTTTTCAACTCAATTCTCACAGTGATGTTAAGTCAGCAAAGCCAGGATTTTGACACAGCGATGATTCTGTTTAGTTATTTAATGCCAAGTCCTGGCCTTAAAGATTATAGATTATCAAAAATCTCACGGGAAGAATTGGATTGAAATTTACACATTTGTATCTGTATTTTAGGTTTTTATATTTGATATCATTGGATTGGGTAAAGATTGTTCTCAAACTAGCTTAATTATATTGTCATTGTTAGTGGTTGTTGCAAATATAATGCAGTGCTGCAAAAGCTTACTGTTAACCTGCTTGAAAGACCTCAAAGATCTGACAGAAAATTCACGGTACTACAACTGCTTTACTTGACTATATCTAAAACCCTACCATCTATCACCGTTTGATAGGTCTATATTAATGAAGTTTAATATTCCAGATAGCAGTAAGACCTTGGCAGAGTTCTTATTGCAAAGTAGAATGAGAGTGCTTTAAAGTTGAGTCAGACTTGGACTTGTAGTTAAAATACAATTTCATTCATGCAGTAGAAAATCAGTTGGAGTACCCAAATTTTCATTGATTATGGAAAGCAGATTTGTGTTTGGCTGTACAATACGGTATCTGTCTGCTTGAAATTCTCCATTTTCTTAAAGTCCTCTTCATTTCAAACTCTTGTTCAACCCCAAGGTTTTGAAAAAACCTAGCTGGCCAATGTTAAGCTGTAAATTATCACAATTTTAACAACAGGCAATTGTGCCAAGTGTAGCAAATGAATCGCCTGCCACTGGAGAAGGTTCACTTGACTGATCCCTGGGCTGGGGAGGGGGGGTGGTGGTGGTGAGTGTTGGGCATGGTGGCACAATGGGTAGCACTGTTGCCTCACAGCACCAGGAACCCAGGCTTAATTCCGGCCTTGGATCACAGTCTGTGTGGAGTTTGTACGTTCTCCCTGTGTCTGTATAGGTTTCCTCCCACACTCCAAAGATGTGTGGGTTAGATTGATTGGCATGCTAAATTGTCCCTTAGTATCAGGGGGCCTAGCAGGATAAATACATGCTAGTATGGGGATAGGCCTGGGTGGGGTTGTTGATGGTGCAGGCTCAATGCACTGAATGGCCTCCTGCATGTAGGGATTCTATGAAGCGGAAAGGCTGGACAGGCTGAGCGTCTGTTCATTGGAGTTTTCAAGATTGTGAGATGATCTTACGCAACATAAAGGATCCTGAGGGGACTCGACAGGGAGGATACTGAAAGGCTGTTTCTCCTTAGGGGTGAGACTGAAACTAAGAGACACAGTTTAAAAATAAGGGCTCTCCTATTTAAGACAGAGATGCAAAGAAATTTCTCTCTTGAGAGGTCCATAAACTCTCTGTCCCAGAAAGCAGTGGTGGCAGGTTCAATTAATATTTTTAAGGCAGAGGTAGATTAGCAAGGGAGTCGAGGGCCAGCACGGTGGCATAGTTGTCAGTACTGCTGCCTCACAGCACCAGGAACCTGGCTTCAATTTCGGTCTTAGGTGAGTGTGCAAACTCCACACAGACATTCTCCCCATGTCTGCGTGGGTTTACTCTGGATGCTCCGATTTCTTTCCACAGTCCAAAGAAGTGCTGCTTCAGTGGTTTGGCCATGCTAAATTGACCCTCAATGTCGGGGGAATTAGCAGTGTAAATACATGATGTTATGGGGATAGGAACTGGGTGGGATTGTTGTCAGTGCAGACTCGATGGGCTGAATCACCTTCTCCTGCACTGTAGGAATTCTATGATTCTGTGAGTCAAAGGTTATCAGGATGGACGGAATCTCGAGTTGAGGCAACATTCAGATCAAGCATGATCTTATTGAAGAATGGAGCATGCTTGAGGGGCTGAATGGCCTACTGCTACTTCATATGTATTAATTGGAAAAGATGATTCATCTTGAAAAGAAATGTCTCAAATTGTAGATGCCACCTTAATTAGCATATTGCAGAACAAAAACCCTGATTTTTTTTTAAAAACTACACTGTTATCAGCAATTATGTTAATGAGAAATAACCCCATTTCTTTACACTTTACTGGGATTAGTGAGAGCCCATTAGAAACTGAATCAGATGAGTGGATAATATTGTGACTGGAGGACTAAAGGAAAATAACTCTCTTTGTCTTTCATTGAGCTCCTATGAAGTCCAGTTGTAGAGATCACATTACATATATATTCACTCACCTTATGTTGCTACCAAGTACAAAGCTAACTGGTTTGTTACTTCCTTGAGAGCAGAATTTCTACACTATAGGTGTAGAACATAACAGGTACTGGAAAAAAAGACTTTTGGACTATAATGTAAAGTGAAATTAGCCAATAAGTGGCATTACAGGTGAGCCTACATTCCACACGAACATTTTCACTTTCGAAACACGTAAGTGCAGGTGTCAGAAAAAACAAAGAGAGATCTGTGTTAGGCCATAACCAGAGCCCAGTACTTGAGGATAAATAACAAACCTGCCATTTTTATAGGGCACCATAGCAATACGGAGCAAGATTATTCCCAAAACAGGAAAATGCCTGTCTTTTTTCCCTGCAGTACCAATTTTAACTGAATTAATTTGAAGTAATTAACTCATCATTTGAGAGTAAAGTGCTGCAGATGCTGCAAATCTGAAATAAAAACAGAAAATGCCAGAGGCAAGATCATCAGCCTGAAACTTCAACTCTGCCTCTCTCCATGGCTGCTACCAAACCTGTTGGGTGTTTCCAGTAGTTTCTGTTTTTATTCCAACATTTGGGCTACATACTACAGACAAAACTCGTTCTTTGGGAGTCTTTAAATATGTTGACAAAGAAAACCAGCTTCTAAGAAATCATGGACTTTAAAGCGACGTATTCCTCCAGTTCCATTAGCCAGTTACTAACTATAGAAGGGGAAAAAAAGACAGGCATTTTCCTGTTTTAGGAGTAATCTTGCTCCATATTGCTATAGTGCCCTATAAAAATTGCAGGTTTGTTATTTGGCCTCATGCCTTGTGCTCTGGTAATGGCCTAACACAGTTGTCTCTGTTCTTTTTGACCCCTGCACTAATGTACTTAGAAAGTGAAAGTGTGTAGGATGTGCGCTCACCTGTAATGCCAATTATCAGCTAATTTCACTTTACACTATAGTCTAAATCATGTTTTTTTTCAGTACCTTTATGTATAAATCAATCTATATGAGCTAAGTCAGAATATGTTGTTATGATTTGTTTTACTCTAGTAAGACATGAATATAGTTCAGAGAATGTACTGTTGCATGCAAACAGTCTGGCACTGGCTTACTGTTACGATGCCTTAATTATTATTAAACCTATCCTCTGAATTCTGAAATTGATAATGTTACCAATTACCTTTCCGCAATCCCATTAAAGGAGCTTGGAATGGGACTCAGCGAGGAGGCCTTATCTGATGACGAGATTCAGGAACTGACTGACGGTTACAGTCTCAGACCCTTAAAGGTGTGGAGCATTGCAATGTAAGATGTAAAAAGGATTTTGTACTTAAGCAAAGTAAAACATTTAGAAATTAATGTTTAATAATATACATTTTAGACAAATATATTTACAAGTACATGAGGGAGAAAGGAATAGAAGGATATGCTGGTGAAATTATGTTAAGTAAGGCAGGAGGCACTCACGTTGAGCATAAACACCAGAATACAACAGTTGATCCAAGTGGCTTTCCTGTGCTGTGTACATTATGTAACATGTCTCTTCCAATCAAAAGTTCATGAAAACAATGTTCCATCTAATTTTTCTAAGTAGATTAACTTTAAAGGAAAATTGAGCATTTTATTCCCAATATGAAAGCATACCACAATGTGGAGTTTGCACTTTCTCCATTTCCCCCGGCTGCTCTGGTTTCCTCCCACAGTCCAAAGCTATGTGGGTTAGGTTGATTGCCATGCTAAATTGACTCTAATGTCAGGGATTAGCAGGCTAAATGTAGAGGCTTACAGGAATAGGGCCTGGGTGGGATTGTGGTTGGTACAGACTCGATGGGCCAAATGACCTTCTGTACAGTTGGGATTCTATGATTCCTCTAGGAGATGAGACTTGTCAGTGATATTTTTCCTCCACAGGCACTGTCTTCAGTTGCACTGTGTTAAATTGCTTATCTTCTGCACAACCAACTTTGAGTGACTTCAACAGATAACATTTTTTTTCCCATGTTCTCATACATAAATGTCTTGGGATCAGTGGTGCAGCCAGTTGGAGCTCCCAGTGGCCTCTGCTGTGAAGTTGCAAGACATGGGTTTGTCCCTCCAAGCTTTCCCGGTGTCAACAATGGAAAAAGCCAAGCAAAGGTCAAACAATTAACCCATAGGAAGGGAGAATCAGAAGACGGGACACACATGCTCAATCTTCTGTCATCTACTCAGATAGGAAAGAGAAGAAAAACACCATAAAATAACATCCCATAAGCATAATAAAGGACAGGAAGAAGCAGTGCATTTCCTGATTAACCCATTCTGTACAGATGCTTTATAAAATGTGCTGTAGGTGAACTATAAAGGTCACAAGTGGGATAAGCTCTATATTTGTTTTCTTTGTTAGTGAAATATTCTAAATATATGATGGTGCAGGACTTATTTGTAAGTGGAAGAGATAGAGAACAGATAAAAAGTCTTCCGGTGATTATGGGACTGCATCTGTATCAATGCTTATCCCTATTGCATGAGTGGCCTCAGAAAATAATTTGGATATAAAGACCAATAAATATCAGTATTAATTTTAATGTATCTTTTTTGTGTTTAATAAGAATTTATCATAAAGGTATAATTTTTTTTTTGTGAGCAGGTACTGTTCCAGCTTTGGGTGGGTCAAAGCTCAGAGTTTTTCAGGCGCCTGGCTTTATTGCTGTCTACAGCCCAGGCCCCAAACAAGCCCCATGTTAATCCACAGCACTTAGCACATCACGTGTTTGCAGAAGTAACCCGCGATATGCCTCACGTCCTCACTACTTGCCTTGAAGAATTGAAACGCAGCTATGACTTCCATAGGTACTTGCAGGCACAGCACCATTCTAATTTGGAAGCCCCAACTAAGACCAAACAACAATCAAAGGAGCTGAAAAATGTATATACTGCAGTGCGTAGTCTGCAACTCCACCTTAAAGCACTATTGAATGAGTAAGTTCATGCATTTAACAGAACTATTGTTGTGTTATTGTTATTTGGTATAGCTATGTCTGATTACAGGTCTGTGCTGATTAACCTGAAGCAGTATTCTCCAATAATAATAGAATCTTAGGTGTGATTCATCATTAAAACTTGTTGTTTGGATCAGGACTTAAAATATTTTGGGATAGTCTACTTCTAGTTTTTAAGTATTAGTTCAGTTTATATATGCTAGTTTCTTCAAAATGAGAAAAACTAATATTCAAAATAAGAAAAACTCTGCTTGTCTTTATCTGACAACATAGTTATTGCAACAAATATTTATCTTATTGTCTCATGAGGTGTTTTGGACTTTTTTTAAACATGCAACAAAATACACTCAAAGTTTCATTGATACACAGGGTTATTTCTTTAGAGGATTACCTGGAAAAATTCTTTGAATCCCAGGAACAGCAGGAAATAATGCCAGAAGTGTACAATAATCTGAATCAGAAGCTTAAATTGATCCAGCCACATATGGATGCAAGCATAAACTGCTGGGATGAGACAAGCAATCAGGTGGATAAACTAGTACACAAGTCTGTGAACAACAAAGGTAATATTATAAAAAGAAGTGTGGACTGCAAGGATAGCTGTGTATATAATGTGTGTAAAATTAAGGCAGAACTCTCTGCACCTTTATCTTATTCTTGGACTTACTTCCTGTCAAAACTGCTCCACCCCTCTCCACTCAAATAAACCTTCTCAAAGTCCACCTCTTCAATCAAATTTCAGTTACCATCTTGGTTTCTCCCTTCCTGGCTCACTGTACATTTCCTTTTGCCTATTTCTGCAGAGTTTGTTTTTGGACTTTTCTTTGTTGAAGGCACTGTAGAAATGCAAATTGTTCCTGAAATAGGAAAGTGTTTCTGCACACATTGAAACAGAGCAGGAAGCTAATGTTTAGAATGAGTAACTTGCATTTTTTTTAAGCCATTTGCAATATCCTCCAATAGAGTTTGTGTAATGAGCTTGCCAAGTTAATAGGTATGAATGACGGCCTTCCGAATGAACTATGACTGCAATCACATTTAATCTGCTTGAAGGTTAATTTAGAACTATAATACTAGCTGTGTGTGACTGCAGCATGTGTCATGATCCTTGCTTGTCTGTTAAACAACAGAACTCACGTCATACCACTTCAGCTGCTGACAGTTCTTTCCGTGCTAGTGAAGTGCAGCCATAAAGTTGGATCTTTTTTGAACTGAATGGCATTTCAGTTGTAGTGTACTTAACCATTCAGCAAGAACACAAATCGTTGAAAAGGAACTGTCTGAAAGAAAATCCCACATTTTCAAGTTAAAACTATCTTCACCAGCATCCTGTGTCTGGGAAAGATTTCATTGCTACTGCCCTGTCTGTCACAGTTCCTTTCTTCCATTGTTAAAATTATTTTTAATTAGAGACTAGTTGACAAAATTGAAAACGAGGATTTTTCTAAGGATTTTTTAAAATCATAGCAACAGTTGAAAAATACCAATAACCTATTTTCTCCTCACTCTTCTGAATTTTGTATTTAAATTAATCATGTGCTATTCTTAGACCCCATGGCACCAAGTAGGATCTAAGATGAAGTGGGAGATTCATGGGAAAATCATTGCGTGTAATTTTCCATCCATTAGTATCATTGGACAACATTCTCGAACTACTTGGTTTGTTCTGTCCCAAACAGAGCACTTCCCTTTGAGAGAACCAATATGATCAATCTTTCCTGATTCTTTTGGCTTCTTTCTTACCAATCTGATGCTGTGAAGCTTGGAAAGCTTTGATTCGATGAATGACTCTATCACCTCTGACTCTACAACCCATCAACCAGAATTTAGCTGGCCAAATTGTGGTAATCGCTTTCAAACTGGACATGGATACTACCTCAAATCTTCAGCTGTGGGAACCTATAGTGAGGCTAAACCTCCTGTGGACAAATACAACCATGTCCTACATTGGTGAATCATACCTGCTAACTAATCTGTTAACTTTGTATGCTGGTGATGACAGTGCTTTAAGATTGTGGCAAAGAACCTTTAAACCGCTACCAAGCCATCTGCTTTGACTAGGGAGTTTCCAATGGTGTGTCGCTTTGCATGGTTTTGCTGCTGTTATTTCACTCATGTCCAAGAATTAATTGAATACAACTGATTAGTGAATAAGATATAGCAGCACACAAACTATTGTGTAAACAGTAAGTAGAGAAATTTTTTGGAAGAAATATAAATGTTGAATGAAAGCAGAATTAGTTAAAAGATACTTCTACATTTATGAAAACTGCAGCTGATGTTCTGTCACAGGCTTCTCTTGTTCATATGTTATTGTTCTTTCTCCTTGAAACTGCTTTCTAAATCTGTGCCACCAGCTCTTTTACCAATAATGTCTTGATTGACTCTTCCCTGTGTCTCATCCATTTCCTCTCTTATCTGTTCTCTAAAGTTTTGGTTAGATTGGATCTATGTTTCCAATTGTGTTCCGTTCTGGATTGTCTTGGCTGTCACTCGAATCAAGAATGACATTTAGTCAGGTTCATGAGTCCCTGCCGTGAATCTTTGTGACTGAACAGGCTGATTCTCTGCCCACTGATCATCAGGCACATGGGTCAGGATGTAGTAGCGGAATCCGGAATGCAGGATTTACGTTTTTCCTTCTCTGTCACCAATCTGCTTCTTCATTCAGGTCTTATGACTTGAAGCATGGTGAAGCTTGTTGGTCCATTCTGTCGCCATTTTGAACAATTGACAGCAAGCTCTTCCTAATCAATGTCAGTGCTGCGACACTTCGAAGAGAGCTACATCCTTTGAAGCATTTTCTCTGATCTTGTGTGGAATGCTGGTCATCCGAGAGTTACGAAAACAGGACCCGGCAGCGAAGAACTTTTCAGCCATCTGAACACAGTGTCTAGTGCATTGAAGTTCATTTTGCAGGAGTGTTTCCTGCATGCTTATGGAGCTGGCTTCAAGAAGGACATTAGCCAAGGAGATGTAATGGCACAGTGTAAATGTCACTGCACTTGTAACCCAGACACCCAGAATAATGCTCTGGTGACATGGGTTCAAATCCCACAATGATAGCTGGTAGAATTTAAATAGACCTGGAATTAAAAGCAAGTCTCAGTAATAGTGTCATAAAAAACACGTCTAATTAACTATTGTCCTTTAGGGAAGGAAATCTGCAATCTTTACCTGGTCTGGCCCACATGTGACTTGCAGCATTGTCTAACTTGTTGGTTGATAATAGTTTTGTTTAGGCAATGCTCAAGATCAGAATTCTTGCATGCAAAATTGAACAGATCGAGAGTGGCTTATAAATCTGGTGAAGAGTGGGCAACGACACTACAGTCACTCCCAAAGTGTTGATTATGTATGTCTATAGTGGTAAGTTCCGGATACCTCACTTCAGAAAGGATATATTGACCTCGACAGGAGAGTAAAGTACATTCAGCAGAATGATGCTGGCTGTGTTAAATTATGAGGACAGTTTGCATTGACTGGGCTTACATTTGTTGAAGTGTTTAAGTTGATAATGGACTTGATGGCGACAGAATGGGCCAACAAGCTTCACCATGGACTTGATAGAGGGAAACTATTTACTTTGGTGCAGTAATCCAGAGAAAGGGGACATAGAATTATAGCAAGGTCATTCAGAGATGATGCTGGGTAACACTTTGCATTTATCTGAACTTCTCATTTTCATTCCCTACCCAACTCCCAAAAAATGCTGTTGAGAGTGGGTGTCAATTGAAAATGTTCTAACTGTAGATTGATAGATATTGTTAGACAAGGCTTTCAACAGATATTTAACCAAATAGGTGAATGAAGTTGAGATAAGAACAACAGTGATCTAACACCAGCTTGAGAGGCTGAATAGCCTCCTGTGCTTGGGTTCCTGTCTATTCCCCTGGATTTCTTTCTTGTCCATGTTTTATTTATGTGTTTGTTTTCCCTCCTGTATTAATATGCGAGCCAGAATCAAGGCATGACATGGAGTTCTTTTATCTAGTTTATAATGGCAAACAGAATTTGGAACAGCCAAAATATTCTATTCCCTGTTTCCATTGGGAAACAACCTGAACAGGCCACCCATAAATGGCTTGGGTCACTGTGATGCTTATTATGTGCTCTCCAGCTGGGCCCAGTTCACAGACATGTGGATTATGCCAGGCACAGAATGGCTGCTGGATTCAATTTTGTCGACTTCTGGGTCATAGAGCTCCAAACTTGTATAAACATGATATTCCTATTGAATAACAAGAAGCAGAAGAAATTCCAAAGCTAGTGCAAGATTTTTGTGCTAAGGCACAAAATCACTATGGGACTTTTCAAACTTTTCCCACCAAACTTAAAGCAACCTGTTTTCACAATTCACAGCAAATTGTCAGCAACGGAACTCCTTTTTAAGAAAAGAGAATTTTGGCAAACTTCCACCCAGCTCTCTTGATAGCGTGTATAATTGCTGTTTTATTTATCTTGCCTCCATTGATGCATACATGACAAAATGATAAGAATTTTTTTTCAAATTGGGGGAAGAATGTGCTACATTGTTTAGAGATTTAAAAATATATACTTGGCCTGTGGGTGTTATTGGCAAGGCTAGCACTTAATGTTGCCCTGGGAAAGTGGTGCTGAGTTGCCTTCTTGAACTGCCACAGTCTGCGAATTGTTTCATCCAACTGAATGGCTTGCTAGGTTGCTTCTGAATGCAGTTACAAGTCAACCGCTCAATAGAAACAAATGCAACTATAATGTTTCCAAAAGTCCTCTTTGCCCTCTCCCAACCAGTACAGTATCCAAATTGATCTTAAATGATTCCAAGTTTTCACCTCCACCATTCAATCTTGAGTTCCATTACAAAAATGTTTTATTCCATCCTTAATTTACAATGCCAATGCTCTGAATGGACTAGGCAAACCCAAATCCATTCCTTGCTTGCTCCAAAAACTAAATTCAAAATCCAATTGAATCTAATTCAAGGATTTCACAAGAAAGATGAATATGATCCAAGCTGACAAGACAGGGCATTGCACCCCATCTTGGGCTTGATCTGACCCTTGATCTTAGCCAAAAGGCCGAGAATAAGAATATTTAGCAATGGTTGGATTCGAACCCTCCACACACACACACACACACACACACACACACACACACACACACACACACACACACACACACACAAAAAAGGGACAGGAGCTTTAATCTAGTGACCACTTGGCCACAAAAATGTCCATTGACTGGCCGGGAATCGAACCCCGGCCGCTGCAGTGAGAGCACTGAATTCTAACAACGAGACCACCAGGGAAATTATGGAGTGCTTCATGAACGTGTGTTGATCACTCTGGATCTGTCTACTTCTAAATTGGCCTTTTGCTAGTTTGAACTTTAGTCATTGTTCTGCTCTTAACTTTTAAGTTAAAGTACTGCTGCGAGTTCTTATTATCCGTGTGGATAACCTTGCAAACCATCAGAAGATGAGTTAGAATAGGGTTTTTTGAATCCAATATTTGGATTTATTTCATTTGGATGTCTTAAATGAATAGTAATCATTTGGGTGACTTTGATGCTGATTGAGATGTGAGGAGCCAATGTTTGGGGAACGAAGCACCCTTTAACTTTTGAAAGTCAGTTTCTGCATCAGGCACTGGTGGTCAGGATGTGTTGTCCTTTCATTATACCTTAGCAGCAGCCTCAGAAGGCTATCCTATCAGTAGCAGTGTGTTGTTTCCATGCCCGTACCCTTAACGAGACTAATAGTTTGCTGGCAAACGTCTGTGCATTTAGACGTCTGCCCAACAGGAACTGTGTTGGGGCTATCCCATACTCACTTAAAATCTTTAGAATTTTCAAGAGAGGAAAACCTTTCATTGCGGAAGTCTGGGTTGGATCTGACCTTCGGTCCCCAAAGGTGAAAGGGCACCCATTTTCCCTAGACATTCCCCATTTGTAAGCCTCTTAAGGAAATCAGCAATAAAGAATACTGTACAAAGGAAACTGTAAGAAAGATAAGTACCCAGTCTGTGCTGAAGGATAATGGACAATTGGAAGGGTTGTTTAAGATTTATTGTCTGGAGCAGCAGTTGTATCCATGTGTTGCACTCAACTAATTAAAGGTCTGTTTTGTTTGGGTTTGTCTTCAGCTTCAAATTGGCAAATGCTGGTAGCTATGCCTCTGGATTCTGTCTGGCAATATCATAGATAATTGGAGTGTCAGCAGCCGCAGTAACAATGACATGTCAAGTATAATTTTGTTTTCAGGAATATTTGTGAGATGTAGAATGTAAAAACTTGATCAATCTTGTCTATTTGCAATGTTGGGAGTGAGGCTTACAGAGTAGTGCATAGAATAGGTATGACCTAGAAGCACAAAAACAGCTGAAAATACTCTATTGTATTAGTGACTTCTGGAAGCTGGGACGCTAGCCTTGTCAGCGGTGTCCACATTGACTTTTTTCTAATTACAGAACTACATTGCCTCTGGAAACTAAGTGAAATATTTACCACCAAAGTGTGTTTTTTTTCAATTCATTAACAGCAAGAGCAGTGTAATCTGAACTAAACTTTACATTTCCTCTGCAGACACTCATCTGTGTTTCATCAGTATTCCACTTTGGATGCCCACAAAAAGCAAACTAAACCAGAAGATCAGTGCCTTTCATTCTGTACAGTACTCTCTTTGTTCTCAGTAATAAGTTTTCCAGGCTACAGAATCATTTTATGAAAAATCTTGGACAGTCACGATTAATCTTGGGAGTTTAATTACCTTACCTGAATATATTATACATTGGAAACTATTAAAAAGTACTGTCACAAATATGTAACAACTTGTTTGCCTTCAATAATAAAGCAGATTGGATTTCTGAGGTTTCTTATTGTCTTCATGGTGAGTGTGATCACCAGCACTTTGTAGATGCAGTTTCGCTAGCAATGCTTAACTGCAAGCTTCGCTCAACTAACTGTTATAACTTAATTGAGTGCATTTGTGGTAAAGGGATCAAAGGTTACGGGGGAGAAAGTGAGAGAATGGGGTTGAGAAACTTATCAGCCATGATTGAATGGTGGAGTAGACTCGATGGGCCGAATGGCATAATTCTGTTCCTATATTTTATGGCCTTAAGGCCTTAATTTCAGAAATAACCTGAAACTTAACGTGCTCCGGTTTTGCAATCATTTCTTAACATTGTCTTCCACAAATCTAGGTGCTGATGAAATACGATACCACTGTTTTTCCCACTGCTGTTTTTTTTTGTTGCTGTAGGCAAACCTGTGGCACAAGACTATAATTTGCTTCCAGCCTGGAAACCCTCAGCGAAATCGGTTGTGCAAATAGATGATCAGGATCCAGTCCCTGAAGAGCAGGTAAGAACATGTACGCGCATACTCATTCCTTGAAGAGCAAGTGCCTACACCGCCACTGTCACTGTATTGAAAATGTAGTGGAAACTCTGTTTACATCTCCCGTCCTGTGGATTATGGTACAGAGCCAGAGGACATTGCTGTTCAAAGTTTGAAGTTATAGAATCTTGATCGAAACATTTATTTATTCATATCCAGCTCTCGGCTACAACTGAAAGTGAAATCTGATGTTGTTATATCAACAATATCAAGCGCACCTTGTGGGCCAAAGGGCCTGTTTGTGCTGTAGTGTTCTATGTTAATTGTAAGTTGTTTTCATTGATGTCTTTAAAGAATAAGGTTAATATGTCATCACCAGCAACTCAACTAGACACAAATCATATTTCTCATACTTTTGGTACTGTATGGAAACTTAGGATTTAGGAGCAAGAGTAGGCCAAATATACAAATATAACTTCAGAATATACCTGAAGTGAATGTATTTATTTCAATTTTGCTTGCTAGTTGTCAGGTGGCTAATTCATCGGAAAGCACTCACACCTTCAAGAACTCTGGCTAGATGGTTTCCCTTCATTGTGTGAACCTAGAACCTTCCTGGAGTAGTGAACTGGCAGTTTCTTTCAAACTTTTTACCCCTGATCATTGTAGCTTATGTTTAGAGCAGCTGAAGAGAAGGCAAGTGAAAGGGATTTGAACCCGACCAGCAAACTGGGAGTCAAGCAGACTGGGGAACAGTTATGTAATCCCACTTTTATACGCTGGTACGTGGAGGCTGGCAGTATCTTTGCTAAACACAGCCCACATTCAGGAAGTTTCTGGGCAGAGTAAACCTGCCATCTTGCTTATGCCAAATTCCTTAGATTTACAGCTTCTACATTTGCAAACAGGAGCCAAATTCTTCTCAACAGCCGGGCCTGTGAAGATGGAATATATATTTTATTTTTCTGAACTATGGCTAGTCTGTTTGATATTACATCATGTTTAAATCTGACAACTGAGTCATACTGTTAATTTCTCTCTCTCTCTCAACTGCAGGAACTTGAGGCTTATGTTGAAGAATCTGACTCTGATGGAGAGTTCAAAGGAAGCATCCTTAACTACTTGTCATTAGAAGAGCGAGACAAGGAGAAGCGAGAGAAGGAGGAATCCAGGAGAATGCTTCAGGAACTGAAAAGTGTGTTGGGATTCAAGGCCTCCGAGCTGGAGAGGCAGAAGTGGAAACAGCTACTTTTCAATGACCATGGTGAGAGGTAGCATTACCCATGTTGAGTTAGTCTAACTTTTATCACTGTTTATGAGATTTTAAAAAATTCATTATGGGATGAGGGTATCACTGTCTCGACCAGCAATTGTTGTCTCTCCCTAATTGCCCTTGAGAAGTGGTAGCTGCCTTCTTGAACTGCTGCAGTCCATCTGGTGTAGTTACACCCACTCTGCCGTTGGGGAGTGAATGCAAGAATTTTGATCCAGCGATGAGATACAGATATTGCTGGTACAGCTGCACTTACTGTCGCTGCTTTGCCCTGAGATGATGGTGGTGAACCAACTGCAGCCCTTGTAATAGTGCTCCCACCAGTATTACCTGGGGGAAATAAGCAAATGCCCTTTTTAATAGAAAAATCTAGTATTGGAACAAGTTAACCTTATCTGAATATATTAGATATAGGGAACTATAAAAAGTGCTATCACAAATATGTAACATTTTGGTACTTGTTTGCCTTCAATTTTAAAGAGTTTGGATTTCTGAGGTTTCTCGTTGCCTTCATGGTGATATGATCACCAGCAATTTGTAAATGCAGTTTCATTAACAGTGCTTAACTGCAAGCGTTATTGAACTATTTGAACTGATATAACTTAATTGTGTGTATTTAAGATAGAGATAGGTTCTTGTGGTAAAGGGATCAAGTGTTACAGAAAAAAAGCAGGAGAATGAGGTTGAGAAACTTATCAGCCAAGATTGAATGGCGGAGTGGACTCGATAGGCCAAATGGCCTAATTCTGCTCCTATATCTTATGGTCTTGAGTAGCATTATGACAGAAAAGGAAAGTTGGGCGATGAATGAGCAGAGAAAAGGACAAATAAAACAGCTCTTTCAAAACGTCAGTGCAAATAGGATCCTGTATGCCCTTAAGTACTGTATGAATCTATGATTCTAATGCAAATATGAATAACAATGAGCTCTAGTGCCCAAATTCCCCAGTGTCAAAATGAGGGGTGCCACAAATATGGAGTGGGGAACCCCCCTTGCAACTTCATAGTTAAGTGTTTGTGCAGCAATATCCCAGAAATGTAAACATCCTCTGGTCAGTTTCTACCACTGAGTCCCACTGATTTTTGTAGCTGTCATTTAGCTAAAAGAATGCAAGGGTTGTACTGTGAATAATTTAATAAAAGGAAACAGATGTGAAAAATGATCAAAACAGCTACATTTTTTCAGACTTGACATAAAATAACCAACATGCGGTGTTCATTAAGAACGGGCTTTGTCATATTTTAACCCGATAATCTAACTAATCCTGTTGCACTTAAATCTTTTTATAGCTGCACTGAAAACCATTCCATCTGCGGACCTAACACAGTTGGAGGGAGTCCCAGTGGAATGTCAGGAGGTGAATGCAAATGAGCACGGTCAGAAGGCCAGTGATAACAGCCTCCAACAGGCAGATGCCAATCGAGTAGACAACTTCACGGATAGCAAGGAATGTCGCAGATCAGTAGGACCAGGCTGCATTGATGTACATCTGACTCTTGGCAAAGACATTGATCCAAGTGACATAACTGGAATCACTGAGGAAAATAGAAGCTTGGCTTGCTACTCAGAGACAGCAGACAGTTCTGTAGAAGAGCAAGAGGATTCATATCCAGCTGTGTCTGAGCAGCTGCAGACAGCTGTGAAACTGAGACTTGCAGAAGGACATGAAGCAGTCTCCCTCCACTTTACCTCTGCTGTGGCAGCACAGGTTGCTGCTCGCTCACTCAGCTTTGCCTGCTTACCAGAGCAGACATTTGGTGATGATGATGAGGAGGAGGAGGAAGAGGATGATGATGCTATGGATAAAGATGTTGAAAGTAAATCCTGGAGCTCAGAAAATCCAGAGTGATTGGAGCATGCAAAGCTTTATTTATTATTTAAAAGCAGGTCAGTGCTGCGATGCAGAAAGTACTCACTGTAACAAGGACAGTAAATCATTTTGTTTGACAAAACTTGTACCGTGCTGTGTGAATTTTCACTATAAGCAATGAGGATTCTGTATGGTGAATGGAACACTTGGGTGCTGCTGAAACATGGAATGGCCCATTCGGCAGCTGTTTGCATTGTTTCTCCTTCATACCCTACTGTGCTCTTACCTCATGTGAAGGATTTGAGTGATAGGTTCTAGGGAAGTCGGTTACAAATCCTATGGATGACCTCTTGAGGGGCAGGCACAATACTCTACATGATCCCAGTGATATAGAATATTCTTTAACACTCTGCATCTGATCACCTGATGGTGCACCAACTGCAAAAAGTGTAGTATTACAGGAGTTGATACCCCACAACCTCCTAGAGTAGTTACAATACTGAATGAGTTCGCCAGACTCATCCAAAGATCACAAGTTAATTTTCCACTGCAGCAGTGGAGAGTTTGAATTCAGTTTTAAAATTATGGAAATAAAATTAGGTATTGGTGAAAGTGACCATGAAGCTGACATATTGCTGTGCTTTCTGAAATCACCTAACAGACCACTGGGTTCTGCCTGTAAACTCAGTGGGAATAAATGCCTGTCATACCAGAGAACAATCCAGTTTCCAAAAGGTGATTACGCTTCATCTGACCCTTTCACCAACAAGATTCTAACAGCGGCTGTTTTGTTTTTAACTCCTTCAAAAATAATTAAGTACTGCTTTGGCCTCCAGCATCACCCATTCACATTTACTGATTTAAAGTCACAAAAGTTCCTCAGCCAGCACACTGGTTGGAAGCCTGCGGGTTGCACTCTGCACTGTAGCTCCCCCACTTCCTCGTTAAACAGGACTGCGAGCACACACTGTAATTAATCACAGTGCCCTGTGTGTACCCCTCCCCCTCAAACTCTCACCTCATTAAACAGGAGTGTGAACACACATTAAAATCACAGTCCCGTCCTCCCGTCTTCTCTCCCCCCCGCCCCTTTCCGCCTCCACTGCCTTGGTCACTGCTGCTTGAAGGCGGAACATCAGCTGGACCAGCGTGAAGCAATGATATTTTGCAGGAACTCAGCTGTTAGAGCCCCAGGCCTGAGAGAATGCAATCTTGCTCTCATTTCCTCTGCTTCTTTCCTCTGACAAAGCTCCAAAGCCGACTGGATTTTATCACAACAGGCCTCGGCTAAGACGTCCCATACCCTGCTTTGATCAAAATCTCTGCATTTAACTAAGGTTTTCTCAAAGGATACAATCAGAGCTAGCTCATCCTTGATTTTTCCCCCAGACAGACAGATTAAGCACTTTAGCCACTAACAGGATTGGGAAAAACATTTGGTTTTATTGTTCATTCCTTGGACTTAGTGTTAGTTCAGATCACATGTGGCCCTCAAAATAGATCAAATCTATCCAACCATTCCATTGAACACCAAGAGGTCAGTACCAGACTGATAGAGGGCCTCAGAGTAAAAACCACCCGACATGGTAGTGATTGTTGGAGGCCATTTCTCCAAGGATATTTCTGCAGGAGTTCCTCAGGATGGTGCCCTGGGCCCAACAATCTTCAGCTGCTTCATCAATGACCTTCCTTCCATCACAAGGTTAGAAGTGTAGATCTTTACGTATGATTATACAATGTTTAGCACCATTCATGGCTCCTCAGATGCTGAAGCAGTCCGTGTCTAAATGCAGCAAGACCTGGACAATATCCAGGCTTGGGCTGATAAGTGGCGGAACAGCATTTGCACCGCACATGTGCCAGGCAATGATCATCTCCAGCAAGAGAGAATCTAACCATCACCCCTTGACATTCAATGACATTACCATCACTGAATCCCCTACTATCAATATCTTGGGGCTACCATTGTCCAGAAATTTAACTGGACTAGCCATATAAATACAGTGTCTGCAAGAGCAGGTCAGAGACTGGGAATTTTGCAGTGAGTTCCTCAACTCTCCCAACTCCCCCTAAGCCTGGCCACCATCTACAAGGCACAAGTATAATGCAATATTCTCCACTTGCTTGGATGAGTGCCGTTTCCACAACACTTAAGAAACTCAACACCATTCAGAGCAAAGCAGCCACTTGATTGGCATTTCATACACACCTTAAACGTTCACTCCTTCCTGAAGTGGAATGCTTGAGCTAGCAGATGTAACTAACAACGGAACGTCCCTCAAAGCAACCAAGCAGTCGATAACTAAAGTCACCAAGAAACCCCTCCCCAGCGAAGTGGTGGAAAACCCATAAGCAGAGCTATTCAACCTACATGTACCAAGTACAGACCCAGCTTTATCCTTCCACTTGGATTTCGCTCAAGGCTGCAAGCCTTAAACTCCTTTATGATGGACATTTCTGAGTGCATAACCTCCGAGCCCTCACGCCTGATTCACTACAACAAGCGGCACACCATCTCAGCCCGGGAGATCCAGAGCACCGTCCACTTCACACTGTCGGGTGAACTGATGAAACACACTGTTTCTGAGGGCATGAAAGTGGTCACCAAGTATACCAACTCTGTTTAGGTTGACCATGCTAAAAGATTTTTAAGAAATAAACAAAGAAACATCCTTGATAGTGGCATCTAAAAGCTGTACTGCAACAATTTACCAAGGTTCCTGTAAAATTAATAAGTAAATTAGGTTTTAGTTTTGGGTCAATATGTTTCTGCTTCTGCTTATACAGAACAAGGGATTGAATTCCACGGAGTGCTATTTTTGTCTAAAATTCCGCTTGGTGTTATTTATAACATCATTCACCCACTCGAGTAAATCGATTAATAATTCTTTAAATAGCGTGTGTGGGAACTTTATAAAGTCCCAATCATTCGTGTGTTAAAGATGGTTCGCAGCTGAACACCCCTGAAGTGTTTGATTACTTGCATGTCCCATTGCAACTAACTGAAACTGACAGTGTCCTCTGGGTTACAGATAGTTTTTATAAAGTTTCCAATCTCGTGGCCAATTAAAGTGTGATGTGGTATGAAACAATACTAAATAAAAATGGATATTAGGTAGGAATGGAATGAATGGAAATATTTTTAACTCATGATGTCTGCGAAGCTAATTGATTTTGCTCAGTGCAGTGTTTGATGACATTTCACAATCAGCCTCATTGTCCCTGGGCAAGGGAGTATTTTAAAAATAAATCAGAATCTCTACACTGATGTGTGCTTGAAAATCAGTGTGCGTGTCCATGTACATGCATGTGTTTGTGGGGAGACAGGATTAATCAGAAATTGTGCCCTCTTAAGCTGCAAGAATGGGGCAAAAGATTAACATTATTTGTCATCTCTCGATTCCTTTACTCCATTGTCCTCTTGCTGATCTTCCAAAAATTCTTAACTTGTTTAAAATGGATCTGCCGATAACTGCTCGTGTATTATTCCCATCCACACCGAACCATAGTGGCTCCCTCCAGTCAAATACATTCACTTTAAAATCTTTGTGCAAATCCCGAACGTTATGACCTCCTCCATCCTACATACCTTCTCCACTCCCTTTGCTCCTCTTTTGCCTCTTGTCTTCCACTTGCCTCTGCAATCATTCCTCATCCCATCGGTGCTTTCAGAATCCCCAGATCTACACATTGGAGCTCACTCCTTAGGATGTGAGCTCTGCCCGCAGTTCACAAACTCCTGATCTCATCTGAGCCAAACCATTGTGGAGGTTAAAATGTGTCTGTGGCGCTCTTGTCACTGAGTCTAACATCGTTGGTTCAAGTCCCACACCAGAGACGAGAGCACAAAAATCCAAGCTAACACTCCAAGCTGCTCTGTGGGAGTGCTGCATGCTTGGGCAGATATGAAATACATATGGCAGTGTTTGAGGAAGGGCAGAAGATTCTCTGCCATGTCATAGAGTCATATAGCAATACACCATGATGTCCTGGGCAATATTTACTGCTCAACCAATACCCCTAATGGGTATCTGATCATTAGCTCATTGCTATTTTAGAGAGCTTACTGCGTGCAAATTAGCTGCTGCTTTCCTATAACAGTGACAATATTTCAAAAATACTTTATAAGTGCTTTGTTCATTCTGTGGCTGTGAAAGGTTAGTTCTAATAAACAGCTTCAAGCATCTTGCTGCACATTATCGTCACACATTGTCCTTGAATTGTTCATAATAGCTACTTTTTTAGTCTTGAGAGACAATGAAGATTATGCTACTTACATAACCAGCTGGGCGAAATTATCATTTGTACGTAGTATAAACAGTGATCCTTAATTATCACTCTCATCTTCAGCATATTCGTATTCAAAATCATACATGTAATAATTTTAATCACTTAGCAAATAAGAAATTCTGTAACCTGTTGTTCCGAGGGTGAGATGTCACACTGACACAGTTACAGGTACCGGGATGTACTACTCACTATTCTTGGGTGAAAGCCCAAGGGTCCTCTGTGCTTACCGTGACATGAGATTCTAGGTTGATAATCCCAATGATATGAAATTAGCTGGGCTCAGGGCATCACCACCAATGTAGAAGCAATGCACGTTCAGCTTTAAATAATTATTCAAAGCCCAGGCACGGTAACAGACATGTTTGAGAATGCTTTTACTTGAATATTTTAGTTTCTTTATTATTTTGCAGTTTGAAAGATGTGGAAGTTATATGGTGTTGGACATAGTTTGGTAAGTCTTATAAAGGTAAGTATTTATTAACCACTGGAAGCCATATACATAGTTCATAGTATAGTGAAGCACCAAGCTGGGAGCTGTCTCCATGTTTTCTTCTACGCACTGCTCTATCCAACACTACACTGACTCCTAGATGCTGGTCTTGTCTTCTCTTATCGTGTACTCAGATCCATGTTAACCCTTGAGACCTGTATATTACATTTCTCTCAAGTCTTTATTAATGTATTTACAACTCATCCCAGTTTACCCCATGAATATTAATTGTTATTACTGCCCCACCCCCTGAAGTCTCTGAGTCCATAGGCTCAAGTGATCTGAAAGCATTACAATTCTCACAAATTTTGTTCGCAGTGTCTTTGGGGGAGTGGTAGGCTTGCTGTTTATGGAGCAAACACTAGGCTTTTGTGTGGCTCACCATGACCTGCTGGGATTAAAGATCTTGTAAAGATGTGACTCGGTAATAAGCTTTGCGTTTGACTGTGTGTTGTGCTGTTGTCAAACGTGACTGCTACTTAGTCCTAACATTGTTTGTGACATAGTTTTACCACCAGGGGATTGCAGCATCTGCTCTATGGTCTTGGGGTTTATCTCTGTAACAAGGGTCAGAGCCAGAGGTGGAGGCTGTTCTCATTGCTGTTTCCCGAAGTATTGTCGTAACCATCTGAATGGTTGGCTGGTCTGCCCAACAAGGGGCTTCTGACACCCGTAACAAAAGTGGACAAACCTGCTCTGCAAAGAGAAAAGACAGTTCAGCACTGAAATCCCTGCTGCAAAATTCTTTCTTGTTGGTGCTCTCGAGTGCTTGCAGTTCTGTATAATTTACAGTAGTGGTTGTCTTGACATCTTTTGCCATTGTGAGGAGATTCAAAAGTATACAGGCACCTTTGCTTGAGAGAAAAAGATTAGTTACAGATAAGGTTTTTTTTTTGCTGCCATACCCTAATGGCTGCAAATTCATGCCTATAACTGGAAATCGGATTCCTTCGGGCTCATAGAGTGGTATATCTGTGCTTGATACCAGAGGCCTCTCAGCCATGGTTCTTTGTTCAAAGGGTATAACACTGGCTTTGTGCATCTGTGCTGCAAATGGATTTCAGATTGTCTGATAGTCTGGATGCTTTCTCAAGCATGAGATCTTTCTTCACTTGAAGCACTCTGAGAATGTGTTGTCTGCCTCTCTTACAATTATTCTGTCCCTGATTAGCTCAGATTTCAGGTCACTATAATCACAGCCTTCAGCCATTCTGTACAGCTCAATGATGGAGTTGACAAATTCTCCTTTCTGCTGGACATTAAATTTAGCTGTTTCAAGAATTCTGTTACTTCTAAGGTCAAAATAAACGTCAAACGATTTGAATGATTCATCAGGTTTTGTAAATGATTCATTGATTCCCAAACTAGTTATTGTGTCGTCGAGTGTTGCTGAAAAAAGACACACAATTTTTTGTCTTGTGTTTATCAGGACAATTTGCAAGAATACCAAATTGTAAACAATTTATACTGCATGAGTGCTGATTGGTTGACAAGTGGATTGTAATGGGTGTAGAGGCATTGCCATGGAAAATGCACTAATGAACTGATAACTGATAATTAACGGCCAAGTTTTGTTTAAATTCAAACCAGGGCAAGTTGATTCTGGTCAAAGAGTCACCTTGGATAATGAACCAGGAAATGGCTGCCACTTATTCTACTTTGTTGAAAAAGGTGCAATATGTGTACATGTTCATTCTGTCTACAAAGGACAAGGCCCTGTGTATTAATATATGTAGAGTCTAACACTGTAAGTGAGCCATACTGCGAGCTTGATCTTTAATCTTAAATTGGTTGTCAGTGTAATTCTTAACATATTCAAGGATTGTTTAGCAAATGTTGTCCAACTGTGGAATCTCATCTAAAGTTGCTTTGAGTTTTACAAGCACGGGCTGGTTTATTATGATCAGTACTTTGCCTGTTGCAAACAGAATGAACATGCTGTTTGATACCATCTCCTGCCAGTCTCTGGCATGTACCCAGCACTGAAATACAGATACCACATTACTGTGATGGGCAGGAAGTCTTTTAGGTTTGACAGCAGCATTGTTTGCTGGAGCAGAGAGTCAGATAAGAAATTACCTGTTAAAAACCTGTTTAAGTAAGTTTAAAGCACTTTCGTAGTAAGAACTTACCTTGTAGAACTGTTTAAATCATTTAAAAGCATTTTTGCGGGCTTTTTGTATGTACCGCTTTAAGAATTCTAAGGGAGTGGATAACAGGGATTTGTGGGTGAGCAGGCTTTAAAACAGTGCCAGGTTTAAAAGGAGGCCTGGTGTAGACAGCGGGCAGCGGAGTGAGAGGGAAGCAGAGTGAGCTATTAGGGCTTAGGATCAAAGGGCTTGGGAGAAAAAGGGCCAGGTAAGTTCGTGTGTAAATTTTCAATACTACTACAGTGAATAATGGAGGGGCATGTGATGTGCTGTTTCTGTATGATGTGGGAGCTGGTGGACCCCAGGGTCCTTCCCAGTCACCATGTCTGCAGTAAGTACAGGTTGCTGGAGGAGCTCCAGCTCAAGATAGATGAGCTGGCCTCTGAGCTTCAGACACTGAGGCTCATCAGGGGGAGAGAGGGTGCCATTGTCAATGGAGTGCAAGAGACATCCACCCCCCCCCTAGACTGGCTAACTCTAAGGGTCAGGAACAAGAGGGGGCTGCTGAGAGGAGGAAGGAGGGTGGGGACCAGAGGAAGGAGGGTGGGGACCGGATGCCTCAGCCTCTCAATCTGCATAACAGGTTTGAGGTTCTTGCTTCCAGTGTAGACGAGAACGAGGGAGGTGAGGTTGGTGAGCAAACTGCACACAGTACAGTGATGCAGATGCAGGATATAGGCAAAGAGAAGGTGATAAGGAATGTAGTTGTAATTGGGGACAGTGGGGTTAAGGGTATTGACACTGTCCTTTGTCACAATGACAAAGTGCACAGAAGGGTGTGTTGTCTGCCTGGTGCTCGGGTCCAGGATGTCACATCTGGGCTGCAGAGGAACCTGGAGTGGGAGGGTGAGAATCCGGTCATTGTAGTACGTGTGGGTGCCAACGACGTAGGCAAAATGCAAACTGAGGATCTGGGGAGGGAGTATGAAAAGCTGGGAATGGAATTAAAAAGTAGAACCGACAAGGTGGTTATCTCTGGACTACTGCCTGAACCGAGTGCAGACGGGCGTAAGGTTGATAAGATTAAGGAAGTGAACGGGTGGCTCAGAGATTGGTGTGGGAGGAATGGGTTTGAATTTATGGGGTATTGGGGTAGGTGGGACCTGTTCAGGTGGGATGGGGTTGGTCTGAACCGTGCTGGAACCAGAGTCCTGGCGAATCGTGTGAATAGGACTGTAGGTAGGGCTTTAAACTAATTAGGGGGTGGGGAGGGTGCGAGGGTAGGTGACATTACGGGGTCTGAAGTTAAGGAGAGGGTACAGGTAAGGGAAGAGGCCAAGGATGTCCCAATAATAAAGGGAGTAGGGGGCGTGAGTATGGTTGGTGGCGTTACGGCAAATAGGGTCCAGGTGAAGGCTGGGACGAAGGCACTTTATCTAAATGCACGAAGCATTCGGAATAAAGTGGATGAGCTGGTGGCGCAGATCAGCACAAATGGATATGATCTGGTGGCCATTACAGAGACGTGGCTGCAAGGTGACAGGGACTGGGAGCTGAATGTCCAGGGGTGTCAAGTGTTTAGGAAGGATAGGCGGGAGGAAAAAGGGGGGGGTGTAGCTCTGCTGATTAAGGATAGCATCAGGGTGGTAGAAAGGGATGATATTGGAGCCAAAGAGCAGAAAGTGGAATCGTTGTGGGTGGAGATTAGGAACAGCAAAGGGAGGAAGACGCTGGTGGGTGTCGTCTATAGGCCCCCAAATAATGATCTGGAGGTGGGGCGGGCTGTTAACGCGCAAATAAGTGCGGCGTGCAGGAATGGAACGACAATAATTATGGGGGATTTCAATCTACAAAATGATTGGTCGAACCATGTTGGACGCGGTGGGCTTGAGGAGGAGTTCTTGGAATGCTGCCGGGATAGTTTCCTTGAACAGTGTGTGTTGGAGCCGACGAGGGAGCGAGCGAGCTATCTTGGATCTGGTGTTATGTAACGAGGCGGGTAGAATTAGGGACCTTGTGGTGAAGGATCCTCTTGGGGAGAATGATCATTGTATGGTGGAGTTTCTGGTGCAGATGGAGGAGGAGAAAGTGGGTTCCCGGACACGCGTCCTTTGTTTGAACAGAGGGGAGTACGGAAGGATGAGAGAAGAATTGGCGAATGTTGACTAGGGGAGCGCGTTGGAAGGTAGGTCTGCTGAGGAGCAGTGGATGATCTTTAAGGAGATCTTTCTTGGTGCTCAGCAGAAATTTATTCCGATGGTTAAAAAGGACCATAGGAGGAGAGGTAATAAGCCATGGATAACGAAGGAGGTGAAGGAAAGTGTTAAATTAAAAGCGGAGGCGTTTAGAGTAGCTAAGAGTAGTGGGCGAGAAGAGGATTGGGAGAGGTTTAAATGTCAACAAAGATTGACAAAGAAGATGATAAAGAAGGGTAGGAGAAACTATGAAGCTGGGCTAGCGCTTAATATAAAAAAGGATAGCAAGAGTTTTTATAAATATATAAAAAGGAAGAGGCTGGCTAGGGTGAACGTTGGACCCTGAGAGGATGAGAGGGGGGACTTAGTGGTAGGGGATGGGGAAATGGCTGAGGCCTTGAATAACTTTTTTGTTTCGGTCTTCACGGAGGAGGACGTGAATAATTTGCCGGGTGTTAGCGATGGAAAGATGGTAGGACAGGAGGATCTCAGTGACATTATTGATACTAGAGAGGCGGTGCTCGACAGACTGGAGGGACTGATTGTGGACAAGTCCCCAGGACCGGATGGAATGCATCCGAGGGTTCTGAAAGAAATGGTGGAGGTGATAGTGGATGCCTTGGTGGTTATTTTCCAAACGTCGTTGGATTCCGGGGAAGTGCCGGAAGATTGGAAAACGGCTAATGTTACGCCGTTGTTTAAGAAGGGTGGCAGGCAAAAGGCAGGGAATTATAGGCCGGTTAGTTTAACGTCTGTTGTAGGTAAAATGTTAGAATCCGTCATCAAGGAGGAAATAGCAAGGCATCTTGAGGGGAATTGCTTGATAGAGCAGACGCAGCACGGTTTCGTTAAGGGGAAGTCGTGTCTGACAAATTTATTGGAGTTCTATGAGGATGTGTCTAGGGCGGTGGATACAGGAGAGCCAGTGGATGTGGTCTTTCTTGATTTTCAGAAGGCGTTTGACAAGGTACCTCACAAGAGGTTATTGAAGAAGGTAATGGGGCATGGAGTTGGGGGTAGGGTGTTAGTGTGGATAGAGGATTGGCTGTCAAATAGGAGGCAGAGAGTGGAGGTTAATGGGTGCTATTCGGATTGGCGGTTGGTGACTAGTGGAGTGCCCCAGGGGTCGGTGCTGGGGCCTCAGCTATTTACCATTTATATAGATGATTGGTCATTTATGAAAATGATAAACAATAAGGGTCCTAGAACAGATCCCTGGGGCACTCCACTGGTGACTGACAATTAATTGGACAAAATTGGACAAATAAACTGGAAGGAGGCATTCTTGGGGAAAAGTACAGAAGGAAGGTGGCGGATATTCAAGGAATGTTTGTCTGGAGCTCTGCACGACAACGTTCCAATGAGACAAGGAGGTTTTGGTAGGTCGCGGGAACTGTGGTGCATGAAGGCTGTGGTGAACCTAGTCAGGAGGAAAAGGAAGGTGTACAAAAGGTTAAGGATCTAGAGGAGTATAAGGATTGTAGAAAGGAGCTTGAAAAGGAAATTAGGAGAGCCAGAAGGGGTCATGAGAAGGCCTTGGCGGGTAAGATTAAGGAGAATCCCAAGGCCTTCTATAAATATGTGAAAAGTAAAAGGATCAGAAGAGAAGGGATAGGACCTATAAAAGGTGAAGGGGGAAAGGTCTGTGTGGAACCAGAAGAAATGGCAGAGGTGCTTAATGAGTACTTTGCCTCAGTATTCACGGTGGAAACTGATCTGGGTGATTTTGCTACAGGTTTGCAGCAAATGGAAAAGATTGAGTATGTGGATATTAAGGAAGAGGATGTGTTAGAACTTTTGAATTCTATCAAGATAGATAAGTCGCCAGGACCAGATGGGATGTACCCCAGGTTCTTGTGGGAGGTGATTGCAGAGCCCCTGGTGATGATCTTTGCGTCATCAATGGAGACGGGAGAGGTTCCGGAGGATTGGAGGATTGAGGATGTGGTTCCTATTTTCAAGAAAGGGAACAGAGATAGCCCGGGAAATTACCGACCGGTGAGTCTGACCTCAGTGGTTGATAAGCTGATGGAGAGGCTTCTGAGGGACAAGATTTATGAGCATTTGGAGAGGTTTAGTATGATCAGAAATAGCATGGTTTTGTCAAGGGCAGGTCGTGCCTTACGAGCCTAGTTGAGTTCTTCGAAAATGTGACTGAACACATTGACGAAGGAAGAGCAGTGGACATGGTGTATATGGACTTCAGCAAGGCGTTTGATAAGGTCCCCCATGCAAGACTTCTTGAGAAGGTGAGAGGGCATGGGATCCAAGGGGCTTTGGCCCTGTGGATCCAGAACTGGCTTGCTTGCAAAAGGCAGAGAGTGGTTGTGGATGGGTCTTCTTCTGTATGGAGGTCAGTCACCAGTGGAGTGCCCCAGGGATCTGTTCTAGGACCCTTGCTGTTTGTCATTTTCATAAATGACCTAGATGAGGAAGTGGAGGGATGGGTTAGTAAGTTCACCGATGACACGAAAGTCGGTGGTGTTGTGGATGGTCTGGAAAGATGTCAGAAGTTGCAGCAGGATGTAAATAGGATGCAAGACTGGGCGGAGAAGTGGCAGATGGACTTCAATGCGGATAAATGTGTAGTGGTCCATTTTGGCAGGACCAATGGGATGAACGAGTACACTATCAAGGGCAGGAGTCTTAGTAGTGTTGAAGAGCAGAAGGATCTTGGGGTCCGGGTCCACAGGACTCTTAAATCGGCCTCACAGGTGGAGGATGTGGTCAAGAAGGCGTATGGTGTACTGACCTTCATTAATCGAGGGATTGAGTTTAGGAGTCGGGAGGTAATGCTGCAACTTTATAAGACCCTTGTCAGGCCCCACTTGGAGTACTGTGCGCAGTTCTGGTCGCCTCACTATAGGAAGGACGTAGAAGCTATTGAAAGGGTACAGAGGAGATTTACAAGGATGTTGCCTGGATTGGGAGGCATGCCTTATGAAGATAGGTTGAGGGAGCTGGGACTGTTCTCCCTGGAGAGACGAAGGTTGAGAGGCAACCTGATAGAGGTTTATAAAATGTTGAGAGGAATAGATAGGGTGGATTCTCAGAGGCTATTTCCCTGGGTTGAAATGGTCGCTACGAGAGGACACAGATTTAAGGTGCAGGGAGGCAAGTACAGAGGTGATGTTAGGGGTAAGTTTTTCACTCAGAGGGTGGTGAATGAATGGAATCGGCTGCCGTCAGTGGTGGTGGAGGCAAACTCGCTGGGGTCTTTTAAAAGACTTCTGGATGAGTATATGGGATTTAATGGGATTGGGGGTTATAGATAAGTCTATGGATTGGTAGGTATTGATGTGATCGGCGCAACTTGTGGGCCGAAGGGCCTGTTTGTGCTGTAGTGTTCTATGTTCTATGCTCTATGATCTGGAGGAGGGAACCGAGTGTATGGTGTCGAAATTTGCTGATGACACCAAGATTGGTGGAACGGCAAATTGCGTGGAGGGTGTGGAGAGTCTGCAGAAGGATCTAGATAGGCTGGGCGAATGGGCCAGGAACTGGCAAATGGAATTTAATGTTGGCAAGTGCGAGGTGGTCCACTTTGGTAGGAATAATGGTAGGAAGGACTATTACTTACGTGGCGAAAAACTGCAGCTGGCGACGGTGCAGAGGGACCTCGGGGTCCTTGTGCATGAGTCGCAAAAACCCAGTCTGCAGGTGCAGCAGGTGGTCAGGAAGGCGAATGGGATGCTGGCCTTCATAGCGAGGGGGATTGAATATAAAAGTAGGGAGGTCTTGCTGCAGCTGTATAGGGCATTGGTGAGGCCACAGCTGGAGTACTGTGTGCAGTTTTGGTCGCCGCACATACGCAAGGATATTTTGGCCTTGGAGGGAGTGCAGAGGAGGTTTACTAGGCTGATGCCGGAGTTGAGGGGGTTGAGCTATGAGGAGAGGCTGAATAAAACTAGGCTTATACTCGTTAGAGTTTAGAAGAATGAGGGGAGATCTCATTGAGACATATAAGATGATGAATGGGATGGATGGGATAGAGGTGGAGAGACTCTTCCCGCTCTTAAAGGACAGTAGGACTAGGGGGCACAGCCTCAAGATAAAGGGGGGGCGGTTTAGAACGGAGTTGAGGAGGAACTTCTTCACTCAAAGGGTGGTGAATCTCTGGAATTCTCTGCCCGTTGAAGTGCTGGAGGCTGCCTCGCTAAATATTTTTAAGACGCGGGTTGATGGGTTTTTGATAAGCGAGGGGATTAAGGGTTATGGGGAGAGGGCGGGAAAGTGGAACTGAGCCATGACAGATCAGCCATGATCTTATTGAATGGCGGGGCAGGCTCGAAGGGCTAGATGGCTCCTATTTCTTATGTTCTTATCTGTTACTGGTGAATACTACTCCTGGTATAACTGGTACATTCTCCAAGGTAATACCTCTACCAATCAGAATCTACTTGCCAATCAATCTTTGCACACAATATAAATTATTGTTCCCTTTACAATTTGTATTTGCAAATTATTCTGAGTGCAGGATAAAAAGCTTTGACAACATGTCTTTTTCAACAATACTCAAGTTCTTTAGTTCAAAATAACAATACATCATTGGCTATACATTGCACAAGTAAAGCAATGTGTTAAGTTTGGCAGCCTCTGTCTTTTTATCTAGACCTGAAACAATCATGTATTTTTATCTGGAGTCCCCAATTTTGTGATTGCGCAGAGCCTTGGAAATGTTCAAAGTGATCCAGAAGAGTGGATTTCTGACCCAAGGTTAAAGTTTTCAAATCATGGGTTCAACTTGAGGTTTTTTAAAAATCCAGGATGATCATGTCATAAAGTGTTTTCCTATGCTTACCAGTTTTGGCAGGCTCCCACGATATCACAATTTTTCCAATAGTTGGATAGATTTTCTGGTCCTGCCCACTGTGGGAATCATTGCAGGTGGACAGAACATTGACAGACCACTAAAGGATCTGTCGATTTTGGACAGAAATTTCCGATCTTGGGTGTATGGAATGGGAAAATCCCACCCAATGGCTGCCGATATCAACTAGTTCATAGAATCCATAGAATCCCTACAGTGCAGAAGGAGGCCATTCGGCTCATTGAGTTTGCACTGACCACAATCCCATCCAGGCCCTATTCCCATAACCCCACATATTTACCTGCTAAGCCCCTGACACTAGGGTCAATTTAGCATGGTCAATCCATCCAACCCACACATCTTTGAAATGTGAGAGGAAACTGGAGCACACGGAGGAAACCCACACAGACATGGGGAAAATGTGCAAACTTTACACAGACAGTGACCCGAGGCTGGAGTTGAACCTGGGCCCCTGGTGCTGTGAGGCAGCAGTGCTAACTACTGTAACACCGTGTAGGTTAGTTCTTCCCATTCTGGGTCTCAGAAATGTTGAAGTCTGACATTTGCTGGGCTTTTAAAACTGCCTAGTCAATCATGATTAGTTTTTAATTTTTTTTTCTTTGTTCAAAGAAAGCTCGGCCACCATGTCTTCTCAGACTGTGAATTAAACGGCAATTTCGGAATGCTGCGGTTTTTAATGTTTTTCAGAATGTGTGTTGTCCAGGAATTTTAAATTTTTAGTTCACCCCTTTTAGATCTGCACGTTCCGAGTATTGAAGCTGGACTTCCACAGGAGTGAGTGAAGTCCTCTGCTATAGTGAGGAATTTAGTTTATGCCTTCAGCTTCTAAGCCTTTAGAACTTTTTTTTGTGATTTTCTTCTGTGTCTTCACTTGAGCATTTCTTCAGGTCAGAATTCTTTGATTTTTCTTTCAGTTATAAAGAATTTTAGTTTTTTTCTGCAGTCTCAGTGATGTTTTTGCTTTTCCATTTGCTGCCTGTTATAAGGTTTTGGAGTTCTGTAAGTTTTATGATAGTATTTGTAGTCTAAGAGAGTTCAACAGTGAGTATTCATTAACTGTTGGTGTCAGGACCATTCACAAGATGAGGTCCCCCATTTTCTTATGATTCTAGAAGTGATACTCCATAAATGCAATATCTCCAAGTTTGCAGATGACATAAAACTGGCAGTTCAAGAAGGCAGCTCACTATCATGTTCTTAAGGGCAAACAGGCGATGGACAATAAATGCTGGCCTAGCCAGTGATGCTCTCATCCCTAAATGGGAAAAAAAAGCAATACTGATACGAAATTGGCTGTGTTCTCTCAGGAAACAGAGGATGTGGTTATGCGGAAATCTCAAGAAACAGAAGATGTGGTTATACTGTATCTGCCATTGATTTGCCCATCATCTAATCTGTCCAGATCTTTCTGAAGGATCTCTGCATCCTCATCACTGTTCACCCTCTCACCCAACTTGGTATCATCTGCAAACTTTGAGATGTTATGTTTTATTCTCTCATCCAAATCATTAATATGTATTGTGAATAGTTGGAGTCCCAGCACCGATTCCTGTGGCAACTCTTTAGTTACTGCCTGCCAATTTGAAAAGGACTCAGTAATTCCTACCCTTTGTTTCCTCTCTGCCAACCAGTTTTCTATCCATCTCAATACACTTCCTCCAATCCCATGTGTTTTAATCTTGCATGACAATCTCTTGTGCGGGACTTTATCAAATGCGTTCTGAAAATCCAAATATACCACATCTACTGGTTCCCCCTTGTCAACTTTATTAGTTACACCTTCAAAGAATTCCAACAGATTTGTCAAACATGACTTCCCCTTCATAAATCCATGCTGACTCTGCCTAACCCTGCCACTGCTTTCTAAATGCTCCACTATAAAGTTCTTGATAATAGATTCAAGAATTTTCCCCACTACCAATGTTAGGCTTACTGGTCTATAATTCCCTGTTTACTCTCTACCTCCCTTTCTGAATATTGGAATGACATTAGCTACTTCCCAATCTTGCGGGGACTTTTCCAGAGTCTGTGGAATCATGGAAGATGACTGCCAATGCATTCACTATTTCTCGATCCACTTCCTTAAGCGCTCTGCGATTGTAGATTATCAGGCCCTGGGGATTTACCAACCTTCAATCCCATCAATTTTCCTAGCGCAGTTTCTCTACTAATATTGATCTCCCTCAGTTCTTCCCTCTCACTAAATCTTGCATTCTCCAACATTTCTGGGGTCTGATTTGTGTCCTTTTTTTGTGAAGACAAAACCAAAGTACGTATTCAGTTGCTCGGCCATTTCTTTGTTCTCTATTATACAGTTTGTCTATAGGGGACCTACATTTGTCTTCACCAACCTCTTTCTCTTCATGTATCTACAGAAACTCTTAGTGTCAATCTTTGTGTTCCCTGCAAGCTTACATTCGTACTGTATTTTCCCTTCTCAATCAATCCCTTGGCCGCCCTTTGCTGAATTCTAAACTGCTCCTAATGCTCAGATCTATTATTTTTCTTGGCCAATCTGTATGCTTCTTCTTTGGATTGTGTATTATCTCTAATTTCCTTTGTAAGCCATGGATGGCCCTCTTACCCATTTTGCTTTTGTGCCAGACAGGAATAAACAGTTGCTGCAGTTCCCCCATGCGTTCCTTGAATGTTTGCCATTGCCTATCCACTGTCATCCCTTCAAGTAATTCTCCCCAGACTATCAAGGCCAATTCACGCCTCATACCTTCATAATTTCCTTTATTAAGATTCAGTACCCTAGTCTCCAAATTAACAACTTCACTTTCCATCTTGATAAAAAATTCTATCATGTTTTGGTCATTCATCCCCAAGGGGTCTTGCACAGCTAGATTGGCAATAACAATATACCGTACCTAGTCTAAGATGGTCTGTTTTGTAATTGGTTCCTCCACATATTGGTCAAGAAAACCATCCTGTAAACACTCCAGGAATTCCACTGCTATGGCATTGTGGTTAATTTGATTTGCCCAATCTATGTGCAGATTAAAATCACCCATGATCACCAATATTCCTTTATCACGCATCACTAATTTCGTGTTTAATGCCATTTCCAACATCACCAGTGCAGTTTGGGGGTCTATAAATGACTCCCACTAATGTTTTTTGCCACTTGGTATTTCTCAACTCTACCCCATACAGACTGCACATTGTCAAGAGCTGATATCCTTTCTCACTATTGTGTTAATTTCCTCTTTAATCAGCAGTGCCACTCCACCACTTTTTCCTTTGTGCCTGTCCTTCCTAAATACTGAATATCCTGGGACGTTCATTTCCCACCCCTGGTCACCCATGTCTCCACAATCCTAATTATATCATACCTGTTTACATCTATCTGTGCGGTTAATTCATCCACTTTTTTGCAAATGCTCTGCGCATTAAGGCACAGAGCTTTTAAGCTTGTCCTTTTAACATTGCTTGTCTCGCACCAATATTTTATCTATAGCTCTGTTTGAATTTTGTCCTTGGTTTCCCTACCTATCACTTTTTCTACTATCTTTAATACCTTTTTTTTGTATTTGCTCCCTTCTTTGACTCCTTATGTAAGTTCCCATCCTCCTGGTATATTAGTTTAAACCCTCTCCAACAGGTCTTGCAAACAGTCCTCCTCGGACATCGGTCCCAGTCCTGCCCAGGTGTAACCCATCCAATTTGTACGGGTCCCATCTCTCCCAGAGCCAGTTCCAATGCCCCAGGAATCTGAAACCCTCCCCCGACACCATCTTTTCAGCCACGTACTCATCCAATATATCCTGTCATTTCTACTCTGACTAGCACCAGTAGTAATCCTGAGATCACTACCTTTGAAGTCCAATTTGTTAACTTTCTTCCTAGCTCCCTGTAGTTTGCTTTTAGGACCTCATCCCCTTTCTTACCTATGTCATTTGTAGCAATGTGTACCACGACCACTGGTTGCTCGCCCACCCCCTCCACTATGTCCTGTACCTGCTGTGAGACATCATTGACTCTAGCACCAAGGAGGCAACATACCATCCTGGAGTCTCGTTTGCGGACTAAGCCCCTTACAATTGAATCCCCTATAACCATTGCACTGGCATACTTTTAGCCCTTCCTCTCTGCAGCAGAACCAACCAAGGTGCAACGAGTTTGGCTGCTGCTGCTTTCCCCTGAGAGGTCATTGCCCTCAATGGTAAATCCAAAGTGGTATATCTGCTTTGCAGGGAAATGGCCACAGGAGATTCCTGCACTACCTGCCTATCCCTCTTGTTCTGTCTGGTGGCCACCCATTCCCTTCCTGCCTGCAGATTCTGAGCCTGCTGTGTGACCAGCTCTCTATATGTGCTATCCACGATACTCTCTGACTCGCGGATGCAGTACAGTGTCTCCAGCCACCGCTCCAGCTCTGAAACTCAGGTTTCCAGGAGCTGTAGCTGGAGACCCTTCCTGCACACATGCTGACCCAGGGGCTGGAACTGTCCCCAGCCTGCCACATGGAGCAAGAGGAGCAAACCATGGCTTGGAGCTCTCCTGTCATGTCTTACCCTTTTAAATTAAACTTTTGAAAGCTGTTTTGTGTCAAATTATATCCAATTCTCTCAAGCCCTCCTTCCCTGCTCCTCGTTACTACTGAATATAATTTCCACAAACTCTAAACCACAGAATAGATAGGAAAAAACTGTTCCCATTGGTGCAAGGATCAAGAGCAAGAGGACACACATTTAAGATATAGCAAAAGAAGCAATGGCAACATGAAAAACCTTTTTGTGGAATGCATAGGAATCTGGAATGAACTGTCTGAGAGTGTGGTGGAGACAGTCACACAGTGAGTGGTTAGGTTTTGGAATGTGCTGTCTGAGTGTGTGGTGGAGACAGATTCATACAGTGAGTGGTTAGTCCAGTTAGGGCACTGTCTGAGAGTGTGGTGGAGACAGATTCAATAGAGGCATTCTAGAGGGATTTGGATTATTGTCTGAAAAGGAAGAATGAGGAGGGTTGGGGAGAAGGTGGGGAGTGACACCAAGTGAATTGCTTCTTCAGAGAAATGGCACAGTCTGTGCCTTTCTAGTCTGTCAGTGGCACAGTCTGTGCCTTTCTAGTCTGTCAGTGGCACAGTCTGTGCCTTTCTAGTCTGTCAGTGGCACAGTCTGTGCCTTTCTAGTCTGTCAGTGGCACAGTGGTTAGCACTGCCAGCTCACAGCACCAGGGCCCAAATTCAATTTGCAGCTTGGGTCACTGTCTTTGCAGAGTCTGCACATTTCTGCCATGCCTGTCTGGGTTTCTTCTGGGTACTCCAGTTTCCTCCCATAGTTGGAAAGAAGTGCTGGTTAGGTGCATTGGCCATGCTAAATTCTCCCTCAGTGTAACCAAACAGGCTGCGGAGTGTGACAAGTCGGAGATTTTCACAGTGCCTTCATTGCAGTATTAATGTAAGCCTACTTGTGACACTAATAAATAAACTTTAAACTGATTGTATTTGGTCCTGTTCCCCCACCACTGATCCCATCCCCTCTTCCTGGAGGATCTCAGCTGTGTTTTCCAGTGCCTGGGTCCTAAAACACTTTGTTTCTCTCTCCTTGTTCATGAATCTTCCTGAAACTGACCTCTTTGACCTGAGCTTTATGTCAGTTCTGGTTCAGTGTCAAACCCCACCCCTGTGAAACAGCTTGGTGATAAGTGTCAGAACACTTCTCTGAATCCCAAAAAAAAGTAACCCAACACTGAAAAGCAGCTCAGTACCACATTTACAAAGCCCAAGGGGAGATACACATTCCCCTTAATATTAAACCCATCTTGCATTTAAATTGTTTATACAGCTCCTTGAGATGTTCTCTCAAGTTAGGCCTCATTAGCCTTAGTTTCGCTTTCACTTTATTTCGGAACAAACAAATGGATACATGTTTTTCACAGTAAACTGTGTTCATACATCACGTTTAACATGGAAAAATATCCTGAGGCACGATGTCAGGGAGTAACCAGACAACTGTTGACATCAAGCCAAAGGAGGAGACAACAAAATGCTTAAGTCAAAGAGGTAGGTTTTAAATAGGGCCTTTAAAGGAGACCAGAGGAGTGAGGGGGTTGGGGGGGCTAGTGGGTGAAAAGGAGATTTCATCACCAGATATCACAGCCAAATATTCTAATGCTGAGGGTGCATCTGAAGAGCTGGAATTCTGGAAATTTTAAATATGGGTTGTTCCAACAAAATATTTTGATTGGTACTTTCAACAATGCTTAGTGATTCACCTGGAACACCCAAGCTTGCAGCATTTTCCATAAGGTGAGTTTGAACACCTTAATCCAGACCATGTAATGATGCAGTTTTACCAAACCCCAGCAAAACTTTTCTTTCCTTCTCTTTGTCATTGTTGCTGCTGAGCTGACAGATGTGAATTTAATAACAGCATCAGTATTCTTCCTTTATAATTAGCGCTTTTGACTCTGCATGTCATTCTAAATTATTAAATTATTTTTTGAAGTTTATTTGTAAGCTGGGTTTGAGACGTGAAATAATTTTAAGAAAACTAAAGGAACTTAGATCTGTTATTAACTAGATCTCGTTAAACTAAATTCAATACAGTTAGCATAGCAATTTAATAACTAGAGTTAATGGTACAATTATATGTTTATGTACAAACATGAATTAGGAGCAATAGACCATTCGGCCCCTCAAGCCTACACTGCCATTCATTAGATCATGGCCAATCATAGCTTCAATTCCACATCTCCAACTATCCCAATAACCTCGGTCTCCCTTTTTAGTCAAGAATCTATTTACTTCTCCTTAAAAATATTCACCGATCCACCACCCTCCAGGCAAGAGAGTTCCAAAAATTCAATACCATCAGAGAAAATGTTATCCTCGTCATCTTAAAACCCCTTATTTTTAAACTTTGGGGCCTAGTTCAAGGCTCTCCCAGAAGGGGAAATACCCTTTCAGCATCACACTGTCAAGTCCCCTCAGGACCTGATACATTTCAATAAGATCACCACCAATGGATACAGGCCCAGCCTGCCAACCTTCCCTCATGAATTAACACTTCCTTCCCACCAGTTCAGTTCAGTGAACCTTCTCTGAACTGCTTGTAATGCATTTCTTCCTTCAAAAAGGAGACCAAAACTACAACAGATGTGATATCACCAACAACCCTCGCAAAACATACCTATTTTTATATTCCATTCACAATGAACGACAACAGTGCATTTTCCAATTGGGATAAAAACTACAATAGATAAAGGAAATGAACTTTCCTGTTACAAAATTAACAGTTTAAATTTATATATAATTAAAATAAATATATGAATAATGAGAAACCATAGTGTGTTGAAATGTACAAATACTAGATGTGCCATGTGTGTAGAGTGCTGCAACTTGAACTTTGGTTGGTTAACTAGTCAACTGACCTAACTTTCAGGACTGCTATCATAGCACAGGGATAACTGCGCTGAATACAGTAAGTACAGAGAATATCTGTGAAAGGAAATAAGGGGTAATGAGAATGCATGAGAATAACAACATAAATGATAATCCAAATCGTTTTATAAACACTGTGTTAATGGAAACCTACTTATGACATTAATAAATAAGCTTTAAATAGCAAAAGGATACTCAATGGAAGAATGGGATGATTAGCAACAACGAGATCTTGTGGAGCAGATGGCATGTCTAACATCCTAAATGAGTATTTTGCATCTGCCTTCACTGTCAATGTCAGTGTGTGAAGGAGACAGATTCACACAGCAAGTGGTTAGGATCAGGAATCAGTAAGAAGTCTCACAACACCAGGTTAAAAGCCCAAGAGGTTTGTTTGGAATCATAGAACCCTACAGTACAGAAAGAGGCCATTCAGCCCATCGGGTCTGCACCAACCACAATCCCACCCAGGCCCTACCTCCATATCCCTATATATTTTACCCACTAATTCCTCTAACCTACGCATCTCAGGACACTAAGGGGCAACTTTAGCATGGCCAATCAACCTAGCCCGCATATCTTTGGACTGTGGGAGGAAACCGGAGCATCCGGAGAAAACCCACGCAGATATGAGAAGAATGTGCAAACTCCACACAGACAGTGACCCAAGCTGGGAATTGAACCCGAGTCCCTGGAGCTGTGAAGCAGCAGTGCTAACAACTGTGCTAGCCTGCTTTTGGAACACTGCTCCTTCATCAGTTGAGTGGAAGTTAGTTCATAAACATGACATATATAGGCAAATACACAATAGCAAGACAATTACAGATTGGAATGTGAAGACTGGTTGGAATGCGAGTCTTTACAGGTACTCAAGTCTTTATAAGTACAGACAATGCAAGTGGAGAGAGGGATAATCAGAGGTTGAAGGGGTGTGAATTGTCTCAGTTTGTAGAATTTTGCAAACCCAGACAGTAAGGCGGGGGTTACATGTAGTGTGACATGAATCTGAGATCCTGATTGAGGCCATTCTCGTGTGTGGAAATTGGCTATCGGTTTCTGCTTGGTGATTCTGCATTGTCGTGAGTCTTGAAGGCCACGTTGGAGAACGGTTATCCTAAGATTGAGGGCTGAATGCCTTTGACTGCTGAAGTACTCCCTGACAGGAAGGGAATGTCTCACACCTCTTTAACCTATGATTATCTGTCTCTCCATGCAGATTGACGTTGTGAGACTTCCAACGCTGACATCTCCACATCAGAATCTGATACGTTCTGCCTGAGAATGTGATGGAGGCAGATTCAATTGTGGCTTTTAGAAGAGAATTGGATAATTATCCAGAGAGAGTAAATTCGTGGGGCAACAGGGAAAAGGTAGGGGAGTGGGACTCGATAAGTTACTCTTGCAAGAGAACAGATACAGTAGATTGACTAGCCTCCAACTGTGCTGCAATCATTCTGTGATTCACTAAAATGGTTGGCAGACTCCAAATTATTGGGCTGGGATGCATCTTGGCTTACTGAAGGAAGAAAGAGGTGGAAATCCCAGAGGCTTCAGCCAAAATTAAGGTCTATAGCAACAATGTAGATGGAGACAGAAATCATAAAGAGAACATTAACAAATAAAGTGAATAGGTAGCATGGTGGTACAAGGGTGGCATAGTGGTTAGGACTGCTATTGCACAGCACCAGGTATCCAGGTTCAATTCCAGCCTCAGGTCACTGTCTGTGTATAGAGATTGCATATTCTCCCGTAGTCTGCGTGGGTTTCCTTCAGGTGCTTTGGTTTCCTCCCACAGTCCAAAGATGTGCCAGTTAGGTGGATTGGCCATGCTAAATTGTTCCTCAGTGTCAAGGGGCTTAGTAAGATAAATACTCGGGATTATAGGAAAAGGGCCTGGGTGGGATTGTTGTGTCCGTGCAGGCTTGATTTGCCTCTTTCTGCAGTGTATGGATTCTATGATTCTACATTTATGCCAAATGGACTTTGTAGCAATTGTGAGATCATCCACTTTGGACCTAAAAAGGATAAAACTGGGTATTATCTATCTGGTGACTAGCAATAAACAATGGTAGTCCAAAGCTTTGTATACTGATCATTAAAATGTCATGAACAGTATTGAAAATAATCAAAATAGCTAAGAGAATTCTGGCCCTTAAATCTAGAAGACTAGGATTGAAGAGGGTAGGAGTCATGCTACACACACCCCAGGTTAGATCACACATGGAGAACTGAGAGCAGTTCTGGCCACCAGATAGAAATTACACAAGTTAGAGTTGTATTTCCTGGAATTTAGAAGGGGTGATTTATTTGAAGTTTTTAAGATATTATGGGGAACAGAGGAAGGAGGGGAACTATTTCCACAGAATGGGAAGTTTAGGACTAAGGAGCAGAGTCTGAAAATTAGAGCCAGA
Organism: Carcharhinus amblyrhynchos; assembly: GCF_965287045.1. Taxonomy (NCBI): domain Eukaryota; kingdom Metazoa; phylum Chordata; class Chondrichthyes; order Carcharhiniformes; family Carcharhinidae; genus Carcharhinus; species Carcharhinus amblyrhynchos. The sequence continues at coordinate 3,868,151 of NC_137342.1, read as the reverse complement.
CCTTTCAGGAATGAAATTAGGAAAGACTTCTCTATGCAAAAGATGGCAGAAGTTTGGAACTTGCTTCCACAACCAGCAATTCATTTTAGATCCATTGTAAACTTTGAACCTGAGATTGATAGATTCTTGTTATCCAACGGTATTAAGGGAAATGGAGTGATGAATCACATGGAGCTAGGATGCAGATTAACAACAATCTCATTGATTGGTGAGAAAAGCTCGAGAGACTAAATGATCGACTCCTGCTCATAATCTGCCCAATCTTCCCTATACTAAAACTGACAATTGCACATATTACACCCCTGTTTAAAAAGGAGAGTAACAAGGCCACAGGTCAGTCATGAGGTGGGGAAACTTTTACAGACGATAACCTGAGACTAAGTAACTGGCATTTGGAAAAATATAGGCTAATGAGTGAAAGCCAGCATGGATTCGTTAAAGGAGTCACTTTTGAATATCTTGTTTCAAGGAACTCATGAACTTCCATCATGAAGTAACAGGGGGTTTGATGAGGGCGGTGCAGAAAAAATTGTGTTTATTAATTTTCAGAAGTCATATCATGAACTACCATATTACAGACTTGTTTAAAAAAAACAAAGCCCGTGGGATTTAAGGGGCAGTAGTCGCCTGGATGTGACATTAATTGGCTAAGAGACAGCAAGCTTATAGTGGTGAAGAGTTGTTTTTCAGATTGGCTGCAAATATACAGTGTTCCCCAGGTCTCATGTGAGGAAGATTTGTTTTTTGATATATTAATGGCTTGAACTTGTGTATCGAGTACCTGTATATAGAGTTTGCAGATGCACAGAATCCAAAAATGTAGCAATGAGGTAGGTCAGAACAAACTTGAGGACAAGTTGTATAAACTGGTGAAATGGTCAAGAAACCAGATGTAATTTAATTGAGAAGTGGTACATTTTGATAAGGAGAATGAGGAAAGGCAACATAAATTTAATGGTGCAATTTTAAAGGGTGTACAAGAACAGAGGGATCTGGGGGTATATATTTACAAATCATTGACGGCAGAAGTTAAAGAGATGAGTCCCAGAACTTAGGACGTTGGCAGCTAAAAGGCACAGTTACCAAATGGTGAAGCGAGTAAAATCAGGAATGCTGTCCAAAAGCAAAAAAAAATTGTCATCCGTAAAAGAATTACAGTCTAAAAATATTGACCTCAATGTTGAGTCCAGAAGCTCTGAAGTGCCTAATGAAAAGATGAGATGTTGATCCTTGTGTTAAGCTCCACCACAGGGTGGTATGTTAGCACAGTGGTTAGCACTGTTGCTTCACAGCTCCAGGGACCTGGGTTTGACTCCTGGCTTGGGTCACTGTCTGTGTGGAGTTTGCACATTCTCCTCATGTCTGTGTGGGTTTCCTCCAGGTGCTCTGGTTTCCTCCCACAGTCCAAAAGATGTGCAGGTTGATTGGCCATGCTAAAAACAAAATTGCCCCTTAAGAGTCCTGAGATACATGAGTTAGAGGGATTAGTGGGTAAATATGTAGGGATATGGGGGCAGGCCCTGGGTGGGATTGTGGTCGGTGCAGACTAGATGGGCCAAATGGCCTCATTCTGCACTGTAGGGTTGCTATGATTTCTATGAACCTGAGGCCAGAGAAGTCGGAGTGGAAATGGGATCTAAGTGACTGGAAGCTCAGGGTCTTGCTTACAAATGGAACTGAAGCGTTCTGCAAAGCAGTCACCCAATCTGCATTTGGTTTCCTTACTGTAGGGGACTAAGTCGTGAGAATCGTATAGAGTAGATGGATAATGCCATCAGCCAACAGAGGAGGAGAAGAAATTTGTAGAGTAAAACAGGAGGGAATGTGGTTCACAATGTGGAAGATGGTGAAATGGAGGAAAGATGTTGAGCATCAGACACATCATCGGGGACTTTACACTTTTGGTTTTAATGCTGTATAGAATCCCCTACAGGATGACACCTCAGAGGGCTCACACGGTGAGGCAATATGGGTAGAGCTCAGGAATAGGAAGGGTGCAGTCACAATGTTGGGGGTTTACTATAGGCCACCCAAGTGCCAGTAGGAGATAGAGGAACAGAAATATAAAAGTAACAAGATTGTTGTGGTGGGAGATTTTAACTTCCTCTGTATCGACTGGGGCTCTCTTAGCGCCAAGGCCATGGATGAGGCAGAGTTTGTAAGTAGCATCTGGAGGAGGCTTCTTGAAACAGTATGTAGATAGTCCAATGAGGGAAGGGACCTTCCTGGACCTGATATTGGGGGATGAACCTGGCCAGGTGGTCAAAGGAGCAGTTCGGGAACAGTGACCACAATTCAGTAAGAAAGGTACTGATGGATAAAGTGCAGTCCTCGAGTGAAGGTGCTAAATTGGGGAAAGGCTAATTACAACAATATTAGGCAGGAACTGAACAATGTAGATTGGGGGCAAATGTTCGAAGACAAATCAACATCTGTCCTATGGGAGGCCTTCAAGTGTAAATTGATAGGAATTCAGGACCGGCACATTCCTGTAAGGATGAAGGATAAGTATGGCAACTTTTGGGAACCTTGAATAACAACAGAATATTGAGCCTGATCAAAGAGAAAAAGGAGTTATTTGTCAAGGCTAGGAGGCTGGGAACACACAAAGCAAGTGTGGAATGCAAGGAAAGTAGAACAAAATTTAAACAAGGAGTAAGGAGGGCTGAAAAGGATCATGGAAAAGCATTGGCCAGCAGGATTAAGGAAAATCCCAAGGCTTTTTATACATATATAAAGAGCAAGAGAGTACCCAGGGAGAGGGTTGGCCCCATCAAGTACAAGGGAGGGAATCTATGCGTGGGGCCAGAGGAAATGGGTGAGATATTAAATGAATACTTTCTGTCAGTATTCACCAAAAAGGACTTGGTGGATAATGAGTCTGGGAAAGGATGTGTAGATAGTTTGACTCATATTGAGATAAAAAAGGAGATATTGGGATTCTTGGGAAACATTAAGTAGGCAAGTCCCCAGGGCCTGATGGGTTGTACCCCAGAATACTGAGAGAGGCAAAGAAGGAAATTTTTGGGTTCTTGAGAGAAATCTTTGTATCCTCAGTGGCTCCAGGGGAAAGTCCCAAAGAATTGGAGAATAGCCAGTGTTGTTTAAGAAGGGTAGCAAGGTAATTATAGGCTGGTGAGCCTCACGTCCGTGGGAGGGAAATTATTGGAGAGGATTGTCCGAGACAGGAATTACTCCCACTTGGGGAAAAAAAAATGGACATATTAGCGAGAAGCAACATGGTTTTGTGAAGGGGAGGTTGTGTCTCACTAACTTGATCAAGTTTTTCAAGGAAGTGACTAAGATGACTGATGAAGGTAGGGCAGTGAATGTTGTCTACATGGACTTCCGTAAGGCCTTTGATAAGGTCCCTCATGGACGATTGATACAGAAGGTGAAATTGCATGAGACCAGAGGTGAGCTGGCAAGATGGGTACAGAACTGGCTTGGTCATGGAAGACAGAGGGTAGCAATGGAAGGGTGCATTTCTGAATAGAGGGCTATGACAAATGGCATTCTTCAGAGATCAGTGCTGTCTGTAATATATAAATGATTTGCAGGAAAATGTAACTAGTTTGATTAGTAAATTTGCAGACGACACAAAGGTTGGTGGAATTGCGGATAACGATGAAGACCATCAGAAGATACAGCAGGATATAGATCAGTTGGAGACCTGGGTGGAAAGATGGCAGATGGAGTTTAAGCTGGACAAATGTAAGGTGATTTTGCATCAATGCAGATGGGAAATGTACAGTAAATGGCAGATCCCTTAAAGAGTATTGATAAGCAGAGAGTGTACAGGTACACAGGTCACAAAGTGGCAACGCAGGTGTGCTGTTAGGCTGATTGGCAGGAATAAATTGTCCCTAAATCAGTTTCCCTCCATCTGGATGGTCATAAAACATTATGTGGGTATGCCGGCGTTGGACTGGCGTAAACACAGTAAAAAGTCTGACAACACCAGGTTTTAGTCCAACCTATTTATTTGATAATATTCTCACAAGCTTTCGAGGGGACAGCCTCTTCGTCAGGTGAATGGAGAGTTCTGGCCTCAGACAGAGCATATAAAGCACAGACAGTTTAGAGATTACTGATTAAAATGCGAATCCTTACACCTAACCTGCTGTTCAAGACCTGAAGTGGCTGACAATGTGAGTGGTAGGAGCACTGATCACAGTTTAAAGAGATGTGTATTGTCTCCAGACAGTACAAAAAAGTGAGGTTTGCAAAACCTCACTTACTGTACTGTCTGGAGACAATACACATCTCTTTAAACTGTGATCAGTGCTCCTACCACTCACATTGTCAGCCACTTCAGGTCTTGAACAGCAGGTTAGGTGTAAGGATTCGCATTTTAATCAGTAATCTCTAAACTGTCTGTGCTTTATATGCTCTGTCTGAGGCCAGAACTCTCCATTCACCTGACGAAGAGGCTGTCCCCTCGAAAGCTTGAGAATATTATCAAATAAATAGGTTGGACTAAAACCTGGTGTTGTCAGACTTTTTACCATAAAACATTAGACAGGGGTCGTGGGTAGAGAGGTGGACTGGTGGTGTTGGGGTGGCGGTGCGGGCTCGTTGGGCCAAAGGGCCTGTTTCCCGGGCTGATTTTGTTCTTTGTGGAGAAGGTAGTCAAGAAGGCATGCGGCATGCTTCCCTTCATTAGCTGGGGCACTGAGTTTAAAAATTGGCAAGTCGTGTTGCAGCTGTATAGAACCTTTGGTCGTACTTGGAATACAGTGTTCAATTCTGGTTGCCACACTACCAGAAGGATGTGGAGGCTTTGGAGAGGGTACAGAAAAGATTTACCAGGATATTGCCTGGTATGGCAGGCATTAGCTATGAAGAGAGGTTGGAGAAACTTGGTTTGTTCTCACTAGAACGATGGAGGTTGAGGGGTGATCTGATAGAAGTCTACAAGATTATGAGAGGCATGGACAGAGTGGATAGTCAGAAGCGTTTTTCCCAGGGTGGAAGGGTCAATTCTCAGGTGCATAGGTTTAAGGTGTGAGGGGCAAGGTTTAAAGGAAATGTACAAGGAGATTTTTTCACACAAAGGGTGGTGGGTGCCTGGAACTTGCTGTCGGGGAACGTAATGAAAGCAGATACGATAGTGACTTTTAAGGGGTGTCGTGACAAATACAAAAATTGGATAGGAATAGAGGGATATGGTCCCTGGGAGGATGAGGAGGTTTAATTCAGTCAGATATAATGATTGGTGCAGGCTTGGAGGGCCCTAGGGCCTGTTCCTGGGTTGTAATTTTTTTGTACAGTGCAGAAGGAAGCCATTCAGCCCACTAAGTCTGCACCAACCACAATCCCATCCAGGCCCTATTCCCATAACCCCACGTATTTACCCTGCTAATCCCCCTGACACTAAGAAGCAATTCAGCATGGCCAATCAACCTAACCTGTACGTCTTTACAGCGTAGGAGGAAACTCACATAGACATGGGGAGAATGTGCAAACTCCACACAAACAGTGACCTGAGCCAGAATTGTACACGGGTCCCTGGTACAGAGCCAGCAGTACTGACCACTGTGCCACCACTAACCACTGTAACGAGGAGAAAACTTGAAAGTGGGAGCATAATGCAAAACAAATGTGTTCCAGGACTGTTGTTGGGAACATTGGATTTAGCAGACTACATCATGAAAATGGAAGGAATTTGACTTTTATTAATGTAGAATGAACAGTGTTCATGTCCATGTCTATATTAAGAGTCCTGAAGTAGCAATTAATGGCTTGTGCCCAGTTTCAGTGAAATGCCTACCTTAACAGCAAAGTATTCTGAATTGTAGCTGTAGAAATTTAATGCACCTTTAATGACAGTGCTTGGGTGAATATATATTCAGTGACGATTGCCAGGCAAATGCATTTTTAACACCATTCTGAGATAGTCCCTGGGAAAGCCAACTTTAGCTGCTCCTTCAGTTCCTGGATTTTGAATGTGGTCATAGCAATCTTGAAAGCATTTGATGACTAAGATTAAGAGTAACATGATCCTTTCTTACTGCTATATTTGGTCAGAGCTAACAGTGTTACACAGTGACTTTCATCAGCTGTAGAAATTACACTCGCATGGCATAGTCTATTTATGACGTACAAGCAGCTGTCCTCTGCGCCTGCCCCGTCTGGCTATCAGTCAGCTTTAAGGGCACAGCCTTTCACAAGAGTTCCCAAAGATGTAGATGCCGTTTGATACATATTTTGGTCACAACAGATATCTCTTTGGGCCAAGCTAAATGCGATGAATTTCTGGATGTTCGGAACTCTGGAAAAGAAAAGAAAGATTGCATCATGTTCTGGGACAATACAGCGCACTCTTGTTACCATCAATCACTCAGCTATCTCCACTTGAGCTACCAACTCCTTGGGGACAGAGTACCCTTCCAATCCATTTGTCACTGGGGATTTGAGGAGGGCTAGGGGAATGGAGGTGGTTGGGGGAGGGGCTGCTATCTCTGTACTCACCTGGTAACAACATGCACACTTTTCCCTCTCTATCCTGGTGACAGAAACGCATAGAAACCATTGCTCCAAGTCCATATCTGCTAATGGAGCTGACCATGGATTAAGCTTCCAGTTGCCTGATTGGCACGGACCAGCTATTCAAAGATAAAGCTGCTGCATCTTGTAACATTCCTATAGAAGTCTCAGGATTAGGAACAGGAACTCACCAAGGCAACAGCTTCCAAACCCACAACCACTACCCTCTAGAAGGACAAGGACAGCAGATTCCTGGGAGCATCACCTAGAGGTTACTCATCATCCTGATTTGGAACTTTATCACCATTTCTTCACTGTTCCGAGATCATAAGAACATAAGAAATAGGAGCAGGAGTAGGCCAACTAGCCCTTCGAGCCTGCCCCGCCATTCAATAAGATCATGGCTGATCTGTCTTGGCTCAGTTCCACATTCTCGCCCTCTCTTATCAAAAACCCGTCAACCCGCGTCTTAAAAATATTTAGCGAGGTAGCTTCCACCACTTCAACGGGCAGAGAATTCCAGAGATTCACCACCCTTTGAGTGAAGAAGTTCCTCCTCAACTCCGTTCTAAACCGCCCCCCCCCTTTATCTTGAGGCTGTGCCCCCTAGTCCTACTATCCTTTCTGAGCGGGAAGAGTCTCTCCACCTCTATCCTATCCATCCCATTCATCATCTTATACGTCTCAATGAGATCTCCCCTCATTCTTCTAAACTCTAACGAGTACAAGCCTAATCTATTCAGCCTCTCCTCATAGCTCAACCCCCTCAACTCCGGCATCAGCCTAGTAAACCTCCTCTGCACTCCCTCCAAGGCCAAAATATCCTTGCGTAAGTACGGCGACCAAAACTGCACACAGTACTCCAGCTGCGGCCTCACCAATGCCCTATACAGCCGCAGCAAGACCTCCCTACTTTTATATTCAATCCCCCTCGCGATGAAGGCCAGCATCCCATTCGCCTTCCTGACCACCTGCTGCACCTGCAAGCTGGGTTTTTGCGACTCATGCACAAGGACCCCGAGGTCCCTCTGCACCGTCGCCTGCTGCAGTTTTTCTCCACGTAAGTAATAATCCTTCCTACCATTATTCCTACCAAAGTGGACCACCTCGCACTTGCCAACATTAAATTCCATTTGCCATTTCCTGGCCCATTCGCCCAGCCTATCTAGATCCTTCTGTAGACTCTCCCCACCCTCCGCACAATTTGCCTTTCCACCAATTTTGGTGTCGTCAGCAAATTTCGACACCCTACACTCGGTTCCCTCCTCCAGATCATCTATATAAATGGTAAATAGCTGAGGCCCCAGCACCGACCCCTGGGGCACTCCACTAGTCACCATCCGCCAATCTGAATAGCACCCATTGACCCCCACTCTCTGCCTCCATCAAAATCCTGGAACTTCCTCCCTAACAGCACTGTGCATGTACCTGTACATGGACTCCAGTGGTTCAAGAGGGCTTTTTATACATATTGAGGGCAATTAGGATGGACAATAAATGCTGGCCTAGCCAGCAATGCCCACAACCCATAAATAAGTAGAAGAAAGATAATTGGGATACTGGCTTCCATTGGGTGGGTAGAGGGCTAAAATTGCCCCTAATTATCCCCCCATCAACATGCAAGAGCCAATAAAATGGTAGGCAGCACTTTGGTTTTATAGTGAGGAAAAAAGTACTAAAGTAAAATATTAATAAATGAATGAGAAATAAATGTTAGACAACAGTTAAAGGACTGTACAGTTTGGTGCACTTGATGACAGAAAGGACAAAAAGTGCTATTGAACAGGGTACAGCATCAATTGAATGTACTATCAGGACTGGGAATTGTGGTCTAAAGAGCCTTGAGATACAGGGGTTATTCCCAATGGAACGTAGACATCTCCAAGGAAAGTATTTTTTTGAATCATCAGGTTAAAATTGTTACTGAGAGTGAGGAGAAATGGTTTTATGTGGAGGATTGTTAGACTTGGGAATCTTTACTATGATAAATTGGTGAGGCAGAGACAAATCCACATTTTAAGAATAAAAACTGGACAAATGTTTGAAATAAAGGCAAAAGAAGAATCATACGAAGAATAAGGGGGGAGCAATGGGATTAGTTATGAATTTTGCTGGCAAAGAGCTGGCACGAACATGATTGGCCAAATGGTCTCCCTGTTTGCTGTCAACTTTTGGTTCTATTTTCCGCATAAGCTGTAGAGGCATTAATTGGATAGCAGTCAGGAAACTTCATAATCTTTCCCTTAGTGAGCATAACGCAATGAAACTAATTACATCGAACCTTGCCATTAATCTACACAGCTGACATAACTGATTCAGGAGATCAGGAACCAATGCTGAGTCCCACATGCCTAGCTCAGTACTGTGACATGTTTATACATTGACCTACCTGCTGGAAGACTCAATGATGCATGTGTCTGGCTTAATAGAGGCTTCGGATTTGGGTCTCCAGTGAGGCTGACTTTTCCAGGACCTCTCGTCCTGAGCTGTTCTTGGCAGCTCTGATTCAATGGAACTGGGGAAAGTAGAAAGGCTTTTCAATAATTTGAAACAGATTAATGATCCAATTCAGCAAGTCTTTGAAAAGTGGTGCCATATTTCATTTTCCTCAGTTAATTTAGACTGGTGGGCATTTAATTGCCATGTGAAATATTATTCTACATTGAAAAAAAATGCAGAAGGATTTATAAATGCTAATGTTAACATTAAAACACTTGGATTTCTATTTTGCCAATTGTAATGCTGATGGTAACTGCTTTATTCAAATGGATTACCATCAGAAAAACTAGCCCCAAACAATTAAAATTGCAGAATTGATTCTTTATTCTGACCAATCACATACCTTATAGATTGTCTATTCTATCCTTTAAGTGGCAGTTTCACAGTAGATTAAGCAGATATTTGTCTTATAGATACTCCAACCATAACAAGATATAAGCCAGAATTCTCAGACCTCGCCTGCGGCTGCGATTTTCTGGTCCTGCTGCAGTGAACGACGGGTTGGCTGAGCGCCAAATTCTCTGTCCTCGCTGGCAGCAGTAGTGGGGTATTCAAGCCTGGAGAATTCTGGCCAGTATGTCAGCTGTTGTGGGGGGGCGGGGTGAAGTTGGGAGCAGTCGTAGCTCTTGGGTTAAAAGGTTGTGACCCATTTGACCACAAAATCTAGGCTGACACTTCAGTGCAGTACTGAGGGAGTTCTGCACTGTCAATGGTGCCATCATTTGGACGGGAATTTAAACCAAGGCCCCTTTAGGCTCCTCAGCAAATAATTCACTCTAAGTAAATAATTTTGGCATCCTCTGACAGAGATAGGCGAAATTGATTGTCTTGTACAGTCGAGGATTAGCCTCATGTCAGAAATGTTCATAGCTGTGAGTGTGAGCTCTCCAATATCTGACCCTCTGTTAATCATCTCCTGTGTTTCTCTCTCTTTTTCCCCAGTTGCTTGTTTTCCTCCTCTGCCTTTCCTCCTGCTTATGTAAGTGTTGTTACTACTTGAGAAATTTGCTTCCACATTCCACATAGCCACAATGAGCTAGTTTCCAGCATTCCTCAGTTAGATGGATCATGAGTTCCTTCTCAGTATTTGGATTGTAATTTTACATTTGTCCCCACCTTGTCTTCTTCTTCTTAACTCCACATCATCCAGGGTTTAGACACTTGTTTCAAGCGAATTGTTCGTTATCATTACCGTGGGGTGGCACGGTAGCACAGTGGTTAGCACTGCTGTTTCACAGCTCCAGGGTCCTGGGTTCAATTCCCAGTTCGGGTCACAGTCTATGTAGAGTTTGCACATTCTCCTCGTGTCTGCGTGGGTTTCCTCCGCGTGCTCCGATTTTTCTCCCACAGTCCAAAGCTGTGCGGGTTAGGTTGATTGGCCATGCTAAGAAATTGCCCCTTAGTGTCCAGGGTAGCGGAGGTTAGAGGGATTAGTGGGTATAATATATGGGGGTAGGGCCTGGGTGGGATTGTGTTCAGTGCAGACTCAATGGGCTGAAGGGCCTCTTTCAGCACTGTAGGGTTCTATGATCTGATCTATTACAAAGCCCTGTACAGTGGATATCCTGAGTGCAGCTCACTTTTAGAGCAGTGGTTAGTTAACACATTGTTAAGCCTCTCCAAATGGCCAAAGAACAACCTATCAGTTTCATACAAACACTTTGTTTAGCAAGTGTTGTTCAATTGAGGGATCACAGCTAATGTTGGACACTATGGCCGGACTTTTAACGTAACAGGTATAACAAAGTCATAAAGTGGAATATGAAGTGATTAGTGAGATTGCAGGTTTTTGTAACTGGCGCTATTTTATAAATGCTGGATTTCTATCACAGTTAGCCTCTCGCCGGAAATGGGTGAGAGGCAAGTTAATATATTCAAAATTATTTAAATAAGTATTTACATGTCATTAATGAGCTTGGCGCTCAATCGTCCAGGCTCGCCTGCCTGTATGAGGAATAGACATGTTCCCCATGAACAGGAGCACTTGACTTGATCTCACACGTGGAACTGGAGGTCATTGAGGCCCCTGGGGAGGCCATGGGCAAAGGGAGGGGTGCCCCTTGGGCAGTGCCAGACCGGCAGTGTCACTCTGGCATCTGAACATTACCCATTGGCCACTTGGGCAATGCCAGGGGTGTGGCTGATGTGGGAGGGGGGCCCACTCTGCAACAATTGGTGGGGTGAGGGCAACAGGACTGCAATTGATGAGGGAGAGAGGGGCCCACAATTGGTCTGGGTGATGGCGGGGAGAGGTTGGTGGGGGCTGTATCTATGGCCACGGGCCCCCATGATTGCAGGGGATGGGGGAGCTGCTTCAGGTTGCCTGCAGTAGCAGGGGCCTGACAGCACTCTCTTTGTCTGTCAGATCCCTGCTCCTGCTAATGCGCATGTGCAGCATCAGAGGCCAGCACATGCGCACTAGCTCCCTCTGCAGGGTTTCGGGCATGTTAAGCCCTGCGCGCAGTCTTCTGCAGTGATTTGCTCAAAATTTTGCAGGCAGGGTACATATTGGGGACTTAAAAACACAGCAAAAGACGGATCTGAAACTCTCCCAGTTTCAAGTCTGTCTGACACTTAGACCAAAAATGGTAAAATACTGCCCTGTGTTTTGAGTTTTGCAGACACAGGCTGCTTTGGTACTGTCTGTACATCAAGTCTGTTGTGAAAAGCGGAAGGGACATGCTGTTCGAAACAATCCACCAATTGTTGGGGTGTACAGGTTATATACCTGGCATCACACGGGCACTGGAGGTCATTTACCACATTGCCTTATCATCAGCAATAAACAAAATGGTGTTATTTTAAAGGCGAGTGCTGGGGATTTATATATACAATTCTCTGAAATTCACAAAATGAGTTGTAAAAGTTATGAGAGAAGAAATATGTGATCCTTAAGTTTAATAAACAGAAGTATAGGTCACAATTATCTGGCCCTTTATGCTGATGGGGTCTTCCAGTCCCTTTGATGGTGACCCCTGATGGCATGCATCCCACTGGCAGAAGGTGCGGGGTGTGTAAACCACGCAGACATCAGCGGGACTGGATGATCCTACCAATCGCTGGAACAGCCAGTGTGTGTGTTAGTGAGCAACGCTGTATCACTAAAACCCCTGGAACATCCAGTGTCTCCTCAGTGAGCAGCACTGTATCCCTCAGTGTTCTGGAACAGCCAGTGAGTGAGTTGGTGCACAGTTTCAGTATCACTGGATGTCTTGGAACTACCTAATTACAGGAATTACTATATTTATATTACCTCTACAAACCTTTTTCAGAGTTCAATGCAACAGGATTATTACCAAATGGGTGACTGACAGAATTAACATTCAGTCAACTGTTTCATTTCTTTGACAGGTAAAGCGCACCTACAAATAGTGAATATTGTAAATGTAAGCCGACAAATATTAGTGCATAAAATACCTGAATTTAAAGTCATACAGCAGGTGACGACCCATTTGGTAGTCTTCATACGTTTTGGTAATTTGCTTCTTCAGATCCTTAGTGGAGTTACTGTAACCGTTAAAAATATGGTCAGCAAACAGCAACGTGCCTCCAATGTACATCTGTTGGCAACAAGGAGAGGGTTTGAGAGTCAGTTACAGCATGAAAACAGCCCTTCAGTCCATTTTTCCCAGTTTTTACCATTAAACTAGTCCCAACTGCCCACATTTGGCCCATTTCCCTCTATACCCATCTTACCCATGTAACTGTCTAAATGTTTTTTAAAAGACAAAATTGTACCCGCCTCTACTACTACCTTCTGGCAGCTTGTTCCAGATACTCACCACCCTCTGTGTGAAAGAATTGTGCCTCTGGACCCTTTTGTATCTCTCCCCTCTCACCTTAAACCTATGCCCCTTAGTTTTAGACACCCCTACCTTTGGGAAAAAGATGTTGATTATCTATCTGATCTATGCCTCTCATTATTTTGCGAGCCTCTATAAGATCACCCCTAAGCCTCCTGCATTCCAGAGAAAAAGTCCTGGTCCATCCAGCTCTCCTTATAACTCAAACCATCCAGTCCCAGTAGTATCTCTAGTTTTTTGCATTCTTTTTAGTTTAATAATATCTTTTCTATAAATGGGTGACCAGAACTGTGCACAGCATTCTAAGTGTGGCCTTACCAATGTCTTGTAGAATTTCAACAAGACATCCCAACTCCTGTATTCAATGATCTGCAAATGAAACCAAGCATGCTGAATGCTTTCTTCACCACCCTGTCCACCTGTGACTCCACTTTCAAGGAGCTATGAACCTGTACCCTTAGATCTCTTTGTTCTATAACTTTCCCATATGCCCTACCATTTACTGAGTAGGTCCTGCCCCAATTTGATCTACCAAAATGCATCACCTTGCATTTATCACAGCTTGGTATGGGTGCTGCTCTGTCCACGACTGTAAGGATCTAAAAAAGTTTGTGAATGTAGCCCAATCCATCACCTGAACCAGCCTCCCATCCATTGACTGTGTCCACACTTCCTGCTGCCTCGGCAAAGCAGCCAGCATAATTAAGAACCCCACACACCCCAGACATTCTCTCTTCCACCTTCTTCCTTTGAGAAAAAGATACAAAAGTCTGAGGTCATGTACCAACTGACTCAAGAACAACTTCTTCCCTGCTGCTGTCAGACTTTTGAATGAACTTACCTTGTATTAAGTTGATCTTTCTTTGTAACACTACATTCTGCACTCTCTCATTTCCTTCTCTATGAACGGTATGATCTGTCTGTATAGCGCGCAAGAAACAATACTTTTCACTATGATAATAAATGTGATAATGATAAATCAAATCAAATTTATCTAAATTAAACTCCACCTGCCATTCATCAGCCCACTGGCCCAATTGATCAAGATCCTGCTGCAATTGGAGATAACCTTCTTCACTGTCCACTATGCCACCAATCTTGGTGTCACCTGCAAACCTACTAACCATGCTTTCTAAATTCTCATCCAAATCATTAATATAAATGACAATTAAGAGTGGACCCAACACCGATTCCTAAGGCACACTATTGGTACAGGCCTCCAGTTGGAAAAACAACCGTCTACAGCTACCCTCTGTCTTCTGTCATCAAGCCAAATTTGTATCCAGTTGGTTACCTCACCCTGGATCCTGAGAGATTTAATCTTATGCAACAACCCACCATAAGATACCTTGTCAAAGGCCTTGCTAAAGTCCATGTAGCCAATGTCATTGACTCTGGGCAGGATTTCATTTCATTTTTCCATGGAAATGTGGGCCTCATTTGCTGCTGAGCCCTAATTGCTCTGACAGTCAGTTAAGAATCCACCTTCCCTAAAGAACATTAGTAAACTAGATAGTTGCCGTTACAGAGTCTAGTTCCAAATTCCAAGTTCTTTTTCAATCATGAATTACATTTATTTATTGAATTTAAATTCCACAAGCTACCGTGAGGAGATACTAAACCATGACCCCAGAGTATTAGCTTGTGTGACTGGATTGCTAGTCCAATGACATTGCCACTACATCACCATCTCCAATGTGCACAATATTCTGGCATTCCTTAATCTCCTAAATGTGTCCCCAGCTGCCCAGTACAACCCAACAGGCGCAGGTTGGAAAGGTGCAGAACGCAAACATTTCAAAACATATTTTAGGTGAGAAATGAGGTCTCTGAGTGGCGTTGGCCCTGCTCCTGTAATCGTGGCACTGGGCACTCTGCAGATTTTCCTTTTTTATTAGTGAGGAACACAATGAAAAGTCCCTTTAACTGAGAGAATTACTTATTTATGAATTAATTCTATTGCAGGTAATGCAAATAAATAACAACGTTTTATTGCAATCTATAAATATTTCATCTTCATTACACTGAGATTTGGATTTAAAATTCAATATTCTGCTAGCAATTATTTTTCATATTTACATGCTATCACAAACTTGGTCTGAGATTTGTATCCCCAGAATGTTACTTTAAAATTAAAATACACAGTCAGCGATTCTATAATCACTTTTTTCTCACTGTGCGTTTTGGAAGTTGCCTGTAACTAACACAAGGGAAGGATTCAGGTATAATGATGATATATTGAACAACATACAATAGAATCATAGCATCCATACACTGCAGTAACAGGCTATTTGGACCATCGAGTCTACACCGACAACAATCCTACCAAGACCCTAGCCCCGGCACTCCGCATATTTATCCTGCTAATCCCCCTGACACTAAGGGGCAATTTAGCATGGCCAATCCACCTAACCTGCACATCTTTGGACTATGGGAGGAAACCAGAGCATCCGGAGGAAACCTACACAGTCACAGGGAGAATCTGCAAACTCCACACAGTCACTGAGGAATTAAACCCAGGTCCCTGGTGCTGTGAGGCAACAGTGCTAACCACTGTGCCACAATGCTTCCCATGATCATTTCCTGTCCATGAGAGTTTATATCCTCTTGTCAACTCTTTTCCATCATTAATTCTTTTCTAAATTTATAATGGAAATTGCTTATGTAAATATGTCACACTGTAATTACAATCTCCTGCCAGAGGTGGCATTGTAAGCCATCTCTTCGCTACTCAACCTCTATGGCCGAAATTTCCTGGTTCTTCCCACCAGCAGGATCTTCCAATCTTGCCCTTGGCAGATTTAAAGATCTGAAAAATTAACTCTCTCTCCACAGATGCTGGCAGATCTGCTGAGTATATGAGCGTTTCCTGTTTTTATTTGATTATCTTCTGCCCTCTAAACCTGCTTTATTTGAAGACTACTTAGGCTTGAGCTCTTTATAGGTGAATGCAGCTATAATATTTACTCATTGAGCTCAGTGATAGATCTCTCACTTCTGAGTCATGTGTTCAAGCTCCAAGTCAAAGACCTAAGTCCATAATGTAGACTGACACTCACACTGAGGGAGCGCTGTGGTATTGGAGGTGCCCTGTCCTCAGAGATGTTAAACCAAGGCCATGTCAGCCTCTAATGTGAACATAAACAACCTCTTGGCACTAATCTGATGAAAGCTTTGACAAAGGGTCATCTGGACTCAAAATGTCAGCTCTTTTCTCTCTTTACAGATGCTGCCACCTGCTGAGATTTTCCAATGGTGTCAGATTCCAACATCGATAGTTAAGTTGCTTTTAAACACACTGATTAGATGGTCATTATCACATTACTGATTCAGAATTGTTTCTCTGCATGAACAGGGTGCCAGATTTCCTATATTGTATTTGAATATAATATTTGTAAATTATATTAGTGAATGCACTTAAAATGTACCCCATTAGCTGTAATATACCTTGTGGTGTTTTATGGGTCATAATAGAACATGCTATAGGAATGCAAGTTCTTATTTTTGTTGTGTATAATATGAAAACAAAATACTGAAGATGCTGGACAAATAAAATAAAAACAGAAACTCCTGGAAATACTCAGTGGGCCAGGCAGAACCAATGGAGAGAGAAGCAGAGTAAATGTTTCAGATTGTTGACCTTTCGTTAGAATTGGGAAAATGTTAAAGATGTGATGGAGTTTGAACAAGTGGGCAGCACTGGGTGGCACTGTGGTTAGCACTGCTGCCTCACAGCACCAGGGTCCCGGGTTCAATTCCTGGCTTGGGTCACTGTCTGTGTGGAATCTGCACATTCTCCCACTGTCTGTGTGGGTTTCCTCTGGGTGCTCCTGTTCTTAGGTTCCTCCCGCACTCCAAAGATGTGTGTGTTAGGTCGATTGGCTTTGCTAAACTGACCCTTAGTGTCAGGGGATTAGCAGGGTAAATACATGGGGTTACAGGGATTGGGCATGGGTGGGATTGTTGTTGGTGCAGGCTTGATGGATCGAATGGCCGCCTTCTGCTCTGTAGAGATTCTAAATAAAGGGGTGGGGGAGAGGGAGGGGAGGAAAGAACAAAAGACGAGGAATGTAATGGGGGTGGAGATACTAAATAACACACATTTTCGTGGTGCGAGGCCAAAGGAAATGGTGATGCAACAAGTAAACAAGAAAAGAGATGTCTAGAGGACCTGTGAATGGCAGGATAACTTTTTGGAACACAAAGTGAGAGAGAAGAAACCAAACTAAGGAAAAACACACAAACTAAAATAGGGCCTGAGGTTATAATTGAAAATTGTTGAACTCAATATTGAGTCCAGAGGCTGGAAAGGGCCCAGGCGAAAAGTGAGGTGCTGTTCTTCGTGCTGGACACTGTAGCAGGCCAAGGACAGAAAGGTCAAAGTGGAAGCAAGGTGGAGAATAGAAATGACAAGTGACAGGAAACTCAGTGTCATGCTTGCAGGCTGAACAGAGGTCAGCCGGTCTGTGTTTGGTCTCACAATGTGGGGATGAGCACATCATGAGCAGCAAATACAGAAGACTAATTTGAAGGAAAGACGAGTAAATTGTTGTTTCAGCATAAAGGAGCATTTTGAGGCCTTGGTACGTGAGGAGAGTGGAGGTCAAAGGGCAGGTCTGCGTTTGTATGGAAAGGTGCAGTAAAACAGGGAGGGGATATTGGGGATGACTGAGGAGGGGACCAGGGCACCTTGGAAGGAATGCACTCTTCAGGAGCGAGTTGAAGGTGTGATTTTGGTGATAGCATCAACTTGGAGGTGGTGACAATGATGGAGTAAGGCCCATGAAATCTCTCACATGTTTCTACAATTTTATTTTCTTAAATTGCTACTGAATTTAATTTTCTATGTTAGATTGCAATTGTCATTAAATAAGTAGTAATAATCAGCAGCTGAGAATCAGAATGGTCAGCAGCAATGTTTGGTCATATAAAACTTACTTTCTCAAGGCTGGGCATCAAATGGGCCCTGATCAGCACTGTATTCACACAGTAAAATGATTAACTTTATACGGTATTTGGAAATCAGTCCGGGTATTGTGTATGTGAGCAGTAGCTGGAATACTAAATCCTCTCATCAAGATTAACAAAAGGAAGTTACTCATCATCCTCAATAAGAGGACTATTCAGAGTGTAAATGATCCAATCACTGCCCAAAGAAATGTGCACGACTAATTCATCACTTCAAACGGCACACAGGGATTCGTCTGGGAGACTCTAGCTGAGGATAGGTGTGTATGAGATTTGAGAATCACTGTCACCAATGCCCAAAGAGCCCTGACTGTCCAGCCAACCCAACAATGCTTTACACCAGTAAACATGTTCACACACATGCAGACATACTTAAATATGCATATACACAAACACATTTATACACAATCGTGCACATACATACACAGACACACTATAGGCTTGCTGAATTGCAATACAATATCAGGGAGTTTCTATCTGATCAATATAAACCTAAACAAAGACAGTAGTTTGTGTATTTATCAATAAATTCCTGTTTGCTGAGTTCATCTGATCTAACATTGCCCTCAGATTAGATTAAGAATATATTGTGTTGTGAAGAATGAACACCAGCTCAGCCCAGTTTGACTCCCTGGAACTGGGCTGTGTTCTGACCTTTGTTGGATTTTATTGCTGTCCTGCGTGCTTTTGGTGAACTCCTGAATATAAGCCCACTTACTTTTGATTATTCTCACACAGAGCGGAAACACATGGGCAAGGCTGTCATTTGAGACTTGTTTTTCTCAGTACGGAGCTGCGGGTCTGCGTGCACTCCAGCTGAGGACTGCCAAAGCCACTGAAAGAGGCTGGACTTCACATATGGCAGGAAGCTATTGCAATGTCTACAGTAGCAGCTGGCCCTTATAAACCAGCTGCATCGCTGTGATCCTGACGCCTCCGCCAACCAGTCCTCTTAAGTACGCAATCCCTTGTCAATAAATAGAACCAATGTTTACCCAAGATCTTACTTCAGTGAGTGTTTATGTGAGAGAAGATGCGGGTGTGTGTGAGAGTGCGAGGGTGCTTTGAGCATGTAATTGTGTGTGTGAGAGAGGGAGTGCGTGTGTGTGCGTGAGAGACAGAGTGTGCACGATGGAGGGGGGAGTGCATGAAGGAGTGTGTGTATGTGCGGGACTGTGCAGATGTGTGAGGGTGTGCATGTGTGTGAGGGAGGGAGTGCGCGCGTGGGAGTAGGTATGTGGGAGGGTGTGTGTGGGAGTGCGTGAGTGTGTGGGATTGCGTGGATGTGTGCGAGGGAGTCGTGTGTGTGAGGGAGTGCACGTGTGGGAGGGAGTGTGTCTAAGGGAGGTCTGTGTGAGAGTGCGTGAATGTGTGAGGTAGGGAGTGCGTGTGTGTGTGGGAAAGCATGTGTGTGTGGGGGGGCGGAATGCATGTGTGTGTGTGTGTGTGAGAGAGAAGGACGAAATCTATGTGTGTGTGTGTGTGTGTGTGTGTGAATGCATGTGTGGCACTCAGCCAATCTCCCTTCACTGCAGTGGGCCTGTTGCTATGTACGGGAGCCTCCTGGCCACCACCACCACCACCACCACATCTCTAGCAAGTTAAAGTAAAACTCTACACAGAACTTAGCACAAAGTATTGCTCAGGGAAGCCAATTGTTGAATAATGTTGGGAATGGGAATAGTCACACTGATGTTGCAGGAGGTGTTATTTTTATGAGAGGCTTAGTCCATATGTAGGATCGAGCAGCTTTGAGAGCGGTGCCAGCATGGAAGTGTTCCACTGC
Organism: Carcharhinus amblyrhynchos; assembly: GCF_965287045.1. Classification (NCBI taxonomy): domain Eukaryota; kingdom Metazoa; phylum Chordata; class Chondrichthyes; order Carcharhiniformes; family Carcharhinidae; genus Carcharhinus; species Carcharhinus amblyrhynchos. The sequence goes on along the minus strand of NC_137342.1, from coordinate 3,848,606 downwards.
CAGCACAAACATCAATTCCGGATTTCAAGCACATAAAATCCCATCTAAAACAAAAATGTAAAAATCTTTTGTGGCTTTGCGTTTGCTGTTGATCTCCTGACTGCTGGGAACAGGAGGATCCCAGAAAGGTCAGAATGCTACAAAAACAGCTGGGAGAAATTCTATGTGGGAATGGGTTTAGGGTGTGGGACTGCACAGGAACAATAGACAGCCTGGCAGTGTCAGTAAGCTGGTAATTATGGGAGGAGTTTCTCCTTTTCCGTAATAAAAATGATTCCTACTAGAAACCTGTGGGGAGCTGTAGCCTGTGCATTAGAAACTAGTTTTTCCCATGTTCATTCTACTTCCTTTGGTGTCTGTCAAGAATGTCTTAGTATATCTGAAACTGAAACCCAATAATCCTACCATATAAATATACATATTATATATATACACATGTACAGATAGTGAAACCGAAACACATGTAGGAGATAGATGTTGATTGATAGACAGAGATAGGCAAGTACAATGATGTTGAAAATTAAAGTTATGAACACTAGCAGGTCCTGGTCAACATTCCTGTCTGAACCATCACCAAGAATAGGAGATGGGGCCAGTCATCCCCCTCATTGTCGTTTGCAGATGCCATTGGAAAAAATGATGAACAAAAATCACATTTCCTTTACTGTTAAATACTGCGCTATGTTGAAACCTCTTCCAATTCCAATGAAATGTCACAAACTTGAAACTTTTTCAAAGTTTCTCTCTCCATTAGATGCTGCCAATTCTGCTGAGTGATTCCAGCATTTTCAGTTTAGTGTGAGTACCCACCCCCAGTGCGCTGGCCCCCAGTCAGCACAAACTAAACATCGCTCTCAGCGGTGTTTGTGGAATACTGCAGTGCACAGATTGCCACATTTTTTATATTAAAAACATACTTAATTGGCCGTAAAGCTCTTTGAGACACTGAGGGTATGAAAGGCGTTATATAAATGCAAAGGGACTTTTCAAAACTTTACAATTACATCATAGGGGATTGGAATCTACTCGCACTGACGTAGAAAGCAGCTCCCTCACTATCCCTCAGTTTAATGGCAGCTTCTGCACTATCCCTGAATGAGAAACCGCACCCCCACTGTCCCTGAGTTTAGTAGCAGCTCCCCCACTATCCCTCAATGAGAGGCAGCTCCCCCACTATCCCTCAATGAGAGGCAGCTCCCCCACTATACCTCAATGAGAGGCAGCTCCCCCACTATACCTCAATGAGAGGCAGCTCCCCCACTATCCCTCAATGAGAGGCAGCTCCCTCACTATCCCTCAATGAGAGGCAGCTCCCTCACTATCCCTCAATGAGAGGCAGCTCCCCCACTATCCCTCAATCAGAAACAATTCCCTCACTATCCCTCGGTATATTCAGTTGTGGAGGTTTCTCGGCAAATTTAATCATCTGTGAGAAATATAATTTTCAAAAGTAAATTCCAGAACCACCTACAGATTACATTAAAACAAGTGCTGGACATCCAATATCTTTCGTATTAAGATAGTGAGGTAGAAAGCCACATATTCAAATGAGCTGGTGAGACAAAGATAGGCAGAATTATAAGCAGATGTGTAGCTGGGAGCGTAAAATTACAAAGCAACATTGATCAGTTAAATGACTGGGCAAAACTATAGCAAATGGATTTCAGGCAAATGTCAGATCATCCACTTTGGTTTGAAAAAGGAAAGAACAGAGTCACCTTCTCAATGGTGAAGAATTAGAAACAGTGAAGGTCTAAAGAGACTTGGGATGGTGGTCGCTGCAGACACAAAGATTATTAAAACGTCAAGAACAAGTACAGAAAATAATCACAATAGCTTAATGGAACGCTGGCCTTTATATCTAAAGGATTAGAATAGAAGTGGTTAGAAGCCATACTTCAGCTATACAATGCTGCCCTCTTTAAACAACAAAGTCATAGAGGTTTACAGTATGGAAACAGGTCCTTTGGCCCAACATGTTCATGCCGTTCTTTTTTTTAACCACTAAGCTAGTCCCAGTTGCTCACGTTTGGCCCATATCCCAGCTTGTTCCAGTTACCATCCTCTGTGTGAAAACAATTGCTCCTCTAGACCCTTTTGTTTCCATCCCTTCTCACCTTAAACCTATGCCTTTTAGTTTTAGACTGCCTTACCTTTGGGAAAAGATGTTGACTATCTAGCTGACTTTTGCCCCTCATTATTTTATAGATCTCTATAAGATCACCCCTCAGCCTCCTATGCTCCAGAGAAAAAAGTCCCAGTCTATTCAGCCTCTCCTTGTAACTCAAACCATCTGGAGCAGAGTGAGAAGTTCTGGGAAACATCACCTTTGGGAGGATATATTGGCCTTGGAGGGAGTGAGGCATGGATTACCAACTGATCTGGGGATATATTAAGGACAAAAGAGTGGGCCAATTGGGAGGACCTTTTCCCCCTGGCTGGGGACTATGGTACTAGTGGACTTTATCTGAAGATTAGAGTGAGACCATTCAAAATTGAAATTAAGAAACATTTCTACACAGAGGATGGGAGAGGTTTGGAATTCCTTTCCACAAATGACAGTTGATGAAGGGTCAATTGGTAACTTTAAATCTGAGATTGATAGATTTTTATTAACCAAAGGCATTAAGGGAAATGGGGCTGAGATGGAGTTCGATGACAGATCAGCCATGATCTCACTTTCCAATGGAACAGAGTCAAGAAGTTAAATGCCTTCCTCCTGCTCCTCTGCACCCTGTATGCATTGATATGACTGTCCTACAGCAACAGTCATGGTTTAACCGCTGAATGAGTCCAACACATACAAGGTGTGGATCTTAACTAAAGACAAAGCTGTAGTTGCCAACCCTCCAGAGTTGTCCTGGAATCTCCAGGAATCAAAGACTAATTCCCGTGTTCGAGCAACACCAGGGGAAAAAAAAAATCACAGGGCCACTTAAAAGATGGTTTTGGTTTTAATTTTCTTTGTTCAGTAGTCTTTACAATCACAAGAATCTTAAGAAATTGGAGCAAGAGCAGGCCATTCAACCCCTCCAGCCTGCCTTCCATTCAATATGATCATGGATGATCTCATCTCAGCCTCAACTCTGCTTACCTTCCCAATCACCATAACCCTCGAAATCCTTACTAATTAAAACTCTGTCCATCTCGTCCTTAAATTTACTCACAGTCCCAGCCTCCACCACACTCAAGGTATTGAATTCCACAGATTCACCATCCTTTAAGAGAAGTAATTTCTCCTCATCTGTTTTAAATTTGCCACCCCTTATCCTAAAACTACAACCTCTTATTCTACATTGACCTACAAGAGGAAATATCCTCTCCACGTCTACATTGTCAATCCCAGGATAATCATAGAATCATAGACTCTTACAGTGCAGAAGGAGGCCATTCCACCCATCAGGTCTGCACTGACCACAATTCCCTCCAGGCCTTATTCACATAACCCCATGCATTTACCCTACTAGTCCCCCTGACAATAACAGGCAATTTAGCATGGCCAATCCACCTAACCCACACACTTTTGGACTGTGAGAGGAAATCAGAGCATTCGGAGGAAACCCACACAGACATGGGGAGAATGTGCAAACTCCACACAGACAGTGACGTAAGAACATAAGAACATAAGAAATAGGAGCAGGAGTAGGCCATCTAGCCCTTCGAGCCTGCCCCGCCATTCAATAAGATCATGGCTGATCTGTCGTGGCTCAGTTCCACATTCCCGCCCTCTCCCCATAACCCTTAATCCCCTCACTTATCAAAAACCCATCAACCCGCGTCTTAAAAATATTTAGCGAGGCAGCCTCCACCACCTCAACGGGCAGAGAATTCCAGAGATTCACCACCCTTTGAGTGAAGAAGTTCCTCCTCAACTCTGTTCTAAACCGCGCCCCCTCTTTATCTTGAGGCTGTTGCCCCCTAGGCCTACTATCCTTTCTGAGCGGGAAGAGTCTCTCCACCTCTATCCTATCCATCCCATTCATCATCTTATACGTCTCAATGAGATCTCCCCTCATTCTTCTAAACTCTAACGAGTACAAGCCTAGTTTATTCAGCCTCTCCTCATAGCTCAACCCTCTCAACTCCGGTATCAGCCTAGTAAACCTCCTCTGCACTCCCTCCAAGGCCAAAATATCCTTGTGTAAGTACGGCCCGAGCCGGGAATTGAACCCGGATCCTTGGTGCTGTGAAACAGCAGTGCTAACCATTGTCCACTATGCCACCAAGATTGGCGGCATAGTGGACAGTGAAGAAAGTTATCTCTGATTGTAACAGGATCTTGATCAATTGGGCCAGTGGGCTGATGAATGGCAGATGGAGTTTAATTTAGATAAATGCAAAGTGATGCATTTTGGTAGATTGAACCAGGGCAGGACTTACTCAGTTAACCGTAGGGCGTTGGGGAGAGTTACTGAACAAAGAGATCTTGGGGTCCAGGTTCATAGCTCCTTGAAAGTGGAGTCACAGGTGGACAGAGTGGTGAAGAAGGCATTCAGCATGCTTGGTTTCATTGGTCAGACGCTGAATACAGGAGTTAGGATGTCTTGTTGAAGTTGTACAAGACATAAGGCCACACTTGGAATACTGTGTGCAATTCTGGCCACCCATTATAGAAAGGATATTATTAAACTAGAAAGGGTGCAGAAAAGATTTACCAGGATGCTACCCGGACTTGATGGTTTGAGTTATAAGGAGAGGCTAGATAGATTGGGTTTTTTTTCTCTGGAGCATAGGAGGCTGAGGAGTGACCTTATAGAGATCTAGAAAATAATGAGGGGCACAAATCAGGTTGATAGTCAATATCTTTTCCTAAACATAGGGGAGTCTAACCTAGACAGCAGAGATTTAAGGTGAGAGGGCAGAGATACAAAAGTGTTCAGAAGGACAACTGTTTCACACAGAGGGTGGTGAATATCTGGAACAAGCTGGTAGAGGTAGTAGTACAGGCAGGTACAATTTTCTCTTTTAAAAAGCATTTAGACAGTTACATGGGTAAGATGGGTATAGAGGGATATGGGCCAAATGCAGGCAATTTGGATTAGCTTAGGGGTTTAAAAAAAGGGCAGCATGGACAAGTTGGGCTGAAGGGCCTGTTTCCACACTGTAAACCTCTATGACTCTGCGCTACCGTGCTGCCCTACAATACAGGAGTTTGGAAACAAAGAATGACCTAATTGGGTAATGGAATGTCTATTCACTTTCCCGTTCGGTCAAAATAATTGAATTGTCAGCCAGCCAATGGGAGAAGCAAAGGAGTGTGGCAATTGGATGTCATGTGATGAGCCCTTACAGAATACATCCAGAGTTGGTGATTGTAGACCAGTTCTCCATTCACAGAGCAGATCAAAGGTGCAGAGAAACATCCACAGGGTAACATTTGCATTTTTAATGAATGGTTCAAAATAAAGATTCCTTTTTAATTCATGGTGAATTTATTATTGCCAAAAAAAGAGGCAGGCTGCCAAAGCTTTTTGTCTTGCAATCATCAGGACAGGTGGAAGAATACAAAATTTCAAATGGGACAACAATTTGTACTGCATGAGAAAATGGGTGCTGATTGGTTAGCAAGTGAGCTCTGATTGGCCAATGAATCGATCAACCAATCACTTCTTTTCTTAGGCAGTATAAATTTTTCTCCTTTTGAAATTTGGTATTCTTGCAAATCTGTCCTGGTGAGTGCAAGGTGAAAAGTTTTGACGGCATATCTCTTTTTTCAAAAATGTTCAATTTTTGTACGATTATTTGATAGTTTCCCAGGCACCAAACTTCCCCTCTTACCAGGAACATGCCGGGAGTTGCGTTGTGTCGAGCCACCAGTAACGCTGGGCTTGGAGCTGTGTATTCATTGGCTGTACTGATGTCATACTTTATTATCCGGAATGCGTCTCTTTGACACTAATTGTAAACAGGAAATACCATTAGCCTTACAGTGTGTCAGTGACTATACACCACCTTCCATCAGTTCGGGAATTAAACAGCTGGACATCCTGGGATGATAATATTATCAACAATTTACATTCACATAATTTCTTCACAAATAGCCTTGAGCTGAAGGAAATGGATGTAATGCTAAGGAAGAAGAGGCTGAGAAGGGTGATCCAAAGCTTGGTTGCAAAGATAAGTTTTCAGGAAGTTCCAATAGACGGTTGCACGGTAGCACAGTGGGTTAGCACTGCTGCCTCACAGTGCTAAGGACCTGAGTTTGATTCCCGGCTCGGGTCACTGTCTGTGTGGAGTTTGTACCTTCTCCTCATGTCTGTGTGGGTTTCTTCTGGGTGTCCCAGTTTCCTTCCACAAAAGATGTGCAGTTTAGATGGATTGGCCATGCTAAATTAACCATAGTGTCAGGGGTGTTTGCAGGGTAAATATGTGGGCTTATAGGAATAGAGCCTGGGTGGGATTGTGGTTGGTGCAGAATCGATGGGCTGAGTGGCCTTCTTCTGCACGGTAGGGATTCTATGATTCTAAACTGTTTAAAAAATGGAAGGGACCACAGCTCTCTGCTTTCATATAACTGACCTTAATTAGGTGTCATACATTATGTGAAATTATATCTGTTTATGATTTTTTTTATTACTTATCAATTTGGGGCTGGGGAGGGCGGGGAGTGGTTCCATTATTTCTCTCTTTTTCCTCCTACTTCGCTCCCTTTTTTCCTCTTTCTTTTCTCTCTCCTCTATAACTTCACAAAATCATTGCTGTACTTCAAGTTATGCTCTATACTGTTATTCATTGCAATTGTGCATAATAAACAGATTTTTTTAAAAATCCAAAGTGAAGAACAAACAAATCCACCTCAGGAGGAGTGTGAAAACAGAGACATTTCCTGTATTTCAAAGACCCATCAAAATTCACCACTAAGGAAGAGACATTGAAATTAAGGCTGCCAAAGACGGACAAACCCAAAACCTCTTGGAAATGCACAATGGTTGAAGTACATGAGGCCAGTCTGCAGCCATGAAAGGAAGATGTAGGAAGGTTTTAAGCGGAGGAAACTCTTTTGCGACAAGTGTATTAACCCCCATTTGGAAGCCAATTTTACTAGAAAGCTACCATCGAGCCAAGATCTCATAATAACGTCAACATTGCCTACATCTGACCACATTCACCAATGCAGTGAATCCGGGGAGAGACTATTGCATGGAGGGGCGGTCTGGCAGAGGGGCTAAATTCATCTTACATTTTCTGTAACTTTTGTAACATTAAAAATAAATCTCTAGCTTGGAAGCGTGGTCACCCTAGGCCAATGCCCCTTCTTTATCTGTGTAGTAGGGTGGAATCCAGTATTGGGGCAAATCAGGGTGCGCATGTAACAGCAGGAAAGGAATGTCTAAGAAAGATCTACTGTAACTGTGGGCAGACATATCCAGTTAACATCTCAGACTGTCAACACAGATACTTTACAGGTGAGATCATTTCAAGGCCAATGCACAGTTGATAAAACTGGGGAGATGGGATGGTTATCACACCATCAAAACATATTCATCACACATATCGCTTTTGTATCACAGAACAGACAGACACAACTGATTAATCTGAAGTACCCAGGACAATAGACCTGCCTAATGTGATCAACTGTAATTAATTCAAGCGATCCGTATCAATGATATCTTGTATTACAATACTCTGGACCCCCAGAGAACAGATTAAGTAATGCGTACAGCCTTGGTATCTTCAGAATCAGCCTAGATACAGAGTAGACTTCACTGGATCCAGGCTGATTCTCCCTCATGCATAAAACTGTTTTACTGAAGCCTAACATGGACTTAAAAACTCCTTGTTTATTCCCTTCTACAATTGGCACTGTGAGCAGGGTACTGCACTGGATGACCGGTGACTATGTGGCTCTAATTTGGGTGAGTAGGTTTAGTTTACCACCACCCATAGTTAGTGGAGTGATTCCATATTAGTGGTTGGCCAGCCATAAGTCGCAGTACTAAAAGAACTACACAGGGGAAGAGTCTGACCGAGTGGGCTTGAATAAAATCATAGGGGGTTACCGCGGTATAGAGCTGGGGAGCTAGAAAACTAGTTAGGGGCCTCTGGAGAGCCGAGGAAAAATCCGAGAGAGCGTAGGACAGATTGAGGGGCCTTACTTACAGCGAGGAGGAGCAACCGCGAAGGAGAATTCTGCAAGAAGGTAAAGCCGTGAAGGAGAGAGTTTAAGGATGGCTGCGACAGTCAAAAAATGATAAGATTGGCTCAGGTGTAGGTGATCTAGAATGGGGACTCGATAGTAAATCAGAATATAAAATTAATTAAGAAGATGAGGGAGAAGGATACAAATGTCTAGTGTAAATGTCTAGGACATACAAACATCCGATACAAAATGCCTAGTGGATAGGTCAGCCAAAAAACAAGTATGGGAAAGGTGTAGTAGTCACAATAGCTATTAAAAAACTCAAGGGGCAAAAGAACCATAGAACCATAAAATCCAACAGTGCAGAAAAAGGCCCTTCAGTCCATCAAGTCTGTACCGACCACAATCTCACCCAGCCCCTACCCCCATATCCTACATATTTTACCCACTAATCCCTTCTAACCTAAGCACCTCAACACACTAAGGGGCAATTTTAGCATGGCCAATCAACCTAACCCGCACATCCTTGGACTGTGGGAGGAAACCGGAGCATCCGGAGGAAACCCATGCAGACACGAGGAGAATGTGCAAACTCCACACAGACAGTGACCTGAGCCGGGAATCGAATCCAGGTCCCTGGAGCTGTGAAGCAGCCGTGCCGCCCCCACTGTGCTGCACAGAACAACACAAAATGAGAGTCGTAGCTGAAAGACACACGCACAGGAGGAGGACAGGGAAAAGACTGCACAGACAATTTGTAGAGACAGTAATCACCAACAGAATCATGACAGGGAATTAAACTGGACTAAAATGAGCCCCATTTACTTGGAGGGAGTTCTGTAATCTGATTATTTGCCGGAAACTGTAAAAGACTCCTTATTTTTTAGAAATTCCATTCAGAAGCATCGGCAGGATTTTGTGCCACATTTTTCAGCTGAGTCACAAGGTTGCCTGATATGTTCCAATTGTTCTATAAGGCTTAAAATACTGTGTAAAATGCTGGAAGGTGGGGAGATGAATTGGCCAAATTCAGCTTAATCATTTTGAACCACACGTTCTTTATATAAATAACATCTACAGAAGCATTGTTTTTAGAATAGCCCAGCTTTGCCTTTTTTTATAGATTGTGGAGTTTAGACTTGTTGAAAGTATTTTGAAATTGTCACATTTAATCAAATGTTTCTGTGATTCCTTTCAAGAGAAACACTGTGCCCCTTAATTAATAATTTGACTTGGACATCCTAATATCACATGAAGTTTGTTTAACTCCAAGGAAGCCAAGAATTAGCTTTATGCAGTCTTAAGCTTTGCCATGTATTCTTCTTTGTCTCACATTAGGCAAATAGACCCCACAGTCATGGTATATGTTTTCTAATTTGTGCTAATTTACCAAAATTACATGTAGACCAACCTTGTGAAATTTGATCCATTTAATGGGATAGAAAGCTTCAATGTGATGGCAGTGTTCACAGCAGGGGAACATTTGCTCTCTTCCCGCTCACCTGTGATACATTTTGATTGTTACGAGTGTCCCAGATAAATTATACCCTAATGTACTTGATACAACTCAGTGCTGATTGTTTGAATAGGCTTTTACCACTGAGGGTAAAGGAGAAAAAAAACCAGAGAGCATGGGTTAAGGGTGAAAGGAGAAAAGTTTAAAGGGAGTATTAGGGGGAGGGGGGCTTCTTCATGCAGAGAGTGGTGGGAGTGTGGAATGAGCTGCCGGATAAAGTGGTAAATGCGGGGTCACTCTTAACATTTAAGAAAAACTTGGACGGGTTCATGGATGAGAGGGGTGTGGAGGGATATGGTCCAACTGCAGGTCAGTGGGACTAGGCAAAAAATGGTTCGGCACAGACAAGAAGGGCCAAAAGGCCTGTTTCTGAGCTGTAATTTACTATGGTTCTATGTCCATTAATAGTCCAAATGATTGGGGTTTTAGATTTTTTATTATATGCTTGATACTCATTTTTCCTTCACACAGCACTAGCGTCTCTGTTGTTCCGTTAACAACAAAGGTAAATTCAGCTCCTCATTCTCACAGACAGTGGTATTGAGAGAGGGCAGGATCAGAGAGAAGGTTGGGACATTGATCCCAACCTGCATCTGCCTGCACCTGGAGCAATACATCCAGCTCCCCACAGGAGGGATAGGGGAGTGGATTAAGAAGCTGGATTTTGGAGCAGGTAACTCCCGCCAGCCACCAAACGTAAGGGATCACGCCAGTTTGGGGGAGAGATATTCCAGACCGCACCATTATCATGCCTCGAGAGAGAGAGAGAGAGACAGAGCTGGAATCCTGATCAGGATCAAGGACCCGGGATGCAACTGGGCTAACAGGGATCCAACACTTTGAAAACGCTCACGGGATGGTGTTTTCTACAGAAACCACATATGGGGTGTTGGTACACCACGCCTTCTGAATTGGGACTTAAAACAGAGATGGACTCAGAGGGACACTTGGTTATTGAAGGGATATACAATGTACGCACAGGATTGAGCATGTGGGCTTATATATGTATCATAATGGAACTAAAGAAAAGGGTGTGGATCTTCAGTCCATACTTGAATTTAACAGCCGGATTGGCCAATCTACCTCCTTTTGTGTGGGAACCAGGCCTTGGAGGTCAATATGGTCAAGAATACTGTACACATGTAATGGACAGACTAGGATGTAGAGATGTGAGGTGTTATAATCTTAGTACTTGTGGATATCAAAAGCCTATCCGGTACCATCAATTGGTTGCACTCCACCCGCCCCCCGCCCCCACCCACTCCCACCCCCACTACCTCCACCCACCCCTCTGCCTAGATAGAGACTGGACTTCACTGGGTCCGGGCTGATTCTCCCTCATGCACGTGGAAATAAAACCGTTTTATTGAAGCCTGACATGGACTCAAGAGACTCCTTGTTTATTCCCTCCTACAATCTGGGCGAGAGTTAGTCGCCCCGGGATGGCTGCATGGCTCTTGCCACTATTTCCCTTGACCGGATGTAAAAACATTTTAAACAGGGGTGAAACGAGGCTGTCTGGCTGACAGTGAAGCAACATCCAGCTGGGTTTTCTCATTTTCCAATTGGTGTAGCGTGTCACAGGACGGATGGCTGGAGCGTGGGGACAGGTCATGTGATGAAACCTCCATTTAATCAGCTGGTTGACAACCCCATGTCCAGTTAAAATGGCATCAGAATCCTCCTGACATCGGGGAGCCCTGCTTCAAATCTTAAATTAGCCGTGCACTGGCTTTAGGTAGTTGCCTGGTTAGGCAGCTCCCCAACAAAATGGTGACAGCCACAGTAAAGGTGGGGGAGGGCTGTAAAGTTCTGTTTCATGGTTTTTGGATGACCATTGCCCTGTTCTCGCCAAATAGGAAGCCACAAGAAAAGACCCTGCGATGGTTTGATAAGAACAGTGAGTTAGACTTCCACTATGAGCTGCTGGGTTCACTGGGCTCTATCCTCCAACCAGCAACCCTGACCTGGATAGAGGGATGACCCTACCTCCAAACACGGCTGGTGTCGGTTTCTGCTGTTCTGCTCGTACAATTCCTGAATCATGGTCTCGTAGGGCGGGAGGTTCTCCTGCTGGGATGTCACCACGCAGACAATAATAATCTGCTTACTCCCTCTGCCCGACTTCTGGATAAAGGTGTCATATTCCAAGTCTGTGATGTTGGGAACTTTTGTCGTGCTGCACTTACAGATTTTCACTTCTTCACCGAGCATTACATTCCGCAGTACGACCGGACAGGGAATGGGCAAACGCTGCCAGGGTTTCTCATCCTTCTGAACTTTAGGAAACCGAAGCCTGAAGGGAGGAGGTAACGATCGGAACAAGGGAACAAATCAAGGAAAGAACATTATGCACCTTTCCACATGTACATATGTATGATTTGTATGTACCCGTACATATATACGCAGTGAATATCGATATCTAGGTTTTGTATACATACCCAAACACCCACATCTACAGCTTTCAGTTTGTATATATTTGCCCCTTTGAATGTGGTTCCTCTGCCTATTTCCATCCTTGATAATCAGCCCTACCCCTCCTCTGCACCTGAGACAAATGCCTATTCTATCTGTATGAACCTAAACTGGGAGCATTTAAAGTAATTCTACCGTGGCAGGCAGTTACTGAGGAGGATTTCCAAAGGTGTCAAAGAGGCCAGCAATGCATGGGGCTGTGTCAGAGGGATAGCAATGTACAGTGATACGTAAGGAGGCACCAATGCACGGGCCTACATCAGATTGGTGGCAATTTGAACCATAGAATTCCTACAGTGCAGAAGGAGGCCATTTGGTCCATCAAGTCTGCACTGCCTCTTTGAAAGAGCATCTTAACCAGGCCCATCCCACTGCTCTATTCCTGTTACCCCATGTACTTACCATGACTAATTCACCGAACCTACACATTTTGGGACACTAAGGAGCAAATTAGCATGGTCAATGCACAGCTTTCAGACTCTGGGAGAAAACTGGAGCATCCGGAAGAAACCCACACAGACGCAGGGAGAACGTAAAAAAACTCCACATAGACAGTGACCCAAGCTGGGAATCAAGCCCGGGTCCCTGGCACTGTGAGGCAGCAGTGCCAACCACTGTGCCACCGTAGCGAAACAACAATGAATGGGGATGTGTCGGGGGGGGGCAGCAATGCATAGGGTGAGTGATCCATCCTCGCACTGCATCCTCTGGCTGGTGCCTCCATCCGTCCCTCCAAATCCAATCTGCAGCATTTACAATCAGTTCTGTAAATGGAGATTTGGTCTAATGTCACGCCTGAGATGACGATGTAAATGGTAAACTGGGCTTTTTGTGCTGAACACTCCTCTATCAAAGCAATGGAAGAATCTATGATCCTTAAATGGAATAAAATTTGAGAAATGCCTGATATATTGATGCACTTAAAGGTGGATCTTTGCCCTTGATGGTTAGTGTGCTACGGAGGGAGCTGATGTGCAAAGCAGGGATATTGTTAATGATGAGGCCAGGATTTACAGCAGTCTTGTGTACCGTTTTAGAGTTCCATGAATTTATATCTCAAGCTTTATACCGCCTGTCGAACCAGCCTTGACATCATCTTTATCCAGACTACTAGGCCTGGAGACTTGAACAATTCCCATTTTACCCAACAACACCTTTCTCCGATTCTGTTATCATTTGACTTTCTAATTCCTGCACAGTGCATTGAGAAGGACGGCCCTTCTCCTCGAGGATTTCTCACACTCTAACAATCCATTCCAGTCTGTAGATTGAAATATTTGAGACCGACCAATGGCACCTGCAGTCACTGGAGAACTTCCACCAGCAGTAGGATGCTCAAACTCCCTGACCAGGAACAATTCCTCCAGTATTGTAGCCAGGATATTACAAGGGACACATATTGGTGGCACAGTGGTTAGCACTGCTGCCTCACAGCGCCAGGGACCCAGGTTCAATTCCAGCCTCGGATGAAGTTTACACATTCTCCTCGTGTCTGCATGGGTTTCCTCTGGGTGCTCCAGTTTCCGCCCACACTCCAAAGATGTTCAGGTTAGGTTGATTAGCCATGCTGAATTGCCGTTTAAGTTGCAGGGGAATTAGCAGCGTAAATGTGTGGGGTTACAGGTTAGGGCTTAGGTGGGATTGTTGTCAGTGCAGGCTCAATGGGCCAAATGGCCTCCTTCTGCACTGTAAGGATTCTATAAACACTCGCTGCTCTGGACACTGAATCAAAATGTCAAATATTCAGCTTCCAAAGCATTTCCTCTTCACAGCTGCTCTCGAGGGGAGAGCATGCAAACTCCACACAGTCACCCAAGGCCGGAACTGAACCCAGATCCTTGGCGCTGTGAGGCAGCAGTGCTAACCACTGAGCCGCCCACAACATCCTCCAGAGATCAGTGAAATTCTCTGGAGGAAGGAGAGATGAGGCTCTCAACGTCGAAAAGTGGTTGAGATGCAACGAATTGTGTGTGTTCATAATGTGATCAAACAGGTTGAGTATCAAACTGTAAAACCTTCTAACCATGCCAGCTGCTGGTGATAAGAGTGGGAAAGAGTCCTGGTCAGCCATGCCTGATATGGAGCGGTGCCCCTCAGGCTGTCAGTCCCTGACAACAGACTAGTGACCAATCCAGCTATGGGAATGGATGAAAGTCTGTCTTAATGTAAGTGTGGGGAGAGAGCTGGAATGCAACAAGTTGTAGCAGCCAAGAGTTTCATTTTCCATTCTCTCTGTATAGGAGACCTGTGCTATATTTTGCCCCATCCTTCACTTTGTTCAGAATACACAGCCCCGCCTGCGCTCCGTGGAATTCAAACAATTACATTCCAGAGATTGTAACACATTATAACACGCTTTCTCAGAATCCAAAAGGCTTTAATTTTTCAGAGATATTGGCCTTCCGGTGGAAATCCCCCAATACTTTGTTCTCTTGTGTATCGTCCACTTTGTCAGGGGAAAGCCTTGCCTCCCGGTCCCAGAATTAGAGTAGTAAGAAATCTCACAACACCAGGTTAAAGTCCAACAGGTTTATTTGTAGCAAATGCCACTAGCTTTCAGAACTGGCTGTTCCTTTGTCAGGTGGGTGGGAGTTCTGATCACAACCACAGCATATAAAGACACAAACTCAATTTACACGAATAATGATTGGAATGCAAGTCGTTACAGATAATCAAGTCTTAAAAGTACAGACAATATGAGTGGAGAGAGCATTAAGCACAGGTTAAAGAGATGAGTATTGTTTCCAGACAGGAAAGTTAGTGAGATTTTGCAAACCCAGGCAAGTCATTGTGAAGGCTGCCTTGGAGGATGCTTACCCGAAGATTAGAAGGTGAATGCCCGTGACCGCTGAAGTGTTCCCCAACAGGAAGTCTTGCCTGTTCTTCAAAGCGGCCTTCATGACACACGACAGCGCAGAGTCCCTGAGCAGAGAATAATAGCCAAGTTCCGCACATGAGGATAGCCTCAACCGGGATCTTGGGTTCATGTCACACTATCTGTAACCCCCATGACTTGCCTGAACTTGCAAAATCTCACTAACTTTCCTGTCTGGAAACAATACACATCTCTTTAACCTGAGCTTAATGCTCTGTCCACTCACATTGTCTGTACTTTTAAGGCTTGATTATCTGTAAAGACTCACATTCCAATCATTATTCATGTAAATTGAGTTTGTGTCTTTATATACCCTGTTTGTGATCAGAACTCAGTAAAAAGTCTGACAACACCAGGGTTTAGTCCAACCGATTTATTTGATAGTAAACTCACAAGCTTTCGAGGTGAGGGAAACCCTCGAAAGCTTGTGAGTTTACTATCAAATAAATCGGTTGGACTAAAACCTGGTGTTGTCAGACTTTTTACTGTGTTTACCCCAGTCCAACGCCGGCATACCCACATCGTGATCAGAACTCCCAGCTACTTGACGAAGGAACAGCTAGTTCCGAAATCTAGTGGCGTTTGCTACAAATAAACATGTTGGACTTTAACCTGGTGTTGTGAGACTTCTTACTGTGTTTACCCCAGTCCAACGCTGGCATCTCCACTCCCAGAATGAAAACCAGCCTCACAGAGAGCTAAAGAGGTAAGTCCACGCAGCAGCATTCTGCAGTGCCCTCCTCTGGTATACAGGCTCATTGCTGCACCTCTAGATCATAGCTTTATAAGAGCTGTGTTTGCGTGCAGTCCTTGGGAACCCTATTTTACAGACATTCTGAATGCTGGTACTTGTTAAGGTACAAACATATAATTTATAGTTTGAGCAGTTCCATAGGACTGGTATTTAAATAGTCTCAAACAATATCCCTCCAACCTCCGCTCACTGGCATTTATGTTCAGTGTGTACTCAGGCTCACACTTACCCCTGTTTGATATCAGGAGAGGTAAGAGGTCTACGTTTGCTGGCCATAAGGAAGCTGAGATTGCCTTCTCTGGCAACCGACGAAGCCAAGTCGCTGGTAGAATGAGAAGATTGATAATTAATACCAACAGAGCAAAGTCAGTGAGAATTTACAACCCTGTCAAGCTGCTGCATTTAAAAACTCTTCATCATTTTCCCCTCTTGACGGAACGGTGGTTTAAAATAGAATTACATTTAATTGCTGTGTTTTAAATTACCAGCAAATTCACACAGCTTTCAAGATAACAAGTGTCTCAGGGGCTATAAAGATGTATATAAAAAGTAGATGAATTGTTTCTCTCACAGAACAAAGAACAACCCAGCACAGGAAACAGGCCCTTCGGCCCAATGAGCCCACGTCGCCATCTTAACAAAGCATTTTCCTACACCTACCTAGACCCGTGTCTATGCTTATGGAACCCCCATTGGAAACCAGATTCAGGGGAGAATAATTTAGGGACAATTTGTTACACCAATCAGCCTAAGACCACATCTTTGGAGTGTGGGAGGAAACCAGAGTACCCGGAGGAAACCCACGCAACCACAGGGAGAATGCGCAAACTCCCACAGACACTGGCCCAAATCCATGTATCTGCACAGTTAGCAGTGATAGTCACTGAGCTGTTGTGGTGCCCATCTGCTGGTCCAGTTTTAAGCACACACACAACGATGCAAAGTACTAGGCCACTCTCGAAACATCCAAGAGCAGCCCATGCACGACCCACCGCGTGTATGCCCCTCGTTAGACAACAAGGTGGACCGACGCACCTGCGGATTAAAAGAGAAAAACATCAACACATGTAGCATTAGATTTCCAGGAATGTCCCGAGGCTCTGGCCCTTTTTAAAACCGTCTCCTATAACCCTCCATCCCTGTTTCACTCATGTGCCTAAGTAAACCTTAAACAAGTCCAGCATGCCTGCCTCCACCACCTTACTTGGTAGTGCATTCCATACCCCCACGACCCTCTGTGTGAAAAACCTCCCTCTAGTATCCAAATTATACTTCTACCCCCTCACCCTTAGCTCGTGACCCCTCGTGATATTTGTCTCCAATCTAGGAAAAAGCCTGCCACTGTTTTCTCTATCTATACTCTTCATTATTTTACACACCTCTATCAGATCCCCCCTTAATCTCCATCTTTCTAAGGAAAAGAGCCCCAGTTTACCCAATCTTTCCTCATAACCCAGTCCTTCCATACCAGGCAGCATCCTGGTAAAACCTCCTCTGCACTCTCTCCAGGGTCTCCACGTCCTTCCAGTAGTAAGGTGACCAGAACTGGACGCAGTACTCCAAATGCAGTCTAACCAACGTTCTGTACAACTGTAGCATTAGACACCAGCTCTTATACTCAATACCCCTTCCTATAAAGGCTAGCATTCCATAAGCTTTCTTCGCAACCTTCTCCACCTGGGTTGCCACCTTCAAAGACTTGTGCACTTGCACTCCCAGGTCCCTCTGCATTTCTATACTCTTAATCGGTCTACCTTTTATCATGTAACTCCTCCCTGCATTATTCCTTCCAAAATGCATCACCTCACATTTATCAGGATTAAATTCCATCTGCCATCTATCTGCCCAATATATCAGCCTACCTGTATCCTGCTGTGTCACCTGACAATCCTCCTCACTATCCGCCAATCCTGCCACCTTGGTGTCATCTGCAAACTTGCTGATCACACCACGTATGCCCTCTTCCAAGTCATTTATATATATTACGAAGAGAAGAGGTCCCAGTACTGAGCCCTGCGGCACACCACTGGTGACAGACCTCCAGCTAGAAAAGGACCCTTCCACTACTACTCTCTGTCTCCTGTTGCCTAGCCAGTTTTCAATCCATCGAGATACCTGTCCCTGTATCCCATGTGCCTTAACCTTTTCTACCAGCCTACCGTGAGGGACTTTGTCAAACGCCTTACTGAAATCCATATAGATGACATCAACGGATTGTCCATCGTCAACCGTTTTTGTCACCTCCTCAAAAAATTCTACCAGATTCGTAAGGCAAGACCTCCCCCGAACAAAGCCATGTTGCGTATCCCTAATCAGATCGCAACGCTCCAAATGCTCATACATCCTATCCCTAAGAATTTTTTCCAACAACTTTCCTACCACCGATGTCAAACTCACTGGCCTATAATTACCAGGGTTATCCCTACTACCCTTTTTAAACAGCGGTACCACATTAACTATCCTCCAGTCCTCTGGGACCTCACCTGTGTCCAAAGAGGAGACAAAGATTTGCGTCAGAGACCCAGCAATTTCATCTCTCATCTCCCTAAGCAGCCTGGGATAAATACCATCAGGCCCTGGAGCTTTATCAGTTTTTATGCTACCTAAAAACCCTAACACTTCCTTCCTCGTAATGGATATTTCCTTCCACTGATCTACAGCTCCCTCCAAGACAGTACAAGACACCAAGCCCCTCTCCTTCGTGAATACCAATGCAAAGTATTCATTCAGGATCTCCCCCATTCCCTCAGACTCAATGCATAGTTCCCTTCCTTTGTCCCTAAGAGGACCTATTTTCCCTCTAACTACCCTCTTGTTCCTAATATGAGAGTAAAATGCCTTTGGATTTTCCTTAATCCTATCAGCCAAAGCAATTTCATGCCCCCTTTTCGCCCTTCTAACTCCCCTTTTGAGCTCCCTCCTGCTCTCTCTATATTCCTCCAGTGCTCTCTCCGTTCCCAGTTGCTTAGACCTAACATATGCCTCTCTCTTCTTCCTGACCAAGTCCTCAATATCCCCTGTAATCCACGGCTCTCTAATTCTGCCTTTCCCATCCTTCCACTTTACCGGTACATACCTTTCCTGCAACATTTTTCGTTTGCCCTTGAAAGCCTCCCACTTATCAACCGTGGACTTACCCACTAATAACCTCTCCCAATCAGTGTCCTTCAGCTCCTTCCTAATCCGGCTATAGATCTCCTTCCTCCAGTTCAGCACCCTCCCCTTCGGACGGCACTCATCCTTTTCCATTTTTATCCTAAAGTAGACAGACTTGTGGTCACTGTTAGCCACATGTTCACCTACTTCAACCACAACCACCTGACCCGGCTCATTACCCAAAACTAAATCCAGTATAGCCCCCTCCCTAGTCGGGCTAGTTACGTACTGCTCTAGAGACCCTTCCAGCACACATTTCACAAATTCCTCCCCATCCGAACCACCAGCTCTGGGCACCTTCCAATCCACTCCAGGAAGATTAAAGTCACCCACTACAACCACCCTATTCTTTCTGCACCTATCTAAAATGTCTTTAGAAATGCCTTCTTCCACTTCCCTTGGGCTGTTGGGTGGCCTATAGTACACCTCTAGCATAGTAATCGCTCCCTTCCTATTCTTCAACTCCACCCACAGCGACTCAATCCCTAACTCCTCCGTATTGTCCTCCCTCTGCACCGCTGTGACGTGCTCCTTTGCTAACAACGCCACCCCACCACCTCTCTTCAACCCTCCTCTGTCACACCTAAAACACTCATACCCAGGAACATTCAGCTGCCAGTCCTGCCCTTCCTTTAACCACGTCTCCGTCACTGCCACCACATCTAAATTCCTCACGAACATCAAGGCCCTAAGCTCATCCGTTTTACCCATCACACTCCTCGCATTAAAACAGACGCAATCCAACCCTCCAGGCCCACTCGGATCCTCCTTCCCCCTGATAATTTTCTTTTCAATCAAACCTACCCTGTCACCCAAAGTCTTATCTTAAACAGTTACAGGTCTTATTTTTTTCTTCTTTCATGGGATGTGGGTGTCACTGGCTAGGCCAGCATTTATTGCCCATCCCTAATTGCCCCTTGAGAAGGTGGTGGTGTGATGATGCCAGCTGATGTTATTCCTGGACAAGTCAGACACCAGGGTGAAATCCGGAATCATAGATCCTAAATTTTATTTTTTTGTTTAGAAAAGTGGAAGGAAGCTACTGGACAGAGTCACAGGAGTCAGCTGTTGCATTTTTAACAAAACATAAAATAATTATTAAACAAGGAAGGAACAATAATATATGACTACTCCAACTATACCTTTACACAGGTGTTTTCAGATTCATAAGGATAACACAAGGTACAAAATCTATTTCATATCCCAATGTTCGTAGTAAGTACACAGCCCAGGTAACCTGACAGGCAACCTGTGGTCAGATACACCACACTCTGAGAAGAAGTGACAGGTGCCACCCAAACAACTTCTCCAGATTTCTCAACAATTCTCTCCAGATGCCTGTCACCCTG
This sequence comes from Carcharhinus amblyrhynchos, assembly GCF_965287045.1. Classification (NCBI taxonomy): domain Eukaryota; kingdom Metazoa; phylum Chordata; class Chondrichthyes; order Carcharhiniformes; family Carcharhinidae; genus Carcharhinus; species Carcharhinus amblyrhynchos. The sequence goes on along the minus strand of NC_137342.1, from coordinate 3,828,401 downwards.
AGAGCCAACTGGTCTCACTGGAACTCTGTCTTTCACTGGACGATTTCCAAATTCCACTCTCAAAGAACACACCTTGGAACCATCTCCCAAATGATGCTTTCTCTCAGATGTTGTCAGCAAGGATCTACCTCTAGGGCTTTCTTCCGACATTCTTCTGGGCTGGATCATCATGTGCATTCAAGCTTTGCCTTCCACACAATTTCTCAGCCATGCTAACAGAACACCACTGCTTCAGATGCTGTGGTAAGGAGTCACCAACCTTGGATCTTTGGCTTCTAACAAGCCCACCTTATTCCAGGTCTGCACTTTTATCACCTTATCTTTTAACTCGGAGCCTCTGTTCCTCACTTATAACCTCCTTAACAGGATATTTTTCTAGATTCTTGTGCTTTTCCTTTGACTAGAAGATCTTCCTTCTGTCTCTCTCCCTAATTTTGGGACCTTTCTGTTCTTTAGTTTAGGACTTGCTTTCGATTCCGTTTGTAATCGCTGCCTGTCTGGCATTTTCTGTGAACTGATCTTTCATTCTGGGTCACCTGGTTCTAATTGAACTAAAAACTGCTTTGTGGCTCCCTAGTTGCTAGGCAAGAGCATAATTTTCCCCTACTTTAGAGTCATAAAACCTCATTAGAATGCAGGCATCTTTTAAAGTGAAACTAAAACTCACGATTTCTTAACTTACAACTGCAGAAATATAAATTAAACTTGAACTGAAAGTTAAAACCTAAAGCTCAAGACACCCAAATACAAATATAAATGACCTAAAACTATACCTATTTTGTTAACAGTGGTGAGCTTTCTCGAACCGCTGCAGTCCATATGGTGTAGGTACACCCACAGTGCTGTTAGGGAGAGAATTGCAGGATTTTGATCCAGCGACAGTGAAGGAATGGTGATATATTTCCAAGTTAAGATGGTGAGTGGTTTGGGGGCGGGGGGAGCTTGCAGATAATGGTGTTTCCATGTATCTGCTGCTCTTGTCCATCTAGGCAGTAGTTATCTCAAGTTTGGAAGTGCTGTTGAAGGAGTCTGCTTCTTGTCTCTGTTTCCTGCTCTATATCTTTTGACATCAAATTTATTTCCACACATCACCAGTGCAGAGCTCCACAATGAGCCAATAGGAGCAAATACAAATATACAACGTTTCCTTCTCAATTTAAGTGTCCCCAAAACATGTTCAATGTGAGCAATAGTCAGTAAGTCTGTTCTGTTTGTAAATTAGAAATGTGTTTTTTTGCACCTGACCAAATGGTAGAACCTGCTTTTGAAGAATGCATTTTGAGCAATTTAACTGGTTCTTACAGCACAGTGGAGGCCATTTGGCCCATCGTGTCTGTTCTGGCTCTCCCTGAATGAGCCATGCGGCTACTGCCACTTCTCTTGTAACTTTTTCCCTTTTATATAATAATCCAATTCACTTGAATACCTCAATTGAACCTGCTTTCACCACTGTCATTCCAGATCCTAACCGCTCGCTGTGTCAATCTGTCTCCACCACATGCTCAGACAGTTCATTCCAGATCCTAACCACTTGCTGTGTGAATTTGTCTCCAGCACACACACAGACAGTACATTCCAGATCCTAACCACTCACTGTGTCAATCTGTCTCCACCACACTCTCAGCCAGTACATTCTAGATCCTAACCACTCACTGTGTCAATCTGTCTCCACCACACTCTCAGACAGTACATTCCAGATCCTAACCACTTGCTGTGTGAATTTGTCTCCAGCACACACTCAGACAGTACATTCCAGATCCTAACCACTCACTGTGTCAATCTGTCTCCACCACACTCTCAGCCAGTACATTCTAGATCCTAACCACTCACTGTGTCAATCTGTCTCCACCACACTCTCAGACAGTACATTCCAGATCCTAACCACTCACTGTGTCAATCTGTCTCCACCACACTCTCAGACAGTACATTCCAGATCCTAACCACTCACTGTGTCAATCTGTCTCCACCACATGCTCAGACAGTTCATTCCAGATCCTAACCACTTGCTGTGTGAATTTGTCTCCAGCACACACTCAGACAGTACATTCCAGATCCTAACCACTCACTGTGTCAATCTGTCTCCACCACACTCTCAGATAGTACATTCCAGATCCTAACCGCTCACTGTGTGAATCTGTCTACACCACACTCTCAGCCAGTACATTCCAGATCCTAACCACTCGCTGTGTGAAAAGGGTTTTTTCTCATGCTGCCATTGTTTCTTTTGCCCCAGCTGAATCCTCCCCATTTTAATTACTCATTACTGTGATGCCCCAGACTTGCATGGGGAATCCCTGATTGACCTTCCTGTAGGACTCATAGAAAAACAAGCTCCCTGGTGATTGGTAATTACCTTACCAGGTGGAACTCCTATACCCAGCCCTTTACAAAAAGCAGGCCCCTGAGCTGATCCATTATTACACTGCTCCGGTTGAGAGCTGTTTGTGTTCACTAGGGGCTTGTGGTTTTGCTTTGCGTTATTTGATGCAATAAAGCATCAAACTTTACAACCAACTTCTGGAGTTATTTTCCTGGTGATATGGTAAAAGTAACCCTGTTCATTAGGTTTCAGTAAGCCTGTATTATGAAGCTTTGTAATGCTGTTTTTCAGGAAATGGTGAGTGTTGAGTACTGGCCACAGCATGCTGAGAGAATGAGGTGCTTCTGAGATAACAGAATAGAAGGTGATAAGTGGCAGAAGGGCATCCCAATAACGGGGCTGCAATTCTCAGTATTATAAAAACACCGATTCCAAGACCTTTGAGTTAAGGAATGGTGGTAAATATTATGATCCTAAACCTTCCATGATCTTGCAATGATACAAGTTCAATACAGCTACTAGATTTGCAGGGCAACCAGTGACAGAACTCCAGAGACCACTAAGAAAACTGATAGGGTGTTACGAGTATGGCTCAGCATTACCTGAAATGCTGAGAGACTGTGGCATAAATGATCAAGCAACCCAAGGAAGGCTTTTGACAGAACCAGACTCTAGGTTTAAAAAAGGCCATACTGCCAACCTTATCTCACAAAAATGCAGAGAAAGGAGCTAAAGAGCTGCAAATACCCTTGGATAACAATGTCCTTAGGCTGGAGGCTGGGCCGAGCTTCCTCCTGCAGGCCCAAGTCCCCAATTAAGCATACAATGGCCTAAAATTTTATGGATACCTTACCAATTTTGGCCAAACAAATTAAGAGTTGGACTCAGAATGAGTCCATTTTTCATTGGCAAAATGAAACCATGTAGTATTAAAAGGAGGAATGAAAGAATGTCCGGGACAAGACTTAAAGCCAAATGCGACAAAGTACCTGGAATTAATTGAAGACAGCATTATCCTATGGGGAGCCCTGGATGGTTATCCCGTGCCCCGTCCAAAGGCCTATCCTTCAAGAACTTCATAATGGTCATATAGCGATATCAAAATTGAAGGTATTAGTGAGAAGCTACATGTGGTGGCCCGGCATAAACGGGGACAGAGAAGATGATAAAAACATGCAGAATGTACCAAGAGAACCAGAAGACCCCCACCAGAAGCTTCTCTGCACCCCGGGAATGGCCGGGAAGACCGTGGGTTCAGGTGCGTGTGGATTTCACAGGACCGTTTATGGGCTCAACGTTCTTGTTACGAATCGATGCCCACACTAAATGCACCGGGTGACACCCAGCACATCACATAAAACGATAGAGAGACATAGGCAATCTTTTAGTCCCCATGGGATCCCAGAAGTCTTTGAGACAGACATGGAATGGAACCCCATCTACCACAGGAATATTTGGGACATTCATGAAAACAAATGGAGTAAGACAGGTCTGCACGGCTCCATATCATCCATCATCGCACAGATTAGCAGAGCGAGCAGTCCAAGTTTTCAAAAATGGAATGGAAAAAACAGACTGGGGGCTGGGGGGTGTCTGTAGGTACAAAATTGGTATGTTTCCTTTTTGACAGGACGACTCCACACAACACGATTAGCCCAGCAGAGTTACCAATGGGCAGATACCTACGGATCAGGCTAAGCTCTACCTTACCAAACTTAAGCGGGAGGATTGAAGAAAAGCCAGAAGTCCAAATAAAGGAGCCAAGATGCCCTAAAAACTGAGTTCTCTTTTTGCCAGGAGATACGGTCCAAGTGCAAAATTTTGGAGACCATGCCCCATGGACACCAAGAACAATTCTTGCAAGAACAGATCCAGTATGCTATACGGTTAAGGTTGAGGACAAAATCCTAAGGAAACATGTAGACTATCTCGAGAGCTGCCAACAGAAGCAACTAGCACATCGAGCATGCCATCTGGGAACCAAAGTATACTGAGGAACTACAAAGGAACTCAACCAATGGGAGGCTCAAAGACAGCCTATGAGATTCCGCCTCTGAAATGTAAACAGAGGCAGGTGAATCTCAACCAGAGAAAGAACCACTTTGGCTATCCGGAAACAGACATTCACCAATACGGTATACCCCACATCATCAGGCAGAGTATTAAATGGGAAGAAGGCCTCAGGCCAGGCACCCAAAGCACGAGGGAGAGCCCTTGGATTCGGTGGAGGGGGAAGGGTGTGATAACCCCAAGACTTGCACTGGGAATCACTGACTGACCTCCCTGTAAGACTTGTTGAATATGAGTTCCCTGGTGATTGGTAATTACCTTACCAAGCCCTTTATAAAAAGCAGGCCCCTGAGTGGGTCCATTATTGTATTGTCCCAGTTCGGACCTGTTTGTGTTCATCACAGGCTTGTGGTTTTGCTTTATTTTATTTTGTGCAACAAAGCACCATTCCTTTTATAGCTGACCCCTGGAGTTATTAGAATATATAACTATAGTTAAGAAAGCCCACCAACACCTCAACTTTCTCAGAAGATTAAGGAAATTTGGCATTTCAACTACAACTCTCAACAACGTTTACAGATGCACCACAGAAAGCATTCTTTCTGGTTGTATCACAGCTTGGTATGGGCTCCTGCTCTGCCCAAGGCTGCAAGAAACTACAAAAGGTTGCGAATGTAGCCCAATCCATCACACAAACCAGCCTCCCTTCTATCGACTCTGTCTACATTTCCCATTGCCGCAAAGCAACCAGCGTAATTAAGGATGACCCACACCCCAACATTCTCTCTTCCACTTTCTTTCATCAGCAAAAGGATACAAAAGTCTGAGATCGTGTACTAAGCGACTCAAGAACAGCTTCTTCCCTGCTGCTGCCAGACTGTTGAATGGACCTACCTCTCTACACTCTTAGCTATGACTGTAACACTACATTGTGCACTCCCTCATTTCTTTATGCTTTGTCTCCGTATTGTGCACAAGAAACAATAACTTTTCACTGTATACTAATACATGTGACAATAATAAACCTAATATTTTACTACTTATTCAACAGTAATTTGTTGCCTTTCTGTAAGAAAGATATTCGAGCCAAAGGTTCAAGCGTGAGTTTACAAGTGTCGGAAGTCCTTTTAGATGTTGCATGCATTTTCGAGATCTGAACCAACCTGTCAGTGGCTTACCTGGTAAAAGTGCAACTCTGAGGCAGACACTTAGTCTTTTCTTGACCTGACAGGAAGCGAAAATAATCTGCCTTATCTGAAACAGCTAGGTTGACGCCACGGATTTCCACTTGCTCTGTTTGCAACAGCCTGTCACTGTCAAGACTCTTGACTGGGGAATATTTATGAAGACCTGTGTAAATAAATAAGAAGGAAATCCCAATCAGAACAGTGTTTGAAGAGAACATGTAAGACAACGATGTTACCTAACATAGCAGTGCAGAAGGGGGCCTTCAACCTGTCGTGTCTGCACTGGCTCTCTGACAGAGTATTTTATCCAGGCCCTATCCCTGTAACCTCACATACTTATCCCACTAATCCCCCGAACCTAATCACCTTTAGACACTATGGTGGAATTTAGCGCGGCCAATCCCCTTAACCTGCATATCTTTGGATTGTGGGAAGAAACTGGAGCACTCGGAGGAAACTCACACAGACACGGGGGAAACGTGCTAATTCCACACAGACAGGCAGCCAAGGCCACAGTCGAACCTGAATCCCTGGCACTGAGACAATAGTGCCACCATGCTAACCATATCTCTGAAGGTTTCTTTTAACGAAACCATAATTTGTTGTTAACATCTATTGAATCCATTTCCAAACCTCCCACTGCGCAGATGCTTTTTAAAAAATGTATTCACAGTCGCATTCAATGGGTTGAACCTCCACCATGATGGGTGATACGGGCTCTATGTGGAGGATTTGGGCCGGTGTCTGTGGGAGTTTGCGCATTCTCCCCGTGCTTGTGTGGGTTTTCTCCGGGTGCTCCGGTTTCCTCCCACACCCCAAAGATGTGCTATTAGGCTGATTGGAGGTAATAAATTGTCCCTAAATTAGTTTCCCTCAATGTGGAATGCCATAAGCATAGATAAGGGTCATGGGTGGAGGGGGGAGACTGGTAATGTTAAAATGGTGGGGCGGGCTCGTTGGGCCAAAGGGCCTGTTTCCCGGGCTGTTTTTGTTCTTTGTGAGCACCTCGGGTCAGAACGGATGGTATTTTGGGCTGAGATGTGATCCCGCTTCACTGAATAAAAGCAAATTACTGCAGATGCTGGAATCTGAAACCAGAAGAGAAGATGCTGGAAAACCTCAGCGGGTCTGGCAGCATCTGTAAGGAGAGAAAAGAGCTGACGTTTCGAGTCCAGGTGACCCTTTGTCAAAGCTAAAAGGCACAGAAAGTGGGAGATATTTATACCGCCAGGGGGAGGGAATGAAAGATAGCCACAGAAACCAGGGAAAAAGGCTGCTAACAGCTGTCCACAGAGAGAATAAAGGGTGTGAATGGGCAAATGGCAGAGAAGGTGAAATGAAGATGCGGGGGGTTGGGTGGAATGGATGGGACAGAGGTAAGATTTAGAAAAGGAGAAACAAGGGGGGAAAAAAGGGAAGGGAAGGGGTGTAAAGTGGGGGGAAAGAGTAGAGGGGAAGAAAAATGAAGAAAGAAATCAAAGGTAGAGAACAGTAAAAAGTTAAATAATATAGAATGAAAACAAAGGGATCAAGGTGGAGTACAGCTAATCATCTGAAGCTATTGAATTCGATGTTGAGACTGGAATGCTGTAACGTGCCGAGCCGGAAGATGAGATGCTGTTCCTCCAGTTTGTGTTGAGCTTCACTGGAATATTGCAAAAACAGACATGGGAGCAGGATCGTGTGTTAAAATGGCAAGCAACTGGAAGGTCAGGGTCCTGACTGTGCATAGACCGAAGGCGCTCAGCAAAGCGATCACCCGGTCTACGCTTGGTCTCTCCGATATAGAGGAGACCACATTGGGAGCAGCGAATATAGTACACCAAATTTGAAAGAGGTGCAAGTGAAACGCTGCTTAACCTGGAATGAGTGTTTTGTACTTGGATGGTGAGCATGGAAGAGGTAAAGGAGCAGGTGTTACACCATCTGTGAGTGCATGGGAGGGTGTCCCACACCAGGACGGCCTGAGTGCTCTTTGCTTCTTTCTTGAAGAGGTCTGAACAATTCCTATCCATCACCACTCTCCTCCACCTGGCAGAACTCGTTCTACCACTCAACGACTTCTCCTTTAACTCATCCCACTTTCTCCAAATCAAAGGAGTAGCAATGGGCACCCACATGGGTCCTAGCTACGCTTGTCTTTTTGTGGGGTATTGGAACGTTCCTTGTTCCAGGCCTGTCCGGGTCCCCTCCCACAACTCCTTTGCCAGTACATCGATGACTATTTTGGTGCTGCTTCATGCTCTGGTCCAGACTCAAAAAATTCATAAACTTTGCTTCCAGTTTCCACCCCTCCATCGTCTTCAGCTGGACACTTCCCTTCCCTTCCTTGTCTCCATTTCCAGCAATAGACTATCTACCAATATCCATGACAAGCACACTGATTCCCACAGCTTTCTGAACTACAGCTCTTCACACTCTGAATCCTGTAAGGACTCCATCTCTTTCTCTCAGCTCCTTCACCTCCATCACATTTGTTCCGATGATGCCACCTTCCAAATAGTGCTTCTAATACGTGCTCCTTTTCCTCAACCATGGATTCCTATCTACAGTTGTCGACAGGGCCCTTAACAGTGTGCGCTCCATCTCCTGCACCATGACCCTCACCCCCTCCCTTCCCTCCCAGAACAAGGATAGAGTCCCCCTTGTTCTCACATTTCACCCCACCAGCCTCCGCATGCAATGCACAATCTACTGCCATTTTCGCCAACTCCAACATGATATCACCACCAAACACATTTTTCCTTCACTCCCTCTATCAGCATTCCGCAGAGACCATTCCCTCTGGGATAACCTAGTCCACTCCTCCACGATACCCAACACTTTTGCGTCACTCATGGAACCTTCCCATGCACTCGCAGAAGGTGTAACACCTGTCCTTTTACTGCGTCCATGCTTACCATCTAAGGTATAAAACACTCATTCCAGGTAAAGTGTTTCACTTGCACCTCTTTCAATTTGGTCTATTACATTCGCTGCTCCCAGTGTGGTCTCCTCTATATCGGAGAGACCAAGCGTAGACTGGGTGATCGCTTTGCTGAACACCTTTGGTCTGCACGCAATCAGGACCCTGACTTTCCGATTGCTTGCCATTTTAACACACGATCCTGCTCCCATGCCCACATGTCTGTCCTTGGCCTGCTGCAATGTTCCAGTGAAGTTCAGTGCAAACTGGAGGAACAGCATCTCATCTTCTAGCTAGGGACATTACAGACTTCCGGTCTCAACACTGAGTTCAACAACTTCAGATGATTTGCTGTACGCTACCTCGACCCCTTTGTTTTCATTCTATTTTGTTTAATTTTTTACTACTCTCTATCTTTTATTTCTTTATTGTCTTTCGTCATTTTTCTTCCCCCCCACTCTTTTTCCCCCTGCTTTATGCCCCTTCCCTCACCTTTTCTCCCCCTTTGCTTCTCCTTTTCTAAATCTTACCTCTGTCCCATCCATTCCGCCCCCCACCTCCAACATCTTCACTTTAGCTTCTCTGCTGTTTGGTCACTCATACCCTTTATTCTCTCTGTGGGCAGCCTTTTTCCCTGGTTTCTGTGGCTATGACTCATCTTTCATTCTCTCCCCCTGGCGGTATAAATATCTTCCACTTTCTCAGCCTTTTAGCTTTGACAAAGGGTCATCTGGACTCGAAACGTCAGCTCTTTTCTCTCCTTACAGAAACTGCCAGACCTGCTGAGATCTTCCAGCATCTTCTCTTTTGGTCCCGTTTCACTGCATCAGTTGCAGCCACGCTCTGAGCTGCTTGGCTCACAACTATCTGCCATTGGGCTAGGTGTGACTCCAGCTAGTAGGCAGCGACTCAACTCTTTCCCGCTGGCTTCAATTCTACCAGGGCTTCTTGACGCAACACTCAAATAACACGGGCCATCACTCTGACTACAATTCAACTCTTCTGTCCGTGTTTGGATCAAGACTGCAATGAGGTCTAAAGTTGGGTGGCCCTGGTGCAACCCAAAATGATGTGGAGGTGCTGGCATTGGGCTGGGGTAAAACAGAAAGAAATCTCACAACCGCAGCTTAAAGTCCAACAGGTTTAGTTGTAGCAAACACCCCAAGCTTTCGGAACACGCTGTTCCTTCGTCAGGTGGGTGCAAGTTCTCCCAATTTGAGAACCTGACAAAGGAACAGCGTGTTCCAAAAGCTTGGGGTGTTTGCTACAACTAAACCTGTTGGACTTTAAGCTGGTGTTGTGAGATTTCTTTCTGCGCAACCCAAAATGAGCATCGGTGAGCGAGTCTTCTGACCTGATATCTCCTTGCATGGCTCGATAACATACATTGTTTTATATTATCCCTGTGAAGCACCTTTGCAATGTTTTGTTAGATTAAAGGTGCTATATAAATATAAGGTGATTTGAGTTAGTGCTGCTTGATAGGCCTATCAAGGACATCTTCTATCACTTTACTGATGTTCAAGAGTAGACTGATAGGTGATAATTGGCCGGGTTGGATTTCTCCTGTTTTTTTTGTACAGGACACCTGGGCAACTTTCACCATTGCTGGATAGATGCCAGTGTTGGGGCACAGCTAGTTCTGGAGCACAAGTCATCAGTGTTTTTGCCAAAATATTGTCAGGGTCCATATCCTTCGCCACCAGTGCCTGCAGCTGTTTCTTTATACCATGTGGAGTGAACAGAATTGGCTGAAGACTGGACCTCAAGAAGATGCCGATAGATCATCAACTCGGCACTTCAGCCTCATCTTTTGTGCTGAAGTGCTTTGGTCCTCCATCGTTGAGGAATTTGTGTGGCCTCCTCCTCCAGTGAATTATTTAAATTGTCCACCACCATTCACACTGGATGTGCAGGACTACAGAGCTTAGGTCTGATCCATTGGCTGTGGGATTGCTTAGCTCTTAGCATGCTATTTCTGCTGTTAGGCCCGCAAGTAGCCCTGTGTTGTATCTTTAGGTTGATGGCTCATTTTTAGGTATGCCTGGTGTTGCTGCTGGCATGCCTTCCTGCACTCTTCATTGAACCTGGGCTCTATCCCCAGTCCACCATTGCTGGTAATGGTGGCCTGGGGATAGAATACAATTCTGCTGCTGATGGCACTCAGCTCCTCACGGACGCCCGGTTTTGAGTTACTAGATAAAAGCAAAATACCGTGGATGCTGGAATCTGAAAAACAAAACAGAGAATGCTGGAAAATCTCAGCAGGTCTGACAGCCTCTGTGGAGAGAGAATAGAGTTAATGTTTCAAGTCTGGATGATCCTTTATCACAGCTCCCTCTGATCTGTTCTGAATCTATCTGTACAATTCTGGTCGCCACACTACCAGAAGGATGTGGATGCTTTGGAGAGGGTACAGAAGAGGTTTTCCAGGATGTTGCCTGGTCTGGAGGGTATTAGTTATGAGGAGAGGTTGAATATAAGAAATAGGAGCAGGAGTAGGCCATCTAGCCCTTCGAGCCTGCCCCGCCATTCAATAAGATCATGGCTGATCTGAAGTGGATCAGTTCCACTTTCCCGCTTTCTCCCCATAACCCTTAATTCCCTTGTCTATCAGAAACCTATCTACCCGTGACTTAAATATATTCAGCGAGGCAGCTCCACCACTTCAATGGGCAGAGAATTCCAGAGATTCACCAACCTTTGAGTGAAGAAGTTCCTCCTCAACTCCGAACTAAACTGCAACCCCCCCCCCTTATCTTGAGGCTGTGCCCCCTAGTCCTGCTATCCTTTCTAAGCGGAAAGAGTCTCTCTACCTCTACCCTATCCATCCCCTTCATTATCTTATACGTCTCTATAAGATCCCCCCTCAGCCTTCTAAACTCTAACGAGTACAGACCCAAAAAGGTTGGATAAGCTCAGTTTGTTCTCACTGGAATGACAGAAGTTTGGAGAATGATCTGATAGAGGTGTTAAGTGGCATGGACAGACAGATGCTCTTTCCTAGGGTAGAAAAGTCAAGTAGTAGGGGATATAGGTTTAAGGTGCGTGGGGCAAAGTTTAGAGGAGATGTGCGAGGCAAGTTTTTTTACACAGAGGATGGTGAATGTCTGGAATGCGTTGCCCAGGAAGGTGGCGGGAGCAGGTACGATAGCAGCATTTAAGGTGCAACTGGACAAATACATGAATAGGATGGGAATGGAAGGCTAGGGGCTCTGTAAGTGCATACGGTTTTAGTTAGGCAGGCATCATGATCGGTGCAGGCTTAGAGGGCCGAAGGGCCTGTTTCTGCGCTGTACTTTTCTTTGTTCTTTCTCATTTGACACAGTCACACAGCCTCCCTCGGCAGGAACGGGCATGGGGTAATCACACGCTGTGTGTTTTTCCCCTCGTTGTCTTAGGGATGGTTTTGTGCTGGGAGCGCACGTTAGGAAACGAGGTCGAGGAAAAAAGGACTTTTTTTATATATACATTTCCTTGTGGTTGATATATTCTTGAACCGTAAATACACCAGTCACCGGCTCAGTTTCACTTGTTGTGGTTCAGAACTTGTGCAAGATCAAGAAATGTAGCAACTCCCAAGGGTTTTGTAGCAGTTGAATATGATGTTCAAGCACTGCCTGCACAGAAATCGACATATTACATGAATTACAAGAACGGGGGATGCTGGAAAATCTCTGCGGGTCTGGCAGCATCTATAAGGAGAGTAAAGAGCTGATGTTTCGAGCCCAGGTGAACCTTTGTCAAAGCTGAACGTCTGGACTCAAAACATCAGCTCTCTTCTCCTTACAGATGCTGCCAGACCCGCAGAGATTTTCCAGCATTTTCTCTTGTGATCAGCTACGATCTTATTTAATGCCAAACGCCCAATTTAAGTTTATTTATTCGTCACAAATAGGCTTACATTAACCCTGCAATGAAATTACTGTGAAAACCCCCTAATTGCCACACCCAGGCTCCTGCTTGGGTACACTGAGGGAGAATTTAGCATGGCCAATACACCTAACCGGCGTGTCTTTCGGACTGTGGGAGGAAACCGGAGCGTGGTGGCTAGCACTGCTGCCTCACAGCACCAGGAACCAGGCTCAATTCCCGGCTTGAGTCTCTCTCTATGTGGAGTTTGCACATTCTCCCCATGTCTGCGTGGGTTTCCTCTGGGTGCTCCGGTTTCCTCCCACAGTCCAAAGATGTGCAGGTTAGGTGGATTGGCCATGCTAATTACCCCCTTAGTAGCAGCGGGACTAACTAGGGTAAATGCATTGGGTTATGGAGATAGGGCCTGGGGCGGGGGGGGCGGTGGGGGGGGTAATTGTGATCGGGGCAAGCTCGACGGCTGAATGGTCTACTTCTGAAATGCAGGGATTCTATAATTCACCCGGAGAAAACTCGCACAGACATGGGGAGAATGTGCAGACTCCATACAGACAGTGATCCAAGCCGGGAATTGAACCTGGGTCCCTGGCGCTGTGAGGCAGCAGTGCTAACCACTGTGCCACCGTGCTGTAACTCTTTTTTTATGGTCATTATTTGCTACCTCCATTGATTTCAAATGGGAGATTAACAAAACAGGTCACCCATTGTAGATCATAACACAAAGACACGATCCAGCCCACATGAGCTTTTTACAACTATGTAGAGATCACAAAATATAACCACAACTGTGACAGGGGTTTACCTGCTAGTAACTTACCAGTTTCACTTCTGTAATAATCCATCCATTTATTGATGGTCTGCTTTATCCTCTTGTGTACCTGCCGCAGGTACTGGATGGTGACTTCCTTAAAAACGGGTGCATTTATGGTTGAAAAGGATGAACCCTTCACACTGGAACGCTTCCTGTTTAACTATGAAGGCAGAAGGTAGAATGAGTTTTATTTATTCACATCCTCCTCTTTCCCCTCCCTTAATTTGCAGTCAGACACATGGGAACATCACCATCCGCAAGATTCTCCCCAAACCATCCTGACTTGGAATAACGTCACCAGTTCTTCACTGTCGCTGAGTCAAAATCCTGGAGGTGGTACAGCAAAGGTTCACTAGGTCGGTCTCTGAGATGAGGGGGTTGCCCTATGATGAGAGGCTGAGTAAACTGAGTTTATATTCTCTAGAGTTTAGAAGAAAGAGGGACAATCTCATTGAAATGTACACGATTCTGAAGGGGTTTGATAGGGTGGATGCTAAGGGATTGGTCCCACTGGTTGGGGAATCTAAAACATGGGGAGACAAACCCTGGTTAAGGACTGAGATGGGGAGAAATTACTTCAAAGGGTTGTGAATCTTTGGGTTGCGGACATTCCATCGTTGAATACATTTAAGACTGGGATCGACAGATTTTTGATTTGATTTATTATTGTCACATGTATTAGCATACAGTGAAAAGAGTATTGTTTCTTGCATGCTATACAGACAAAACATACTGTTCATAGAGAAGGAAACGAAAGAGTGCAGAATTAGTGTTATAGTCATAGTAGAGAAAGATCAACTTAATGCAAGGTAAGTCCATTCAAAAGTCTGACAGCAGCTGGGAAGAAGCTGCTCGAGTCAGTTGGTACGTGACCTCAGACTTTTGTATCTTTTTCCCAACGGAAAAAGTTGGAAGAGAGAATGTCCGGGATGCATGAGGTCCTTGATTATGCTGGCTGCTTTGCCCAGGCAGTGGGAAGTGTAGACAGAGTCAATGGATGGGAGGCTCATTTGTGTGATGGATTGGGCTACATTCACAAACTTCTGTAGTTCCTTGCAGTCTTAGGCAGAGCAGGAGCCGTACCAAACTGTGATACAACCAGAAAGAATGCTTTCTAGGTGCATCTGTAAAAGTTGGTGAGAGTCATAGCTGATATGTCAAATGTCCTTAATCTTCTGAGAAAATAGAGGCATTTGTGGGCTTTCTTAACCACTGTGTCAGCATGGGGGGACCAGGGCAGGTTGTTGGTGATCTGGACACCTAAAAACCTGAAGCTCTCGACCCTTTCTACTTCATCCCCATTGAAGTAGACAGGGGCGTGTTCTCCTTTACGCTTCCTGAAGTCAAATGACAATCTCCTTCATTTTGTTGACATTGAGGGAGAGATTATTGTTGCTGCACCAGTTCACCAGATTCTTTATCTCATTCCTGTGCTCTGTCTCGTCATTGTTTGAGATCCGACCCACCCATCACCATCCCTGATGATGGTGTCATCAGCAAACTTGAAAATTGAATTGGAAGGGAATTTGGCCATACAGTCATTGGTGTATAAGAAGTATAGTAGGGTGTTCTTTTTTGGTTTTTAGAATTTTTGGTCTCTCAGGGAATTATGGGATAAGGGAAGTGGGGGGGAAAAGGGTGTTGAAGCCCAAGATCAGCCATGATCATACTGAACGGTAGAACAGACGCGATGGGCAGAATGGTCTACTCCTGCTCCCATATTCTTATGCTTTTCAACTCCAGTTATCTTTCGAGACTCACGTGTGAAAAGAGACCTCTTACATCCATTCAGGGCAAACAAGTCTTGTTCCATTATTCTTTTGCTCGATGTTTCACAGTTCCTCAAAAATATCTATCCGAGATCTCGATCCCAATGTGGAATTCCACTGGGTTTGCTCATTCCACAACAAGATGCTTTGTCATTCATTCTTTCTGGATGTAGTTAAGGTTAGGTTGAAAGAGTGAAGTTCTCAGTTGATTAGAGTCTTCATTTATAAAAATGGCATTGACATATGGAGAAAATAATCAAAAGGGCGAATGGAATGTAGGCCTTTCAATTGAGAAGACTAAAATACAAGCGAGTAGGAGGTCCACATTCAGCTGTAGAAAGCCCTGGTTAAACCACATCTGGAGTTACTGTGAGCAGTTTCAGGTACCACTCTTAGGAAGGATAGGAGGAGTGTAGAATAGATTTACTAAAATGATAGCTTGGCTCCAGGGTTTAAACGTTAAGGAGAGGCTACACAAACTAAGGTGGTAAACGCTGGATTTAGGAAGTTAAGAAGAGATTTAATTTTTTTTACGACATTAAGGGGAACTATTAAGATAGAGAGAAAAATTATTTCCACTGTTTGGGAAATCTAGGAATAGGAGCCTTAGTCTAAGACAAGGCTGAGGAGATAGTTGGTGACATAAAAGTAACATCATGGAACTTGTAATCTAGAGGCCCAGATTAATGCTCTGGGGACACGGGTTCAAATCCCACCATGGGAGCTGGTGGAACTTTAAATGTATGTAATAAATCTGGAATTTGAAGCTAACATAAAACAGTTGTACCATCTGGTTCAGTGATGTCCTTTAGGGAAGGAAATCTGCCAACCTTATCTGGTCCTACGTGTGAATTCAGACCCACAGCAATGTGAACTGCCTCTGAAATGGCCCAGTAAGTCACAATTCAGGGGCAATTAGTCTTGCCAGCATCACCCACATTCTCTGAGAGATTAAAACTAATAATCTAAAATTTAGATCCAAACCTTTCAGGAGTGAAATTAAGAAACGCAAGTACACAAAAAAAGGTGGTGGGCATTTCACTCTTCTTTCTCAAATGATAGTTAATGTTGGGTTAATTTTAAATCTGGGATTGACAGAATTTGGTAAACCAAAGGCACTAAGGGAAAGGGGGTACAGGACTGAAGTTTGCGGGTGCACCAGCGTCTCCCCATCCCCTGCCAGGAGTGATTCATTCCATTAATGGGGAACAAGCAGCTGACCCTGCTGGATGGAAAGGAGGCCATTAAGCTCCTCCCCAGGAGGTCAGGGAGTAAGGGGGGGTGCCCATTAGGCAGTGCCAGCCTGGCACCCTGTCACTGCACAAGGGACAAACTGGCACTGCCCACTGGATGTCAGGCAGTGCCAAGGGAGTGGGGCCATAGGCGGTGGAATCTATTGGGGACAGGGTCTATTGGGACGATTATTGGGGACGGGGGGAATCCGCTGCCACTCTGCACTGGGATCGCAGGCAGAGGGAGGGAGGGAGTGAGGGTGATCGGGGCTGGCCATCAGATTGGGGGCGAGGGGTAGTTGAGGCTGCCAGGACGTCGGGACATTTTTGAGGGTGGGGGTGAGGGCCGAGATCATCTGGAGAGGATCAGGAGACTGGGGCTGCCGGAGTGGGGGAAAGGGATACCTGGCCTAGCGGGGCAATTGGGAGATTGGGGCTGGAGGGGTGGTGGGGGGGGTGCTAGGGCACTCTGATGCAGAGGATGAGGGTGTGGAACTCCCATTTTACGACAGGTTGAGGATTTGTAATTTTTTTGGGAGAATCCTGGCATGGAGTCAGATAAAGGTGAGACGGGGGGGGGTGGGGAGAGCGGTGAGAAAGAGGGGAGCGGCAAGATGGGGATGGGGGAGTGGCGAGAAAGGGGGAAATAAATGTTGAACAGGTTGGGCTTATACCCACTGGATTTAGAAGAATGAGAGGTGATCTCGATCCTGAAGGAATTGGTGGGTACTGGGGGGGATGTTTCCACTTTTGGGGGAGTCTAGTACAAGGGGCACCATTGAAGAATAAGAGGTCTCCCTTTTAAGCCTGAGGTGAGGAGAATTTCTTTTTGTCTTCCCCAGGGAACAATGAAGGCTGGGTCATTGAACTTATTCAAGGCTGAGTTGGGCAGACCTTTGATAGACAAGGGATCAGACAGGGGGGCAGACAGGAAAGTGACTTCAGCCTACACCCAGATCAGCCATGAACTGTTTCAATACAGGAGTAGGCTCAGTAGGTCAAGTGGTCTACTCCTGCTCCTCAGTTCTGTGTTGCTATATCACGTGTGTGTTAACATTGACACTACGGACGCACCAAGCATTGTGTCACCTTCTTTCCTTCCTGCTCCATTGTTATTAACTACTTACTGCTCTGCTGGACCTTTTGACCCCTTCTCTACTCCTAATCTTCGATCCCTTCGTTTTCAAGAATGACTTGGCTGCTGATGATTTAAATGCCAGATCTGTCAGTAGCTCACCCTAAAATATTGCATAAACATGGAATTCACTGACCTAAAACACTGAAAAACACTTCTCATACATCTCAGTATGGATATGGCCCAATCCTTTGTTATATTTTAACACTGGCATTCAGCAACAAAATACTAATGTAACTCCCAGCAGGAACAGGATTGCATTGCTTTAAAGTCAGTAAGAAGTCTCACAACACCAGGTTAAAGTCACGTGTGCACATACACGGATGGCCTCAATCGGGATCTTGGGTTCATGTCACACTATCCAAGAAAAACTTGGACAAGTACATGGATGAGAGGGGTGTGGAGGGATATAGTCCAAGTACAGATCAGTGGGACTAGGCAGAAAAGTGGTTCGGCACAGCCAAGAAGGGCCAAATGGCCTGTTTCTGTGTTGTAGTGCTCTCTGGTTCTATGGTTTTATCTGTAACCCCCATGACTTGCCTGGGCTTGCAAAATCTCACTGTCTGGAAACAATACACATCTCTTAGACCTGTGCTTAAGCCTCTCTCCACTCACATTGTAACTTTTGAGACTTGATTACCTGTAAAGACTCACATCCCAATCATTATTTTGTAAATTGAGTTTGTGTCTTTATGTGCCCTGATTGTAAATAAAACTCCCACTCACTTGACGAAGCTCTGAAAGCTAGTGGCACTTGCTACCAAATAAACCTGTTGGACTTTAACCCGGTGTCGTGAGACTTCTTACTGTGTTTACCCCAATCCAACGCCGGCATCTCCACATCTTGCTTTAAAATATCAGACAACAAGTTACAAAGTCGAACACTGTAAAGCAAACCATTGAGTAAGGAGAGATATGGGGGATAACTGGGCCACTCCCAGATAATTGCAGCACAGGTCAAAAGCAGCGTTGCTGATACATCTAACTCCACGCCAGAACTGGCTGGCATCCACTGACGCTGAGTCAATGTTCACTCCTTGACTTACAGCACCAGCGCAATGCTGTAAACTCCTTTAGCCACCATCCACATGTGGCTGATTGGGAATCCAGATGTAGACAACTGCATTTCCAATTAGCAAATAAAAAAACAAGTAACAGACACCGTTGGTCATATATGATCTCAATAACTGTTTTGCATGACACACGCAGGTGAATTTTAACCTTTTCCCGCAAATGTCTGCCAGCTGCCAAGGGGAAAGCGGATTGGAGGTGTGCTCAGGTGAGGCCTGAACCCACCAACCCTCTGCCTCAGAAGCGAGTGTGCCACCTCTCCACTGAGCCACGGCTGATGGAGGACTGCTTCCGCCCGTGAGGAGACAGGCAGCTGGTTTTCAACACTTGCTTCACTTTTCATCTCAGGTTGCCAAGGCTGCAGGTTTGTCCAGAGCCGGGCGGGGTCACCAGAAACTAAAGAGACTGCCGCAACCCACTGCAGGGAAAAGAAAATCGGAGACGTAAAAAAATTGATGCTCTTTTAAATACTTTTGTTTGTCAGTTAATATTGGAGATGAGGGGGGAAAAGCTCTTCGACTAGGTTGCGTGTTCAAGAATGAAAAGGAATTTGTCCAACCAGAGTTGACAATCTTACAATTACATTTGTAAGACGGTAAGACGGGGATGATCTTAACATTACGCCCTGCTGGCCCATGGATGGGGTGAGCTGGTAAGATCGCAAGACAGCCAAGAAATCAGGTTTGTGACTGATTTCTTGCCTCTCATGATCTTATCGGCACCAGAGATCTGACGAGGTCAGCCTTGCACCCTTTTTTGGCATGAGGCTGAATAATTTATTTGGATTAAATTTAAATATGTTTTGCATGGATTTAATGAGCTGGAGATGGAATCATATGGGCTCACTTGCCTCTATGACCTTGCTGGGAGAGGTTCTCTCCAAGGCCAAGTGACATGCCTCTGCAGTAGTGACCTGCACATGCGCAGTGGCACCCTCTGCTGCTCTCAGCCGGCATTTGGAGAGAAACAGTTTTTGATTTTTTTACTTCTAAGTGGATAAGATTGCAGATTTGAACTTGCCCAAAAAACAGCTCTGAAACTTTCCCATTTTCACACTTGTCCTGGACTTAGACTTTTTTTTGATAAGATCGTCCCCCTGAAACTTTAGACAAAGTTGACTATCATTGAGCTGTACACACAGTGTCCTACACTCACCATTTCGTTAGGACTGGGTGGAATGACATCTGGCAAGGGGGAGAGAGAGAAGCGGATGATCTCGTAGCTCCACCTGAAGATGAAGTGGATGGAATATTGCCCAGTAATCCGGATAGTGATGTAGTCATTTATCTGGAGATATGGAACACAAGTCACACACTCTTTGGTATCACAGTAATAGCATTTTAGCTAGGATAGGAGGACAGGCTCCATACACTTGGTTTGTAGTCCCTTAAGTTCAGAGAATTGAGAGGAGATCAAATTGAAGGATTTCACGTGATTTAATGAGATTCAGTAAGATGAGGTGAGGCGCCCTGGTATTTGTCTGGGGTTGAAAAGAAAGCAGAAGGTGCATTTTCAGATAGGACGTGAGAAGTCAGGTTACATAAGACATAGGATTGGAAGTAGGCCATTTGGCCCCACAAGCCTGCTCTACTGTTCTATCAGATCCTGGCTAATCTGATTGTGGCCTCGACTCCACTTGCCTGTCTCTGTCAGATTCCCTGGTCAATCAAAAATCTGTTTAACTCAGCCTTGGATATATTCAGTAACGCAACCATCAGTGCCCTGTGCAAAGAGAGTTCCAAACACTCACCACCCTCTGCGAGAAGAAATTCCTCCTCATCCCTCGCTTCAATAGGAGAATCCTCATCTTGAAAATGTGCCACCAGTTCTAGATGTCCTCACAAGTGGAAATCATCCTCTCAGGATTGACCCTGTCAAGCAACCCTCAGTAAGATCACCTTTCATTCTTCTAAACTCCAAAGAGTGCAAGGCCTATCCTTTCCTCATAAAACAACTCATTTATCCCAAGAATAAGCCTGGTGAACCTTTTCTGAACTGCTTCCAAATAAGGAAAACTGTACACAGTACTTTGGGTGTCATGTCATCAAGTGTTGTACAGTTGCAGCAAGACTTCCCAAGTTTTATACTCCATTCACTTGCAATAACGGCTAACAGTCAGTCTGCCTTTCTAATTATTTGCTGTACCTTCATGCTAATCTTTTGTGATTCATGTACAAGGACATCCAGATCCCTCTGCACTGCAGCATTCTGCGCTCTCTCTCCATTTAAATAATATTCTGATCTTCTATTCTTCCCACCAAAATGGACAACCTAACACTTTGCTCCAAGTGCTAAATTTCTGTTCACTTCTGCATATCCCCTTGCCGACTCTTTTTATCTTCACTTGCTTTACTATATATTTTTGTATTATCAATTAATTTGATTCCAATACAGCCTGAACCTTTGCTCAAGTCATGAATATAGATGGTAAAGCTGAGCACTGCTCTTTGTGGCACTCCACCAGCTGAAGGTTGCCAACCCGAAGGGGTCTCAGTCATTTATTCAAAAGTAACCCCCCCCCCACCCCCACTCACAAACAACCAGCTTGATTAACATTGGGGATTTTCACAGTAACTTCGTTGCAATGTTAATGTAAGCCTACTTGTGTCAGTGGGGGTGAGGTTGGGAGGGGTGCAGATATTGGGGGTATGGATGTCAGACACTGGGGAGTATCAGCTCATCTTGGGAGTCAAATTGCACAGTGATAGTTTTATTGGTTTTGGGGATTAAAGGCAGTTTGTCCTGGGCCCAGCTTCCTCACCTTCCTTATATTACCGTGATTCCTCAGAACTGGGTAAACCCAGATTCCCCCAGTGAAAGCTAAAAAGATATTGTTAAATTTGAGACATGCTGCCTCTTTCAAACATGTCAGTGACAAACTGGTCTCCTGAGAGAGGCTGCTTTCACTCATAGAATCATAGAACCCTACAGTGCAGAAAGAGGCCCTTCGGCCCATCGAGTCTGCGCCGAATACAATCCCACCTAGGCCCTACCCCCATATCCCTACATATTATACCCCCTAATCCCCCTAACCTATGCTACCCTGGACACTAAGGGGCAATTTCTTAGCATGGCCAATCAACCTAACCCGCACATCTTTGGACTGTGGGAGGAAACCCACGCAGACACGGGGAGAATGTGCAAACTCCACACAGACAGTGACCTGAGCCGGGAATTGAACCCAGGACCCTGCGGCTGTGAAGCAGCAGTGCTAACCCACTGCACTACCGTGCCGCCCCTTGTTAAAGCTGAAATTGTGTGGGTTGGAAGCAGTTTAGGTTCGAAGGTGTGATTTGTGAAGGTTTTTCCTTACCCTCCCGTTCTTGTGGTTTCAAATGCCCCGCAAATTAAAGAAAAGATTTCTTCAGGAATGGGAATCAGTACGAGAGAGCACAATCTTCAGATGAAAATAAGTCAGTTTGGAGTCAATATCAGAGTGAAAATCAGCAGTTTACAGATTGTTGCGAGTTATATATATGAGATACAGGATTTACATTTATTACTGCCGGTTAGATATAGACAGTCTTAGAATGCTCTGCCCTAAGATTTCCTTCTTACACTGCACCCTCCATTTCTCATTATCCTCTGTCCCCTTTTGCCTCCTTTCATTCCTTTTCCCCCAACCTCCACTTTCCCTCACCTTTAAGTTAAAGTTTATTTATTAGTCACAAGTTGGCTTACATTAACACTGCAATGAAGTTACTGTGAAAATCCCCTAGTCTCCACACTCTGGCACCTGTTCGGGTACACTGAGGGAGAAATTAGCATGGTCAATTCACTTAATCCGCATATCTTTGGAGAGTGGGAGAAAACCGGAGCACCCAGAGGAAACCCACGCAGACAGGGAAAAAACGTGCAAACTCCACACAGACAGTGACCCAAGGCTGGAATTGAACCCGGGTTCCTGGCGCTGTGAGGCAGCAGTGCTAACCATCTGCCTCCCCTTGTTTCCATCCTCCCCTCTCCCTGTCAGTTTCCCATCATCCCCCACCCTCCATTTCGCCTTCTCCTCCATCCTCGGCTTCACCTTCTCCCCCACCCTCAGTTTCCCCTCATACCCCACCCTCAGTTTTCCCCTACCCCTGCTTTCCTGTGGCCTCCTGGAATCTCTCTCAGAGCAGCTGCTAATGTGAAAGCACAAGTCTAGACTGTCTATAACAGAGAGCTAATCTCTACAGGACAAATACAATAGCACTTATAGAATTCATACAGAGGTATGATGGATAGGATAGAGGTGGAAAGACTCTTCCCGCTCAAAAAAGACAGTAGGACTAGGGGGCACAGCCTCAAGATAAAAGGGGGGGGCGGTTTAGAACGGAGTTGAGGAGGAACTTCTTCACTCAAAGGGTGGTGAATCTCTGGAATTCTCTGCCCGTTGAAGTGGTGGAGGCTGCCTCGCTAAATATTTTTAAGACGCGGGCTGATGGGTTTTTGATAGGAGAGGGGATTAAGGGTTATGGGGAGAGGGCGGGAAAGTAGAACTGAGCAGCAACAGATCAGCCATGATCTTATTGAATGGCGGGGCAGGCTCGAAGGGCTGGATGGCCTACTCCTGCTCCTATTTCTTATGTTCTTATGTCATGTGATTAGGCATCACCAGGTCAGACGTCATGTGCCCAGAATATCACATGATCAAATCTCTAGTCATGCCTCCAAGTGGAGCTGGCAACTCTAATGACCCCCCCACGACCCCTCCCACCCACCCCCCCCCCACCACCCCCCCACCACACCACCCTCCACCCCCTCCACCCACCCCCCACCACACCACCCTCCACCCCCTCCACCCACCCCCACCCACCCCTTCCACTCACCCCCACCCACCCCTTCCACTCACCCCCTCCACCCACCCCCTCCACACCTCCCACCCCGCCCACTCCACCCCTCCAGCCCCGCCCACCCCACCCCAGCCCCACCCACCCCTCCGCCCCAACCCTGCCCACCCCAACCCCGCTCACCCCTCCAGCCCCGCCCACCCCTCCGCACCCCACCCACCTCCCCACCCACCCCTCCAAACCCACCCACCTCCCCACCCTCCCCTCCAAACCCACCCACCTCCCCACCCTCCCCTCCAAACCCACCCACCTCCCCACCCTCCCCTCCAAACCCACCCCTCCAAACCCACCCACCTCCCCACCCACCCCTCCAAACCCACCCACCTCCCCACCCACCCCTCCAAACCCACCCACTTCCAAACCCACCCCTCCAAACCCACCCACCTCCAAACCCACCCACCCCTCCAAACCCACCCACCTCCCCATCCACCCCCCCACCCACCCCTCCAACCCCACCCACCTCCCCACCCACCCCTCCAACCCCACTCACCCAACCCCACCCACCCCTCCAACCCCACTCACCCAACCCCACCCACCCCTCCAACCCCACTCACCCAACCCCACCCACCCCTCCAACCCCACTCACCCAACCCCACCCCCCCACCTCCCCACCCCCAGCCCCCACCCCCCCAACCCCACCCCCCACCCCCCCACCCACCTCCCAACCCCACCCCCCCACCCACCTCCCCACCCACCCCCCCAACCCCACCCACCTCCCCAACCCCACCCACCCCCCCCACCTCCCCAACCCCACCCACCCCCCCCACCTCCCCAACCCCACCCACCCCCCCCACCTCCCCAACCCCATCCACCCCCCCCACCTCCCCAACCCCACCCAACCCCCCAACCCACCCCCCCACCTCCCCAACCCCACCCACCTCCCCACCCACCCCCCCAACCCCACCCACCTTCCCACCCACCCCCCCAACCCCACCCACCTTCCCACCCACCCCCCCAACCCCACCCACCTCCCCACCTACCCCCCCAACCCCACCCACCTCCCCACCCACCCCCCCAACCCCAACCCCCGTCCCCAACACCCCACCCACCCCCTCCCACCCCACCCCTCCACCACACCCCCGTCCCCAACACCCCACCCACCCCCTCCCATCAGACAGCAGCCCTTTACCACTCATCACCAGGATTGTTAGCCACCCTTACCCCTGATTCAGATTCTATAGATACAAACCTTGACCCATATCGGTTCAGCAAGCCTCCCCCGTCTTGGCCATTGCCAATTCTTCATTATACTATCCTTTAGATATATCATCACACCACCTTGCTCGTGGAACTGCACGACCATCGCATTTCTAACAACATACAATCAGAGACAATTACCTTTTCAACTCAAAATCATCGACAGGGATTTTAATGGAACTCACAACAGCAGGATACGTGGCTGAATTAGGCAGGAGAGGGTAGATAGACAGGGTTAGAGGTGTGCCTGTGGCAGGCTGGGTCTCATGCTAGCTTGCGGGGAGAGTGGGTTTCTTATTTGTCACACATTTGCAAGTCATGAATGCTCATTAATGTAAGTTTTAAAAATTACAGCCTTCATTTGAGATGAAGTCAGCAACACGTGAGAATTTCACATTCATTTAAAGGTGCCGTGCACTAGTCAGCTTGTGCTGCTGTGTCTCACGAGGGTGTTTTTTATATATTGAACTCTGTGGCACAGGGAGGGTAGCAGGAGAATGGTAGCTTGCACGGAGTCAGGGGACCAGCTGAGGGATAACTTTTGTCCAGGATCCCTGGCTGCCCCCATGTTTCTCAAGTTGTGGTTGTGGGATCTTTTATATCCACTTTAACAGCTGGATTGGTCTAATGTCTCAGAAAGAAAGCTTTACATTTCTATTGTGCCTTCCAAACCGTGGACCATCCCAAAGCACATTATAGTTAATGAAGTAGATCCGAAGCGTAGTCAGAGGAAACGCAGCAACTAAATTGCGCACAGCAAAATCCCACAAACAGCAATGTGAAAAGGACCATTTCATTTGTTCCTGTGACATTAATTGGAAGGGATAAATTTTGGCTCAGACACCAGGAAGAGCATCCTTATTCTTCTTCAGAACAATGGCCATGAGGTCTTTTACATCCACCAGGGCAATTGACCTCAATTAAACCTCTTGTCTGACAAACAGTGCAGCTCTCCCTCAGTACTCCATTGGAACGTCCATCTGAATTTTGTGCTGAAATCCTGGAAAGGATCCTTGATTCAGAACCTTCTCATCCTGCAGCAGGTCACCATTGAGCCCAGCTAACATGTTGGAAATATATTGAGCTTTGAGGGGGGGTGGTGGAAAGCAGGGGCTGTCACTTCCTGTGGTCTCCCAGGAACAGAATTCAGGACTGTAAAAACAAACCTTATAAAAAGTTACCCCTGTGCTTAACTGTTTCTTACTGGGAGCGAGACCATGCTTAAAGTAAACAGTGCTCACGTGAGCAACAGTAATGCAGACAATCGACAACAACTTACAATAAACTCATTGAACAAAACAGCATGTTGTTTCTAATACGCAGAAAACAGACAGTACTCAACCAGCCTGCACTCACAAAACCCAAACCAAGGCATCTACTGTCAAGTGTGATTCTGTTGGGCAGCATTTGCTGAATACTCCTGAGTGTGCTGAGTAATAGCTGCACTAACAACCAGTTTAAGATCATCAGACATGGTCATAAACTGGTTCATTTAGACATGCTTTAAGTGACACACATTCACACAACAGGGACACATCCTCTGCAAACAAAAGTAACATATTCAAGCTTTGTGCCCCTATTGAATTGTTCGGGGAGCTTGGGAAGCCAATCAATCCCCATTGCCTTCTCCATGGCAACACAATAGCCAATCAAAATTCACTTACCAACTACCCTTTTCTCCTGTGGTATAAATTGTCATGATCATTTAAATTATGTTTGACCTGATAAGCATGAGATGAAAAGCTTTGGCAACATGTTTCAAGTTTCAGCAATATTCAAATTTGTAGTTATATGGCGGCTTTTTACATAACATTTCACCACAGTGATATGAAACAAAACAATTACCGGTGAGGATGAGCATGATTTCAATTTCACAACTATAATTTCATAAACGTGAGGGTCAAAGATGATGCCACTCAGTGTGTTTAGACACACTTAACTTAGTTCAAGTTTAACAATACTCTTACATTCTTTTATTATTTAACTTACTCGCCCGATAAGAAAATACTTCCATGACCAAATGGTGTGAAACTAGCCAGTAAAACAGGCTGTAGTGCTGAATCACTGAAGATATTGGTGTAAAATGCTCCTTGACAGGAAAGTCCAGAGTGACTGCGACAGACGGCAATATTACCTGAAGGATAGCTGAACTTAAAGTCAAGGAGTAACTCAGAAGGAATGGTTTCACTGATAGGGATATCACTCTTACAAGGAATAGTTCAAAATGTTACACAATAATAGCTGGTTAGCATTCAGCCTCTTCACACCCTCACCTTCACCCCACCCTTACCCTCTGTCATTCTGACCTATCCCTATCATCTTCACCCTAACCTTCAGTGATAAACCCATCACCCTCACTCCCACTGCATCCTCAGCCCCTATGAATCCACACAAAGCCTCTTGCCACCTCCCTGACCCTCAATCTCACCATCAAACTTCACCCTCAACCTCGCTCAGGCAACAACAATATGTAGATAGCACCTTTAACACAGTTGAACATATCATAGAATTCCTAAGCGCAGGAGGAGACCACTTGGCCCATCGAGTCTGCACCGACACCAATCCCACCCAGACCCTATCCCGTAGCCCCATATATTTACCCTACCAATCCCCCTGACACCAAGGGGCAATTTAGCATGGACAAACCACCTAACTCATGCATCTTTGGACTGTGGGAGAAATCGGAGCACCCAAAGGAAACCCATGCAGACACGGAGAGAACGTGCAGACTCCACACAGACAGTGACCCACAAGCCAGGAATCGAACCAAGGTCCCTGGCACTGGTGAGGCAGCTGTGCCAAACATTGTGCTGCCCACTGCCACCATGCCACCCATGCTTAACAAGAAACGTCATTACTCATAAAACAATGTTCATACCAAGCCACATAAAGAGAGGCTGGAGAGATGACCATCAGCTTGTTCAAGGAGATAGGTATTAATAAGTGTCTTAAAGTGAGACAGAGAGATGAAGAGATGTAGGGAGAATATTTCAGAGTTTAGGTCCAAGCAACCGAAGGTATGACTGTAAAGGATGGCACAATAAAAGAAGGTGATGTATATGATGTCAGAATTGGAGATTTTTTAAAAAATCATTAATTTTTGGGATATGGATGTTGCTGGCTGGCCAGCATTTACTGCCTATCCCTGATTGCCTTTGGAAGGGTGGTACTGAGCTGCCTTCTTGAACCACTGCAGTCCCTGTGGTGTAGGTACACCCATAGTACTGTTAGGGAGAGAGTTCCAGGATTTATTTCCAAGTCAGGAAGGTGACTGGCTGCTTAAGGAATCTTGCTGAGTTGCAGCAGTGCACCTTGTAGATGGTACAGTCCGCTGCCACTGTTCATCAGTGGCAGAGGGAGTGAATGTTTGTGAATGGGTGACAATCAAACAAACATCTGCCTTGCAACTATGCCGGACCACATTTGGAATATCGTGTACAGTTCTGGTAACCTCATTATAAGGAGGGTGTGGAAGCATTGGAGGGAGCGCAGAGGAGATTTACCAGGATGCTGCCTGGTTTGGAGGGTAGGTCTTAAGGTTGAGGGAGTTGGGACTTTTCTCTTTGGAACGGAGGAGGATGAGAGGTGACTTAATAGAGGTTTATAAGATGATGAGGGGGATTGATAGAGTGGACATGCAGAGACTATTTCCTCGGGTGGATGTAGCTGTTACTAGGGGGCATAACTATAAGGTTCGTGGTGGGAGATATAGGAGGGATATCCGAGGTAGATTCTTTACTCAGAGAGTGATTGGGGTGTGGAATGCACTGCCTGCTGTGATAGTGGAGTCGGACACTTTCGGAACTTTTAAGCGGTTATTGGATAGGCACATGGAGCACTCCAGAATTATAGGGAGGGGATAGCTTGATCTTGGGATTGGACATAGCTCGGCACAACATTGAGGACTGAAGGGCCTGTACTGTGCTGTAATTTTCTATGTTTCTATTTCTATTTAATGACTATTGCCCGGTGACTCTGATATTCATCATCATGAAGTTCTTCGAGAGTTTATTCATGACACGAATCAATTCCGGCTTCCCTGATTACCTAGACCCACTGCTGTTCACCTAGTGCTGCAACAGATCCACAGCAGACACCATCTTCCTGGCCTTACACTCAACTATGGAACACCTAGATAACAAGGACACCTATGCCAGGCTCCTATTTATTGACTACAGCTCAGACTTCAGCACCATTATTCCTACGAAACTCATCTCCAAACTCTGTGGCCTGGGCCTCGGCTTCTCCCTTTGCGACTGGATCCTAGGTTTCCTAACTCACAGACCACAATCAGTAGGGATAGGCAACAACACCTCCTCCACGATCATCCTTAACACTGGTGCCCCACAAGGCTGTGTTCTCAGACCCCTACTATACTCCTTATAAACCTCTGACTGTGTGGCCAAATTCCCCTCCAATTCGATTTTCAAGTTTGCTGATGACTCCACCGCTGTGGGTCGGATCTCAAACAATGACGAGACAGAGTACAGGAATGAGATAAAGAATCGGGTGAACTGGTGTGGCAACAATAATCTCTCCTTCAATGTTAGTAAAATGAAGGAGGTGAACTGGAGCTGGGTGTGGAGTGTACACATGAAAGTTTACTGACTTCTTAATGAAGTCACCAAGAGACAGCTGATAGGTGAGGAATAGAGGAAAATGGACAACACAGCAATTCACCCACCCCCACTTCACCTTCACACATCCCCCTCCCCAACCTCTTCACTCTCGCCATCCCCTCGCCCTCCCCATCCCCCTCGCCCTCCCCATCCCCCTCGCCACCAACCTCACCCTCCCTCTCCCCATCCCCCTCGCCACCAACCTCACCCTCCCCCTCCCCCTCATTGCCCACATTACTTGCTTAATTTTAACTGTCCACTTGTGGGATAGCTAGATTCGAAATGAACCTTCTATTCCATGACTGACTTAACCTTTGCAATTTCCAATCTTTGAAATATCCAAGGTAAAACTAAGGCTATCTTAAAAAGAAATGAGTAGATTGAGGGTCCAATCTCAGACTGTGTGGGTCCCATTTAGTCAGCAAGGCCCAGAGGGGTAGAGGGTTCTGCGCTGGTCTGACCACGTAGGCAGAAACTGAGCCCAGGCTCATGGTGACTATGGTGCCCCCTGGTCACTCCCTTCAATATGTATCAACATCTCACTTTCAAAGCCAGCACATTGCCCTTTGTCACTGAGTCCTAAATAAGCTGGGATTGGTGTTTCAAGGATACTAAATGAAGGAGGATCCATCATTCAATGAATAATACATTTTACTTAATGCAGGATTCTCCACCTTTAAGACTGGGATAAGGGGTTTTCCATCTCTTAAAAGTGGCACCTCGGGCACTACAAAGGACTTCCTGAACTTGGATATTGATTCAGTTCTGGCTTCTTCATAATGCAGCAGAATCACCGGCTTTCCCAATCCATGTTTCATCATAGTCTCTTTTTCAAGGTTTCTGATTAGAAAATAAAAGAGAGAAAAATCAGCTGTAATTGTGGGTATGGGTGGGGGAGAATGGGAGGGTGGTGGAGGTTAAATACTCGGTGAGTGTTGGAACAGGTTCTCTGCAGCTGGTGCAGAAATCCAGAACCAGATATAGTGATGACCTGTGACCCAAAAACAGTAGAGAAAAAAAAATCTTTGAAAGTGGAATTGTTTTAAAGTGATGTTTGAAGATGACTTTGCATCAATTACAATGGGATCAATTGTAATTTTCTTGGGTAGTAAGAAATACTGGTCCATGTGACTTGGTGACCCTTGACCTGGAAGCGGAGCCAACAAGAAGGAAATTAAGAAAAATTCAATTTGGCTGGTACACACGAAGGGGAGCTGCGGACTCGAAGGATAGTTACAAGCAGAGGAGTTGGAGAGTAAAGGCAGATGCAGACACAAAGAGAAAACAGACAGAAGCAGAAAGAGGAACACAGGGAATTATAGTGAGGAGAAGAAGTAAGTCACTCTCAGGAAGAGATCAGCTTTTCTGTTTGAAGACAGATCTCTTGGAGACAGTGGGGGGAGTTTTCCATGGGAATTGTAGCGGGCAGAGGAAGAACAGCCACACAAAGGTCTGTTGACCTCGGGTAGAACTTTCTGGTTTTGGGGTGAGCACAGCCTGAAAGTCCCACCCACTGTGTGAGCTGGCTAAAAGGTCTAAAACCTGGAAAGCTATGTTAATAGCTAGGATACACTAAATAGCTGGATGTTTCCCAGAACTGGCCAAACCATGACCCGGGACATTATTAGTTGAATTTTTGGAAAGGACTCTGGAAAACGACACCATCAGGGTTGATATGACCCAAGGGAGAGAGGGTTCATTGAAATGTGCCTTGCTGATGGTAATGCTACCCACGAATCGCAAATGTGAAAGCTATCGTTGGATAGAACTCCTGACCTATTGTGCTTGAATAAAGACGAGCATATGAGGAACTATGTAACTATGTCATGCCACATTTGGGTGGGAATTATACAAGTGCTTGTGGTTGTGCAAGACTTATCTTAGTGTACTGAGTGTAATTTACCTTTTTTATTGAAAAGTATCATTAGCCTGTTAATTCATGTTTAATTTGTGTTGGTTTTGATTTGTGATAAAGTAAAAGTTACAACGAGTGGGATCTCATTGGTAATTTCTTCATTTGGGAGTCACTCAGTAAATGTGGGTACTTTTGGTTATTTTTGGTTGGCGCTCCCCCCTGGGGTTGCTAATAGCAAAAAGTCTGACAACACCAGGTTTTAGTCCAACCGATTTATTTGATAGTAAAAGCACAAGCTTTCGGGTTAGTCCCTTCGTCAGGTGACGAAGGGACTAACCCGAAAGCTTGTGCGTTTACTATCAAATAAATCGGTTGGACTAAAACCTGATGTTGTCAGACTTTTTACTGTGTTTACCCCAGTCCAACGCCGGCACATCCACATCGTTGCTAATAGCATCAGTAATACGGTGCACAATGAACTGGGGGATACAGGTTTAACCTCCAGCCTTGGCAAATCTTTGCATCCAGGATTAACCAGGCAATGTTGCCGCCTCAGGAAATTCATCCGTTGCAGCACCCACATTTCAGAATCCCACTCTGGATTTGTGTGTACAACCTGAATGTTAGCTTCTCTGGGAGCGAATAATCAGCCAAACTCAAAGGCAAGTGAGTAGGAAAAGAAAGGTTCTTAAAATATTGAATGTTATAGCACTAAAGGAGGCCAATCGGCCCATTGTGTGTGTGCTGGCTCTTTGAAAGAGCAATCCAGTTATTCCACTCCCTTACTCTTTCTCCACTGAATGTCCTTTTCAAGCATTTCTCCAGCTCCCTTTTGAAAGTTATTATTGAATCTGCTTCCAGCACTTTCCAGATCATAACAACTTCCTGGACACGCTGTTCAACTATGTCTCCTGCTGAGATTGGGGGGCACAATTAGCAGTGTGGAAGCCCCTTCAGCTCTGTGACTCTAACAGAACCATGACACTGGTATCTCGCCTCCTCAGCCAATTAGGGATGAGATGTCGATTCGGACAAAGGAAGGATTTTTTATTGAAGGGAATGGGTTAGAATGGAGGCTGCTGAAAGCACTGGAATGGAACCAGAGGAAACTTGGATAGATTGTACCCCCCACGCCACCTCCCAAATAGGTCCCTCAATCATACCTGAGGGATTTGCAGTGAGATCCACTCTAGCAAAACCTCTCCACCCCAACAGGGGTGAATGGAAGTGCCGGGGAAGTCATCAGCTGGAGTGCGCTTCCTCCAGCCTGGAAACAATGTACCCAGAGGATCAGGAATAAGAAATAAGAACATAAGAAATAGGAACAGGAGTAGGCCATCTAGCCCTCCAAGCCTGCCCCGCCATTCAATAAGATCATGGCTGATCTGAAGTGGATCAGTTCCACTTTCCCGCTTTCTCTCCATAACCCTTAATTCCCCTGTCTATCAGAAACCTATCTACCCGTGACTTAAATATATTTAGCGAGGTAGCCTCCACCACTTCAACGGGCAGAGAATTCCAGAGATTCACCACCCTTTGAGTGAAGAAGTTCCTCCTCAACTCTGATCTAAACTGCCCCTCCCCCTTATTTTGAGGCTGTGCCCTCTATTCTGCTTTCCTTTCTAAGTGGGAAGAATCTCTCTACCTCTACCCTATCCATCCCCTTCATTATCTTGTAAGTCTCTATAAGATCCCCCCTCAGCCTTCTAAACTCCAACGAGTACAGACCCAGTCTATTCAATCTCTCCTCATAGGCTAACCCCCTCATCTCCGGTATCAGCCTAGTGAACCTTCTCTGTACTCCCTCCAAGGCCAATATATCCTTTCGCAAATGCGGCGACCAAAACTGCACCCCCAATGGGTGCAGGAATAGAAAGTGGAATAACGTTATCAGGTGCCAAGCTCCACATTCTCCAGCACTGCACCCCTCACAATGACACACCTTACACCTCCACTCGTTCCTCTCTCTCCAGATCAATATCAAAACAGGCAACACTCGCCCTCTCCACAGGCCTCACAGTCAATCTGCACCAATAATGTCTTTCCCCCTTTTCCACACAATCCATTTCTTACACTCGGAACTTTAGTGAAGAAGCAGAGAGCACACAGCGAGAGCCGGTGGGTGTGAGGGAGCTGGCCCTCCAGTGGCAGGCACCTTGATAGCCGCTGGCGGTGTGTTCCCACCTGCTCCTCTGGGAAACAGCCTGATCCTCCTGAATCACTGGTGTTCAGACACGTGGAGGGAGCTAATCGTCTGCTTACAGACTCTGTGCTGGGGTATTACCTCCTTCCAACTGGATATCCATCCCCTGTGCCTTGTGGAGGAGTAAATGTCTTTGAGAGAAGGCAGTGTGTGTTGCTCCTGCTGTTACTGTTGGTGTGTGTGCTGCTCCTCGAATTCCTCATCAGAGGGAGAAGGTAGACCTGCTCCCAAACCATAATAAAAGCTGGCAGCAAAGGAGTGCAGCTGAAGGTGAGTGAAGTGCAAGGTGGTTGAAGTGACTTCCGAGGAGGTAACAACCACCTGTCAAACACTGAAAGCGTTCCCTCAAAAAGAATCCTGTGAGGAGTATCTCTCATCTGCGTATGGCTGCTGATCAAAGACTTCCTGGCCTGTCAGTTTCACTGAAGAAACCACTGTGGACTCACATCAGTGACCCTGCTGGGTTCCCAGCGCTCTGTTAAGTCCAGAATGGGTGGTTAAAGCAACAACTATTTCAATGTCTAAATACCTTACTTCACAGCTCCCCTGCTTGAATTCAAATCAAGAGAAAGATCTTTAACCTGCGCTTAATGCTCCTTCTACTCATACTGTCAGCATCTTTAAGACTTGAATAGCAGGTTAGGTGTAAAGACTCGCATTCTAATCAGTAATCTGTAAACTGTCCGTGCTGTTATATGCTCTGTCTGAGGCCAGAACTCTCCATTCACCTGACGAAGGGGCAAACCCCGAAAGCTTGTGAGTTTACTATCAAATAAATTGGTTGGACTTAAACCTGGTGTTGTCAGATTTCTTACTGGATTCAAATCTACCCAGGTGAGGCCAAGTTTTGGGCAGGACAATGTTAGTTCCTGATCTGACCTCGCATTTAGGGGATTTAAGTACTCAACACCCCCCAACCATCCCACATGCATCCCCACCCTGCGTCTCAGCATTTCTCCCAAATGATGGATAATTAAGGGTAGGAGGGATTACTATTTAAAGGGCGAAAAGCTGAAGCATGCTATGGTGCAGAGGGACCTGGGGGTCCTTGTGCATGAGTCGCAAAAACCCAGCCTGCAGGTGATCAAGAAAGTGAATGGTATGTTGGCCTTTATAGCGAGGGGGATAGAATATAAAAGCAGGGAGGTCTTGCTGCAACTGTACAGGGCACTGGTGAGGCCGCAGCTGGAGTACTGTGTGCAGTTTTGGTCACCACACTTGCGCAAGGACATTTTGGCCTTGGAGGGAGTGCAGAGGAGGTTCACTAGGCTGATACCGGAGATGAGGGGGTTGGACTATGAAGAGAGACTAAAGAGACAGGGTCAGTACTCATTTGGGTTTAGAAGGCTGAGGGGGGATCTTATAGAGACGTTTAAGATAATGAAAGGGATGGATAGGGTAGAGGTAGAGAGATTCTTTCCACTCAAAGGACAGCAGGACTAGAGGGCACAGCCTCAAGATAAGGGGGGGGGGCAGTTTAGATCGGAGTTGAGGAGGAACTTGTTCACTCAAAGGGTGGTGAATCTCTGGAATTCTCTGCCCGTTGAAGTGGTGGAGGCTACTTTGCTAAATATATTTAAGACACGGGTAGGTAGGTTTTTGACAGACAAGGGAATTAAGGTTTAAACTGATTCGGAGGGGGGGAGGGATAGTGAGGAAAGGGGGTGAAAGTGAGGGGGGCATAGTTGGGGAATGCAGGGCACGGCATAGTGGGGGTGGGGCGGAGCAGGGTTTGAAATGCGTGTACTTTAATGCGAGGAGTATTCGCAATAAAGTGGATGAACTTGCAGCGTGGATCAGTACCTGGGACTTTGATGTTGTGGCCATTTCTGAGACATGGATAGAGCAGGGTCAGGAATGGATGTTGCAGGTTCCGGGGTACAAATGCTTTAGTCGGAGTAGAGAAGAAGGTAGAAGGGGGGGTGGGGTAGCATTGCTAGTCAAGGACTGTATCACAGTGTCGGAGAGAAAGTTTGATGAGGACTTGTCAGTTGAGGTAGTATGGGCGGAGATTAGAAATAGGAGAGGAGAGGTCACCCTGTTGGGAGTCTTTTATAGACCTCCTAAAAGTTCTAGAGAGGTTGAGGAAAGGATTGCGGAGACAATCCTGGTTAGGAGTGAAAGTAATAGGATAATTGTTATGGGGGACTTTAACTTTACGAATATTGATTGGAGTTGCTATAGTTCTAGCTCGCTAGAGGGGTCAGTGTTTGTACAAAGCGTGCAGGAAGGTTTTTTGTCTCAGTATGTAGACAGGCCAACTAGAGGTGAGGCTATATTGGATTTGGTGCTGGGAAATGAGCCAGACCAGGTGCTAGACTTGGAAGTTGGTGTGCATTTTGGTGATAGTGACCACAATTCGGTTACGTTCACCTTAGTGATGGGAAGAGATAGGCATGAACCTCGGGTCAGCAATTTTAGCTGGGGTAAGGGCGATTATGAGGCTATCAGGAGTGAATTAGGACGCATGGATTGGATTAGGGGATTACAGGGACTGGGAACGTCTGAAATGTGGAGTTTTTTCAAGGAGCAGCTACTGCGAGTCCTTGATAGGTATGTCCCTGTCAGGCATGGTGGATTTGGTAGATCTAGGGAACCGTGGTGCACTAAAAGAGTTGAGTCGATGGTTAAAAAGAAAAAGGAGGCTTATGTTCGGATGAGATTGGAGGGCTCAGATAGTGCACTAGAAAGCTTTAGATTGGCTAGGAGGGAGTTGAAGAGTGAGTTGAGAAGGGCTAAAAGAGGACATGAGAAGACTTTGGCTGATAGGATTAAGGAGAATCCTAAGGCGTTCTATAAGTATGTCAAGAACAGAAGGTTGGTCAGGGCAAGATTAGGGCCAGTTACAGACAGCAGGGGGAAGTTGTGTGTGGAACCGGAGGAGATTGGAGAAGTATTGAACCAATATTTCTCTTCGGTGTTCACGCAGGGGGACATGAATATAGCTGAGGAGGACATTGGGTTGCAGGGGTGTAAAATAGACAGTATTACGGTTGATAAAGAGGATGTGCTGGAAATTCTTGAGGGGCTGAAAATAGATAAGTCCCCTGGTCCGGATGGGATCTACCCTAGGATTCTCTGGGAGGCTAGAGAGGTGATTGCAGAGCCTCTGGCTCAGATCTTCAGGTCGTCATTGGTCTCTGGTGTAGTCCCGGAGGATTGGAGGATAGCGAATGTTGTCCCATTGTTTAAGAAGGGGAACAGAGACTTTGCCGGGAATTATAGACCGGTGAGTCTTACTTCTGTTGTGGGCAAGGTTTTAGAAAAAATTATTAGGGATAGGATTTATAGTTATTTGGAGTGTAATGAATTGATTAGAAATAGTCAGCATGGTTTTGTAGCAGGTAGGTCGTGCCTTACTAACCTTATTGAGTTTTTTGAGAAAGTGACCAAAGAGGTGGATAGGGGTAAGGCAGTTGACGTGGTATACATGGATTTTAGTAAGGCGTTCGATAAGGTTCACCATGGTAGGCTTCTGCAGAAAATGCAGATGTATGGGATTGTGGGTAATCTAGGAAGTTGGATCAGGAATTGGCTATCAGATAGGAGACAGAGGGTGGTGGTGGATGGTAAATATTCATCATGGAGTGCAGTTACGAGTGGTGTGCCTCAGGGATCTGTTTTGGGGCCACTGTTGTTTGTAATTTTTATTAATGATCTGGATGAGGGTATAGTTGGGTGGATTAGTAAATTTGCTGATGACACCAAAGTTGGAGGTGTGGTAGATTGTGAGGAAGGGTGTCATAGTCTGCAGGGAGACTTAGATAGGTTGCAGAGCTGGGCCGAGAGGTGGCGGATGGAATTTAATGCGGAGAAGTGTGAGGTAATTCACTTTGGTAGGAGCAACAGATGTGTCGAGTATAGGGCTAACGGGAGGACTTTGAATAGTGTGGATGAACAGAGGGATCTAGGTGTGTGTGTACATAGATCCCTGAAAGTTGGGAATCAAGTAGATAAGGTTGTCAAGAAGGCGTACGGTGTCTTGGCGTTTATTGGTAGGGGGATTGAATTTAGGAGTCGCAGTGTAATGTTGCAACTGTACACTACTCTAGTGCGGCCGCACTTGGAGTACTGTGTGCAGTTCTGGTCCCCGCATTACAAGAAGGATGTGGAGGCGTTGGAGAGGGTGCAGAGGAGGTTTACTAGGATGTTGCCTGGTATGGTGGGGAGGTCCTATGAGGAGAGACTGAGGGATCTAGGGTTGTTTTCGTTGGAAAGAAGGCGGCTAAGAGGGGATCTTATTGAAACATATAAGATGATTAGAGGTTTAGATAGGGTGGATAGTGATAGCCTTTTTCCTCGGATGGAGAAAGCTAGCACGAGGGGGCATGGCTTTAAATTAAGGGGGGGTAGCTACAGGACGGATGTCAGGGGTAGGTTCTTTACCCAGCGGGTGGTGAGGGATTGGAATGCCCTGCCTGCTGCAGTTGTAAATGCGTCTAGTTTGGGGGCGTTTAAGAGATCTCTGGATAGGTTTATGGACGAAAAGGGATTGGTATAGGCTAGTGGGTCATAGTTTTTGTAACTGGTCGGCGCAGCGTCGTGGGCCGAGGGGCCTGTTCTGCGCTGTAATGTTCTATGTTCTAAGGGTTATGGGGAGAAAGCGGGAAAGTGGAACTGATCCACTTCAGATCAGCCACGATCTTATTGAATGGCGGGGCAGGCTCGAAGGGCTAGATGGCCTATTCCTGCTCCTATTTCTTATGTTCTTATGTTCTTATTCATATTCTGGGTTTTTGGATAATTCCCTTTAACCTGTGTTCGCTGGTTTCTGACTGTTCTTCCAATTGATAGTTACTCTGCGCTAACTCCATCAAACCCCCACATCGACACCTCCTTGAAACCTCCCCGTAAACATCCCTGATCCAAGGGGAAAAGCTCAGCTTCTCCACATAAGGACGTTTCTCTGCCCCCAGCACTCCTCCACCCCCACACCGTTCTGTTGAATCTCCCGCGACGTTCGATTAGAAATGATTTTGTTAAGAAAGGATTCCATTTAAAATATTTACATTCTTTCATTCGCAGCCTGAATTCTCTCCAACACCATGGTGCAAATTTCCTCCCAGTCCAGTTTTTCAATGGTTTCATCGTAGGCTTTAATGATCCAGCCTAGCAAACAACCAAAGGAAGATAATTAATGTGGTGAGCGTAAGAGTTTAAAAATTCATTTACAGGATAAGGGTGATTTTGGCCAGGGGAGGGCATTTATTGTCCATTCCTGATTCTCCTGAAGTGGTGGTTACAAGGGGCTTTTCTAACACGCAGAAGATAATGATTTAACGTGACTTAACTTGCTCAGCCAATTCAGAATCCATATACTCCACTAGTCACCATCCGCCAATCCGAATAGCACCCGTTGACCCCCACTCTCTGCCTCCTATTTGACAACCAATCCTCTATCCACGCTAACACCCTACCCCCAACTCCATGTCCCTCGACCTTCTGCAATAACCTCTTGTGAGGTATTTTGTCAAACGCCTTCTGAAAATCCAGAAAGACCACATCCACCGACTCTCCTCTATCCACCGCCCTAGACACATCCTCATGAAACACCAGGGGTCGGTGCTGGGGCCTCAGCTTTTTACCATCTATATAGATGATCTGGAGGAGGGAACCGAGTGTAGGGTGTCGAAATTTGCTGATGACACCAAGATTGGGGGAACGGCAAATTGTGCGGAGGGTGTGGAGAGTCTGCAGAAGGATCTAGATAGGCTGGGCGAATGGGCCAGGAAATGGCAAATGGAATTCAATGTTGGCAAGTGTGAAGTGGTCCACTTTGGTAGGAAGAATGGTAGGAAGGACTATTACTTACGTGGCAAAAAACTGCAGCAGGCGACGGTGCAGAGGGACCTCGGGGTCCTTGTGCATGAGTCGCAAAAACCCAGCTTGCAGGTGCAGCAGGTGGTCAGGAAGGCGAATGGGATGCTGGCCTTCATAGCGAGGGGGATTGAATATAAAAGCAGGGAGGTCTTGCTGCAGCTGTATAGGGCATTGGTGAGGCCGCAGCTGGAGTACTGTGTGCAGTTTTGGGCGCCGCACCTGCGCAAAGATATTTTGGCCTTGGAGGGAGTGCAGAGGAGGTTTACTAGGCTGATACCAGAGTTGAGGGGGTTGAGCTATGAGGAGAGGCTGAATAAACTGGGCTTGTACTCGTTAGAGTTTAGAAGAATGAGGGGAGATCTCATTGAGACGTATAAGATGATGAATGGGATGGATAGGATAGAGGTGAAGAGACTCTTCCCGCTCAAAAAAGACAGTAGGACTAGGGGGCACAGCCTCAAGATAAAAGGGGGGCGGTTTAGAACGGAGTTGAGGAGGAACTTCTTCACGCAAAGGGTGGTGAATCTCTGGAATTCTCTGCCCGTTGAAGTGGTGGAGGCTGCCTCGCTAAATATTTTTAAGACGCGGGTTGATGGGTTTTTGATAAGAGAGGGGATTAAGGGTTATGGGGAGAGGGCGGGAAAGTGGAACTGAGCAGCGACAGATCAGCCATGATCTTATTGAATGGCAGGGCAGGCTCGAGGGGCTAGATGGCCTACTCCTGCTCCTATTTCTTATGTTCTTATGTACTTCCTACTTCCCCCTGGATGAGGATCCCACCACCAAACATCAAGCCAGCATCTACAGGTCTGCCACTAACCTCATCTGCTCTGGAGGTCTTCCCTCTGCAGCCTCCAACCTCAGCCCCCCCAAACCCAACCCACTTCTAATTCAGGCCATTCGACCATTGAGTCTGCACTGACTGTCCTGACAGAGTACATCAGCCGGGTCCTTTCCCCCACCCTATCCCAGTAACTTCACACATTTACTATGGAATATTCACATATTCCTTCTCACAGATAGGATGGTCCTGCCCCAATCTCAACCTTATTTTTTTCTCCTTTTCTCCAGTCTCTCCCTGTCTATAACTGTGACTCTCTTTATTCCTTTGTCACTTGTTTCCAGCTCAAACCATCTTCTTGGGAAAAAAATCCAAAAAGTCTGAGGTCACGTACCAACCAACCCAAGAACATCATCTCCTCTGCTACCATCTGACTTTTGAATGGACTTACTTTGCATTAAGCTGATCTTTCTCTACACCCTAGCTATAACAGTAACACTACATTCTGCACTCTCTCATTTCCTTCTCTATGAATGGTATGCTTTTTTCTGTATAGCGCACAAGAAACAATACTTTTTACTATATGCTCATACGTGTGACAATAATAAATCAAATCAAATCTAATTAAATTCTCTTTACGATGGATGTCCGATCTCTTTACACCTTCATTTCCCAGCAGGACTGAGGGCTCTCAGCTCCATCCTTGAACAGAGGTTCAATAGATCCCCATCCACCATCACTCTCCCCCTCTTGGCCGAGCTTGTTCCTACATTGGTCTTCTTCTTTAACTCCCTCATTGCCTCCAGATACGAGGTGATGCTCTGGGTATCCATATGAGTCCTAGCTACACAACTATATTGTGGTAAATATGGAATATTCCTCATTCCAGTCCTACTCAGGCCCTTTCCCTCATCTCTATTTTCCAGTGCACTGATATCTGCCTTCTGTTCCTTCCCAGAAATCAAAAATCTCATTGACTTTGTTTCCAAGAGGGATTAGAGTTTGGGATGGGAGAGGAATGTGCTCACCCTGATGAAGCTGTCTCCTTATCTCCAGCACTCTCTAATTGGACCAGCCTAGCTGTTTTGCAGGGCTTTACATTTGTATTGGTGAGGGCATAGCACATGACTCAATACGTGATAGGGCTCACTGACTTAGAATGCCTGGACAGGAGTGGCCTCGGTGAGTTGGACATCGTGAGGACTGTGACCATGCTCTCAACGTGATGCAGCTGCAAACCTGCTAAGGCCTCAGCAAGGTCGATGAAGGGTAGGTGTAGTCATTGGCTGCTGTGTCAACACTGATTGGACCAGGTTTCACCCGAATGCAAAAGAACATAACATAAGAACATAAGAAATAGGAGCAGGAGTAGGCCATCCAGCCCTTGTCAGGCTTCCAATGATTCAGTTTGCGAATCATCATTATCCTGGAAGGAGCCACTGGCAAAAGATTCAGTGCCACATAAAGCCACTCGCATGGGGTGACTTCCAAGTCCTTGTGGCATGAGTTCCTCACTGAGAATGTGGCAAATGTGAGCCATCCCAGGACAAGCGAGGGCTCCTGTGGCACTGCCTTCCACTCCTCCTCATATATGATCTATGAGTTCTATCTATCCTTGATAGCACCACACGCCTTTGTGAACATTTCCCTTCCTCGGGAACATCAGGGCTGACCTAGGACCTCGCTGCCTCCATCTGCTCAGGTTGATGTTCCTCCTGGATGTCAGCCAATCCCTTCTCCTCATCTGATATCAACAAGGCGGTGTTGTCTGCAGCCTGCAAGCCTCCTCCTCCTCCTTATATTCTTCAATTAATAGAATTGAGAAATCGCTGCAACTTCCTCCTGAATGCTCTCCTTCCATCTCCAAGCCAGGATTTCCAGCTCCTGGCCTGCTCTCGGTCTAGCCATAGCATCCCCTCTTGCAGCTAAAGCACATCCTGATGTCCACGAGGGGGATCAGCACCTCCCTCAGGTATGACTGTGCAGCCACAGGGAATAATTAAGGTGAATACAGTCAAGTGCTATAACCCTCGGTCAGGATAATGCCAGCTCACTTCCATTAACCTAGAAATTATCAACACTCTGGTCTTGAGCTAATGACATGATTTTAGCGTGTGACCATGACAATGGTCATGTTACAGCATGTACTGGGCATGTTTAGCAGGTGTAGGCCTCGATTGTTTGATATTTCTTCCATTTTTACCTCTGTCTGGAGCAGACGGCCAAGGAAACCAGCTTCACTGGAGCCTGAGGCTGGATGGATTCTTGACTGAATGCACACCATCAGGAAAGGAGGAATTCTCCTTCAGTGGGTATTTGAAACCAGTGTTCAGCTACGCCTCCTTCTCAAGGCCCTGCACTTGACCCAAAGTCCTCGTCCTGAACTTTTCCCACACACCTTGAGACCCCTCCCATATTTTTATTTCCTAGCTTGTTTTTCCAACTGCACCATTCCTCAGGAAAGAGGAGGATGTGTTGTTACCCTCATGAACGGGAGCCGCACCTTCCAGCCTCCACATCACTAATTTCCTCCCATCCTCATTCACAGTCACCACCTCCTACTTCCAGCCCAAAGATGTGCGGGTTAGGTTGATTGGCCATGCTAAGAAATTGCCCCTTAGTGCCCAGGGATGTGTAGGTTAGAGGGATTAGTGGGTATAATATGTAGGGGTATGGGGGTACGGCCTGGGTGGGATTGCGTTCGGTGCAGACTCGATGGGCTGAAGGGCCTCTTTCTGCACTGTAGGGTTCTATGGTTCTATCCCTCTCACAGGCTGACTGGCCTGCCCCTGAATTGTATACTCAAATCTGAACTGGCTCTCGGTTAGCTGTTTGGAACTCTTTGTGTCTCAATCCTTATCCCCGCAGCCTTCCTCTGGCAGGAAAAGCCACAACAGTGACATCATGGAGTTAAAATCACAGTTGTTGGGTCCCAGTGGCATCACTTTTTAAACATTTGTGCCTGGGATGTGTATCGCTGAATGGGCCAGCATTTGTTGTACATCCCGAATTGCTCTTGAACCAAGTGTTTTGCTAGGCCATTTTCAGAGGGCTTTTAAGAATCAGCCACATCGCTGTGGATCTGGAGTCACATGTAGGCCAGAGCAGGCAAGGATGGCAAATTTCCTTCCCTAAAAGACATTAATGAACCAGATAATGACAATCGACAATGGTTTATGGTCATCAGAACCCGACATGCATCTTTG
Source organism: Carcharhinus amblyrhynchos (assembly GCF_965287045.1). Taxonomy (NCBI): domain Eukaryota; kingdom Metazoa; phylum Chordata; class Chondrichthyes; order Carcharhiniformes; family Carcharhinidae; genus Carcharhinus; species Carcharhinus amblyrhynchos. The sequence goes on along the minus strand of NC_137342.1, from coordinate 3,785,575 downwards.
AAGGAGCCTACTAGGTGTGAAATCACTCCAAATGTTGCAGCTAAGAAACTATCAAACTGAGATGCAATGCAAGACCCAGGAGTAAGAGGGAAAGGCTTCTCTCTGGAGATAAATCAAGTTGACATCAAGAAGTTCTATTCTGCTCTACTGACTCAGAACAAAAAGATAAAATAATCTGTGACAGCATTCCTACTCTTTAAAAAAGAATCTTACCTTTTTCCATACATTCTTTTGATGACACGGCAAAGTTTATTGTAAATCCTAGAAATTAAACATGAACAATATTTTAAACCAGGTGAATTCTGGATTGCTGCTTTCTGTCATAACCAGGAAGTACAAAATCCAGAAGCACTTTACATCCAAAAGATATTGGAAATCTGGAACCCTCTATCCCAAAAGTCTTTGATGCTAGGGGAACAGCAGAAGTCTTCAAATCTGAGACCGGGAGATCTGGTTATTGACCTGAAATATTAATGCTGGGGGAATTTTAACTCCAAAATGGGTGAATTTGGTTGTGGTGAAATGTAAACATTCTGAAAACCTGAATCAGGAATATTGAATATTGCTGAGAAAAGAAGCATGCTGTGCAAGTTTTTTGCACCATTAGGACAGACACAAGAATACCAAATTTCAAAGGGAGCAACAACTTATACTACACGTTGGTTGAAAAGCGGGCTCTGATTGGCTGAGGCATCATATGGAGATACCGGCGTTGGACTGGCGTAAACACAATAACAAGTCTCACAACACCAAGTTAAAGCCACTAGCTTTCGGAGCGCTTGCTGCTCCTTCGTCAGGTGAGCGGGAGTTCTGTTCACAAACAGGGCATATAAAGACACAAACTCAATTTACAAAATAATGGTTGGAATGTGAGTCTTTACAGGTAATCAAGTCTCAAAAGTACAGACAATGTGAGCGGAGAGAGCGTTAAACACAGGTTACAGAGATGTGTATTGTCTCCAGCCAGGACAGTTAGTGAGATTTTGCAAGCCCAGGCAAGTCATGGGGGTTACAGATAGTGTGACATGAACCCAAGATCCCGGTTGAAGCCGTCCTCATGTGTGCGGAACTTGGCTATCAGTCTCTGCTCAGCGACTCTGCGCTGTTGTGTGTCGTGAAGGCTGTCTTGGAGAACGTTTACCCAAAGATCAGAGGCTGAATGCCCGTGACCACTGAAGTGTTCCCCAACAGGAAGGGAACAGTCTTGCCTGGTGATTGTTGAGCTGTTGTAGGAGCAGCAAGAGCTCTGAAAGCTAGTGGATTTTGCTACAAAATAAACCTGTTGGACTTTAAGCTAGTGTTATGAGACTTCTTACTGGGCTGAAGCATTGTCATGGAGAATGCAATGGGGAGCTATTGTCCCGCATGTTTTAGTTTAATTCAGAAAAGGTTTAATGGCCTGGACATATCCTTTTTGTGGAGATACTGGCGTTGGACTGGGGTAAACACAGTAAGAAGTCTGTTTTAACTCCATATTGGAGACAATACACATCTCTTTAACCTGTGCTTAACCCTCTCTCCACTCACATTGTCTGTACCTTTAAGACTTGATTCCCTGAAAAGACTCGCATTCCAACCATTATTTTGTGAATTGAGTTTGTGTTTTTACATGCTCTGTTTGTGAACAGAACTCCCACTCATCTGATGAAGGGGCAGCGCTCCAAAAGCTAGTGGCTTGTGCTACCAAATAAGCCTGTTGGACTTTAACCTGGTGTTGTGAGACTTCTTACCATGCCCTTTTTGCCAGCAGAGGACAGTTCCTTACACATAATGCATGTTCCAATGCTGCAAGAGTGAGGGGGAGCAGGGGGAGGGGGGGATCCCAGAAGGAATCCCCTCCATGCAATTTTGCACTCTCCCCACCTCCTCAGAATCAGCAGGGCTGGGAGGGAGTGAGTATAAAATACTGACCCAGGAGTCCCGAAGAGAAGTCACAGTGGACTTGAAACGTTAACTCTGTTTCTCCCTCCACAGATACTATCAGACCTGCTGAGATTATCCAGCACTTTCTGTTTTAACTTCAGAAATTCATCCCACCTTTGCCCTTTACAAGCGAGATCAAGGCTGGAGGGGCTCCTCATCTACCTTTGTTCCATTCTACGCTTTTTCCAAACTTGCTACAAGTTGCTGAGAAGGGGCAGCAAAGCATTTAACTGTTGGATCGACCACTCCCACCTCCCTCCAGCTGCTGGGTTTCTGTTATATATAAAATTGCCCTACATTTCAGGCACTCAATCTCATTAAAGTAACTAATAGTGGGTGTGCCTCTGGGGAGCTGGTTAGTCTCCCATGCCCCAATCCACTCCTAGGCAACTACACCAAACAGTACACTAACAACCGCCACCACCCGCATCCCCCCCGCCCGCCGTTCCCCCCCACCTACTCCGCTATCCTTCTCCCCAACCAGGAATATTGCCACACATGCTGTTTGCCCCCATACCCCTCAATCACCACCCGGACATGGCCCCACCCCTCCAACAATCGCTGCCCCAGCCAATTGCGCCCCCCCCCCCAACTCCCCAATAGCCATCCCAACCGATCAACCTCCCCCTCCTGAAGAGTTCTGCCCCCTTCCCTCCTGTGGCATTTCCCCCCACCCCCCGATCAGGTCTTACCCCCATCAGCCCTCACCCCCTCAAGACACACTTCTCCCAAGACCCACTGCTTGGCACTACCAGGGTGCCAGGCTGGCAGTGCCAGGCTGACAGTGCCCCAGCTTTGTGTCCAAACTCACAGGGGACTTCGGTGACATACGGTCCCATCAGCGTGGCCATCACATCTGGTCCCCGTTGGTGGGGACCTTCTCTGATCCTCATCAGTAAGAACCTCGACTGGTGATTGGGCTAAGGTGACTGAGACCGGATGATAATACCCAGGTTTCATTAATGACATGTAAAACATGTTATTAATATTAAAATCAGGGGTCAAGGCTAATTTCGCCGGCAAAACAGAGACATCTGGCAAATCCGATGTTTCGCCTCTTGTCCCAAGGCGGTAAGATCAAGACAGGACAGTCTTTCACACAAGTCAGGCCCTCCCTGTGTATCTGTTTCGGTGGGTGCTAAAAACAAGAGGGTTCTGCTAGTGTGCTTCACACTCTTCCATCAACCAACATGGTAAAACAAAATAATGGGTCAATCATCTCATTTCCTGTCTGAGGGATCCGCTTTGTGCAAAATAGCTGCCATGTTTCTAACAGTGACTACAGCTCAGAAGTAATTCACTGGCTGTGTAACGTTATGGGATGACTACAAGCCTAATCCGAGAACAAAAACCCCCCTCTTGTTGTCAGAGATGTCTAAAATAGCAATTAAGTTTTAAAAATAAATAAGATAAACTATAAAAATATCAACTAGTTAACAGGATACAGCTTAACAAAATGAACCTCTCAACACCGTATTAACATGAAGAAACTCTGTACCTGTTCGTTGAACATTATTTGCTGCAGCCTTGTCCGGCGATTTAGTTTTCTTCGCACCTTAAGCAGCAAAAGAAAATCACAATTCATTGGTTAAAAAAGAATCTGGCGGGTATAGCGTCAATTAGAAACAATCCACCCAATCCCCTTTGCCCCTCTTGCCTCTTGATTTTCTCCAATTGTGTGTCTAAGTAATTGTCCGCCATTGCCTGGTTGTTCACACTCCCATCTCTGAGACAGGAAGACATGGATCTCACCCAAGGTTTGGGTATAAGATCCAAACTGGTGCTTCAGTGCTGCATTCACCCCTGTGGACGGAAACTAGTAGAACTCTCTGCAATCACAGCTGAGAAAGCACAGCCTTGGTGTGTGAGAATAAGGTTTTGTAACGGAATGAAAGTTCACGGACAGTGTTTGTCCCAAAATGTAAACCGTTTACCTTCCTCTTCTCCTTCCCCTGTGTCCGAACACACAGGGGCTTTAATGACCTACGTGTGGTTTTGTGTATATGCAAGAGGCTTAGAACATAGAACACTACAGCACAAACAGGCCCTTCGGCCCACAAGTTGCACCGATCATATCCATACCTACCAGGCCATAGAACTATCTGTGACTCCCAATCCCATTAAATCCCATATACACATCTAGAAGTCTCTTAAAAGACCCCAGCGAGTTCGCCTCTACCACCACTTATGTTTATACATCTCACAGAGCCCAGATGTGACAGGGTGGCACAGTGGTTAGCATTGCTGCTTCACAGTGTCAGGGACCTAGGTTTCATAGAACATAGAACATAACAGCGCAGAACAGGCCCTTCGGCCCACGATGTTGCGCCGACCAGTTAAAAAACAATGACCCTCTAACCTAAACCAAACCCTTTCCATCCATAAACCTATCCACGGATCTCTTAAACGCCCCCAAACTAGGCGCATTTACAACTGCAGCAGGCAGGGCATTCCAATCCCTCACCACCCTCTGGGTAAAGAACCTACCCCTGACATCCGTCCTATAACTACCACCCCTTAATTTAAAGCTATGCCCCCTCGTGCTAGCTTTCTCCATCTGAGGAAAAAGGCTATCACTGTCCACCCTATCCAAACCTCTAATCATCTTATATGTTTCAATAAGGTCCCCTCGCAGCCGCCTTCTTTCTAACGAAAACAACCTCAAATCCCTCAGTCTCTCCTCATAGGACCTCCCCTCCATACCAGGCAACATCCTGGTAAACCTCCTCTGCACCCTCTCCAAAGCCTCCACATCCTTCCTATAATGTGGGGACCAGAACATAGAACATAGAACATAGAACATTACAGCGCGGAACAGGCCCTTCGGCCCACAATGTTGCGCCGACCAGTCTTATTTTTAAAAAAAAACATTGACCCACTAATCTAAACCACTCCCTTTTCGTCCATAAACCTATCCACCAATCTCTTAAACGCCCCCAAACTAGGCGCATTTACAACTGCAGCAGGCAGGGCATTCCAGTCCCTCACCACCCTCTGGGTAAAGAACCTGCCCCTGACATCCGTCCTATAACTACCCCCCCTTAATTTAAAGCCATGCCCCCTCGTGCTAGATTTCTCCATCCGAGGAAACAGGCTATCACCATCCACCCTATCTAAACCTCTAATCATCTTATATGTTTCTATAAGATCCCCTCTTAGCCGCCTTCTTTCCAGTGAAAACAACCCCAAATCCCTCAGTCTCTCCTCATAGGACCTCCCCTGCATACCAGGCAACATCCTGGTAAACCTCCTCTGCACCCTCTCCAAAGCCTCCACATCCTTCCTGTAATGTGGGGACCAGAACTGCACACAGTACTCCAAGTGCGGCCGCACCAGAGTTGTGTACAGTTGCAACATGACGCTGCGACTCCTAAATTCAATCCCCCTACCAATAAACGCCAAGACACCGTATGCCTTCTTAACAACCTTATCTACTTGATTCCCAACTTTCAGGGATCTATGTACACATACACCTAGATCCCTCTGCTCCTCCACTCTATTCAAAGTCCTCCCGTTAGCCCTATACTCAACACATCTGTTATTCCTACCGAAATGGATTACCTCACACTTCTCCGCATTAAACTCCATCCGCCACCTCGCGGCCCAGCTCTGCAACCTGTCCAAGTCACCCTGCAAACTTCGACACCCTTCCTCACAATCTACCACACCTCCGACTTTGGTGTCATCAGCAAACTTACTAATCCACCCAACTATACCCTCATCCAGATCATTAATAAAGATTACGAACAGCAGTGGCCCCAAAACAGATCCCTGAGGCACACCACTCGTAACCGAACTCCATGATGAATAATTACCATCAACCACCACCCTCTGTCTCCTATCTGCTAACCAATTCCTGATCCAAGTACCTAAATTACCACCAATCCCATACATCTGCATTTTCTACAGAAGCATACCATGGTGAACCTTATCAAACGCCTTACTAAAATCCATATATACCACATCTACTGCCTTACCCCTATCCACCTCTTTGGTCACCTTCTCAAAGAACTCAATAAGGTTAGTAAGGCACGACCTTCCCGCTACAAAACCATGCTGACTATCTCTAATCAATTCATTACTCTCCAAATAACTATAAATCCTATCCCTAATAATTCTTTCTAAAACCTTGCCCACTACAGAAGTAAGACTCACTGGTCTATAATTCCCAGGGAAGTCTCTGCTCCCCTTCTTAAACAATGGGACAACATTCGCTGTCCTCCAATCTTCCGGTACTATACCAGAGACCAACGACGACCTGAAGATCAGAGCCAGTGGCTCTGCAATCACCTCTCTTGCCTCCCATAGAATCCTAGGGTAAATCCCGTCTGGACCAGGGGACTTATCTATTTTCAACCCATCTAGAATATCCAACACATCCTCTGTATCAACTACAATACTTTCTATTTTACACCCCTTCACCTCAGTGACCTCCTCAGCTACATTCATATCGTCCTGCGTGAACTGCACACAATACTCCAAGTGCGGACGCACTAGAGTTTTGTACAGTTGCAACATGACGCTGCGGCTCCTAAATTCAATCCCCCTACCAATAAACGCCAAGACACCGTATGCCTTCCTAACAACCCTATCTACTTGATTCCCAACTTTCAGGGATCTATGTACACATACACCTAGATCCCTCTGTTCATCCACACTATTCAGAGTCCTACCGTTAGCCCTATACTCTACACATCCGTTATTCCTGCCAAAGTGAATTACCTCACACTTTTCCGCATTAAACTCCATCCTCCACCTCTCGGCCCAGCTCTGCAACTTGTCCAAGTCTCCCTGTAGACTAAGACACCCTTCCTCACTATCTACCACACCTCCGACTTTGGTGTCATCAGCAAATTTACTAATCCACCCAGCTATACCCTCATCCAGATCATTTATAAAAATTACAAACAGCAGTGGCCCCAAAACAGATCCCTGAGGCACACCACTCGTAACTGAACTCCATGTCGAATACTTACCATCAACCACCACCCTCTGTCTCCTATCCGCCAGCCAATTCCTAATCCAATTTCCTAAATCACCCTCAGTCCCATACATCTGCAATTTCTGCAAAAGGCTTCCATGGTGAACCTTATCAAACGCCTTACTAAAGTCCATATATACCACGTCAACTGCCTTACCCCCATCCACCTCTTTGGTCACTTTTTCAAAAAACTCAATAAGGTTAGTAAGGCACAACCTACCCTCCACAAAACCATGCTGACTATCTCTAATCATTTCATTACTCTCCAAATAACTATAAATCCTATCCCTAATAATTTTTTCTAAAACCTTGCCCACAACAGAAGTAAGACTCACCGGTCTATAATTCCCGGGGAAGTCTCTGTTCCCCTTCTTAAACAATGGGACAACATTCGCTATCCTCCAATCTTCTGGCACTATACCGGTGACCAACGACGACCTGAAGATCAGAGCCAGAGGCTCTGCAATCTCCTCCCTTGCCTCCCAGAGAATCCTAGGGTAAATCCCGTCCGGCCCAGGGGACTTATCTATTTTCAAACCCTCAAGAATAACCAGCACATCCTCCTTATCAACTGCAATTGATTCCTGGCTTGGCTCACTGTCTGTGTGGAGTTTGCACATTCTCCCCGTGTCTGTGGCATTTCCTCCGGGCGCTCCCGGTTTCCTCCCACAGCCTGAAACACGTGCTGGTTAGGTGCATTGACCCAAACAGGTGCCAGAATGTGGTGACTAGGGGAATTTCACAGTAACTTCACTGCAATGTTAATGTAAGCCTTACTTGTGACTAATAAATAAACTTTAACCTTTACACGTGATAACACTCTAGAGCTCTCTGAGGAAATTTAACAAGGTGTTCCTCAGACAGCTAACTCTTAATGTTGTTGACTATGGACAGAAAGGACTGAATAAACATAAACATTCCCAGAACAATCTTGTTGCTCACTCTGGGTCATAATACAGGCACTGCTAGTGAAGGGAAGACAGCAGAATGGATGTCAAATGGGATGGTTATACTCCTAGACTACAAATCTAGAGAACCAGAGCGCAAACCCATCTCTGCAGTTTCAGAATTTAATTTCAGTTTTAAAACATTGTGTAATAAACACATTGTCAAAGTGACCATAAAAGTAGTCAGATTGCGGTTAAGAACCTGACTGGTTCATTAATATGCTGCAGGGTAGAAGGCTGCATTCTTAAATAGACAGTATTCCTGCCATCAAGGTGCTAATCACTCAAAATCTGCTCCGCTGGCAAGGCATCAGGTTCACAGGACTGACGCCAACCAGACTCCTGAAGCAAACTCTTCACCACCTCCCCTAACCCCTGGCTCACACTCTGGCCATGATGTGGAGACGCTGGCGTTGGACTGGGGTAAACACAGTAAGAAGCCTGACAACACCAGGTTAAAGTCCAACCCATTTATTTGATAGTAAACTCACAAGCTTTCGGGGTTTGCCCCTTCGTCAGGTGAATGGAGAGTTCTGGCCTCAGACAGGGCATATAACAGCACAGACAGTTTACAGATTACTGATTAGAATGCGTTCTCCAAGGCGGCCTTCACGACACACAACAGCGCAGAGTCGCTGAGCAGAGACTCATAGCCAAGTTCTGCACACATGAAGACAGTCTCAACCGGGATCTCAGGTTCATATCACACTATCTGTAACCGCCATGACTTGCCTGAACTTGCAAAACCTCACTAACTGTCCTGTCTGGAGACAATACACATCTCTTTAACCTGGGCTTAATGCTCTTTCCACTCACATTGTTGGCATCTTTAAGACTTGAATAGCAGGTTAGTTGTAAAGGCTTGCATTCTAATCAGTAATCTGTAAACTGTAATATTCAGTTATATAAAACTACAATACACAGACTTACAGCCTCCTGACTGCCAGTCCAATTGGAACAGAAACCTGAGCTCACCAGGGGGGAAATTCCCTCCCCACCCTGCCCCCTGATTGGCTCACCAGGTCACATGACCCTTAACTCTGCAGCTGGATCCTTAAAGGGACAATCACCACGTTTAAAAGCTACTATTGAATCTGTGTCCGCAACCTGTCAGCCAATGTGTTTCAAATCCAAACCACTTGTCGTATAAAAGCACTTTTTCTCACGCTAACTCTGGTTCTTTTCCAACCACCTACAATATGTGCCCTTTGCTTATCAATTTTTGGAACCAGTTTCCCTTTATTTACTCTAACTAACCCCTTTGGAATTTTAGTAGGCGGCACGGCAGCACAGTGGTTAGCACTGCTGCCTCACAGCGCCAGGGACTCGGGGGTTCGATTCTCAGCCTGGGTCACTATCTGTATGGAGTTTGCACATTCTCCCCGTGTCTGTGTGGGGTTTCCTCCGGATGCTCTGATTTCCTCCCACATTCTGAAAGACGAGCTGGTTAGCTGCACTGACCCGAACAGGCGCGGGAGTGTGGCAGCTAGGGGAATTTCACAGTAACTTCATTGCAGTGTTAATGTAAGCCTTACTTTGCGACTAATAAATTAACTTTAAACACCTGTCTCTGTCAATTTTGCTGTGTTCCAAGAATAATCTCAGCTTCTCCAGTTTACTGTGTAGCTGCATTCCTTCACCCTAGAACTCTCCAGGAACTCTCTTGTGTACCCTCTCACGCTGTCATGGAGACGAGTTTGTAGCTGATTTTTACTTTATCAGCTGGAAACAGGAATTAAATTATTAAAAAGGCAACTTTTTGCAACAGGAAGAAAGTGACCTATGAATGTACAAATTAGGAGCAGGCATAGGCTGCTTGGCCCCTCTAGCATCCTCCGCCATTCAGTAAGGATGACACGGTGGCACAGTGGTTAGCAATGCAGCCTCACAGCTCCTGGGTCCAGGGTTCGATTCTGGCCTTGGGTCACCGGCTGTGCGTTATATAAGTTAGGGGGATTGGCGGGGTAAATACAGGGTAAGTCTGGTTAAGAGTCAGTGCACTTGATGGGCCAAATGGCCTCCTGCTGCACTGTGGGGATTCTATGAAAGATGAAAGAATGGCAACGTATGTCCAAGTCAGTCTGATAGATTAGTGTGAACCTTGGAGGTGATGGCTTTCGGTTGACATTGCTGCTCTTGCCCTTCCCAGTGTCAGAGTCAATGCAGGGAAAGTATTGTTGAAGTAATCCTGCTGTGTTGCTATAACTTGTACCTACTGCATTCATAATGCACTAATGTATAGGAATGGACATCTGAGAAGCTAATTTTTTAAAAAGCTTTATGTGCAGCACCACATCACTTGAGTCTGCAACATCACGTCACCTAACTTCCCCATGTCTGCGTGGGTTCCCTCCGGGTGCTCCAGTTTTCTCCCACAGTTGAAAGATGTGCAGGTTAGGTGGATTGGCCATGATAAATTGCCCCTCAGTGTTCCAAGGTGTGTAGGTTAGATGGACCAGCCACGGGAAACGTGTGGGGTTATGGGGAGAGGGCCTAGGTAAGATATGCTGTCAGAGAGTCAGTGCAGACTCGATGGGCCGAATCACCTCTTCTGCACTGTAGTGATTCTATAAGATCATGGCTGATCTGATTGTGATCTCAACTCCACGTTCCGCCTAGCCCCGATCATCTTTGATTCCCTTTGGCTTCAACCTACATCAAGATGGCTACAACTAAATTACCCCATTGTACACAAGTCAAATTCAAATCCACACAGAGGAGACAGCAAATCTGCAAAACTCACCAAGGACAATGCGCACTGCCCCACACTCCCTGGGGACTGTGGAAGACTTTCCTTCCTGCTCTATTGAGAAAATATCTGTGGGAACCACCTACAGTAATCAACAACTGAAGATGAATCATTAAAAGGTTGATTGCTTGGACAAAAAGACAGCTCTCCAAGATGAGCTGCTTGAGGCATTTTTGTAATATACAATTACAGTTTGCATTATCGGCAGTTGGAAAGAGAAATTGGGTGACAAACAGGCTCTTCGGGTGGGATTTTATGGCCTTTCCTATCCCAAAACTGTAAAATCCCGCCTGAGGTCCATGGACCTTTCCATGGTCCACCCCTTGCCTGCTCTGGTTACCATGGTGGGCAGGATGGCAAAACCCCGGCCACTGTATGTGTTTAAATGTGTGCTTATAAGAATAGAACCAGCCTCAGTCAGTCTCCACACAGTTAACAGTCTGCAGGCTGCTAACTGTGCCCTATAACTGTGGCTTTACCACTCCTCCCCCCGTTTCCTTATTTATCCCCCTCACCCGAGTCATTCCTCTGTCTTCCCCTTTCCCTAACCCTAATCCTGCCTCTGTCTTTCCCCCTTCACGCTGACCCTGCTTCACAGTCAATAGCCTTGGCACAGATCTGAAAATGCCATCTGAGATGTCACTGTTAAAGGTGGGCAAAAGTAGTATCGATGTATTGATGGAGTGAAGCTCACCAGCTGCGTGCCACTCGGGTGCAGTCCCCTCCGCTGGCAGGGCACTCCGTTTGGAAGGGAACGCGGTTCCAGCAAGTTGTCTCCTTAATGAGGATTCCTCAGCTGCGAAAGTGGCTCCCCACAAGGATCAGTGGGAAAGTCCACCCCCTCCTTTAACCCACCCTCCCCCATCAAAATCAGGTGGGGGAAACTGATTTTTGCCAACATTACACAGTTTGTGTCCCTGCCCGCCACAATTCCTGCTGTTGGTGGGAATGGAAAATTCTGTCCGTAAAAATTCCAATACTGAAACGGAACGTGTAAGATAATGAAGGGGATGGATAGGGTAGAGGTAGAGAGATTCTTCCCACTTAGAAAGGATAGCAGGACTAGAGGGCACAGCCTCAAGATAAGGGGGGGGCAGTTTAGATCAGAGTTGAGGAGGAACTTCTTCACTCAAAGGGTGGTGAATCTCTGGAATTCTCTGCCCGTTGAAGTGGTGGAGGCTACCTTGCTGAATATATTTAAGTCACGGGTAGATAGGTTTCTGATAGACAGGGGAATTAAGGGTTATGGGGAGAAAGCGGGAAAGTGGAACTGATCCACTTCAGATCAGCCATGATCTCATTGAATGGCGGGGCAGTCTTGAGGGGCTAGATGGCCTACTCCCGCTCCTATTTCTTATGTTCTTATAACATTTGGTTAAACTGTCCCTGTTGGTGGATATAGTCCAGTTGAACTAAAGACTCAGATCACATTTACCTGCCATATTCATCCTCATCCATCTACTCAGTTTGAGCTTGTACTGTAATCCGGTTCCTCCCTCAGCCAGTGACACTGATGGTTAAACTCCACACTCTCAGGCTTGTCACTAATATAGCAATTACAATCTCTTGCTGCAGCTTCACCTCTTAGTGAGTCTGAATTTTCCACTGCCTGTAGTCTCCATCTGGTCACAATGCTCAGCTCTACAATGTCGTGTAATATTAGCTGCACATCAATCACCATCCTTTTCCCAATGGTCCATATGGTAACTGGCAAAATGATAGAGTTTCATTGCCAACCTCTTTGCTCAAAGGCTGTAACTGATCAGCTGATAGAACATTACAGCGCGGAACAGGCCCTTCGGCCCACAATGACTTGGTCATGACTTTTCACAAATGACAACTGAAAGGGTTTTACTCACTTCCCACAGTAACACAACAATCTTACTGTATGTTTGACTGAATAAATATTGGGAAATGCAGAAAGAGTACAGTACTATTCAAAACCTATTCAACCACAGCTAGGGTTTCTAAAGTGTCTTTAGTACAGTAAAACTCCCCCCTCCCCCAGGACTTTAAGTAAGGTAATAAAACAAAACCAGATGACATCCTCTGGCAAGTCAGAGGATGTCATAGGACAGCCCTCTCATCTCAGGAAGCAGCCAATTGAACCTTTGTTGTACCAATCCAAGGCAAGTATATCCATCCTTAGGTAAAGAGACCTAAGCTGTAGATAGCACTCCAGGTATGGGCTCACTAAAACACGCTATAATTACAATAAGACTTCCTTATGCTTATGATCCAGGTCTCCTGCAAGAATGGCAAACACGTCATTTATCTTCCTGGTTGCTTGTTGTACCTGCATGTTAACTCTCTGAGATCAAAGGGTTGCCTGATACATCCTGATATTCAGACTTACTGAGCATGGGTCCAATGCAATAGCTCCCCTTTCAGTGCTGATGGCCAAGTCCAACTTCAACCCCAGAATGTCCTGTGGGCAAATGATCTGCCTGCTTTGAGCTCTCAGTGAAGTTGCATTTTACCCCCATGAGTCCCTGCAGCACCCCACCCCCCCCCCATTCCCAACGTGCATTGACACTAAGGTTCAAGTTAGAATAGCAGCTGGTGAAGGTCCAGATAGCTGCCAGAGGTCAAGTGAAGGATGAATGGGCAAAGAGACCAAGTTAACATTTCATTTATTCAGTTCAGACATTCAGACATGATCAGTGGCTGAAAGGTTAGTTTAATGCGTTTGCACATGGGAAATGTGTGGGATTCCAGGGATAGACACAGTAAGAAGTCTGACAACACCAGGTTTAAGTCCAACCGATTTATTTGATAGTAAACTCACAAGCTTTCGTTCTTAAACTGGTGTTGTCAGATTCCTTAATGTGTCTACCCCAGTCCAACGCCGGCATCTCCACATCGTTACAGGGATAGGGCAGGGTAGACAGCCTGGGTGAGAGGCTCAGTCAGAGAGCTGGTGCAGACTTGATGGGCCGAATGGCCTCTTCTGCACTGTAGGGAATCTATGAATAAGGTTTGGCCACCAGATATACAGTGTGCAGTTCATGCCCTGGCACTTATGAATCAACTGTCGCCCACCTACGGTCAAATAAGACATGGCACTTTTACCCAGCAGGGGGAGAGGGTTCAAAGGAAACATGTGGGAAAAGTTTAGGCTTCACCGCAATTCCCAGTGTTAGAATTCTCCACCAATCAGCATCTGCCTCTCACTTCAAACAAGGCCAGTTAATCTTTTGCGTATCTACAGTCCAAACACTGTGCTCCATCACAGGGGTGAAGGGTCAGTTCCAACGAGGAGTTTGACACTGTTATCAGCAAAATCCGCAAGTCAGGGCCCCTTTATCTACTGGGAGCTTTCGATGCAATAGTGGGTGTGGATCGTGAGGCCTGGCCCCTCCTGCCTCGGACCTGATGGCCAGGGAAAGATCATTTCAGCTTTGCTGCTCCCGGGAGCTATCAGTGAGCAACACCCTCTTTCAGAACAAGCCATGTCACAAAGTGGGCTGGAGACATCCCAGGTCAGGGCATTGACACCAATTATACCTCTTCGTCACTAGATGTGGCTCTCTGAACTGCGTACTCTCAACACAGGCAGCTATCAGAGTGCTGAGTGACACAGTCACTCCCAGGTGTGCACCAGGGTTAGGAGGAAACTCTCAAAGTTTTATCATTCAAAGCAGTAATACCAGACCCCGATCAGTGTCAGCCGCTGCCTGCCCTATAAATATCAGCAACTCCTGAACAGACACATGCCAGCAGCATCCCTAATTAGAGTATAGAAACAGACAGAAACTTGGAGATACCATCTGCAACACCACACTCTCAATATATAGGAAGCAAGAGTGGGGAAGTGCTAACTAACATCACTGTGATGGAGCCTGTCATTAAGGCCAAGTGATCCACTCTTATTAACTAGAAAGAGAGACTGGTGTGAGAGGATTCTGAATGCACTAAAAGACCCTCAGTGTAAAGGCCAGCAGACTGCTAGACAGTGTGCCAATGATAACTGGCTACAGCCTTGCCAGAATATCCAGATATCTTTTGAGCCAGGGATCAAAAAGGCAACATGTCCATCTGCAAAGAAAACGGCTCCACTGGAAACAAAGGCAGGAAGGTCATCACCGACTGCAATAAACAGATGGGGAGACGGGTGGAACACTACCTCAAATTGTATTTGACAGAGATCATTGTCCTTAAGGGAGCACTCGGTGTTTTAGAAAATCTATCTGTCACGGCAGAGCTAGGTGTCAAAGTCACAGTGAAGGAGCTGAATAAAGCGAGTGACTACTTGTCATAGGCAAGTGTCCAAGTGCTGGTGCTCCAGAAGGATCCAGTACATTAAGGGTTAACCTGGGATTGAGTACAGTCCACCCACCGGTGATGTCAGAAGGCACCTGACCTAGAGCGACATGTCAGGACAGGCTACGGAGAGCTCTCTATACCTTTACCCCCGCATAGTGTACAGAGCTCAGTAATGTTAAGAAAAACTTCCTGCTAAGTTCACAAGACTATTTCATAGAATCTAAGCAGTATACTTCATAGAATCATAGAACCCTACAGTGCAGAAAGAGGCCCTTCGGCCCATCGAGTCTGCACCGAACACAATCCCACCCAGGCCCTACCCTCATATCCCTACATATTTACCCGTTAATCCCTCTAACCTACGCATCCCAGGACACTAAGGGTCAATTTTAGCATGGCCAATCAACCTAACCCGCACATCTTTGGACGGTGGGAGGAAACCGGAGCACCCGGAGGAAACCCATGCAGACACGTGGAGACTGTGACCTGAGCCGGGAATTGAACCCAGGTCCCTGGAGCTGTGAAGCAGCAGTGCTAACCACTGTGCTACCGTACTTCATGGGTAATACACGCGGTGGGTCGTGCGAGGGCTGCTCTTGGATGTTTCAAGAGTAGCCTAGTGGTTCACGTCGTTAGTGTACGCTTAAACTGGGCACCACGACAGCTCAGTGACTATCACTGTTTGCTGTGCAGACACATGGATTTGGGTCGGTGTCTGTGGGAGTTTGCGCATTCTCCCCGTGCTTGCGTGGGTTTTCTCCGGGTGCTCCGGTTTCCTCCCACACCCCAAAGATGTGCTCTTAGGCTGACTGGAGGTAATAAATTGTCCCTAAATTAGTCTCCCCTCAATCTGGTTTCCAACGTGGAGTGCTATTAGCGTAGACAAGGGTCACGGGTGGAAGAGGGAAGTCACAATGTTAAGGTGGCGGTGCGGGCTCGTTGGGCCGAAGGGCCTGTTTCCCGTGCTGTGTTGTTCTTTGTAACGAAAACTAAAGCAGACAGATGCTACACCAACTCAACTCAAGCATGAGAAATCAGCACTACCTCAACATCCACACCTACATATCTGTCGCTGCTGGAGGAAGGCTGTAGATTTAGTGTACAATGGAAAGATTGTGACTCTGTGCAAGAACAAGGGTGACCACAGTGACGACAACAACTATCGAGCCAACACCTGGCTGAGCATCGTGGGAAGAGTGCTTGCCCCTGTTGCAGGTCCCGGTTAAGCACATTTACCCCGAGTCCCAGTGGGCTTCCAGAGTTGCAAAGTCAATAACTTTTACCGCGGCACGATAGCACAGCGGTTAGCACTGCTGCTTCACAGCTCCAGGGACCTGGGTTCGATTCCCGGCTTGGGTCACTGCCCATGTGGAGTTTGCACATTCTCCTCGTGTCTGCGTGGGTTTCCTTCGGGTGCTCTGGTTTCCTCCCACAGTCCAAAGGTTAGGTTGATTGGTTGTGCTAAGAAATTGTCCCTTAGTGTCCTGGGATACGTAGGTTAGAGGGATTAGTGTAGGGATGGGGGGGTAGGGCCTGGGTGGGATTGTGTTTGACGCAGACCTAATGGGCCGAAGGGCCTTTTCCTGCACTGTAGGGTTCAATGATTCTATGATGTGATCTTTTCAGTCTGACAGCTGCAAGAAGAATGCTGCGAAGAAAAGAGAACACAGTAAACAGCCATCATTGAGCTCGAGGCATACTATTTAAACTGCTGGAGAAAACTGGCCGCCCACTGAAGCTGCTCCATGGCATCTCCTCCCTCCTGACATCATGATGGGTAAGGTCAGCTATGACAGGGCAATGTCGGAAACCTCTGAGATCCACAGAGGGGTCCAACAGGGTTGTGTTTTAGCATCGACACTCTGGGGTATTCCTCCCATTGCTGCTGTCAGATGATTCCAGGTTCTCCAGAGAGGGTATTGACTTATCTATCAGCACTGATGGAAAGCTGAGATCCAAGATAATGGTACACCAAGTCCTTATCAGATTGTTCTTTACATTGATGGTGGCGTACTAGCACTGGAAAACTGGGCCAGACTCTCTCACACCTGGAATGAGTTTGGTCTGAGTCAGGTTCAGGATGCTGCCTAACACCATCTATCAGAATTAACAATGCAATGCTGTTGATAGCTTCACATATCTCAGCTCCACAATCACCAACAGTCTGTCACTTGATGCTGAAATCAACACACACATCACAAAAGCTGCAGCAGTTACGTCCAAGCTGAGTCAGAGAGTGTGGAACACCCAACTGTGAGTTTACCGAGTCTGTTTCCTCAGCGGAATCCTCTACAGCAGTGAGATTCGGACAACATACACTAGACAGGAGAAAAGGCTGAACAATTTCCACCTTCACTGTCTCAGAAACATCCTCGATTGCTCTCATCAGGACAACGTCACCAACACAGTCTAAAGATGTGTGGGTTTGGTGGATTGGCCATGCTAAATTGCCCCTTAGTGTCAGCGGGAGTAGCTAGGGTAAATGCATGGAGTTATGGGGATCGGGACTGGGTACCATTGTGGTTAGCACAGACTTGATGGGCCGACTGATCTCTTTCTGCACTGTAGGATTCTAAGATAGTCTATGAAGCCTGCTTATACCATCAGCTTACACTACTGCTAAGCCCATGATATCTGTGTTGGGTCAACCACATTCATGATATAAACCAGAAACAGAGAATGCTGGAAAATCTCAGCAGGTCTGGCAGCATCTGTGGACAGAGAATAGAGCCAATGTTTCGAGTCATTCTCTCTCCACATCTTCTGTCAGACCTGCTGAGATTTTCCAGCATTTTCTGTTTCTGATTCCAGCATCCACAATATTTTGCTTTTGTACACTTGACAAGTCTATTTTACTGAACATTTTCCCATTGGCTGAATTAGAAAACAAATCTTCACTGGTACGCAGCAGTTAAATATCATTCTCAATCACCTTCTTTCTTTCCAATTCACCGAGAAGAATGAGAGGGGTTCTCATAGAAACTTATAAAATCCTAACAGGGTTGAGAGTGTAGATTCAGAAAGAATATTCCCAACGGTGGGGGAGTCCAGAACTAGGGGTCATAGTTTGGGGATAAGGGTTAAATCTTTTAGGACTGAGATGAATGTATGAAATTTACTACCAGAGCAAGTAATTGAGGCCAAAACGTTGTGTGATTTCAAGAAGAAATTAGATATATCTCTTGGGGCTAAAGGGATCAAGGGATATGGGGGGGAAGAGGGGGTATCAGGATATTGAATTTGATAATCAGCCATGATCAAACTGAATGGCAGAGCAGACACGGAGGGCCGAATGGCCTACTCCTGCTTCTAGTTTCTATCTGTATACAATCTCCACAAATCATCATGAATTATTGCAACAGCTCCGGCCCATTCACTGCTTTTCACCTTAATTGCCCTCCTTTTTTCACTCATCTATTTACTCACTGCTTCTAAATGTGCAAGGCTAAACCTTGAAAAATGTCGGTGGGACATTCTCCTCTATCTTGACTTTGACCTTGTCATGCCTAATGTCTTATCATTCGATCCTCCTTGTTCAGAGATCACTTTGTGCTGTCTGATTACTGATTCCCACAGTAAATAACTGGCCCAGTTTAACCCTATTTTCTTAAGCCAATTGGTTCCCATCAGAGAAACTTTGTTCCCTCCAACTACATCCAGATGGATTGTCCAGTCTAACACTAATCTCTCCTATCATGGGAATACTGTAACTGGGATAACCAGTCAGTTTCACACCAGTTTTGTGTAAGGGAATATGGGATTTCTGGTGCTGTCTCCCCGAGGTGACAGGCACGGTTGCAGATGCATCAACAGAAAAGGCAAGTTATGAATCTCAGGCTCTCATTTCTGCTGTGGCCACTGGAATTTTATCTCCTTCCCTTTGAATCTCATATCCCATCAGCTGTTTTCCTTGTTCTCTGACGGATTATAACTCCTGATCTCACTACTCATTAACATCACCTTCTGTTTGTATATCTATCAGATGCGCATCTAGGGATTTCCAGCCTCCTGAACTAGCTCTGGGTGTAGTGTGAGCCCGACCTGGTGTATGGCTGTTACCTGGAGCTTTAGTGGAGCATTCCTGTTTTCTCTCCTGCATACCATCTAAGTATGACTGACTTTCCCAAAGGTATAGCCCTTTGACTGCAAATGGGGGCATTTAAATGGAATCATAATAAGAATAGCATCTACATTTCAGTCTCGGAGACTGGGAACTTGCCTCCTGTGGCCCGGGTCTCAGTGAAATCTACCAGCTCAGGAAAAACTCTCTTGTAATACAACATCTGGGCACATGTTTGAATAGCAATGGGACAGGCATTCTCCCTCTCTGCTTCCAGGGTCTCCCACTGCCAATCCCGCAGTCCTGCCACAATTACACCCCCTCCCCTGTGTCACCCTGGAACATATTAGAAGGGAACATCAAAGTGATTGATCACTTGTGGAGTAATAGTCCCGCAGTCTCCTGATCCTTTGGGTAAAGTTCTCCCATCCTGTCCGTGCCCACCCCGCCGCCATTGAAAATGGAGAATTTGGTATCAGTCAAAACCCGATTCACTGCAGCGGGACTGGAGAATCCCAGCCTTAGTCGGAGGTTTTCAGTGTTTCTTTCTCCTTCCCTTTCTCCCTGCTCACCTTCCCCCCCCCAATTATAGGGGGCGATTCTCCCATTCCAACGTGCTAATTTTTTGGTGGGTTGGAATGAGAGACACACACGTGCACCGATTCGCACACGCGTTCCTGATTCGCACACACGTTCCTGATTCGCACACGTGTTTCCGATTCGCACACGCGTTTCCGATTCGCACACGCGTTTCCGATTCGCACACGCGTTTCCGATTCGCACACGCGTTTCCGATTCGCACACGCGTTCCCGATTTGCACACGCGTTCCCGATTTGCACACGCGTTTCTGATTTGCACACGTGTTTCCGATTCGCACACGCATCCCGTTTCGCACACGCATTCCCGATTCGCACATGCATTCCCGATTTGCACATGCATTCCCGATTTGCACACGCGTTTCTGATTCGCACACGCGTTTCCTGATTCGCAGGCGCGTTTCCAATTCGCACACACGTTCTCGATTCGCACGCGCATTCCCGATTTGCACATGCGTTTCCGATTCGCACATGCGTTTCCGATTCGCACACGCGTTCTCGATTCGCACACGCGTTTCCTGATTCGCAGGCGCGTTTCCAATTCGCACATGCGTTTCCGATTCGCACACGCGTTCTCGATTCGCACACGCGTTTCCGATTCGCACACGTGTTCCCAATGCGCGCATGCCTCCCACCACTGGGTTCCCCCTGCCACTCTGTAAACAGGATCGGTCAGGGCTGGAGGGAGGCCAGCGATCGGGTCGGGCTGGGGTAGGGGGGTAGGTAATCTGCTGTGGGGGTCTGTCTCCTGGGGGTGGGGAAGGGTGCCAGGGTGGGGTGTCTGCCGCCTGGGAGAGGGGGAACAGGGTCTGTCAGGGTGGAGATCGTTTCTGTTGCGGGGGGGGGGCTTATGGAGATCAGGGCACTCCTGGACAATGGGGAGGGTCAGGGGTGGTGAGGGAGGGGAGCTGGAGGGGCGGCGGTGAGGGAGGGGAGCTGGAGGGGCGGCGGTGAGGGAGGGGAGCTGGAGGGGCGGCGGTGAGGGAGGGGAGCTGGAGGGGCGGCGGTGAGGGAGGGGAGCTGGAGGGGCGGCGGTGAGGGAGGGGAGCTGGAGGGGCAGCAATTGAGCTGGCCAGCAAACTGCAGGCTGACAGATCGGAGTCACTGTCCATGTGCATCAATAGGCCCTGTGCCCCGAGCTTTTAATTATTCACGATTGTGACCTCTGCAGTGCACAGAGCGTGGGAGATTCGAGTGTGAACTCCCACTGAGAAAACAATTGTGATTTACACCAGTTTTCCTGCCAATTCAGCACTTAGAACTTTTGCAGGAGAATCGCCCCCAGAATCCCTACACAATCAAACCTACATTGACAGCGAGCCCACCCAGGCCCTCTCCCTGTATTAACGCTGCTAATCCCCTGACACTAAGGGGCAACTCTCTTTCTCACTTCCTGGAAAGTTCTCCATTCTCTATTTTTCTGATCTTTGGCCAAGATTTTCCAGCTGCACCCACCAGCTTCCCCATCACTAAATCCCCTACCCCCAAATCCCACTGACAGTCATCCAGTCCCACTGAACGTTGGTGGATTTTGGCTGTCTGACTGTACCCCTGTAGTGGCGGCTCTCATTGTGGGACTACAAAATGCTGGCCAGTCTCTAACTTGGCTCAGTGGCAGAGTTCTTTCTTTGAAGTCGGAAGGTTGTGGGTTGAAATCACAGAATTGTACAATGCAGAAGAGGCCCTTCGGCCCATTGGGTCTGCACCAACACGGGAGAACCACCTGACCTCCCATCTAATGCCACTAACCAGCACTTGGCCCACAGGGATTCTCCAGTCCCGCTGCAGTGAATTGGGTTTTGACGGATACCGAATTCTCCATTTTCAGTGGCAGCAGGATGGGCATTGGCCAGGATGGGAGAACTTCATCCAAAGAGTCAGGAGACTGCGGGACCGTTACGTTCTTGACTCCACAAGCGATCAATTACTTTGATGTTCCCTTCTAATATCTTCCCGGGTGGCACAGGGAGGGGGTGTAATTATGGCAGGACTGCGGGATTGGGAGTGGGAGAGTCCGGAAGCAGAGTGGGACAATGCCCGTCCCACTGTTATAATTTGCCAAGTGCTCATCAGGTACTTTCTAAAGGCAACTTGCCTTTGTCAGTCTCCCAGGCAGCTCATTCCAGACCGTCACCACCCTCTGTATAAAAAAGGTTTTTCCTTACGTCCCCCCTAAACCTCCTGCCCCTCACCTTGAACCTATGCCTCCTCGTGACTGACCCTTCAACTAAGGGGAACAGCTGTTCCCTATCCACTCTTTCCCCGTACCTCAGAATCTTGTACGCCTCCATCTGCTCGCCTCTCAGTTTTCTCTGTTCCAACGAAAGCAACCCAAGCCTATCCAACCTCTCTTCATAACTTAACTTCCATCCCAGGCAGCATCCTGGTAAATCTCCTCTGCATCCCTCCCGGTGTGATCACATCCTTCTGACAATGTGGTGAATAGAGCTGCACTCTAGCCGTGGCCTCACCAAAGTTCCAAACAATTCCAACATGACTTGGTCGCTTTTGTAATCCATGTCTCAACTGATAAAGGCAAGTGTCCCACCCTAATAACATGCCCCTCCACCTTCAGAGATCTGTAGACAAACACGCCAAGGTCCCCTTGTTCCATTGAACTTCCGTGTGTCACACTGTTCATTAAATACTTCCTTATCAAATTATTCCATCCAAAGTGTATCACCTCACACTTTTCAGTGTTAAGTTCCATCTGCCACTTACCTGCCCACCTGACCATTGCATCAAAATCTTATCATAGAATCCCTACAGTGCAGAAGGAGGCCATTTGACCCATTGAATCTGCACTGATTCTCCAACACAGCATCCAACCCAGGCCCTATCCCATAACCCCACGTATTTACTTCACTAATCCCGGTAATTTACACACCTTGGGATAACTTAGCATGGCAAACCTACCTAACCCGCACATCTTGGGAGAAAACCGGAGCACCCAGAGGAAACCTATGCAGACACGGAGAGAATGTGCAAATTCTGCACAGACAGTGATCCGAGGCTGGAACTGAACCTGGGTCCCTGGCGCTGTGAGGCAGCAGTGCTAACCACTGTGCCATCGTGCCGCCCATGTAGCCCACGCCTGGCCAATCTTTGTGTCACCTGCAAACTTACAAATCCTATCCCCCACATAGTCATCGATGTCGTTTACATAAATGACGAATAATAGGTGACCTGGCACAGATCCCTGTGGTATGCTACTGGACACTGGCTTCTAGTCACTAAAGCAGCCTTCTGTCAACACCCTCTGTCTCTTCCAACTGAGCCAACTTTGAATCCACTTTATCAAATTACCCTGTATCCCTGTGGGACCTTGTTAAAGACTCATAGAGGTTTACAGCATGGAAACAGGCCATTTGGCCCAGCTTGCCCATGCTACCTTTTTATTTTAAATCCCAAGGCTAGTCCCAATTGCCTGCATTTGGCCCATATCACTCTATACCCTTTTTACCCATGTACTTATTTAAATGTTTTTTAAAAGACAAAATTGTACCCACCTCTACTACTGCCTCTGGCAGCTTGTTCCAGACAATCACCACCCTCTGTGTGAAAAAATTGCCCCTCTGGACACTTTTGTATCTCTCCCCTCTCACCTTAAAACCTATGCCTTCTAGTTTTAGTCTACCTTACCTTTGGGAAAAGATATTGATGACCTTGCTGCCACAAAGCTTTGCTGAAATCCATATAAACTTCACCATTCACTACTCTCATCTACACACCTGGTCACTTCCTCAGTAACTGCAATCAAATTTGTTAGGCGCGACCTCCCTCTGACAAAGCCACACTGATTCTCCTTGATCAAACCCTGCCTCTCCGGGTGGAGATAGGTGCCCTCCTTCAGAATTTTCTCCAATAGTTTCTCTACCGCTAACGTGAGACCCATTGGTCTGTAGTTCTCTGGCTTACCTTCTTACATTAGCTGAACCACATGAGCTGTTCTCCCAGGTCCCAGGGGTGTAAGCACGAACAGCACTCCACTGCAGCGCTGAGGGAATGCTTGACTATCAGAGGTATTGTCTTTGGGGTGAGTCCTTTCACGGGGATCTAAAATATCCCACGGGCAGTATTTTGAAGATGAGAGCAGTGGAATTCTCCCGGGCCTCCTGACCAATATTTATTCCTCGACCAACAACAAAACAGATGACCCGGTCATTTATTTAGTTGCTGTTTGTGGGAGCTTGCTGTGCCAAATTTAGCTGTCGTGTTTCCTACTTAGTAGCAGCGACTGTGTTGACAATGAAGTGCTTTGGGATGCTCAAAAGGCTTTGAACAGTGCCTTACGAATGTAAACCTTTATTTCTATAGCTGAGATAGCACTAAGCAAAGTGAAACACTTGTGGGTTTACTATCAAATAAACCGGTTGGACTTTAACCTGGTGTTGTGAGGCGTTTTGGTGTCTGGGACTGACTTACATAAGAAATGGGAGCAGGAGTAGGCCATCTAGCCCTTCGATCCTGCCCTGCCATTCAATAAGATCATGGCTGATCTGAAGTGGACCAGTTCCACTTTCCTGCTTTCTCCTTTAATTCCCTTGTCTATCAGAAATCTATCTACCCGTGACTTAAATACATTCAGCGAGGCAGCCTCCACCACTTCAACGGGCAGAGAATTCCAGAGACTCACCACCCTTTGAGTGAAGAAGTTCCTCCTCAACTCTGATCTAAACTGCCCCCCCTTATCTTGAGGCTGTGCCCTCTAGTCCTGCTATCCTTTCTAAGCGGGAAGAATCTCTCCACCTCTACCCTATCCATCCCCTTCATTATCTTGTACGTCTCTATAAGATCCCCCCCTCAGCCTTCTAAACTCCAACGAGTACAGACTTACGATCGGTTGAAACGGATCCAGTGGATTCCTGCTCAAATTTCATGTTCATTTTCTCTTTCAGCTCCTCCGGGATCACGATCGGCTTGGCCCTGCTTTTGGATACCTCGGCTGCGCTGCCAGGTGACAGGCTAGGGCTTCGGATCTGTTTCACTGAGGAGTGCCTGGTATCACAGATGTGTTTGCAGGCTGCAGTCGGCCATCTCTTTCTGTTGTAGGCCACTTCCTTGATGAAATCGTTCCAGCAGTAGTTCAAAATGTTTTCCAGGCCTCGCGGAAATTGGATTCTGGCAATCTTGCAGTGAAGGATCATCCCATCAATCTCGGTCAGCAGAAAAGAGGCGTTACTTTTCAGTCTCTCGAAATAATACATGTGCTCACTTTCATCAGCATACGCAGAAACAAAGACATTAATCCCAACGCTGGCGGAACTAGGTCGCTCAGAAACATTGGATATAAAGGATCTCCGTCGTCTAGTCGCAAAGAGTGAAGGTGATGAGGTTAGCATTTTGCTCCCAGATTGCCTGAAAGTAACGGGAAGAGACAAACTGGAATGAATTAATGTCCCAGATTTCAGAAACCATCGCCAAGAGACAGAATGGCACATTACTTACAGGACAAAGACAGGTTATTCACTCTCGTTAGTTCACATTAGTGTATATATGATCCACAAGTTCCTCCTTCCCCATTACTTCATCGAACCCCACAGCACTGTACTCTTTTCACCCTCACGTCGTTATCCAGATTTCCCTCAAATGCATCTGTTTGGGGGCTGGGGAGTTGGTGGGGGGGAGGTGGAGGTGGGGTGTTGCAGGTAGCGGTTGGGTGCCATCAGGCTGCTAATCCAAAAGCCCCCAGGATAATACGGAAGGCAGCCAGTGGAATTTAAATTCAATGAGTAAAATCTAGAGTTAAAGGCTGCTCTTGGCAATGGCAACCCCGAAACAATCAGCAATTGTTGTAAAAACCAGTCTGGCTCACTAGCGTTCCTTTCAGGAAGGAAATCTGCCGTCCTTACCCAACCTGGTCTATATGTGACTCCAGACCCACAGCAATGTGGTTGACTCTTAACTGCCCTCTGAAACGGCCACTCAGTCCAAGGGCAATTTGGGATGAGTAATAAATGCTCGCCTTGCCAGGGACACAAGTAACTCATCAAAGGGTCAAGAAAAATCCTCAGGCAGACAACAGGTTTAAGGCTGTCAGCTGGGATTGCAGTGTGGCGCATTTGCATAACTGATAGCTGCACTTATTAATACACCGGATGCTGCTCTTTGCAGACAGAAAGAACAGGTAGACACATTGCCTTTGTTTCAGCTAAACAAAGTAGGTAATAGCCATTCACTGGTTCATTGCTCAGGGCAATGCCTCAACCAATCAAGGTCAAGCTGCCTGGTTTAAATTTTCAAACAAGGCTTGCCAGTTAACTGTCAGTTATCAATAACTGGTGTATGCTCCATGGCAAAGGTTCTACCAATCAGAGTCCACATGCCAACCAATCAGCACTCTTCTCATATTGTATAAAGTTGCAGCTTCCCCTGACGTTGGTATTCTTGTGAATGTCCCGATGAGCGCAAGGTGAAAAGGTTTGACAAATTTTTTTCAGCAATACTCAAGTTCTATGCCACCAACCAAATAAAGACAAGACAAATTCCCTTCGCCTCACAGTTCCACGTTTTAAACAATCTCAGACTAAATGCTTTCCCCCAAAATTATTCATTAGGGATTATTTTATATTTATGATTTCTAGTTGGCAATCCCTCATTAAACAATGACCTACTGCAAATGAGTACAAAATAAATTGGGTCAGATCCCCTTCACTATGGGTGGCGAGCTTGTCCAGTCCCTTTAAGAACTCTGTACGTGTCTCGCATCTGAAGAGAGAACATTGGTTGTGTGGCCTGTTTGCCCCGCGTGTGTGTACTTTCCGGATAGCTGTGCGCCCACACAGTTCACAGGGAAGGTGATACAGACTCAGAGGCCAGAGTTTTCCAGCCTGTCATGCCAGCAGGATTTTCCAGTCCCGCCAAGGGCAGTTTCAATGGCTGACTGGATGTGCCACGGGAGGGGTAAGGAAGGTTCTCCGTCCATGTCAGGCATTTCCAGCTCAGGGGGCAAAGCAGATCCGAGCAAATTGATGTCCTTAATGCTGCGTTGCCTCTCTGTGTTATGAAATGTGAATGAATGAACAGTGCTTCTGCACTGACTACTGACCATCAGTTAGCTTACCTGCGTCGTACTTTACTCTGCAACTTGGTTGGACTAGCTGATTCAAAACTTCTGACCTCTGGCATTTGCTTCCGTGGTTTTTTAAAAATTCTAAAACTTGGCTGTGGAGATAGGATTGAATTCTTATTATTGATTCCCCATTTGCTTTGGTTAATTGTGTTTAAAGAAACTGCCATTTTCTTACCTGGTCAAAGAAAACCAAATTATCCGCTGTCAGAGGCATTGTTTAAGATTGCCTGAAATCTCAGCACTCACCTGTTCAAAGACACACGTTAAAATCATTAATTCATATTTTCATTACGCTCATTGAAACACTGCTTAAGTTTTCTTGATAGAGGAGACAGGAAAGACAGGCACCTTTATCTGGAGACCCTCTATTCCCACAGTGAGATCTTGCTTTGGCAGGACAGAAAATTGGAGTGTCAATCAGCAAGAAACTTAACTTTCACTCATTGAAATTAATAGCCAGAAGTTTAGGACTTGTTACAAATTGTGCTTGGTCTGTGTAAACACTCTCTTCCCTCTGCTACCAAATACACAACCCTCCTCCTCAACAACTCCAATATCACGGATCCCATTCTATTCTTTCATTATTCCACCCCAAGGAAACTCTGCGTAGGCAGGTTCAGATAAAGTGCAATTACACTGAACATGCTGGTGGGAGTGAGTTATTTCTGTCCTCCAGGCTCTGGTCCTATCCTTGGTGTCTATGCATGGGTTTGTGGTTTACAGAATACATATTGATTCAGTGGGAGCACTCTCGGTTCTCTGCTGCAGGCACTGTGTAGTTTTTCCCTTGAATGTTTGTATAAGGACGTGCATGGTATTGATGTTTTTCTCTTTTAATCCACAGGTGCTTCGGTCTGCCTTGTTGTCCAACAAGGGGCATACACACGATGGGTCGTACGAGGGCTGCTCTTGGATGTTTCGAGAGTAGCCTAGTACTTCATGTCGTTAGTGTACACTTAAACTGGACCAGATGCTGGGCAACACGACAGCTCAGTGACCATCACTGTTTGCTGTGCAGATACATGGATTTGGGCCAGTGCCTGTGGGAGTTTGCGCATTCTCCCCGTGCTTGTGTGGGTTTTCTCCGGGTGCTCCGGTTTCCTCCCACACCCCAAAGATGTGCTCTTAGGCTGACTGGTGTAACAAATTGTCCCTAAATTAGTCTCCCCTCAATCTGGTTTCCAATGTGGAGTGCCATAAGCGCAGACAAGGGTCGTGGGTAGAGAGGGGACTCACAATGTTAAAATGGAGGTGCGGGCTCGTTGGGCCGAAGGGCCTGTTTCCCAGGCTGTGTTGTTCTTTGTTCTTTAAAAGCCCACTCTATATGGCCTTGGACATGTCGGGCTGTGTTTTCCCAGGAGGGTGGGCTGCTCGGTCTACTAAAGCGGCTGAGATTGAAGCAAGATTTCCCCTGCTCAGCGAGAGGAAGGCCTGTCCTCAAGACCTGCCAGCCAGTTTGATTGGCCAGCACCTCCAGCAGTCTCAGTCGTGGGGTGCTACCAGGACTGCAGAAAGGACAATGAAGGTAGATGGTTCTTAGGCTGATTGGTGTAACAAATTGTCCCTAAATTAGTCTCCCCTCAGTCTGGTTTCCAATGTGGAGTGCCATAAGCGTAGACAAGGGTCAAGGGTGGAAGAGGGGACTCACAATGTTAAAATGGCGGCGCGGGCTTGTTGGGCCGAAGGGCCTGTTTCCCGTGCTGTGTTGTTCTTTGTATAGCTCTCAGAGAAAGCTAAGTCCCAGGCCACAGCTTTAGCAGAAGTCTTGGAGGCCAGAAAAGGATGGAAGGGGGCGGAGGGGCAGGGGCAGATTTTGGAGAGCAGGCCCCAAGGAAGGAAGGGCGAGCCACCTAAGGCTGTTGATTTCAATAATAGTACAAGATAAAGGAGTGATTCAGAAGTTTGTCTTCACCTTCAGCAAGTTTATTCTTTGCAGAACTCATGACATACGTGATAGCTTCCGAATGCTTCCTCACGCCCAACCGTTTATAATCATATTTTGAACCTGCTGGGGAGTGTAAAATTCTGGCCACAGAGAAAAGTGATGCTACAATTGAGAAGGAAGCATCGGCAGCTGTAAGGACACATGAGAAATTCTCAGGTTACACAGAACCATAGAACCCTACCGTGCAGAAAGAGGCCCTTTGGCCCATCAAGTCTGCACCAAACACAATCCCACCCAGGTCCTATCCCCATATCCCTACATATTATACCCACTAATCCCTCTAACCTACACATCCCTGGACACTAAGGGGCAATTTCTTAGCATGGCCAATCAACCTAACCCACACATCTTTGGACTGTGGGAGGAAACCGGAGCACCCGGAGGAAACCCACGCAGACACGAGGAGAATGTGCAAACTCCACACAGACAGTGACCCGAGCCAGGAATCGAACCCAGGACCCTGGAGCTGTGAAGCAGCAGTGCTAACCCACTGTGCTACCGTGCCGCCCAACCATGACGGGCTTATGGTTCAAAATTGTAATATATTCCTAGTCGCTCTTCTGAACAGGAAAGAGATTGCAGAGATGCCTCCAAGAATCCAATGGCTCAGATTAAGATTAATGAGATATGACTCCGTAACAGAGTACACTCAAGGGTACTACCAGATGACAGCAGGTACATTATCCAGGAAACAATTGAAGAAACCAGTCTAATGGATTGGTATTTCATTGAGGAGGTGGAAGTGCTTACTTCTCTCATTACTCATCATCTAACAACTGCTGCAAAGAAGTTGCAGGAAACATAATAAGTACAGCAACAAGTTTACAAATGTGTCCAGATGAAGGAATATTGTCTGGAAGGAGAGTCACACTATACTCCTTACAATCCATACTATGACAGAAACACTATCAACATCCCAGGATTACCACTGACCAGAAACTGAACTGGATTAGCCCTATAAATACTATGGCTATCAGAGCATATCAAAAGCTAGGAATCCAGCATGGAGTAATTCACATCCTGTCTCCTTGAAGCCTGTCCACCATCTACAATGGAATATTCCCCACTTGCCTGGATGAGCACAACTCCAACAACTCTCAAGAATCTTGACAAAGATTCCATCCAGGGCAAAGCTACCCCTTTCCACAATATTCAATCTCTCCACCACTGACAAACAGTGGCCAGCATGTGTATCATCTACAAGATTGGGTGGCACGGTAGCACAGTGGTTAGCACTGCTGCTTCACGGGTCCAGGGTTCGATTCCCGGCTCGGGTCACTGTCTGTGTGGAGTTTGCACATTCTCCTTGTGTCTGCGTGGGTTTCCTCCGGGTGCGCTGGTTTCCTCCCACAGTCCAAAGATGCGTGGGTTATGTTGATTGGCCATGCTAAGAAATTGCCCCTTAGTGTCTAGAGATGTGTAGGTTAGAGGGATTAGTGATATAATATGTAAGGATATGGGGGGGGTAGGGCCTGGGTGGGAATGTGTTCAGTGCAGACATGATGGGCCAAAGGGCCTCTTTCTGTACTGTAGGGTTTCTATGATTTCTATGAAGATGCAGTACTGAACTCACCAAGGTTCCTAAGATAGCACCTTCCAAACCCATTAAGTAGTCACACTACATCAGGTTAAAGCCCAAACAGGTTTATTTGGTAGCACAAGCTTTTGGAGCACTGCCTCTTCATCAGGTGAGTGCAGGATTTGTTTCACAGACAGGGCATATATAGTCACAAAATCAATTACAAGATAATGGTTGGAATGCGAGCCTTAACAGGTAATCAAGCCATTACAGGTACAGACAATCTGAGTGGAGAGAGGGTTAAGTGCAGGTTAAAGAGATGTGAATTGTCTCAAGCCAGGACAGTTAGTGAGATTTTGCAAGCCCAGGCAAGACATTGGGTTTACAGATAGTGTGACCTGAATCCAAGGTCCTGGTTGAGGCCGCCCTCATGTATGCTATCAGTCTCTGCTTGGCAATTCTGCGTTTGTCTTGAAGGCCACCTTCATAGAATCCTACAGTGCAGAAAGAGGCCCTTCAGCCCATCAAGTCTGCACCGAACACAACCCCACCCAAGCCCTACCCCCCTTTCCCCACATTTTATACCCGCTAATCCCTCTAACCTACGCATCCCTGGACACTAAGGGGCAATTTCTTTGCATGGTCAATCAACCTAACCCGCACATCTTTGGGAGGAAAACGGAGTACCCGGAGGAAACCCATGCAGAAACGAGGAGAATGTGCAAACTCCACAAAGACAGTGACCTGAGCCGGGAATCGAACCCAGGACCCTAGAGCTGTGAAGCAGCAGTGCTAACCACTGTGCTACTGTGCCGCCCCTTGGAGAATGCTTACCTGAAGAACAGAGGCTGAATGCTCTTGACTGCTGAAGTGTTCCCTGACAGGAAGGGAACACTCCTGCCTGGTCATCACCATTCTTTCACTGCTGCTGGGTCAAAATCCTGGAACTCCCTACCTAACAGCACTGTGGTTGTACTTCCACCACATGGACTGCAGTGTTTCAAGAAGACAGCTCACCTCCACCTTCTCAAAGGCAACTAGGGATGGGCAATAAATGCCAGCATCGTACACACCCCAGAAATGAATATAAATAAAAGGAGCAGCAGTAGGCCATTTGGCCCTTTGAATAGAGAAAGCATCTCACAATAATTGATGATCTCCCAGCTTCGATAACAAGTTAGTCATTCCGAGAACACTATCTTGAAAGACCAAGGTGACTCAGGAGTAGCAAAATCGTGCACAAGAGCCTAACAGCCAGTTTGGTGGTCAGGCATTGCTCATTCTATAGAAGAAATTAATTCTAATTGTCTCATGTGTAAACAGCTAAGATCAAAAAGAACCTCTATTGCCTTCTACTATCCATCCAGGCTGTGGCAGTGTCTGGAAATGGATTGGTTTGATTTTGAAAGCAAGATTTTCCTTATTATCACTGATTACTACTGAAGGTATACTGAAGTGAACAGATTGCACAGCAGTTCTTTAGTTACTGTCGTGAATCAGTGCAACAGCTGGCATTCTGGACATTGTAGTGTCAGAAATGGTCAACTATCTACTAATGAATTATTCCAAAATGCAGCCATATTCCAACATGGATTTATTCAGGTAACCAGCTCACCTCACTACCCAGAAGCAAATAGAGAATCTGAGAGAGGCGTGGGAATCATTAAAGACTTGTTTAAGTTTTTTTAAAGTTTATTTATTAGCATCACAAGAAGGCTGCATTAACACTGCAATGAAGTTACTGTGAAAATCCCCTCTCTAGTGCCTGTTTGGGTCGACTGAGGGAGAATTTAGCATGGCCAATGCACCTAACCGGCACATCGTTCGGACTGTGGGAGGAAACTGCAGCACACGGAGGAAACCCATGCAGACACGGGGAGAATGTGCAGACTCCACACAGACAGTGACCCGAGCCAGGAGTCAAACCTGGGTCCCTGGTGCTGTGAGACAGCAGTCCTAACGACTGTGCCACTGTGCCACCATGATGGAAAAGAATAAAAATGTTCATTTAGCTTTTCTGAGTTAGATATCGAACCTCACTGCTGCAGAACAGTTTTTCACCATTCAAGTTGTTAATAAAGAAGATGATTGAGCACACGACCTCCAGCTGTGGGACACTAGCCAAAACCTAATATTACCTTGAATGACCAGGAGGGGGTAAAACAGTGCGAGGAAGAACTGAGACACAAACCGGGCTAATTGCTTTAACTTCAGGTTTAGAGCACAAGACTTATCAGGGCTTAAGTTGGAGAGAGGGAATGGGTACATAGTAAAGTATACTAATCAAAAAAAAACTCAACAACCAAGATTGTATGGGATTGAGACAGACCAAGGGACTGGAAGGATAAACTGCAGAGCCTTAATGTCCTTGAAAAGAAGCCTATAGAAACTAGGACTTGCAACCAAAATCCTGATGAAAATCAGGAACAAGAAACAACTCAGAGCTCAACAGTAACTGTCAGGGGACTAAGACATCACACTTTTTACAAAAAATATAAAAAGTGTATATATATAAAATATATAAAAATATACAAATATATAAAAAATATATAAAATATGTAAAGTTGAAGTGGTGGAGGCTACCTTGCTGAATATATTTAAGTCATGGGTAGATAGGTTTCTGATCGATAAGGGAATTAAGGGTTATGGGAGAGAAAGCGGGAAAGTGGAACTGATCCACTTCAGATCAGCCATGATCTTATTGAATGGCGGGGCAGGCTCGAAGGGCTAGATGGCCCACTCCTGCTCCTATTTCTTATGTTCTTATATAAGCTTTACCTAGCTAATTACCAAAATAAAAAAAAGATACTTTTTAAAACAGCTGAAGCCACTATGACCCTTGAACTAATATCATTATTTATGAAGCAAGTCTAACAATTCCCTGAGGGATGCAGAGACTAAATTCCAAGGGAACTATACAAAGGCCATCTACATTTTATAAGCAGGGCCTGGCCAACTGGAGCTGATTTGTCTGCTAGAACAAAGAACCCTGCAACCTCTCTTTAATGGAACACTAACAATCCCAAACAAAAGGATAGACATCCTTTGTTAGAGAAGTGGGATTCATGTGACATGGCCTCTCCCAGCAGGAACCAGTAATACTGCATTGTGGTTCTAAGAAACTGCAGTCTGCCTGGCAGCAGCACATAAAGTCATGCTGAAAACCTAGTCCCATCTATTTCAATCAAACTTTTGTACTATTGTCTGCAAAACAGATTTATCTCATCGTGGAAATCATTTCTGCTGGAAAAGTGAATTATCCAGTTTTCAACCTGTTGACCATTGCGAAGGAATACTTGAGGCGTAGACAAGAGTCATAGGTAGAAGAAGGATTGGAATGAGGAACTCACTGAGTGTTAAAATGGTGGCGCGGGCTTGTAGGGCTGAAGGGCCTGTTTCCTGTACTGTGTTGTTCTTTGTTCTTTGTACTTCATTAGACTTTGATTCTGGGCATTGGGCTCAGGTGATACTTTCCATGTGTCTTCTCCCTGTTAATCTGCCTTTCTCTATCCCTCTTTTATTCTATAAGTGTGCAAGGCACTTGAAATACCAAACCAATGGGTTGGGAAATACGCAACCGCTTAGAAAGTAGGTAGCAAATGAACACACCTTTCTGTTTATGGAGGAGCGTGGTGAGAAATCAGGCCTGCTTAAATGAACATCCCCCTCCCGAAAGGATGAGAACACTCACACTGATAGAAGGGAGAGTGTCCTCAACGTCAGAAAGAGATCAGAACAAGATCAACGAGATTGGTCAAGAGGCCTCAGAGACTAACCCTGTGAAATCTAAGACTTGGGGAGGTGATATAGGAGAATATAAATAGAATATTGATAAAAACATGCTGGAGCGAGACCCAGAGTGAATGGTTAACATCAGAAGCACATGATGCTAATGTAATGATGATGTTGTATGACATGATTGAGTAACAGAGATCTGGAGGATGAAGAAGTTCCAACATCAAGCAGAGGTCTCTATATATATATATAAAAAAATATATTTTAACTGTAAATAAAGAGTAATAGTTATAACAAACTACAGTCTCACGAGCAAGGTGGTAGCACGGTGATATTGTTATTGGACTATTAATCCCGAAACCGTGGGTTCAAATCCCACCACGGACGGCACAATAGCACAGTGGTTAGCACTGCTGCTTCACAGCTCCAGGGTCCTGGGTTCAATTCCCAGCTCGGGTCACTGTCTGTGTGGAGTTTGCACATTCTCCTCGTGTCTGCGTGGGTTTCCTCCGGGTGCTCCGGTTTCCTCCCACAGTCCAAAGATGTGCGGGTTAGGCTGATTGGCCATGCTAAAATTGCCCCTTAGTGTCCTGGGATGTGTAGGTTAGAGGGGTTAGCAGGTAAATGTGTAGGGACATGGGGATAGGGCCTGGGTGGGGTTGTGGTCGGTGCAGACTCGATGGGCCGAAGGGCCCGTTTCTGCATTGTAGGGTTCTATGTTAGAAGTCATGGCAAATGTGAAATTTGAATTTTTAAAAATCTGGAATTAAAAGTCTAAAAATGACCATGAAACCATCCGATTGTTGTAAAAACCCATTTGATTCGTTAATGTCCTTGAGGGAAGGAAATCTGCTGTCCTTACCCGGTCTGGCTTTTATGTGACTCCAGACCCACAGCAATGTAGTTCACTCTTAAATGACCTAACACTTGGCGCAGGGATAATCAGAGATGGGCAATAAATGCTGGCCCAGCCAGTGACACCTACATCATAGAATCCCTACAGTATAGGAGGCCATTCAGCCCATTGAGCCTGACTGATAACAATCCCACCCAGGCCCTATCCCCATGTATTTACCCTGCTAGTCCCTTTGACACTAAGGGGCAATTGAGCATGACCAATCCACCTAACCCTCACATCTTTGGACTGTGGGAAGAAACTGCAGCACCCAGAGGAAACCCACACAGACATGGGGAGAATGTGCAAACTCCACACAGACAGTGACCCAAGCTGGGAATCGAACCCAAATCCCTGGTGCTGTGGGGCAGTAGTGCTAACCACTGTG
Organism: Carcharhinus amblyrhynchos; assembly: GCF_965287045.1. NCBI lineage: Eukaryota > Metazoa > Chordata > Chondrichthyes > Carcharhiniformes > Carcharhinidae > Carcharhinus > Carcharhinus amblyrhynchos. Next base: position 3,750,498 of record NC_137342.1, on the reverse strand, counting down.
CCACCGTGCTGCCTCTATCTCATAAATGAACACAAAAGCTGGCCTTGAATAAAAGCAAAATACTGTGGATGCTGCATTTCTGAAATAAAAACAGAAAGTGCTGGAAGGACTCAAAATGCAGAATCTCCCCAATGAAATTCAAAGTGTCCAGAAGTCTGAAAATGGGAGAATTCCACACCAGATTTTTGGGTAAGTTTGGCACTGCAGTCTTCCCACACTCTGTCAGATTTTCTGACAGAGTGAGATCCACACGGTAGCACAGTGGTTAGCACTGCTGCTTCACAGCTCCAGGGATCTGGGTTCGCTTCCTGGCTCGGGTCACTGTCTGTGTGGAGTTTGCACATTCTCCTCGTGTCTGCGTGGGTTTCCTCCGGGTGCTCCGGTTTCCTCCCACAGTCCAAAGATGTGCGGGTTAGGTTGATTGGCCATGCTAAGAAATTGCCCCTTAGTGTCCAGGGATGTGTAGGTTAGAGGGATTAGTGGGTATAATATGTAGGGATATGGGGGTAGGGCCTGGGTGGGATTGTGTTCGGTGCAGACTCGATGGGCCAAAGGGCCTCTTTCTGCACTGTAGGGTTCTGTGTTCACACTGTGGGGGTGGGGGGGTGGAGGAGTTGAGGGGGGGGGGGGGTGGTCTAAGCTTGTTGGGGAAACTGGCTGCAGAGTGTTCGGGCACCAGTACACAGGGAGCCCTGATCTCACAGTGAACCCTCCTCCCAAGCCCCCGCCCTGGAACATCTGAGCCCCCGCCTCAACTGCAGCACGTTCTCCCCCCTCAACACCACATACTTACTCTAGCTAGTCCCTCTGACACAAGGATTGATTTAAGCATGGCCTAACATCTTTGCAGTGTGGGAGGAATCCCACGAAGACATGGGAAGAACACGCGAAACTGACACGCCAACATGGGTTGCCCGGGGAAGCAGCCAGGAGAGTGCAAACAGTCATCCCAGACTTGTTAGTGGGACTGAGATAGATTCAATCTGATGCAAATCAACTTTGCGCCCTGTCTGGGCACGAAGCCAATCTCACCAACAAAACAGTACGGGCGCGAACCGGACTCTTGGCCTCATGTGCAATCTTAACGGCTCCCCACACTGGTGCGGTGAGCTGTAAGATCATCCCCAGCAGGTCTGGCTGCCTCTGTGCAGATAGAAGCAGAGTTAACATCTTAAGTTCAACATGACTCCTGTTGGGAATCACAGATCCGGTCAGAACTGGTGAGGTTTTCCAGCACTTCCTGTTATGTTACAGATTTGTTTTATCCAAGAAGGCAGCGCTCCACCACCTTCTCGGGAGAGTAATAAATGCTGGATTTGTCATACCAGCCATGAATAAATAAAAAACACTTTATTCACATGGACACAAACACTCATAGATACCTAAAATCAAACAGTGAATAATAAAACACAGATACTCATAGAATCATAGAACCCTACAGTGCAGAAAGAGGCCCTTCGGCCCATCGAGTCTGCACCAATCACAATCCCACCCAGGCCCCACCCCCCCATATCCTCCATACTATACCCGCTAATCCCTCTAACCTAAGCATCCTAGTACACTAAGGGGCAATTTTTTAGCATGGCCAATCAACCTAACCCTCACATCTTTGGACCAGCAAACACAGATACACACACAAATACACAATTGCATAATCACACTGCACCAACAACACAGTCACATTGCACACACAACAGTCACACTGCGCACACAACACAGTCACACTGTACACACAACACACACTGTACACATAACATAATCACACTGAACAAACACAATCACACTGCACACACAACACAATCACACTATACACGCAACACATCACACTGCACACAACACAGTCACATTGTACACACAACAGAATTACACTGAACACACAACAGCCACACTGCACACACAACACAGTTCACACTGCGCACAACACAATCACACTGCACATACAACAGTCACACTGCACATACATCATTATCACAGTGCACACACAACACAGTTCACACTGCGCACAACACAATCACACTGCACATACAACAGTCACACTGCACATACATCATTATCACAGTGCACACACAACAGTCACACACTACACACAACAGTTATACAGTACACTCAACACAGTAATACTGCATACAGTAGTCACACTGCACACACAATACAGTCACACTGCACACCAACACATTCATGTTGCACGCACAACAGTCATACTACACATGCAACACAATCACACTGCACACACAACACAATCACACTGCACACACGACATAGTCATACTGCACACACAACACAATCATACTGTATACACAGCACAATCACAGTGCACACACACAAGCACATTACACACACAGCAGTCAGACTGCACACAATGCAGTCACACTGTACACACAACATAGACACACTGTACACACAACACAGTCACACTGCACACACAACAGTCATACTATACACACAATGCAGTCATACGGCACATACAACATAGTCACACTGCACACACAACATAGTTACACTGCACACAACACAGTCACACTGCACACAAAAAAAATCACACTTCACACACAACACAACCACACTACACGCAACACAATCACACTACACACGTCACATAGTCACACTGCACAAACAGTCACACTGCATACAACACAGTCACACTGCACACACGACACAGTTCACACTGCACATACAACAGTCACATTGCACATACATTATAGTCACACTGCATATACAACACAGTCACACAGCACACACAACAGAATCACACTGTACACACAAGACAGTTCACACTGCACACACAACACAGTTCACACTGCACATACAACAGTCACATTGCACATACATCACAGTCACACTGCATATACAACACAGTCACACAGCACACACAACAGTCACACAGTACACACAACACAGTTAAACTGCATACAACAGTCATACTGCACTTGCAACACAATCACACTGCAACACAACACAATCATACTGCACACACAACAGTCACACTGCACACACAACATAGTCACACTGCACATACAACACAATCATACTGTATACACAACACAGTCACACTGCAGACACAACACAAGCACACTACACACACAACAGTCATACTGCACACAAGAAAATCATACTGCAAACACAACACAGTCACACTGCACACACAACACCATCACAGTGCACACAAGAAAATCACACTGCACACTCAGCACAATCACACTACACATACCACATGGTTACATTGCACACACAACATAGTCACACTGCACACAAACAGTCATACCACACTTACAACAGTCACACTGCACACAGCAGTCACACTACAGACATAACACAGTTCACACTGTGCACAACACAATCACTCTGCACATACAACAGTCATACTGCTCATACATCATAGTCAGACTGCATACACAACAGTCACACAGCACACACAACAGACTCACACTGTACACCCAACACAGTCACACTGTACACACAACACAATTATACTGCACACAACATAGTCACACTACAACACAACAAAGTCACTCTACACACAACAGTCACACAGTATACACAGCACAGTTATACTATATACAACACAGACACGCTGCACAAACAGTTACACTACACACCAACACAATCACGCTATACACACAACAGTTATACTGCACATGCAACACAATCACACTGCACACACAACACAATCACACTGTACACACAAAACAGTCACACTTCACACACAACATAATCACAATGGACACACATGTTCACACTGCACACACAACACAGTCACACTGCACACACAACATAATCACAATGGACACACATGGTCACACTGCACACACAACACAATCATACTGTACACAAAACACAATCACATTGCACACAAGAAAATCACACCACATACTACAGTCACACTGCACACAACACAATTGCACTGCACACACAACACAATCATAATGTACACAAAATACAATCACATTGCACACAAGAAAATCATACTGCACACATTACAGTCACACTGAACAGACAACACACACACTGCACACACAACATAGTCACACTGTACACACAACACAGTCATGCTGTACACACAACATAGTCACACTGTACACACAACATAGTTACACTGTACACACAACAGTCACACTGCACACAAAACACACTCACACTGTGCACACAACAGTCACACTGTCCACGCAACACAGTTATACTGCACATAACACAATCTCGCTGCACAGACAACACAATCACACTGCACACACAAGAAAATCAAAGTTACATACTCCCGCTCCCCTGCACACACGAATAATTCTGGAAACGATGGAAATCAGAAATTCACACAAGATATTAGCAGCAATCAGCTACAGGCAGCCTGTGTGGGCAGAGAGACAGAGTCCACCTCTCGGCTCAGTCTGACTATTCACACCAGGAGCTACTGTCAAATAAAGTTGGTCAGCTTTGACACCCCCTCTCCACCCCGGCACCCCCCCCGGTTCAAACCTCAAAGCCCCGGAGCTGGAGACTGGGCTGTGTCCCAGTGGGATGTGAGGGTGGAGTGAGCGCTGGGCTGGAGATTGCGGCAGCTCCGGCTCGGGGCTGTGTGCTGGCTCCGTCCCGCGGTGTTTCAGCGTCTCCCTGTTGCCGGGGTGACAGTCTGTTTAGTTCCAGTTCCAAGGATGACCCGGCTTGGGCTGCCTTCAGAAAGGAGCTGGGCTGCTGCTGGGGGCGAAGGATCCTCTCTCCCACTGAGAGCAGGTTATTCTCCCCACCGAGACACCCCAAGTCTCCCCACTGAGACACCCCAAATCTCCCCACTGAGACACCCCAAGTCTCCCCACCGAGACACCCCAAATCTCCCCACCAAGACACCCCAAATCTCCCCACCGAGACACCCCAAGTCTCCCCACTGAGACACTCCAAATCTCCCCACCGAGACACCCCAAATCTCCCCACTGAGACACCCCAAATCTCCCCAGAGACACCCCAAATCTCCCCACTGAGACACCCCAAATCTCCCCACCGAGACACCCCAAATCTCCCCACTGAGACACCCCAAATCTGCCCACTGAGACACCCCAACTCTCCCCACTGAGACACCCCAAATCTCCCCACCGAGACACCCCAAATCTGCCCTCTGATACACCCCAAATCTCCCCACTGAGACACCCCAAATCTGCCCTCTGATACACCCCAACTCTCCCCACCGAGACACCCCAAATCTGCCCTCTGATACACCCCAACTCTCCCCACCGAGACACCCCAAATCTCCCAACTGAGACACCCCAAATCTCCCCACCGAGACACCCCAAATCTCCCCACCGAGACACCCCAAATCTCCCCACCGAGACACCCCAAATCTCCCCTCTGAGACACCCCAAATCTCCCCTCTGATACACCCCAACTCTCCCCACCGAGACACCCCAAATCTCCCCACTGAGACACCCCAAATCTCCCCACCGAGACACCCCAAATCTCCCCACCGAGACACCCCAAATCTCCCCACTGAGACACCCCAAATCTGCCCACTGAGACACCCCAAATCTGCCCACTGAGACACCCCAAGTCTGCTCACTGAGACACCTCAAGTCTGCTCACTGAGACACCCCAAATCTGCCCACTGAGTGGCTGTCACTGAGTGGACACCCTCTCTCAGTGCTGACAATGGTCAGACTTCACAAAATGTGTGTCAAAGTGAACAGCCCTGGGCAAACAGCCCCCTCAACTCTAACCAATAGACTGGGCCTGTACTCGTTGGAGTTTAGAAGGATGAGGGGGGATCTTATAGAGACGTTATAAGATAATGAAGGGGATAAATAGGGTAGAGGTAGAGAGATTCTTCCCGCTTAGAAAGGACAGCAGGACTAGAGGACACAGCCTCAAGATAAGGGGGGGGGGGGCAGTTTAGATCGGAGTTGAGGAGGAACTTCTTCACTCAAAGGGTGGTGAATCTCTGGAATTCTCTGCCCATTGGAGTGGTGGAGGCTGCCTCGCTGAATATATTTAAGTCACGGGTAGATAGGTTTCTGATAGAGAGGGGGATTAAGGGTTATGGGAAGAAAGCGGGAAAGTGGAACTGATCCACTTCAGATCAGCCATGATCTTATTGAATGGCGGGGCAGGCTCAAAGGGCTAGATAGAACATAGAACATAGAACACTACAGATCGGCCCACAAGTTGCGCCGATCACATCCATACCTACCAGGCCATAGAACTATCTGTAACTCCCAATGCCATTAAATCCCATGTACTCATCCAGAAGTCTTTTCAAAGACCCCAGCGAGTTCACCTCTACCACCACTAACGGCAGCAGATTCCACTCACTCACCACCCTCTGATGGCCTACTCCTGCTCCTATTTCTTATGTTCTTAAACCCTAGGTTCAGGAGGGAGAAAACAGTTCCAATGTTTAAATTCCAGCAAAAATTAGGATAACCGTGTGCCAATCTGAGAAATATAACGGCACACAGTAAATTTTGAGGCATGGATATAGTTTTTAAGTTTTTAAATATAATGACTGTAATTTGTATAGGACTGTCAAAATGTTTTAATTCTGCACTGTTTGGAATTTATAGACATGTAGTTGTGCAATGGTTTAATTGAGATTTTTATGAATAAAGTATATTTTTGAACTAAAAAAAATCAGGAGAAGAAATCAAGAAATGGGGGGTGAAAGTCTCTGTTCTGTAAAAGGGATTCCATCCTGGCTCCAAACATTAACTCCTGTTCCCCTCTCCACAGATGCTGCCAGCCCCGCTGAGTGTTTTGCATTTTTATTTCAGCTTCCCAGCATTATTTGGGTTAGATTCCGGGGAATGGGATTGGGATGAGGCAGTAACCTCAGGGAGTCATTGAAAAATCCAGTAAAAGGCTTGTCACCCTCGATGGCAAAAATGACAATTCTGTTCACTCTGCTGATTCAATACCAACACTTATGGGGGGGTTGGGGTGGTGGGGGGGGGGGGGGGGGCTGTGGGGGGAAGTAGCAGCTCCGACTGTTGGGGGGGGAAGGCGCCAATGATCGGGGGTGCGGAGTCAGAGTGAACGCTGGCTTCAATCGGTGGTGGGGGGGGGGGGGGGGGGGGGGCGGCACCGTGGCACAGTGGTTGGCACTGCTACCTCGCACCGCCAGGCACCCGGGTTCGATTCCCAGCTTGGGATCAAAGGTGAGCTAGCTGGATGGGTACAGAACTGGCTTGGCCATAGAAGACAGAGGGTAGCAGTGCAGGGGTCTTTTTCCAGCTGGAGGTCTGTGACTAGTGGTGTTCACAGTAAGAAGTCTCACAACACCAGGTTAAAGTCCAACCAATTTATTTGATCGTAAACTCACAAGCTTGTGAGTTTACTATCAAATAAATTGGTTAGATTTTGACCTGGTGTTGTGAGACTTCTTACTGTGTTTACCCCAGTCCAACGCTGGCATCTCCACATCATGACTAGTGGTGTTCCGCAGGGCTCTGTACTGGGACCTCTGCTGTTTGTGATATATATATATAAATGATTTGGAAGAAGATGTAGCTGGTCCGATTAGTAAGTTTGCGGACGACACAAAGATTGTTGGAGTTGTGGATAGTGATGAACATTGTCAGAGATTACAGCAGGATTATAGGCTGGAAAATTGGGCGGAGAAATGGCAGATGGAATTTAATCCAGATAAATGCGAAGTGATGCATCTAATGCAGGGTGGAAATATACAATAAATGGCAAAACTATCAGGAGTATAGACACACAGGGGGATCTGGGTGTGCAAGTCCACAGATCCTTAAAGATGGGAACATAGGTGGAAAAAGTAGTGAAGAAGGCATATGGCATGCTTGCCTTTATTGGATGGGGTACAGAGTATAAAAGTTAGCGTATGATGTTGCAGTTATATAGAACGTTGGTTAGGCCAAATTTGGAATATTCCAGTTCTGGTCGCCACACTACCAGAAGGATGTAGAGGCTTTGGAGAGAGTGCAGAAAAGCTTTACCAGGATGTTGCCTGGTATGGAGGGTATTAGCTATGAGGTGAGACTGAGTAAACCAGGGTTGTTCTCCCTAGAAAGACGGAGGCTGAGGAGCGACCTAATAGAAGTTTATAAAATTATAAAGGGCATAGATAGGGTGAACAGTTGGGGGCTTTTTCCCAGGTCAGAAATGACAAACACATGGGGTCACAAGTTCAAGGTGAGGTGGGCAAGGTTCAATACAGATATGCAGGGGACATATTTTACACAGAGGGTGGTGGGGGCCTGGAATGCATTGCCAAGCAGGGTGGTTGAGGCGGACATGCTGGGATCATTTAAGACTTATTTAGATAGCCACATGACCTGACTGGGAATAGAGAGATACAAACGGATGGTCTAGTTAGGAACACATGTTCGGTGCAGGCTTGGAGGCTCAAAGGGCCTGTTCCTGCGCTGTACTGTTCTTTGTTCATTGTGCAGAGTCTGCACGTTCTCCCCATGTCTGCGTGGGTTTCCTCCCACATCCAAAAGACATGCAGATAGATTCACTGGCCACGCTAATTTCTCCCTCAGTGTACCTGAACAGGCACCGAAGTGTGGCGACTAGGGGATTTTCACTGCAGTGTTAATGTAAGCCTATTTGTGACACGAATAAAGAAAGAAAGATAGCACCCTGATCTCAGTGCGGCCGAGCTTTGCCAGTGTGTTGAGGCCCTGTCTCCTCCCACTGCACAGTGGTGTGAAATATGCTCCTTTGATGTTTTTGGCAGAGTGTGGGAGAATCCGGAGAAAGAGATTGGCTTCCTCTCCAGATTCCAGCACACTCACTCAGAAAAACTGCAGAAAGATTGCAGTACCGAACACACCCAAAAATGGAACACTCTCGTTTTCATGCTCTTAGAATCACAGAATCCCTACAGTGCAGAAGGAGACCAATCATCTACACTCATCACAATCCCACCCTATCCCCCGTTACCCCATGTATTTACCCTGCTAGTTCCCCTGACACTAAGGGGCAATTTAGCACGGCGAATATTCCTATCCCAGACTGTGGGAGACCTGGAGGGAACCCACGCAGACACGGGGAGAATGTGCAGACTCCACAGTCACCCAGGCCGGGAGTCAAACCTGAGTCCCTGGTGCTGTGAGGCAGCAGTGCTAACCATTGTGCCACCGTACCACCTGTGACACTGAGACGCCGATCTCACAAAAATAATTCTAAAGGTACAATCACCCGGCTGCAGTCTGCAGGGGGTGCCATTGTGCAGGTGCCCTGACTTCCCAGTGAACTGGGAGACCTCCTGCCACCCCCCTCTCCATGGACATCACCCCCGCCTCCCCCAGTATTCATGATGTGGAGTCCTGGAATCCTGGTGTTGTCAGACTTCTTACTGTGTTTCCCCCACTATTGGCAGCAGTGTAACCTCTCCCCATGGCAACACGGGTCACAGGCATCAGCTCATCATGACCCTCCCAAAGAGCTGCCTGTCACCATCCTCTCCATGGCCCACCCTACGTGCCCCCCTATTGCCAGTCTATCCCCATTTGCCGTGCACCCCCTTTGCCAATCACCCCCCCCATCTGCTGATCACGCCCCCAAAACCCTCCCCCTCCCCCTCCCCCTCTGGTCTGACTTTATAGAGCTTCCCCCCCCCCCCCACAGTGCCACACCACCACCCCCCCCCCCCACCCCCAAACCCAGGGCTCCTTCTTTTCCTTCCCCTCCTGCAGGGCTCCCCCACCATTGCCCCACCTTCACTTAGGCTCCACCCCCACAGGCCCCATCCCCTCGGCCCTGCCCTGGCACTGTTATGGTGCTCATGATGTGGAGATGCCGGCGTTGGACTGGGGTAAACACAGTAAGAAGTCTCACAACGCCAGGTTAGAGTCCAATAAGTTTATTTGATAGTAAACCCACAAGCTTTCGGAAACAGTGTTCCTTCGCCAGGTGTGTGGAAGGTTCCGAGGGACACCGTTTCCGAAAGCTTGTGAGTTTACTATCAAATAAACTGGTTGGACTTAAACCTGGTGTTGTGAGACTTCTTACTGTTATGGTGGCCAGTGGGCACTGCCCAGCCATGTCCCGGGCACCCAGGGTCTTCAATGGCCTCCGATCCCCTGGTGTGGTCATCACTGTGATTCTTGCCAGTGTGAGGTCCGACCAGCGAGGAGCTCACTGTCGGTGAGGACATAAACAGCTTTGCTGAATGCATTAATGTCAGGTGAATCATGACTTTAATATGCAAATCAGCTTCATGCCCCTTTTGGGTGCAAAGCCTATCCCTCCGGTGAAACAGTGCTGGTAACTCTCTGCGCTGTGTGAAACTGGGCACAAGCCCATCTTCTCACTTTGCAGACAATCTTCGCACCTTGCCATGCTGACCGACAGGCGGGACGAGGTTGTGAGATCGGACCCGCAGAAAGTTTTTGGGAAGATTCCATCCGTAGAATTTTACAGCATGGAAAGAGGCCATTCAGCCCATCATGTCCATGCTAGCCATCCAACACCTAATCCCATTTTCTAGTGTTTCGCCCGTAGCCTTGTATATGTTGGCATTTCAAGTGCGCGTTTAACGCTTCTTAAATGTAGTGAAGGTTCCCGCTTCTACCACCCTTTCAGGCAATGAATTTCAGATTCCCACCACCCTCCTCACATCTCCTATACATGTCCTGCCCCTTAAATCTGTGCCTATTGATTATTGAACCCTCAGCTAAGGGGATAACTTCCTTCCTGTCCACCCTATCTATGCCCCTCATAATTTTATACACATCAGTCAGGACCGCCCTCAGCTTTCTCTGCTCCAAGGAAAACAACCTCAGCCTAACCAGTCTCTCTTAATGTTTGAAACACCCCAGCCCAGGTAATATCCTGCTGTATCTCCTCTGCACCTCCTCTAGCGCAATCACATTCTTCCAAAAGTGCGATCAGAACTGCATACAATATTCTAGTTGTGGCCTAACCAGTGTTTTATACATAACCTCCTTGCTCTTATATTCAATGCCTCAGCAAGTATCCCATCTACCTTCTTATCCATCTTATGTACCTGTCCTGTGCTCTTCAGAGATCTATGGACAGGCACACCTCTGATTCCTAAAATCCTGTCATTTATTGTGTTTCCTTTGCCTGAATAGTCCTCCCTAATTTCATCACCTCACCCTTTTCAGGTTTAAATTCTGTTTGACGTTGTCCTGCCCATCCGACCATCCCATCTATATTTTTTTTATTCATTCATGGGACATGGGCATCGCTGGCTGGCCAGCATTTATTGCCCATCCCCAGTTGCACGCAGGTAGTTGAGAGTCAACCTACACTGCTGTGACTCTTGAGTCACATGAAGGCCAGACCAGGTAAGGATGGCAGATTTCCTTCCCTAAAGGACATTAGCGAACCAGATGGGTTTTTTCCGACAATCGACAATGGTTTCATGGTCATCAGTAGATTCTTAATTCCAGGTATTTTTTATTAAATTCAAATTCTACCATTTGCCATGGTAGGATTTGAACCTGAGTCCCCAGAACCTGAGCTGAGTTTCTGGATTAATAATCTAGCGATAATATCACTAGGCCATCACCTCCACATATTGTCCTGTAATCTAAGGCTTTGCTCCTTACTATTTACCATGTTATTATTTGGGAAAACTGACTGCAGACAAAGGTTTCAAGGATGCTATGAAGAAGTTCCTCTCTGAGCCACACTGATTATTAGTGGGAAACAGATCGTGCTAAAATAAAAGCAAATTACTGCGGATGTTGGAATCTGAAACCAAAACAGAAAATGCTGGAAAATCTCAACGGGTCTGGCAGCATCTGTGAGGAGAGAAAAGAGCTGATGTTTCAAGTCCTGATGACCCTTTGTCAAAGCAGCTTTAACAAACGATCACCTAGACTCGAAACATCGGCTCTTTTCTCTCCTTACAGATGCTGCCAGACCCGCTGAGATTTTCCAGCATTTTCTCTATTGGCCCTGGATTGTGCTGCCTGGAGATGCTACATTGGGAGTGTTACAATCACCTTTGAGACTGAGCAAAAATCCAGCATGGAAGAGGAGGGAAGAAGAAGGAAATTGCCCCAAGCAGCGACTGTACCCGCTGTACATTGCCAGTAAGACATAACTGGATGTGGTCACCATTATGGGCGTAGATTTAGAAAGGAGAAACCTGCAGTGTTGGTTTGTATGCACAGAATCTCAAAATACAGGAGAGTTATATGAGTGGGACACAGAATAATTGTTTATATCTTTAGAATAACAGCAACTGACATTCGTATCGCACCTTCACAATCCATAATCCAAACAGTTCCAATTATCAAAGACAGAAATAGATGGAAGAGCACTTTAAGAGAGGCCCTCCCCACTCCACATTACACCCCCTGTCCCCAGCCTATTACCCCTGCCTTCCCCCATTACCGTCTGCCTTCCCTCTCCCCACTACCCCTGCCTTCCCCCTTCCCAATACTCTGTGCCTCCCCCCAGCCCATTACACCTGCCTCCCCCTCCCTTCCCCATTAACCCCTGCCCCCTTTCCATTGCCCCCGCCTCCCCATTACCCCCTGCCTTCCCTGTCCCTCCATTACCCCCTCTCAATTAACCCCTGCCTTCCCCCCTTTAATCCCTGCCTTCCCCCCTTTAATCCCTGCCTTCCCCCCTCCCTCTTATCCTGCCTTCCCCCTTTCAACATTTTAACCTGTCTTCCCCCTCACTTCATAATCCCCCCAGTCCTTTCCTCCCCATGTTCTTCCTGTCTTCCCTATGTCCGTCTGCCTTCTTCCCTCCCTACGTCCACCCACATTCCCCCTTTCCTACGTTACACCCTGCCTTCTCCCATCCTTACATTATATCCTGCATTCCACCTCTCCCCACATAACCCAACCGCCTTTCCCCTCCCAAGATCCCTCTGCCCTATGTTCCACCCTGCCTTCCCATGTTACCCCTACCCAACTTTGTCCCCACATTTTCCCCTCCCTATGACCCTCCTGCCTTCTCCCCTCATACATCTACATTCCTTCACTTATCCCTACATTCCCTCAGCCTGCCCCCCAACTCCCCCACAGCCACCACCACCCCCATGTCTTTAGGGTAATTGGGGTGTTTCTGTGCTGAGAGATTCAGGTCTATGTCTCATTAAAGCATGGATAATCATGTCAGGAGGTGCATTATCTTGGGGAAAAACACTAATATATGGAGACAATGTGAATTAAAGCATTAGTTATATAATGGTAAACTTGGTGCTATAGAATTAATCTGCATATTGGGTGCAGTTGGGTCCCCTTGGAAAGTCAGTAACCTGCCACGTTTGTCCGCAGTCACTTTAAACATGAATATTGAGGGAAAGCAAAATGAAATTAGTAGAACAAGACCAAAGAAAGCTGGAGCGTGCTAACTATTCGCAATTGCTGTTTAAAAGGAACAGCAGGTATTAGATTCATTCCTAATAAGTTACCTTATTCCAGAGAGTTGTAACTTTCATTTGGAAATAGAGTAAGGGAGATTTTTTTTAATCGTTTATTTATAAATCAACATAAACAAGCTATTTATAGATTCCAAGTTTGATTAATTGGGGCTGAATGAAGGCACTGCTGCCTCACAGCACCAGGGACCCAGGTTCGATTCCCTGCTTGGGTGACTGTCTGTGTGGAGTTTGCACGTTCTCCCCGTGTCTGCGTGAGTTTCCTCCAGGAGCTCCCACATTTCAAAGATGTGTGGGTTAGGGGGATTGGCCATGCTAAATTGACCCTTAGTATCGGGGGACCTAGCAAGGGTAAATGCATGGGGTTATGGGGGATAGAGCATGGGTGAGATTGTGGTCAGTGCAGACTCATTAACTAAATGGCCTCCTTCCGCACTGCATGATTTAATGATTCTATAATGCATGGTTGCAATCACTTAATAAAGGAATTAGTGAGAATGTAAAAGAAGCCCCTAAAATCCAAAAGTTACTCCCTGAAAATTAAGAAATAGCTCTCAGGAAAATCTCAAGAGCCCTTGAAAAGAATTATTTTGACCCCTGACACATACCACCAGTAACAGGAGGATACAGTCCATGGGTAAACAAGACAGATACTCTTGCAGTGAGTTGGCAGAGACCACTCTGTCCTGTCAATCGTACTGGAAATGTCATTTGGAGTCTAATGAATTCAGCATCCTGTAGAAATATAACAACGCTCCTCAATCAACTACTTCCTCATTCCTCGCACTCGTTCTGACACCACAGAACATAGAACATTACAGCGCAGTACAGGCCCTTCAGCCCTCGATGTTGCGCCGACCAGTGGAACCAATCTAATGACCCTCTAACCTAAACTATTCCAATGTTATCCATATGCCGATCCACTGACCATTTGAACACCCTTAAAGTTGGCGAGTCCACAACTGCTGCAGGCAGGGCATTCCACACCCTTACTACCCTCTGAGTAAAGAACCTACCTCTGACATCCCTCCTATAATTACCACCCCTCAATTTAAAGCTATGTCCCCTCATGTTAGCCAACACCATCCGAGGAAAAAGGCTCTCACTATCCACCCTATCTAACCCTCTGATCATCTTGTATGCCTCAATTAGGTCACCTCGTAACCTTCTTCTCTCTAATGAAAATAACCTCAAGTCCCTCAGCCTTTCCTCATAAGACCTTCCCACCATACCAGGCAACATCCTGGTAAACCTCCTCTGCACCCTTTCCAATGTCTCCACATCCTTCTTGTAATGCGGTGACCAGAACTGTACGCAATACTCCAAGTGCGGTCTCACCAGAGTTTTGTGCAGTCGCAACATGACCTCACGGCTCCGAAATTCAATCCCTCTACCAATAAAAGCTAACACACCGTACGCCTTCTTAACAAAAGGCCCCCGCTCCTTACTCCACCTAAAGGGGACCGGGATGCACCTTCTCCATCACTGCCTCCAGATTGTCCCTCCTCCCCTGACTCGGTCTGTGAGTTCCCTGGCACAAGCCCTGTAGTAAAGGCTTGCATCAGGGGACTCAGTCGGGGGGGGGGGCGGGGGGGGCGGGCGCGCGATTGGGAGGCTGTGATGTGGGGGGAGAGGTCTGCCTGTCAGCGAAAGCTCGGCAAGAGGAGAAGTGAGCTGTGGGAGGTTAGGGGAGGGGGTAGGGGGGTGGGGGAAAGAGGGTGGCATCAGAAGATGGAGGAGGGTCAGAGTAAAGTTGTTCTGGTACTTGAGACCAAGATAGATAACTGCGACTGGCCCTCTTAATACTGAGTAGCTCATGTGCTGTTCCCGGAAATATATTTAAAAGATGTATATTTGTGCAATAGATGCTGACGGCACCTTAAATTTCTTGAACCCTTTCCAAGAATGGAATGATGTTGACATTCTCTCTTCTGCTTCCCTCGGCTTTGGCAGGCCAGTTGACACTTTTGACATACACGTTGGCTAACTGTCACTTGATATGCTTCCAAACTGATCATTTGTGTTACTCATCACTGCTTGGCTGTTTGCAAATTGAGCAGAAACTGATAGATCACAGCTGCACCGAACTGTGAAGCTGCTACTGGAAGTAACAAAACTCCCACCACCATTCCCAACCCCCACAACTGCATTTGGACCGCTCTCTCTATCACAGTCTAAGGTTTCCAACCCTCTTGGGATGGGCCAGGAGACTGGAATCATTCTCAAACTCCTGGTGACTATTAAAGCAGTCCAGGATAAGACTGCGTAAAATGATAGGAGTAGGAAACCCCATTAATCAAAGAACAAAGAACTACACAGCACGGGAAACAGGCCCTTCGGCCCAACGAGCCCGCGCCACCATTTTAACATTGTGAGTTCCTTCTTCCACCCATGACCCTTGTCTGCACTTATGGCACTCCACATTGGAAACCAGATTGAGGGGAGGCTAATTTAGGGACAATTTGTTACACCAATCAGCCTAAGAGCACATCTTTGGGGTGTGGGAGGAAACCGGAGCACCCGGAGAAAACCCACGCAAGCACGGGGAGAATGCGCAAACTCCCACAGACACCGGCCCAAATCCATGTATCTGCACAGCAAACAGTGATAGTCACTGAGCTGTCGTGGTGCCCAGCATCTGGTCCAGTTTAAGCGTACGCTATCAACGTGAAGCACTAGGTTACTCTCAAAACATCCAAGAGCAGCCCTCGCACGACCCATTAATCGATCAAGTCCCAGCAGCTCATGTAACTGAACAGCAGCACTCCTGCACAGGAGGTGTTTACATCAGAACCGGCCTATCAGAGATGGGGCTGGGGATGAGGTTGAGGATGTGGGGTGGGAGGTTGACATGGAGGGTAGGATCCCAGATTATCCTTTGGGCCCTTGGTTCATTTCCGCTCCACCAGTCCCATAAAAATAATTTGACTTCTTTCATATATTCATAAGTTCATAAGATATAGAAGCACAATGAGGCCATTTGGCCCATCGAGTCCGCTCCGCCATTCGATCACGGTTGATATTCTCCTCATTCCCATTTTCTTGCCTTCTCCCCATGACCCTTCAACCCACTACCAATTAAAAATCTAACTCCTCCTTAAATTTACTCACTGTCCCAGCATCCACCACACTTTGGGGTAGTGAATTTCACACATTCACAACTCTTTGGGAGAAGTAGTTTCTCCTCAACTCTGTTTTAAATTTGCTACCCCTTATCCTACGCCCTCGTACTAGAATGTAGGCATTGTACTGTAGGGATTCTATGATAACTTAGGAGCCTTTTGAAAATTGTGGGTCCTGATTCTAGAATTTCTGACCCCATTCTTGGGACTGTCTGAGATTCAGAAAGGTCTTCTAAAGATCTGGGCTGATTCCTGCCAAAAACCATTACCCCGCACTCTCGAACGGACAGATGACACAAAGGTTGGTGGAACTGCAGACAGCGATGAGGACTGTTAGAAGATACAACAGGATATAGATCATTGGAGAATTGGGCGGAGAGATGGCAGATGGAATTTAATGTGAGGTAATGCATTTTGGAAGGTCTACTACAGATAGGAACTATACAGTAAATGGCAGAACCCTTAAGAGTAGAATCTTAAGAGTAGAGGGATCTGGGTGTTCAGGTACACAGGTCACTGAAAATGGCAACGCAGGTGGAGAAGGCAGTCAACAAGGCATATGGTATGCTTGCCTTCATCAGCTGGGGCATTGAGTTTAAAAATTGGCAAGTTATGTTGCAGCTTTATAGAACCGCACTTGGAATATAGTGTTCAATTCTGGTCGCCACACTTCCAGAAGGATGTAGAGGCTTTGGAGAGGGCACAGAAGAGATTTATCAGGATTTGCCTGGTATGGAGGGCATTAGTTATGAGGAGAGGTTGGAGAAACTTGGTTTGTTCTCACAGGAACGACGGAAGTTGAGGGGCGACCTGATAGAAGTCTACAAGATTATGAGGGTCATTGACAGAGTGGATAGTCAGAAGCTTTTTCCAAGGATGGAAGAGTCAATTGCTTGGGGGCATAGGTTTAAGGTGCGAGGGGCAAGGTTTAAAGGAGATGTATGAGGCAACATTTTTACACAGAGGGTAGTGGGTACCTGGAACTCACTGCCAGGGAAGGTAGTGGAAGCAGGTACGATAGTCACTTTGAAGGGGTGCCTTGACAAATACATGAACAGAATGGGAATAGAGGGATATGGTCCCCAGAAAAGTAGGAGGCTTTAGTTTAATGGGCAGCATGGTCGGTGCAGGCTTGGAGGGCCGAAGGCCCTGTTCCTGTACTGTTCTACTCTTCTGAAACTTTCATGGAGTTGAGTCAGGTTTTAAAAAGTTGTGGTTTATGGCCCCTCAGAGGAATCCTGATCCCTACTCTGCAACCGCAGCCACAATTGTTTTTTAAAATTAATTCATGGGATGTGGGTGTCGCTGGCTGGGCCAGCACTTATTGCTCATTCTTAATCGCTCTTGAGAAGGCAGCAGTGAGCTGCCTTCTTGAACTGGGGCGACACGGTAGCACAGCGGTTAGCACTGCTGCTTCACAGCTCCAGGGACCTGGGTTCGATTCCCGGCTCGGGTCACTGTCTGTGTGGAGTTTGCACATTCTCCTCATGCCTGCGTGGGTTTCCTCCGGGTGCTCCGGTTTCCTCCCACAGTCCAAAGACGTGCGGGTTAGGTTGATTGGCCATGCTAAAATTGCCCCTTAGTGTACTAGGATGCTTAGGTTAGAGGGATTAGTGGGTAAAATATGTAGGGATATGGGGGTAGGGCCTGGGTGGGATTGTGGTCGGTGCAGACTCAATGGGCTGAAGGGCCTCTTTCTGCACTGTAGGGTTCTATGATTCTACTTCTGAAGTCCCTGTGCTGTTGGTATACCCACAGGGACTGTTAGTGAAGGAGTTCAGGATTTTGACTTAGCAACAATGAAGGAACTGAAATATATTTCCAAGTTCGGAAGGTGAGTGACTTGGAGGGGAACCTCCAGGTGATGGTACTCCCAGATATCTGTTGCCCTTGTCTTTCTAGATGGTAGCAATCATGGGTTTGAAGGAACCTCGGTGAGTTCTGGCAGTGCACCTTGTGGGTGGTACACACTGTTGTTACTGTTAGTGGAGGGAGTGAATGCTTGTGGAAGGAGTAGCAATTAAATAGCTGCCCATGTCCTGGACAGTGTTGAGCTTCTTGAGGGTTGTTAGAGCTGCACTCATCCAGGCAACAGGGGGAAATGTGCGGCAGGTCACATGTGCTGTCAGCGCACCTTGGAATTGCAAATATTACAGCGCTGGCAGCATCAGATTAACACGTTTTACTAAAGGAAAGCAGCTTCTTTATAATGTTTGCAATTGCAGCTCCCCTGCAGTTTCTGAATCCCTCTGCAGCCTCTTCCCCTGAATCTGGGTCTGTCACCCAGACCAAGCCGTGGAGCTGCGAGCTGAATGGTGGCTGTCACGAGTTGGATCAGGGCTTCTCCCCGTCCCGATCCATGAAACTGCCGGGAGGCCCTGGGCCTGCCTGTACTGCTTGTCTGCTACGGGGCTTAGAAACTGGGTGAATGGCTTCAGGGTCCAAATATGATCCAACCAACATAGTGTTTTCTGTGAATTGCATGACTGACTTGTATGCATGCGCAGACAGCTAACAGTCCCCCTCTTGTGTTGGTAAAACACACATTGTAAAAATAAAATTATTTCATTACAAGGTAATAAAAGTGTCAATCATCAAGACCCTTAAAAGTAACAGTAACAGTAACAACAAACTCCTGAAATTACTTAACATTTTATGAATAAACATGATGAAATTGACTGCAGGGAATAGACAGTCAGAGCTGCCAATCAAATAATATTTTCCCTGAGGCACTGCTGTTTCAACAAAAGTAGTGGATGTCTGGGCTCTCAGCCAGGTATTACATAATTTCACACTTCCTTGCACTCAATTTCTTCCGCCCATTTCATCAACCTGTCAATGTCCTTCTAAAATCTGTTACCATCCTCTCCACTTCCTAGATTTCTAAGGTTTGTGCCATGTACAAACTGTAAAGCTGTGTCCTCTATACCTGTGTCTAGGTTATTGTCATATGTCAACAAGAGCAATGGCTGCAAGGTTGATCCTGGGAGTAACACCTTTATATTTCCCTCCAATCTAAAAATCAATCTTTCAGCATTGCTCCTTTAATCCCACGAGCTTCGGTTTTGAGCTAAAATACTAACTGGAGTCCAAATATATTCCTCTGAAACTGGTGAGGGATTTCAAAATGGCACTGTTCACATTGGCAGTGTTAAAGAAGCACTTCATTCTGCTGTTCTTCAGTCACTGTGAATGCTTCCTCTTTTTAAACAGTATTAGCTGGTATGAAATTTTCCTGTGTTTGTATGCATTACACCTTGGAAGTAATATTTCCATTAAGACACAAACATTAAATAGTAAATATTGCTGCAGTGAGATTACACTGAAGATGTATTGATGTAAATCCATTTCAATGAGAATGAGGTGACCTTCCCACCCTCGTGGTGTCACTTAGACAAGTGCTGAAGTGAATGGTTGGGTTGGTGAGTGAGCTAATGAGGTGAAACCTCAAGCCTCTCTCTTCTCCACTCCCTTTTATTATGTCCAATTATTCCCAACTCCTCAGATTCACTCAAAGGGCCTGTTTGAGATTCTCACTGTCCCTACAGTGTTTCAGTGGTGTAGTGTTAATCACATTCATCTCACACGCAAAAGGTCCCTGGCTCGAAATCGGGCAGAAATATTTCCATATGAAAGGGCCTTTTTCCAACCTGTATCCATTAGGGTGGCACGGTAGCACAGTGGGTTAGCACTGCTGCTTCACAGCTCCAGGGACCTGGGTTCGATTCCCGGCTCGGCTCACTGTCTGTGTGGGGTTAGCACATTCTCCTCGTGTCTGAGTGGGTTTTCTCCAAAGATGTGCGGGTTAGGTTGATTGGCCATGCTAAAATTGCCTCTTAGTGTCTTGGGATGTGTAGGTTAGAGGGATTAGCAGGGATATGGGGATAGGGCCCGGGTGGGATTATGGTCGGTGCAGACTCGATGGGCTGAAGGGCCTGTTTCAGCACTGTAGGGTTCTATGATCTATTCCCTTCAGAAATGGGATACACCATTCAGAATGTGCCAAAGTCAAACACAGTAAAAGAGGTACTGATTGTATCAGTGTCAAACATACATTAAATGCAAAGAATTACAGATAAGCAAATACAGCATCAATGTATAAGTTACCTTTATCTGCTTCATCCTACTTTCGACCTCTTTCATCCTCAGGGAATTAAGATTTTGTTTTCCCGATCCATCCTCTCGTATGAATATATTTCGAATGCTCCCAAACTAGCTCCTCTTTAAACACAGCCAATCTGTTTTGCTTCCAGTTGATGCCAATTTACCTGCGGCAGATTTGTTCTTGGTTAACTGAAATGCATTCACAATTTTTACTAATTAATTATCTTTTACTTTGTATTGCTCCTTTTTTCTTTTCCACACCCTCCGTGGTCATCTGTCCCCTAAACATTCTCCAACTGACTCTTGATCCTTTTGACCTACACCATTCCCCGGATTCTTATGGGGATGGAAACATTGATCTGGAAAATTCTTCTGAGTGCATTTCAGAAATGCTCTCTCTTTACACCATTCCTGTCCCAGCCTATATTAAGATAATGGACTTTTCCAATCATCGCTA
This sequence comes from Carcharhinus amblyrhynchos, assembly GCF_965287045.1. Taxonomy (NCBI): domain Eukaryota; kingdom Metazoa; phylum Chordata; class Chondrichthyes; order Carcharhiniformes; family Carcharhinidae; genus Carcharhinus; species Carcharhinus amblyrhynchos. The sequence continues at coordinate 3,729,500 of NC_137342.1, read as the reverse complement.
CTCTACAGTTTTGTACCTTTGGTGAGTACCCTGTAAATGTGTTCCTCATTAGACAGCAGCCTGTACACCCAGTAGTACCTCCACTGTTTCTTCACTCCATGCAGATGGATTCAATCCTTGAATTCTTGAGGATATTCTCTCCCTGAAAAGTTGAATCCATCATGCTGCCCTTCTTTGTGCCTTCCCAAGTACAAGTTGTCTCCAGTGACATTTAGGAACTATGCTGGTGTTTCCTGAGGCAGGTTATATTTAATGTTGGCAAGTGTGAGGTGGTCCACTTTGGTCGGAATAATGGTAGGAAGGACTATTACTTATGTGGCGAAAAACTGCAGCAGGCGACGGTGCAGAGGGACCTCGGGGTCCTTGTGCATGAGTCGCAAAAACCCAGCTTGCAGGTGCAGCAGGTGGTCAGGAAGGCTAATGGGATGCTGGCCTTCATAGCGAGGGGGATTGAATATAAAAGTAGGGAGGTCTTGCTGCAGCTGTATAGGGCATTGGTGAGGCCGCAGCTGGAGTACTGTGTGCAGTTTTGGGCGCCGCACCTGCGCAAGGATATTTTGGCCCTGGAGGGAGTGCAGAGGAGGTTTACTCGGCTGATACCTGAGTTGAGGGGATTGAGCTATGAGGAGAGGCTGAATAAACTAGGCTTGTACTCGTTAAGAGTTTAGAAGAATGAGGGGAGATCTCATTGAGACGTATTTGGTGGTTATTTTCCAGACGTCGCTGGATTCCGGGGAAGTGCCGGAAGATTGGAAAACGGCTAATGTTACGCCGTTGTTTAAGAAGGGTGCCAGGCAAAAGGCGGGGAATTATAGGCCGGTTAGTTTAACGTCTGTGGTAGGTAAAATGTTAGAATCAGTCATTAAGGAGGAAATTGCGAGGCATCTTGAAGGGAATTGCTTGATAGGGCAGACGCAACACGGTTTCATTAAAGGGAAGTCGTGTCTGACAAATTTACTGGAGTTCTATGAGGATGTGTCTAGGGCGGTGGATAGAGGAGAGCCGGTGGATGTGGTCTTTCTGGATTTTCAGAAGGCGTTTGATAAGGTACCTCACAAGAGGTTACTGCAGAAGGTCAGAGGACATGGAGTTGGGGGTAGGGTGTTAGCGTGGATAGAGGATTGGTTGTCAAATAGGAGGCAGAGAGTGGGGGTCAATGGGTGCTATTCGGATTGGCGGTTGGTGACTAGTGGGGTGCCCCAGGGGTCGGTGCTGGGGCCTCAGCTATTTACCATTTATATAGATGATCTGGAGGAGGGAACCGAGTGTAGGGTGTCGAAATTTGCTGATGACACCAAGATTGGGGGAACGGCAAATTGTGCGGAGGGTGTGGAGAGTCTGCAGAAGGATCTAGATAGGCTGGGCGAATGGGCCAGGAAATGGCAAATGGAATTTAATGTTGGCAAGTGTGAGGTGGTCCACTTTGGTAGGAAGAATGGTAGGAAGGACTATTACTTACGTGGCGAAAAACTGCAGCAGGCGACGGTGCAGAGGGACCTCGGGGTCCTTGTGCAGGAGTCGCAAAAACCCAGCCTGCAGGTGCAGCAGGTGGTCAGGAAGGCGAATGGGATGCTGGCCTTCATAGCGAGGGGGATTGAATATAAAAGTAGGGAGGTCTTGCTGCAGCTGTATAGGGCATTGGTGAGGCCGCAGCTGGAGTACTGTGTGCAGTTTTGGGCGCCGCACCTGCGCAAGGATATTTTGGCCTTGGAGGGAGTGCAGAGGAGGTTTACTAGGCTGATACCGGAGTTGAGGGGGTTGAGCTATGAGGAGAGGCTGAATAAACTAGGCTTGTACTCGTTAGAGTTTAGAAGAATGAGGGGAGATCTCATTGAGACGTATAAGATGATGAATGGGATGGATAGGATAGAGGTGGAGAGACTCTTCCCGCTCAAAAAAGACAGTAGGACTAGGGGGCACAGCCTCAAGATAAAGGGGGGGCGGTTTAGAACGGAGTTGAGGAGGAACTTCTTCACTCAAAGGGTGGTGAATCTCTGGAATTCTCTGCCCGTTGAAGTGGTGGAGGCTGCCTCGCTAAATATTTTTAAGAAGCGGGTTGATGGGTTTTTGATAAGAGAGGGGATTAAGGGTTATGGGGAGAGGGCGGGAAAGTGGAACTGAGCCACGACAGATCAGCCATGATCTTATTGAATGGCGGGGCAGGCTCGAAGGGCCAGATGGCCTACTCCTGCTCCTATTTCTTATGTTCTTATGTTCTTATAAGATGATGAATGGGATGGATAGGATAGAGGTGGAGAGACTCTTCCCGCTCAAAAAAGACAGTAGGACTAGGGGGCACAGCCTCAAGATAAAGGGGAGGCGGTTTAGAACGGAGTTGAGGAGGAACTTCTTCACTCAAAGGGTGGTGAATCTCTGGAATTCTCTGCCCGTTGAAGTGGTGGAGGCTGCCTCGCTAAATATTTTTAAGAAGCGGGTTGATGGGTTCTTGATAAGAGAGGGGATTAAGGGTTATGGGGAGAGGGCGGGAAAGTGGAACTGAGCCACAACAGATCAGCCATGATCTTATTGAATGGCGGGGCAGGCTCGAAGGGCTAGATGGCCTACTCCTGCTCCTATTTCTTATGTTCTTATGTTCTTATTCCCACAGCATTATATCCCCAAGGCAGCTCACCAACCTTATTAACCTTGTTTCATGCATTCGCAAACAGGCCCTGCAAACCTCAATTTAGATTTTTACATAAGAACATAAGAAAAAGGAGCAGGAGTAGGCCATCTAGCCCTTCGAGCCTGCCCCGCCATTCAATAAGATCATGGTTGATCTGAAGTGGATCAGTTCCACTTTCCCACTTTCTCCCCATAACCCTTAATTCCCCTGTCTGTCAGAAACCTATCTACTTGTGACTTAAATATATTTAGCGAGGTAGCCTCCACCACATCAACGGGCAGAGAATTCCAGAGATTCACCAACCTTTGAGTGAAGAAGTTCCTCCTCAACTCTGATCTAAACTGCCCCCCGTCCTTATTTTGAGACTGTGTCCTCTAGTCCTGTTATTGCCCTCTAGTTCTGAGTCTCTGGAACTCTCTTCTTCAAAAGGCAGTGCAAGCAGAGTCTTTGAACATTTTAAGGCTGAGTAAGATAGGTTTGTGATTAACAAGGGGGTGAAAGATTATTGGGGTAGACAGGAACGTGAGGTTGAGGTTACAATCAAATCAGCCATGATCTCACTGAATGGCGGAGCAGGGTTGAGGGGCCGGGTAGCCTACTCCTGCTCCTAATTTGTATGTCTGGCAGTCACCCATTCCCTCTCTGCCTGCAAACCTTTAAGCTCCGAGTTGACCAAATCCAACAACTTAGGCCTTTAACACAATGCAACGTCCCAAGGTGTGTGACAGGAACGTTGGGTAAAATAAGGTATGACACAGGTTTGGAAGTCAAAACAACTAACTAATTTAAAATGACAAAGATTAGAATATCAAGGCCCAATCTCATAGACACAATGAATAAACTCTTACATGAATCAAAATACTGCGGAAGCAGAAAATCTGAAATAAATACAAAGTGCTGGAAAATTCTCAGCAGCTCTGGCATCCCCTGTGTACAGAGTGAAGGTTTGAGTTGAATATGACCCATTTCTCAGAAAACCTGAAGTGTTTATTGCCTGTTCTGCCATTCTACAAGATCAGGGCAGATCTCACTGAGGCCTCAACTCCACTTTCCAGTCTGACCTCGATAACCTTTGACTCCCTTGTCTGTCAAAGGTGTTGTGGTTTGCAGTTCTACCTCTGGGTCAAAGGCCCTGAGTTCAATTGCCACTTCAGGACCTGGTTGCTGTGGAATCAGAGAAATCTTACAGTGCAGAAGGAGGCCATTTGGCCCATCAAGTCTGCACTGACTTTCTGGCATAGTATGCTACCCACGCTCTTTCCCACACACTTACTATGGCTAATTCATCTAACCTACACATCTAACCTGCACTCCAAGGGAAATTTAGCATAGCGAATCCACCTAACGTGCACATCTTTAAAGTTTATTTGTCACAAATAGGCTGATATTAATGCTTAATGAAGTTGCTGTGAAAATCCTCTAGTCGCCACGATCCGGTGCCTGTTCGGATATACTGAGGGTGAACTTAACACCTAATCAGCACATCTTTCAGACTGTGGGAGGAAACCCATGGAGACATGAGGAGAATGTGCAAACTCCACACAGACAGTAACCCGAGCCGGGAATTGAACCCAGGTCCCTGGCACTGTGAAGCAGTAGGGTTAACATAGAACATAGAACACTACAGCACAAACAGGCCTTTCGGCCCACGAGTTGCGCCGATCACATCAACACCTATCTATAACCCCCAATCCCATAAAACCCCATATACTCATCCAGAAGTCTTTTAAAAGACCCCAGCAAGTTCGCCTCCACCACCACTGATGGCAGCCAATTCCATTCACTCACCACCCTCTGAGTGAAAAACTTACCCCTAACATCACTTCTGTACTTTCCTCCCCGCACCTTAAACCTGTGTCCTCTCGTAGCGACCATTTCAACCCGGGGAAATAGCCTCTGAGAATCCACCCTATCTATTCCTCTCAACATTTTATAAACCTCTATCAGGTCGCCTCTCAACCTACGTCTCTCCAGGGAAAAGAGACCCAGTTCCCTCAACCTAACTTCATAAGGCATGCCTCCCAGTCCAGGTAACATCCTTGTAAATCTCCTCTGTACCCTTTCAATAGCTTCTACGTCTTTCCTATAGTGAGGCGATCAGAACTCCGCACAGTACTCCAAATGAGGCCTGACAAGGGTCCTATAAAGTTGCAGCATTACCTCCCAACTCCTAAACTCAATCCCTCGATTTATGAAGGCCAGTACACCATACGCCTTCTTGACCACCTCTTCCACCTGCGAGGCCGATTTAAGAGTCCTGTGGACCCGGACCCCAAGATCCTTCTGCTCCTCAACACTACCAAGACTCCTGCCCTTGATAGTGTACTCGTTCATCCCGTTGGTTCTGCCAAAATGGACGACTACGCATTTATCCGCGTTGAAGTCAATCTGCCACTTCTCCGCCCAGTCCTGCATCCTATTTATGTCCTGCTGCAACTTTTGCCATCCTTCCAGACCATCCACAACACCACCGACCTTCGTGTCATCAGCGAACTTACTTACCCATCCTTCCACTTCCTCATCCAGGTCATTTATGAAAATGACAAACAGCAAGGGTCCTAGAACAGATCCCTGGGGCACTCCACTGGTGACTGACCTCCATTCAGAAAAAGACCCATCCACAACCACTCTCTGCCTTCTGCAGGCAAGATGTGGGTATGCCGGCGTTGGACTGGCGTAAACACAGTAAAAAGTCTGACAACACCAGGTTTTAGTCCAACCTATTTATTTGATAACATACTCACAAGCTTTCGGGGTTAGCCCTTCGTCAGGTGAAGGGGCTAACCCCGAAAGCTTGTGAGTATATTATCAAATAAATAGGTTGGACTAAAACCTGGTGTTGTCAGACTTTTTACTGTGTTTCTGCAGGCAAGCCAGTTCTTGATCCACAAGGCCAAAGGCCCTTGGATCCCATGCCCTCTCACCTTCTCAAGAAGTCTTGCATGGGGGACCTTATCAAACGCCTTGCTGAAGTCCATGTACACCACGTCCACGGCACTTCCTTCGTCAATGTGTTCAGTCACATTATCGAAGAACTCAACTAGGCTCGTAAGGCACGACCTGCCCTTGACAAATCCATGCTGACTATTCCTGATCATGTCAAACCTCTCCAAATGGTCGTAAATCTTGTCCCTCAGAAGCCTTTCCATCTGCTTACCAACCACTGAGGTCAGACTCACCGGTCGGTAATTTCCCGGGCTATCTCTGTTCCCTTTCTTGAAAATAGGGACTACATCCGCAATCCTCCAATCTTCCGGAACCTCTCCCATCTCCATTGACGACGCAAAGATCATCGCCAGGGGCTCTGCAATCACTTCCCTCGCCTCCCACAGTATCCTGGGGTATATCCCATCTGGTCCCGGCGACTTATCAATCTTGATAGAATTCAAAAGTTCTAACACATCCTCCTCCTTAATATCCACAAACTCAATCTTTTCCATCTGCTGCAAATCCGTGGCAAAATCTCCCAGATCAGCTTCCACCGTGAATACTGAGGCAAAGTACTCGTTAAGCACCTCTGCCATTTCTTCTGGTTCCACACAGACCTTACCCCCTTCACCTTTTATAGGTCCTATCCCTTCTCTTCTCATCCTTTTACCTTTCACATATTTATAAAAGGCCTTGGGATTCTCCTTAATCTTACCCGCCAAGGTCTTCTCATGACCCCTTCTGGCTCTCCTAATTTCCCTTTTAAGCTCCTTTCTACAGTCCTTATACTCCTCTAGACCCTTAACCTCTCCGAGTTCCCTGAACCTTTTGTACACCTTCCCTTTCCTCATGGTACCATGGTACTGCCTCTGGGTGGTCTCCATGAAACACTATGAAACACTAATTGAGTTTTGGATAAGTTTGGTCAGTCAGACTGCACTGCTGTCTGGGGACTCGCCCAGGCCCATGGCTCCAGAATCCCTAAATCTCTCAGCTCTTTGGTGAATATTTAATCATCTCTCCTGATTCCTGCACCAACTTTCCTCATTTTGCCTCTCTAAAGCTGGTTAGGATAAAATAGCAGCATCAAATGTTGTAGATACTCAGCACCCTGGCATGAAGGAACTGGCTGACAACACTCAGGGTGGCTGCACCTCTTCTTCCGTCATTACGGGACCTGCCCTTTACCGTAATATCCCGACAACTCGCGCGGCAGACACGTGCCGCCCAGCGCCGCGCATGCGCGGCCGCCCTCTCCCGGCGGGCTCGACCCAAGATGGCGGAGCAGGCGGTGAGGGTGGAGGCCGGAGGCGGCGGAGAGGGAGCGGCTGACAGGCAGCAGCTGCTCAACGGCGGCCCGGAGGAGAAGGAGGACGAGGTGGCGGAGGAGAGCACCAAGAAGAAAAAGAAGAAGAAGAGGAAAGGCAAGGCCGGTAAGAAGAGGGTGAGAGGGAAGGCCGCGGCCCGGGGGGGAGTTCCCCCCACCCCCACTCCCCACCCCCACCCCCCACCCCAACTCCCCACCCCCACCCCTATCCCCCACCCCTATCCCCCACCCCAACTCCCCACCCCCACCACCCCCAACCCCACCATCCCCCCCCAACCCGACCCCATCAACTCCCCCACCCCAACTCCCCATCTCCCCATCCCCCCCAACTCCCCATCCCCATACTCCCCATCTCTCCCCCCCCACCCCATCTCTCCCCCCCCACCCCATCTCTCCCCCCCCACCCCATCTCTCCCCCCCACCCCATCTCTCCCCCCCAACTCCCTGCCCCATCCCCATTCCCCCCCCAACTCCCCATCCCCATTCCCCCCCCCAACTCCCCATCCTCATTTCCCCCCCCCAACTCCCCATCCTCATTTCCCCCCCCAACTCCCCATCCTCATTTCCCCCCCCAACTCCCCATCCTCATTTCCCCCCCCAACTCCCCATCCTCATTTCCCCCCCCAACTCCCCATCCCCATTCCCCCCCCCAACTCCCCATCCCCATTTCCCCCCCCAACTCCCCATCCCCATTTCCCCCCCAACTCCCCATCCCCATTTTCCCCCCCCAACTCCCCATCCCCATTTCCCCCCCCAACTCCCCATCCCCATTTCCCCCCCCCAACTCCCCATCCCCATTCCCCCCCCAACTCCCCATCCCCCCCCCCAACTCCCCATCCTCATTTCCCCCCCAACTCCCCATCCCCATTTCCCCCCCCAACTCCCCATCCCCATTTCCCCCCCCCAACTCCCCATCCCCATTTCCCCCCCCAACTCCCCATCCCCATTTTCCCCCCCAACTCCCCATCCCCATTTCCCCCCCAACTCCCCATCCCCATTTCCCCCCCCAACTCCCCATCCCCATTTTCCCCCCCAACTCCCCATCCCCATTTTCCCCCCCCAACTCCCCATCCCCATTTTCCCCCCCCAACTCCCCATCCCCATTTTCCCCCCCCAACTCCCCATCCCCATTTTCCCCCCCCAACTCCCCATCCCCATTTCCCCCCCCAACTCCCCATCCCCATTTCCCCCCCCAACTCCCCATCCCCATTTCCCCCCCCTACTCCCCATCCCCATTTCCCCCCCCAACTCCCCATCCCCATTCCCCCCCCCAACTCCCCATCCTCATTTCCCCCCCAACTCCCCATCCTCATTTCCCCCCCCAACTCCCCATCCTCATTTCCCCCCCAACTCCCCATCCCCATTTCCCCCCCCAACTCCCCATCCCCATTTCCCCCCCCAACTCCCCATCCCCATTTCCCCCCCCAACTCCCCATCCTCATTTCCCCCCCAACTCCCCATCCTCATTTCCCCCCCAACTCCCCATCCTCATTTCCCCCCCCAACTCCCCATCCTCATTTCCCCCCCAACTCCCCATCCCCATTTCCCCCCCAACTCCCCATCCCCATTTCCCCCCCCAACTCCCCATCCCCATTTTCCCCCCCCAACTCCCCATCCCCATTTTCCCCCCCCAACTCCCCATCCCCATTTCCCCCCCCAACTCCCCATCCCCATTTCCCCCCCCCCAACTCCCCATCCCCATCCCCACCACCCCCTGAACATCCCCCAAGACCACTAACTCCCCAGCTCCACCCCGGCAACCCCCCGACTCCACTAACTCCCCACCTCCACCCCGGCAACCACCCCACTCTGCGTCCCCCCTTCCACCCCCACGTTTCCCCCCCCCCCCCCAATCCACGTCCACCCCCCACCCCCATTCTGCCCACTGAACTAAAATCTCTGACCCTTCCAGGGATCATATCTCTCTATTGCCATCCTATTTATGTATTTGTCCAGATGCCCCTTTAAAGTCACTATCGTATCTGCTTCCACTATCTCCCCTGGTAGCGAGTTCCAGGCACCACCCTCTGTGTAATTAAAATCTTGCCTCCTACTTCTCCTTTAAACCTTGCCCCTCACACCTTAAGCCTGTGCCCTCTAATAATTGACTTCTACACTGGGAAAAAAGCTTCTGACTATCATTCTGTCCATGCCCCTCATAATCTTGTAGACTTCTATCAGGTCACCCCTCAATCTCAGTCATTCAGTGAGAACAAATCAAATTTCTTCAATCTGTCCTCATAGCTAATGCCCTCCATACCAGGCAACATCCTGTTAAATCTTTTCTGTACCCTGTCCAAAGCCTCCACATCTTTTTGGTAGTGTGGCAACCAGAATTGGAACACTATATTCCAAGTGCAGCCTAACTAAGGTTTTATAAAGCTGCAACGTGACTTGCCAATTTTTAAACTCAGTGCCCCGGCCGATGAATGCAAGCATGCTGTATGCCGCCTAGACTACCTTCTCCACCTCTGTTGCCACTTTCAGTGTCTTGTGTACCTGTACACTCAGATCTCTCTGCCGATCAATACTCTTAAGGGGTCTGCCATTTACTATATGGTTCCCATCTGTATTAGACCTTCCAAAATGCATTACCTCACATTTATCCAGATTAAACTCCACCTGCCATCTCTCCGCCCAAGTCTCCAACCAATCTAAACCCTGCAGTATTCTCTGACAGTGCTCATTGCTATCTGCAATTCTGCCAATCTTCATGTTGTGTGCAAACTTACTGATTAAACCATATAATATATACTTTTTATATGTATGTACACACACGCACAGCAAAGGTCCAAGCACCGATCCCTGAGGAACGCCACGAGTCACAGCCCTCTATTCAGAAATGCACCCTTCCACTGCTACCCTCTCTTCTATGATCGAACAAGTTCCGTATCCACCTTGCCAGCTCACCTCTGACCCCATACGACTTCACCTTCTGCACCAGTCTGCCATGAGGGACCTTGTCAAAGGCCTTATTGAAGTCCATGTAAACAACATCCAGTGCCCTACCCTTATCAACCATTTTTGTTCCTCGAAAAGCTCAAGTTCGTGAGACATGACCTTCCCTTCATAAAACCACGTTGCCTCTTGCTAATACGTCCACTTATTCCCAAGTGGGAGTAAATTCTATTTTGAAGAATCCTCTCCAATAATTTCCCTACTAAGGCTCAGTGGCCTGAACCAGCCTCTCATCCCATGTTGTTTAAATATTGAAAGCACGTTAAAGCGCTGCCACTTTGGTTTGAATCTCAGGAGACCAGTATGGCTATGTTTACACTATCTGATCCAGCTTTCCTATCTGGGTGGCAGGATTGAAGAAGCAGTGCTTCTCGTGCATGGTTCTTCCAGCCAGTTGTTTTAGCAGCGTAAACATCAGATTTCAGTACGTCGAACCTAGACAGGCACTGGTGTAAATATTTAACCTCTAAAGGAAAAGGTTACTTTGTGTAGAAGAATTATTTTAAAATATAAAGCCAAGTATAGGTGTTTATAAAGGTAAGCATATTTTAGGTTTCATCCAAGGAATTGTTCAATCTATCTTCACTGCCCTAACGTGGTTAAGGGAAATATCTACAATATCTATAATTTACTTGCTTCAGGTATAGCTTTATATTGATGGCTAGATGCAGCTCGAAATTTCTCGATGTCAAGACCCAATCATTACTTTGTTCCCTTCTGGTAGTTTCATAATACAACGATAATGGAGTTCTTCGCTAACTGTACAATTAATCGCCATCTATTAGCCTACAATAGTCCCAGGGAAATCCCTTGTGATGAAGAGGTTTGGAGATGATAGGTTTGAAATCTCCTGTTCCTTCCAATCATACTGCACTTATTGCATACCATGTCTCAAATCAATCCACCTCAAATCTTATTTCCTAAAGGAACTTAATTAATTTGCTTTTGAAAAGTTCAATATCATCTTCCACTATCTTAGATCATGTTTCGTAAATTGATCACAAGTTTAAACAATTTGTCGTGATCTGTGTAATCAGTTTAGCTCAGTTGGTTAGATGACTGGTTCGGGATGAAGAGTGACACCAGCAGTGCATGTTCAATTCCCGTTTCTTGTTATTCACAAAGGTCTGCTTTCTCAACCTTGCCTGACAGGTAGTGATCCTCGGGTTAAATCACCACCAATCAGCTCTTCCCCTCAAAGGGGAGAGGTGCCTGTGCTCACCTGAGGTCACTTTACCTTTAGTCTGAAAAACAACAATCCTACCTCCTCTCTCTCTGTGACTATGCCCAACTTACATCATCTCTCTCAGCTGGGGATCAGAAAGCACGAAGGTTTTCCCTAAAAGAAGGTGGGTTCCACTATGTGCCATACGTTATACTCAAAACATTTCCCAGGCAGCCTCAAAGACAGAGGGTCAATACACACAATTATATATGGAGATATTCCTGTTTGTAATGTTTAGGATTATGGAACAATATGGCTTTGCAATGAACATGCCAGAATACACTCCCTCCATCAATATTGTGTTTGATTATTTAAACTGAATTGTGCAAATAAAAAAAAATTGTTTAATTACACCCGTTTGTTAGTAAAAGATTCCCCTGCCAGTTCAGCAAAAAAAAATTTCCTCAATGGGAATCTCCAATACGAGTGCAATGTCAACCTATTGAAATGCTGTTACCGTGGCCTGATAACACCTTTACTGGTTAGTTACAGGATTAGATTATGACAGCGGCTTTGAACAAACTTGGGTTTAGAAGGGATGATCTAAATGAGGTGTTTGAAATGATAATGGAATTTTTGATTTAATTTGTTATAGTCATATGTATTAACATAGTGAAAAATATTCTTTCTTGCTCGCTATACAGACAAAACATACCGTTCATAGGGAAGGAAACGAGAGGGTGCAGAATATAGCGTTACAGTCATAGCTAGGGTGTAGAGAAAGATCAACTTAATGCAAGGTAAGTCCATTCAAAGGTCTGACAGCAGCAGGGAAGGAGCTGTTCTTGAGTCGGTTGGTATGTGACCTCAGACTTTTGTATCATTCCCCCGCAGGAAGAAGGTGGAAGAGAGAATGTCTGGGGTACATGGGGTCCTTAATTATGGTGGCTGTTTTGCCGAGGCAGTGGGAAGTGTAGACAAAGTCAGTGGATGGGAGGCTGGTTTGCGGGATGGATTGGGCTATATTCACGACCTTTGGTAGGTCCTTGCAGTCTTGGGCAGAGCAGGAGAAATACCAAGCTGTGATAGAAACTGTTGCCTCTGAAGAATCTTGAACAAGTGAGCATGGTTTTAACGCCATAACCAACAGATGAAATAGTCATGACTCAGTTGTCTACCTGAAACATCAGGTGATAGTAAGACAGATTGACAAAGGCTTTGAGTGATTCAGAGGAATGGGCCATGAAGAGCCTGAGAGGTTTAAGGAGGGAATTCCAGTCCTTAGGTACAAGGCGGCTGAACAGATAACCACCAAAAATGGAGCGATTAAAATAGGGAGTTCTGAAGAGACCAGAGTAAGAGCAGCACAGAAACCTAAGAGGGTGCTGGGGCTGGAGGACAGACAGAGCTGGGATGGTGCAGCAGTGGAGGGATTTGAAATTGAGAATTTTAAAATCAAGACCTTGCTTGACCAGGAGCCAGCATAGGTCAATGAGCACGGCGTGGTAGAGGAATAGGCCTTAGTGCGCATTAGGACATGGGCACAATGCTTTGGATGACCTCAAATTTACAGTGGATAGATCATGGCTAGCCAGCCAGAAAGGTGATGGAATAGTCTAGAGATAACGAATGAGGGCTTTGTCAGTAGGTGAGCCAAAGTATTTGTGAAGTTTGGCAATGGTATGGAGTAGAAATTGCCAGTCTTACTGATGGAGCAAATATGATTGCAATAAACTACAAAGGATCTTGAACAAAGCCCAGTCCATCATGTAAACCAGTCTCCCATCCAACAACTGACTACACTTTCTGCTGTCTTGGAAAAGCAGGCAGCATAATACAGGTAGCACAGTGGTTAGCATTGTTGCTTCACAGCTCCAGGGTCCTGGGTCACTGTCTGTGTGGAGTTTGCACATTCTCCTCATGTCTGCGTGGGTTTCCTCCGGGTGTTCCGGTTTCCTCCCACAGTCCAAAGATGTGCGGGTTAGGTTGATTGGCCATGCTAAGAAATTGCCCCTTAGTGTCCAGGGATGTGTAGGTTAGAGGGATTAGTGGGTATAATATGTAGGGATACAGAGCTAGGGCCTGGGTGGGATTGTGTTTGGTGCAGACTCGATGGGCCGAAGGGCCTCTTTCTGCACTGTAGGGTTCTATGATAATCAAGGATCCTACACACACCCCAGACATTCTCCACCTTCTTTCTTCAGGAAAAAGATACAAGTCTGACGACACATACCAACTGACTCAAGAAGAACAATGTTCTTCCCTGCTGCCATCAGACTTTTGAATGGACCTACCTTGTATTAAGAAAAATCTTTCTCTACAACCTAGCTCTAACTGTAGCAATCCATTCTGCATTCTCTTGCTTCCTTCTCTATGAATGGTATGGTTTGTCTGCGCAAGAAACAATACTTTTCACTGTACCCTGATATACGTGACAATAAATTAAATCAAAATATGAGGCTGAAAGCTTAACTTGGGATCAGATTTAATAAAGGTTACAAGCAAACAGGCTTGCTCTCAGATTGTGCCTGAGAGAGATGGAATTGGTAACAAGCGAATGGAGTTTGGAGCAGGGACTGCAAGCAATGGCTTAATTCTTCCCAAAATTTGATTTTGGGAATTTTCTTTTCAACCAGCACTAGATGTCAGATAAGCAGTCTGAGACAGGTGGTGGTGTGGTAGGAAAACTAACCGTGCTTTCAGGTGGTGTTGCGGTGGGGGACAGCCAGTATTTGAGATGGCAGGGTGGGGTGGGAGGGGGGCAAGGATTGATCTTGGGGAACATCAGAGGTAACAGTGAGGAAGCAGGAAGAGAGAACTTGACAACAGATACTCTGGCTACTAATATTTTAGAAAATAATGGAACCAGGTGAGAGCTGTGTGACCCAGCTCGAGAACAGTGGGCAGGCATTTGAGGAGGATGGTATGGTCAGACCATGTCAAAAGGCTGTAGACAGGTCAAGAAGGACAAAGAGGGGTAAGTTTACCTTAATTACAGTCACATCATCAGTAACTTTGACAAGAGCTGTTTGCTTAATTCCCCTTAATCTAATGACAATCACTTATTCCATTGCTTTGAGACAGCAAAGAGCAAACATTTTGTGTAGGCCAGTGCCACTCTTATTTTCTAGAAATGGGGAACAGTGAATTTTGAATGGATTTCCTGTTATAGTGTCATGGGAAGAGCAGATGTGCACATCTCTTGCACCTTTTAATTAGTGATTACAAGGTATAAATGTGCAGCAGGAGCAACAATAAGTGGAATGTGCTTGTGTTTGGTGTTAGCTGCAGGCATCAGCTGTCTCCAGTTCACCAAAGTTACAGAGCTGCTAGGAACTAACCTGCGTAACTTGTTCTCCCAAGGGCTGCAAAATGAGTGTGAGAAAGAATCTGCAGGAGTTGATCAAGTAGCAAAACAGCTGGAAAAGCAGGTTCTCGAGGACAAGGAAAAAGAGGAAGATGGAGAAGAAGGCAAGTGGATTGTTGAAGGAATCTGTGCTGAATGTTTTAGGCTATGAAGGAATACACTTGTTGATTTGAACCTCATTTGCCCAACAGAAGGAGATGGTGAAGGAGAAAGCTCTGCAGCTAAGAAGAAGAAGAAAAAGAAAAAGAAGAAAGGACGTGAGTGGGCTTTGAATACTCTGAGAAAGTTGTTATGGCAATTTGGGTTCAGTGGGCTCTAAACAGGATCTCACCTGAATAAGTACATGGAAATACACAGCGCCAAGCAGACCATTCAGCCCAGACAATCCGTGTTGGCAATTGTGCACAGTATGTGTATGACTAGTTCAGTTTCTGATCAGTGGTAACCCCAGGATGTTGATTGTGGGGGATTCAGTGATTCTAACACCATTGACAGTGGTTTGTTATGCTCATGTTGAAGCCTTGCAACACCAGGTTAAAATCCAACAGGTTTATTTGGTAGCAAAAGCCACTAGCTTTCGGAGCGCTGCTCCTTTGTCAGGTAAGTGGGAGTTCTGTGAAGGAGTTCTATGAACCTGACGAAGGAGCAGCGCTCTGAAACCTAGTGGCTTTTGCTACCAAATAAACCTGTTGGACTTTAACCTGGTATTGTGAGACTTTATACTGTGTTTACCCCAGTCCAACGCCGGCATCTGCATATCACACTTATGTTGGACATGGTCATTGCCTGGCGCTTGTGTGGCACAAATGTTGCTTGCCACTTGTCAGCTGAAGTTATAGAATATAGGTGAGCAGGTCAGGTTAAATACAAACCAGCAATGAACAAATTAGATGATAGAGCAAGCCTGAAGGGCCAAGTGACCTTATGTTCCTCTATTATGAAACAGACGGGCATATGGGCGGCACGGTAGCACAGTGGGTTAGCACTGCTGCTTCACAGCTCCAGGGTCCTGGGTTCGATTCCCGGCTCGGGTCACTGTCTGTGCACATTCTCCTCGTGTCTGCGTGCATTTCCTCCGGGTACTCCAGTTTCCTCCCACAGTCTAAAGATGTGCGGGTTAGGTTGATTGGCCATGCTAAGAAATTGCCCCTTAGTGTCCAGGGATGTGTAGGTTAGAGGGATTAGTGGGCAAAATATGTAGGGATTTGGAGGGAGGACCTGGGTGGGATTGTGTTCGGTGCAGACTCGATGGGCTGAAGGGCCTCTTTCTGCACTGTAGGGTTCTGTGATTCTTAATGCAACTCAAAGTTTTACACAAACAATTATTAAGATGCTTTTATCTGTGAACAGCAAAAGTTCAGACAGATCCTCCTTCCATTCCGATTTGTGAGCTGTTCCCTTCTGGTGTATTTCTTAAAGGACAAGAATGTGAATATCCACCTTTACAGGATGGGTAAGTCCTTCATCCAAATACTAATCAGTCTTTGTGTGTGTGTATTTGAAACTGGACAATGCTTACAAGAAGTTTGACCATGATCCTCGCACTTGTGTTATCAGAACCCTGCAGTCAGCGGGGAGATGAGAATATAACGCCATCATTGTATTTGAAGCTTTAGGAAGATTACTTCTGGAACAGAAAATTCAATGGCATTTAATAAAGCTCACAATTATTGATGTGTACGGCTGCGTGAAAGTAGGAGTAAGTCTACAGCGCAATCCATGCAAATCAAAATTGGAGTTTGAGCCTATTTATTTGCCTTTGCCAAGAAATTTATTCTAACAAATTTTGTTAAATGAATTGCTTTGTTTTGCCCTTGTACACGCTATCTGGAAGCAGTTGATATGGTGAATTTAAATTAGATTCCGATAAAACAAAGTATTTTCAAAAAGTGATTGTGAAGGGTGCAATAAATTCATGTCTCCAAAGAATGTAGTGCCTCTTTTTAATTAATGACTTGCAGGCAACCCATGCCGAGCTTGCTTTATTGGAGCCTTGCAACAACATCTAAATGATTATAGTACCAGTCACTTAGGTAAAACTCTTTGAGGCCAAGTGATAAAATCTGCTTAATGGGATTGTAAGTCATAAAATGATTTGCATTCGGATAATTGTGGTGATGAAGGTTAAGGTCCAAAACAGCAATTTTAATTGCCAGTTGAATTTTTTTTTGCGTTTCTTTCTCATAATTCATGATTTAGCCTGAAATGTATATTGATATCTTCTGCCTTTTGGAGAGGTGAGGTTGAACTGAACTGTTCATCCCCTACCTGGCATAACCAGGGGAGACTGGAAGTATAATGTGAAATTTCAGTTCGGTGTGTTTGGAAGCAGCTTCATTTATAACAAAGGGATATTAGTTATAATGCCTGTTGACCTCCTTTACAGCTGGCCAGTTCTGATAGGATCGGTAATCTTTAATCTCTTTCCCCTCACCACTCCTGACATTCAGACGTACATCTGCTTGGCGCATGACAAGTGAAGAGAAGAAGGTGTTGAACCAAGCCAGTGAGGAGATCTGGAGCGATTTCAGGCAAGCAGCTGAAGCACACAGACAAGTGCGCAAATACGTCAGGAGCTGGCTGAAGCCAGGCATGACCATGATTGAGATCTGGTAAGTGAAAAGTCTTGCTATTGTTGATGAACAGGGGCTGCACTGTTGTCGTGGCTGCGTTACTGGACCAGCAGTCCAAAATCCACGTGTTCAAATTCCACTCGAGCAGTTTGAGGACTTAACTTCCAGTTTTAAAAAAATATATTGGTAAAAGTGAGTGTGAAACTGTCAGAATTCTCATGCAAACCTAATGGATCACTAAAACCCTTTAGAAAGGACAGCTGTTATCCTCTGCTCCCCTTTGTGGAGGCCCTCACGTTCTGAGAAATCATAGAAACCTTACAATACAGGAGGAGACCATTTGGCCCATCAAGTCTGCGCCGACAATCGCACACAGGCCCTATTCCCCGTAACCCCACATATTTGCCCCGCTAATCCCTCTGATCTATGCATCCTGGGACACTAAGGGGCAATTTAGCGTGGCCAAGCATCTAACCCACACGTCTTTGGACTGCAAATCATTCTGAGAATGAGATTTGAAAGAAACTGTTTGCTGCTCTATTTTTCCTGTTAGAAGCAGGAATGAGAAGTGCCTGATCTTTGGGGAGCAGGAGGGAAAGTGGAACTGATCCACTTCAGATCAGCCATGATCTTATTGAATGGCAGGGCAGGCTCGAGGGGCTAGATGGCCTACTCCTGCTCCTATTTATGTTCTTATGTTCTCCTGTCTAGAAGTTGTCTGATGCTGAGGTCACAATAGCCAAAATTTGTGTAAAGCAAGAGTGCTGATTGTTCTGATCTCCAATCTAGATCATCATGGAACACTGATATTGATGTGGTTACTCTCTGATTTTACCAGATTGTTTTTCTTTAATAAAGTTTATAGTCCAATATATTCAATTGGAACCCTATTGAGCAGGAAACATATAGTTGGCAGTGTGCAAACTGCAGATATTATTGCCTTTGCTTTTGTGTGCTTCATGTTCCATCTAACAGGCTATGGTAGCATAGTGGTGATGTTGCCAAACCAGTAATCCAGAGACCTGGACTAATGATCCTGAGACTTCAGTTCAAATCCAACTGTGTTTGCTGGGAATTTAAATTCAATTAATAAATCTGGTGTGAAAAGTTAATATCTGCAACAGTGACTGTGAATGTTGTAAAAACCCCATGTGGTTCACTAATGTTCTTCAGGGAAGGAAATCTGCTGTCCCTACCTGTTCTGGCCTACACGTGATTCCAGACTTGCAGTGATGTGATTGACCCTTAACTGCTCTCTATAATGGGCTCATAAGTCACTCAGTCCAAGGATAATTAAGCATGGGCAACAATGCTGGCCGTGCCAGTGTCACTCCTATCCTGTCAATGATTTTTTTTAAAAATAGTCATACTTTTGGATGCAAAATCTTAAAAAATCAAATCTGAAATAAGGGCAGAAGATGTGAGGCACGCAGCAGGTCTGTCAGGATTTGAAAAGCTGATCCTTTACACTTGAAACTTGAAAGATTCTTTTCTGTACTTTGACCCTACGACCTTCCTGACCCGATGAAATCAGTGAGGCTCATGAACTAACTGTTAACGTGGTGCAGGGTTGCTGTGCGATACCTTTGTGTCAGGAGGAAAGAATAACAGCAAACTTTCATTTTACAGTGAAAAGCTGGAAGATTGTTCCCGCAAATTGATTAAAGAGAATGGATTGAGTGCTGGCCTGGCTTTCCCAACAGGCTGTTCCCTCAACAACTGTGCAGCTCACTACACACCCAACGCGGGAGACCCAACAGTGCTCCAGTACGATGATGTCTGTAAAATTGACTTTGGAACCCACATCAATGGTTGGCCAGATTTTATTTTAGGCTGGAGTTTCTGAAATGTTTCAAGTCTCTTAATATTTTATTTTGGTAAATGTTTCTTTTTCCTCCACAGGTCACATTATTGACTGTGCTTTCACTGTTGCATTTAACCCCAAATATGACAAGCTTATAGAAGCTGTTAAAGATGCTACTAACACTGGTATCAAGGTAAGCTCAAAATAGGAAATAAAAGTTGTAAGTGCTGGAATTGAAATCGGAGAGCATAAATGCTTTGCAGGTTGGAGAGAACAGGCGTGTTAATACTTCAGGCAGGATGAACCGTTTTGTCAGAACTGGAACTGGAAACATTCACTGCTTCGTTCTGTCATCTGTTGAGTGTTTTGTGTGTTCTGTTTTTGTAATTAAATTAAGAATATGTTTAACCCATTTTCCACAGCCAAGATAATGCTTCTGCTGACCTCGTTGTGCAGATATCGTCATGTTGTTAATGACCATGTTTTCAGAAACTAGTGATTAATTATAGTGAGATTTGTGCAGTGACCTTTTAACCTGACTAGAGCTCCAGTCAGTTGGGGACCTGCATTGAATAGACCTGAAAATTTGGAAATAATTTACATTTTAGCAGAGCTTGAATTAGTTCTGGATGAATACATGGGATTTAATGGGATTGGGAGTTACAGATAGTTCTATGGCTTGGTAGGTATAGATGTGATTGGTGCAACTTGTGGGCCGAAGGGCCTGTTTGTGCTGTAGTGTTCTATGTTTTAGTTCAGATTAAATATTCTTTCCCCAGTCAGGTATGCCCAAACTGGCTCTGTTGGTAACGTTGCCAGTTGTCTCAAAAGATATAAAGTCCGTCCAGGTTAGTAAGTAGAAAGTGGGTTTGACTCTAGATGACCTGTCCTGACAATATTGAGGAAATAAAACACAATTGAAGGTGCCACTGAACAAGAGGCATCATACAGTATTCTCCTGGGAGCCTGTGTAGCTCCTTTTATGTTTCCAGTACAGTTTAATTACCCTTCAGAGTTTGCACAGCATCACTCCTAACAGCAATACTACTGTTTGCCAAATTAATTGCAAATTATATTTGGTGAGAAGGAAAACTGAGATTTGATTTTTAACAATCAGCCATTTTTGGGAAAATAAGGCAGTTGAATAGATCTGACAGCATCTGTGGAGAGTGAATAGGGCCAACGTTTTGAGTGTGGATAACCCTTCGATGTAGCTGATGATGGGTCATTTGGACTCAATGTTGGGTGGGATTTTACTGCCTCGCTTATCCCAGAACTGTAAAATCCAGCCCAAGGTCAACAGACCTTCCCATTGTCTGCCCCTTGCCCACTCTGATTCCCATGGCAGGCAGGAATAGCCATTGGCTCTACTCTCTCTCCACAGACGCTGTCGTACCTGCTGAGATTTTCCAGCATTTTCTGTTTTTGTTCCAGATTCCAACATCTGCACTGTTTTGCTTTTATGTCCCATTGTTTTACAGGAAGCTCTCTTCATAACATGTATATTAATTTGACATCTCAAACCATACACTGTATAAAACTCAGGCTGTGGCCTTTTCATTATATTGTGGATGGAGTTTCTGTGGTTCAGAGAGCTGGACTATGCCCTGTTCCTATGGGCTTCCATAGCTGAGACTTTACCTAATGAGTCTCCAAAGTAGCGTAGACCATTCTGAGATGTAAGGTTTGTTTTAATAGAAATTATGCTTTTGTTTATTACTCGAATCTTAATGTTCTTTATTTTAGAATGCAGGAATTGATGTTCGCCTTTGTGACATTGGTGAATCCATCCAGGAAGTCATGGAGTCCTATGAAGTTGAAATTGATGGCAAAACATATCAAGGTATCAGCTGGATGTGGCGACTATTTGCATTACATTGGAGCATTATTTTCTTTGTCCATCTCCTGACCAGCTGCACTGAGAGCATTTGTAGCACTGCCGTCGTCAGCCCATTTTGGCTCAAACCTGGCTCGGCACAGTAGCACAGTGGTTAGCACCGCTGCTTCACAGCTCTGGGGTCCTGGGTTCGATTCTCGGCTCGGGTCACTGTCTGTGTGGAGTTTGCACATTCTCCTCGTGTCTGCGTGGATTTCCTCTGGGTTCTCTGGTTTCCTCCCACAGTCCAAAGATGTGTGGGTTAGGTTGATTGGCCGTGCTAAGAAATTGCCCCTTAGTGTCTAGGGATGTGTAGGTTAGAGGGATTAGTGGGTATAATATGTAGGGATATGAGGGTAGGGCCAGGGTGGGATTGTGTTTGGTGCAGACTCGATGGGCTGAAGGGCCTGTTTGTGCACTGTAGGATTCTATGATTCTTATAGGTCTGTGGAGCTTAGAAACTCATTGAGTGTCTTTAACTAGCTGAATCCTTACTTAGCCCCTGGTCAAGGTTTCATTTAAGTTCTGGACCTGACTGTTCATTGCATTCAAACACCTATCCTGCTGCTAGAGTGAAGACTTTCTAGATGTATTGAAATGTACATCACTGGTCCAAGCTCCATTCTAACCTCCATAACATCGCTCGATTTTATATCTCTACTCAACTGCTGCTGAAATCCTCACCAGTGCCTTCATCAGCTTGTCTATTCCAGTGTGCTTTTGTTCGACCTACTGCGAACTTTAAGTCATCCAAAACTCCATTCCACGTGTCTTAACTTGCAGCAAGTCCTGGTACCTGAATGTCTCTGCGTACTATCCTGTCAAGCAACATCTTCATTTTAAAATGCTCATCCTTGTTTTCAAATCCCTCCAGCACTCACCCCTCTCACTATTATCTCCTCCAGGTCTATGACTCCATTAATTCTGGACTCTTGTGCATTCCCAGTCACCATTACTCCAATATCGGTGGTCGTGTTTTCAGTTACCTGGATTTTAATCTCTGAAATTCCCTCCCTAAACTTTTCTTTCTCTCTGCCTCACTTCCCTTTTTTTACAGTGCTCCTTGAAACGTACCTCTTTGACGAAGCTTGTGATTAGTTGACCCTCCCTAAATGGCTGGGGGGTCATATTTTGTTTTATAATGCCTCTGTGGAACATCTTGGAATTATAAAATGTTTTCTATCAAGTGTATGCTCCCCAGAGCCTTCTGCAAAGTTTGACTGATTTATATCTTACCAGTGAAACCAATCCGCAACTTGAATGGGCATTCCATTGGACAGTACAGGATACACGCAGGGAAAACTGTTCCAATTGTTAAAGGTGGAGAAGCAACCAGAATGGAGGTAAAAGACAATAAATTCCATTCTTTATTCAATTTCTTAACCTGTCACAGAGGGTGTGTCAACAATGGAATCTAGGGTGACACAGTGGTTAGCACTGATGCCTCAGCACCAGGGACCTGGGTTCAACAGAACTAGAGGGAACAGCCTCAAAATAAGGCGGGGGGGCAGTTTACATCGGAGTTGAGGTGGAACTTCTTCACTCAAAGGGTGGGGAATCTCTGGAATTCTCTGCTCATTGAAGTGGTGGAGGCTACCTCGCTGAATGTATTTAAGTCACGGGTAGATAGGTTTCTGATAGACAGGGGAATTAAGGGTTATGGGGAGAAAGCGGGAAAGTGGAACTGATCCACTTCAGATCAGCCATGATCTTATTGAATGGCGGGGCAGGCTCGAAGGGCTAGATGGCGTGGGCTCGTTGGGCCGAAGGGCCTGTTTCCCGTGCTGTGTTGTTCTTTGTTCTTTGTTCCTGCTCCTATTTCTTATGTTCTTAATTCCTGGTTCGGGTCACTGTCGTTGGTGAGTTTACACGTTTTCCCCCTGTCTGTGTGGGTTTCCTCCCACAGTCCAAATGTGTGCTGCTTTGTTCGTGTTTGGTGAAGAAAGTACTTAACTTCTGCCCTTCTTTATTTCCTGAAATGGTTGCGATCTCAATGTCTTGGGGAAATATGTCATTTAGTTCTCTGCTGTGTCTTGCTGCACTGTTAGATCTAACATTCTGTGCATTAAAAGTCTTTCTTTGAGTGAGTGTGGGAAATTGAGATTTAAAGCCTGGGTCATTTCTTATCTAGGAAGGAGAGGTGTATGCGATAGAGACTTTTGGCAGCACAGGAAAAGGAATTGTTCACGATGACATGGACTGTTCGCACTATATGAAGAACTTTGATGTTGGCCATGTACCGATAAGGTAAGCATGTGGCCAATAGAAACCCAACATACATTTTCAACATTGTTTTAATTCAGGCCCAACCATCTTTAGCTGTTTCATTCATGATCTTAAGGTCAGAAGTGGGAATATTCATAGATGACTGCACGATGTTCAGTACCATTCAAAATTCCTCAGATACTGAAGCAATCAGTGTACGTATACAGCAAGAACTGAACAAAGTCCAGGCTTGGGCTGGTAAATGACATTCACCTCACACAAATACCAGGCATTGGCCATCTCCGCAAGAGAGAATGTAGCTATTGCCCCATGACATTCAATCACATTACGTTGTTGAATCCCACGGGGTTGGGGGGTGGTAATCATTGACCAGAAACTGAACTGGGACTGGACCAGCCATATAAATGCTGTGGTTACAAGAACAGGTGAGAGGCTGGGAATTCTGCAGCGTGTGACTTATCTCCTGATTCCCCAAAGTCTGTCCACGATCTACAAGGTGCAAGTATGAGGGAATACTCTCCATTTGCCTGGACGCGTGCAGCTTCAGCAACTTGACAAGCTTGATACCATCCAGGGCAAAGCAGCTCATCCAGCACCTTCAGCATCCACTTACTGCACCACAGTGGCAGCCGTGTGTAACACCTTTGAAGATGCACTGCAGCAACTCACCAAGGCTGCTCCAACCTCTACCACCTAGAAGAATGAGGGCAGCAGATGCATTAGTACACCACCACATTCAGGTCCCCTTCCAAACCACCATCCTGACTTGGAAATATAGAACATTCCAGCGCAGTACAGGCCCTTCGGCCCTCAATGTTGCGCCGACCAGTGGAACCAATCTAATGACCCTCTTACCTGAACTATTCCAATGTTATCCATACGCCTATCCAATGTCCATTTGAAAACCCATAATATATCACCATTCCTTCACTGTCACTGGGTCAAAACCCTGCAACTCCCTCCCTAACAGCACTGTGGGTGTACCTACACCATAGGGACTGCAGCAGCTCAATAAGGCAGCTCACCACCAACTTCTCGAGGGCAGTTAGGGATGGGCAATAAATACTGGTCTGGACAGTGACACCCACATCCCCAGAACAAAAAAGAATTGAAATGCCTTGATATGGTAAGCAGGCTTTGTGTTCTTGGTAATCTTTGTCTCAGTCAGGTAGTAAAATGTAACCATTTCACTGTCTCTGTGTAGGAAAACTGTGGATCAATACTGTCACAGTGGATCAGTACTGACTGTGATGAACTGCTTATGTTTTAGCGTGTTAGCGTGGATAGAGGATTGGTTGTCAAATAGGAGGCAGAGAGTGGGGGTCAACGGGTGCTATTCGGATTGGCGGATGGTGACTAGTGGAGTGCCCCAGGGGTCGGTGCTGGGGCCTCAGCTATTTACCATTTATATAGATGATCTGGAGGAGGGAACCGAGTGTAGGGTGTCGAAATTTGCTGATGACACCAAGATTGGGGGAAAGGCAAATTGTGCAGAGGGTGTGGAAAGTCTGCAGAAGGATCTAGATAGGCTGGGCGAATGGGCCAGGAAATGGCAAATGGAATTTAATGTTGGCAAGTGTGAGGTGGTCCACTTTGGTAGGAAGAATGGTAGGAAGGACTATTACTTACGTGGCGAAAAACTGCAGCAGGCGACGGTGCAGAGGGACCTCGGGGTCCTTGTGCATGAGTCGCAAAAACCCAGCTTGCAGGTGCAGCAGGTGGTCAGGAAGGCGAATGGGATGCTGGCCTTCATAGCGAGGGGGATTGAATATAAAAGTAGGGAGGTCTTGCTGCAGCTGTATAGGGCATTGGTGAGGCCGCAGCTGGAGTACTGTGTGCAGTTTTGGGCGCTGCACCTGCGCAAAGATATTTTGGCCTTGGAGGGAGTGCAGAGGAGGTTTACTAGGCTGATACCGGAGTTGAGGGGGTTGAGCTATGAGGAGAGGCTGAATAAACTGGGCTTGTACTGGTTAGAGTTTAGAAGAATGAGGGGAGATCTCATTGAGACGTATAAGATGATGAATGGGATGGATAGGATAGAGGTGGAGAGACTCTTCCCGCTCAAAAAAGACAGTAGGACTAGGGGGCACAGCCTCAAGATAAAAGGGGGGCGGTTCAGAACGGAGTTGAGGAGGAACTTCTTCACTCAAAGGGTGGTGAATCTCTGGAATTCTCCGCCCGTTGAAGTGGTGGAGGCTGCCTCGCTAAATATTTTTAAGACGCGAGTTGATGGGTTTTTGATGAGAGGGGATTAAGGGTTATGGGGAGAAAGCGGGAAAGTGGAACTGAGCAGTGACAGATCAGCCATGATCTTATTGAATGGCGGGGCAGGCTCGAAGGGTTAGATGGCCTACTCCTGCTCCTATTTCTTATGTTCTTATGTTCTTTAACAGCCAGCTCTTAATATTCCCATCTGTAATGAACACACTTGTACTCTAAATGAGTTGATGGAGACACGTTAGGGTTATAGTTATTCCGTTGGAGGGAAAAGCTGATCCCTTGACATCAAATCCTAGGGTTGAGCTGGGTTCTTCTGCACAATTCACCCAAAATTGGCAAAGATTGCAGAATGTTTAAACGTAAATTACATTCTGAGCAATTTGAGTTCCTGTTTAAAAAAAAATTCTCATGAGAAAATGGCTGTGCATCCAGATTGAGTGATTCACCATTTCAAACTTGTACTAAGTTTACCTGTTTGCCAACCCTCGGGAAAGCTCTGCGTAAGTTTTATATTGTTTTTAGGTGCAAGCATACAAAAATTTTGAATATAATGTTGGTTTTGTTAAGTATACCAATGTAACTAGCAAATAGTTAGTGTCATTTCATTAAGTATCAGTGGTGATTGTTAAAATATTTTTGTGATGAACCAATTTCAGTGCATTCTAAAATGCTGCTGGATTGCACTAGTTCAGGACAGATTGTATTCCACGATTATGAAGTGTGTTTGTGTGGGAACTCAGTGTTCAATCGCTGATTTCACCAAAGTAGAAACTCTACATGTAACTGCTCAAAGTAGAATAGGAACCTTTTTGGATAATGTAGTGATGCTTCCTCTGGAACACACACCAGAGAAAAAAAGGCTTGAACTCAATTAAAATGGATAATTTAAAATGATTGCATTTACTGACTCGGCTGCTGTTAGTTTTACTGCTAAATGAGTGACATCTGGGTTGATGCTGAATGATTGCTCCAGCCTTGTCCGGCAACCCATTTTTAACTATTGAGACAGATCGGTTCCTTATTAAATGGATTAATTAATGTTTGTTGTGCTGTATTTCTCCAGGCTTCCAAGAGCAAAACATCTCCTCAATGTTATCAATGAGAACTTTGGGACCCTTGCTTTCTGCCGCCGGTGGCTAGACCGCTTGGGTGAGAGCAAATACCTCATGGCCTTGAAGAATCTGTGTGATCTGGGTATAGTGGACCCATACCCTCCGCTGTGTGATATCAAAGGCTCATACACGGCACAGTTCGAGCACACAATCCTGCTTCGCCCAACGTGTAAAGAGGTTGTGAGCCGTGGGGACGATTACTGAGTACATCTCTGGTTTGACTTTGCTGTGCTTGGAGAGGCTGTGAGAATGGTTTCACCTGCATCGTTCTACCAGCTTGTTTTAGTATGGACCGGGTTTACGTTTGCCATGTTTTAGAGGTTGGCACTAGTGAGGAAGAGATTGTATTTCCACCTACCACAAAAAAAAATTTAATAAAAGGTTTCTGAAGTCTAGAAGCTTTTGAATGTTGATGGGACTTTCTCCTTACGCTTACCTGCTGATGGATTAATATAGAACATAACTAAATACTGGCATCTCCAAGTGGATTGTGATACCTCCCCTTCAAAATTGTCTGCTGCTGGATTAATGCAGAAAGTCTAATCGGGTACTGACATTTCAGGAGCATGGGGTGCTGCTTGCTGTAAAATAAATAAATGCACCTCCTATATGAAGAGTTCTACTTTCCCCAATATTTCACAGAGGCTCTTTTTTATAGAAAATGGTGTTGAATATAACTTATGCCAATGCCTGCACTCTTTATTCTATCTTCTAAATTCTCTGGCAAACAATTTAATAAAAATGAAAATTAATTTCAAGTGTGCTGTTACCGGCTGTAATTGTCTTTAAAGACGTCACAATGGACAGGATGCAATGCCCAAGGAAAAGGAAATACGTGTGTGTCTTTCTGCCATTTATTAACTGTTTGTATACCGACTCAGTTACAACCAGAGGTTTATTCTGGGCCTCCAAGCAGATACAGTACCTGTCAGGACAGCCAGTGAGGTTTGTAAATCACTCTCTCAATTGTTTTTGCAAAGTAATTCTTGTGATTTCTCTGCTGCTGAATCCAGGCCCTTTAATTCCCCACGTTCTGGAGTTCATAATCTGTCCCTCACCAATAGTGGAACGTCCTTTGCCAACACTGGAATGGGCTGCAGTAGAAGCCTGTGCACTGTGAAAGTTGGAGCCTTGTATTTTAACACTGGTGAAATGCTATGTTAGAGGACTGGGAGTTTGATGGAATTTGTAAGCACTAGTTAAATTAAAAAGCTTTCAAACCATTCAAGAGTGGGCTGTGTGAATGTTCACTAATTCATTCTCTGGAAAATGTAGATACTCAGTGCAGTAGACGTCAAAACTGATGGCCTGCTCCAAGCTCCAGATAACAACAAAATGGTGCACTTAGAGATCCTGTTTTTTGCAATGTAGCTGTGTTTTTAGCAGGTAGCCAAGAGAGGTGTTAGCTTTGGTTTTGTGGATAGAAGTCCACAAGAGGGGGGCGGTGTGGTGGTTCACACTGTGCCTCACAGCTCCCATGGACCTGGATTTGATTCCTGACTTGGGTCACTGTGTGGACTTTGCACATTCTCCCCATGTCTGTGTGGGTTTACTTCCAGGTGCTCTAACTTCCTCCCCCTCTCAGTCCAAAGATATGCAGGTTAGGTTGATTGACATACTATGTGATAACTTAGTGGATTTAATAGGGTAACTAAGTAGGGATAGGGCCTGGATGGGAGTGTGGTCATTGCAGACTCTGAATTGAATAGCCACCTGCATTTTAGGATTGTGAAGTCATCCCCTTCTCCCCCCCCCCCGTTAGTATTGAGTTGACTGGAAATTTAAGCATTTACTTGAGTAACCTTTCAGTACAGTACTTATGGAGAGCTGCACTGAGAAGTGTTGTAGTTCTGCTGAGACATTTAATTGAAGCTCTATGTCCCCTTGAGGGTCTCTGTCCACTGTAAAGTGGATGTGAAGGACCCACATTACTAGTCAGTGGAAGTAAGTTCCCTATCATGTTCTGGCCAATGTAGGGTGGCATGGTGGTTACCACTGCCTCACAGTGCCAGGGACCCAGGTTCAATTCCTGGTTTGGTTCACTGTATCGAGTTTGCACATTCTCCCTGTGTCTACATGGGTTTCCTGTGGATGCTGCAGTTTCCCCCTACAGTTTGAAAGATGTGCTGGGGTGTGGCAACTAGGGGAATTTTGCAGTAACTTCATTGTGGTATTAATAAAAGCCTTACTTGTGACTAATATTTATTCATTAACCAACATCATTAAAATTGGTTATTCTCATTGCGGTTTGTGGGAGCTTGTGTACTAATTAGATATTGTATTTTCTACATTGTTTTTGGTCCTTATGGCCTCAGCTGAGCCTGTGTGAAGCCAATTTTAATTAGTGCATGGATTGTATTTGAAAAAAATGAAAGCAAAATTGATAATCTGAACAGATGAGCACTTTGTGAACATGAGCAGGAGTAGGCCATTCAGCCCTTTGATACTGCTCCATTTAATATCATGGCTAACTTAAGGCAGGAAAGTGAATTTAGTGAGGGTTAATTCCTGTACTGATTAAAAGCCTTTCAATCTCAGCCTTGAAAATTTGACAACCACAGCCTCCTGGGGTAAAGAATTCCAAAGATTTTTCATTCTTAAAGAAATTCTAAAATCCACTCCCCCTCTTCTCTATTCCCAGGGTCATCCAGTAAACTGCCTCCATGCTGCCTTCAGTGATATCGTTCCTTAAATTATGTGACCAAAATTGGCCACAGTATTCTAAATGTAGCTTCACTGGTACCTTGTTTAGTTGCAGTAATATCTCTACTTTTATATGATAGCCCCCATGAAATAAAAGCCAGCATACCATTTACCTCTACCTTCTGCATCTCTATGGTCTTTGTGAACAAA
This sequence comes from Carcharhinus amblyrhynchos, assembly GCF_965287045.1. Lineage (NCBI taxonomy): Eukaryota > Metazoa > Chordata > Chondrichthyes > Carcharhiniformes > Carcharhinidae > Carcharhinus > Carcharhinus amblyrhynchos. The sequence continues at coordinate 3,700,465 of NC_137342.1, read as the reverse complement.
GAACTCCAGTCCTGTTGTGCAACAGCTTTCTGCAGTCTCTTAATTTATATAATCCACCTGCTCATTTTTACAAAATGAGCAAGCTCACACTTTCCTACAAAGGTCAATTTTTGCCCATTCACTTAACCTGTTAATATCTTTCACTATCCTCCATACAATCTGCCTTCTCTCATTTATGTAGCATTTGGCCATAGTACTCTGTTCCTTCCTCCAAATCAATATATATCTGGAAGAGTTATGGGCCCAGCTGATCCCTCTGGCACTCCACTAGTTACTACCCTCCAACCTGAGAAACACATCACAACTCACTGATTCCTGTTCATTAGGCAATCCTTAATGCCAGACCTTCAACACCATGAGCTCCTATCCTGTGCAGTAACCTTTTGTATGGCACCTTCTCAAGTGCTGACTGCTTGACCAGATTATGAATTTCCAAATGCACTATTCTCTCCTTTAATCATCTATTCTATAATTTTCTAATAACTGAAGTTAGACTAAAAGGCCTTAGTTTCCTTTTTGTCTCCCCTTTTTGAACAAGGGGCCCATATAGGTAGTTTTCAAACATTTTGGTGCAGTTCCAGAATCCAAGGATCTTTGGAAAATCACTACCACTACATCTATAAAATCCTGGAATGCAAACCAGGTCCAGGGGACTTGTCTAAAACTAATTCTCCAGTGGTGCTGACTGAATTTAATTCCTCCCCCTTTTTACTACTTCTGGGATATTTATAGTATCCTTTACAGTAAAGACCAATATAAAACCCCATTACTTACTGGAAAATAATTGGAGAGCTTCCATCTCAGAGTGAGAGTATTGAGTCAATTCAGTGGTTATGGACTGTCAACCACAGGAGCTTGGGTCCAAATCTCTCAATGTAAAATTAAACTCAAATTGGTAACTTGCAGATTACTGAAGTTTACCAGGTTGTCACAAAACACAACTGGTTTATGTTTCTTTCACAAGATAATCCAACATCTTTACCCAGTTTGGTTGAGAATCCCAACAGTGAAGAGGCCATCTGGCCCATTGAGTCTGCACTGACTCTGAATATCTCTCTCCTCCACCTCATCCCTATAAACGCCACACATTTCCCATAACTAATCCACCTAACCTACACATTTTGGAACATGAAGGGGAAATTTAGTACAGCTAATCCACCTAACCTGCATATCTTTGGACTTAAAATGATTTAAATTCCAGCAGATCTTGGGATGCTCTGTAAATATAACAGTCAACATCATCATCATTCTAACAACAAAGGCAGTTAGTTGAAAAAAAAATCCACACGTGCTCCAATTTGACCATCTGGCTGTAAAACCAGTCTCACTTGTCCAAGACAAAAAACATCTATCCAACTGATTGGGATGAAGATCAACTAACCACAATCTGGTGTGACAATATTCTGTCACTTGGTTTTCAAAAGTCTTTGTATTTATTAACACCATTCCATGCTTGGGCTTCTGGATGAGTAACAGGGCTGAATCCAAAACATCAAGCAGAGATAGTGTTCAGTTATACTTTGGCACCCTGGGTTGGATTGAAATCGGGTTCAATATGGAATCAAACCTCAGAAAATCGACCCACAAGTTAATCGCTTGTCCACTTGCCAATGAATGAACAGAAATGTGGGTGAAGTTCAGTTGGATGGTTAGTTGTGTGGTGATTGTGGAATTACAGCTGGCCAGTCTAGGAGTGAAACAAGTGGTTTGGAGTTCATACAGTTAACACTGGATGAAACAAGCTTCCAGAAAACAGGTTTATATCTGGAGGTGCAGCAAATCTAAAAGTAAATCTCTCAGCTGCCATTTATTTTGAAAGTCGTTTTATTGAGGTAAAATATCTAGAAGTTGAGGTAACAATTTTGCATAGAATTATTTTATGACAACCAAAATCTTACAACTAGCAACATGAATAATTTTGTCAATTAACAAAACCAGGGTTAAAGCTGATTATTTTATAAAATGCTAAGTCACATAGCTAAACCTGTTGATTAAAGCTGGGTATACATACATGCAAATAAAAAAAAATCTGATATAGTAACTGCATATCTGAAACCTCCAATCCAAACCTTGGGTTATGAGACTGAAGCAATAATCTTCCATTTCCTGCTTTTCTCCTGCCCCTAATATTTTTGGCACAATCATATTAAACTATCACTGTTTAACTATAACTTAATGGTTAGAAAAATTCCCTCATCTCCAATAATACTGTATTCCACTTTTTTTGCTTTCAAAAGTCACAAAGTTAAAATATGCTCATATACAGAAGTTCCGGAGATGGAGTCAAGAGAATTTATTAACTCCATTAAAAAGAAATTTATCCCTCTGGACACCTTGCTCAAGTTAATAATGTGGGACATATTATTGAATACTTTTCATCATTATTAAATAAAATCAAACTACTGGCATTTTAATTTATTTGTCCGTGAGATAAGGCCGTCCGTCGCTGGCTGGGCCAGCGTTAATTGCTGTCCGAGGGCCTTTAAGAGTTAACCACATTGCTGTGGAATTGCACGTGGGCCAGACATTAGTGAACCAGATAGGTTTTTAATGACAACTGACAGCGGTTTCATGATCATTTTAATTAAATTCAAATTTCACCATCTGCCATGGTGGGACTTGAACCAAGGTCCCCATAACATTATCCTCGGTTTTTGGATTACTAATCCAGTGACAATACTACCCGACTGCCTCCACTAGTGTGTTATCAGGTCCAAGGAATGCACAAGTGCATGCACACACAAGGTTGTTGATAACTCATACATCAAGGAGACGAAAATGCACCATGATAAAGTCAAGTCAAACGTGGGGCAGTGCCAGATGTTTGAAGTAAAGGCTTGGATAAAAGCAAATTACTGCAGATGCTGGAATCTGAAACCGAGGGAGAAAATGCTGGAAAATCTCAGCAGGTCTGGCAGCATCTGTGGGGAGAGAAAAGAACTGACATCGAGTCTAGATGAACCTCGACTCGAAACGTCAGCTCCTTTCTGTGCTTACAGATGCTCAGTAAAAAGTCTGACAACACCAGGTTTTAGTCCAACCTATTTATTTGATAATATACTCACTAGCTTTCGGGTTAGCCCCTTCGTCAGGTGAAGGGGCTAACCCGAAAGCTAGTGAGTATATTATCAAATAAATAGGTTGGACTAAAACCTGGTGTTGTCAGACTTTTTACTGTGTTTATGCCAGTCCAACACCAGCATACCCACTTCATGACTTACAGATGCTGCCAGGCCTGTTGAGATCTTCCAGCATTTTCTCTTGGAGTTGGCATGTATTGATGATCAGATACTTTAATAGGACAGTTAAATAAATAGCTCAGAAGTTAGTATAAAAAACCTTTAAAAATACCTCAATATTTGATTTTTTGGTAATTAGGAATATGTGAATTCACAATCACAATGTATCCCACTCCCAAAATGGACCACGTTACTCTGGAGAAGAGTAGAGTACGGAGTCAAGGCTGAAAAGGAGGAACATTTCAGTGAGTCAGACAGAAGCAGGATGCTCGTGATTGGACCTCAGCAAAGGCGAGACTGGAAAACAACGGTTGTGGAGAAATACTGATCCAAAAAGGGATTTTTGCAGTGGCTGGTTCATATCCATTAACAAAGGAAAACTAGACCAAGAGCAAAATATTAAATGCCACTCCTGTGACAGGTTTCCATTTCTTAGAAACACAATAAGCATTTACAAAAAAAATCACACACCTCATCTTCTGAGTTTAGGAATTTCATACATTCTTTAAAAAATTCTTAAAAACTTCATACATTAAAAAAATAAATGCTACAACATTGACTTGGAAATTCCCAAACTAAACCAACTGGTGCTTCCAAAAAGAATCTGAACAGTTCAGATTATGATAACTGATTTGGTCATCTTTATTCAACAGAATTCAAAAATCTAAAACTCCCCGTGAAGGGATAGCTGCACAGTGACTGGCAGATATTTTCAGGATTTGCAAATAAGAGAAAGCACCTTGGCTATAAAATTATTTCAAAAAATTACAATCATTTTGATAACTGCAAAATCACAAAGCTTAAATCGTTGAGATAAGCACTTTGCATGAAGTAAAATGGGAACAAGGTTAACTTTGTAATCTTACTTGGCTATTAACTATTGCACATTTACCCAAAACACGGGTCAGTATCCATCAATTTGGCCATTAAGATCAGCACGCGTGCAGGAGAATTCCACTTCCCTCTGTGCAGTAAGTGTTGTAAAACTTGTAAACAAGTTTAATAGCAGAAGGGCTGGTCCCTATTAAAATACAGGGTACCTTAAATTGATTTCCTGGTTTCTACAATCAAGTTTCTCAAAGACATTACTGTTGGGCTGTTTCTCTATATTAAAAACACTGCAAAATGGCGTTTTTCATTCTTGCATTCAAAAAAGTGCGTTTTCTGCATGTTACATTCAAGTTTAGACTTCCCAACCTTCCCTGGGTTTCACTACTCTTGGTTAAGGAGAAATATTTTTATTCTAAGGTACAGCTTAGAACTGCATAAAAAACAGAGCAGAGCAGAAGTACGGCTCAAGCAAAGGAACGGAGAGGAGAGAGGACACAGGTAGTGGATTTCTTTAGGAAACATACAATGCATACATGTTCTGTAAACACCAACAGGTATTTTTTCCCTTTATTCTTTCATGGGACACCAATGTCATGGCAAGAGCAATATTTTTTGCTCCTGAATCAAGGCCTTGCTAGGCAATCTCGGGGGGGCATTTAAGAGTTTACCACATTGCTGTGGATCTGGAATCACACGTAGGCCTGCGGGGGTACAGGGGGCAGCAGAGTGATCAGCACTACTGCCTCAGTGCCAGGGACCCACATTCAATTCTGGCCTTGGGTGACTGTGTGGAGTCTGCCTGTTCTCCCCATCTCTGCAATTCTGTAGCAGTGAGGTTTGATATCTCAAACTCAAAAGCTAAATGAAGATTCTTCATCATGGCAGCACAGTGGATAGCACTGTTGCCTTATAGCATCAGGGCCTCGGGTTCAATTCCCAGCTTAGGTCATTGTCTGTGCAGACTCTGTATATTCTTCACATGTCCAATCCTCCAGGTTCTCTGGTGTCAAACAAAGAAGAAAATTACAGCACAGGAACAGGCCCTTCGGCCCTCCAAGCCTACACCGACCATGCTGCCCGACTGAACTAAAACCCCCTACGCTTCCAGGGACCATATCCCTCTATTCCCATCTCATTCACGTACTTATCAAGACACCCCTTAAAAGTCACTACCGTATCCGCTTCCATTACCTCCCCCGGCAACAAGTTCTAGGCACCCACCACTCTAAAAAATCTGCCTTGTACATCTCCTTTAAACCTTGCCCCTTAAACATATGCCCTAATAACTGACTCTTCCACCCTAGGAAAAAGCTTCTGACTATCCACTCTGCCCATGCCCCTCAATCTTGTAGACTTCTATCAGGTCTCCCCTCAATCTCTGTCACTCCAGACTGTGGTTTCCTTCCACAGTCCGAAACACTTGCTGGTTAGGTGCATTGGCCATGCTAAATTCTTCCTCAATGTACCAAAACAGGTGCCCGAATGTGGTGGCTAGGGGATTTTCATCGTAACTTCATTGCAATGTCAACGTAAGCCTACTTGTGACACTAATAAATAAACTTAAACTAGGCCAGACCAGGTAAGGACTGCAGATTTCCTTCTCTAAAGGACATTAGCGAACCAGACGGACTTTTACAACAATCACTGGTAGTTTCATGGTCACCGTTACTGAGGTGAACTTTATATTATAGCTTTATCAGTGGCATCTAAATTCCACCAGCTGCTGTGGTGGGATTTGAACCCATGCCCCCAGAGCAATAACCTGAACTTCTGGATACCAGTCTAATAACATTACCACAACACTGTCATCTCCCCATAACTGATGACAAGGAGTACAAGTAGTGTTCCAAGAGCAGAGTTGCAATGAAACACGGGTTTCCTGCTACAGTCCAAAGATGTGTGGGCTCGGCGGATTGGCCAGAATAAACTGCCTTAGTGTTTCGAGCTGTGTAGGTTAGGGTAATTAGCCATGGTAAAATGTGCAGGATTATGGGGATAGAGTGGGGGAACAGGGTGAGAGTTGGTGCAGACTTGATGGGCCGAGTGGTCTATTAGCATTGCTCAGACACACTGACAATATAGGACGACCAAATAACCACTTCTAAAGGCTAACTGGAAAATACATCCACTAAACAAAGCAGAAAATGCTGAATATTGGAAATAAATTCCAAGTACTTTACAAAAAAAACCTGTCTTTGTTCTATAGATGTAAATAGAAGTGTTTCAAAATTATAAATGTTTTACCAGGCCAGATAGGTGACTGCTGCCTGTAAAGGGATCTAGAATAACAGAACATAAATACAAGGTGAATTATACAAGATTTAGAGGACAGGAGACTGCGGGTTTCGGTTGAAGCTGACACTGTTGAGATTCAAGATAAATCTGGGTAATTAATGAAGGAATATGGGTTTGGGGAAAATAGGTGCGATCAGGATGATTTGTTCACCAGCTGATTGAGCTGAAAGAAATGTTTCAGTTCCTGTAACCTCAACATATTTCTTTGTAGATAAGTGTCATTTCAAGATACATGTATACAGAGGATGACCTCTCTCCATCTCTCCCCCCAGGGCTGAACGGTGCTAAGAATGCGCAGAGAGTTGATGGAGGTCACGCTGCTACGTCTGGTATCAGGGCTCAGTCAGGCTCTGACCCCACAACACAAATCACGGCAGCACACGCAGCAACAGCTGCCAGCATTCCCAAATTCAGCTGCTGGCTGGTTGTTGTAGGAAAGCAAGGAGGATGAGAATTTAAACACAAGGGAACTGATAATCTCTTTTTGTTAGGGTTTATCTCTAATTCACCTTCCAGCACCCTGGCAATCATAAAGGAGATTCTTTTAAATCCAATTCAATCCAATCAAGTCCGATTCAGAGTCCCAACAAGTTGGGACATTCCTGATCCAAGCTGACAAGACAGGGCTCTCACCTCCTGTCTTGGGCTTGATCTACATGATCCAAGCTGATTGGAGCAGGTGTAGCTCCTCTTCCAAGGCTTGATCTCATTTGCAGCTTAGCCAAAAGGCCGAGATGTCACTTTAAAAATTCAAATGAAGCTGAAATGTAACATCATGACTTCAACCAAACACAGCATGGTTGATGCTACACTTGATCTTGGCCAAAAAGCAATCACAAACATTCGGCCCATGGCGTCTGCTTGGCTACTCAGGATATGCCTGATCTTATTATGGCTTCAATTCCACCTTCCTCGTAAGCCTCGATGTTGATAGTCTAACTAACCCTTGAATATATTCAATGGCCCTGCCTTTACTGCACTCGGGGGAGGAAAAGTCCAAACACCAACCAATCTGTAAAAGGAGGAATTCCTACCCAACTCCACATTAAACGGGAGACCCCTTACTTTGAAACGGAACCCCCTACATTCTAGATTCAGCCGTGAAGGGCAACATCCTCCCAAGAACCTGTCCAATCCCCCAGAATCTTGTACACTTCAAGGAGACGAACTTTCATTATTCTAAATTCCAACACTTAAAGGTCCAACCTGCTGAACCTTTTCTCATAAAGCAACACATTCATTTCAGGTTCAACAAATGGATCCTGTTGACTAACCAGGCAATCGAGGCACAGTGCAAGAAACATCCCAGTAACGATGAGCATAGGTCCAAAGTCACAAAGACAGGACATATCCACTGTCTACCGAGTCATGGTCTACATTATTCAGTACCAAAATCAATCATATCCTCTCATCATCCTCTCTTCCAATGAGAATGTGCTCAATTTACATAAACCTTTCTTCATAATCTAATGCTTCCATGACCTCAGACAGGGCTTCCAGTCATTTCCAAACCAGAGATCATTAATAATTCAGGGATTCTTTAAAGTCCATTGTTTTTAGATACAATTAATTACGAAATGGCAGCAGATTGCGATACAAGCTGGAGAGGTAAAGAAAGAAGGTAACCGTTATGATGGTTGCCACTGGAAGAGGGGGACAGAAAAACATTGAAACTAAGTTAAAGAAAAAACTTTTCCATTTCAAATTCCAGAGAGGAACCAGCCCCCTCCCATCTCCCCATGAGGGCTTAAACAGAGCAAAGTGCGTTACAACAAAGGACTTACCGAACATGGTAAAGAAAATAGAAAAGTAGAGACTTATCTAAAGAACCCTGCACATTTTACAGTAATGCCCATTTGAAGATAGTGAGTCTGTATGAACAGAAATACAATTCAGTGTTGGAGAATAAGGAATAGGCAAGCTGGTTTATTTCAGAGATTGACATGTTAGAAACAGTATTACTATGTTAAATAGTATATTGCCCATCAACTGGGGCAAAGACTTGAGCTGCAAACTTCACAGTCAGCTGATCTACCGAACTCCACTTGTATGAAAAATAGAAACACTCTCTGGCTATGTGGCTATTACTGGGTCATTGCTGCATGTGAAACAGAAGAAGCATTTACTCAAATTACTCCAAGTACTAAGATTAAAAAAATACACTACAAAACTATGAATGTACTGTACATGTGTTCAAAAGGTAAATCACAGCTACCCCTGTATAAATGTCTGTAAAGTACAAAATGCATACAAAATCAGAATGGTGTAAAAACTTTAACACCGCTGCCTCTGCACTTGGACTGTGCTTGGGATAGTAGTTACAATACTTGGAATTTCCAAAGTTCATTCACGGTGATGCTGGTGTCGAATGGTTTCCAGGCGAGGCAGGTGGTGACGGTACTTTAACGCTGTGAGGAAGGCGGCGAGTATAGAAGAGGATGTAGGCTTGGGCTTTACAAACTTCATCCACTGTAGAGATGGTCACTGTGGAATCGTTACAATGGACCCACAATCCTATCAGAGAGTCAAAATCCCAATTACAATGTAAACTGATGTCATTAGATAGAATAAGGGGAGCAAGGACATGCACATGGATGTGTGCACACAGACACTGGCTGGCACGTGTGTGTGTACATGTGCATATACACACACACCAGTAGGCACACACAAACTTGAACAAAAATACAATTCATTCATTCCTCTGAAGGTATCAATTTATACCTCAGGGCAACAACTTAAGGTATGAACGATGTTCTGTTAGCTCCCCTAGATGGAAAATCAATTGAATGGCAACTTTTGGCAGTATGTTTGATTCAGGAGGGCATTGGAACCAACTGGGAGATGTTCAGAGGGGTGAGGGCAGAGAGGATGGAGAGGAGAACTCAAATTTATAAAACAAACAAGTCCACTGTATGAAGTGGTGGCAATGTATTGATCAAGGTGGGAGGATGCAGCTCTGCAGCCAAGACAGCCTTTGGCAAGGGAAGTGAGTCATTTCAAACTTTTCCACTTTTGGCAGTCAGTTTATTGACAGTGGAAAGAGTAGATGCGAAAGGGTCATGAGTTAACAACTAGTTCTCTTAACTAGGATTGTAAATACAATAGAATCCCTACAGTGCAGAAGGCCATTCGACCCAATGAGCCTGCACCTATGACTCCACCCAGGCTCTTTCCCCGTAAGCCCACCTATTTCCCCTGCTAATCCCCCTGACACTAAGGGTCAATTTAGCATGGCCAATCAACCCAACCCACACATCTTTGGACTGTGGGAGGAAACACAGACAGGCAGAATGTGAAAACCGCACAGTCACCCAAGACTAAAATTGAACTCCAGTCCCTGGTGCTGTGCTTAACCACTGTGCCACCCTGGAGAGAAAAGGGAGGAGAAAAATGGTAACTATACCTTACCAAAGACAAAGTGAACCCATAACTTAAAATCTGTGCTGCATGCATCAGGCACTGAAAATGACAGTTACCCTAACTGTATTTTCCTGAAATTGAAGTCAAGAAAAACTATTGGAGCCAAGTGGAGAACTGAAACCCAGACAAATCCCATTCTTGGCTGGATTCCATAATTAAATATTTAGCCACTGGCCATAAAGGATCACAGGTGTCAAATCTATTAAAGAGACAGTTATATACCACTTCATAAGCAGATTTCCACAAACTACCACAGTCACTATGGGGATATGCTGTTGGCTTCAATCTGCATCGCACTCCAGCTTATCTAGCCAATGCCCAGATCTGTAATTACAGAAACAATTGTGATCTCCATCAGCACTGGAGGGTCTACTTGCCCTTTAATAAAACTGGCAGGGTGGGGATTGAAACTATGGAATTTTTGGGTTTTTTTTTTAAACCCAATTCAACAGATTTTTTATTATAGGCAATTCTGCTTGGTATTTCTGGGCAAATGTATATTTGACAATTGTTAAAGGAACATCAGTTGGAATATTTTCACATTACCATACAGTAAAACAAATCTGTTTTCAGTTCCTATGCAGTCCATTTCCCAATCATGCAACTCCAATATAAACATTGAAGAGTACCTACCTCCATCTGCACTGTAGCAATATGCAGTATAATGCCCTGAGCCAAAACCCTTTCCATGATGCATGACCACAGCAGCCAGATCATATATGAAGCGGTTGGGCCCAAGGGTTTCTGCCAACTCTCGACAGCAGTACGGTTCCATGTTTAAGACCTGGTCAAAGCTCACATGTACTCCTATCTTCTCTCGGTGATTGCGACCTGACCACCTGCAACAAAAATCCCAAAGAACTGAATTAGGGATTACAAGTCATTACAAAATCAGACAGCGAGGAACTTCACTTAAATATTTTTTAAAATTTCAATTACCGGAAGCGTTTGAGGTGGAGCCGCAGGACCTGAGGTAGTTTGTCGACCATTAGCTGCTTTTGAGCTTCAGTCAAGATCAATGGTTTTGAAGATGACTTCCTGCGTTTCCCTAGGACATGAAGCAACATTTGAACATCTCATTTCATTCAGTGAAGTTTCAATTTAGTTCATGAAATGCTGCATCACACTGAATCCTTGGTACACATGCATCTGAACCTACGGCTAGAATTTGCATTTAAGCTTAGCTGTACACTCTAATCTGTTAAAAATATTTTTTGCTCTAAATCTCAAGCCAAATGAATCTGTTGTCAGATTATGGAGCAGACTAGTCTGGCTAACTAAATTGCAAAAGCAAAATGCTTCAAAATCTGAAGCATATTTTCCACATTCTGCCAGGTTTATATAACTCCAGTGATTAAGATTTTTGGCTGTCGTCCATTTTAGAAATTACAGGCGCTGTTTTCACACTGGTTCAGTAACACGTTTGTACCTGTACAGTAAAGCCCAAACCAAAATGTTTTTTTCTCTGAACAATCCACTCAAGAATACAACATATAAATCAGCTAACAATTGTAGTAAGAATTTAGAAAACTCTTCGAGTATTTTCTTAGGCCACACTTTAAACATTAAAGACAGTGCACACCACAATCAAACATATTTCAGTATGCATTTTGAGGGAGTTATTCTGTTCATTGCTTGTGTGTTATATTTCCCAGAAATAATTCACTACATGAAGCACTTAACAACTTTCAAATGATAAGGCACTATATTAAATGAGAGTTATTCCATATGCATGAAATTAGAGATAATTAGTAAAATGGCTCACCCAATATTATCATGACCCAATTTTGTGATTCTATTTCACTTGCTGTTTCTCTTTTCTGATTTATTGTAAAGCTGTTGGGCAGGTAACCGGTGTTTTGAATTTCAGGCAACTGTCAGCATTGAGCAGGGCAAGACCAAAGTTCCAAAGTAAAGATCCTTCACTCTTCTCCAAACCTCCCTCACCCAGCTGATGTACTGCAGTGGCAGACAGACTGCTTACTGAACTGGGGGTAGCTTCGTAGACTCATTCTCATTAGGAAATAGGTTCAAAACGTCCATCGTGTCCCTTGCAATGCATCAATCTGAGAGAGATCACTTTTAGGTGACTGAAGCCAAAAGCTAGTTTCTGAAGGAGGAGGAAATAGAACTGGAAGTGCATATCATAGCCAACATCCCTAATCCTAAACAGCTGTCAAAACTGCTCTTAACCTGACCACTAGAGGACGTACAAGTGATACCAGCACTCATTCAATAGCACACCCAAGATAAAGAAGTGAGCTGAAGATTTGGCCTATGGTTAGAAACCCACAGCACTAGTTCAAATTCACTGTGCTGGTTACGAAATTGAATTCAATACATTTGGTAATACTAGGGCAGAAAATAGCTCAAACTGCCCCCCCCCCCACCCCACTAATGTTCTTCAAGGAAGAGACCTTCTCACCCCAACCCAGTATGGGCCACATGTGACTCCAGCCCTTTACTAAACATACTATATCCTATGAATACTAAACTACAGCATAACTAACTCATTAGCAAATGGGTAACCCCGAGTTATGGGTTATCTTTGTGAATATTGCACAATTCATCAGCCTCCAGCAACAAACAGCAAAACATAACTGAAAGAAACCATTTTTAACCATCCAATGGAACATTATTGAATGAACTGCCTTACAACAGCCCCCCATGGTTAACTGTTTAATGTCCCAAGATTACATAGAAATTACAATGGTAAACAAGCCATTCGGCCCAATGGTTCTATATGGATTTTGATTCACGTGCACTTCCTCAATATATCCCATCATGTCCTTTTCTCTTTCATTGCCTCACCTTAATGAAATTAAGAGAATTAAAGGATGTGGCACCTTGTCGGTGTCCCATATCCCAAGGTGATAAAGAACTGGTAAGAGTTTGACAATTATGATTACAATTCCTTTTTAAACATAGTTGCTAACAGCTCAATGGCATGCTCACTGACAAGGATACTGGGCACATGAAAAAATTAGTCAATTACATAATGCCCCAAAGCTGACATAGGTAAGCTCTGTGTGTTTGTCTTCATCCTTGATTCATAAGCAAATGAAAAACTGACTAAAAGCAGGTAAATACATGATGTAAACGTGAGTAACAAACTGTCAGTATCACTGATGAATATCCCCAGCCTCAGCTCTGTGTTATGCTAATACATTTTGAATCTGAAGGTTGCTTGTTGATCTGCCCAGTAAATTGAAAATATTCATTTTTAAAAAATAACATTTAAGGTGGAAGTTGTTTCCCAGGACATTGTGGGAAGCTAGAGAAGAAATTGCAGGGCCCTTAGCAGAGATATTTGTATCATTGACAGCTATGGGTGAGGTATTGGAGGACTGGACAGAGGCAAACGTTGTGCCATTATTTAACAAAGGCGGCAGGGAAAAGCCAGGGAACTAGACTGGCAAGCTCAACGTCAGTGGTGGGTAAGTTGTTGGCAGGGATTCTGAGAGACAGGATGTACATGGATTTGAAGAGGCAAGGACTGATTAGGGATAGTCAGCATGGCTTTGTGCTTGGGAAACCATGTCTTACAAATTTGAGTGCTTTTCGAAGGAGTGAACAAGTAAATACATGAAGATCAATGTTTTAGCAAGGCCTTCGACAAGATGCCACATGGTCAACTGGTCAGTAAGGTTACATCACACGGGATCCAGGGAGAACTAGCCAATTGGATATAAAATTGCTTGCTAGGAGACAAAAGATGGTGGTAGAGGGTTGTTTTTCAGACTGGAGGCCTGTGACCAATGGTGTGCCACAGGGATCAGTGCTGGGCCAACTGTTGTTTGTCATTTATATTATGATGAGAATATAGGAGGCATGGTTAGTAAGTTTGCAGATAACACCAAAATTGGTGGTGTAGTGGACATTGAAGAGGGTCATCTAAGGCTACAACGGGATCTTGATCAATCGGGCCGAGGTATTGCAGTTGGAGCTTAATTCAGATAAATGCGAGGCACTGCATTTTGGCAAGACAAACCAGGGCAGGACTTGCACAGTTAATGGTAGGGCCCTGGGGAATGTTGTCAAACAGAGATCTAGGGGGTGCAGGTACACAGTTCCTTGAAAGTGGCCTCTCAGATAGACAGTGATGAAGGCAGCATTTGGCATACATGCCTTCATCAGACAGAGCATTGAGTACAGGAGTTGGGAAATTATGTTATAACTGTACAAGGCATTGGTAAGGCCACATTTGAAGTGCAGCTTACAATTCTGGTTACCTTGTTATAGGAAGGGTGTGATTAAACTGGAGAGGGTGCAAGAGGATTTACTAGGATGTTACCAGGCCTGGAATGTTTGAATTACGAGGCTGGGACTTTTTTCCGTGGAACACAGGAGAATGATTTATAAAAATCATGAGGGGCGTAGATATACTGAATAGCCAAGGTCTCTTCTCCAGGATAGGGAGCCCAAAAATTGAGGACATGGTTTAAAAAGGTGAGGGGGAAGATTTAAAAATGGATCTGAGGGGCAACTTTTCACAGAGGGTGAAGAGTATATGGAACGAGCTGCGAGAAATGGTGGCAGAGGCAGGTACAATTACATTTGGACAGGCACATGGATAGGAAAGGTTTAGAGAAATATGGGTCAAACGCATGCAAATGGGACTAGTTCAGTTTAGTAAACCTGGTCTGCATGGATGAGTTGGGCTGAACAGCCTGTTTACATGCTGTATATCTCTGACTCAAATTTATCCAAGTAAAACAGCACAGCTCCGATTACAAACTTGCACATATTTCAAATGCAAATACATGGGATTGGTCAGTCCTTTCTGTGTTTGCAAACAGTAACCAAGTCTAGAAAAGATTAAACCAACTTGCCAACCTCAATGAGACCAGGTTACTTTTTGCAGCCATGAATACCTATACAGCATTATTTAGCACATAATGAATGACATTTTTTTGTGCAGTTCCAGCACTGCAACATATCAACTCATTAACAAATGGGCTTGTAATACCAGTTATGGATTATTTTTGTGCATGTTGCATAATTCATCAGCCTCCAGCAACAAACAGCAAACATCACAGAAAGAAACATTGTTTTTACCACCCACAATGGAAAACCATTGCAGAAACTTCCTTGCAACAGATCCTCGTGATTAACTGTTTAATGTGCTAAGACGGTTGCAGTGGTTAGCACTGCTACACCACAGTGCCAGGGACCCAAGTTCAATTCTGACCTTGGGTGACAGTGTGAAGTTTGCATGTTCTCCCTGCGCCCGCATGGATTTCCTCTGGTTTCCTCTCAAGGTCCAGAGATGTGCCTGTTAGATGGCTTTGCCATGCTAAATTGTCCTTCACTGTTAAGTGTGTGTAGGTTAGAGGGATTAGCTGGGTAAATGTGTGGGGTTACAGATAAGCCTGGGTTAGAGTTGGTCCAGACTCGATTGGCCAAATGGCTTGCTTCTGCACTATAGGGATTCTATGATTAGATGGAATTTACACCATTAACCAGGCCATTTGGTTCAACTGCTTTACGCTGATTTTGATTCACATATATCCCATCATTTCTTTTTTTCCCTTTTCTCTGCTGTGCACTTCTTCCACTTCCCTTTAAATGCATTTATCTGACTTGCCTCAACAAGTCTGCGATATACAGATGCAGGGGCTGAGCTGACCAAGATAGACTGGGAAACTAAAAGTTATTTTGAAAAAGTGAAAGTTATTCCAGATTTAAAAAGTTGTAGGAAATGGCAAATATTTAAGAAATTAATCCTACATGAACAAATGTACATTCCCTTAAAGAACAACAACTGTGGAAAAAGTGCTCTGAGCTCAATAACAAGGGAAGTCAAAGATAGCATCCAAAGGTAGGAGGTTGATAACATTGCCAGAAAGGATTGTAAACCAGAGGATTTTATCATTCTGGTTTACAAAATCCTGGTGAATCTCCCCTGCACCCTCTCCAGTGCAATTACATTCTTCCTATAGTGAGGTGACCCAGTGCTCCAGCTGTGCCTTAACCAAAGTTTTGTGCAGCTCCAATGTAACCTCCCTGCGCTTATAACCTGGTAAAGGTTGTGATAAACCTGTGCCTTCTTAACTACCCTATTAACCTGTCCTGTTGCCTTCAGGGTGATGTGGACAAGCTGTGATGAAACTGTACCTTTTAAGGCATGTATCTGGGTCATGTTTCTTCTGAAGGGACTGTTTTACACTTCAACCCTGATTACAATGCCAAATTGTGCACAGTTGGCAGCACACCTGCTGATTCTGCAGAAGGTTAATTGCTCCTAATTATTGGAGAGTTTGTTTTAATCTGGGCAAATGCCTTGTTGGTATTCTTAGAGTTGTGTCCTGGGGTTTCAGAGTAGGTTTTGATTAAGTTGATAGATAAGAGCTTCAAGCTGTGTTAAGCTTCGAGCGAGGAACAAAACAGTCAGGTTCAGTTTGGATTTGACCACAGCAATACCTCTTTCTAGCTCTCTCTGGAAACCTGCTAGAAAACAGAGATCTCTCCAGAGATCTGCAAAAGGCAAGAGGTGTTTTCTCTCACACTGGAGTTTTGCTGTGTGAAGATGGAAATACACAAGTCCAACACATTGCCATTCATGATCAAGTAGTAATATTAATATTTGTATAGTTGATTGTTACAACAGCCTTAAAAAGATCCAAGCAACATTCTTAGCTTCAGATGTGATTCTTAGTAGGAACCAAACTCATTACCACAAAGCATATTTATAAAATCCCCTTGCGAATTACTCCGTAGATCCCAACCATTTGTCATAGCACATGGCACATTGAGGCACACCGAGGCACACCTTCCGTTTCCTCCAATGGAACTGCCTTCTTACAAAAACCTTTTAACTCTAAAACCCTCTTAAAAAGATCAGTTAATATAAATTTTCATTTGTTTAAGAGATTTACAATGAAAGCCTTGTCACCCATTGCATGTCAAATACAATATTGAAGCTTGTTTCTTCTTTAACTTTATAGCTTCCTGTTTCTTACCTCTATTTTCTCATACTGGGAACTTTGTTTATCCCCCCCAATCTATCCATCTTCCTCGCTTCTCCTAAGCTTTAGTGCAGGCACTTGGGGCTTTTGTCTTCAACTCCATGGTCGGCATTTTCAATTCCCAAAGATCCTGGGATTTCCTGTGCATGTGCCACCAGGAAAGGGCTGCACATTCATGGTTTAGAATGCTTTAATCTTGGTAATCGCAACTGTGCATGCACCATCCGGGAAAGGGCCACACGTGCAAAGATACGCAGGTTAAGTTGATCGGCCTTGCAAAATTGACCCTAGTGTCAGGAGGATTAGCAGGGTAAATGAGAGTTACAGGAATAGGGCCTGGTTGGGATTGTGATCGGTATATACTTGGTGGGCCAAATGGCCTCCTTCTGTACTGTAGGGATTCTATGCATGTGCATGCACCTAGCCAATGTACAAAATTTCAACCAGACACATGCAATCTGCATGTGTGGGGAGGGCCGAGATTCATTGGGATTGAGGTCCCAACCAGAGCTGAAAACAAAGAACATAAGAAATAGGAGGAGTAGGTCATCTAGCCCTTCGAGCCTGCCCTGCCATTCAATAAGAACATGGCTGATCTGAAGTGGCTCAGTTCCACTTTCCCACCTTCTCCTCATAACCCTTAATCCCCTTGCCTACCAAAAACCTATCTACCTGCATCTTAAATATATTTAGCGAGGCAGCCTCCACCACTTCAATGGGCAGAGAATTCCAGAGATTCACCACCCTTTGAGTGAAGAAGTTCCTCCTCAACTCCATTCTAAACCACCCCCCCTTTATCTTGAGGCTGTGCCCTCTAGGCCTGATTAAATTTAGTTAGTTTACATTAAAGTTTCATCTTTTTACTCTTATTTTGCAGCGCACTTGTGGGCCAGGTGGTGAGTTTGGGCACATTAGATGGGAACCTATGCACTACCCCATTCTTCAGTTGGTTTTCATTGCCTTGGTCAGTTATGCTTTCAGCAGTTACTAGGGGTGCAATATCACCTTCGAAAGAAAGAGCAACCTCATTCAGACTGTAAAGATAACTTCAGTTGAAGTGAATACCAGACAAGCTATTCTGAGGGCTTCACAAATAAGGGTAGAATAGGTATAGGGTGATGCGGCGGCGCGGGCTCGTTGGGCCGAAGGGCCTGTTTCCCGTGCTGGGTTGTTCTTTGTATAAGCATACTGTAGCAGGCAGTAGGGGTCAGGTGAGGAAAAAATAAATGATAAATCCACCAGAAAAGCAGCATGTTTTCCTTATCAATTATACAAAATTAGATTGTCAGCAGTTTAAAAACACTAAGTTTTAATAATCTGTTTAATTCTGGTGCAAACTCAAAATGAAAAGTATGACAATGCTCTTTAATGATTAAATCTCCAGCGTAAATACATATGAAGTTCATCCTCTTTACTCACTGTTGCACTGGTTACAGGCATAAATTTTCCCTTCCAAGGCCTCTGTCTCTGTAAATTTTGCCAACATTTCCGTCAATAAGCAAGAATACTGGGAAGCAGCTTCTTTTCCATTGCAGTGGTATCTCTCAGGAAATTCTAGAGAAAGGTCCCAGAAGGATTCAATCGTGTTGGATTTGTTGTCGCAAGCAAGGCATGTAACCTGTTTCAGAAGGATATGAATCAGTGAAATAACTACAGTGGCTTTGACCCCACGTAATTCCCTCCAACTCAGTTAATGTGTCCAATTCTGTACAGTAAGGGCCACTCCAAGTTCACAACTTGAATGTCTCAGTACAAGTCCCACTGAAAACTTCCAACAGGAACAGATGCTGTTTATGAAGCTGGCTCAAGTTTCTACTTCAGCGCAAGAGGAAATAAAATGATTACTATTTTGCGCTGTTCGGAGTATTTATATTTGCCAATTTTGAAGTGTACAATGAGTTGATTAAATCGATAACTGAAAAAATTAAAGTATTCAGCCTGGGGTTTCTGTGAAGCAGGGGATTCTCTAAAGATAAAAGATGTTCAATGTGTTCCACAAAACCAATGTTTATCCCACTGCAAAGGGCATCTTAGCGGCTAAGAAATGCAGTGTAATGTTCTTTGGGAAATTGTCATCACCTTCCTGCTGCAGCTTTCTTTAAATGCCCAGCAGCTGACTTTATATTATACTATTTGAAAGAAGATATGCCAGACGGTTCAGCAGATCCCAGCACTGGACTGGATGCAGATACAGTATCAGCAGGTACACCACCAGACTGGACATACATGGTGCCAACCACGAGCAAGTCTGGCACACATCAGCAATTGTAGGCAACCCGACCCCTCAGCTTTTGAATCAGTGCTGATCACTTCCATTTGCTGTAGCTCATCCATTGTACAGCAGCAACACGGCCAGTGACAGACCAAATTTAAAATGCACACTGCCTGCTTCAGGCTAAAATCAGTGCAGCACTGGCCTATGTGCTGTCTGAACCAAGTGACTGATCCATTGGCAAGCAGCTTCAGCTCCCTCCCCCTCCCTCGTGAATATTAGAATTTCCCAAGATAACAAAGCTCTCAGGGCTTCTCACCCTCTGTCACGAGCACTTTTTTTCCCCCCACTCAGTGCTCTCTCACGTTCGCTAACTATATCCTCGAAGGTGTGCGCAGGAGATTGCAAATTTTGGTGAGAATTCTGGAGAGTGCTCACTCTTCCTTCTGTTCCTAACAGGAATCATATTTCAAGAGGAAATTGGATCATCTGAAAAGTTTGTTTATTAGTGTCTCAAGTAGGCTTGCATTGCACTTCAATGATATGACTGTGCGAATTCCCTCATCTCCAGACTCCAGCGCCTGAATTTAGCATGGACAAGGCACCTAACCAGCACATCTTTTAGATTGTGGGAGGAAACCACAGCACCCGGAAGAATGCCACACAGACATGGGGAGAATGTGCAGACTCTGCATAGCAACCAGTGACCCAAGTTGGGTCCCTGGCACTGAGAGACAGCAGTGCTAACACTGTGCTGCCCATTGAAAGAATATAGGGTTATAGGGAGAAGGCCTGGGTGAATTGCTGATTTAGAGGTAGTGTAGACTTGGTGTGCTGAATGGCTTCATTTTGCACTGCAGCAATTGTGATTGTTTGCCTGCAAGACTGCTCTACTTAAATGATATACTGTTTTCAAATGATGGAGGTGCTATAACATGACCTGTGGTCTTCGAATTCAAAAGCAAACAGGTTCAGAAGCTTGATAGGTTAGAGGGAACACTGAAGTATGAGGTCAGCTTAACTGCTCCTTAGGCAGCAACAAATCAATTCCAGTCTCCTGGACTACCTGGATCCACTACACTTTGCCTGCTGTCACAACAGGTCCACAGCAGATGCCATTTCCCTGGCCCTGCACTAAACCCTGGTACACTTAAACAACAAGGATACCTATGTCAGACTTCTATTTACTGACTACAGCTCAGCTTTCAACACTTATTCCCACGAAACTCATCTCCAAATTCTGTGGCCTGAGCCTCAGCACCTCCCTCTGACTAGATCCTGAACTCCCTAACTCAGGCCACAATCAGTACGGATAGGCAACAAGACCACCTCCACATTCATCCTTAACACCGGTGTCCCTCAAGGCTGTATTCTTAGCCCACTACTATACTCCTTATACATTTACGACTCTGTGACCAAATTCCCCTCCAATTTGGTTTTCAATGTTGTAGACGACACCACCATAATGGGTTGGATCTCAAACAATGGCGAGACAGAGTACAGGAATGAGGTAGAGAATCTGGTGAACAAATGCGACAATAATCTCTCCCTCAATGTCAACAAAATGGAAGAGATTGTCATTGACTTCAGGAAGCCAATTGACTGCAGGTGTCCAGATCACCAACCACCTGTCCTGGTCCCCCAAGCTGACACTATAGTTAAGAAAGCCCACCAACGCCTCTACTTTCTCACAAGACTAAAGAAATTTGGCATGTCAGCTACAACTCTCACCAACTTTGACAGATGCACTACAGAAAGCATTCCTTCTGGTTGTATCATAGCTTGGTACGGCTCCTGCTCTGCCCAAGACTGCAAGAAACTACAAAAGGTTGTGAATGTAGCCCAATCATGCAAACCAGCCTCCCATCCAATGAATCTATGCTTCCCATTGCCTCAAAAGCAGCCAGCATAATTAAGGACCCCACGTACCCCATACATTCTCTCTTCCACCTTCTCCCATTGTGAAAAAGATACAAAAGTCTGAGGCCACATACCAACCAACTCAAGAACAACTTCTTTCCTGCTGCTGTCAGACTTTTGAATGCATTTACCTTGCATTAAGTTGATCTTTCTCTACATCCTAGCTATGATTGTAACACTACATTCTGCACTCTCTCGTTTCCTTCTCTATGAACGGTATGTTTTGTCTGTATAGCGCACAAGAAACAATACTTTTCACTGTATGTTAATACATGTGACAATAATAAATCAAATCAAAACCCACATTACAAAATGAGTATTGCACCTCAAAAAAGTGTTTTTGATTTTTGTGGAATGTGAGCATCCCTGGTTTTTAGGCCATTTCAGAGTGCAGTCTGTGGGTCTGGAGTCACACGTAGGCCACACCGGGCAAAGGTGTCAGATTTCCTTCACTAAAGGACATTTATAATCATGACAATTCAGTAGTTTCAATTATTATTGAATCCCGTGTTACCGAGACTGGTTTTTTAGCTCCTGATTTTTAATTAAACGAAGTTAAATTCCACCAGCTCCTTCAAGGAACTTGAACTTGTGTCTTGTGATAATTTGTATAGATTACAAATCCAATATCACCACTATGCCACCGTTTAAGACTTGTTTTAAAGTGATGTAGACTACAAACAAAGCTTTATTTTCAGTCAGGAGCAAATAAACCATGCTAATCATTCATTACTCTCACAATTACTCATGGAATTTCCATAGTCTTTGAACATAGTCACGATACAGAGCAAGCAACAGCTTGAAGAATACAAAGGCAAAACACTGCAGATACCAAAAATCTGACACAGCAGAACATTTTAGGAATTCTCAACAGGTTTGGCAGCATCTGTGTCGAAAGCAAGTTAACTTTTCATGTCTGTGCCCAAAGGTTTAGTGATGCACTGGGAAATTTAAGCATGTGTGACAGAATGGAAGGTTTTGTGGTGAAGTGGGGAGAGGGGAAAACAGTCATCTTTGCCTCTGGGGTAAAATCTCTGGGCTCGAGTCCCACTCCAGGACTCACCAGTCACAGGAGATGTATTCATAATGTGGCTAAGCAGGTTGATTGTCAGCCTTCTCAAATTCTTCTCATACATCAATGGCGAATGCTAAGGAGAACCTCCTGGTCAACCACATTTTATGCAGGATGGTACCCCTCAAACTATAGGAGCAACTAGCCTTGGCACACACATGAGCATACAT
Organism: Carcharhinus amblyrhynchos; assembly: GCF_965287045.1. Classification (NCBI taxonomy): domain Eukaryota; kingdom Metazoa; phylum Chordata; class Chondrichthyes; order Carcharhiniformes; family Carcharhinidae; genus Carcharhinus; species Carcharhinus amblyrhynchos. Next base: position 3,678,338 of record NC_137342.1, on the reverse strand, counting down.
CCCCTATGTATCACTAGACAAAGGAAAGCCTCAGTCTGAGGCAGAGAGATTAGGTAACTTGTTCTTGCCTTCTGTTTAATGTGCTTTTTGGCCTGAGAAATGTGAATTGTCAAAGCATGCCATGAGTCAAAGATTAGGAAGGAGAGAAGTATCTTTTATCATTTCCAGTGTATCCATTAGTAGCACAAGAAGTTTACTGTTCATTTCAGACAGGCAACCCCAAATTACTGCAGACAAAACAAAAATCTCATTTTGGTTCAAAGGACAGCAAAGCTTTTGTTGTGGCAATGCTGCCCTAAGCTTGGCAGTGTCCATGGTCACACTCTGTATAAAGTAATATCCTCAGACTCACCTACCCAAGCAGTGCCAAGGGAAGGGGCTAATAAAAATGGTCCATGTACACATCTCAAGTCACAAATGAAAACATTTCTTACAGCTTTCCAATAGCTTTTATAATTGAACACCAATCATTTGACTTGCGTAGAGAACCTCAGTAACAGATAATACCATCTTACCACTGCAGCATACCACGTGATTTATGAGGGATCACACAAACTAGAAAGAATCCAGACACATCATCCAAAGGTTCAGACATCAAATCTGAAAGATTTATTTTGGGGAGGAATCTGTGCAGTATACAGCTTAAGAATCACCTCTAGCCCAGGACTCTTGATACTTCATGCATAGAGAACAAAGCTATACCTCAGGAGGTAGAATAAATGCACCATGCATGAAATGGTACAGTCCTTTCACAGATCATTTGATTTATTGCTAACAACGAAAGAGCAAGAGCAAACCATTTCCCACTTGTACTTCCGCCATCACATTGCCACACCCAAACTTCAGAACTTTGCAAAGCAATAATTTCCTGCTGCTATCTAACATCTGGGAACTACCAGCATGTGGTTATCTATCAAAAACTAAATAATGGAAACACAGCTGATGATGGACCAGGAATTGACCTCAACGTGCTAATTTGTAAACATTTTCTGCAGTAGAACACTTCTCAGCCTAAGTGTCAGATAAGGCCTGAAATGGGGCCTAGCTAGGGTAGGTGCATGGGGATGAAGGCTGGGTGGGATTGTGGTTGGTGCAGACTCAATGAGCTGAGCTTCTGCACTGTGGGGATTCTAAGTGTTTTGAGGTGGTTAGAATAAATGACTAAATAATCAAAGCAGTACAAATTAACTATTAGAAAACAAACCATCAAAATCCCAGAGTTGCTATTTATCACATCCTCTAGCAGCATACTATTCCTGGACCTAAAAGAATGATTTTGGACATTATTCAGCTACTTGGGGCTTAAGAGATTCTTATCATGGACATGACAATTGAAGCCAGAAACCTCAGTGCAGACCCTAGCTGAGAGCGACTATAGAGTGAGCTAGTGTCTACTCTCATATCAATGTCAGCAGCCTGAACAGAAGCTACTCAAGAATCCAATACAGTTTTCCCTGGAATCTGCAAATTATGTGACTGCTTCAGTCTATTAGACAGCAAACATGGAACCATGGGTTGTCAAAGTTGTTTAGCTTTTGCTGTCTTGCTCTCATACAGTAAAACATTTTTTGGAGTGAAGATTAATTATGAAGGGAATGCTTTGCATGGGTTTCCTATAAAGTCAATCTTGATCGAGAGCCAAACACTAAGTGAAATACCGAGAATTTAAAGCCTTAGTTGCCACAATACTCATACTGACACCATCTCCTTGCCCCTCAGAGTGATAAAGATCTGCTACATTCAGCTATTTCATAGTATACTACCCAGATGAAGGTAGTCATGGGAACAAAATAACAAGAATAGGTCAGAGTCAGAGCTTTACAGTGCAGAGACCCTTCAATCCATCATGTCTATGCACACTACCAAATCTCCAACTTTACAGCATTTGGTCCTTATAAGCTGTGCGTTTCAAGTGCACATCTAAACACCTAAATGTTATGAGGGTTCCATCACCCTTTCAGACAGCGAGTTCCAGATTCTCACCAACCTCTGGGTGAAAACATTTTTCCTCAAATCCAACACCCTCCCCAAAATTTCCTGCCCCTTGCCTTAAATCTATGCCCTCTGGTTATTGACCACTCTATTAAGTGAAAAAGTTTCTCCTCTATATCCTTCATAATTTTGTACACCTCAAATCAGGTCTTTCCCTCCTTCTTGGCTCCAAGGAGAACAACCCCAGTCTAAACAGATGGGTATCAGCAAGCAGAATTGGTTGTGCGACATTCTGTTGCTTTACATTATGAGGTCAGTTGGTGGCCATTTTCCTGCGGCAGGAAATTGACTAGTGATAAGAAATAGATTAGGTATAAGATCAGCTTGTCTGTCCAGGCAATGCACTGTATGATGTGGTACTCAGCTATTCAAAATTAATTCACTGTTGTCTGCTTGCATGGTCATGCAAAAGTCATGACTGAACAAGCTGGCACAAAACTATGTCAAAGTCAGCAACTGTTATTAAAGTAACATTTCTAAGTAAAAGTTGCTCAGTGATAATGAAAATATAATTTAGAGTGGCACGGTGGCCCAATAGTTAGCACTGCTGCCTCAGTGCCAGTATGGAGTCTGCACGGGATTCCTCCAGGTGCTCCAGTTTCCTCCCACAGTTTAAAGATGTGTAAGTCAGGTGGATTGGCCATGCTAAATTGTCCCTAGGTGTCCTAGGATGTGTGGGTTCAGGGATTAGTGAGGAAAAAGTAGAGAGTGATCTTGGGTAAGATGCTCTGTCAGAGGGTTGATGCCAAATTGTCTCCTTCTCCACTGTAGGATTCAATGATTCAGGGCTTGTATGCAAACAAGATATGAATGAAGAACCAGTCTGTGTATATCAAAATGGTCTCCGTGGCCATGACTGGCTCCAGTGACAAGGATTCAAATGTAACAATACAGGTGTTCCATGGAGACATTTCCAGCATTGTACTCCAATTGTCAGGATGGTTACTGCATTACGTTACAGAATAAAATGCCATTAATAGGTCCCAGGTACATTCTTTTAGTGCGTCAAGTGACTTGATCTCAGTTCAGATAGCTTGAGGACAAGTACTTTACTCAGTGTGGTCAGTCTTATTTCGATAGGGAGCAGAGGGAGAACACAAAGAACAAAGCAAACAAAAGCACCATGTTCCTGTTGATGATGACTTTCCAGTAAGGTCAGCTGAAAAGTGCACAAATGGAACATGCATTACATTTAGAGTGCCAGAGAGTAGAAACTGGCATTTAGACCTGATGTTTCACATAAGACTCTTCCCACCCCTCTACCTCCAATATACTCCGAGTACTGTTATTGAACAAATGATATCAGTCAATATTCCCTGGATTTCAGCTTAGACTGCTTACAGATGTAAAAATATTAAGATCTACTAAGGAACAAAACTTGCATTACAGTAGTGCCTTACATGCATTTTGCAGCCAATGAAGTTCTTTTGAAGTGTAGTCATGGTTGTAACGTAGGACAAGTTAACTCCAGAGTCAGTAAGGCTTTTCTCTCTAACCTGTGTGGCCAAGCACAAGCTGATCCCTTTAAATTATCGTGTGTGCGGGAAGCCATAAAACATCTAAAGTATTTGTGCACTTGAGTGAATAGGTCACATAAAACTGGGGAGAAAAAAGACATTAGGAACAGTGATTGTACTTCACAAATGCAAAACATTGCTAAACTAAAATGCTATGAATGACCTGCTGGTATTTGCTAACTCTGTAGATATGAAAATAGCCCAACATCTGTCATGGGATGTCTGAGTGAGCAATAATTTACTGTATACATGCAGAAAATTACAAATTTGTCACAATCTTGCACAAACTCACCCAGGGATAATGATTTTCTGATGTAAAAGTCTGAAAGAATCCTAAAACAAGTGCCTTAACCAGTCCTGGGAATAAGCAATGATTCTGCAAACTAGTCTGAAACCAAAAATGTCCTCTTTTCTTTTTGGATATAAATGTACATTGGTTCAGAATTTAAGTTTGTTTTTAAATAACACATTTAACATAGAAAGGTGCCTCTAAGGTATTTCAGAGGCGTGAACCAATCATACCAAAAACATTATGGGATTTAGTGGGATTGAGGGTTATAGATAGGCCTGGTAGGTAGGGATATGATCAGTGCAACTTGTGGGCCAAAGGGCCTGTTTGTGTTGTAGTGTTCTACATTCTATCATGAGAGAAGGAAAGTGGCGAAGCCAAAGGGAAGAAATTCCAGAAAGTAGGATCAAGGCATGATAGAATAGCTGCCAAAGGCAACAGAAAAAGATGCAGTGGGCAGTCAGGGTAGCAGATAATTCGAAGGACAGTGAGCAGTAGCAGAGATAAGGAATGAGATCTCTGGAGAGTTTTAAAGAGAAAATGGGAAACTCAAATTTGACATTGTACAGGAACAGGAGTCAATGCAAGTCAGTGAGGATGAAAGGTACTTAGTGCAATATAGAATGTAGATAACAGTTTTGGATGGGCTAATTTCATGCTGGCAGTTGGGGAACAGGAGGCTGGCTAACAAATACTGAAGTTAAATCAAGCCTGGAGATGACAATGGTACTTACCAAGGCTTCTACTGAGATGGATAGAGACATGTGAAAGTAGACCCTTCCTTCAAAGGGGAGGATATAGGAACAGAAGCTCAGCTTGGGAACAACAAGATGACAAAGAAGATGGCCATAGATGGAAATACAATTGTGTATGTATTTGGGGTGACAGCCAAAGACACTGACTGATTTTTCCCAATACTTAGCTGGAGGAATTGACAGCTCATTCAAGTTAGATGTCAGGCAAATACCTGACAATAGAAATCAGTGTTGCAAGATGGATCAAACTATGTTGAAAAGGATGAGGATTAGGGCTAGCAAGGGGAGAAGTAAGTTTTATTCAGGTAAGGTATGATGACGGAGTTTTTAAGGAATGGGTATAGTTGTGGAGCAAGACGAACCATTTACTACGCTAAATGCACAGCGAGCAGATGGGAAAGCAGACATCTAGGAGTTCAGCAGTGGGTGGAACAAACAGCAGATGGGACGATGAAATGAGGAGAGCAAAAGGAGAGAGATGAGTCATAGAGCCATAGAGGTTTACAGCATGGAAACAGGCCCTTTGGCCCAACTTGTCCTTACTGCCCTTTTTAAGACCACTAAGCCAGTCTCAATTGCCCGCATTTGGTCCATATCCCTCTTTACCCATCTTACCCATATAACTGTCTAAACACATTTTAAAAGAAAATTGTACCTGCCTCTACCACTACCTCTGTCAGCTTGTTCCAGACACTCACCACCCTCTGAAAAAATTGCCCCTCCGGACACTTTTGTATCTCTCCCCTCTCACCTTAAACCTATGCCCTCTAGTTTTAGACTCCCCTATCTTTGGGAAAAAATATTGACTACCTAGCTGATCTATGCCTCTTATTTTATAGAGCTCTATAAGATCACCCCTCAGCCTCCTACACGTGAGAAAAAAGTCCCAGTCTATCCAGCCTCTCCTCATAACTCAAACCACCAAGTCCCTGTAGCATCCAAGTAATTCTTTCCTGCACTTTCTAGTTTAATATCCTTTCTATAATAGGATGACAGGAACTGTACACAGTTCCAAGTGCGGCCTTACCAACGTCTTATACAACTTCAACAAGACCATCCAACTCCTGTATTAGAACAAAGAACAACAGCACAGGAAACAGGCCCTTCGGCCTTACAAGCCCGTGCCACCATTTTAACATTCAGTGAGCGCCTTATTCCCATCCTCCTTCTACTATGAAGCTCGCCTACGCCTCTTGAACTCCACAATAAAGGTGTGCAAATTTAGAGAATTGTGTGTGCCAGATTGAGTATTCAACGTTCTGACCACTGAAACCAAGCATGCCAAATGCCTTCTTCATCACTCTGTCCACCTGTGGCTCCCTTTTCAAGGAGTTATGAACATGTACCTCTAGATCTCTGTTCTACAACTCCCCCCAGTGCCCTACCATTAACTGAGTAAGTCCTGCCCTGGTTCAATCTACCAAAATGCATCACCTCACATTTATCTAAATTAAACTCCATCTACCATTTGTCAGCCAATTGATCAAGATCCCGTTGCAATCCTAGATAACCTTCTTCACTGTCCAGTATGCCACCAATCTTGGTGTCATCTGCAAACTTAACCATGCGTACTAGATTCTCATCCAAATCATTAATATAAATGACAAATAACAGTGAACCCAGCACTGATTCCTGAGGCACACCACAGGTCACACCTCCAGTTTGAAAAACAACTCTTTACAACCACCCTCTTCTTCTGTCATCAAACCAATTTTGAATACATTTGGCTACTTCACTCTAGATCTCATGAGGATTAACCTTATGCAACAACCTACATGTGGTACCTTGTCAAAGGCCTTGCTAAAGTCCATCAACTGCACTACTCTCATCTACCTTCTTGGTTGCCCCTTCAAAAAAAAATCAAATTTGAGAGACATGATTTTCCACTCAAAGCCACGCTGACTGTCCCTAATCAGTCCTTGCGTCTTTAAATGCCTTTCGATCCTGTACATCAAAATACCTAACAACTTACCCACTGTGAGGTTCAGCAGCCTGTAGTTTCCAAGCTTTTCCCTACAGCCTTTTTTAAACAAACATTTGCCACCTTCCCATCTTCAGGCACCTCACCCGTGACTATCGATGATTCAAATATTTCTGCTAAGGAACCTGCAATTTCCTCCCTAGCCTCCCATAATGTACTGGGACTGCGTCAGGTCCCAGGGATGTATCTACCTTGACGCGCTTTATCAAACATTCCAAAGAGAATGATTGCAAATTACAATGTTAAAGCATTTTTTCTTTAAACGGGTGCTGCACTGCTTGAGTTCACAGGCACTTTACTAAATTCTTTGACCAAGACCCACGATTTACAATTTTGAAATGGAGGGAGCTGACATGGCATAAAAACATCACTAATGCTCATTCTACAGCAGCATAAACAGTTCAAAACTGGATCCAGATTTCATTATAAAAAAATGTCACTTTTACCATCCTTCTTGGTTTAACCGCCATTTTACAAGCTTGTGGCTTGAACTACAACCAGAATTAAATGACATGCAACCGTAACACTCAGCATTTTAAACGCGAGGTCAGATGCCAGCATTGGACTGGACTGGGCACTGTAAGAAGTCTCATAACGCTAGTTTGAAGTAGTCCAGCAGGTTTATTTGGAATCAAACTTTTGGAGTACTGCTCTTTCATTGGGTGAGTGGGTGAACCTGATGAAGGAGCAGTGCTCCAAAAGCTTGTGATTCCAAATAAACCTGCTGGACCTTAACCTGATGTTGAGACTACATGCAGAATTTTAAAATCCCACGTAAACCAATCTTTAACAGGCATCATACAACAAGCACATTTTAAAAAAGGCTTCATACAAATATTAGTCATTGTTCCATACACAGCTTCTGATAGTTTCTCATGTTAATCTGCTACGCTAATTTCTGATAGCCAAAAAAAACTACCATTTGAAATGTATCACAGATTCCTTAAGTGCTTTAAGGCAACTAAGTTTGGAAGCATACCAACTTACACAAGTTCATGGATTTCAAATTTTCCAACAAGGATTCCCTGAAAATGTGAATACTTAGGAACCTCACCCCACCCTAATTTCCAGACAATGCCAGCTAATCAAAAAGAAAACAGGGCTACATTCCGGAAAACATTAGCAAACTAACAGGAATGGTTAGAAAACTATTGAAATGAGATAACTTCAAATCCCTGGGATCTCTTTATAGGCCCCTAGTGCCTCAGAATCATAATAGGAAAAGACAATGCAGATAAAATAGCTAAATGAGTCGTCACTTTTTCAAATTAAAATCAGTTATGTGCAGAGATGAAAATTAAACTGGGAATAAAAGAATCGAACTTGGCAGTGATACAGCACGTCACTTCTTAGTGCTTTAGTGGAATACTAATTCTAAATTATTAATGAAGATGAGTGAGCATTTTAAGGTTATTACAGATTTACAGACAATCACCCCAGGAGAACAAGAAAGGAGGTTGAGGGGATATCTGATAGAAGTGTGGAAGACTATGATCAGTTAAGAAAAACTATTCCCATTATTTGGGACAGAAATATGAGAAGAACTTTTTAAATGCAGTGTGTGGCAATGACCTAAAACTCAACCCATGAGTGATGGAACAGAGGTAATCAATAATTTCAAAAGGAAAATGAATAGAAACTTAAGGAAATAAACTTGCAAAGCTATGGGGTGAGAGCTTGAGAATGGGACTGACTGGGTTGTTCTTCAAAGAACTAACATTAATGGTTCAAATAGCCTCTATGACTCAGAAGTAAAGAGGAACTAAAAAAGGTTGGTGGTACTTCAAGTGCTAATCTGGGTGGGATGCACCTCAGTGCTGAGGGATGTTGGAGTGGAAGTTATGGCGATATTGACCACACATTCAATTCTTTGTATATACAGGATGATGTCAAAGGTCTAGAGGATTACAATTGGTACACTGCTAGTCAAAAACAAAAGAGAAAAACAAGCCTTGCAATACCAAGTGTAACATCAAGCATAGACTATTTTCTAAATGGGGAAACCTGAGGAAATTAGAAACACAAAAAGGAACTTGGGAGTCATTGTTCAAGATCCTCTAAGGTTAATGTGCAGGTTCAGTCAGCAGTTGGGAAGGCAAACGCAATGTTAGCATTCATGTTGAGAGGGCTAGAATACAAGAGCAGGGATGTACTTCTGATTCTGTATAAGGCTCTGATCAGACCCCATTTAAGAACATAAGAACTAGAACAGAAATAGGAGCAGTAGGCCATCTAGCCCTTTGAGCCTGCCCCACTATTCAATAAGATCATGGCTGATCTGAAGTGGATCAGTTCCATTTTCCCGCTCTCGCCCCATAACCCTTAATTCCCTTGTCTGTCAAAAACCTATCTACCCGTGACTTAAGTATATTCAGCGAGGTAGCCTCCACCACTTCAATGGGCAGAGAATTCCAGAGATTCACCACCCTTTGAGTGAAGAAGTTCCTCCTCAACTCTGATCTAAACTGCCTCCCCCCCCCACCCCCCCACCTTATCTTGAGGCTGTGCCCTCTAGTCCTGCTATCCTTTCTAAGCAGGAAGAATCTCTCTATCTCTACCCTATCCATTCCCTTCATTATCTTATACATCTCTATAAGATTCCCCCCTCATCCTTCTAAACTCCAATGAGTACAGACCCAGTCTATTTAGTCTCTCTTCATAGTCCAACCCCCTCAACTCCAGTATCAGCCTAGTGAACCTCCTCTGCACTCCCTCCAAGGCCAATATATCCTTCCACAAGTGTGGCGACCAAAACTGCACACAGTACTCCAGCTGCGGCCTCACCAGTACTCTGTATAGTTGCAGCAAGACTTCCCTGCTTTTATATTCTATCCCCCTCGCTATAAAGGCCAACATTCCATTCGCCTTCTTCAGGGGGCAAATTTAGAGGGCTGTGAGCAGTTTTGGGCTCCATATCTAAGGAAGGTCCAGAGGAGATTCACAAGAATGATCCCTAGAATGAAGAGCTTGTCGTATGATTTGATTTATTGTCATGTGCATTAGTATACAGTGAACAATTTTGTATAGTAAAGAAAAAAAACAGTGCGGTTCTGATGAACAGTCAAATGAAATTCGAACATGCATCTGACTACGTTATGCACACAATTGTAAAATGAATTGTGCTAAAAGGGATATGTTCTATGCCCCATGGCATTGGTGCTCATGTTGATTAACTCCAGATTACAAATATAAAACCCAGGATTTCTATCTGCTATCTGAGAGTACATACTAGGCATGTCTCAATTTCCACAGTAAGTGAAAGTTAGTTTCTGGATGTGAGCTGCCCCATATCAGAAGACTTTAAACAATAATTTATATTGACTGGCCCCACAGACAAGATGAATGAATGCTGGAGTTACAAGAATGTAGCCAAAAGACAGAGGACAGATATAATTGAGGGCAAGTCACAAGTAATACGAAGTGAACTCAGAGACAAACATGTTCTGTGCTGCTCTTGCACTTAAACTCCCTCCCAGTGTTCTGCTATTGTTCCTGATTGGTGTTTTATGCTAGCATATAACTCAAGAGGTCACAAGGCACCAAATCAATTTTACAGTAGGAAAGGAAGTCATTCAGCTAATCAAGCTTGTACTAGCCCTCAAAACTACCAAGTGAGGTCCTTTTCTCTTAAACTTTTACATTTTCCCCCCTAATCCTGCACCAATTTCATTTCAAAGGCTGCATCATGCAGAAGTCACAATTGGAAGGTTCAGCAGGTTATTTGACATTGGTGGGTGAGGGAGATCACAACTGCTGCCCTTTCAAATAAAAAGGTCACATGACAGCTCCTAATGGAGTGGGAGAAAAGATAGAGCATAACCCTGACTGACAAGCACAACAGAAACAAGCATCTGAGCCAGTCAAATTCAGCATGGACAAAGGATTAAACCAGGGATTTTCCAGGTCTCAGCAGTTCCTGATACTGAACGAGTCAATCCTGAGCTGCTCGAGACTTTGATTTTATGTAAACACTTAACACTGTCTCAACCTACCCAACATAAATGGCAAATAGTGAACGTCATGAGGTTGTATATGTTCAGCAAGACCTCACATTAAGTTCTTCAGGGCTTTTTTTGTACAACCTTTCGTTGTTGAACTAGGACAGAGAAAAAGTTTACCAAAACATTATCTTTATTGCTGAGCTGAAATGCAAGATTTTAACTAGGACAAATCATCTTTTGACAATTAAATACAGAATGTCACATTAAAGGTTTGAGAAGTAACATGACTGTTACCTGGCTGAGTAGCTGTCCATGGAAAATGGTGTTAACCACACTCAGAATTCTCTTGATTAGTTTGCGCTGTGATATGGGGACAGGGGCTGTACACATTGTTCTTGCAGTTTCCAATTCCTGCTGTACTTTATCCAACAGCTCGCAGAGGAATTCCTGAGCATCCTGCTGGGCATACCCACGGAACGTTGGGATGAGTCGCCATACACAGTGTAGCATAGCAAAGGGAGATACCAGTGCCCACTTGCCAGACCACATAACCAGAAAAAGGCTGTGGAGTTCATGACACAGAGATATATGCTTTGAGCTTGGCTCCTTTAGTTGAATGAGCTCCCTGTTGCTGCTCCTAGATGCTCCCCCACTTAATCCTTTAGACAGACTGGGCCGTCTTGACCCATTTTTTTCATCTATCAAGGATGTACCTGTACTTGAATTAATGTCACTAACCAAATATTGGTGGCTGGAGGACTGAGTTTTCCCATTTGCTGTACTAGTCAGTAGTTCTTGGATTTGACTTAAATCAAAATGCAAGAAACACTCACAAAATATTTGCAAGTGACTTAGCACTTGTAGAATGGAGTTCATATAGCAGGTATTTCCCAGGTTTCGCAGTCCTGTCACACCAGGTGTGACAGTTGGTCGCCGTTTAATAGGAGAATCACCAATTTTTTTCAATCTGACTGTGCTTGAGGTAAGGCCAGCTGTTAATGCTGGATACTTTGCTGCTGTTTGTAGAGTTGATGTGTCACTAATTTTAGGGGGTTCATTTATGCGGGAACTCTTTCGGGGTGGTGCGCTCAGCAACTCGGCATGCTGCCGCCGTTTTAGCTCTTGTCGTCTTTTTCTAGCTTCTTCCCTTTTCATTTCAGCCTCTTCCTTTAATCGTTCCTCTTCAAGTCTCAGCTTGCCACTGCGCGTCAGTGCAAACCAAGACTGGAAGACTTTAGACATGAGCAATTTGCGCCGATGCCAAAGTGCCGTGAACATCCGATCTTCATTACGCAGTTGCGCTTGTGCACATCCCCGAGAAAGGTCCGAGTCATCACTTGCTGCCATTGACCGCAAGGTCCTACCACTTCGAGTTGTGCAGTCATAGTTTTGGCTCTTGATTGCACTTAATGTGCTCCGCAACAATTTCAGATCACCTGTCGCATTGTCATTCAGAACATAGTCATCACAAACATAACAAAATACATACAGTTCATTTACTTCCAAGGCCACAGGGTGCTTACTTTCCTGAAAATGTTTTAGTGCATGTTCTTCATTGTATCGTCCACAAGCAACATGTGAACAGCTGAGACATGCCCACATTGACTCTGTAGTATTGCAGTCCAAACAATGCCACTTCTGTGGGTTTAGGATTGAATGGTCCTGGGCAAGCCGAAGCCGCCCTACATGCTTGCATTTATCCATTGATTTCACGTGTTACCGTTCTATAAGGTGCATGACAAACATCCAATTTGTTAACCTGCAAGATATACAAAAGAAACTGAGCTTGGATAACAATCATGGAAGTTTTTAAAATCATAACTTAAACTTCCACAAGCAGGAAATGTGTTGCACAACATGTCAGTGCTTCAATATAGGTCAAAGTGCTACGGTTAATAAATTAAAAATTCCTCCACATCAAAAATTGTCTATCACAGAGTGTAATCAGATACTTCCCACAGGTTAAGATGAACATTTACTCAAGCCACAAGGATTCATACATACTCTTCAGCTGAAAGGTGGTACTGTCACACTGGCCACAGGTTAGCCAATTTCTGTCCAAAATTTGGTCCATTAAGGTCTAAAGAGCCATTTAAGCAACAATAATAATTTCTACATTTACAAAAGGACATCAAGCCTTACTAAATGATAAATTAATTTGACCATACATTAAACAATTACTCAAGAATTGACAAAGTCATTTTGGTTGTGGTTTTATTTTACACAACGATAAGACTAACCTGCGCTATATCATTTCCTGATCGGAATGTAAATGCAACTGTTTACATTAATTATTGTAAAAAAACAATTTAAAAAAGGCTATTGCACTTTAATGACCATCGTCCAGTCATTGTGACATCCAGCATTATGAAATACTACAAAAGGCTACTCATGGCACAAATCAATTCCAGCCTCTCGGACGACCTGGATCCACTGTAGTTTGCCTACCGCCGCAACAGGGCCACAGCAGACGTCATTTCTCTGGCCCTGCACTCAGCCTGGAACACCGAGATAACCTTCTTCTTGAGAAGGAGAGAGGGCATGGGATCCAAGGGCCTTTGGCCTTGTGGATCCAGAACTGGCTTGCCTGCAGAAGGCAGAGAGTGGTTGTGGATGGGTCTTTTTCGGCATGGAGGTCAGTCACCAGTGGAGTGCCCCAGGGATCTGTTCTAGGACCCTTGCTGTTTGTCATTTTCATAAATGACCTAGATGAGGAAGTGGAGGGATGGGTAAGTAAGTTCGCTGATGACACGAAGGTCAGTGGTGTTGTGGATGGTCTGGAAGGATGTCAAAAGTTGCAGCAGGACATAAATAGGATGCAGGACTGGGCGGAGAAGTGGCAGATGGACTTCAATGTGGATAAATGTGTAGTCGTCCATTTTGGCAGAACCAATGGGATGAACGAGTACACTATCAAGGGCAGGAGTCTTAGTAGTGTTGAAGAGCAGAAGGATCTTGGGGTCCGGGTCCACAGGACTCTTAAATCGGCCTCGCAGGTGGAGGATGTGGTCAAGAAGGCGTATGGTGTACTGGCCTTCATTAATCGAGGGATTGAGTTTAGGAATCGGGAGGTAATGCTGCAACTTTAAGACCCTTGTCAGGCCTCATTTGGAGTACTGTGCGCAGTTCCGGTCGCCTCACTATAGGAAGGACGTAGAAGCTATTGAAAGGGTACAGAGGAGATTTACAAGGATGTTGCCTGGACTGGGAGGCATGCCTTATGAAGTTAGGTTGAGAGACGACCTGATAGAAGTGTATAAAATGTTGAGAGGAATAGATAGGGTGGATTCTCAGAAGCTATTTCCCCGGGTTGAAATGGTCACTACGAGAGGACACAGATTGAAGGTGCGGGGAGGCAAGTACAGAAGTGATGTTAGGGGTAAGTTTTTCACTCAGAGGGTGGTGAGTGAATGGAATCGGCTGCCGTCAGTGGTGGTGGAGGCGAACTCGCTGGGGTCTTTTAAAAGACTTCTGGATGAGTATATGGGATTGGGGGTTATAGATAGGTCAATAGATTGGTAGGTGTTGATGTGATCGGCGCAACTCGTGGGCCGAAGGGCCTGTTTGTGCTGTAGTGTTCTATGTTCTATAACAAAGACACCCACATTAGGCTCCTATTTATTGACTACAGTTCAGCCTTCAACACCACTATTCTTAAAAACTCATCTCCAAACTCCATGGCCTGGGGCTCAGCTCCTCTCTCTGCGGTTGGATCCTAGACTTTCTAACCCATAAACCACAATCAATAAGGATAGGCAACACCACCTCCTTGACGATCAACCTCAACACCGATTGTAACAAGAAGCTGAGAAAACACTCTTTATACACCTACAATTGTGGCCAAATTCCCCTCCAACTCAATTTTCAAGTTTGCTGATGATGCCACAATAGTGGGTTGGGTCTCAAACAATGAGACAGGGTACAGGAAAGCAATAGAGAATCTGGTAAGCTGATGTGATGACAATAATCTCTCCCTCAATGTCAACAAAACAAAGGAGATAGATATTGATTTCAGGAAGTGTAGTGGAGGACACGCCCCTGTTCACATCAATGGCAACAAAGTGGAAATGATCAAGAGCTTCAAGTTTCTAGGTGTCCAGATCACCAACTTGTTCTGGTCCCTCCATGCTGGCAGTATTAAGGAAGCCCACCAACATCTCTATTTTCTCAGGAAGCTAAGGAAATTTGGCATGTTTGCTATGACCCTCACCAACGTTTACAGATGCACCAGAGAAAGCACTCTGGATCTATCACAGCTTGGTACAACTCCTGCTCTGTTCAAGACCACAAAAAACCACAAAGGGTCCATCACACAAACCAGCCTCTCATCCCATGACTGTCTACACTTTCTGCTGCTTTGGAAAAGCAGCCAGCATAATCAAGGACCTCACGTACCCTGGACATACTCTCTTCCATCTTCTTCCGTCAGGAAAAAGATACAAGGATGCGTATCAAGGATGCAACTCAAAAATACTTTCTTCCTAGCTGCCATAAGACTTTTGAATGCAACTTCCACACACTAAGTTGATCATTCTCTATACTCAAGCTATGACTGTAACACTACATTCTGCACTCTCCCCTTTCCTTTTCTAAGTGCAGTATGCTTTGTCTAAATAGCACACAAGAAACAATACTTTTCATTGTATATTAATACATGTGACAATAAATCAAATCCTATCAGTTAGAAGTATAACTGGAGAGAATCTGGATAGTCAATGAATGGGTCAAACCCCTGGATGGTAGATGAGCCTCTAACTTTTCAGGCACCTCTAACAGCACTCCTGTGTCCGAAATGTCACTATTATTTTCTCTTTGTTGTGGGGTCCACAACCATCTGACACATTGAAATTACTGAAATAGGCTAAAGCTGGGACTCTTCTATTCCCCTAAGCCCAAGATATTTAAACATCTGCTTTGTACACACAACTGTGCAAAAGAATCAATGGAATTGGCAATGGTCTACCAGCCAGATTAAGCAAGATCTAAAAACTAAATTGTGGACATGTTCATTTTAAACAGAATATCCCATTATTCATTAGAAAGTAAGGGGCTTCCACAGGGCCAATGGAAATTATGCAATAGAGTAACATATTGCATTCAAAATTGGCTGAGAGGTAGAAGTACAGTGGCATGGCAGTTAGCACCGCTGGCTCACAGCATCAGACACCATGGTTTGATTCCCACCTTGGGTCACTATCTGTGTGGAGTTTGCACATTCTCCCCATGTCTACATAGGTTTCCTCCAGGTGCTCTGGTTTCCTCCAACAGTCCAAAGATGTGCAGGTTAGGTTAATTGGCCTTGCTAAATTGCCCTATAGTATCAAGAGGATTAGTAGGGTAGATGCATGAGGTTATGGGATTAGGGTCTGGATGAGATTGTGATCTGTGCAGACTCGATGGGCAGAATGGCCCCCTTCTGCACTGCATGATTCTATGAAAGCAAAAGATGATATTTCTATAATTGAAAGTCTGTTTCCAGTGGGGTTCCGTAAGGCTTGACACAAGATCCTAGCTATTAATGCATTAATGATTTAGACTTGAACATAGGGGTTTGATAAAGAAATTTGTAGATGACACACAAACTGGTAGGGTGGTAAATAGTGAGGAGGATAGTCATAGATTGCAGGAGGATATCAATGGACTAGTCAGGTGGGCAGAGCAGTGGTAAATGGAATTCAATCCAGGAGTGTGTGGGGTAACGCACTTGGGAAGGGCTAGCAAGGTAAAGGATTACACTAGGAATGGTAGCACGTGGAAAGTACTGAAAATCAGATGGAACTTGGGTACATTTCTACAGATCCCTGAAAGTAGGAGGGAAGATAGATAAGTGTTAAGAAGGTATAAGGGATACTTGCCTCTTATTAACCGAGGCATAAAATACTAGAGCAGGTACGTCATGCTGGAACTGTGTAAAATGCTGGTTAGGCCACAAATGGAGTATTGCATGCAGTTCTGGTCACCACATTATAGGAAGCACACGATTGCATTGGAGAGGGTGCAGAGCAGATTTACCAGGATGCTGCCTGGGCTGGAGGGTCAGCTATCTGAAAAGATTGACTAGTTTGGGACTTTTTCCTTGGAACAGTGAAGGTTGAAGGGGGACCAGTTAAAGATGTACAAGGTTATGAGAGATATAGATAGGAAGGCACTTCTCCATTAGTAGAGGGGGAAGGGCATGGATTTAAGGTGCGAGGTAGAAGGCTAAAAAGGAGATGAGGAGAAACTTTTTCACCCAGAGTAGCGGGAGTGTGGGATTCACTGCCCAGTATGGTGGTTGAGTCAGAAACTCTAGTAACATTTAAGTAGTATTTAGATATTCACATGCATACTGTAACCTTCAGGGCTATGGGTCAAGTTGCTAGAAAATGGAATTTGCGTAGTCAGATCTTTGTTGGCCAGTATAAACATGATGGGCTGAACGGCTCCTTCCGTGCTTTAAACTTCAATAAAAACTATAAAAATCAAGAACGCCCAAGACTTGATTTTATACATAGGATGTGTAATTTCACTGTGCTACATGAAGAGGTGCAATCTTTCAGAGGAAACGTTAACCTGACATTCTGACTGCCAACTCTGCTGGTAAAAGTGGTATCCCAAGTTTACACTATTTGAAGGACAAGGATTTCTCCCACTGCATTTGCCAATGGTAACTGCAACTAAAAAAACCAGACAACCCTTTCATATGATGGATGTTTCAGGATACTGTGGATTCAGAATAGCTGCCAAGTTCACCATGTTCATCATTCAAGCACGTCAAAAATTCAATTTCAATTCATAAAGTGTTTGGATACGAAAATATGAAATTACTCTTGGCAACAGAATGAGGCTAAGCACAGAAATGAAGAAAAAATGCACTATAACCTTTCTAGTCTGCAAATCTGGAAGCAAAAGTGGTCTGAAATTTTTTTTGAGAAAACCTGTGGGCTAACCACTTGACTGGGGACTGCAACAAATTAGGAAGGCTTGCAATCTTTGGATTGAAGGTAGAAAAATGTGGGCAATGGACAGACATAACAGTGACAAAATCTAGGGTGCAGATGCAAAGCCACTTGATCTCTCTCCCTACTCCGCCCCCTCCCACATTTCTCCCCCACTCTGTCTTTTCCACCTCGTTCCCCCCACTGTTTCTCCCTTTATCAGTTTGTCAATTCAACCATTTCTCTGTCAATTTCTCAATTTTTCTCTTTTGATTTATTCAGCTCACTCGATTTCTCTCCCTGGAAATTATTGCTTTTCCCTTTGTCTCTCCTTTTCCCCTTGCCTTTGAGCAGAACCAAGCATATAGTTAAACCCTCACCTAGGTATCTGAAAAAGGTGCAGCAAAACATATCTTGGGGGCAGAAACAAGAAAGATACAGTACTTGTAGTAAAACAATTTTACTGCTCTACAATATTTTTGCATTGCTTTAGGTTATCTATACCTATGATATAATCCAGTTCACACAAGTGAGGTTAGGCATTCGAATGCCAATCCAAAAATCGAGAAAATTCTGAAGTCCAATGACCTGGTCATTTCATTCTAGACTGTAGACAACATAGTGGATTCAGTTTGAGAACAAGAGTGACAAACTCTGAATTTATATAGGGCAAATGTAGAAGTGAGGAGGAATAAATGGAGGACTGCAGCAATCCATTTATTCCTCCTCACTTCCACATTTTCCTGATGGTTTAAAAAAATTCATAAATACACTTGCTTTTAAAAAGTCAACAACTATATGCAACATCCTTAAATGCTTTTGCAGAGAAAAGATTAAAAGATGTTTAATCAGAAGATCTGTTGTTTTGGAAATACATGGGGCAACTGTGAGGAACTCTCAGAGGGAAAAAACTGAGACACAATCCTCTGGGGAGGGTTTAAACTAGATTTGCAGGGGGATGGGTACCACAGTGCCAGGGCAGATAGTGGAGCAGGGGTGAAAATAAATGATGTTAATAGTCCATGCAACATCGCAAGTCGAAGGGTTGCATGTGGTGGTAATAATCTTCTGAGGTGTGTCTATTTCAATGCCAGGAGGAATGCCAGAGGAAGTTTGATGAGGACTTGTCTGTTGAGGTAGTATGGGCGGAGATTAGAAATAGGAAGGGAGAGGTCACCCTGTTGGGAGTCTTTTATAGACCTAAAAGTTCTAGAGAGGTTGAGGAAAGGATTGCGGAGACGATCCTGGTTAGGAGTGAAAGTAATAGCGTAATTGTTATGGGGGACTTTAACTTTACTAATATTGATTGGAATTGCTATAGCTCTAGCTCGTTAGAGGGGTCAGTTTTTGTACAAAGTGTGCAGGAGGGTTTTTTGAGTCAGTATGTAGATAAGCCAACTAGAGGTGAGGTTATATTGGATTTGGCGCTGGGAAATGAGCCAGACCAGGTGCTAGACTTGGAAGTTGGGGTGCATTTTGGTGATAGTGACCACAATTCGGTTACGTTCACCTTAGTGATGGAAAGGGATAGGCATGAACCTCAGGCCAGTAGTTTTAGCTGGGGGAAGGGTAATTATGAGGCCATTAGGAGAGAATTAGGAAGCATAGGTTGGACTAGGAGATTACAGGGACTGGGAACGTCCGAAATGTGGAGTTTTTTTTCAAGGAGCAGCTACTGCGAGTCTGTGATAGGTATGTCCCTGTCAGGCAAGGAGGAATTGGTAGGGCTAGGGAACCGTGGTGCACTAAAAAAGTTGATTCGTTAGTTAAAAAGAAAAAGGAGGCTTATGTTCAGATGAGACTTGAGGGCTCGGGTAGTGCACTAGAAAACTTTAGATTGGCTAGGAGGGAGTTGAAGAGTGAGTTAAGAAGGGCTAAAAGAGGACATGAGAAGACTTTGGCTGATACGCCTTAGGATTCTCCTTAATCCTTCTATAGGTATGTCAAGAACAGAAGGTTGGTTAGGGCAAGATTAGGGCCAGTTATAGACAGCAGAGGGAAGTTATGTGTGGAACCGGAAGAGATTGGAGAGGCATTGAACCAATATTTCTCTTCGGTGTTCACGCAGGGGGACAAGAATATAGCTGAGGAGGACACTGGGTTGCAGGGGAGTAGAACAGACAGTATTACAGTTGATAAGGAGGATGTGCTGGATATTCTTGAGGGATTGAAGACAGATAAGTCCCCTGGTCCGGATGGGATTTACCCTAGGATTCTCTGGGAGGCAAGAGAAGTGATTGCAGAGCCTCTGGCTCTGATCTTCAGGTCATCGTTGGCCTCTGGTATAGTACCGGAAGATTGGAGGTTAGCAAATGTTGTCCCATTGTTTAAGAAGGGGAACAGAGACTTCCCCGGGAATTACAGACCGGTGAGTCTCACTTCTGTTGTGGGCAAGGTTTTAGAAAAAATTATTAGGGATAGGATTTATAGTTATTTGGAGAGTAATGAATTGATTGGAGATAGTCAGCATGGTTTTGTAGCAGGTAGGTCGTGCCTTACTAACCTTATTGAGTTTTTTGAAAAAGTGACCAAAGAGGTGGATGGGGGTAAGGCAGTTGACGTGGTATATATGGATTTTAGCAAGGCGTTTGATAAGGTTCACCATGGTAGGCTTCTGCAGAAAATGCAGAAGTATGGGATTGAGGGTAATCTAGGAAATTGGATCAGGAATTGGCTAGCAGATAGGAGACAGAGGGTGGTGGTTGATGGTAAATATTCATCATGGAGTTTGGTTACGAGTGGTGTGCCTCAGGGATCTGTTTTGGGGCCACTGCTGTTTGTAATTTTTATTAATGATCTGGATGAGGGTATAGTTGGGTGGATTAGTAAATTTGCTGATGACACCAAAGTCGGAGGTGTGGTAGATTGTGAGGAAGGGTGGCATAGTTTGCAGGAAGACTTGGACAGGTTGCAGAGCTGGGCCGAGAGGTGGCGGATGGAATTTAATGTGGAGAAGTGTGAGGTAATTCACTTTGGTAGGAATAACAGATGTGTTGAGTATAGGGCTAACAGGAGGACTTTGAATAGTGTGGATGAACAGAGGGATCTAGGTGTATGTGTACATAGATCCCTGAAAGTTGAGAATCAAGTAGATAGGGTGGTTAAGAAGGCATACGGTGTCTTGGCGTTTATTGGTAGGGGGATTGAATTTAGGAGTCGCAGCGTCATGTTGCAACTGTACACAACTCTGGTGCGGCCGCACTTGGAGTACTGTGTGCAGTTCTGGTCCCCACATTACAGGAAGGATGTGGAGGCTTTGGAGAGGGTGCAGAGGAGGTTTACCAGGATGTTGCCTGGTATGGAGGGGAGGTCCTATGAGGAGAGACTGAGGGATTTGGGGTTGTTTTTGCTGGAAAGAAGGCAGCTAAGAGGGGATCTTATTGAAACATATAAGATGATTAGAGGTTTAGATAGGGTGGACAGTGATAGCCTTTTTCCTCGGATGGAGAAAGCTAGCACGAGGGGGCATGGCTTTAAATTAAGTGGGGGTAGTTATAGGACGGATGTCAGGGGTAGGTTCTTTACCCAGAGGGTGGTGAGGGATTGGAATGCCCTGCCTGCTGCGGTTGTAAATGCGCCTAGTTTGGGGGCGTTTAAGAGATCCGTGGATAGGTTTATGGACGAAAAGGGATTGGTTTAGGTTAGTGGGTCATTGTTTTTTTTAATCTGGTCGGCGCAACATCGTGGGCCGAAGGGCCTGTTCTGCGCTGTAATGTTCTATGTTCTAGGAGTATTATGGGGAATGCAGACGAGTTGAGGGCGTGGATTGACACATGGAATTATGACATTATAGCCATGAGTGAAACTTGGCTACAGGAGGGGCAGGACTGGCAGCTCAATGTTCCAGATGTGAGAGAGGCATAGGGATGAAGTGTGTGTGTGTGTGTGTCGGTCGCATGGCATTACTAGTCAGGGAAAATGTTGCAGTGCTCAGGCAGGATAGATTGGAGGGCTTGTCTACTGAGGCTATATGAGTGGAGCTGAGCAACAGGAAAGATATGACTACATTAATGGGGTTGTATTATAGACCACCCAATAGTCAGCGAGAATTGGAGGAGCAAATCTGCAGAGACATAGACAACTGCAGGAAACAAAGTTGTGATATTAGGGGATTTTAATTTTCCACATTGGGACTCCCATGCTGTTAAAGGTCTAGACAGGGTGGAGTTTGTAAAATGTGTCCAGGAAAATTTTCCAAATCAATATAAGAGGTACCAACTAGAGAGGATGCAATATTAGATCTCCTATTAGGAAATGAGTTAGGGCAAGTGACAGAAGTGTGTGTAGGGGAACACTTTGGTTCCAGTGATCATAATGCCATTAATTTCAGCTTGATCATGAATAAAGATAGATCTGGTCCTAGGGTTGAGATTCTAAGATGGAAAAAGGCCAAATTTGAAGAAACAAGAAAGCATCTAAAGTGTGGATTGGGATAGGCTGTTCTCTGGCAAGAATATGATTGGTAAGTGGGAGCCTTCAAAAGGAGAAATTTTGAGAGTGCAGAGTTTGTATGTTCCTGTCAGGATTGAAGGCAAAGTGAATAAGAATAAGGAACCTTAGTTCTCAAGGGATATTGCAACTCTGATTTAAAAAGAGAAAGATGTATGACACGTATAGGCAACAGGGAACAAATAAGATACTTGCGTATAAAAAGTGCAAGAAACTACTCAAGAAGGAAATCAGGAGGGCTAAAAGACGACATGAGGTTGCTTTGGCAGTCAAGGTGAAGGATAACCTTAACAGCTTCTGCAGGTATATTAAGAGCAAAAGGGTAGCAAGAAATAAAATTGGTCCTCTTGAAGATCAGAGCAGTCAGCTTCATATGGAACCAAAAGAAATGGGGGAAAACGGTTTTTACTCTGTTTTAGATTCAAACAAAGTGATTCAACTCTGCAATAATCCATCAATGCCAATAAATGAATAATTATTTGTCACATACAAAGACTGCCATAAGCATTTGGTTTTTATCAGTGTCTTTTTCCCAAGCCTGTCAACTTGTTTATTTAACGCAGGAGTAGAATACACTGTAGGGAGCCCAGGAACGTCATTTTAATTTGATAGATTTCCTTTGCAGCTGTGTTATGGTTTCAGTGCCTCTTTAAGGGGTTGTTAGTTCATTCGCTTATTTGGTTTTAGTTTACTCAAAAAAGTGCCGCCCAGCTGTCGATACCTGATCTTAATTTATACAATGAACCAGCTCAGAGCCCACTTACTATATAGCTCAAACTGACTGGGCTAAAGGTGCAAATTTATTCATCTTGGCAAGCTGTGACCATGGCTATAAAGATAATGAGATGAAGGGAAAAGAAGGAAACCAAAAAAAATAGTGCCGCCCTTGGAGAAAGGCAATTTAATAAGAGAAAGGAGGAAGGAGGCAATGAAAGAAACTTGAATAGGATTATGGCAATAATCAGAAATATGACACTGGACCTTGCTATTTCCAAGTCTGAGATAAACAATGCTATTCCTTCACAAATGTATCATTAAAACAGACTGTTTCATAATCTTTGTAAAAAGCACTCGTTAAAAAAGATATCTAACTTTTTTTTATTGCCACCTTCATGGTTCAACAGAAAAACAACTGGTTTGAAATTCAATAAGCCTTAGATATGATTATATATACACAGGGCAGCACTGGTAAGAGTTTCAATCTCAAGTGCTGGAATCCGGAAGCACTAAAATATGGGTATAGAATGAAGTATAAACACAACAAACACTATTGGTGATGACCAGTTTCAATATAACTATCAAATATCATGATTGGTCTGAAGGAAACAAATTCACCAGCAACAATAACTTTCATCAGTTTACTGAACAATGTGGAATATATAATTAATATGAAACAGCATCAGAATAGAATAATTTATCTCTTCTGACATACTTCTGCATAATTCTTAACTTTTGAAGTCACAAGGAACTCCAGTCGGATTGGAAAAAGAATGTAGAAAGTGGGTGGCCCGGTGCCTAGCACTGCTGCCTCAGTTCAAGGCCTGGCTTGGGTCACTGTCTGTATGAGGTTGCACATTCTCCCCATGTCTGCGTGGGTTTCCTCCAGGCCCAAAAACGTGTGGGTTAGGTCATTGGCCACGCTCAATTACCGAGTGTCCCGTGATGTGTAGGTTAGTGGGGTAAACATGTGAGGTTACCAGGGTACTGTTGTCAGTGCAGACTCAATAGTCTGAATGCCCTCCTTTTGCACTGTAAGGTTTCTATGATTCTATGAAATAGGACAAAAGACAGGTAAAAAGATCCCATGAAAAACAAGAGATTGAAAAACAAACAAGAAACAAGCACAGTAAGCAGTATGTACTTTAAGATTATTCGTATAACTTTGGTACAGGGTGGGAAATACATGGCACTGAATTTATAATTAATGCAAAACATGCAACATGGCTCTAAAAATATGGAAGCCATTTGGATACTATGCCAATGTTCACCTGGCCCTCCCAACTAGCACTCTTGGGTTAAGAACATGAGAAATAGGAGCAGAAGCAGAAGGTTAGCACTGCTGCTCACTGCACCAGGGATCCGGATTCAAATCCAATCCTGAGTGACCTACCATCTGCACATTCTCCCTGTGACTGCATTGGTTTAGTTGAGTGGTCTAGTTTCCTCCCACTACTACGTAGATTGGCCATGCTAAATTTCCCCTTAATATCCCAAGGTGGGGGTTGGGGATTAGTGGGGTAATAAGTTGTGTTATGGGGATAGGGCCTCTATTGGAGAGACAGAGCAGGCCCAATGGTCCAAATTGCTTCCTTCTGCACTTGTAGGAATTCTATGATTTGTAGAGAATTCCAAAGGTTCACCATCCTTTCAGTCCCAAATGACATAATTCCTTCTGAGACTGTGTCCCCAGATTCTGGAACCCCTTCCCCATCAAAACCATTGGAAAAATCCTTTCTGCATTGACCCCATCAAGCTCTGTACAAATTTGGAATGATTCAATTAGATCATCTCTTTCTTCTGAGCACTAGAGAATACAAACGCAGCCTCCACAACCTCACCTTGTAGGGTAATCCTGCCATCCCAGGAATCAGTCTGGCAAATCTTTGCTGCACTCCCTCTATGGCTAAACATTCCTTAAGTAAGGAGTCCAAAACTGTACATAACACTCCAGGGTCTGCTTTCACCAAGGTTTATACAACGGCAGTAACATTACCTTACCCCCATACTCAAAAACAAACATTCAGCCTTCTCTAATATTCAATGACCAATCTAATTTTAACCTCAGTTCCACATTCCTACCAACTTTATCTTGCAATAAAGACCAACATACCATTCATCTTAAGTGCTCGTTACACCCACATTTTTGAGTTTATTAGTCACAATTAAGGCTAACATTAACACTGCAATGAAGTTACTGTGAAATTCCCTTAGTCGTCACACTCCAGCGCCTGTTCAGGTTATTGCACCTAACCAGCACATCTTTCAGACTGTGGGAGGAAATCCACACTAATTTTCAGTGACTTATGAACAAAGACAGACATTTTGACATCCAGTTTTATACTATAATAATAATGGTTTATGCGATTGATAGTCAGGATGAAAGCTGCAGAAAGATATCAATAAATCAATTCAGTGAACAGAAATGTTGCAAATGAAGTTCATTCTGGAGAAGTGTGAAGTACTGTATTTAGGGAAAGTTAAAAGGCATGGAAACAAATAATCGGATACAGAGAAGTGTAGAGGAACAGAGGCGCCTTGGAGATAATGACCACAGATCCCTGAAGGTGATAGGATAGGTAGATAAGGTGGTCAAGAACGAAAACAGGATACATGTCAGTATCAGCCAAGGGAAAGAACATTAGGACAGGTACGTTAAGCTAGAATTGTATCAAACACAAGTTAGGCAACTGAGAGTACTGCATACAATTCAGATCACTACATTATAGGAAGGATATCATCTCACTTGAGAGGGCACAGAGATTTAAAAAAGTATTGCCAGGAAAGGAGGCTTTAGCTATCCAAAAGACTGGGCAGACTGGTTCTTTTGGGAAGATTGAGGGCTGATTTAATTGAGGTGCGTGAAATTTATTGAGCCTCAGACATAGTGGTTAAGAAAAACATTTTCCTGAGCCAAAAGATCATAAGGAGAGAAATTTAAAGGATTAGAGGAGAGTCCAAGAAAATTCTTATCACCCAGAGGGTGGTGGACCCCTGGAACTCACTTCCCGGAAGGGTAGTAGAGGCAGAAACCCTCACTGCAATAAGTATTTGGAAATGCACCCATAATCAAGAGAGCAATGAACCAAGAGAGTGGGTTTAGGCTGCGTAGTTATTTTTGGCTGGCACAGTAGTGATGGCCTGAACATCCTTGTTTAGTGCCATAATTTTTCTAAGTTTCTAAATCTCTCCACGGCCTTAGTCTTCCCCATCTTTGTAACCATCTCCAGCACTGTGTGCAGCCTGTTAGTTACAATATGCAAAGCCTTTTAGATTGCTGCACGGCTGTGTAAATTAACTGTTGCTTGATGCATGGCCTGTTCATCCCCTGTTTGGCACATTCCCACCTGTGCTCTTCCCATTGTGGCCTCTTGCACATCCCTGACTTTCATTGTTCCACCAGTGGCAGCTGTGCCCTCATCTTGCCAGGCCCAAGCTCTGGAAATACTGGTTTCACACAGCAGTTGAGTGATTTGAGATCATGAAGGAATGCAACAATTGCACCGAGATAGTGTCCTTCCAACACAAAACACAACAGCATTGGAGATCAAACAAAATGAAAACTAGGCTGGAACTAAAAAGTAAAATAAAATGGAACGATTTTTTTTTAAGGTCTTGAGGGAAAAATAAATTTGAATTGCAATAGAGTAAAGGAGTTTAAAAAAAATGAGCAGAACTCTTCCACTCTCTTTCTACAGGGATTGTTCTCTCCACAATGATCTGATCTAACATGCAACACCTGCCCTCAACATTCAGTTTTTTAAGCTTATTTATTAGTGCAACAAATAAGCTTACATTAAGACTGCACTGAAGTTACTGTGAAAAGCCCCTAGTTGCCACACTCTGGTGCATGTTCATATTCACCAGGGGAGAATCTAGTATGGCCAATGCACTTCAGGGACCTAAACAGTGTATTACATTGATTTACTGCTCACCGAGAGATTGGCCTGACACTCGGAATTTAAGCATTTTACAGACTTTTGAAATCAACAATTGAGTTCAACAATTTCAGGCATTTTTGTCCTCACTTTGCTTCCCTTCTCATACAGGCATTTACAAAGTTATTGCCAGGAAAGGAGATTTTAACGACCAGAAAGATTGGGCAGGCTGAAAGTTTACAGTGAAGATTCCTAGGATGGCAGGTCTGTCACATGAGAAGAGATTAAGTCAATAAGGATGATATTCACTGGAGTTTGGAAGTGTGAGGGGGGATCTTAGAGAAACTTCTAAAATTCTGACAGGTAGACTCAGGAAGAATGTTTCTGATGGGGAGTCCAGAATCAGGGATCATGGCTCGGGGATAAGAGTTAAACCTTTTCAGACTAAGACCGGGAGAAATTTCTTCACCGAAGGAGTGATGAATGCATGGAATTCACTACCACAGAAAGTAGTTGAGTAGAAAGGGTCAAGAGCTTCATGTTTTTAAGGTGTCCAGATCACCAACATCTGTCCTGGTTCCCACATGCTGACACTATAGTTAAGAAAGCCCACCAACGTCTCTACTTTCTCAGAAGACTGAGGAAATTTGGCATGTCAGCTACAATTCTCACCAACTTTTACAGATGCACCATAGAAAGCATTCTTTCTGGTTGTATCACAGCTTGGTATGGCTCCTGCTCTGCCCAAGGCTAAAGAAACTACAAAAGGTCGTGAATGTAGTCCAATCCATCACACAAACAAGCCTTCCATCTACTGACTCTGTCTCCATTTCCTGCTGCCTTGACAAAGCAGCCAGCATAATTAAAGATCCCACACACTCCAAACATATGCTCTTCCACCTTCTTCTGTCAGGAAAAAGATAAAGGTCTGAGGTCATGGACCAACCGACTCAAGAACAGCTTCTTCCCTGCTGCTGTCAGACTTTTGAATGGACCTACCTGGCATTAATTTGATCTTTCTCTACACCCTAGTTATGACTAACACTACATCCTGCACTCTCTACCTTTCTCTATGAAGAGTGTGTTTTGTCTGTATAGTGCACAAAAACAATACTTCACTGTACATGACAATAATAAATCAAATCAAGTAATGAACGGTACAGCAAGCTCTAAGAACCAAAAGGCCTATCCCTGCTTCTAGGTTCTATGTTAATCTCTCTTCATACATCAGACCTGCCATTCCTGGAATCAATCTTGTAAGCCTTTTCTGCATTCCATCTAGAGTAAGAACATCTTTCCTCAGATAAGGAGACTGCAACTGCACACAATATTCCAGGTATGGTTTCCCAACGGTCTGCATAATTGCAGCAAGAGTTCCATGCTCCTGTACTCGAATCTTTGTGCTATGAAGGCCAACAAGTTTTTTTTTTACTGCCTGCTGCATGTGCATACTTACCATCAGTGGCTGATGTACAAGGGCACACACATCCCACGGCACATTCCCCTTTCCTAATTTATGGCCAGACAGTAATCTACTTTCCTGTCTTGCTACCAAAGTGGATAACCTCACATTTATCCAATTATATTGCACCTGCCATTCATTTGCCCACTCACTCAACTTGTGCCAATTACACTGAATCATCTCTGCACCCTTCTCACAGCTCAACCTCTTGCTCAGATTTGTCTAATCTGCAAACTGAGATATTACATGTAGTTCCCTCATCTAAGTTATTAATGTATATTGTGAACAGATGGAGAAAAACATCTATCCTGTAACAAAGTAATATGTTTAAACGAGATCACTTTTCTAAATTCTAGAGAATAAAAGCCAATTCTTCAATCACTCCTCAAAGGACAATCCCACATCCTGGGCATTAATTTGGTGATCCTTCATTGCATTTCCTGTGTTATGGTAAGTACATTGTCCCTTAGGTAAAGTGACCAAAACAGTTTTCAAATCCTCCTGTAATAAAGGCTAACATATCATTTACTTTCCTTATTACACTGATCATTGCTTTCCCACACTAGTTACAGTCCGTCACCCTGAGAATGAGCCATTTATTCCTCCACTGGATTTTCTGTCCATCAAGAAATTCTCAATCCATGTCAGTACATTATCTCCTAATCTAGACTTCCAGCGCACACCGACTCTTACAATAAAAGCAAATTATTGTGGATGTTGGAATCTGAAAGTAAAACAGACAATACTAGGAAATCTCAGGCAGTCTGGCAGCATCTGTGGAGAGAGAACAGAGCGAATGTTTCAAGTCTAGATGACTCGTTGTCAGAGTGAGGGTATGTCACCTATTCCAAATTGAGCTCCAAAGTACAATTTCTAAGAATGCACAATTTTCTTCTACATTTCCCTCAGGATCCATGGCTGCATCAACCAGGGATTGTTCCTTTGCCCTAATTTAGTTCAATTATCTCATCTCTTTCAGATAAATCAGACTATTTAAATAACTCCCATCCTTCCCTGTATCCTTTTTCTGTAAGTAGTGACTTACTTGTTACTTATTGTGGCTTTTTTTGCTCATCCTCTAGTAACTCAAGCCTATTTGTCACATTTAGCTCTAGTCTGTTCAGCACGTCTCCTGTCTATTTACAGATCATAGAGCTGGAGTAGTCATCTCCAAAAAAATTAAAGATTTAGCTTCTTCATGCAGTGTTACAATAAAAGTCTCAGATGTCAGACAAACAGATCTCAAACTACTGTCAATTTATCAAATGCACTGAAGGTCTCTATAATCTCTGAAACCACGTGCCCTTCCTGATCCCACAGTACAGCTTTTAAAAAGGGCAAGAAGTTCCAGACCTACAGACAGTTTCCTAAAGCAATTCAGAAAACAAATGACAACTCTGACTGTTACAGAATAGTCAGTTTTACAGCACAGAAAGCAGCCCATCAAGGCTGCACCAGCCATCAAACACCCATCTATTCTAAATGCCAGAAGTCAGTAGAGGGTGACCCAGAACAGCTATTCCCAAGCAGAGATCTACCTGCAATCAATCATTCAGATTTGCAGTACAAAACAATTACAAATCAATAATTTCTCTCAGGTTTAAATCTTTCAGTGCAAAGAGTCATCCTTGGCTGAGCATTGCAGACCGGCATATTTCAAATTCCAGGACTACGTGCTGAGAACTTGCAGCAGAAGCACAATGGGAAAGGTTGCTGATCCAAGCCTTTCAACTGCAGTGCAAAGAATGGTTGGAAAATTGGTACAGTCCCTGGAGCTGTAAGCCTAACATGGAATATGAATATAGAACAAAATAGGATCCATGCAGTGCACAAGGAGCACATTCAGCCCATCAAGGCCACACCAACAATCCCACCCAAGCCCTATCCTCATAACCCAACATAATTACTCTGCTAATTTAGCTGACACAAAGGGGCAATTTAGCATGGCCAATCCACCTAACGCACACATCTTTGAGGGGACCACACAGACACAGGGAGAATGTGCAGATTCCACACAGTCACCTAAGGCTGGAATTGAATCTGAGCCCATGGCACTGAGAGGCAGCAACGTTAAACACTATGCTTCAAGTAGTAACAAAATTGAACTAAATCACCTGAGAGCTGAGCATGCTGTTTGAAGAAAGGTTGTATTGTACTCTACCTAGAAGGTCCTCATTCCCTCCCCTGGCTGATGCCACCTCTCTATAACCAGCCACCCAAACCACTTGGGAGAATCTCTCCCCCCCCACTTCCTCCCAACCATCCACTGGGGGTGCAGGGGGGTGACTATCTCATCAACTACTCAAGGGACGACTCCCCCCACCCCCCCCAAACAAAGCTCCCTCTCCCTCCCTCCCCCCACCCCCCCCCCAAACAAAGCTCCCTCTCCCTCCCTCCCCCCACCCCCCCCCCCAAACAAAGCTCCCTCTCCCTCCCTCCCCCCCCCCCCCAAACAAAGCTCCCTCTCCCTCCCTCCCCCCACCCCCCCCCCAAACAAAGCTCCCTCTCCCTCCCTCCCCCCACCCCCCCCCAAACAAAGCTCCCTCTCCCTCCCTCCCCCCACCCCCCCCCCAAACAAAGCTCCCTCTCCCTCCCTCCCCCCACCCCCCCCCCAAACAAAGCTCCCTCTCCCTCCCTCCCCCCACCCCCCCCACCCAAACAAAGCTCCCTCTCCCTCCCTCCCCCCACCCCCCCCACCCAAACAAAGCTCCCTCTCCCTCCCTCCCCCCACCCCCCCCACCCAAACAAAGCTCCCTCTCCCTCCCTCCCCCCACCCCCCCCACCCAAACAAAGCTCCCTCTCCCTCCCTCCCCCCACCCCCCCCACCCAAACAAAGCTCCCTCTCCCTCCCTCCCCCCACCCCCCCCACCCAAAGCTCCCTCTCCCTCCCTCCCCCCACCCCCCCACCCAAACAAAGCTCCCTCTCCCTCCCTCCCCCCACCCCCCCCACCCAAACAAAGCTCCCTCTCCCTCCCTCCCCCACCCCCCCCACCCAAACAAAGCTCCCTCTCCCTCCCTCCCCCCACCCCCCCACCCAAACAAAGCTCCCTCTCCCTCCCTCCCCCCACCCCCCCACCCAAAGCTCCCTCTCCCTCCCTCCCCCCACCCCCCCCACCCAAACAAAGCTCCCTCTCCCTCCCTCCCCCCACCCCCCCCACCAAACAAAGCTCCCTCTCCCTCCCTCCCCCCACCAAACAAAGCTCCCTCTCCCTCCCTCCCCCCACCAAACAAAGCTCCCTCTCCCTCCCTCCCCCCACCCCCCCACCAAACAAAGCTCCCTCTCCCTCCCTCCCCCCACCCCCCCACCAAACAAAGCTCCCTCTCCCTCCCTCCCCCCACCCCCCCCACCAAACAAAGCTCCCTCTCCCTCCCTCCCCCCACCCCCCCCAAACAAAGCTCCCTCTCCCTCCCTCCCCCCACCCCCCCCCAAACAAAGCTCCCTCTCCCTCCCTCCCCCCACCCCCCCCAAACAAAGCTCCCTCTCCCTCCCTCCCTCCACCCCCCCCAAACAAAGCTCCCTCTCCCTCCCTCCCCCCAAACAAAGCTCCCTCTCCCTCCCTCCCCCCAAACAAAGCTCCCTCTCCCTCCCTCCCCCCACCCCCCCCACCAAACAAAGCTCCCTCTCCCTCCCTCCCCCCACCCCCCCCAAACAAAGCTCCCTCTCCCTCCCTCCCTCCACCCCCCCCAAACAAAGCTCCCTCTCCCTCCCTCCCTCCACCCCCCCCAAACAAAGCTCCCTCTCCCTCCCTCCCTCCACCCCCCCCAAACAAAGCTCCCTCTCCCTCCCTCCCTCCACCCCCCCCCAAACAAAGCTCCCTCTCCCTCCCTCCCTCCACCCCCCCACAAACAAAGCTCCCTCTCCCTCCCTCCCTCCACCCCCCCACAAACAAAGCTCCCTCTCCCTCCCTCCCCCCACCCCCCCCCAAACAAAGCTCCCTCTCCCTCCCTCCCCCCACCCCCCCCCCAAACAAAGCTCCCTCTCCCTCCCTCCCCCCACCCCCCCCCAAACAAAGCTCCCTCTCCCTCCCTCCCCCCCACCCCCCCCCAAACAAAGCTCCCTCTCCCTCCCTCCCCCCACCCCCCCCCAAACAAAGCTCCCTCTCCCTCCCTCCCCCCACCCCCCCCCAAACAAAGCTCCCTCTCCCTCCCTCCCCCCACCCCCCCCCAAACAAAGCTCCCTCTCCCTCCCTCCCCCCACCCCCCCCCAAACAAAGCTCCCTCTCCCTCCCTCCCCCCACCCCCCCCAAACAAAGCTCCCTCTCCCTCCCTCCCCCCACCCCCCCCAAACAAAGCTCCTCTCCTCCCTCCCCCCACCCCCCCAAACAAAGCTCCCTCTCCCTCCCTCCCCCCACCCCCCCCAAACAAAGCTCCCTCTCCCTCCCTCCCCCCACCCCCCCCAAACAAAGCTCCCTCTCCCTCCCTCCCCCCACCCCCCCCAAACAAAGCTCCCTCTCCCTCCCTCC